>NC_080166.1:24697532-25911599 GCF_950295315.1 Erinaceus europaeus | reverse complement strand
GGTGGTATGTATGCTTAGCCAGGTTCCCCACTTCCCAGTCCCCTACGTATATTTTAAAAATTGCTCTACTATCTTTATTTATTTGTTGGGTAGAGACAGTTAGAAATAGATAGGAAGGGAGAGATAGGGAGAGAGACAGAGAGACATCTGCAGCACTGCTTCAGCACTCTCTAAGCAAAGTTTTCCTCCTACAGGTGGGGACAGAGGCCTTGAACCTGGGTCCTTGAACATGGTGACATGTGTGCTCAACTACTTGTGCCACCACCCAGCCACTTACTTTTAAAAGTTATTTTTATTAGTGATTAAAAACTTATCAAATAATAAGAGTATAATGTCATATGATTCCCAGCACTAGAGTTCTTTGTCCCTATCCCTTCCATTGGAAACTGCATTAATTCTGAGGTCACAGATAATGAGATTATACTAAACTATATATCTATATCTGTATCTAGATACTTTTAAAATATTATTTATTTCTTACTGGATAGAGACAGAGAGGAGGGGGAAAGAAAGATGGAGAGAGCTTAGAGAGATACCTGCAGCTCTGTTTCACCACTCATGAAGCTTTCCCCCTGCAAGTGAGAACCGAGGGCTTGAATCTGGGTCCTTGAACATTGTAATGTGAACGCTTAGCCAGGTGTGCCACCACTTGCCGCCCCCACTGTATCTATATCAATATATATATTTGCTTCCCTTTTTTCCTTTCTCAGTCACCCTACACCTATTACTATTTCTGGGTGCCTTTCCCTTTTTTGTTCCCTCTTCTCCCTTTGTTAAGAGAAATAGTACCTTCTTTCCTTTAATATATTCCAGATTCAATTTCCTTTCAGTGATGGACTAAAATCAAGGTTCCTGGTGACGAACATTTCAGGTCCTGTTGGTATGGGAGTATAGAGTCTTCTAGTTTTCTTTTTAAGTAGATTTTTAATGATTACTGTTCTGTCTCCAGGTACTTGTACCTCTGACACATTGTCACAAATGAGGAGTGTCACATAGACTTTTTACACTGTCAGGTATAACAGCAGGAACTTATATTTAATACAGTTAAACCCAGCTTAGTGTTTATTTCATTCAGCCATATTTCAGGACACACTACATTTGATGTGGTTGCTTACACACTATACCAATGCAGGTACAAGTCCTCAAAGGCATAATTCTGAGTCAAACTATCTCTACCATATTCTTTCAATCACTGTTACTTTTGCTTGCTGTTTTATTAATCATGCATTCTACGAGAAATGGCATCTCCTCTTGGGTAAAAATTATGGTGCATGATGGGGGGAAAAAAGACCTAATCTGAAGGTGAAAATATTGCAGACATCTATCATAGGGAGATTAGAGACTATACCCATGTGTCTACAACAGGACTCTGAACCATCCACCCTTCCTAAAAAAAGGAAGGAAAGTTAAAAAAGTAAAGAAAGGAAGGAACAAAACAAAACAAAATAATTCATTTCAAAACTCTCAAGCTCTGTCTGCACATCCCTTCACTCTGTTTTTTTGTTTTGTTTTTTTTTAGCTGCAGTTCAAGGCCCAGATCAAAGAAAATTGGGTACTAGCTGGCTTTTATCCTAAAATTCTTAAGTTACCCTGAGAGTGCTCTTGGTATCAACTTCTGCTTAATGAAATAAATCCTAGCTACAGTAGAGTGAGACTCCCAAGAAGCAGCAGGTGTAATGTCACAGCTGTATTAGCACTACTAACTTGATCTTGGATCAAGTTACATCTGGGACTGTCACACTCACTGCTGAAGTTTAAAAGGCTGCTGTGAGTAGCAGGAACACTTGGTTGCTATTCTTTAACTTTCTAGCAGGAATTTTCCAGATAATGGCCACACAATGGTATATGCCTCATTCACCAGTGTTTCTCTTTGCCCCTACTATATGCTTCACCCACACACCACTAGAATTTATATGGATTACATCTGGTTTTGCAAATTACCATGTTGAAATGTTAGCACATTTTACAGCTGGAGAAGTGTATTGCCAGTTTATGTGCAGGACACATTCCTAGAGAATAAAATTAATTCCAAATGGTTTTGTTTGAAGGGGAATTTTAATTTTAGAAGAATGGCAAGGATTTGGAGCTTCTTGGAATTCTCTCTGCATTGATAACAATTCTAGCAATGTTTGAAAACTCCACGGAAGCTAGCAAACATTTTTGTTGCATTTTTCATTCAAGGGTGATGTGCTGATTGTCTATTTGACAAATGTATTTTGTGGGTGCTGTCATGTTAGATATAAATGTGATATCGGCGTAGAACAGAGTTAATGGCTTTTATCATGCTGTTATTTATTTTTTTTTCAGAAGAAACTTGTTTCCTTCTTACAGAAAATACTTTGGGAAGAATACTGATATCTGATTTCTCTCTCTCTCTCTCTCTCTCTTTTAGAAAAAATAATATTCTTTGCAGTCCCTACATTTCTAACTTTGTATGCAACACACCAAGCCCACTTTAAGTGTAAGCAGTCCAACCAGAGGTGCATATGCAAATACATACTTACAATTGCATGATAAATATTCACTATAGACTTACATATTCTCTATGACACTAGAGAACTGTAGATGATGTGCAATGAACTCTTAGAAAAGATGATCAAGCATATGGACTCATATTAGTTGATTCCTTTGTGTAATCTTTTGATTTGATTGTCTCATATAGCACTTTATGCTGGATGGAAAAAAATAGTAGCAGCTTTATAAAGTGGAAACATTCAGTATGTGCAGGCTCATTTTAATTGTATAAACACACCTGAAAAATGATCCTGCATTTCCCAATGTTGAAATTTCATTATGCTATATTGGTGCTAAGAAACTCTAAAATGACTGAAACTGTTTATCCATAGAGGTTTGAGTCTTGTCTCAATAATCTTTAGTAGTTTTTATTACAATTGTAATTGGTAAAGAAAGTTGGAGAAAAAAATAGATGTGCTGTTTCCTCTTAATAGTCAATAATAGATTATGGTTTTATTGATCAATTTTTAATCTGTTAATCATTTCATTTTTTTGTTATGTGGAGACTTGATTGATGATTTCAATGTGTCAAAATGTGTATTAATTTCTAACAAACATAAAATAGGAATAAAACTGTATCAAGGTACATGATAATCAACTTTTTAAAAACTAACATTACCTTGAGACCAAACAGAACAAAGGATACTCTTCAGTGAGAGACAGAGTTAAACCTGACATCCAACTGTTACTGGGGAGGAAAAGTGATCAATCTAAATTTATTTTTTAAAAATTCTCTTTTGGAGATTTTTTTTTTTGCATTGCTTGGAGTTCATAAGATCTCAAGGGAATATCTGATTCTACCATTACTAGAAAATTTCCTTTCACACTTTTTAAAATTTCCTTCTGATAGAGAGCAAGAGAAGGGGAAGGGAGAGATACCACAACTTCACACTTCTGTCACAGATTTTCCCCGAGTGTTCTGGTTCTCCCAAGTAGTGTTCAGACTCAGGACTTTAAGGGTGGTGACAAACATGCCCTGTTAGATGAGCTTCACAAGTGGTAAAGCAGGTCTGCAGGTGTCTGTCATTGTTTTCCCTCTCAATTTCTCTGTCCTATCAAAGTAAATAGAAAGAAAAAAATGGAAAGATTGCTACCAGGAGTCATGTATTCCTAGGCTAGCACTGAGCCCCTAGTAACAACAAGAAAAAATAATGTTCAATTTTTTGTAGTGTTCATTCTATATTTCCCTGTCAGTATAATAGACTGTTATATACTTGGGATATAAACATATCAAACAGGAAAAAGTTATAGACACACTAATGAACTCATTTAACGTTGGATGAGATATACACTTTGTGATTTAGTCCTTAGGGTTCCTCCTCAGTTGTGTTACTGAAGATGCTTTTTGAAGATGCAGACTCATATGCTCCAGCCTAGACTTGCTGAATAATAACAAAGATACTAACAATAATAACAAGAGCTTCAGGAGATAAAAATGTATAGTAAAGGTAAGAAGTACTGAGTTAGAGGAATTCCAGGAATATAGACTGCAAAGAATGGTTTAAAAATTCTTACACTTCATTTGATATTCATATTCAATTATTTTTGAGATTAAAATAAGGAAATTACATCTCAGAAGAACTTCTTGAGAATGAAGTCTTTGAACTGAAAATGACATATAGAATTTCATGAATTTTAAACATTTTTATTCCAAGAGGTAATTTAACCAAGGTCTCAACCCTCTTTTTGTCTGCTTATTAGAACACTGTTGACAACATTTTCAGTACAGATTCCTTATGTAATTTTTTTTGGTTTTATTGGGCTGATTTTTTTTTTCAGACAGAAGGAGATGGAGTCGTGCTGGGGGTGGGGGGAGAGGGAGACAGAAAGGAGAGAAAAACAGAGAGAGAGAGAGACCAATACACCAAAGCTTTTTACAACTCAAAGGGGATTAGAATGGAACCTGGATCATACACATGGCAAAGCAGGTGCACCATCTAGGTGAGCTACTTTGCCAAACCAGTTATTATTTTTGTTACTTTATTTTTTATGGGGCCTAAGCCTCCCAATGCATGATTTTATAATTCCTAGATCAAAGTTTTTATTTCGCAATGAGATACAAAGGCAGTGACACACACACACACAGAGAGAGAGAGAGAGAGGGAGAGAGAGAGAGACCACTTGATGGAGCTTCCCCTAGAGTTGAAGCACTCCTATATTGCACTAGAATTTGAACACAGGTCAATTTCATGGAAAGGTATTCACCCTAGTCAGCAAAATAGCTCATTTGAATAGAGTTCTACTGTAAGAATTCTGACCCAGCTTTGAGTTTGGCCATCATCACACAGAAGGAAGTTTCAGTGGGATTTCTTCCTCTATCTCTCTAGGCCTCTGTCTCACTCTTATCTGAAAAAAAGAAAAGAAAAAGCCCAGAGTGGTGAAGCCACAGAAATTACAAAAATATGGTACTCCCCCTACTGTGTGAACTATATTTCACCCCAAAGATGTTTGTATTTATTGAGACAGAGAGAGCAGTGAGAACATTGCCCTGGCATATGCAGTGCTAGGACTTGAACTCAAAACCACACACATGCAAATGCCATGCTTTACCACTGGCACACTTCCCTAGTTAGTTAAAAATATTTTATGGCAACAAAGATTCATGTGTTGATTTTATTATTATTATTATTAATTTGTGGACTAACTTGTATACCTTGTAATTCTGGTAGAGAGATAACTGCAGCAACAGAGATCCACCTGGTACCATGTGAATGAAATGTACAGCTTCCATCAGATCACACATATGGCAAGACATAAACCTTATTGACATATATATATATATACAGAATATATATATCCAATAATTTAGCTTGCATTATTCTCCATAAAGATTCTACCTACTCAGAAAAGCTATTTTAAGAACATATTAATCACTGAATTTAAAACACAAGAAATGTTTTTATTATTATTATTATTATTTTATTTTTTTGCCTCCAGGGTTATCCGCTAGGGCTCCGTACCTGCATTACAAATCCACTGATCCTGGAGGCCAATTTTTCTATTCTGTTGCCCTTGTTGTTATTGTTGTTGTTGGATAGGACAGAGAGAAATCGAGAGAGGAGGGGAAGACAGAAAAGGAGAGAGAAAGATAGATACCTGCAGACCTGCTTCACCCCTTGTGAAGCGACGCCCCTGCAAGTGGGGAGTCACGGGCTCCAATAGGGATCCCTACACTAGTCCCTGCACTTCACGCCATGTGTGCTTAACCCATTGACCTACCGCCCAGCCCCCACAAGAAATGTTCTAATGAATGTTGATATGCATTATATCCAAAGCATGATATTTTGCTGAATTACCTATTTATAGCTAATATATATCTCAACATGCTGTTTCCCAGTCAGGGAAACTCAATCAAATTCATTTAATATATGATTCAGAATTCGAGATTAGTGAAGGCGTAGTTTATGTATGTGCAAAGTTACATGTCAGCTTGAAATAAAAAAAAAACTGGAAATAAGTTTTCTATCATTTGGTTCCAGATACTGTAATGAACTATAAAGTTCAGGTATTATCTTTCTAGTAGTAGACATATTAAAATTTTTAATTGATTTGAGTCTTGGTGAAGTACGTTTAGGGAAATTAATTTAGCTAGCACCCCGTAGGATATATCTTAAATAAAGAAGATTAAAGCTTAAAAAAAAAAAAAGGTCAGTAGCTATTGCACACTTTTTGTTTTTTCATTAAATCATATAAAATAGTATGGTACATGTTGAATGGGACTGGGCATGGAGATGGGCTGAGTCATTAAGAGAGACCAATCAAGGGAGGGGATTGGCTATGGAGCTTAGGGGGTGGGCATTGTGTGGAAATGTACCCCTCTTATCCTATAGTCTGGTCAATATTTACATTTTATTAAAAAAATTAGGAAGCAAAAAAAAAAGAAAGAAACCAAACAAAGCAGAATACACACACACACACACACACACACACACACACACACACACACACACACACTATCTCCAAGGTTACCTCTGGGGCTCAGAGCATGCACTACGAATCCACTGCTCCTGGAGGCCACCTCCCCTTTTTCCTTTTTTAGTATTTATTAATTAATTTATTTATTCCCCTTTGTTGCCCTTGTTGTTTACCATTGTTGTTATTATTGTTAATTGCTGTCGTCGTTGTTGGATGGGACAGAGAAATCGAGTGGAGGGGAAGACAGAGTGGGGGAGAGAAAAACAGACACCTGCAGACCTGCTTCACCGCTTTTGAAGCGACTCCCCTGCAGGTGGGGAGCCGGGGGCTCAAACCCGGATCCTTACCCGGGTCCTTGCGCTTTGTGCCATGTGCGCTTAACCCGACCCCCAAAAGCAGAATATATTAACCCGCCGTGTAAGAGGTGGACTTGGGCAAATGGAAGTGTTAAAAATGTTCTCTATTTTGATTTGGGTACTGGAAAAGTGACTAGTTGTTACTTATAAAGAAGGTCCAATGCTTTTAGTAGTAATTAAGACAGGGTGCTATTAAGTATAATGATGGAAGATAGCAAAATATCTCACTTGAATAGCCTGCTGCTTTGCGAGTTACGCATCCAAGGTTCAATCCCAGCCGCTAGTTTGCTGAAGGAAGCTTCAATGCTATGGTATCGCTCCCTCTCTCTTTTAGCTCTCTTAATGTCCATATATGTCTCTTTTTGAAAAAAAAAAAAAAAAACGCAACTTAATTTTGGTGAAACCCAAAATTTTGAAATGACTCAAAACAAAGAATGGAGAGATAGTTTAGTAGATAAAAATAAAAGTACAAAAAAGTAGACACACACACGTGATTTTTGTAAAGACATGGAAGGAGGCTACTGAGATAAGTCATCTGATCTGCCATGTAGGCAACTGAGATTTCAGTGTCACCCTATCCCTACTCACCACACCACATGGTGTCAGTAGGCTCTGAGAAAAATTTTGTTACTATGGTACCTCTCCCCCCTACTCTGTCTCTCTCCGAGAGCTGTGGAACACGCATGCATGCATAAGTACATGCGATAAAAATAATCCAAAGTGGGGCATCGGTGAGTGGCACATCTGTTGAAGAGCACATACAGAATACGAAACGCAAGGATCAGAGGCAGGATCCCGGTTGGAGCCCCTAGCTCCCCACTTGCAAGGACAGGGGTGTTGCTTCACAAGCGGTGAAGCAGCTATGTGGGTGTCTATCTTTATCTATCTATCTACCATCTATCTATCTATCTATCTATCTCTCCCTCCTCTCTCAATTTCTCTCTGTCCTATCCAATAAAAAAATGGAAAAGATGGCTACCAGGAGCAGTGGATTCATAGTGCAAACACAGAGTCCCAGGGATAACCCTGGAGGCAAAATAAATAAATAAAAATAAATAAACCACAGCGACAATTCAATGGAGACAGAATGAGCTTTTCAACAAATGGTGGTGAACAGTAGTCAGAAGGGAAGCAAAGAATTTCATATCCTGACCTGCATGGGGGAAGCTTCACAAGTGGTGAAGCAGGGTTGCAGGTGTCTCTCTATCTCCTCCCCCCTCTCATTTTCTCTGTTTCTATCCAACAATAAATAAAAATTTAAAAAAAAAGAATTTCATATCCCAAGGCATATACAAAAGGCTACAGACCTAGATAGAAGAACTGAAACAATAAAAAATACCCAGCAAATCTGAGAAAAAAAAATTGATCATGGTTTGTGCTGATTCTAAGACACCAAAGCTTAAAGAATTAAAGAATTTATTTCATAATCCAGTGAAATAATTCAATGAATGAAAACACTTTCATTTTCTATTTTAATTTAATACTGTCATTATTTCAGATAGTCTCAATGAATACAATTTAGTTGTATTGTGTCATTTATATTTTAGTAATCTTGTCAGTATCAAATAATTTTAGACTAAAATATACAAATTTTCATCAATAGAAACTAGAACAAAAATAAGAAAGATCCAATACATGAGAGATATATCATCGGTTGAGAAAGATGTGTGATTGAGCCTGTGCATCACATGGTAAGATAATTCACATCAGGGAAATAGTGTATGCACAAAGCAACTACAGTAACAACTACAGTAACAACTATAAAAATAATAAATTATCATGTTGTACATATGTAAAGTTCTAATTACTTCCTAATAACTCCGCAACTACTTCTCAGCATATGCTTAGCCTCTTAAACATAATAGTAAGGTTACAGTAGTATTGAAAATGATCACCAGCATAGAATATAGTTGCTGGTAAATATTTAAAGCATAAAGGAAGAGAAATGAAATGAGGGGGCTGGGTGGTGGAGCACCTAGTTGAGGGGACATGTTGCAATGTGTAAGGACCAGGGTTTGAGTCCCTGGTCCCAATCTGAGAGGGAAAGCTTTGAGAGTGGTGAAGCAGTGTTGCAGGTGTCTCTCTGTCTCTCTCCCTATCAATTCCTTCTCAATTTCTGGCTGCCTCTATCCAATGAATAAGTACATATTTAAAAAAAAGAGAAAGAAAAAAAGAAATGAAATGAGAATATTCTGACTTCAAAAAGAGTTCAAGTATTTATAAAAGAAAATGAGTAAATAAAAATCTCTCAGTAACACAACTTTTCTAATAACTCTTAGAAATGAATTTCTAGGGAATAATATCACTCATGAACTTATATATGAAAAGGAAAATGGAGTTTTATAAATCTGCCTAATGCTTGAATTCAATAATTTGAGGTTCTGTAAAGTCAATATTTTGTGATATAAAGTCATTTTATGCATCAGATAATCTCTACATTCCAAATGTTGCATTATATGACAGATTTTTACCAGTTTACATCTGTCATGTTTAATATTTCACTTGTTGTGGAGAGCTCTACTGTCATTCAGTATTCCAGGGAAATAAAGTTAGCTTTTAAAATTGGTTTTATCTCGGGAGTCGGGCAGTAGTGCAGTGGGTTAAGCGCATGTGGCACAAAGCTCAAGGACCGATTAAGGATCCTGGTTCAAGCCCCTGGCTCCTCACCTGCAGGGGCGTAGCTTCACAGGTGGTGAAGCAGGTTTGCAGGTGTCTGTCTTTCTTTCCCCCTCTTTGTCTTCCCCTCCTCTCTCCATTTCTCTCTGTCCTATCTAACAACAACGATATCAATAACAACAACGATAACTACAACAATGAAACAACAAGGGCAACAAAAGGGAATAAATAAATAAAGAAAAAAAATTTAAATTAGTTTTATCTCTCTACTCCACAGATTAGAGTTCCTGGGGGGAAAAAAAGGAAAAGAAAAAACTGTTGAAGTGCAAAAAGAAAATAAAAAGCTTAAATGTGTTCTTACATTAGAACTTTTTTTAAAGAGATGAACTCCAATCATCTTTTCTCCACTTATAGGCATATAGAAAGTAATATTTACCCAAGCAAATTACTATTTTATATAAATGAGGGAAAGCATTTTGGTTGCTACTACTAATAAATCTTTGCCACTTTAAATTTAAAGTAAAATGTAAAATTCATAATGTTGCAACTGACTTTTTATTTATTAATTTTTTAGCTCTTGGAAACATGTCTAAAAACATTACTGCAATGCTGGAAACCAGTTGAAAAACAGTGAAATCTGACTCAGTAAGACAGGACTACTTTCTCTTCATCTACGTGGAGATTATCAAGAAGTGAACTATGAAAATACATCAGTTTTTGCTACTGTTTCTACTTTGGGTATGTCTGCCACATTTCTGCTCTCCAGAGATGATGTTCAGTAGGACTCCAGTACCCCAGCAGAGGATTTTAGGTGTACGTGTTCCTAGGAATGATGGCAAAATTCTCCATCGTCAAAAGCGTGGTTGGATGTGGAATCAGTTTTTCTTACTAGAGGAATATACAGGATCTGATTATCAATATGTCGGCAAGGTAAGTCTGTATTGAAATGGAAGATAATTACGTATTGTATGTGTTTTCATGAAGAAAATTAGAGGGTGATCACTACTGCCCATCTTATAAGTCGATTCTCTAAATATTCCTAACATGGCTTTTTATGGAATATGAGTTATACTTTGAGAAAATGGTAGGATTAATATACTGTGACAAATGCAGGAACTAATTAGTGAGAATCAACTCTTGCAATGGTATCGTGTATCAATAATGCACAAAAAATTTTAAATTTCAGAATGCATAGTTAGAAAGAAATGACAATGGAAGAAGTATATGTTAATAAACATTTGAAATAGCTATGAAAATTTATTTTATGTGAATGGTATTGCTACTGTCTTTAATCGGAAGAGGAGATATTTAGAAGTTGTTTAATTTTATTTACAAAGAATTAGAAAATAAGCATTGTTACATATGACCTAAGACTAAAATAACTTATATTCCTAAGAAAACTTATTCTGTATATTGTACTTTCTTCTTCTTTTCCAAATTCGGTATCACTTTATTGAGGGAATATTGATTTATAGGAATGTTGTTTTTTATTTATTCTTGGGTCCTATGTTGAATACATTTATATAAATGAAAATAAGTAGGAAGACAAGCAAGTAAAAGTTTATGTATTGCAAACAATGTATTTAAATGCAGAGAAAAGTGTTACTGCCTCACATAACAATGAGAAAACTAATCATTCTATGAATAGCATAATATGCGATATGCAATATGTAAAATGACAGTGAATGCTTTTCTATACTAGACTATGTGGTTAATAATTTTATGTTTTGACACCATAATTAAGGAGACACAATACCTTAAGAAAACATTATTTTAATAATCATGTTAGCACTTTTGATCATCTTATTGGGGGATTAGTGTTTTATAGGTCAGATGTTGCCACATGTGTATAACTCATTTTCTCTCTTCTCTCCATGATATGTGTCTGTAAAACACTCTAACCCACAACTTAGGTCCTTCCCCTCCATTTATTGCAGTCTACAAAAGCATTGAGGGAAAATTATAAACATAGTCAAAATGTAAACAAATACAGTCACATGTTAATCCACACATCAATGCTATAAATTGTGTGTGTGTGTGTGTGTGTGTGTGTGTGTGTGTGTGTGTGTGTGTGTGTGTGTGTGTGAGAGACTTTACTGGTTAGTGTGCATTCATGTAAACTTTAACAGCTTTAAAAAATTAAAATTTGTGCCAATATTTTTCTGTCCTCTAAGAAGAATTGTTATTTGAAAGATACCTGTTCATTCATCTTAAAGTAACTTTGATATATTTTTCATGTTCCAGTAATTCAATCTCTAAATGCTTGGTATTTTGGGGTGGGGATAGATAGCATAATGGTTATGCAAGGAGACTTTCCTGCCTGAGGCTCCAAACTCCCAGGTTCAATCTCCTGCACCACCATCAGCTAGAGCTGAACAGTGCTTCTTCTTCTTCTTCCTCTTCCTCTTCCTCTTCCTCTTCCTCTTCCTCTTCCTCTTCCTCTTCCTCTTCCCCTTCCCCTTCCCCTTCCCCTTCCCCTTCCCCTTCCCCTTCCCCTTCTCCTCCTCCTCCTCCTCCTCCTCCTCCTCCTTCTCCTTCTCCTTCTCCTTCTTTTTCTTCTAGCGTTTGCCCTTCTTCTGTAGCCAGTCAACAGCCTCAGGTTGAGCCTGATGTAAAGTTTCGAGACCTCCTTTGAATCTGGAGAGGTGGCAGTCGTTAACTATGTTGGTCATAGTCAGCTCTGGTAAACAAACAAACAAACAGAAATGCTTGGTATTTTGTGAAAGGTGATATTAAATGATATAGTATTGACTACAATAAGGAAAAAAATGTATTTTTATTGCATAACGGAAGGCACACATTAACAAACTTATCATCTCATCTGATCAAAAGTCTAAGATCAGAAGAATAAGGTGATTTTCATGACAGCTGTAAAGACAACTACTAATTTTGAAACCAACCAACAATTATAAAAATATAAATGTGAAGCATACAATCTCTAAAACAAGTTCACTTTGCTTCTTCCTGGACATAGAAGTTATATGGATTATCTGCATCTGTTTTCTTTTATCTAGTCCTTTATGAGGACCTAATGAGGATTTCTCACCACTTTACTAAAATTATTTATTAACTTATTAATAAGAAAGGAGGCAGAGTAAGAGAACCTGAGCATTGTCCTGGAACATGTGACTCCAGTGATAGAACTAGGGACGTCATTTCCAAGCCCACTATTTTATCCACTGTGCCACCTCTCTACCATATATGTTCATTCATAATAAGACAGCTGCTTCTTAGTACTGTCATCTGTACTCTACCAAAAGAATAAGAAAAGTTTGAAATCAGGGCTTCATGTCTCACTTTATCGCCAGTTCTTAGAACTGCACTTGACACTTGTTATTCAAATTGCCCTCAGCTGTATTGAATTAAACTTCCAGAATCATCTGATACCACTTGGTTATTTGGTAGGAAAAAAAAAAGTCTAAACTTTTAAATATTTGTAGTTAATTGAATCTGAAAATTTGTTTATACATACATATCCTAAAAATCAAACACAAGTGCTATTCTTTATTTCTTTACATTATGAAACAAATCAAAAATTATTTAATGACGACGGGCCTACTGAAACTTAAGGAGCATCTTTAACAGTTCCTTCCTATATAAATTCTGACTTACAAGGTCAAATAAATGACTATTTATTATTATTATTATTATTATTTATACTTATTTATTTATTCCCTTTTGTTGTCCTTGTTGTTTTATTGTTGTAGTTATTATTGATGTCTTCGTTGTTAGATAGGACAGGGAGAAATGGAGAGAGGAGGGGAAGCGACTCCCCTGCAGGTGGGGATCCTGGGGACTGTCCTTGTGCTTTGTGCCACATGCGCTTAACCCGCTGTGCTACTGCCCGGCTCCCAAATGATTATATTCTATAGCTCTAAGTTTAATTCTAACATATATAGTGTCTGTAGTTTATTTTTCAGGTCCATTTTGCAATCGCTATCATTTATTCATGCCGTGATCATGACTTGAAAATAGATATTTAAACTGTTCCTTAATTAGAAAGAAATATTTGTATTTATTACTTGATAATCTATATTTCATCAGTTATGTAATTAACAACCTCAATTTACATGCTAGCATGTTATATAGAGTAGTGAATAAGCATAAGCCATAATGAAAATAATCTGGGGGTGAGATAGATTACCCTCATGAAGTACAAAATATTTTTTAAAACCCTAGTCCCTCCAACATTATTTACAATGAATTTATTACATGCTCTTTTTTCAGCAGTTTTATTTCTTCTTTTAAAATAGACAATAGATCATGTGATGTCTGATGCTAAATGATTCAGTGCTTATGCTAGTTTTGACATAAGAGTAAAACTGTCTCGATAATCGGACATATGGGAAGTCAGTGATAGGTACTTGGTAATAGTGAGTGAGACATATTTGAAGAGTTCAGAATAGGAACAGTGGTGAGGAGTGCACTGGTGGATTAAGGACAAGACTAGGAAACATATGCGTGAAGAGGGCTACGTTTTAAAATGCTAATTAGCCAGCAAAATCCTCCCATGAATAGAGGGCATGTGATTCTCAGATTAAAATAAAAATCATTACTTCTGAAAGGGGTTTAAAAGATGGAGAACTCCATTATATTTCATTGGGACACAGTAGAGGAGAACTTTGGAAAAGTTTAACTATCAAGTAGATGACCTAGAACATAGTCTTATTTGCAGCACTACTTTCATAGTAGTTAAATTAACTTTCATTTGGCTTTCATTTCTCAGCTGTGATACTAAAGTGTATAATTAAGTCAGTAGTTTGAACAATACACACATATGAGGCTATAGTTTGTAGACTATGTATGCATTTTAACTTAATATCATTACAAAGTATAGTGGGTAAATATTTTTTTAAAGAAAGAGAATTTTTTTTTTTTAAAAGTGGCAAAATGGTCACTACCAGAACTTTAAAATCAAGCAACAAGTAATGAACTCAGATCATTCTTTTAGTTCAGCATATAGTGAAGATGCTTCTAAATCTCTCAATAAAATATATTCCAAACTCAAATATATCTGGTGTAAGTTCATTTTGAATAGTCTGTGTGAAATTCCAGCTGCTCCTATCAAACTTTTGTTAGAAACACCAGCTTTTACTTGCATAAACAACTTGCTAGTCAGTTGACTTTTAAGTTTTTCACTTGACCCTTTGACTCTAAGTTTATCATGATTAGAAATGATGAGTCTAGTCAGATAATCACAACATTTATCTTTACAAGATTTCCTATGCAGATTAACAACTGCTTCCCGTTTTATTTCTCAAAGCAGAGAATTTTAAGACTGAATCTGAAGCAATCTACTTTTTTCACTGCATTGTGAATTTTAATACCTATCTTTAAATTTCCCAGCCTAAGGTTTGAATAACATTATGATTATAAACTTGTTTTGTTTTATATTTTTATGTGTATCTCCTAATGACTGGATCTGATTTCCTTATTTAGTTTCCCTTGACAGATAGTTTCAAATTCCAGATTTCCAAATGTTTAAGTAAAATGAACAATGACGTTGCACTGGATACTCTGTCTTCTCTGTTTGGAGCCAGACATTTCTTTTGTGTGGTTTCACCACTCTGTTGCTAACTTTTCCTTTAGTATAGATACAGAAAGAGATTGAGAGTGGAGAGCTAGGATGGAGAGAGAGCACTGCACTGGAGCCTCTGCCTGTGCTGTGGCGCTCTCAAGTGGATCCAGGCTTGAAACAGACTAGCTACATGACAAACACCTGCCCTACCTGGTGAGCTGTCTCTCGAGTCCCCTTCCCACCCCGGACACTCTTGAATTTACTTTTAGATGTAACCACATACAATTCTAACTAAACCTCAAGTTGTATTTACTACATAAACTTTATTTTCCTCTTACATTGTAATTATTCCCAAGTGGAGAGAATCATGATAAAAATAGATTTTAATCAAAGCCAGAAATTGAAAAAATCCCCAAACACACACACATTAATAACCCAATCAGGCAGCCATAAAGCTAATTCTATGAAGGAATTTACCCAGGGTGATAAGGGCATACAAATTTTAAAAGGTATTTTTTTCTTTTTTTTAAATATTTATTTTACTTATTTATTCCCTTTTGTTGCCCTTGTTTTATTGTTGTAGTTATTATTGTTGTTGTCGTTGTTGGATAGGACAGAGAGAAATGGAGAGAGGAGGGGAAGACAGAGAGGAGGAGAGAAAGATAAGACACCTGCAGACCTGCTTCACCGCCTGTGAAGCGACTCCCCTGCAGGTGGGGAGCCGGGGTTCGAACGGGGATCCTTATGCCGGTCCTTGTGCTTTGCGCCACCTGCGCTTAACCCGCTGTGCTACAGCCCGACTCCCTAAAAGGTATTTTTAAAATAGCGGAAATGTAGTTTTAGTGACCAAGGTGAGTATGTATGTTTTTTTATGCTATTAAAACATACGCCACTCTGAAACATGAAAAATTATTGAATCACTTTGGTCATGTGAACTCGATAATATTTCACCATTATACTTATTTAAGCACAGAACATATTAGGACATAGTGCGATGTGTTTGAATCTCATCTCATAAACTATTCAATATTTTGAAAAGTAAAAACTGTATCCAATTTTTTAAATTTATATCTCTTCTCATAAAGAACAATGTTTTCCACTAGTTACAACACCAATGTTTTCTGTTGATCAGGAAGAATAGGAAAGATATGTATTATTTTCCTTTCGTCAGATAATGAGGTCATCTCCCCTTCTACCAAGAAGTGCATGGCTTCCTTCCATAGTTTAACATGACTTTGTTATTCCAAAATTTATAATCCAGGATGTACCAACATCCTCTGTCTAGAATAGCACATACAAATTCTTTTATCCCAACAGGCTTCTGTTGGGACCACCTGCTTTTGCTTGCACAGGTACCTAGCAGGTTACTTAACTTTTAAATATTTCAACTGATGTTTTCTGACTCTAAACTGTTCCATAACTAAAGATGATTGATGAGTCATATTTTTGCAGCCTATATAAACTCTATCCTTTCAGCATTTCCTTATTTGTGTACATTGTCCCTGAATTAGCATAATTACCCCAAGAGGTCATAGATCCCGGTTCTTACTTGAGACAATGTAATCGCCCAAGGGAGATAATTTTTGCTTATCACAAATTTCAGGGAAGGATATTGTGTATGCTCTTGGCTTTT
Source organism: Erinaceus europaeus (assembly GCF_950295315.1). Taxonomy (NCBI): domain Eukaryota; kingdom Metazoa; phylum Chordata; class Mammalia; order Eulipotyphla; family Erinaceidae; genus Erinaceus; species Erinaceus europaeus. Next base: position 25,895,047 of record NC_080166.1, on the reverse strand, counting down.
GTTTGGTTTAGGCCAGGCATACAGCTAGAAATGCTAAATGCCCAGAGGAGATTCCAGGACTAAGAAGTACTTTAACTTGAAACAGTTGATGTTGATTTAACTTCTTTCTGGGTTCTTATTTTTAAATCTGCTCTCAGTTGTAGTACTCCTGCTTCTTCCCCTATTAATTGCCATAAGTGTTTCTTTTTTTTCTTTCTTTTTAAGTTTTATTTATAAAATAGAAATACTGACAAGATAAACTTTATTGAAAAACAGAACAAATGCAGTAGATATTTTTAGTTTAAATCAAGTTCTGTGAAAAAATACATCATGAGTATTTGATAGACATTGGCCAACAGTGCTTTCTATTTAATAGGTTCAGCAAATTAATGGTGGGGCATTTGGATTTGGGGATGAATGTTAATATTCATCCAAATGCAATACTCCTCTGATACGTAAAGAACACACAAAAGAGGCGAACCTAAAAGAGTATTTCTGAGACACTTTGTCCTAATCCTTAATCAAGAGGTAATGAAAGCAGTTTAAAATAGAAGCATTTCCCCTGGAGAACTCATAAATTGTCCAGGAAAAACACATTTTATTAATCTCAAGATGCATACATTGTATATATATTTTTTTCTCCCTGTTTTAGCCAGCACTTATATAGGGAAAACATATTGACATCTTCAAAGTTCACAATAACATACCAATTGAGAAATCTTCAGGGAGATTATGAGCTCTGTTCTGCGTGCACTTGGTAGAAATGTAGCGCCATCAATAAATTGTTTGCAAATAAGAATAGCTATAAAAATATTGTACATCTAATAATCTTTAAGTACATAGAAAACCAACCATAATTCACATTAATCTTTCAGTCATTGGGTAAGACTGATTTAAACATTTTACATTACAACATTTTAGTTATATTGAGAGATTTTTGGTTATTAGTTACTCTTTAGAAAACTGGACTTGAGTTTGGATTTAATGTGTAAATGTTATGTTTTTCTGGGCTGGAAAATTAGGTCACTTGGACACTGCACTGCTTTGCCATGTGCTCTGTCTAGTTTTGAGCTTGGTCCCTACCACATTGAAGGAAGTTTTGTGGTCTCTTTCATTCTCTCTTAGTCTGTATCTAAAAATAAAACAAAATACAGGGAAGATAATAATGGAAGATGGACTGCTAATATTTTTTATCAAAATTCAAATGTCAAACATTGAATGTAAAGAAAAAAAATACTCCAAAATGAAATTAACTGTGAAATGTTGATATAGAGTATTCCACCATATCATTCTATTACTTTAATATTCTTACTGGTAGTACTGACAATATATGTTTAATAAACTATTTTTGGACTCAAGGTCATTATAGGATGCAGAAGTTAGAAGGTCTTGTTTTTGTAATTGCTTCTCTGCTGAACATGGGCGTTGACTGGTCGATCCATATTCCTAGTCTGTCTCTCTCTTCCCCTAGTGGAGTGGGGCTCTGGGGAAGTGGGGCTCCAGGACACATTGGTGGAGTCTTCTGCCCAGGGAAGTCCAGTTGGCATTATGGTAGCATCTGGAACCTGGTGGCTGAAAGAAGAGCTAATATATAAAGCCAAACAAATTGTTGCCTAATCATAAACTTAAAGGCTGGGATAGTGCAGATGAAGATTTAGGGGTCTCTATTTTATAGATAGTTAGTAGGCCTATTTTAGTTATATTCCCAGAGGGATAAAGAATAGGGAAGCAGGGAGCTGGGAGGTAGCACATCTGGTTGAGCGCACACATTACAGTGCGCAAGGACCTGAGTTCAAGCCCCTAGTCCCCACCTGCAGGGAGGAAAGAATAGAGAAGCTATCAGGGGAGGGGAGGGGATATGGAGTTCTGGTGGTGAGAATTGTGTGGAGTTGTACCCCTCTTATCCTATGGTTTTTGTCAGTGTTTCCTTTTCATAAATAAAAATTTTAAAAAATCTATTTTGGTTAAAATAATATTCCGTATCTGTATGATTTTTTTCCCCATTCTTGGCTGTCTTTTTATTTAAATAGAGGGTTAGAGACACTGAGAGACAGAGAGAAGAAGAGATAATATAGCGCTGATCTACCAATCATGAATTTTCCTCCTTGTAGGCGCTCACATGTGGTGACTGGGAGCTCAATCAAAGCTAAGTGTTTGTGCATGGTAGTTGGTGCACTCTACTAAGTGAACCCACCTCTTGAATCCATGGTTAGCTCTTCTACGAAGTTAATATGATGGGATTTTAACAAAGATTATTTATGTCTTCATAGGCCCGGTTTATTCTACAACTTTCACAAGATAACAAAGCATTCGGACACCTCCTAACATTCTCCTCACACTCACTGCTCATGTATACCTTAAGGATTTCTTTTCACATTTCTTTTCACATGTAGTGCAGGTGTTGTCATCTTTTCTTTTCCATCACTCGCTTATTGTCATGTCAGCCTCTTTTGTAGCCACCAATTCCTTCACCATTCTACACAGAAAAGTCTTCCCTCACCCTTTTCTATATCTTTCCCAATCTCTGCTTCTTGTCTCTGTTTCATGTGAAACTTTCTATTCTATGTCAGGAAAAAAAAATCTTAGAAGAATAACCCTGTGGAATTTCTGCATTAAATCCATTTTGAAAAACTTAGCTCATCTTTTTTTTTCAGATATAGAATCTTTTAGGAATATAACCCTATTAAAATGATTATTATGTAATAATCAAGTCAATGACTTTTAGAAAAAAAACTCCAGAGAAATCCCTGCACATATAAATTTTTTTGAATCTCACATAAATATTCTCTGCAAAACATTCCTCATTATAATTTATCAGTAGCAGGTGCATATTTAATGGCCATGGAGAATGGAAAATTATTATGGTATTATGACTTTCTAAGAAACCCTCTCATTTTCTGTCTTGGAGAGAATATGTAATTATATATTGAATTAAATTTTTGTCCCCATTGTGCTAAAGAATAATGCTCATTTTTGTAGCGGTAATGACAAATCCGAGTTAACATTAGTGTACTCATCAGTGTCACGTTCATACATTAAAACTTAAATTCTCAGTTCCTTCTGCTCACAGTAAACAGAAGAGAAAAGAGCGTAGTCACATAATTCTTAAATATTTGCTTCATACAGTTATAATGCTGCATTTTTAAAGAATGTCATTTAATCATAGCATTGTGTTTTAATATCATTATTATTTGTATTATTCTTGTTTTATTGATAATAAACTAATATGGTCCATGCATCATGGTAATTAAAACTAGAAAGTATAATTAAAACATATAAATTTCCACCTGGATGGACTAAATGTAGAAAATTCAGTCTTCCTCATTTTAGGCACTTAGGATATTGGATTCTTTCCTTAGGACCCCAATTTTACAATATGCAGTCTGTTTTTTTTTAATTTTTAAAAATATTTTTATTAATTTTTATTGCATAGAGACAGACATAAATTGAGAGGGGAGAGGGAGATAGAGAGGGAGACAGACAGAGAGACACCTGCAGCCCTGCCTCACCACTCGTGAAGCTTTCCCCCTGCAGGTGGGGACCAGGGGCTTGAACCCAGGTCCTTGTACACTGCAGTGTGTGCGCTTAACCAGGTGTGCCACCACAGTCTGTTTTTAATGCAAATTTGAGATATCTACTTTAGTAATTTTTTTCACTTCACATTTAAAACTCTGATTTATGAATGTATAGAGTACATAAACCTATTACAATTAGAATTTTAAATTAAGATGTTTAATCTCAGTCCAGGACTAAATTGATTTGTCCAGGTAGGAAGTTGAACTGTAAAGTTTTATACAGCTATAGACGCTTTTCTTTTGTTAATTTTTTTATTTATATAATGGAGATATTGACTAAACCATAGGATAAGAGGGGTAAAACTCCACACAATTCCCACCACCAGAACTCCATATCCCATCCCTCACTTGAAAGCTTTTCCTTTAGAAGAAGGAGGGAAAGGATGGGGTGGAGAAGGAGTTGAAGTCCTGCTGCATGATGGTAGTGGAACAAGCTCTCAACTGGGAGTGATACTGTTCTGTGGACACTATCACAGGGGTGAGATAGACAGCTGTGAAATCATACCCATGTGTCAACACTGTACTGTAAACCATTAACCATCCACCAAATAAAATAATTTGAAAATTTTTTAAAAGGACAATAACTGTTACATAAACAAATGAAGAGGAAAAAATCTCCAAAGAATTGATAATTAATCACTTTGAGTATTAAAATCACATCAAAGAGACAGGTGTGGTAACCTAAAAATCAGTGTGGAATATGAAGTAAGCCATTTCCATTATTTGAAGGAAATGAGAACCAGAGGGGTTTAGCTTAACCTAAAGAAAGCAAGAATTGTTTCTCATAGGAATTTTAACCCTAAGATAAACGGAGAATGAGAATAATTATCAAATTATGAAGAGCCAGGGTTGGGATAATATGACATAGAGAAAGTGGAAATATGAATATATACAACAGACAATCTCATTTTTATTATTTTTTATTTATGGGTAGAGGCAGTCAGAAATTGAGAGGGAAAGGGGAGACAGAGAGGGAGAGAAACAGAGACACCAGCAGCCCTGCTTCACCACTTACAAAACTCTCCCCCTGCAGGTGAGGACCCGGGGCTCAAAGCTGGGTCCTTGTGCATTGTAACATGTGCACTCAATCAGGTATACCACAACCTGGCCCCCTGTCAATCCCATTTTTAGGGATAAAAATGAGAATTAGCAATATTTCTTTTAACTAGGCAACCCGGAACACACCAGATCACTAAGCAGGAAGAAAGAAAGAAAAGGGAGAAAAAAATAGAAAATGTTATTCTTATTTAAATTATCAACAGAAATAAAAGCATATTAAGTGAAATAAGCCAGAAGAATTATGGTTAATTGGCAGGGGAGATAGCACAATGTTTATGCAAAAAGACTTTCATGCCTGAGGCATCAAAGTCAGAACTGAGCCATGTTCGGATGGATGGCTGGCTGGCTGGATGATACATAGATGTTTATCTTTTTCTTTGTATCTCTCATTGAATTAAAACAAATCATATTTTAAAATAACATCTATTAATCTCACTCAAAGATGAGATATAAGAACCAAAGCAAAGGACGATATAGGGTGAAACCTCAAGGGATTGTCATCTATTGTGGTAGATTTAAGGATTAATAGTGGGAGGAGAGGAGAGTGGTAAGAGGAGTAGAAGATGCAAAGCCCAGAGGCCAGATGGTTGCACATGTGGTTGAGCACACATATTACAGTGCACAAGGATGAAGGTTCAAGCCCTCAATACCCACCTCTCTTGAGAAAATGTGGAAATGTAACCTTGTCATGTAAGCAATTCTATAAATTGACAGTTCCTCAATAAAGTGATACTGAAATTAAAAAAAAAAACTATAAGAAATCATCTTCTACTACTAACCTTTAACATACTCCCAAAAGCAACAACTATGGAAATATAACATATGGCTTTATGGGAGAAATAAGTAAAATGTAATCTGTTGACTACATGGATTCTCTTAGGCTGCCAATTGAGCATTTTGCAGAAATAGAATTCCAACCCAGAAGGTGTGACTACAGAGCACATGCTCATCAGCATTATTTCTTATTGCACCATTATTAAAAATAAAAAATACTATTCTTATTTTTATGTATGTATGCTGTCTATCAAAGATAACTATATGCAGTTTAAACTAATGTGACATGTATGTTAGTTGACTTTCTTTCTTGAAATGGTATCAGATAAAGTAAAAAACACCGGGCAAGGCCCAGAGTAGGTAGTAGTGTTCAATATTTTTTTGTAGAGAGAGTGATATTTGAACCCAGGGTTTGAAGGAAGTGACAGAAATAATTTAGCAGATTTTAATGAAATGTATTGTTGCACGAAAAAGTAGCTACTGCAACTGTCTTAACTAAGGAGGTGTGTGTGTGTGTGTGTGTGTGTTGTGTGTGACTTTTCAAGGTCTGTGGCTGAAGCAATAGAAATAGCAGGCAGGTGATAAAATGAGGAGAGGTTTGACAAGATAGTTCACTGAGATAACACACACTGGAGTAAGATTCAGTGCTATGGATTCCTTCTCTCTGTCTCCATCTGAATCTTTGTCTACCTGAAAATGTTGGCACAGAATCATGAAGTCCCGATGACAACAAGAAAAATAAAAAGGAATGGGAAAGACAGAGAAGAGAGATGGTGGGCTGCTCAGATCCCACAGAGGATAGGAAATAAAATAATTACTTCCCTGATGGCCATTGCCTAGTACTAAGCATTTGTGAATATGCTACTTTAAATTTCAAAGGGAGACTATATAGCTAAAAATAAGGTAATGATTTTGAGATGGAGAGATTATACTGCATTGCACAGATGATTCCAATGTAACTATATAGTTACCTATAGCATTAAAGCAAGAAGGTGAAAATCATGAGATAAAGATAATACAACATAAATAAAGGTTAGGAACTTGAAAATGGAAAAAGGAGGTCACAATCTGAGGAAAAGAAAATCTAGAGATTGGAAACTGAAATGAAAGTCTTCTCCAACAACGCTAGCAACGCTAACACCGCTAGAGGGAATTAAACCCTGGCATACCTTCAGATTTCTGGAACTGAAAAAGCATACAACTGCATTCTTTTTAAGTTGATGGTAATTTGTTATAACCACAGCATGAAACTAATAACATAGGACATCATGAGCATTCTAAGTGTTGATCTTAGTAAAATGTGACAATAGTATAAAATTTCAGCCAAAACTAGCATTCTATGAATTATGTTCTTTGAAATGTTTTTCTGACTGTGGTATTTCAATCTGATATATTGCAGGATTTATGTGGATTGGTGATTAAAAAATGTTATTAATAGCTGAAAATGTGGCTTTGATTTACTTGAAGTAATAGATAAGAACTATATTTTAAGTTAGATGTTTTTAAATAAATGGAGCTTCAAGGTTATACATCAGAAAAAAATTCTAAGCAGGGACCTGTGAGGAAGAATCAGCAATGATATTTGAAGTAATGGATGAGACTGAATTGATTTTAAGAGAAGAGAGTGTTTACTATGTCAAAGCTGCCACAAAATCTAGTATGATGAGATTTTTTTTCAACTGCGTGATTAGTGTTTTACAGAGGATAAAGTTGTTGATATATGTGTAAAAATTGTCAATTTTCTGCAAAATACCCTCACCCCCAGCCTATGTCCTCCTCCACCATCATGTACCAGGACCTGAAAGACTGCCCCTACCCACACATTGTCCTTTGGTGCAATACATCAAACCCAGTCCGAATTATGTTTTGTGTTTCCTTTTCTGTTCTTGCTTCTCAACTTCTGTCCATGAGTTAGATCATCCTATATTCATTTTTCTCTTTATGATATATTTCAATTAACATGATTTCTTCAAGCTCCATCCAAAATAACATGAATTGACTTGGCTTCATCTTCCCGGAGATTCTTGATGTTTGTGGTTTCAGTGATTAGTGGGTCCAGAATTGCTGTCATTAGTTTAAAAGGGAATGGAGAGGATGGAAAACTTCAGAGAGAGTCTTACTGCAAAAGAGGACAAGTGTAGATGATGGTATCTGATAGGGGAGTTTGTTAGTAAGTCAAGAAAAAAAAAAAAAACCTTGTAAATTATTTTTTTGTGTGGATTAACAAAAAACAAACAAAAAGATGACCATAGTACATCTACTTTGCTATTTAAATCATATTTGAGCCAGGCCCTCAAAGAACTGGAGGAAGCATTCAACTCTATGGTGTTTGTCCTGTCTGCCAATATCCATTTATCTATCTATCTATCTATCTATCTATCTATCTATCTATCTATCTATCTTTCTATCATCTATCTGACATCTGCCTATTATCATATATCATCATCTATTTATATCTATCCTCTTCATATCTCCCCATCTGACAGTCATTCCAGAGAAACAAGTCCCAGTAAACACCGAGAGAGAGAGAGAGAGAGAGAGAGAGAACAAAAGATTCAGAAAATGAAAAAGTTCTTGCAAGATATCTCAGAAAGGGTGCATATCTTATCATGTACTTTGTCCAAGTCAGAGTCCCAACACAGAATGGAAAGTGCCAGTGTACCAAAGGGAGCTTAGGTGCTGTGATTTCTCCCATCTCTCTCTCTCTGTGTGTCTCTGAATAACGAAGCAAACTTGAAGCAATGAGGACATGCATTCCATTCAAATGAAAGACACGGATTCCCTCTGTTCTGTTCAGTCTACTGCCTGTATCTCTCCCATTAAAATAAATAAGCAAAAATACTTTTAATGTTTATCTAAGGAATTAATTTGCATACTTTTCCTTGAACTAATCTTGCAGGGTTGGCAAAATTCTACATTGCTGATGATTTAACAAATTTATATTATTTTGCTTCATTTGTTCTTTCTATGTCTTTCGTCTTGGAATCCGTAGTTCAGTTACCAGTACCACATTAACCACAGCTGAGCAATGCTCTGGTCACTCACTGACTTACTCACTCACATTAAAAATCAAACTTTTTTTTTATCCAGTGAATTTCCTCAAGTTGTTCCCAGTAGACATACCAATGTTATGACAGTAATAAACTGAGACATAAAATATTACCAGTCTTTCTATTTCATTCCATGAGTTGTTTGCTAATAAAAGATTTATTTCATGAATTTTGGCTAGAATCCACTATAAGTACCCTTTAATACTATCATTTTATTGTAGCTCTGACTTGCTTAAAGTTTATGTTTTAATTGACCAGAGTGTTTTTTTTTATTTCTTTATTGGGGAATTAATGTTTTACATTTGACAGCAAATACAATAGTTTGTACATGCATAACATTTCTCAGTTTTCCATATAACAGTACAACCCCCACTAGGTCCTCTGTCATCCTTTTTGGACCTGTATTCTCAGAATCTTTTACTTTGGTGCAACATGCCAATTCCAGTTCAAGTTCTACTTCTGTTTGCTCTACTGATTTTGTTTTTCAACTTCTGCTTGAGAGTGAGATCATCCCGTATCCATCCTTCTTTTTCTGACTTATTTCAATTAACATGAATTTTTCAAGCTCCATCCAAGATGGGCTGAAAACAGTGAAGTCATCATTTTTAATAGCTGAGTAGTATTCCATTGTGTATATATACCACAACTTGCTCAGCCACTCATCTGTTGTTGGACACCTGGGTTGCTTCCAGGTTTTGGCTATTACAAATTGTGCTGCCAAGAACATATGTGTACACAGATCTTTTTGGATGGGTGTGTTGGGTTCCTTAGGATATATCCCCAGGAGAGGAATTGCAGGATCATAGTGTAGGTCCATTTCTAGCCTTCTGAGTGTTTTCCAGACTGTTCTTCACAAAGGTTGGACCCATTTACATTCCCACCAGCAGTGTAGGAGGGTTCCTTTGACCCCACAGCCTCTTCAGCATTTGCTGCTGCTACCTTTTCTGATATATGACATTCTCACAGGAGAGAAGTGGTGTCTCATTGTTGTCTTTATTTTCATTTCTCTGAAAATCAAAAACTTGGAGCATTTTTTCATGTGTTTCTTGGCATTTTGGATCTCTTCTGCAGTGAATATTCTGTCCATGTCCTCCCCCCATTTTGGGGTGGGGTTATTTGTTTTCTTGTAGTTGAGTTTGGGAAGCTCTTTATATATTTTGGTTATTAGCCTCTTATCTGATGTATGGCATGTAAAGATCTTCTCCCATTCTGTGAGTGGTCTCTTGGTTTGGGTAGTGGTTTCTTTTGCTGTGCAGAAGCTTTTTAATTTGATGTAGTCCCATAGGTTTATACTTGCCTTAGTCTTCTTTGTAATTGGATTTGTTTCATTGAAGATGTCTTTAAAATTTATATGGAAAAGAGTTCTGTTAATACTTTCCTCTAAGTATCTGATAGTTTGTGGTCTAACATCCAAGTCCTTGATCCACTTAGAATTTACTTTTGTATTTGGTGAAATATAGTGGTTCAGTTTCATTCTTCTGCATGTTTCAACCCATTGTTTCCAACACCATTTGTTGAAGAGACTCTGCTTTTCCCATTGAATAGTCTGGGCACCTTTGTCAAAGATTTGATATCCATAGGTGTGGGGGCTTAATTCTAGGCTCTCAATTCAATTCTGTTGGTCAATGTGTCTATTCATGTTCCAGTACCAAGCAGTTTTGATAATAATGGCCCTATAATACAATCTGAGATCTGGGAGTGTGATGCCTCCATTCTTTTCTTTCTTCTCAAGATTGTTTTGGCAATTCTAGGTCTTTTTTGTTTCCAGATATACAATGATTATCAGTTTTGCAATCCCACCAGCAACAAAGAAGAATTCCAGTTTTTCCATATTATTTTCATCATAGGATATTTTAAGTGTCCAAGATTTTGTACATCTAGTAGGTATATACTTATATCACATTGTCATCTAATCGACACCTCCCTGGTGAAAGATGATGTGGAATATCTTTTCATGAGCAGTTGTCAGGCATCTATTTATCACCTTTTGTGGGATATTTATTAATTCAGGGGCCAGGTAGTGGTTTACCAGATTGAGTTTGCATGTTATAATGCACAAGGACCTGCATTCAAGCCCCCAGTCCTTACCTGCAGGGAAAAAGCTTTGCAAGTGGTGAAGCAGTGCTTCAGGTATCTCTCTGTCTCCTTCCCTATTTGCCTCTTCCCTCTCAGTTTCTGGCCATCTCTATCCAATAAATAACTAAATATAATTAAAAAAAGATGTTTATTAGTTCATTAGTTGAATTTTTCCTTAGGTTTTTACTCTTCAACATTTTTGTGTCTATGCTTTCTTTGTAAATTTGGATAATAGTATTTTATTACTTGTCATTTGCTATGTAATTTTCCTTTTGTGGATTATCTTACTTTCTTTACATCATATTTTGAAAATGAGTTTTTAATTTTAATGAAATTCAATTAATCACCACTGCCCTCCATGGGCTATGACTCTGATGTATCTCACAAGTCATTTTTATATCAGAAGTGATCTTAGTTTTCTCTCATGTACTCACTAGGAATATCAAATGTGACACTGAAGTCTACGAATCTATTTGTGTTTTGTGAAGACTGTGAAGTCTATGTCTAGATTAATTCTTTCTCTTTTTCTGCATTCTGTTACATGCCATATGTAGAAAAGGTTATCTTTGTTCCCTTATTTTTTAAATGTATTTATTCCCTTTTGTTGCCTTTGTTGCCTTATTATTGTAGTTATTATTGTTGTTGGATAGGACAGAGAGAAATGAAGAAAAGAGGGGAAGACAGAGAAGTGGAGAGAAAGACACCTGCAGACCTGCTTCACCACCTGTGAAGGGACACCCCTGCAGATGGGGAGCTGAGGGCTCCAACCAGGATCCTTACACTGGTCCTTGAGCTTTGTACCATGTGCGCTTAACCCACTGCACTACTGCCCAACTCCCCTTTGTTTCCTTCATACATATTACCATTGCTATTTATCAGTGTTCACTTGATTTTATTTGAAGAGGGTTACAGGTCCTCTATTCTATTTCACTGATCAATTTTGTCTACTCTGTTACCAGTACTACCATATCTTCATGACTGTGTTTTTATAATTAAGTTGTAGTCAGATCGTATTGATTCTTCAACTTTCTTTTTCTTTTTCATTATTGTGTCATCAATACTGGGTTTTTTGCCTCTTCCTATGAAGTTTGGAATCAAATTTGTCCACTGAGTATGATGGCAGTGAAACTACAAGTCACATTGGTAAGACCTGGCATAATGACAGCATTGAATCTTTTCGAACATAGAATTTCTTTTTTTTAGTTGTTTCTTGATTTAATGCTTCAATTATTTGTGGTTTGCCTCATGTAGACATCGTACACACTTTTTTAAATGTCTAAATAACTTTCCTACTTGGAATGGGTGTCTTAATTTGTGCCTTGTGATGGGTGAGTTTAAGCCATTGACATTTATTGATATTATGGATTTAATGTATTGCAGTGCCATTGTTCAAAAAAATTTTTTTTTGTTTGCTCTGATATATTGCAAGTATTATAGTGATGTTCTTGTTTATAAGAGGTCTTTTAGAACCTCTTTCAGGGTCGGTTTGGTGATGGTTGCCTCCTTTAACTGTTGTTTGTCTAAGAAGGTTTTGATCCCTCCATCTAGCTTGAATGAAAGTCTAGCAGGATATATTATCCTTGGTTGAAACCCTTTTTCATTCAGGGCTCGATAGATGTCTTGCCATTCTCTTCTGGCTTTTAGAGTTTGAGTGGAGAAGTCAGCAGATAATCTTATGGGTTTTCCCCTGTATGTGACTTTTTGTTTCTCTCTTGCAGTCTTTAGGGTCCTTTCTTTATCCTTACTCCTTCTCATTGTGACTATGATGTGTCTTGGTGTCTTCAGGTCTGGGTTGATTCTGTTTGGAACTCTCTGGGCCTCTTGAATCTTGATGTCCTTTCTGTTATTCAGGTCTGGGAAGTTTTCTTCTATTATTTCCTCTAGAATGTTTGCTTCCCCTTCCTCTCTTCCTCTGACAGGCTAATTATATGAATGTTACTTCTTTTGAGATCATCCCTTATGTCTCTGTTGTTGTTTCCAGTGTCTCTCAATCTCTTTTTGAGCTCTTTCTTAGTTTTCTCTAACTCATCTTCTGTCTGACTAATTCTGTTTTCTGCTTCTGTTAGTCTGCTTTCCCTTGCCTCAGCTTCTTTCTTCATTACAGCTATTTCAGCTTTCAGTTCTCTAATTGCCTCAAGATAATCAGTATTTTCCTTGGGGGTCTCAACTGTTGTTTCCCTAATACTGCCATTTCTTTCCTCCAATGTTGTTTTCATTTCTGTGATTAATAAGTTTATTATTGCTTGCATACTTTTCTTATCTACGGTTACTTCTGGCTGATTTGTAGTTTCTTCTGGGCTCTTGTCTTCATTCATTGGAGTAACAGTTTTATTTGTTTTTGATCTACCCATTTTTTTGATTTATGTGTTTCTTATTTTTATGTTCTGTTGTTCCTCAGTTGTTGTGTCTTGAGTACAAGCAACACTGTACTAAATACCTTTATGACAAATGCAGTCTCCAACCTCAGTTATTACAACAGCAATTGAAGCAATTTAATCACTACCAGTTAGCCAAACAATGTCTCCAGTCCGTGAAAACATAGCAACTAAGTCCAAGTGAAGAAGAAAAAGAAAGGAAGGAAGGGATAGCAAGAATAGACAATTATGCAAATCTACTACCCACTGTATATTCTAGGGGTAGCAAGAGGGGAAAGAGAAGTAGAGCAGAGATACACACATAGAGAGTCCACTCTGAGTCAGATTTCTTTGCCAAAATAATTCACAAATTCAGAAAGACAAAGAAGAAGGAAGGAAGAAATGTATGACAAGATAAAAAAAAAGAGAAACAAAAGAGAAAAAAGAGAAAAGATAAGAAAAAGAGCTGTAATTAAAGAGCAGTGAAAGGAAAGATTTTTAATTGATTACTTTATTTTTTATTTTATTTTGTTCTTTTTTTTTTTTAATTAGCTAGGAGGAGGAAGAAGGGGAGAGTCTGTAGAGGAGGTAGGAGTAACAAAACAAGTTCCTCTCACAATAGATAAGATGCCCCGTACCCTAGCAATGAAAGATACCCTAAGAGTTAGTTCTGGTCAACCTAAAGGGGGGGGGGAGAGATATGCCTTTATATAATATTAATAATAAGATAGAGCAGGGATAAAATCCCTGTCCCAGATTGCCTCAAGCCTCCTGAGCATAGGCAGCTGATTGTTAAGAAAGAAAGAAAAAAAAAAAAAAACCTCAGGACTAGACAAGAATACAGTAATAGACAGTTATGCAAATCTACTATCCATTGTATATTCTAGGTGTAGCTAAAGGAGAAAGGGAAGTTGAACAGAAATACACGCAGAGAGAGCCCACTCTGAGTCAGATTTCTTCCCCAAAATAATTCCCAAATGTGTATCAGTGAATTCAGAAAGCTGAAGGAGTAAGGAAGAAAGGATGACAAGAATGAGAAAAAGAAGAAAAAAGAAAGAGAGAAAAAAAGGAAAAGATAAGAAAAAGAACAGTAATGAAAGAGCAGTGAAAGGAAAAAGTTTATTTATTTATTTATTTTTTATTATTTAATTAGCTATGTGGGGGGAGGGAGAGAATGGGTAGGGGTAGTAGGAAAAGTGAGACAAATTATTTTAGCAGTGAATAAGACACTCAGTCCCCTAGCAATGGAAAATACACTAAGAGTTAATTTTGGTCAACCTGAAGGACAGGGGGAAAGGGGTACGCACTTATCTTGTATTGATAATAAAATAGAACAGAGTGAAAAACCTGTCCTGAAGCTTGAATGACTTCAGATTGCCTCAGGCCCTCTGAGCAGAGGCAGCTGGTTGACTACTTAGAAAGAAAAAAGGCCAAAGGTTTCAGAAGGGAAGAGACTTAAAATGAATGACACTCCCTGGTGGGACAGGAATCTTGGTGAAGAAAGAATCTCAGCAGGGGAGCCTGCTTGGAGCAGATCTCTGGTCCCCAGGGACTGGTTGTGGGGAGGGAAAGGGGGAGGGTGTGCTCTTTGGGAATAATAATTTAAAAGAAAAAATTTTCCCCTTCCTTTTTACTCTATTTTTTTAACCCAAATTAAGTTATAGTCACCACTAGGACCCCTTATTGACTGGCCTACTAAAGGCAGAAAAATCCTACCATTTCCCGTCAATGTGGTCAGAGCTCAAGCCACTAGCAGCTTCTCAGTCCCCATCTTCCAGAACCCCCCCGTTCATGTGATTTTTGTAAATTAAAACAGTTTTACATTGTCTTTAAAAATCTGTATTCTAGATTTTTAACCAGTGTTACACCTGGTTAAGTACACATGTTACCATGTGCCAAGATCTGGGTTCAAGGCCCCAGTCCCCACCTGCAGTGGGGCACAGAGGGGAGCTTCACAAGTGGTGTGGTGCAGGTGTCTCTATTTCTCTCTGTTTTCCTCTCCTCTCTCAAATTGTCTCTGTCCTATCAAATAAAAAAATAAAATTTAATAATTGATATTCCTTTTTCCCCTTCCATTTGTTATTTCTTGAGTTCATACTCAAATCTTGAGTATGATCTTGAAAACAGGTGATGGGAACTATTCTCCTTCATTACCTGTATTCCCAGTGTCAGACTCAAAGGCTCTCTCATTAAATATTAAAATGTACATTTTTGAAATCTTTCTTATTCCTTGCTTACTGAGAGTTTTTATGTGAAATCATTTTATTTTAGGGAAAAGGATGATTTACATGCCAGTTGTCTTAATGACTCATGATTTTTTAACAAATATGGGTATAAGGTTTTGTCAAATATTTTTCTGAATCTTCTGACTTGTTCATGTGATTTGTCTTCTATAGAAAGATTATCTTTATATCTTCTTTACTCCAGCAATCAACGTTAGTTTGGTTGCCTGCCTGCCTGCCTTCCTTCCTTCCTTCCTTCCTTTCTTTCTCTCCTTTTCTTTCTTTTTAAATGGAAGTATTGACAAGACCATAGAATAAGAGGGGTACAATTCCATATAATTCCCACCACCAGAACTCTGTATCCAATCCCCTCCCCTGAGAGCTTTCTTATTCTTTATCCCTCTGGGAGCATGGACACAGGGTCGTTGAGGGTTGCAGAAGGTAGAAGGTCTGGCTTCTGTAATTGCTTCCCCGCTGAACATGGGCGTTGACATACTTCCAGCCTTTCTCTCTCTTTCCCTAGTGGGGAAGGGGTCTGGGGAGATGGGGCTCCAGGAGACCTTGGTGAGATCATCTGCCCAGGGAAGTCAGGTTGGCATCATATTAGCATCTGGAACCTGATGGCTGAAAAAGAGTTAAGGAATAAGGCAGAACAAATTGTTGACTAATCATGAACCTAAAGACAAGAATATAAGCTTTCTTTTCTTTTTTTAAAATTTTTTTAAATATTTATTTTCTGTTTTGTTGCCCTTGTTGTTTTATTGTTGTAGTTATTATGATTATTGTTGTAGTTGCCTAGGACAGAGAGAAATGGAGAGAGGAGGGGAAGACAGAGAGGGGGAGAGAAAGATAGACACCTGCTAACCTGCTTCACCCCCTGTGAAGAGACTCCCCTGCAGGTGGGGAGTGGGGGGGGCTTCGAACAAGGATCCTTACTCAGGTCCTTGCACTTTGTGCCACTTGCGCTTAACCTGCTGTGCTACTGCCCATCTCCATAAGCTTTCTTTTCTTAATCTACTCTCATTTGATAAATCTGTAGTAGGTTCTGTCTTTTGTTGTTTTCAATGCTACATTCCTTTTGTTTCATTTTAATCTTGTCAAATTTTCTGTTTTTGTTTATATTTGACATACTTCATTGTTGCTCAAGTTTCTACTAATAATGCTCATCTCAGTGTTTGAATTCTTTTTACATGAAAATATATTTTCTTGGGAGTTGGGCTGTATGTAGCGCAGCGGGTTAAGCGCAGGTGGCGCAAAGCACAAGGACGGGCATAAGGATCCCGGTTCGAACCCCGGCTCCCCACCTGCAGGGGAGTCGCTTCACAGGCGGTGAAGCAGGCCTGCAGGTGTCTGTCTTTCTCTCCTCCTCTCTGTCTTCCCCTCCTCTCTCCATTTCTCTCTGTCCTATCCAACAACGACGACAACAACAATAACTACAACAATAAAACAACAAGGGCAACAAAAGGGAATAAATAAACTAAATAAATTTTTAAAAAATTTTTTTAAAAAAGTTAAAAAAAAAGAAAATATATTTTCTTATTATTATCATTATTGTTATTATGTTAGTGATTTAATATTGATTTACAATATTATGGGATAACAGGGGTAAAATTCCACACTGTTCTCACCACCAGTGTTTGGTGTCCCCATTCTCCTCTTTGGAAACTGAAATAGTTTTCCTAAGGTCACAGATATAGTTGCCTATCATTTCTTTAACTGTCTATATTTATATATTTGCCCATTTTTTCCCTATGGTCCTGCCTTTTCCTCCTTTCTAAGTCACACCTGCACCCATCACACTTCCAAATGTCCTTTTATTTCTCTCTCTTCTCTCTCTGGGTCCTGAGTAATTGGAGTTTAGAACCCTCTGGTCATCTTCCTCTAGCATTTCATCCCTTCTGGGAGTATGGATTAAAATTTCTTATGGAGTGCAGAAGATGGGAGTTCTGCCTTCTGTAATTGCTTTTCTGCTAGTCACAGATCACAGATATTGGCGGCCTAAATATATCCCCAGCCTAAACATATTTTCTTGCTGGATTGAGTGGCCATACATGTGGTTGAAGGTACATGCTACAGTGCAAAAGGACTTCCTGAGTTTAAGGCCCCCACTGTCTATTCGTAAGGGGGAAGCTTCACATGTGGTGAAGAAGTTCTGCAGGTATCTCCCTCTCTCCTTCTTCTCTCAATTCCTCTCTGTCCAAATAAATAAATAACAGTTAAAAATAGAAAGATCTTTTCTTGCTACTTTTAAAGTAAAAATAACTCACCTGTTAACTTGAATTTTTACTTATTATTTCTTTTTTTTTTACCACAAAATCAATAGTGTGACATTTTAGGATTTGATATAATGAATCACCCTGCAAAACAAAATAATATTCGTCCATTTATTATAATTTCCCAATGACAGTTTTTTAATGATTTTTGGCTCTACTTTTATCCCTTCTTTATCCCTTCTTTTATTATTGTAATATAGTTCATCTGATTCCAGGCCAGTCTGTTACATATCATTCAGTGTAAAGTTTCTCCCAGTCTAGTTACATAAGCAAAGACAGAGGGCAGGTTTTCTCAGGATGTGTGAATATTGTGTGAGCTAGGTGTGAATGTGATATGGATAAGAGGCAAGATTCGTCTGTGTTTGCTCTTATATCTTTGTAGTCAACTCAGATAGTGGGCTTTCCTCTCTTTCAGGCTCTTGTTAACATTGCTTCTTGGAAATATGACTTATCTGTTTGATTCATTTCACCTTGCCTTGAGTATGTCAAAATGACTCTTTATTCTACTATTCAGTAGGCATTCTCTTGTCTAAATAAGCAGTCATTCATTTTTTTTCTCATATAATGCCAGGTGATTTTCAGATTGAACTCTGCCACATTTTCCCTTGTGTTCTTAATATCCTCTTTTAGTACTATTTCCTCCATGCTACTTTCAAAACCACTTCCTGTAGGTGTCATCTAATTTATTTAAATATGGGGACCAGCATTTTTTTTTTCTTGCTTGCTTCTTAATTCTATTAGGTATTTTCTTAAAAAAAAAAAAAAGGAAGGAAAACATTTTTTCTTGCAAGTTTTCTCATGAAACTATATGAAAATAGTGTGGTATGCTTAATCCTGTGGTTTGCCATGATAACCATGGGAGCTCTAGAATGCTATTGCATTTCTGTGGAGAAATTTTTAAGTGTTCTGAAATCCCCAAAAGTTGTCTAACAAATAATAGCAGAAAATAATGTTCTACTTTGGGCTAAGGGGGGCATGGCATAATGGTTATGCAAAGAACTTTCCTGCCTGCGACTCCAAGGTCCCAGGTTCAATCCCTAGCACCACTATCTGCCAGAGCTGAGCAATGTCCTAGCTCTTCTCTCTGTGCCTTTCTCTCTCTCTCATTAAGATAGAATAAAATATATATATTATGTGCAACTCTACTTTCAGGCAGAGAGGAAACTATATTTTTGTAGGTTTTAACTGAATTTATAAGACAAATTTCAAAAGCTCCATTTTGGACGCCCAATTCAGGGGTGAACTTCAGTCTTTAAATTCTGCTATTTGCATTTTCAGGGCGTCCTAAACTCCAAATTAATTTTGATTTTTTTCTTTGTATTAGTGATTTAATATTGATTTATTAATAAAATTTTGACAGAACAGGAGTATAACTCCATACCATTCCCATCACCAGAGTTCTGTGTCTCCTACCTCCACTGAGCCAGTCAGAGTGTAAGGTTAATGACTTCTTCACTGCTATCCAACCAAGTTTTTTTTTTCTAAAGAAAGAATGATAATTGTTTAATGGATTTTTAAATATTTTTTTATTAAAAAGAAACACTGACAAAAACCATAGGATAAGAGGGGTACAACTCCACACAATTCCCACCACCGGAACTCTGTATCCCATCCCCTCCCCTTATAGCTTTCCAATTCTTTAGCCCTCTGGGAACATGGATCCAGGGTCCTTATGGGATGCAGAAGGTGGAAGGTCTGGCTTCTGTAATTGCTTCCCTGCTGAACATGGGCGTTAACAGGTTGATCAATACTCCTAGCCTGTCTCTCTCTTTCCCTAGTGGGACAGGGTTCTGGAGAATTGGGGCTCCAGGAGACCTTGGTGGGGTCATCGGCCCAGGGAAGTCCAGTTGGCATCATGGTTAAAAAAATTTTATCCAGAAAACTTCTATCGATTTAGACCTTCCCTACATCTCTAATTTAATGTCTTCATTTCTTCTTTTGGTATTACCGAATTAAAAAAAATACAGACCAGCTTAAGGATTCTAGTTAGAGTCCAGGCTCCCCACCTGCAAGGGAAGTCGCTTCACAGGCGGTAAAGCAGGTCTGCAGGTGTCTATCTTTATCTACTCCTCTCTCAGTTTCTCTCTGTCCTATCCAACAACAATGACAGCAAGACCAGCAATAATAATAACAATGATAAACAACAAGAACAACAAAAGGGGAAAAAAAAAGAACAGCCTCCATTCATAGTGCCAGCACTGAGACTCAGCGATAGCCCTGGAGGCAAAAAAAAAAAAAAAAAGCTTACATGATTATAAAATTACAGTGTTATAGTTTCATGCTCTAGCCATTACTAAATATATGTGACCTATCCCCAAACCACCAATATCATGCTACATGAAGTTTTAGCAAGAGTTTATAGTTTGCTATTTTTTTTATGTTCCTGTCTTTCAATTCTCGCTATATTCCACATACTATTGTTTCCATTTTTATATTAGACATAGCAGCACTGCTGGAGTCAGTTCAGGCCTATTTGTTGAAGCCCATTGTTCATAGTATAGGATGCTTGTCTGCCAGTTGGTGACATTATGATAGTTCTATATATAATATGTCCTGGCATTTATGCCACAGAAATTGGTCAGCATTGAATATCAGACCTTATGCCCTGGAAAAACTTCTTAATTTATTTGTCAGCTCACCACTATATAACAGCATTTTTTCAAAGAAAATATTGCTTGACTTGAATATAGTAATTCATAATACAAAAATATGTTTTCTTAGTGTTCAATAAATGTTAGAAAACTCTTCCATATCTTACCTTCCTGCTATTCTAGCTAATATCTTATGTATGCCCTTATGGGATTTCTTATATTGCTTTTACTGTTATACTAGTCTTCACTCAAAACAATAGTAATACCCTTCCTGCCACTGAAATAGAAATAAACAAAGATATGAAAGATAACTACCAGATGGTTCCACTCATATATGGAATCTAGAGACCTGATTTACATGAACTTGCCAAAAAAAATCCAGACAGAGCAGAATCAAGCAAACTGTTTGTAAGACTTGTGAGAACTATAGAGTTTATCTTTGGGAAGCTGGAGAGTGGGGATATGGAACTTTGGTGGTGGTATGGTTTGGAGCTATACATTGTATTCTTGTAACAAGCTATTAAATAACAAATAAAAGTATTTAAAAAAGAAATTTATTTTCCTGTCATACACAGTTCCTTTCTTTCTCTGAGACATTTTTGTACTGGGTATATGCTTCTTTAACATTGAACAATGCACTAGTCAATTTCTTTGCTTAAATTGAAACTGTTTTGGATATTCTGTACTCCTCCCCCCACCACACACACACACACACACACACACACACACACACACACACAGCTCGGCTCTAGTTTATGGTGGTTGGTGGTGTGGGGGAACTAGGAGTTTCAGGCATGACAGTCTGTTTGTATAGCCTATATACTGTCTTTCCTGCCTCTTGAGTATTTCTTAAATTTCTTTCTTTCTTCCTTTCTCTTTCTTTCTTTTTTTAACTTCGTAAAATCTTTCCCTCTATTATAATCTCCAAGGTTCATAATGATTATCACTATTAAAATGCATAAATGCATGGAAGAATATAAATTATTAATAGATGTACCCAATATATTCACTTACAATGATTACAGAGTTGCTGGTGATGAAGGGTGACACAAAGGAACACAAGAGGATTGATCTTCCCAAGACACTTACACTGGATTTTTACTGATACATAGTACCATTTTCAGTAAGGAAGGAATGAGTTAATGGACTCTGTTCCTCTTCTGTCTTCAAATCAAATTTTTGGGCAAGGCAATCAGAAACAAATCTTCTTTAAAATAGGCAATAAACCAGCAGGACTTCAAAACAGCAACTACTAATACTTTCTTCATATCACACTTCAGTGAGCCTAGCCAGGTCATGACTTCGTTTGGAACAAACAATATGATTTAAAAGCATTCACAAAGTTTCTTGTTTCCAATTGGTGGAGTTTAAATGGTACCTAGGCACATCTGATTAAAAATGTGAGGTATGAATGTGATATAAAGAATATTTTTAAATATCTATAGACAGTTTTCAAATCTTTAGATCTGATTTTCATATAAATGCAGAGCATTTTCCTGTACAATTCTTCTAAATTTTATTAATATTTATTTCCTTTTGTTGTCCTTCCTGTACAATTTTTAACAGTTGACAGATAATAAGCTGTAGGGTTTATTTTATACATTGCATGATGTAGTCTGTATGAATAAACATTAGAGATCTTGCCATAAACTCCTTATCCATATGTATATGCATGAATATGTACTAAGAGTATATGTTTACATTATACAACTATGTGTTGTATACATTATATACATATGTCACATTATATACTTATTCATTTGTGCTTGGATATATCAATATGAACATGCAAATATATCTATAGTATTTGTGTATATAAATGTAGTTGAAATGCACTGAATGAGAAGATACGGCAAAGCAATATATCTATAACAATCGGTATACCAAGTACCTCAAAATCTTGCTTCTACATGTTGTATTTGACTTAAAGAAACCACAGATCTTTAGAGATGGTCTAATTCATCATTGGAATAGGTGTGTGCAAGACAGGCCTGAGCCATTTTTGTTGTGTCATCAAACAAGTGCTCAAATGATGAAGAAATCGATCCAGATAACCATTAACAGTTGAGTGGTTAAGACAGTTGTGACATATATCAACAAAAAGAAAACCAAAATCACATCATTATTTTAATAGGCGCAGCAAAAGCCTTTGACCACATTAATTATCATTTCATGATCCTAACATTAAAAAATTTGAATAGACTTAAAATTCTGCAACTAGATGAGTCTATATACAGCAAATCTATGGCCAGTTTATACTTTCTGCAAAATGCTGAAAACATTCCCTCTCTGATCTGGTACAATGCTCAAAGAAGAAATACTCTTCTCTGTTTATTTATTGAATGGATGCAGCTAGAAATTGAGAGAAAGAGGGAAATGGGGGAGAGAAACAGAGATATACCTGCAGTCCTGCTTCACTGCTTGCAATGCTTCCCCCCAGCAAGTTGGGACTGGAGGTTTGAACCCAGATCCCTATATACTATAACATGCTCTCAACCAGGTGCACTGTTGTATGCTTTACATTGGGTTCTAGTTCTCCCCCGCCAAGGATCAGTCCTGTTAGTTTCCCGGGCCTGCTTGGCCCCGCCCCTAGGAACCCCGAGAGTTCCAGGGAGAGAGTTCCAGAGTGGCAGAGTTAGAGAGTGCTTGTGCCGCCGCAAAGAGACAGCAGAGTACTGTTTGGTGATTTGTTTGGTTTAGTTTATGAATTGTTGTTCCTGAATAAAGAAATACAGCTTCCCTGCCCAGCCGTATGTCTCTGGTCGTCTCTGTTACCCGCCCAGCTAGAGCCTCAGAATTTTAACAACAAATGGCGCCCACGTGGACCTGACCTGCGCATCTTTCAGATAAGTAAAGACAATTTGGCTACTTATGCACTATGGCCTTCTCTTCTGCTTGTGAAGAGATCTCCAAAGGCCTCTGCTCTTTCTTCATGAGACTGTTTTGCTGTTTCTGGAACATTTATGTCTGGACCACTCTGTGGTTTCCACTCACTCGGGCGAACTCAGAACAGCCAGCAGGAATAGCCAGCGGGTGGGGGGCGAGGCGCGGAGCTGCTGTTTCCACCTGGTTAAACAGCCAGCCAGCTGGCTGCGCCCAGACAACCCTGCGCACCGCGCCCACAGCCCCGCAGCCCTGCAGCCCGCAGGAGGCTGACGCCAGCACGCAGGAGCCCAATGCCACCACACAAGAGCCCGATGCCAGCACGCAGGAGCCCGATGCCAACACGCTGGAGCCCGATGCCACCACACAGGAGCCCGATGCCAGCACGCAGGAGCCCGATGCCACCACACAGGAGCCTGATGCCAGCACGCTGGAGCCCGATGCCAACACGCTGGAGCCTGATGCCACCACGCAGGAGCCCGATGCCAGCACGCAGGAGCCCGATGCCAACACGCAAGAGCCCGAGGCCAGCCCACAGGAGCCGGCTCTCCACCACGTGGCGCAGGGCACTGGACGTGTGATCCCTCCACGCTGCTCGGCCACTGCGAACAGGGCAGCAGATATGACAGGGCCATGGAACAGGGCAGCAAACATGGCAGGGCCATGGGGCAGGGCCGCGGCGGCCTATCATGGCCGCCACCCCTGGGCACCTAGGCCCACGCCTTCTACAAAACTGGCCCGCCTGCCCTCTTGCTATGAATTCTGGAATGATCCCGGACCTCCCAGACCCCCGGGCTCCCTGCCGAAACTGGGCGCACGAGATCTCCAGCCGCCGGTCCGGTCTGAAGACAGACAAGCTGGAGTACGCAGAGATTTGTGCAGAGATCGCAACCTGCAATTCCTAAAAGTGAAGCTGCGCGGGAAGCCACCTCCGGATGGTGAACCCCCCCAACAACTAAGACAGTACAGATTTAAATTCGTGTTTAAAATGACATGTCTTCGTAACAAAGGTTTCTCTCCTAGTGTATTAATGACCATGTTTATGTGTATGTTTAAAGTTTGGTAAACAGTAACTTTAAGGCTAAATTCTTACTAGACAAAGTTAAATGAAAAAGGTTTTCAACGTAATTCTCATAAAGATAAAATTAACTTACATTTAAAGTCTGAGGTAAAAATTAGTTAATAATCAATATATTTTAACTAAGTTGGTCTAAACAAAAGGTTAAATAGACTTGTTGATATGTAAAACTCTCCATTACCTTCTCTATTAGAAATGGTAGATCGCACAATGGCTATGCTAATTATTCTCATGCTTGAGGTTTCCTTTCCTGAATCCATCTTGAATGGGTGTAACAAAAGGTTAAAAAGATGTTGTTGCTATGTAAAATTCTCAAATTCCTTCTCTATTAGAAATATGCTAATAACAATTTTGTTTCATAGTAAGTAAATTGCAGCCAGCTGCCTTTGGGACTCTAGGCCGTTCCCCACCCCCATGCAAATACCCGTCGACGCAAGTATGCCCCCCAGAGGCAAGAAAGTACGCCCCCACAGAGGCAAGAAATGTTTTTTTTAAGCTGATAAAGTTTTGCCCACAGAGGAAAAAAAAATGGCCCCCTCAGGCCTTCCCTTGGCAGCACACTGGTTCTTGTTACTTGCTTACGTGTTTCTCCATGTTTGTGCCAGTTTCCTTTTTAAAAAATGCCTGTACGATATAGGTTTCTATTCACCCCACACCCTTGATACTGTAGTCATTTAGTTGAAAAGGGGGAATTGTTGTATGCTTTACATTGGGTTCTAGTTCTCCCCTGCCAAGAGAATTGGATCAGTCCTGTTAGTTTCCCGGGCCTGCTTGGCCCCGCCCCTAGGAACCCCGAGAGTTCCAGGGAGAGAGATCCATAGTGGCAGAGTTAGAGAGTGCTTGCGCCGCCGCAAAGAGACAGCAGAGTACTGTTTGGTGATTTGTTTGGTTTAGTTTATGAATTGTTGTTCCTGAATAAAGAAATACAGCTTCCCTGCCCAGCCGTATGTCTCTGGTCATCTCTGTTACCCGCCCGGCTAGAGCCTCAGAATTTTAACAACAGTGCACCATCACACAGCCCCTAAAGGAGACATTTACTGTTATTATTATCTTTAACTAGAGCCATACTTAGCTGTCTAGGATAGTGCAGAGGACTGAACCCAGGACTTCAGAGACTCAGGCATGAACAGCTTCTGCATAGCCACTATACTATCTCCCCACCCTCACCTTTACTCTTCATCATGATCTTAGAAGCTCTAGTCATAGAAACTGGATATGTGAATGGAATTAAATAGAAGCAGATTTGAAGAGAAGTAAAACTGCCACTATTTGAACAAGGTGTGGTAGTATACATCAGGAATGCAATAGAACCCATTAGAAAACTCCCAGAAATTATTTTAAAAACACAGTGAGGTAGCAAGCTACAAAATTAATATACTAAGAAATCTCTCTATGCAAACACTATAATAAAAGATGAAGTAATCTGAAAATTGATTACGTTTTTTATAGCTGCAGAAAAGTATATAGGAATAAACAACAAAGAAGGTGAAAGACTTGTACAACAATTATATGAGTCACTCTTCATGGAAATAGAAAATGATACAAATAGAATGATGCCCAATGCTCTCATGGATTGGAAGAATTAGCATCATCAAAATGGTCATCCTAGCCAGACACATACACAGGTTTAATGAGAACCCTATCAAGGTGTCAACAAATTTTCCTAAAGAAACAAAATAAAAACTACAAAAATGTATCAGAAAATGCCAAGGATTACCAAAGCGATCTTGGGAAATTAGAACAAGACTGGGGAGATCACACTTTCTGACTTAAAATTACACTATACGACTATGTGATCAAAACAGTTTGGTACTACCAAAACAAACAAACACACATATATCACATATCAGTGGAATAGAACTGAGACTCCACAAATAGACTTCCCACACTAATTTTTGACATGGAAGGGCCCTAAACACTAAATTTAGAATTACTAAAATGTGCATCCTGAGTTCGATCCTTGGCTCTACAGAATAGAACAACAAAAACAATAACAACAACAAAAACTGGAACTCACCGACTGTGAAATTGCACTTTGTTCTCTCTTCTGTGTACAGAATCATAAAAAATGTTTTTTTTCAAAGGGTGGGGTAGTGACAAAGTGTTTCAGCATCAAAATTCTTGCCTCATATACATGTAGCTTAAGTTTATCCCTAGAATCACAGGAATGAAGAAAAAGCAGAGTTAGGTGAGCAAGGGGAAACATTTTATCTAGATTTACTCTTTCTACTGTGCTTATTTTTAATTTATGTAGATTATATGTCTCTTTGAAGAACTTATTTTAGCATGTGTTGCTAAGCAGGTTTACTGGTGGCACTTTAGCTTGATTTTTTTTTTTCTAAAATTATCTTTAATTTTCTTTCACGTTGGCTGGCTAATTTTATGATGTATAAAGTCTTGT
The DNA here is from genome assembly GCF_950295315.1 of Erinaceus europaeus. Taxonomy (NCBI): domain Eukaryota; kingdom Metazoa; phylum Chordata; class Mammalia; order Eulipotyphla; family Erinaceidae; genus Erinaceus; species Erinaceus europaeus. The sequence continues at coordinate 25,868,732 of NC_080166.1, read as the reverse complement.
ACTGGTGATATTTATCACTTAATTTTTCTTTTTTTAAAAAAACTTTTTTTCTAAACATTTCTTCTACTCTCTTCTTGCTTGCATGTAATGAGAAAAAAAACGGATGCAAATTATATCTTGCTCCCCTTATACTAAAGTGTATTTTTTCTTGGACTTCTTTGAGATTTTTCTTTTTTTCTTTTTTTTTTTTTTTGTTTTTACTTTTGATTTTCTGAAACTTGAAACTGATATCTTTATCTTTAGGTGCAGCTTTTGATATTTATCCTGCCTGATGTTACTGAATTTCCTGAATCTGTAGTTTGGTGCCAGACATTAATTTAGGGAAATTAGCAGTCATTATTTCTTTTTTTTTTCTTTTCTTTTATTTCTTGGCTTTTTGACAGTTCCATTTAACATATATTTAACCTTTGGCACATACATGGGCTCAGAGAATCTTTCTTTAGCCATGTTCAGTCTACTAAGGAGGATCAAAAGGTATCTTAAGTTTTGTTACAGTATTTTTTTATCTTTAGCATTTCCTTTTGGCTCATTCTTAAGTTTTCTGTATCTTTCCTTGCATTGCCCATCTGTTCTTGAATGCTATCTGCTTTCTACACTAGACACCTAAGCATACTAATCTCAGCTATTTTAAATTAGCAGTCTGATAATGCCAAAATCCACCCTGTCTGATTCTGATACTTTTCAGTCCCTTAAAATTATGAATTTGGAGCTAAATAAATAGTTCACTTGAATATTGTGCTTTTTTTCTATGTGTGCAGTCCACATTCAAACTCAGCTCCTGCCATATTGAAGGAAGATTCAGTGCTGATCTCTTCCTCTTTTCTCTCTTTCTCTCTCTCTCTCTGACTCATGAAGTGATTACTAAACATTCTGAAAATATATTAATCCCAAGATTTCAAATTCCAAATGTCTTCTATTTAATATATATATCAACACTGAAATATATGTTATTGTTGTATTTACAAAAATAAAAATATATGACACTTCAATACATTAAATCATAAAAATACAAATTACCATTATTGAGAATATATTATATGACAGTTTTTGATAGACACTTTTAGAGGTTATAATTCATACAACACAGTGATGAGGATTACCAGTCCCATTTTACTAAAGGAATCTGGAGCTTAGCGAATTTAACTGTTGTAGCTATTTATTTTGCTAATAAATTGAAGTTATGAATCAAATCTAGTACTCTATTTCCAGGATACTTGGATTATTTCAGTATAGTGTGTTAGAACATTCATAAACATTTATAGTATCAGAAAAAAAATACACCTTTTTTGTATTTTCAATTTGTTGCTAGACTTCTTAGTGATTACCTAAATCCATCAGCAATGAATTATCAACCTGAAATTGCTCTTAAAATACTTTTGGCCATTTACAGAGAAAAAAAAAACCTCATTTTTCAACCTCAGCACACATTAACAAACAAGACACCTGGGAAACATGAACTAATCTCCAACTGACATGTTTTCATAATTTTAAAGGAAATAAAAACATCTATTCATGTGAAGAATAATTTCAAAAATTAAAAAAGCAGGTGATGTATATGCAAATTCTATAAAATCTATCGAGTCTTATTTTAATGAACAATATTACAATTTAAGTCACACATCAATGAAAATCACAAAGGCTTTTAAGAAGAAGCTTACCTTATTCAATTCATGTTTAATTACCTAAGTGGAAAAGGAATCTAAAGGAAACAGTCTGAAATAAAAGTAGCAACATATAATAGCCACATATTGGCGATAGATTATGTTAGTGGTTGGGCTACTTTCCCAGAATATTTTCCTACTGGCCTATTTAATATACAAAACAAGTGAAAAACAGATACACTCAGATATTTAACTATTTCTAAATGACATATCTATATCTTATTTTCAACTTAATCAACGGAAAAATAAAGAAAAATATCATTAATTGAGCAACTGGAAACACAGATTACTAAATTAAAATCATTCAAAAATGTTAAGTAAAAGGTAAGACTGAAGTAGTCCTTTGTTCAAAAATTTGCAGATTTAATAATGCAATGTGGTCATTCAATTACGGGCAACAGTATAAAATTAGCAACATATTGAAAAGTCACTTTTTTCTGGTAAGATTAAACTAGGTCTATCCATTTTTAATTTTATCATTTTATTGGGGGCTTTACAGTACAGTTGTTGACACACAGGCATAATTTCTCATCTCCAGTTGATAGATGTCTACCGATCACTATCAACCCCAATTTAGGCCTTTTTCACCATCTTGCACCAGGATCCCCATACCCTCTCCACCCCATCGTTTCTCTTCCCAGAGTCCTCTGCTCTGATGTAATACACCACGTCCCGTCCAAGTTTCACTGTGCTTTCTTTGCCTTTGTGTCCCGGTTCTGTAAGTTTCACTTATAAGTAACATCATCTGGTATATGTCTCCCCTCTTCTGACTTATCTCACTTAATGTAAGCAAAGGAATTAACGTGACCATTTTTTAAAAATACTTATTTATTCCCTTTTGTTGCCCTTGTTTGTTTTTATTGTTGTAGTTATTGTTGTTGTTATTGATGTTGTCATTGTTGGATAGGACAAAGAGAAATCAAGAGAGGAGGGAAGACAGAGAGGGGGAGAGAAAGATAGGCACCTATAGACCTGCTTCATCATTTGTGAAGCGACTCCCCTGCAGGTGGGGAGCTGGGCACTTGAACTGGGATCCTTATACAGGTCCTTGCACTTTGCGCCATGTGCAAAAGCACTTAACACGTTGCGCTACACACCCCCACACGCTCCCACGTGACCATTTTTTAACATTCCATATATACTATAAACTTGATGCTAATTTTATAGAGTGGTTAATGATTTGCAGTATAGTCTTTAACACATAGGTTCAGGCTCTCATCTCCCCTCAGTTGGTGTAGGAGACTCATCGGGACTCCAGTGTTCCTTCATCCTGTCCTTGTCTCACCTTCCCCAGAATCCTTTGCTATGTGCTATGCTATAGTACATCACACCCAGTTCAAGTTTGACCTTATCTCCTCCCCTACTGTCCTACAAACTTTTATTTTTGTGAACTAGATAATCTTAGGAAATGTGAATTTGTTTTACAAGTATCATTTTAAAACCGGTTTTTTTCCCTTTTAAAACCCTCAGTTATTATTGTAACTTTATGTCAAATACAAATGTTTTATTTCTAACATTCTTGCCTATAGTATGCTCTAATTTGGTGAAAAAACTTTTGAAGGAGGATGGGGAAACAACATCATGCTTATGCAAAAGACTTGCATGCCTTGAGACCCAAAGTCCCAAGTTCAACCCCCAGCACTACTGTAAGTCAAAGCTGAGTAGTGCTCTGGTAGCTCTTTGTGTGTGTCTTTCTGTCATTAAAAATAAATAATATTTTTAAAAAATTTTTTATTACCTTTATTTATTGGATAGAGAGACAGCCAGAAATGAAGAGGGAAGGGAGTGGTAGAAAGGGAGAGAGACAGAGAGAAACCTGCAGCCCTGCGTCACCACTTGTAAAGCTTTCCCCCTGCAGGTGGAGACAGGGGACTCCAACCTGGGTCCTTGTTAATTGTAATACACCTGCCAACCAGGTGCACCACCACCTGGCCCCAATAAATAAGACATTTTTTAAAAAGAAACCATTTGAGGATCTGGGATATAGTAGGCTGTACACCTAGTAGGATGTACACCTTGCCATGTGCAGGGCACTTGGTTTTAGCCCCTACCACATTTGGGAACTCCATGGATACGTAAGCAGTGCTTTAATGTAACTTACTTTTCCCTCAACCATTCTATCTAAGAGAATAGAGAATCAAAAATAAACTAGCCCAGAAATTTATGCATAAACAAGGTCCTGGATTCACTTCCTAGTACTGCATGCAAAGGGAAAAATAAATCTTTGCATTTTTTCTCCCAATAAGCATATTTCTCAAGACAGAGAGTACCTACAGAATGAATCTGTCCTTGTCTGAAAGGAGTATCTTGATGGGATATTGATTGAAGATCTATTTATGTACGGTCAGTTGGTTTTGGAAAATGTAATTCATCTAGAATGTTTCTTTTATTTGCTTGTATATACATCTTTTCACAAATTAACATCGCATAATGTCAGAGTCAAATAACAAAGTTCATTACTATTTTTTTTGCCTAATATAACTTGACTAAGTCAAGCTTGTAGTATAAATTTCCTGAAGAGTGAGATGAACACAATCTAATTTTCTTCTCTGCTTATTTCTATTAAAGAAGGAAAATCCCTCTGTTCATTTCTTCCTAACAGTATGTTTCATTGTGTTTCATTCTTAATAAAACAAAGCAGGAGATATAATGTATGATTAAATGAGAAGAATCACTCTAAAGTGACCAGATTTTAAAATTCTAAGAAAACTATATCTACACAACCACCATGTTATATTAACCAAAATGTCTCCTTTTTAACATTAGAATTTTTTTAAAGCTGGTAAAAATGTAAAAAAAAAAAAAAAAAGTGAAATGAAAGATAGACAGTGCTTGACAAAACTGGGTGATTTCAGGATGGGGTAAGCCATCAGGATAATATGGCTGCAGACAATTGACACTAATCAAGATAAGTCTAAGCTATAGAGAATAGATATAGGCTGTTAAGGTAGATTAGTGCACAATATTTCTATGAAAGAATGATAGGATTTCTATAAAAGGTGATAGAAGGATAAAAAATAAAACTCCATAATTGAACACACAATAATGACACAGTATAGACATTTTTGTTTTTGTGCAATCAGTGTAATTTAAATATTAATTATGATAGTATAGATAACTTGATTTTTTTCTTTGACATTTTCTTCTTTGTTATTTTTCAATTTATTGTATCTTTTTCTCAACTCTGATCTCATCATTTGTTTGTTTCATTCAGATGATAGAGTGTCAGAGATAGAAAAGATACCACCAGAGCTTTCTCCAGTGTCCTGGTGTGCCCATGTCATGCTGGGGCTCAAACCTGGGCTGGGAGTATGACAAGTCACATGTCCTACCTGCTGAGCTATTCTCTGCCTTTCCTTTCTTCCATCTTACTTTTTTCAAATGTATTTTATCTAAAAAATGTAGCGCTCTTTGAGGAGATTGATTAGTTTTCAATGTACAGTGTTGCCATCAAAAATTTAAAATTGGGGGCCGGACCATATCACAGCAGGTTAAGTCCAGATGGCATGAAGCACAAGGACCAGCCTAAGGATCCAGGTTAGAAACCCCGGCTCCCCACCTGCAAGGGGAGTTGCTTCACAGGCAGTGAAGCAGGTCTTCAGGTGTCTTTCTCTCCCCTTCTCTGTCTTCCCCTCCTCTCTTGATTTCTCTCTGTCCTATCCAACCACAACAACAGCCATAGCAACAACAACAGGAATAACAAAATTGGAAAAATGGCCTCTGGGGGCAGTTGATTCATAGTGCAGGCACCAAGCCTCCAAGTCCTGGAGGCAAAATAAAATTAAAATTAAAAACTCAAAATATGTGTGAGCTTAGAGATAACACAGAAGGTAGGGCATGTATCTTGCCATAAGCTCAGGTTCAAGAACTGATAACACATGGGAGGTACCATGGCATAGGCATGTCCATCTCCAAAACTCTCTCCCTTTACACTGTCTGAACTGGAAGACGCTTTGAAGAGGGTTAAACCGGGAACAGCTGCTGGCTATGATAACATCACCCCAGAACTCATTCTTAACCTGGGTCCCGCGGCAAAGAAATGGCTCGCTTCATTCCTGTCCCACATCTTGGAATCTGAGTCTATGCCCAAAGTTTGGCGTCGTGCGAAGGTAATAGCGGTTTTGAAACCAAAGAAAGACCCAACACTGGCCGCCAGCTATAGACCAATTTCTCTCCTCTCCGTGTGTTACAAACTCCTTGAGAGGCTGCTTCTGTCACGTATTTCTCATCTTACAGAGAAATTCCTATCACCTGCCCAAGCTGGTTTCCACCCAGGAAGATCTACCTGCGAACAAGCCCTGGCCCTCTCAACTTACATTGAAAATGGATTCCAGAAGAACTTAAAGACGGGTGCTGTCTTTGTTGATCTCACAGCAGCCTATGACACGGTCTGGCACCGTGGTCTCCTAGTCAAGATCTCAAGATGCCTGCCTCCATGGGTGGCCAACACTATATCTTTTCTTCTCCAAAACAGAAGATTCCGGGTACATCTGGATGACAAGTCTAGCAGATGGAGACTTGTCTCAAGTGGCCTCCCTCAGGGCTCTGTTCTGGCTACTACACTATTTAATATTTACATCAATGACCTCCCAGAAACTTCTTCAAGGAAGTTCATCTACGCCGATGACATCTGCTGTGCAACTCAGGCATCCAAGTTCGACATCCTCGAGGAAACACTCACGAAAGACATGTCTCTGATATCTGATGACTGTAAAAAATGGCGACTAATCCCTAGCACTGCAAAAACGGTATCATCTGTTTTCCATCTACACCATGCCTCGGCCTCGTGTAAGCTTAATGTGCAGCTTGGCGATACGAGAATCCGGCATGAAGCCCAGGCAGTCTATCTTGGCGTTACTCTCGATCGCACCCTGTCATTTCACAAACATCTTATAAAAACTGTAGCAAAGGTGGGCGCGAGGAATAACATCATTGCAAGACTGGCCAGCTCCTCATGGGGAACGAGCAATTCCACACTGCGATCATCATCTCTGGCATTATGCTATTCCACTGCAGAATACTGTGCCCCAGTATGGTTCCGTAGCCCCCATGTCCACTTGGTCGATTCCAAATTATATTCCTCCATGAGGATAATTTCTGGAACCATCCCTTCCACCCCGGTTCCATGGCTGCCAGTTCTTAGCAACATCGCCCCGCCAGATATTCGTCGGGATGTGCGGCATCATCTAAGTTCATTTCCCACGTCTACGCTCGACCAGACCTGCCAATATACGCGGATATCTTCGCCCACCCTGTCCAATGCTTGACGTCTCGTCACCCAATCTGGTCCCCTATGCCTACACTGAACTTCTCTGTTCCAGACTCTTGGAAACAGAGTTGGCAGTCAGCTGAGGTAAAGAACAAACACCTCATCACAGACCCCTGCAAGCGTCAACCCGGCTTTGACCTAGCACGTTATGATTGGGCCCTCCTCAATCGCCATGGCCGGTGCGCCGCTATGTTCCATCGCTGGGGAGCCAGAGACGACCCAAACTGCCCCTGCGGCTACAGACAGACTATGAACCACATAGTCAATGACTGCCACCTCTCCAGATTCAAAGGAGGTCTCGAAACTTTACATCAGGCTCAACCTGATGCTGTTGACTGGCTACGGAAGAAGGGCAAACGCTAGAAGAAGAAGGGGGTGATCTCCTAGTGTGGTGTTTCACCATCTCTCTCTCTCTCTGTTAATTATAACATTAAAATTTAATCCAAAATATTTTAAAATGACTCCTCTCACAGTTTGTTTTTAAATTTCCATCCCCAATATAATTTATTACTCTGCTTTACTTGACTCCATGTAATGTATTTGCCAGTGTCCTTGTTGGCTAAGCACAAATAATAGCTTAGAGGAACACTGGAAGTTGTGTACATTTTAGAGCCTTCTAAATGTCTGACATAGTTCATAATATGTACTAAAAATTTCTCTTGTCAATATACATCTAACTTCAATATTATTAAATATGCTCAAGAATAAAATAGACTAGCATTCATTAAATAGCCTTAATTACAAAATTACTTACGAATACATAAATAATTGTCAACCATCCTTAAAAGACCTGTAGATTGTTAACACTTAAATGATCTCTAGCTTGTGCATGCTTATTAGCAGGATTTAAAAGGGTAGAGAATTGGGAAAAAGAACACAGAATGAAATATGGACTGGTCATGGTATATTTTCCACAAAAGCAAATGACTCAGACTCAGGGGAGGGGGGGAAGAAAACTTTGGGGTCCTGGTACATAATAAAATTGTATTTGTAGTGACCACACTGTAAAGCATTAACTCAAGCAACAGAAAAAATAAAATAAAATAAAATAATCAATCAAAAGGTAACTTTAGTTAAAAATATAGCCTCTGAAAAATAACACATCCCTTAGAGCATACATTTTGTCATGCTCTAAAAAAAAAAAAAATCGGGTTCTGACATCCGGGCATTAAAGGAAGCATCATTCAAGGTACCAAGGAAAGCTTGCTGGACAGTGGATGATTTTCAGCCTTCTTTGTCTCAGTGTGAAATTTTTAAAAAGTAATCCACGGTAGCGCAGCGGGTTTAGCACACATGGCACAAATCACAAGGACCAATCTAAGGATCCCGGTTTGAGCCCTGGCTCCCCACCTGCAGGGGAGTTGCTTCACAGGCGGTGAGGCATGTCTGCAGGTGTCTCTTGTTCTCTCTCCCTTTCTGCCTTCCTCTCCTCTATCCATTTCTCTCTGCCCTAACAATGACGACATCAATAACAACAATAATAACTATGACAACAATAAAAAAACAGCAAAATGGAAGATAAATAAATATTTTTAAAAATTCAAGAACAAGTCCTCTAGAGCAGCAGAATCACGCTCTGAGAGGCCGTAAGTTGCATGAAATATATACATATATATGTGTGTGTGTTTATACACATATATGTATTTTTCTTTTTATCTTATCTACTTATTTTGCTTAATATCATGGGATAATATAATTCAGGAAATTGAAAAATAGCTTCTCTGTAGAGCACACACTGTACCATGAATGAGAACCTAGGTTCAAACATCTGGCCATCACATGGAGAGGGGAAGTACCATAAGTGGTGATATGGTATCTCTCCTCCTTAATTATATGTTTCTCTCTCAGGCTCTCATTATTTTTCAAGAAAAAATTGAAAAGAAGCAAAGAGTTCACCAGAAGTGATAGAATCTTATAGTGGCGAAACCCTGGTGGGAAAACTATACATGATTTTAAAGTATATATTTATAAATACATGAATCTTTATGCTGTAGTCTATAAAAAGCATTTTACTTTTGTTGATAGTCTTTTATCAAAAATATAAATTCTGGGCAGTAGTGCAACGGGTTAAGCACAGGTGGCACAAAGCACAATGACCCGGCGTAAGGATCTGGGTTCTAGCCCATGGCTCCCCACCTGCAGGGGAGTCGCTTCACAGACTGTGAAGCTGGTCTGCAGGTGTCTATCTTTTTCTCCCCCTCTCTGTCTTCCCCTCCTCTCTCCATGTCTCTCTGTCCTATCCAACAACGACGACAATAATAACTACAACAATAAAAAAATAGCACGGGCAAAAAAAGGGAATAAAAATATAAATTCTGCAAATGGTTAATAATTTTAAGAAAAATATAAAATTTGTGGGGTGTTTTCTCAAGTTAAAAAAACAATTAAATTTAGCCGTTAAAAAAAATAGACATGTATCATCAGATGTATCTTCAGTTCATCGTATTCTTATTTTGTTTAGTGACACTGTCAATTTCTAAGTAATTATTAGTTCATCCGGGAGAATTTATTTAAATAACAAAGGTTGTATAAACTTAAATTGCTTTGTAGTTTTATAAACAGACATATTATCAACTTTGGACCTTATTTTTTTAATTAACTAGAAATAAGCTCTGTACATTCATCTCATTTTCTTTTCCCTTGACTAATGATTTAAGGATGCAAGCAAGCAAGATAGGTGAAAAATGAAATTAAGCTCTAGAATTTCAGTGCTGTGTTGGCTTTATTTTTATGTGAAGAGAACCACAAATGAAATTAAGCACACAGTTACCTGGCAATAACTTGAATCCATTGTTTTCCAGCCAGCAATAGGTTCTATTTTTTACTGAAAACAAAACTGATGTAAATTGAAAATTACACTATAGAATGAAAGCATGATTATTTAACGGTATTAAGGTAGAAAACTAATCATCAAATATTTTATTGTTAGCAACAGAATTAAATACAAGCAATGTAAAAGAGTAGAAAATATCAACTTAAAAACTGTAAAAAAAATTCTATATAGAAAGTATCTAAGTGTTAGTAACTAATTAGAAAATTAAATAGTATGCTTTTTTAAAATATATTTATTTGCTTGTGTGTGTTATAGAGAGACTAGAGAGTGAGGTGGAGGAGGAGTCAAATCCAGGGCCTCACACAGACAAGATCTGTACTCAACAACTGAGCTATCCTTCAAGTACAAAGAATTGCTTTAATAACTCATCTTTATCTGTGTTCAAAATTGTATAGTGATGTCTATAAAAAGCCAGCTACTTCCTACTGTCATACCCACCATGTCATCACTTATACATGCTAATATTTTTCATAGAGTTTAGGCAAAGGCAAAGTAGTTTTGATGAATTAACTTCAAATACATTACTAGCTAATGGTTTGTATAAAGTGTATGATCTTGAAATTGAAAGTTATCAACTTGGTCCCTAAAATTTTACATATGTAAAAAAGTTGAAACACTTTTGCAGTCAGCTATGTAAAACAAGGAGTTATGCAATGAGTATCACCATTTTAGAAAGAACAACATATAATCAATTAATTTCCTCTTTTATAGAATGGCATATGTAAGAGACCAGTGGGTTCACTCTTTAATAAAGCTATATTAAATGTCTTGCTGCATTTTATCAATAATGTGATTTTATTACTTATAATTTTCTAGTCATTAACTTTTTCCAATCATCCAAGCAATTACTATTCAATGATTACTTCAATAGAAAATTGTCATTAGTGGTAGAAAGAGTCTAAGAGTTTTTTTTTTCAATAAGGAGCAAGCTTAGACTTTGATTTTAATTAATTCCTATAAAAAAGGGGCTAGTCATACCAAATATGTCCTTTTTACATAATTTAAATATATGTATGAAATTTAGCAGTCTAAAAAATAATAAACACCAGTACAACTTTTAATTACATTTTATTTAATAATGCAAACCAACCACAATAATTTGTAATCAATTACAATTTAGCATACAATTTCAGTTTGACTCAGTTCAAGTTTTCTGTTTAAAGAAAATAGGCTTCCTTCAGAATGGTACCATCATTAATCAACATTATTCAGTTTTCCACTTTTAAAAAAGAAGAAGAAAAAATGGATTATAACTTATTTTAAGAAGTATAAAAACAAAATGATGAGACTTTAGCAATACAGAAATTATTAAGAACTTGTGGACAATTGAAGTATTGGAGTGTTGCAAAAGCTTTATCAGTCATCAGAGCATAATACATAAAGAACTCACCAAACTAAGCAATAAAGTAATTACATGGGGAGGAGGCAGAGAAATGTGTTGGCAGGTTTAATGTGGAGCTATACATTGTAATTTTAAAATCTTATAACTAATATTAATCACAAAAAAATTGAAGACCGAAGGCAAGATACAGACAAAATTTTCTTGAAAGAAAAGATCCAAAAGGTCACAGACATGAAAAAATTTTCAGCCACTCCTTATCAGACAAATGAAAATAAAATAATTAGAAACCATTTTACACCAGTACAAATGTCATGCATTTGTAAAAAAGGAAACACCAACTGTTGGAGAGGCTGTTAGGGAAGAGGAACTCTCTGACATTGCTGGTGGGAATGCAGATTGATTCAACCCCTTGTGGAAAACAAGGCTGTAGACTCATCAGAACACTGGAAATGGACCTACCCCATGACCCAACGATTCCTCTCCTAGGATTTATCCAAAAGAAACAAAGCCACGTATGCAAACGGAACTGTGCACTCCTATTATCATAGTGGCACAATTTGGAATAACCAAACTTGAAAGCAACCCAGAAGCCCAACAACAAATGAATGGCTTATATTATATTATATTATATTATATTATTATAGTATAATATAATACAATATATATCACATAATATGTAGTACACAGCTGTTAAAAGTAATTGTCATTGCCTTTGCCATCTTTTGGACATAAGTTGAAAGTATCATATTGAGATAAGCCAAAAAGAAGAGCAGATAGTGAATAATTTCACTTAGAGTTGAAACTTACAAAGCAAGGTCAGTAAGGAAAACCATAGGGTGAGTCTTGAACTGGGTGTGACTATTGTACCAGAAAGACTCTAGGGAAGGATGGGATGGGGTTCTGGTGAATGATGGTGGAAAAGAACATAGTTTGGAGGGAGAGGGGAAGAGATTGTCTTGCAGATACCTATCATGGGACAATGGGAATTGTTTTGTTGTTGTTGTTGTTCCTATGTATCAACAACTGAGCTTAAAACCATTAACCATACAAAAAAGTAAAAAATAATTGAAAAAAAAATAAAGACAAACCTAACCAAAAAAATTTAGGCATTCATATAAAAATGGAAATGATTTTAAAAGTAGACATTTATGAGTATAGTGTAGGAGGAAACTGGGGTGGAAATGTTTTTTTGCTACAGGGAAATAAATTACACTGGCAATTCCCATGGGAACATATTGAGCTTCAAGTTACAGTGGTGACAGATTTTTCACCCAATGGGATTTGAAATCACTGCAAATATGAAGCTTATCATGTTAGTTCTACTTACAGTAATAAACTATCTAAAGCTATTTGTTTCGCCATGTTCTTAGTGACCAAATCAATTGAAAATGAGAAATAAACTAGAAGTCATCACCAAGCACAACTTGGAAACTACTTAAGCTCTTGACAATCCCTTGAAGAAGGGTATGGATAAAAGAGGGTAGGGAGAGGGTTGGGGTCTTTGTACATAATAGTGGAATGAAACCTGACTTGGAGGTGAGAGTGTTCTGCAGACACTTATCATGGGGAGATGTGGAAATTGTACTGCAAACCATTAAGCACCCAACAAAATAATAATGAAAAATAATAATACATTAAAGAGAAAGGTGAAAATACATTGAAACTTCTAATGAACATATTACAAAATTATAGAGGATAACAAAAGGTTACTAATACTGTAGAATATTCTGAAGCACAAAAGAAGAAAAGTCTCATTTAAATAGAGTATTACTCACTGGGGACTCAGGATATAAGTCAGGGGAAAGTGAGGGACTTTAAACATTAAATTATGTTTTATAAAAGTGAAAAAAGTAGGACATTCTTATAAAAATAATGACTTGAAAGAAAAACCATATATAATCAAAGATATTTTTTAAAAGAAACAGACTGAGTAAAACAGTCAAGGATAAATCTAGATGTTTTAATTTCTAAAGATAGGTTTCTTCTCAACTGGGAAAACCAGACACAGGAAAGGGGAGAGAAAAATACAGTAACACAGTCCAATGTTGGTGAACCAAGGCCAACTTGAAAAAGTTTCTTGTAGATAAATCTACAAAGGAAGCAAAAATAACCCAATAAAAAAATGGGTCAAAGAACTAAAACACTTTTCTAAAGAAGAGATACACATGGCCCACAGGCACATGAAGAAATACTCCATTTCACTTATCATTAGAGAAATGCAAATTAAAACTAGGCTGTGATACCATCTCACACCTGAAAGAATAGCTTACATCAATAAACCAGGAAAGAACAGTTGTTAGAGAGGCTCTGGAGAAAAGGCAACTGTGTTTCACTGCTATTAGGAATGCAACCTGGTACATCCTCTTTAGAAGACTCTATGGAGAGTCCTTAAATAAACATGAAATTACCTTATGACCCAACAAAACCGTTCTCAAGCATTTATCCCGTGGACTCTCAAGCACTAATTCAAAGGGACATATGCACCCATATGATCACAGCTGCATTATTCACAATAGCCAAAGGGTGGAAGCGGCCTAAATTCCCATCATCAAATGACTGGCTAAAGAAATTAAGAGGCGTATATTCCATGGAATACTGAATTATAATTCTTCTTCTAGCGTTTGCCCTTCTTACGTAGCAAGTCAACAGCGTCAGGTTGAGCCTGATGTAAAGTTTCGAGACCTCCTTTGAATCTGGAGAGGTGGCAGTCGTTGACTATGTGGTTCATAGTCTGTCTGTAGCCGCAGGGGCAGTTGAATTACAATAAAAGATATTTTAAAAATGATATTGTATCTTTTGGGACAAAATGGATAGAACTGGAGGTGATTATGCTTAGTGAAATAAGTAAAGAGATGAAAGACAACCAGCAGATGGTTTTACTCATATGTGGAATCTAGAGATCTAATTGACATGAACTTGCAAAAAAAAAAAAAAAAAAATCTGAATAAAACCAAAGCAAGCAAACTGTAGTATTGATGAAAACTATGGTTGTTATCTTTATGATCTGGGATGGTGGAGATATAAAACTGGTGGTGGGTGTGGTATGGAACCATAGATTGTAATCTTACAATCTTTTAACAAACTATTAATAACCAATAAAAAATTTTTTTAAAGAGATAGTTTTCTTCCATAAGAATTTTATGATTTTTCCACAGGTGGTTAAAATAATGTTGTAATATTTAAAATCATACTTAAATTTAATCATCGCACATAGGGAACTGTATCCTGATTACTTTCCATATTATACTTAGGGAGAACTCAACAACTCTCATTTTTAATCTTCAAGAGGTGATGGCATTCAATCACTTTGTCCTTGAATTTCTTATAGGAGAAAATAGCCAAGGTGATACAGGTTTAATATTTGAGGATTGTTTAGAGCCTCCTTCATTGTGAGCTGTAACACTTGGAATTTAGCCATGAGTCGCCGATATTAATTATCCAGAATTTTTTTTTGAGCTCTCAGGTTCTAAGGGATACCAACTAGGGCATAGAGAGACCACACACAAAGGTATTGTAAAGATGACAAAAGATGTAAATACCGCCATATCCAAGTACTCCACTCATCAAACTTTTGACAACTTTAAGCAGAAGTATTCAGCTAATACCCTTCCTAACATTCCAAACCACAGGTGTGTTGGTAGTGACTGCTGTGGTAAATGGTGAAACAGGAGAATAATAATTTTTATTTTGTTTTATGGGCATGACATAAATTAATTTCTATATAATATGCCAATTAATATTGATTTATATTTGAAGACTTTTTTGGCTTGTAACTCTTTTCTCTGTAAATTAGAGAAAATAATTTTCTCTGGTATGTAGGTATTTGAACTTGGGACTTTGGATCTCTGGTCTTTTTGCGTAACCATTATGCTATCTACCACTACCCTCTTTTTTTTTTTTTACCCCAGAGTTATCGCTGGGGTTCAGTGCCAGCACTACAAATCCACTGCTTCTGGTGACCATTTTCTTCACTTTATTGGCTAGGACAGAGAAAAACTGAGAGAAGATAAAGAGAGAGAGAAAAAGATAAGACACCTGCAGACCTGCTTCATGGCTCCTAATGCTGACCTTATGCAGGTGGGAAGAGGGGGCTCAAACCAGGATACTTGTACTTTGTACGATGTGCACTTAACTGGGTGCACCATTCATTGCCTGGCTCCCTATATGCAAGTTTCCAGAGAAAAATAAATCCCCAATTCTAATAGAAAACCAGGGTTCTCCCAATGACTAACCGTTTTTTTTTTTAATCATTTCATTGGGCGCATAATGGTTCATAGTAAAGTTGTTGACATACGGTTAAAATTTCTCATCTTTTTATGATAGATGTCTCCAAAGCACTCTCACCTTTAACTTAAATCCTTTTCCATCATTTTGTACCGGGATCTCAAAACCTCCCCTGCACTCCTTGTCTTCTCCCTTACCCAGAGTTCTCTGCTTTGATACAATGTACCAACCACTCTAAGTTTTACTTTGTGTTTCCCCTTTCTGTTCTTGTTTCTTAAATTCTGCCTAAAAGTGAGATCAGACTAAGAAAATCACACACACACACACACACACACACACACACACACACACACACACTGGAATATTACTTAAGATCTTGAGAATGATGATGCCACCTTCTTCATCTCATCTTCGATAGAACTTAAAGGCATTATGTTAAGTGAAATAAGCCACAACGAGGACTAGTATGAAGTAAATTATAGATTAGGCTGTTTATAGTCTCAAAAAATAATAGTCTTGAATTCATTGCTCAGCAAGACAAAATATATACATATAAGTTTTTCATTTTTTTTTTTACCAATGAAGTAAATAACTTAAAAGTCTTATTTCTGGCCGGAAAATTTCCTTTTCATTTATTAGATTACTTGTTTGTCAACTATGTTCATTAACTTCATATGTCAATTTAACTAGTACATGGTGCTTAGCTGTTTGGAAAAAGACCGATGTGGATTTAGCTACATAGTATTTCATTTTAGATTACATGTATATATGTACGAATGAAAGCAGGTTATTCTCCTAAATGTGGGTGGGATGAATTCTATCAGGTGAAAGCTTTAAAAAGAAAAACTAAATTGTCTCAGAGAAGAGAAAATTCTTTGTTAGCACTGACTTAGAAGCTCTTCCTGAGTTTCGAGAATGCTAACCTATTCTTATTCTTTAAATGTATAAGCTAATGTCACAGCATCAACTTTACCTGACTTTGGTGATTGCTGACCTTTTCCTTGAATTCAGACTCATCAGCCTCTATAATGACAAGAACCATTCTCATTGGATTGATTTAGAAGATTGGGCTAAATTTCTACTTGGTAGGACTAGGACCACCACAGGTTACCTTCTTTTTCAAGACAGTAAACTCTTCAAGGAAGGGTGGTTTTTGTAGGCCCTGTCGAACCCTCCTCCTCCCCTCCCCCTGTATATTTTCCAGAAATTCTGTTCTATCATTCAAAAAGTTTTCTTAACAATGTGTTTCAATCATTTGCATAGTGCTATTTTAACAGCTGGAAAAAGTCTTGTGAGAATAAGATAGTGTGTGCATGTGTGTGGGCATGTGTGCTGTTCATGTCACTTCAGCTTTGCACCTGATGAGCAATCTCAGTCTTTACTTTCATCTTCCATAGTCATTTGTAAAATACTCAAGCTTGTATTTTTATGTTTTATTATGACACTTAGAAATGAGCTGAGGGTATGATATATATATATATATATATATATATATATATATATATATATATATATATATATATATATATGTAATAACAATTGATTAACCTCCATGGCCTGTTTGTTTTACTCTATATTCCTGTAGAGAGAAAGGGGTGAAGGAGGAAGAGGGTGATCTCACCAAGTATGGCATATGCTTTCTATTCTTAGCCTTTTAGTCACTGAAAAATATTGAATGCACCTACAGGAGAGGTGCCTGTGGATCCATAGGTGTTTTGGGCATTTCTTGAAGGAACTCCAAATTGAATTAATTAATTATCTGTTCATTTGAACTTAAAAACCACACATTTCTGGGAATGTATACAATCACATATTGAATTTCAGAAGTGTTACAGAGGCTACAAATGTCCCTTAGCCTTTTTGCATTGTTATAACTAAGCAAATATCTAATGGAAAGTCTGGTGGGCTGGGAGGTGGAACGCCTGGCTAAGCACACATAGTACTAAGTGCAAGTATCCACACAAGAATCTGATTTGAGCCCTCGGTTCCCCATCTGCAAAGGGTACCTTTCACAAGCCCACGGAGCAAGTCTGCAGGTGTCTTTCTCTCCCTCTCTATCTCCCCCCCTTCTCTCAATTTCTTTATGTCCTATTTAATAAAATGAGAACAAAATGGCAGCCAGGACCAGTGGATTCATAGTGCAGGCACTAAGCCCCAGCGATAACCCTGGTGGCAAATAAACTAAACTAAAATAAAACAAAACAAAGCTAAATAAAATAAAAATAAAGCCTTGCACACACACAGAGAATCTACTACAGCAGTAAATTCATTTCAGTAACCTCTAAGTTCAAGAAAACTCTTCCTGATTTCTTTGTACTCTCATAAGCAGTCTCTTCTTGGGACAATAACAGTTGTTTGACTCCAACTGTGGGCTAATAAATGACAAATTATTCTGAGAAAAAACACCAGTTGATCTTCGTTTAGTTCCTCAAGTTCCATTCCATTTAATTTTTGGTTCCTTACTTAGTAATTTTGTTTTGGAAATATGGTTTATTTTTAATCTATCAATTGTTCTCCATATTGTCAGTGGGACTATTGCCCTGCTATTATTACCTACCTGTCTTACTCTGAAGGCAATATACAGATATCTACAATGACCCAACTTTAACTCTCTGAGACAAATTTTGATTTTCATTTCTATTCATGGCTCTTTATTGAAAAATTTGAATTTATTCCTTAGTAATCCATGAACATACATATCATATTTCAGTGCTGAAATCTCAGAGTCAAATGGAATTTCTGTATCATCATCTCAGTTATTTTCAGCATGAAGAAGGTTTTCTACATTTAATGTAGATTGAATAATTTATTTTCACTTTTCATTATGGATTTTTATTCTCACTCACTTTACTAAAATATAGACTTTGCAAAGTAAGAAGTTGCACAAAGTGAAGTTTTTATTCTTGTATGAGGCCTACAAGTACATAGTTGTAGTTCCACTAACGCTTGTAAAAACAACAATTCAACTGGTATAATTGCTACATGTTTATTTGTGCATTCACATAGGGACATGTTATTTATAGTATGTATAAATAGTAATAGTATTTATAGATATTTATAGTAAAGCTCTATAGAAATTGAGTTTTCAGTTCAGCTTTAGAAATATGATTCCTCTTTATATATATAAAATTTTCCATGGTAAATCAATGTACTAGAGTGAAAGACAAATTTTATTGGCATGGTGTTATCTAGTATGCTCAGGGACTAGATGTTCTTACTGGATAAAGCTTTGGGTATTTCTTAACAAATTGAGTAATCCTGTGACAAACTGTTACCTTTAATTCTCTCTGGAGAAATACTAAAAATTGACATAGAACAACTATACTCCTTTTGATTCAGTGGTCTATACCTCAGTTTCAACCCAAGTACTCCCAGATATTCTATGTATTGATTCTGTATCTTATACATTCACACACATATTTTCCCTCTTGAATAAGGTTTGTAACTTTCTTTACAGTTATCTTTTAAATTTTTGCCTCAAAAAAATCCAGTAAGTGTAAAGAATTAAAATCATTTTCACTTTCCCTCCTTGACCATAGTATTGGATACATGATATTGTCAAAGTGGAGTCCTGGCCCTTTTGCTTTGGGATCAAGTCATTAATTTGTCACTCTACCGCTGTAAATATCAAAACCTTTTATGAGCCTTAGAAAAACCAAAGTTTCAAATGCTTTCATAATCTCTAAAACATCTAGTTCCTAAAGTACTTTCCTTTATGAGAACCTAGGAGATAGACTGTACAGTAATATGACAGCCCTAGCACTCTTATATCAAAGCCTGGAAACTTCTAGGAGCACTGGAGGAAGATCCATGCACAGAGAGGAAGTGTCTCTTGTAAATAAGATTGAAAAAGTATACTCTCAAGAAAAAGTATTCAATAATTACGACACCTAGCTCTCTTCTTTCATGTATTTGTTATTGTGAAGAGAATAATAAAGTTTTTTTAGGGACCTATGTAGTTCATAGAAAAAAAGTGAAGCTGCTTTATCAATTCTTTAATTACACTTCACTATGATAAAAAAATGAATATTTAAAAAACATTTTACTTGACAACTTTATTTATTTATTTGGTTGTCATAGGAACTACATTACCAATTTTATTAGATAGATTGAGCTGGATGATGATGACACAGTTGGTTGAGCACACATTACCATGCACAAGGCCCTAGGTTTAAGTCCCTAGTCCCCACCTGAAGGAGGAAGCTTCACCAGTGGTGAAGCTGTGCTGCAGAAGTCTGTCTTTCCTCCTCTCTATGTCCCCTTTTCAACTCAGTTTCCATCTCTTTCCAATAAATGAATAAATACATTTTAAAAAGAGAGAGAGACAGGGAGACATAGATAGAGAGACAGAGAAAGACACCAGAGCACCAAAGCTTCCTTCCATGTAGTAGGGGACAGATTTGAACCTGGACTTGCGCTATGAGTCCACTGCTCCAGGAGGCTACTTTTCCCCTTTTGTTGCCATTGTTGTTGTTATTATTATTGTTGTTGTCATTGTTGTTTGCATAGGACAGAGAGAAATAGAGAGGGGGGAGAGAAAGATAGACACACCTGCAGACCTGCTTCACCACTTGTGAAGTGACACCGCTCCCCAACCCTCGAAGGTGGGGAGCCAGTGGCTTGAACCGGGATTCCCTACACTGGTCCTTGAGCTTTGCCATATATACTTAACCCGCTGTGCTACCGCCCGACCCTGTATATTCCTCTGTTTAACTCCAAGATACTTATGAGGTTTCCCATTTGTAGGGGAAAAAAGGTACATGTTTGCTGTCATTTACACACAGCAAGAGGTTGCTTTGCATGATATAGTGATTTTCAATATTAGAAATATCATACACTTCTAAAAGAATTTTAAGTCTTCTCTAAAATCAGTTTTCAGTAACAATGCGATATAGAGGACATTATCAAAAAATGTGTCTATCTACTGTGTAGTCTATAGACAATATAGAGTATAGGTCTTGAAGTAGATCATGACATCTAAAATCATTTCTATGTACTACATTACCTTCAGTGCAATCTTAGTGTCTTTGCCATACTAACAAGGAGATTAATTCTAATTGAAGTATCTCAAGATAACATTAGCAACAATTCTAGCTGGGAATATCTTCTGTTATTTTATAACACTCTCTGTTAAGAAATATGGCTTGTTTACCTGTTTTAGGATCTTAAATAATTCGTATGGCTTCAAAGAGAACACACACACCCACCCTGCCAAAAAAAAAAAGAAAGAAAAGAAAAACGCCACAAATTAGTCCATCACTCAGGCTTGCCTATTATTCCAAGTTTAACTTTTCTATTTATTTTTTTTGTTTGTTTATTTCCACTGCTCTAAGCTGAGTTTGTCAGATAGAAGGACAGAGATGGAGAGAAACACAACTAAATGACACTATACACTAAAGTTTCCTTCACGTGGGGGCTGGGCTCAAACCCAGGTCATACATAGAACAAAGCAAGCACACTACACTATCCAAGCAAGCTATCTTCTCACCACTAAAGAACAGTTTTGATAAATTAATCTCATGAAAGTCCATATGGGAAGAGGAATCCCTGGTTACTGAACTCATAAACCACAAGGGTTAGAGATTTCTAGACAAATGCCTCAATGGAAGACAAACCTTTTTTATTTATAAATAAATTTATTTTTATTTATTTCTACCAAAGGAGACAGCATCTTTCACCTGTCACTTAACCCTTTACATTTTCCTTTGACCTCTACACTTTCCTTTGACTTTAGAAGGAATTTGGTCAAAAAGAAAAAAAAACAATTTATCAATTGAAATCATATAAAGTATTTTTTAATTGTTTTGTTGGTTTGTGTGCTAGTGGATTTTTTGTTTTGTTTCGTTTTTGTTTTTACACATTTGTAAAATGTGTAAAAACAAAACTATTTATTTAGCCTCCAGGGGTTATCGCTGGGGATTAGTGCCTGCCCTACGAACCCACTGTTTCTGTGGCCTTTATTTATTTTAGTTTTTCTGATAAGACAGAGAAACATTGATAGGACAGAGAAATTGAGAGAGGAGGAGAAGATAGAGAGGGAGAGAGAAAGATAAACATCTGTAGCCCTACTCACCCACTGGGATCAGAGTCTTACTTTTCTATATTCATCCTTGTTTGGATAAAATATGAATGGAGTGTCATTTTTTGAAATTCAAGTCACTTTGTTTTAGTATTTTTAATTTCTTTTATTTATTATTGGATAGAGACAAGAGATAATTTGACAGAGGAGGGGGGAGGTAGAGGAGAGAGACAGAGACATCTACAGCCCTGCTTCTTCACCACTTTGTGAAGCTTTCCCCCTGCAGGTGGGAACCAGGGGCTTGAACCCAGATATTGAGCACTGTAGTAGTGTGCTCAACCAGGTGTGCCACTGCCTGGCACCAAAGTGTTATTATTTTTTTAAGTGAAAATCTATGGCTATCAATATTGCCAGTAAAAGTCTAATTATTATTTTGAGTAACTGATATTACTGTGTGAGATTATTTCTCATTCAGAAGACTAGTACTTTTTTGGGAGACTGTCCATTGTTGGTGTTTGATACCATCCATCAAATTGGGTAAAAATAGTAGACATAACTAGAATTGTATTTATAGAATTATATTTGTAATGATTTCACTAGTTATTTGAAGGGCACCTGTCAATGAATGAGGCACAAGAACTATAACATTTTTTGTTTAAAATGTGTGTTTATGGGGCCAGGTGGTTGCTCACCTGGTGAAATGCATGCACTATAGTGCACAACAAGCCGGGTTCAAGTCCGTGGTCCCCATCCACAGGGAGGAAGCTTCACAAGTGGTGAAGTTGGGCTGCAGGTGTCTCTGTCTTTCTCCCTCTCTCTACCTTTCCCTTCCTATCAATTTCTGGCTGTCTCTATCCAATAAATAAAAATAAATATAAGAAAATATTTAAAGTAATAAAGGAAAAATGTTATAACATGCTTTATTTAAATTGAAATAGCATAAATTGTTGGATATACTATATTATTCTAATCTAGAGTGATAGTTTTATAATGCCTCCTGTTATTTTAGTTAGTGCTTTCTGTATTTGTTTCCCCTCTTTTAAAATCCAGAATGTGGCAAAAATGTTAAGCTATTCTGGTAGCATCTTCATTAGCATTCTAATCTAATTGCTCCAGTGAGTAACATAATATCAAGTGGAAAATAAAGCATTGAATCAAATAATTGTGAATTTGAATCCAATAAAAAAAAAAAAAGCTAGTGAATATTTCCTAGCATCAGAGAGCAGCTGAAAGTATGTGAAAGCCAATAAACACAATCTGGTCAGAAATAAATAAGTTACTCATTTTGTTGTAATCGGAGATAAAGGGAGAGAAAACATTTTACAATTACCAGATCATGGAGTGTGTGAAACTCAGAGAGTGATGTAACACTGTTTGTTACTTGAACATCAATAATATCGTAAAACATAGGCCATTTTCTATGAATCTAAATACAGGGAATTTTCATTCAATTTAATACCTGAAACTATTTCAAAAGGAGAAATGAGGAGCAGAAACAAAGCTTATCAATAGTATGGACTTTAAAAGAAGGTACAATAATGTGTTAAATAAATAGGAGGCTAAATAAATAGATAGATGGATAGATAGATAGATAAATGTAAAACTCCTTGTCAGTTGTCCCTTTGATGACAAATTGCTTAAATTCCCTATAATTCATAGATTTCTTTATTTTTGGTGCTAGGGTTTAAACCTAAAGCCCATTTATGCAAAGCATGTGCTCTAATACTGAACTACATCTCAAGCCCAAGGCAGAAATATTAATGCTTTTTGTATTTGTTTCATGTAAGGTGAAGAGCTAGTCATGAAATGAACTGATATTAATAGGTAAATGTTCCACCAACAAGCACCTATTCCAAGCTGCAATCTTAATTGATTCCCACGTGATTAAAAAAATGGAATTGAAAAAAATCAGTTTTTTTCTTCTTCTTTGAAAGAACAAAAAAGATAGCTTTGAACTAAGTAAGCCACAAGAACCCTTTTAACTTGCAAGCCTCATTTTAGAGAAACATCTTAGGTGAGTGTTATAAAATTTTCAGGTCTACAACCTATTAAATGACTGGGTTTTAAGTAAGTAACCTGTGATTGAAATATATTTTTATTTATTAATTCAGTAGAATGCCTAGTTCAATTTATTAAATTTTTCAGCATAAACAAATGAGGTGTTACAGACCACTTCAAAATATAAAATAAAAAGTTAAATAAGGGGGAAAATGACTTTTAATTGTGCAACACTCTCAGTTTTCCATTTTCATTAATTGTCATGTATCTTGCCATGTCCTTTATCAGCTTGTGAATTTACAAGGAACACAGCAGGTTGTGAATTTTTAATAGGCTTTCCTCAAGGAAAGAAAAGGTCAGTATTAACATAAAATTCTTCTTTAAGATTTGTGGCACAAATGTTTCACACCGGAGAACAGGTGTTACTGAGGAGCCAAAGCCACAATAATCTGGCTTTTTTCTTTTTTCTATGTTTAAAGAAAACTTAATGTCTCCCATAATAAAATAGCACAAGGTCAAATCAATATGAAAGTTATTTCAGTAGGGGATGCCGGAAGTTATTTGACACATGATCCATTAGCTCACTTCTCAGTAACAACACAAACAGCTGTTTTGTTTAATTACATTTTAATCAATATGCACATTGATAAATAATATCTAATATAAAGGGAAAAAATGAGAAAGCTTCAGTTGTGGAGACTAAACTTTGCTACTTTGCTGTATGCAGAACAGGGTTCAAGTCCAAACACCACTGCAAACTTTAGTGGCATGGTCCATTATACTCTCTCTTCTGTCTCTATCTATACGTAAGTAGATAAATAAGTAAAGTCCTATCACCTAGCAAGAGAAATGAGGGCTAGAGAAAATATCAGGGAAAATGTGTGGAAATGAAGAAATAAGAATCACGGTAAGGAAGATACTTGGCAAGTGAGAAGTTTAAATACCTGATGAACTCACTCATGAACTTAATAAATCAAGGACAAAAAAGGATAAAAAGAAATTAAAATTTGAACCAGGTTTGGTGTGTAGGACCAAAACAAAGGACTCTGTGGAATAAGGGAAGAAAATGGAGTCGGGGAGGAAGGGTATGAAAAGGTTGGCTGGGGCAGAGGTCACTGGGGAGAGGTTGGCATCTTGGTGTGTGATGATGGAAAAAGACCTAAATTGAGGCAGAAATGTTTTGAAGAGGGGTGGGGCGGTGGGGCAACTGCCTGAGCACACGTGTTACAATGTGCAAGGACACGGGTTCGAGCCCTTGGTCCCCACCTGCAGCCCCCAGTCCCCACCTCCTGATTTCTGGCTGTCTCTATCCAATAAATAAATAAAGATAATCAAAAAGAGAATGCTTTGAAGACACCTATCATAGGGAAATAAGGAAGTATACCTATATATCAACAACTATACTATAAACTCTTAACCCCCCCCAGGGGGGTCTGCCTGTAGCACAGTGCTTTAGGCTCATGTGGAACAAAGCTTGAGATCCTGTTGAGGACTGTCTTAGGGATCTCAGTTGGAGCCCTGGCTCCCCACCTGCAGGGGGGGTCATTTCACAGGCGGTGAAGTGGGTCTGTAGGAGTATTTCTCTCCTCCTCTCTGTCTTCCCCTCCTCTCTCCATTTCTCTTTGTCCTATCCAACAACGAACGACATCAACAATGACCATAATGGCCACAACAAGGGCAACAAAAGGGGACAAAAATGGCCTCCAGGAGCAGTGGATTCATGGTGCAGGCACTGAGCCCCAGCAATAACCCTGGAGGCAAATAATAATAATAATAATAATAAATGAAACATACTCTTAAATCTCTATTTTAAAAAAAAATCCCCTCCAAAAATAATAAGATATAAAAACCAAGAAACAATAAAGACAAGCCTGACAAGCTATTTTGCCAGGAAATTATAATTAAAGAGCAATCTAAGGCAGGAAGATAGCATAATGGCTATGCATAAAGATTCTGATGCCTTAGGATCCAAGGTCCCAGGTTCAATCTCCTGTACCACAGCCAGAGCTGAACAGTGCTCTGGTGGGGGAAAAAAAATCCATTGATCTTTTTCCTATAACTTTAATAATCATGAACATTGACATGCATTTGTTACCTTTTGTCAACTGCTGTTTCTTCTAAGCCTGGAAAAATTTCCTCAAGTCTCAAAGAATCTGTTTAGAAATGCCTATATTTTTATATAGCAAACATGTGTTGTAGTTCTTTCACTTGTCCAACTCTTTTTTTCTGGTTCTTTTTGTGTGTGTGTTTTTGTGTGATCTTTCAATACATACGCTAATTTCAAATTCCCAAATGAGACTGCTTAGTCTTTTAATTTAGTTCATTTACAATTATTTTCCTCTGTAACAAAAGAATCTTATGTAAATACTAATGGTTCAAGAAAAAAATATATGTCTAGATTTTTAAAAAACATATTATTGTGAGGGAAGCAATTACAGAAGCCAGACCTTCCTCCTTCTGCACCCCATAATGACCCTGGGACCATACTCCCAGAGGGTTAAAGAATAGGAAAGCTATCAGGGGACAGGAAGGAATATGGAGTTCTCTTGGTGGGAATTGTGTGAAGTTGTACCCATGTTATCCTATGGTTTTGTCAGTGTTTCCTTTTTATAAATAATAATAATAATAATAAAACAATAACAACAAAAAACATATTATTGTGGAATGGTATAAAGTACAGTTGTTGACACATAGGTACAGTTTTTCATCTCCCCATGACAGAAGTCTGAGAAACATTCCCACCCTCAAGTTAGGCCCATGTCTGCAATCATGCACCAGGACTCTAATTCCCTTTCCAAAAGTCACTGCCTTTTCTTCTCCACACTCCTTTGCTATGTTGCAATATGCCATACCCAATGCAAGTTTAGATTTTTAAGACCTAAATGTGAAAATCTTTTATTTATGTTTTTTTCTTTTAATTATATTCTCCTTGGAAAAGGTAGAAATCCTTTTACCTTCTGACTCTAAAACTCAAGATTCACTTTCAACTCTCATTTATTTGAATCCCTATAACCACGTTCAATTTTCTAATCCATAAGAAACTGCCATAGTGTAGGGTCCAATTATATGATTTAATTTTCATTATCGGTTATATATGTAGTAGTAGAAATCCTACTGTGATGTATATTCTAAACTAACTTTTTGAAACAGTAAAATCTCACCTAACTACCAAATGTTTGCATGTTTAATTGATTAGAAAAGCAGACTTGGCCTTCATGATTTTTAACTTGTCTTCTATTCTTATACATCCCAGATTTTTAGAAAATATTCATCCAGTGTTACTTATGAGATATAAATTTTATAAAACAAAAAAAAAATCAGACTTATAACCCTACTTGTAATGTTACTGGATAGTTTACATGTTCTATGTAAACTCATTCCTATGGGGACTTTAGAAGCTATCTTGTGAATTTCCATGACACATAATGCTTGAACTTTCCAAAACACTAGAGCGGAATCACTGATTTACTTTTAAAAATAGTTGTCTCTAGGGGCTGAGCGGTAGCGCAGCGAGTTAAGCACATATGGAGCAAAGCATAGGGACTGGAATAAGGTTCCTGGTTTGAGCCCCCAGTTCCCCACCTGCAGGGGGTCGCTTCACAAGTAGTGAAGTAGGTCTGTAGGTGTCTTTCTCTCCCCCTCTCTGTCTTCCACTCCTCTCTTGATTTCTCTCTATCCTATCCAACAACAATAAAAAATATGACAACAATAACAACTACTAGGGCAACAAAATGGGAGAAGAGGCATCCACGAGCAGTGGATTCGTAGTGCAGGCACCGAGCCCAGGCGAAAGCGCTGGAAGCAGAAAAAAAAAAAGTTTCTTATGCAAGTAAGCAAAAATTACTCTATTAAAAAAGGTTGGATGAATAGAAAATACATTTCATAGCCACTTATTAGAAAAAGGTGTCTGTTCAAATAACTGATATTATCACTAATGCAACAGTATGGATTATTTTAATTCCAAGATCAAGGATTATGGAATTCTTAAATCTACCATTTGGAAAATTGAAACTATGTTGTACCTTCATACAGTTGACAAGTTTTTGTTTATTATTTTTTTAAATAAATGCTTCATTTCCAGTTACTAAAAAGCACCAGTGTTATGAAGTTTTGAAATGTTACTATCTGGAACAACAATGAAGTTATTTTTGAGAGATTTTTTCATTAAAAGCAGATATTTCTTGAGTCTCTAAATCTTATTTTGCCATTTATAGTTATCTGAAAAATGGAGTAACAAGCTATTTGTTGAGGACTCTATTTCTTTCTTCCAACGTACATATTCATCTATTTTTTCTTTACCCATGATATCTATAATATTGAGTTAATTTCCAGAATTCAGAAAAAATTGTGTAGATCCAAATTTGATGACTAGATAATCATTATTAGAAATTATTAACCAACAAAAGTACAAACTACATTTTCAGAGCTAGAAATAGTCAATAATACAATATATTAGAAATATGAGTACTAGAAATATATTCAATATATTACATATCTATATATGGTCTTTATATATGTATTAGAAATATAAGTATTAAATAAGTACTTATTTAAGGCCAAAATAGCTTACATGGATAGTGCACTGCTTTGCCAAGTACATGACCCTGGTATGAGTCCAACCCCCACCATACTGTAGGAAGCTTTGGTGCTGTGATCTGTCTCTTTCTCCCTTTCTGTTCCTAGCTGAAAAAAATTAACTAAAATATTTCATTTAAATATGATTTCTTTTCATATAAAATGTATTCCAGATCATGTAACATAAGCTCCTAGAGACAAAAAAAAAAATCTACGTTATGTAGAAACTATCAGTTTACTATTAGTAGGTTTAAGTAGATGAAAATTATTTCATGGCCAAAATATTAAAAAGAATGGGCATGTGTGGGAAATTCTTCAAACTAATTTGCCTTTTTAATAGCAAGTATGCTCAATGGTAAGAAACTGAAAACATTGGCCAGGTACAAGACCAGGTTGCCAATTTTCACTATTATTCAACATTATATTTGAAGTTCTAACTATAGCATTTAAGCAAGGAAAAAAAAAGAATCAAAGGGAATAATACTAGAAAAGAAGCAGTTAAATTGTCACTACTTGCAGATAATGAATTTGTACATATGTAAAACCCTAAAGAATCCAACCCAGAAAACTCCTGGAAATTACTGAACAATATAGTAAAATGCCAGGCTATTAAATCAATATACAAAAATCATTGGCATCTATCTATGTAAGCACTAGACTAGAAGGAGAATCCAGAAATCAATCTCTTACTTTAGTAGCAAAAGCAATAAAATATTTAGGAATAAAGTTAACAAAGAAAAGTAAGTGAAAGACTTGTACACTGAAAACTATGAGTCATTCTTCAGAAGTACAAAGAAATACAAAGAAATGGAAAGATAATCTAGGCTTGTGGATAAGAAGTATTAATGTTGTCTAAATGACCATCCTACGAAGAGCCTTGTGTAGATTTAATGCCATTCCCATCAAGATACCATCACAATTTTTTAAAAGGAAAAAGTCACAAAAATTTATCTGGAAGCAAAAAGGTCCTAGGATTGCCAAAGCAATCTTGAAAAAAGAAAGAAAGAAAGAAAGAAAGGAAGGAAGGAAGGAAGAAAGAAAGAAAGAAAGAAAGAAAGAAAGAAAGAAAGAAAGAAAGAAAGAAAGAAATGACTGGAGACATCACACTTCTTAACCTCACAACTACATTGAAGAACTTCTGTAATTAAAATTACCTGATACTGGAACCAAAATAGATACACAAAGAAGTGGAATAGAGGGAGTCAGGCTGTAGTGCAGCAGGTTAAGCACACGTGTCACAAAGCGCAAGGACCCGCATAAGAATCCTGGTTCAAGCCCCTGGCTCCCCACCTTCAGGGCAGGCACTTCACAGGCGGTGAAGCAAGTCTGCAGGTATCTTTCTCTCCCCCTCTCTGCTTTCCCCTCCTCTCTCTATTTCTCTCTGTCCTAACCAACAATGACAACATCATCAACAACAACCGTAACTACAATAACAATAAAAAACAGGACAACAAAAGGGAAAATAAATTAGTAAAATGTATATATATATATAAAAGAAGTGAAATAGAATTGAAAGCCCAGAAATAAGCTCCTGTACATATGGACAACTCATTTTTGACAAGGAGGCATAAATCATTAAATGGAGAGTCCCTCCAGTAAGTGCTGTTGGAAAGGTTGGATTGAAACATGCAAACAAATGAAATTAGACTACCACATATCACTATATACAAAAGCCACCTCCAAGTGGATCAAAGACATGGCCATCAGACCAGGAACTCTCAAATCCATAGAAGAAAACATTGGCAGAACACTTCATGACCCATGCTTCAGAAATATCTTCAAAGATTCAAATCCAACAGCAAAGAAAACAAAACTAATCAATGGCACTACATTAAACTAAGAAGCTTCTGCACAACACAGGAAACTACCATCCTAACATAAATATGCCCTACAATGTGGGAGAAGATCTTTATACAACTTACTTCAGATAAAGGGCTAATAACCAAAATACATAAAGAGTTTAATAGAGTTAGCACCAAAAAAAAAAAAAAAAAAAAAACAAGCAGAACGAATGCTCATTAGAAAATGGGGTGAAGGCATGTGTTTGGAACAAGATAGAAAATACCCTAGAAATAAATATATACAGAAAATGTCTTTAAGCATACAATTATATAATTGGACAGTTATAAAGTTTATAAGCCTAAACTTTGGTTGTGTTCTGCATTTTGGATTTGCGGGCAAATTTCCTGGATGCAGTCTCTGAGGCAAGCTCCACACAGCATTATGTTTGTGAGTTTTTCTTTTTACTTCAAGTTCTTGTCTGAACCTGAAGTCCCACAGACATGAATAGAAACACCAAAGAAGAGACCAAGAGGGTTAACAGTCACTTGAGGAAGAGTTCAAAGTCACTGATCATCAGGAAATGCACATAAAGACAATAATAAGATGCCAATTTACACTAGTGTTAATATCATAAAAAGGCCAGTAACAACAAATGTTGAAGAGGATGTGGATAAAAATGGAAATCACTGCATTACTGGTAAGAGAATAAATTAGTTTAACCCTTGTGAACAAGAATCAAGCCAAGACATTTCTAAGAACATTAGAAATGGACCTACCCTATCATCCAGCAATTTCCTAGGGATTTACCCAAAGAAAGAAAAACACCTATCATAAGAGATCTTTGTATACCTATATTTATAACAACAACATTTGCAATAGACAAAATTGGAATGAAACTCAAATGTCAAATAATAGGTGAGGGTCTAACAAACTGTGATATATATATATATATATATATATATATATATATATATATATATATATATATATGATAGAATACCATCAGATGTTGAAAATGATGAAGTATGATGTGTATGATACTAGTCTGATTCACTGATATACATCAACTTGCAAAAAAAGGAAAAAACAGCTTCTAAAATTTGTGAAAGCTATAGTAGTCACCTTTGGGAAGGGGAAGGGTGAGGGAGAGGACACAGAAATATGGTGGTGGGTGTGGTGTGAAATTATAACCTGTACTCCTATAAAGTAAGAAAGAAAATGTAACTTCAAAGAAGAAAAAAAAAAAAGGATGAAGTCATCTCCTTTGCACCATCTTGGATAGAACTTGATGACATCATGTTAAGCAAGATAAGCCAGAAAAAAAAGGACAGATACCAAATGATCTCACTTATATGCTGGACTCAATAAATAAGGACAGGGAGGAAGAACACAAAGTGAAATTTGCACTAGGCATAGTGTATTGCATCAAAGTAAAGGACTTTGGGGAAGAATAAAATGGATGGGTGGAGGAGAATTTTGGGGGTCCTGCTCCATAATGAAATTATACCCATATGTCTGTGATTGCACTGTAAGCATTAACTCCGTCAATAAAAGTGATTAAAAAAAGAAAAGATTTATTTTTGCTAAGGTAAAGAGCAAAAAAGCAAACATATTTAGATAAATATGTTTTATAGATTTTGCATAACTGAAAAATATTGTACAGAAATTTTAATACTCTAGGCTACAGACTATTTTGCCTGTTCTGATTTATGATTACATGTTATATGAGTGCTAAAAGGGAAACATTTGTGATGATGTTTAGATCATTATAAACATTATAGTAATTTATATAATCCATATATTGATCTTATGCTTTATCAACTAAAAACAGTATTTAATGAGAATGTGTAATTGAATGAATAATAAAACCGTCATCCTAAAGTTACAAATGTTTGTTGGTTGGATGACATAATGAAAGAAATATGTATAATTCTAATCTTTGTGTTTTGTAAAAACAATTTTTTGCTCCCCTGAGAGTTAAGGCAATTCCTTTAGAGTTTGGACTTTCTTGAGAGTCATGGGATATTAACATCTGGAATTGACATATCCATTTATAGTCTAGGCACAAGGTCTTGGTTTGCTCTACCAAACATCCTCTACAGGCTTGTATGCTTACTTCTACAGGCTCCAGAAGTTTTCTCCTTCATGTCAGTAGCCTGAATACCAGTTTAACTAATGTCAAATGTACTTCTAAATGTGAGGATTGACTACCTGGTAAAAGCAGTATAGAGAGAATTTACTTGTGGTGCACTGGTTACATTTGCACTAAAATGGAGTTACGTGTTGGCCTGAGCCATTCATATGAATACATGAGAAACCTTTGACACATGACGTGATACTTGAATCTCCTTGCGGGGCACCTATAAGGGAATCAGAAATAGACTTGCCCTAAATTGTCCAGTTTCTTTGCAGAGTTTGCTGAGGTTTTTTAAAAAGATATATATTATCAGATAAGTAATTAAATAGAGCATTTGGGGGTATTTATATATAAGCATGTGTTATATTGATTGATATGTACTCTGAATGAGAGACCCATAATTACCTGGGGGTCAGTTGAACTCATTTATGAACCAAAGAATGGCACATCATGTGTCTAATATGAGCTGTGTCTCATACAATTTTGCATGTTATGTAGTTCTTCAATAATATTGTAACTACAATAACCAGTAAGCTTATAAGATACATGTTCTGCATATTACCTTAAGAGAATTGTACATTCACAGAAAGAGATAAGAAAAAGCAATATTTACATCACCAGCATATATGAACTGAAGACTTTTGTCTTCAAAAATAGTTACTTATGTAGATGGCTATTTAACAAGAAAAGCAAAGAAGAAAGCTGTGTTTGATTTATTTTTATAATTTTGTTTCAGGAGAATAAAATCACACTGATATATACAAGGCTAGTTGTATTGTTTCAATTCTGTGGATGAGTTGGATCATACTTATTCAACTCTCACTTTCAGAACAGAAATAACTGACCCCATTATTCAGTGATGGGACTGGTGAAGCCCTCTTTGAATATTTTCGGTACTATGTAACTTTAGACATTTTCATGGATATACACTTTTTTTTTTTGTATCCCCTAGCTTCACTCAGACCAAGATAAAGGAGATGGATCGCTGAAATACATTTTATCTGGAGATGGAGCTGGTACACTTTTCATTATTGATGAAAAAACAGGTGACATTCATGCCACGAGGAGAATTGATAGGGAAGAAAAGGCCTTTTATACTCTACGTGCACAAGCTATTAACAGAAGAACTTTGAGACCAGTAGAACCAGAGTCTGAGTTTGTGATCAAAATCCATGATATCAATGACAATGAACCAACATTCCCAGAAGAAATTTATACGGCTAGTGTTCCTGAAATGTCTGTCGTAGGTAAATTCATTTTTGACACTTGTGGTGGTATTCAAAAAGTACAAAAAGCAATTTTCAAGATTATTATTTTTTTTTACCATTTAGATCAATTAATTGGAATCACCTTTGATTCTCTGTTGAGCAGTTTAATTTTGTCATTTAGGAAAAGAGCCAAACGAAGATGAATGCAGTGTTACTATGAATTTTTATTTTTATCACATAAATACATAGGTACTTTCTTCTAAATTTAAGGAAATGCCATAGAATTTCATTACAAAATTATTTTAAAATGTAAGTTTTTTGTCGTGTAGAATTGAATAAATATTGATTTCAAATCTAAGTACATTTAGAATACCATACTTAAAATGTCTTTGAATATTTAGTCTACTCATAAGTAGCCTAAATCATTTTGGGGGTTATGTAAATAACATAAATGTTATAAATAACTAGATAATCGAAGTCTTATTAAATTTTGTGTAATGTTCTTTCATATCACCATCATATATATTATCCCATTGACATAAATCTCACTCAGATAAATCAGTGAAAATCCAACTAATCACATACTCAGAGACTTTCAAACTTAGTTTCTGAAAAAAGTTAAGAAAAAAGCTAGAAATATAATGCTAAAATAACTGAATTTCTCTTCCTCTGCAGATTAAAAACTTCTATTTACAATAAAAGATAGGGATTATTTTTATTAACTAGAATGTGACAGAAATTTAAAACACTAAGAAAGAATGATAACTTTTTTCAAATTTATTTACATTTAGCAGAATCATCTTATTTCTCAAATGTACAGAGATATTGAATGAAATGATGAAACGATTCTGATACATTTTCTTCTTAAATCAGTTCTAATGCCAAACATTTAACTGCATGTCTCAAAAGCATTGTTCTAGGATTATTTTTTAATATTTACTTCACTAAATCCCAAGGACTTCTGGCAATCGCCTTAGTATAAAGCCCTTTTAAATATCTTGAACTTTATTAAACAGCTTTTAATAGTTCATGGAACTTGGGATCATCTTGGATTGTTTCTAAAATTAGAATTTAATCTATTCATAAAATTGTATTCTAGAGCAGATGTTAATTATTTTTATAGTTAATTAGTGGAGAAGGGAAAAGAAGAGCACACTGACTCCTTTGTGATTAGATATGCCCTTTATATGAAACAAATCTATTATGTGAAAATGAATTTAAATATCAAACCTGAACATGGATAAAATGACTGCATTTAGTATAACCTGATGTCCTATGGAGATATATATATGGCATGTATAGAAATGAATGTGGTAATTAAATCAAGCTTTTACCTATAACAATTTTTCTGTATATGGTTATTACCAAGACCATGTGTAAATTTTTCTTTAAGAGGTCATTATTAAAGCCAAAATTCATTCAAGTCTTCCATGAAAACTAGTGCTTTTGCTCCTCCTTCTGGTACTGTGCAGAACTAAGCTGAATTTGGATACTTCAGGTACTTCTGTGGTGCAAGTCACAGCTACAGATGCCGATGATCCTTCCTATGGGAACAGTGCCAGAATCATTTACAGCATACTTCAAGGACAGCCATATTTCTCTGTGGAGCCAGAAACAGGTCAGGAATCATGAATTGCTGTTTATTAATTCAGTAGTCTGTTAGATCCTTATAAGTGGAAAAACTATGCAAAAGTAAGAACACTACCTTAGCATTAACACTGACAAAAGAGCAATGAAGCCACCCCAGTGGTTTCAGAACTCAGAAGAATAAGTGAACTAGTGAAAATACACCCACTTCTATGTTTTTACATAAATATATATTTCATTTTATAGCATAAATTCTTCATGAAAAAGAAAAACAGATAAGCTGCAAAGTATTTACAGTGAAATGCTGTTATGTCATAATTAATAGATGTATTGTTATCTTTTACAACATACAGTTTGAGATATTAGAATTGTTGTCAATGAATAATTGAGATACTAACAAGGATCCTTTTAATTTTTCTCTTTGTCTGCTTTCTTTAAGGCATCATCAGAACTGCTTTACCAAACATGAACAGAGAAAACAGGGAGCAATATCAGGTGGTAATCCAGGCCAAAGATATGGGTGGCCAGATGGGAGGCTTATCTGGGACCACCACCGTGAATATCACGCTGACAGATGTCAATGACAATCCACCTCGCTTCCCCCAGAGTAAGCAGCCTTTAATAGCTTTCTGTAGGACCAAAGCTTTATAATGAAAAGCAAGTGGGGGGGGGTTAGTGATCATTCTATTCAAAACATATAGGAAAAGTGTTATCAAAGTAAAAACAAAATTATATATATACATCAATTTTAAATATTTATTTATTCCCTTTTGTTACCCTTATTGTTTTATTGTTGTCGTCGTTGTTGGATAGGATAGAGAAATGTAGAGAAGTGGTGAAGAGAAAGATAGACACCTGCAGACCTGCTTCACTGCCTGTGAAGAGACTCCTTAACAGGTGGGGAGCCAGGGGGTCGGAACCGGCATCCTTATGCTGGTCCTTGCACTTTGCCGCCACGTGTGCTTAACCCGCTGTACTACAGCCCGACTCCCATATGTATCAATTTTATTGGACACTGATAAAGTTCTCTACAGGTCTGTTTTCTCTGATCATATCAACTAATCTGGCTCAATATTATGATTTTCATTATAAAAGTGAAGATGAAAGTTTAGAGACTTTCAGCTTAACTGCACAAAATGATAGAGGTAGATTGTGACCTCTGTCAAATTTCAGTTATATATATTCATGATACACTGAGAGAAATTCTAGGGTATCCTATATCTCATCTCACAATTTTTAATTATAGATGAAATCCTGATTTGTGATTTTTTTAATTTTCTCAATTATTTCTCTGCTATGAATATTTACAACCATAGTGTACTATTGAGAACACTCATTCATGGCAATTAGAATGTTACTGAGACATCTAACAATATAAAACCAAAATTTAATATCTAATGTCATTTTATTAAGTAGTTTGGAAAGAGTTCCACAGTTTGTGAATAACCTTTTATATATGTAGCATATAGAAAGCCCCTAACCAGGGACAGGCTGGTTAAGCACTGGGTTAAGCACACATAGTGCAAAGCTCTAGGACCCAGGCTAGGATCCGTGTTCAAGCCTCTGGCTCCCTACCTGCACAGAGGTCGCCTCGCAAGTAGTGAAACAGATCTGCAGATGTCCTTCTATCTCCCTCTCATCTCTCAACTTCTCTCTGTCCTATACGATTAAAAAAAAAAAAAAAGGCTTACAGGAGCTGGTACTGAGCCTCAGAGGTAACCCTGATGGCAAAAACAAACAACAACAACAAAAAGCGACTTATTATGAGCACTAGTCTCCCCATTATTAGTTTATGTTCTATATACATATACATTTTAAGTAACAGAATTTCAAGATAGAAATGAGGGGGCAGGCAGTGGTGCACCCAAAAGAGCACACTCATTCAGAGCACAAGGACCTATGTTTAAGCCCCAGGTCCCCATCTGCAAGGTGGAAGCTTCACAAACAGTGAAACTGCCGCAGGTGCCTCCCACTCTTCCTCCCTCTCTCCATCTCACCCTTTTTTCTCAATTTCTCTCTTCCATCCAATGTAATGAAAACAGAATATATATATATATAATTACTCCAAAGAGAAATGTAAAAACAATACGCCAAATATAGTTTGTTGAAACTATAATGTGAAAAAAAATGTATGTAATTTAAATATTTGTTCAGTTACTATATAAAGTAGATATATAGCGAGTCAGGCGGTAGCACAGTGGGTTAAGCACATATGGCGCCAAGCGCAAAGACCAGAGTAAGGATCTTTCGAGCTCCTGGCTCCCTGCCTGCAATGGGGTCGCTTCACGGGTGGTAAAGCAGGTCTGCAGGTGTCTGTCTTTCTCTCCCTTTCTCTGTCTTCCCCTCCTCTCTCCATTTCTCTCTGTCTTATGCAACAACAACGACATCAATAACAACAGTAACAACAACAAGGGCAACAGAAATGGGGGAAAAATGGGCTCCAGGAGCAGTGGATTTGCAGTGCAAGCACCAAGCTCCAGCAATAACCCTAGAGGCAAAAAAAGAAAGTAGATATATAGACTTTGCCATAAGCATCACTAATGTCCTCATGGCTATTCCTTTTATTTTATTTGTTTTATTTTATCGCCACCAGGGTTATGATTTAGGCTAGGTGCCCGCACTAACAATTGACCACACCAACTGGTCTTTTTTTTTTCTTTTGCTTTCAATTTTATTTAATTGGAAACAGAGAGATTGAGAAGGGAGGAGAGAAAAAAGGAGAGATAAAAATAGACACCTGCAGACCTGCTTCACAGCTTCTACAACTTCCCTCCTGCAGGTGGGGAGCAGAGGCTCAAGCCCCAGATCCTTAAACTCAACTGGGTGCTCTACCGCCCAGCCCTCCTCCCAACCCTCATGTCCATTCTTTAAAGCAGAGACAGTAGACAATATAAAAATAAAATAAAATATACACATATAAGGTGCTTTCTCAGTCCTGGATTTAAAAAAAAAAAAGAAAAAAGGAACTTGTGTTTTTAGATACACATACCTTTGATATGAGGGAAGGTCTCAAGAGATGGTCTTTCATCAGAATATGACAGGATAGAATCACACCAGTCAGACACAGAGGTGAGAAAATCTCCCAAGCAAGGGAAATGACATGTGAAAAACTCTGAGGCTAGAAACTGAATCCAAAGTGAGCTGGTGACCAATGTGGCTGAATTCTACCAAATTCGGGTGGTTAAAGAGATTAGATTAGAACAGATCAGATTAGGTTAGAGAGTTCTCAGTACAGAGGAACACTGAAAAATAAATGTCACCTGGTATGAGCACAGACAAGCGTCTGCAAGTGTGTTCTGTTTAAGTTATTATCCACATGGCATTTTGGTTTTAAATGCATATAAATGTGTGAAAAATATGAAAGAGAGGCAGTGGATTAGGAGACTACAGTGGAAGGGAAAACTTAGCTCCCAAACTATTTTCTGTTCTTTTGCTCTAGATAATAAATTGTGCTTCTTCACTTTCAAAATAATATCCCACTGAAATTGCTTTAGAATCCCAGGTTATTTCAAGTGATTTGATTTAATTAAAAACAATTAGTGGGGGGTTGGGCAGTAGCGCAGCAGGTTAAGCACACATGGCACAAGGACCGGTTTAAAGATCCCAGTTCAAGCCCCGGGTTCCCCACCTACAGGGCTTCGCTTCACAAGTGGTGAAGCAGGACTGTAGGTGTCTTTCTCTCCCCCTCTCCGTCTTCCCCTCCTCTCTCGACTTCTCTCTGTCCTATCCAACAATAAAACAATAACAACAACAATGATAAACAATAAGGGCAACAAAAGGGGAAACAAATAGCCTCCAGGAGCAGTGGATTCATGGTGCCAGCATTGAGCCCCATCGATAACCCTGGAGGCAAAAGAGAGACACCTGCAGCACTGCTTCACTGCTTAAGAATCTTTCCCCATGCAGGTGGGTAGTGGGGGCTTGAACCCAGGCTCTTGTATATTGTAGCAAGTTCTCTCTACCAGATGCACCACCAGCGGGCCTCGCTTCTCTCTCTGAAAAAAATCATTCTCAGCAATGAAACCTCAAGTGGAAAAAAAAAGAAAAACAATAAGTGAAGAAATCAAGCCTAGGCTCACCCTCCTGTGATAGGCACTGTACTTAAAACTAGACTCATAGAGATAAGTTTTCTCTTTTTTTTTAAGTTTTACTTTATTTATCTCAAGAGATACAGGTGCTAGAGGAGCACCCTGGTCTGTGTTAGAGGCTATGCTACTTAACGACCTTCTGCTTATTGCAAATTTACAGCTCTGCCACACATGAGTCATGATTCCTGATTACAAGAGTTTTATTTTCTAGTAGGAGAAATAATAATGCAATATTAAGTGATAAAGATGATGATGGAACTATGCAGTAATGTGTGTAGTGGGTTTATAGATATACAGAATACAGCCAACAGTGGGAGGTGAGAAAATGAGTACAATTTCTGTGATGAAAGTTTTTTTTGAAAAATCTGCCACTCAGTCTAAATCCTTTACTCAAACTACTTGAGGGACTGGATGGTGGGTCATTCTCTTGCATGAGGACCATTTTTTTTTGGGGGGGATGAGGTTGGGTGGGTATTTTCTGACTTTTTTTTTCTTACCATCACCAAAGGTTGTGTCCCCATCCCCATAGATAACCACTATAGTTCTCCCAGTCTCAGATATACGTTGACTTTTTTCACATTCATATGTTCAAGTCTCTATATCCAGCATATGAGTGAAACCATTCTATAGTTGTTCTTTACCTCCTTACTTGCTTCACTAAGTATAATATTCTCTAATTATATCCATTCTGTCCCAAAGGACATGACACCATCTTTTTTTTTTTTTTTTTTTTTTTTTGCTGAGTAGTACTCCATTGACTATGTGTCCCATAACTTTTTTTATCCAGTCATCTGTCAAAGAGTATTTTGGTTGTTGCCAAGTTTTTGCTATTGTGAATAAAGCCTCTATGAACATGGAGGTGTATATATCCGTTCAAATCAGTGTTATTATATCTTTTGTGCAAACGCCTAGGAATGAATTGTTGGATCATAAGGTATTTCCATCTGTTAACTGTTTTAGGATTCTCCATAGTGCCTGCACCAATTTGCACTTCTGTCTGTGGTGGAGTAGAGTTCCTCTCTCCCCACATCCTGTTCAACACTTGTCTTCTCTTGTCTTATCGCTAGAGGCCATTCTCACAGGTGTGAGGTGGATACAGACCTGGGTTTTAGCCTGTCTCTACATTCAGGAGGGAAGTGGTACAGCAGTACTTCCTGTGTCTCTCCTTCTCTCTGCCTCTTTCCCATTATAGTCTTCTGTTTTTTTTTCTCACAATAAAAAAAGAATGAATCCCCTCAAAATTAATTATTACAGAATAAAGAATTTTAATAAATAATAATGATGAATTTATAGGAGCAGTGAAGTAGTGCTGAGCCCCAGCAATAACCCTGGTGGCAATAAATAAATAAATCTTTCACTTGAAAAATAAAAACCCTGTCAGCTTTATGAATAAGAAAAAGAACAATTAATGACATGAGAAGTTGCAACCTACTAGGTGACAAACTAGATAAAAATTTGTATTTGAAAGCATGAGGTCTCAAGTTTAATCCCCGACATTCTATATGCCAAAGTGATGTTCTAGTTCTCTACCGCCACATAAGTAAGCAAATAATACAAATAATAATAAACAAATAATAATACAAGTAACTAAACAAATAATACTATGGTCACATTAAAAAACAAAGAAATGAATGGTCAACTGATATATAAAGGGGTATATCCTGTGCAGGAAAATGAAAATGGTAAAAGACATATTCCAAAGTAATAGTAGGGATTGTACTTAGTGGTGACATAATAGGTGGTTTTAAGAATTAATTTTCTGGGGGCTGGGCAGTATCACAGTGGGTTAAGGACCCGTACAATGATCTGGGTTCGACCCCCCAGCTCCCCACCTATAGGGAGGTTGCTTCGCAGGCGGTGAAGCAGGTCTGCAGGTGTCTTTCTATCCCCCTCTCTATCTCCCCTCCTCTTTCGATTTCTCTCTGTCCTATCCAGCAACAATAACAAGAACAACAAGGGCAACAAATTGAGAG
This sequence comes from Erinaceus europaeus, assembly GCF_950295315.1. Classification (NCBI taxonomy): domain Eukaryota; kingdom Metazoa; phylum Chordata; class Mammalia; order Eulipotyphla; family Erinaceidae; genus Erinaceus; species Erinaceus europaeus. The sequence continues at coordinate 25,828,036 of NC_080166.1, read as the reverse complement.
AAATAGCCTCCAGAAACAATGAATTGTAGTGCTGGCACTGAGCCCCAGTGATAACCCTAGAGGCAAAAAAAAAAGAGAATTAATTTTCTGTGTCTTATATTATTTCACATATTTATGACTTGATAGTGCCCCAAATAACAAATTAACAAGGGATAGAAAGGATGCAGTGATAATTGCTTCATAGTCAAATAAAATTGATTACAGCATAACAATTACTGAGATGTATTTGATGGTAATGAAATTATGGACAGTCTTCCCCATAGAAATAGTAGGAAACATCTTGGTAGAAGTTGAGGGATTTGAACAGGTGTGAAATTAAACTTCTGTAACAGATATAGTACTCTAAACCAACATTACCTCAAAAAAGAAAAAGAAAAAGAAATTAGTAAAAGAGAGATGCTTGTCCAAAAACAGAGGACATAAAAAAAGGCAGAAAAAATTGAAAAATAATTCTTGTCCACTAAACATATTTTTAAAAATTAAATTAAAATATATAATAATTGGGAAAAATCCTAGGTTAAGGATTAAGGACAAGTCTGTACATAATTTTCTAGACTCTCCTATATCCCTTATTTTTACCAGCAATTAATTTATAGTTAAAATATAGACAACAGGGGGCCAAGTAGTGGCACACCTGGTTAAGTGCACACATTACAGTACACAAGGATTCAGGTCCAAAACCCTGGTCCCCACCTGCAGAAGGAAAGCTTTGCAAGTGGTGAAGCAGGGCTAAGGTGTCTCTCTGTCTCTCTCCCTCTTTATCTCCCTCTCCCCTCTCAATTTCTCTCCCGTCTCTATTCAATAATAAATAAATAAAAACATGTGAAAATGTAGACAACAAAGTGATCACCACATGAATATATAATAGATATTCTCATGGGATAAATGCTATGAAAATGACAGAGACTCTATTTAAGAAAGGAATAAGCAGAGGAGGCTTCTCTAAGGAGGTCTGGACATTTCAAAAATCAGTAATCTATAGATTCGGGCAGTTTCAGGAGTCGGGATGGTAACGCAGCGCAGGTGGCACAAAGCACAAGGACCAGGATAAGGATCCTGGTTCGAGCCCCCGGCTCCCCACCTGCAGGGGAGTCTCTTCATAGGCAGTGAAGCAGGTCTTCAGGTGTCTATCTTTCTCTCCCCTTCTCTGTCTTCCCCTCCTCTCTCCATTTCTCTCTGTCCTATCCAACAACAATGACATCAATAAAAACAATAATTACAACCATAAAATGAAAAAAAAGAAAAAAAAATTTTTTTAAATCAGGCAATTTCATTTCTCTAGACTCTGTTGTCTATGTTCAAATGTATATGTAATACTTACCATCTTCTGGTTAAGAAATAAGGTCACATATTTAAAACAGCTTCATTGATAAACTCAACATGTAAGGGGTACACACAGATTTCTTCCCCTTGGCTTTTTCTTAGCAAGGAGTGAGTTCTGTTGTGGCCAGCCAGACATTATGTAAAAATACCTAAATATGGAAAGATTAATAGCCTTAGCAATTGTGATGAGTGTACTTAAAAAATAGATAATAAATGAGTGTACTTAAGCACTTATAAATGAAAAAGTTCATGTATGAGAACAACATCAATTTTCCTACTCTTCCAACATTTCAGCATGCTTTAGTCTTTGAATTTTGTTGTTTTATTTTGTTAACATAGAAGAACATTTTATACTTTCTTGTCTTAAATCTGACCAGTTAATAGCCCTGCTTATATATATTTAATCTTACTGATTTAATTACTCTTTCTTCTTTCTATAACATCCATAAAAAACAAATAAACTTCATAGAAAAAAAAAGGTCTATGAAAAGGTTAAAACTACCAAAACCTGTACCCTCTAGGACCTGGCAAAACTAACAAGGGAAATAAGATTTCTGCCCAAACTTTTTTTTTTTTTTAAGATTCTCTGAGAAAAAATTATGTACTGATTTCCATCCAGATCAGATTCAGGGACTAAGCACTGACTAGTCTGCAGAGGTTAAGCTAGTCTAGGGACCTTTGTGTTAATATAGTCAAGAGTAGTATAATATGTTAAGACTTGGATAATCATTCAATAGTAGTAGTAAACATAAAGGAAGGTCAAGGATTGCTTAGAGAAAAGGTTTTACAACATGTTATATATTACTCAGGTTCTGAGCCAAACAGCTGTGTCCAGGATCTGGCTCAGTTTTTTGGATGGGTCAGTGTTTCACCAGCACTCAAGAAAGAAGAAACCAACTATTGGGGACTCAGTCAAAATATTCCAGTACACAAAGATACCAACTCCAGAAAGTAGTTTAAATCCTAGTTTATGTTCGTAAGTGTTTTCACACACACACACACACACACACACACACACACACACACACACACACACACACACAGATTGAGAGAGAGAGAGATTTTATTCTTTTTAACTCATGGTCTGGGATTCAGGAAAAAAAAACAACAGTTCTCACACAGTTTGATTTACTTAGTACTGAGTCACAAACATATTTGAACACTGTTTAGGTGGACAAGTGGCAGCCAGAGACCAAGAACAAGCACATTTATGTCAACATAATATAATGCCAAAGCTGAGAATTTATGAGAACAAAAACTTCATAGGGAGGGGCAACAAGCAGAATAGAATGATCAAATGGTCTTTTTTTTTTCTTTTATCTTTAAAGCAAGAGTTAGTATATTTTATCTATAGTAATCAATACTGATGTTATGGTAATTTCATTATACTATGTAACCTTCCTGAACTATGCCAGATATACTCCAAAAAGTGGATATATTGCTATTTATTTTGTCACAAATTATTAAAATTAGAGATGAGATCATTTTTTTCACCATTTAATTATTAGTGTCAAAATCATTCATAATTTCTCACCATAGCAAAGATTTTTTTATATTTATTTATTCATTCCCTTTTTGTTGTCCTTGTTGTTTTTTATTGTTGTAGTTATTGTTGCCGTCACTGTTGGATAGGACAGAGAGAAATGGAGAGAGGAGGGGAAGACAGAGAGGGGGAGAGAAAGGTAGACCTGTGAAGCGCCTGTGAAGCGACTCCCCTGCAGGTGGGAGCCTGGGGCTTAAACCGGGATCCTCATGCTGGTCCTTGTGTTTTGTGCCACGTGTGCTTAACCTGCTGTGCTACCGCCCGGCTCCCAACAAAGATTTTTTATGATGAATTTATGGTGATAGAACACTTTGTGTGTAAAAAATTTAATGAGGTTCTAATTTCCTGAGTATTTCAATACTATATCTTAATATTTCCCTTCAAATTATTGCTAATCATTATTCAAAGGTACAGCTAATTCACAAGTAGTATTAAGCACTTCCAGAGTCATTTCTTATGGATGGTGGTTGGTTTTATCTGAATGATCTTTGACTGAATCCAAAACTGACTGACCATTTCGCTAGGACCTTTCTATTGCCTAAGCAAATAAACTAAGAAGGTTTTGTATGAGATACTTTTTTTTTTTTTGAGGCAATATCTATATGGCATACGTAGGGATTTCAAACATGTACATTCAGTGAGCTGAGTGAGCTGTGAGACTTACCATAATCCTTGTCTGGTACAAGGGATATTTGATTTAATAAGTGCTGATTTTCTCTTTGTAAATAGAACCAACCTGTCTTCTACTGGGGACTCCAAGGTAATGTAGGCCCTAGGTTGATCTGCATATTTTAAAATTACCAAGAGCATGCAAATATAGTGATAGGTATATCCTAAGTAAGTTGCTTCAGGATGAGAAAGCAGGGAAGAAATTTAAACTATCTCACCCCCCTTTTTTTTATCTTGAGAATAGGAATACACTTATATTCAAAAGCACTGTTGTACAATTTATACTGATCAGAGATGACTGTGATTTTACTGTGACTGCTAAAATCCCTTGTGATATTTGTAGAATTCTCTCTCCCCATGTTGGCCTCAGTGTCTATAGTCTGTAAGAATTACAAAGAAATAATGTTCTTAAAGAGTTTCTTGGTTTATTAAACACTGACTGAAGCCATGTGCTGGGACAGGATCTTTACAAAGAAATTATAGTAAATGAATGGTCTTAATGTGAGAAATAAAGTACAGGTTTGTGTTTTGAAAGGTTATAGACACTCTCTTGTATTTGCCTCACAAACATCTTTTTACTTAGCCCTGTCATGGTTTCTCTCACATTCTTTTACACTTGCTTTTCTATGCAGATACAGATTGTGTGATTTTATATGTATAAAATGTTACTATACACATATCTTCACAGTGTACTATGTACATGCTTATATTTGGAAAATGACAATGCCATTCCTGCTATGCCAATTAATGTCCTAATTATAAAATTATAAACTCGTCAGGTGTAAGGGGATAAGAAAAAAAAAAAGAAAGAAAGAAAATTTTGTCTGGTACCGAAAGGAGTTTTTGAGCAAGAAAGTATAATAGTTTTCCCAGTAGGAAAGCATTTTAGTTAGGGAAGACAGAATAACACAGGTGTAACTCAAGATAATGTGTGTGATTTTGTGCAGCTGAGCTTAACTTTTTAAGCAGGAATTGAGAGCAGAGGGAATGGAAACACAGGTAGTGTTAGCATTGTGAAATGGAGTGGCTGCAAAAAGAAGTTGTCACATATATTATCTAAGGACACACTTTTTAGGCAAGCACCAGGCATAGTTTTTCATTTGGACTAATTATTCTGTCAGTAATGAAGCTCCCTGCTTGGGTGAGAAGAACAAAAGTTCATGAGCGTCTGAAGAGAGGAGGGATTTGAGATATAGTTAGTGATGCATAGGATTTAGAAGTAATTAGGTTGACGAAAGGTTTAAGGAAGGGAGAAGCATAAAAGGTACTTTCTAATTCTCGGGTAAAATTTGTTTCCAGAGACAGGGATTTTAGTTTTTTCTGAACAGTTTGAAGTGAGATGCCTGAAGAAAGATAATTGAGGGTGCCGGACAGTGGTGCATCAGGTTAAGCACACATAGTAGGAAGCACAAGGTTCGAGCCCCTAGCTTCCCACCTGCAGCAGGGTACACTTCACAAGCGAAAGAGGCTTGCAGGTAACAATCTTTATCTCTCCCTCTATCTTCCCTTCCCTTCTTAATTTCTCTCTGTCCTATCCAATAAAAATAATAATTAAAAAAAAAAAGGCCTCCAGGAGTGGTGGATTCGTAGTGCTGGCACCGAGCCCCAGCAATAACCCTGGAGACAAAAAAAAAAAAAGTAAGAAAGATAATTGATTTCAAATATGTCATAGATAGTGAAAATAGATCTGAGACGTGCTCTTGGTAGGTAGGGCGGAACTAACATATATGATCTTAACTAGGCTGTTTACAGTGACATAATTGAGGAATTTCCAGTCTCCAAGTGTGATTAACTATATAATTGAGGGAAATAATATGCAAAGAAATCATATGAAAAAAATCTACTTTGAACTTTCTGTTTCCACACTTCTACATATCCCTGTGCAGCAGAAAAGTACTTCTTCTTCTAGCGTTTGCCAGAAAAGTACTGATTTAGACTGAACAGGCGATTTATTTTATGAGATTCAAAATCCTTCTGTATTATATTACAGGACAAACTTAGCTGTTCTGGGTGGGTACACATACAGACTGATAGACACATATAATGCTTGTTGTGACAATGTTTGGACTTTGATAGGCTGTTGTTAAGGCTTTTAAAGCACACCTGCTATTTCAGGGGAATCACATTGCAATGGGATAAGGTATCTGGAACAATTCGATATGCTTGTGAATAACAAATCCAAAACTCTCTTAACCTCTCCCAAACCTATTACTACTATATACTATTTTTACGTTTCCATACTTTGCAGATGCATGTGTCTTGACAATTTGGAGACAATGACAAAGATGTGTAACAAGTTATATTTCCCTCTCTGGAGATCAGTGGTTGTTTGGCTAAAAGCTTCGTCCTGTTGCTTATTTAAATAACAGGAACAGGAAACTGAGACTTCTGGCGACATCCTGTTTTGCTCTAATTTAACTTAAATGCCTGAAGCTAAGTTGTTGATTATGTCTCCAGTGCTCACAAATTTAGGTTCCTGCCTTTCCTCTGGTGAGAGTCTTCAATTCCAAAGCCTCAATTCTCTGTCAGTCTCTGGTGTGACTTTCACTTCTCCTCTCCTTTCTCCTAAATGCCCATTTAGCATTGCATAATTTCCTTAACTACTCCGCAGTTTCCTCCAAGGAGCTCTAGCTTGTTTTTAATTTCTTCCTGTTAAGCTCATTAAAAACCATCTTTTAAACATTATACAATGGAATCATTTATAAACATGCATAATTGTGTTGTTTTTCTTAAAGCAAGTATTGTTTGAGATTAGTGTGCAGCATAGAGATGTTGCAATAAGATTACAGACAAAGCAAATACAAAAATAAACTGTGTTAAAGAATTTTATTGGTTCATATATGCCCTGCTTTTTTTTTTTAAATCTTAACTCTTGGAAAATATAGAGTTCTTCTGAGAATGTTAATAGAAGTAAGGGCAGGGAACAAAGGGAAAGAAGACCCATTATATTTCTTTGTTTTCATCAACAAAACGAAAGAGCAGTTATTTGTTGCCAGTCTCAAAAAACCTGAGCTTGCTCTTGTTGTTTTCCCAATTATTTCTTGGCACCTCTTTTGTCATTCCTAGGGAAGTCACCCTGTCACCACTCTTCTGTTACCAGTTATGTCTTTCTGCCAAAGTCTCTTAGTGGAAGCTGGCAATTATTTCTAATTCTATTACCCAGATCTTGCAGTCTATAATATTTGAATGCAAAGGTCCTGCTGGTCAAATACAGGTAGAACAAGTAACCTGAGATAGTCAGTAGTGAGTCTTAAAATGTTCAGAAATGCATACAATTTTTTTTTAATCTTTAATAATGAAAATCCAGGTTTGGGTGAAGTTGTCAATGACATTCTTGTAGGGCACTTATTTAAGGAATGTGTGTTGTGGAGACCTTAGAATGCTTTGCTTTATCACCTTTTAGATTTTTATGTTTAAATACAGTTTCCTGTATGTGATACAGAAATAGCAATTACTTCACTTCTCTCTGTCTTTTTTTTTCCTAACCTTTACATCTTTGTGCTTCAGTTGATAACCAAACTGAGAACATACTCACCAGGAAGAAATGTTTATCTGCCCTAAACATTAAAAGAGAAACAGATGATTCAACCTGACACCTGGGAAGGAATTTAAAACAACTATAAATTGGAATTGATAGGAGCTGCTACTCCATAATTAAAGTTCCATCAACTGTGAGATAAAAAAAAGAAAAGAGGAACATGCAAATGATGTCTTTAAAGAAAAAAAGAAACTAAGATAGGTGACAGGTCTGCTTTGCCTTTGTCAAAGTATGCATAACAATCTATGTGTCCTGCTGCTTCCCCAACATGGTAAACACCCTTGCAGGTTCTTAATTAATTTCAATGGTATACTTGGATATTTGTGTCAACAGACTAGCCTAGGAAAGTTTTTTTTCTTTTAAGTATGAGGAATAACTTGTGAATTTAAAATATAGAAATGCGTTTCTAAATTATGACAGAGACATGATTCGATTTGTCCTTGAAGTAGTCTCTGAGCATAAACTTGAACTCCAGAGAAAGCATAGTCAAAAGAATATATATATATATATATATATATATATATATATATATATGGCACTGAATAAATACCTCACATAAACACGAATGTGTAAAATGTGTGTGCGATGTGTATTTGTGTGTGTGTCCATACATTTTCATTTTATGTTTTCAGACAAACTAAATTAGGGTGTTCCCTAGTCATTAATTTCACATCTGCAAATTCAGCAAACTGTTTTTAGGTCCATGTAGATAGACTGTCTCTAATGAACATTTATAGATCTGTCCCTTGTCATTCTATCTGAGATAATACAGCACAACATTCATATATATTCTCTTTGCATTAGGTATTGTAAGTAATCAAATATCAATGTTCAAGACAAAATCGAAGTAGGAGGATGTGGCAAGTTCCCAGGGAGGTTGATGGTGCCTGAGTGAAAAGAATTCGGCAAAGCAAAGTCAGGAAAAAAAAATCCAAGTTTTATTAAGGACACTGTCAAGAGAGACAATTGGGAGGGGTTGAGAATAGCTGTCTCCTCCAAGACCAGGGGCTGAGGAATTTTTTATAGTCAGTTGAGTATAAAAGGATTTTTTTGGGGGGGTCTTCCATCCCTCATCTGTTGCCATAAAAGAATGATGGTTGTTTGGTTTACTGATTCCGTATCTTCTCTGAGCTGAATGTTTAGATGATTTTTCTTTTCAAAAGTAAGCTGAAAGGAATATATCCTTGAGGTGGGTTGGTTTTGCACAACAGTGTCCTTTAAAACTCACTCCAGTAGGCTGAATGTGAAAATTATGGTACACTGTGTGAAACACTTAAAACATCCATAGATTGTGGTTTCTGTAGGGGTCATGTAATCTAGCTGATTCCTCAGGTGTCCAAGAAGGGCATTCGTGTTTTGATGGATGAATTCAATCTAGTCATGGCTTTTCTAGAATGTATGGAATAATTTAAAAATTCTTTTATTAGTGTTTGCGAGAAAACAGAAGCTATAAATGGTTTGTATATCTCTCTCACACAACTCACTGTGCATGTGTGTGCATACCTGTGTGCAGGTGTGTGGATGTATGTGTGCCTTTTACTCTGGAAGAGATCTGGTAAGCAGACAGTGAACAGACTGACAGCTGCATAGTAAGTTGGCTATCTAGCTAGCTATCAAATTTAGGTTCAGTATAGTATGAACCAATGGAGCACAATCACTTTCCTGTTTATTTCTCAGAAAAGCCTAAAAATTAGCATGCATTAAAACTCCAAGCAGTAGTGCATCAAGGAGAGCACACAAGATACCATGCATAAGGAGGTGGTTCAAGCCTCTAGTTCCCCACCTGTGGAAGGAGGGATAGAACTTCATAAGCAATGAAAAAAAGCTCTCTCTCTCTCTCTCCCTCACTCCCTCCCCTCACTGTGCCTTTCTATCCCTGTTTGAAACAAGATGGGGGGCAGGAAGAAAGAGAAGGAAGGAAGGAAGGAAGGAAGGAAGGAAGGAAGGAAGGAAGGAAGGAAAGAAGGGAAAGAAAGAAAGAAAGAAAGAAAAGAAAGAAAAGAAAGAAAGAAAGAAAGAAAGAAAGAAAGAAAGAAAGGAAGGAAGGAAGGAAGGAAGGAAGGGGGCAAGCCTTGGGAGCAGTGGATTCTTCCTGCAGACAGCATGCTTCAGTTCCAGTTAGCAGGAAAAGAAAAAAAAAAAAAGACATGGATAATGGTTAATTTAATTAGCTATCTAGTAGAGATAATATTAGTATTAACCAAGAAATAAAATGAAGTGATTAAATAATTCTGGCTCTATGACCAGAATTACAATGACAAGTTAAAAGCAGACAAATTATCAGAATCAGAGTATTTGCCTAAAATACATGAAATCTCAAAGGAGGTTAATTTAAAATAAAAGTGAGAAAACAAATTCCCAAAGACAATAATCACAGTGCGACAGTGAAAGTTATGAGACAAACATGTTTGTTATTTTGCCCCCTCACGCTCTCACTCTCTTTTAAAGATCAATGATGTGGAAACTTTGTACCATACCTCTGATAATCTCTAGTATCATCAAGAGGATTTTCTATTCAATTGAAATTTAATTTTCATCAAAGTATTAAATCCACAAATATTAAAAAAAAAAAAATCCAGTCCGTCCATTCTCCCTCTACTAAAGCTTTAGTCAGAATGAAAAACAACTTTAAACTATCACTTTCCCCAAAGCCATGCCAATCAGATGCAAAAGACCCAGGGAAGTATTATTTATCTACTTAAGTATTTATTTTATATTCTGAATTTTTTGTTCTTGTTGTTACTGTTGTTAATGTGATTCTTTTATGGAAATTGTTTTTGTTTTGGGGTATTTTGGGTTGTTTTATTTTGTTTTCTTGCTTAAACTCACATGTCTTTATGTTAATAATCAAGATCATAAGACCAATCATTATTAAAATAATGATCAGGAGAAAGACCATGAAAATAGCTCAACGTGTTAGGGCATAAATTTCTGTGCCTTAAGTACTGAGACTGAAGATTGATCTAGGCACTACTTCATGCCAGAGCTGGGTACTGCAGTGGTCTCTCTTTTTTTCTCACTCCTTTCAATCTTTCATAATAAATACATATTGAGAGAGAGAGAGAGAGTGTGTGTGTGTGTGTGTGTAGTTGACTCAGCTGAGAGAACACAGCACTTATATGCTCGGGCCTCCTGGTTCAATCCCTGGTATCAGATGAACTCTGAGATTGTCTTTTTTTCTCTCTTCTCTTCATGAAATACAGAAAACAAATCTGAAATTAAAAAAAGAAAGATAATATGGCAAGTAAATATCACTATTTCTTTAAAATTTTAATGAAAATCTAAAGTTAAAAGAAATTAGTTAACAGTATGATGATATTACTGTTCTTACTGAACAAACTTATATAAAGAATTATGAGCTTAAATTTTTAATGAACTTACTAAATGTTTAAGAAGTAATAAGATTTGAATTTTAATCTATACCACACAGTCATAAACTTTGTCCTATTTTACACAGAGCTCTCCTGATAAATAGGATTATATCAATCTGATATATTGAGTTAGAAAACAAGCCATAATTATATATAATGTAATTAACAAATATATATATTGTATAATAGTTTTAGTGCCATTTTGAATTTTTTATAACTGCTTTCCTTTTCATATTTTATGTGAATCTCAAAGTCTTTTTTCTATCTAAATTATTTTTTTTTTGGCAAATACAAAGTATTTTCTAATTTCTTGTTTAATGCTCTACTTGTTAATTTTAATTTGTCTTTGTATATAAGCATACCTAGTTGAAAACTGCATTTTTTTAGAGTCATTTACTCTGTACCACATGATCAAGTTTTTTACTAACTTTTCAAAGTTTATTCCCCATGTATATACTTGGAACTTGAGTTACATAGAATTTTGTGCTTGCTTTCTTTGTCACATTTTCATGATTATAATTATTTCAGAGGTGGTGTCACTTTTGTGCTAAGTTCTTCCTTAACTATAGCATGACCAGATGGTTGTAAAGACTACTTTCTCTATTTCATTCATAGTTGGCTGACAAAATAACTCACTTGGTTTGTATGCTCCTTTGCCATATGTTTGACCCACACTTGAGCCCAGCATTAGGGCTGGCCAAAAAAAAAAAAAAAAGATACCATACATTGTGTGTCTTAAGTAACAGAAATTTAGTTTCTCATGATTCTGGAAGTTAGAAGTTCAGATTCAAGTCTTTACAAGTATTAGATTCACTTATTTATTTATTTGAAAGAGATAGAAGTTAAGATGGAAGGAAGAGTTAGAGATGTAGAGGGAAAGACACCAGGAGCACTGTTTCACCACCTAAGAAGCTTCCTCTCTGCAGGAGAGCAGGGGTCTGAACCCAGGTCCTTGCTCATGGTAATATTTGTACTCAACCAGATATTCTAATGCCTGGCCTCTGTTTAGATCCTTCCACATTATAACTCCTTGGTTTCCAGGTGGCCATCTTATCCCAGTGCTTATAGCTGTTCTTCTATTTTTGCCTGTATTTTGTTTTAAATTTTTACATAAAATTGTATTAACTGCCAGGCTAGCTTTGCAGGCGGGAGAGAGCCAACCAGGGACTCATGGCTGAGCTGGGACGCAATTCAATCTTTATTGATGAGGACTGCAGTGCAAGCTAGCTATCTCTAATCACAATCTTGTCCTATATATCTCCTGAGGTGGAAGTGTCAGGTCAGAAGAGGATATAGGGGGTGGGGAGAAGGAAAAAGCATGAGAACCAGTGGGGATTAAACCAGTGCAGGCAAAACAGTGATTATGTAAATAGACCACAGCAGCAAGCAATGCAACAGAAGGGGTCTTAGAAGCAGAATTTAGAAGCAGACCAACAATTAACTTCTCACTAGTTTAGAATAATATATAACTTTCAGGAATACCCTTTCAAAACTACGCCCATAAGTCTCACAATGTAAAGCACCAAAGATTTACTTCCAACCTCGTTATCAGATTAATCCTCTTTTCTTGACTTCGCCACCATCCTTCTTTCTTTGATAGCCACCATGTTCTTCTCTGAGTTGGAGTGATTTTACACGAAGCTTGTTCTTTTTTTTTCTTTCATAAATAAGACAAACCAATGATATTTTCACATTCTGACTCACTTTGCTTAGTATGACCACATCAAATTGCATCCATGTTGTTGCAGATAGCAAATTTTAAGTTTTACATAGCTCAGTACTATTCCTTAAGAATATACACTACAACTTTATTATCCAGTCACCTGTCAATGGTCGACGGGCATTTAGTTGGTTTCTATGTTTTGGCTATTGAACTAAAGCTGTCAAAAACAAAGGAGAGTAAATAACTTTGGGGGAGTGAGTCGGGCAGTAGCACAGTAGGATATGCACATGGACCTGAGTAAGGATCCAGGTTCGAGCCGCTGGCTCCCCACCTGCAGGGGAGTCACTTCACAGGTGGTGAAGCAAGTGTGCAGGTGTCTGTCTTTCCTCCTCTCTGTCTTCCCCTCCTCTCTCCATTTCTCTCTGTTCTATCCAACAGTGACGACATCAATAACAATAATAACTACAACAATTAAAAAAAGGGCAACAAAAGGGAAAATAAATAAATAATAATAACTTTGGGGGAAGATGTGAAACTAAGCTCACACACACACACAAAATAATTATCCTGTAAGACATTTTTTAATATTTAAAATAAAAACACTCTATGATAATGGTGATAACATTTCAAGTTGATGAATAAGGAAACGTTAATTCCAAATCACTTTTTCTTATAAGGCCATCAGTCAGATTGGATTAGGCTCTATTCCACTCTCTTCCCTTAACTACTACTACCTATTTAAGTACTTATTTCCAAATATATTTATAACTTGATGTGAGGAATTGTGAGGCTGAGGTTGAACATGGTGTGGGCCACCGATGGAAAAATGGTGCCTGAAAGTACAGCCACCTCATCAGTCTCTCCCACCTTGGGGTTGAACAAGGAGGGCCTTGGCTTACCAGGTTTAGTCCCTGTCAATCTCCCCCACCTCCAGGTTGAGCAGGGGAGGGCCTTGGCTTAACAGGTTTAGTGCCCCTGTCAATCTCCCCTCACCCACATGGACCCCACATCCTCTCTATGTTATCACAACAGTTCACTTCCTTGTTCTCAAAACAGTTGGTCCACTTACCCAACTGTTACTGGAAAGACCCTCACCATTTCCTGTTTCCTGTTCTCCTGACCATATATGGTGTAAACAAGAAACTGTCTCTGAAGACCCCCAGTCGCATCCTCCTCCCTTAATATTCCTGACCATATAAGGCTAGGCCATAGCTGCCCTGTTCTTCCCCCTACCACAACCTATAAAAACCCTTGCTTGCCATACAATAAATGCACTATTCATAGGCAAATAGTGTCCTGGAGTGATCAATGGCTTCCTCTCTTGCTGCGACCCACAGGGACAGACCCCCAGCTTGTACACACCCTTGATACCCTTGGTCTGACCCCTTCAGCCCCCTCCTCTGGTGCGCAACAGAGTGGGTCAGCTGACTTGGTCGGATTGAGAAATGGGGTCCTTATCAGGACTCCCAACAATTTGAGTTACTGGAAGCAGGATGCAGTTGAAATCTCAACATATGTATTTGAGGAAACACACTATAATAGTGCTATTTCTTCTTGTTTCCTGATTATATGAGAATTACAGTAATGATTCTTAATAAAGAGATTTCTTATAGACTATTAAGAGATAAAATGCATGAAGACATTTTATCAACCTTAAAATTACATGTTATATGCTTATTTTCTATTATGCTTATTAATAAGCATAATAAAGTAATAATAAAGAGAAAACCTAAACTTTGTGGAGTTTTGGTCTGTGAAAATATTAAATGCTAAGTACCAACCTCTAGTCATGTTAAGAAATCTGTATTTAAAACCAACCATGTTGTCATTTCTGCATTTGCCCAAATATGTAGGTAAGTGATTAATGTGCAGATAAGAACATCTGTTTTTACAATTAATTCACAGAGTGAACATAAAATGTTTGAATTTAATTACCTTTTCTTTGTTGTCTTTAGCTATTTACCACTCTTAGTTTATTTCAGTTGCAGAGCTGAACATTACAACATTCCCCAAGTCAGTGATAATAGATAGGCAGCCTTTTTCTATTTGTAACGGGGGAAAAAAAAAAAGGCACAAAACAGAAGATAGTCTGTGGAAAAAAATACAAAGATGCCCTTCAGACTGTCAGCATCACAGCACTAAATTCTGACAAACTCCCCTCCATTTCAGAGCAAAACAAGAATTTATTTAAGGCCCTGGTGCACCTGGATATGTTTGCAGCATGAACAACCTCTACTGCTAATGAGATTTATGGTTTAGCACCTGATCATAAACTACATAACACTGACAGATTAATCGACTTGAAGCTTGCTTCTAGTTATAGCACCTTCTTGCTCATAAACCTTAAGTAATTCTTTTTATTGATAATATACATGATAAAATCCAGACCTCTTAGCCAGTCATGCTCTTGTCTGAGTATATCTCCCCCAATGTCTTTTACCTTTAGTCACTACCTTGAAAGATTTTGCATTGAATAGAACTTCTGAAATATTTGTCTGGTAAAGTGTCATTTTTTATGTTTTTTTCTTCTCATGCTATTTCATTCAACTTAAGTGATTTACACACAATCTACATATAATCCAGATGAAATATACTAAATCCAAGAAAATAACATTTTTATGACCTGAATCTCCGTTCCCTCAAGTTTAGATGTTGACATCCCAACCACCTTCTGCCCCCAGCAACCGAAACTATGACTGCATTTAAAGATAAATCTGGGCAGGGATAGATAGCATAATAGTTATATGAAAAGACTCTCATGCCTGAGGCTCCAGGGTATCAAGTTCAATTCCCTGCACCACCATAAGCCAGAGTTGAGTGTGCTCTGGTTAAAAATAAAGACATAAAGAAATAAATAAACTCTAAAGATAAATCCTTAAAGAAGTAGTTGTGTCTGTTTGGGAATCTCAGGACTCCCTGAATAGGGCCCCAGCTTATGGGGTGGCCTGATAGTAACTAAAGAGTCATCATTAAAGTATGCCTTGCCCTTATTCAGTCTCATGCCCATATTCAGCTTTTGCAGTCCTTGCCTTGATAAGGTTAGCTTTGGAATGAGTGAGAAAAGTGTAATATGAAGTAGGTGAGGAGGGTATCAAAGTCAGTATGAACTTCATACTGACTCACTGTAGACTATTGAGTACCTTTGCTTTCAGGTATATATTTTGCCTTAATTTATGGATACATGTGAACCTATGCTCTATGTCAGGGGATCTGGTCTATATCTATGTTTTGCGACTTGATGTCCTGGAGCTCCTATTCCCCAGAGCCCTGCCCCACTAGGGAAAGAGAGAGACAGGCTGGGAATATGGATCGACCAGTCAACACCCATGTTCTGTGGGGAAGCAATTACAGAAGCCAGGCCTTCCACCTTCTGCATCCCACAATGACCTTGGGTCCATACTGCCAGAGGGTTAAAGAATAGGAAAGCTATCAAGGGATGGGATGGGATACGGAATTCTGGTGGTGGAAATTGTGTGGAGTTGGTTTTGTCAGAGTTTCCTTTTTATAAAAAAAAAAAAAAAAAAAAAAAGTGTTATGGTCAAGTGAGGATATTAGCTTGGGACCTAATCCAATTCATTTACATGTTTTTTGTCTTCTAATATTAATCTTATTTTGTACATTCAAATTCTTATGAGTCAACATATAACATTTAGCTTTTAAATTATTTTAATAAAAAAATTATTTATTTGTTTGTTCCATAGAGACAAAGAGAAACTGAGAAGGGAGGGGAAGCCTGTAGCCCTGTTTCACCACTTATTAAGCTTTCCCCCTACAGATGGAGACCAGGGGCTTGAACCCAGGTTCTTATGCACTGCAATGTGTGCACTTAGCCAGGTGTACCACCACCTGGCCCCTAAATTATTTTTACATATGAGAGTTAGTTTCACATGAGACATCAGATAGGGAAAAAAAAAAAAAAAACAGCATTACTAGATTCATGTGATGCTAGAGATAGAACAGGAAACCTCTCGAATATGCCAGTTCAACATTCTACCAGTTGAACCACTTCTTCAAGCATTTGTACTATCTAGTGTATTTTTTGTTTTTTTGCCACCAGGGCTATTGATGGGGTTTAATGTTTACATGACAAATCCACTACTTCCAGCATTCAGTCCCATGCTCCTTTTTTTTTTCTTCCCCTCCAGGGTTATTGCTGCAGCTTGGTGCCTGCACAATGAATCCACTGTTCCTGGAGGCTGTTTTTTTCCCTTTTTGTTGCCCTGGTTGTTTATCGTTGCTATTATTATTGTTGTTGTTATTGCTGTCACTGTTGTTGGATAAAGCAGAGAGAAATCGAGAGAGGAGGGGGAAAGAAAGATAGACACCTGCAGACCTGCCTCATGGCTTGTGAAGTGACCCCCCTGCAGGTGGGGAGCCAGGGACTCGAACTCCCTATGCCTGTCCATGTGCTTTGCGGTCACGTGCCCTTAATCCACTGCGCTATCACCCATCGCCCCCCATTTTAAATAAAGATAGAGAAATTGAGAGGGAAGGGAAAATATAGAGGGACAAAGAGAGGTGCCTGCAGCATTATTTCAGCATTCATGAAACTTCCCCCTGCAGACAGGGGGACCAGGGGACTTGAACTTTGGCCCTTACACATGGTAATGTGTACATTTCACTGGATATGCCACTCTTTTTGTTTTGTTCTGTTTTATTTTGTTTTGCCAGAGCACTGCTCAGCTCTGGCTTATGGTGGTGCATGTGCCTGACACTGGAGCCCCAGGCATGAAATTCTTTTGCTATTGCCCTAGCTGTACCATCTAGTTTTAAGAATGATAATGTTCTCTAACAAAATTTTACCATTGAATGATCTATTGAGATATCTCTTCATAAACTTCTTTATCTCTACCCCCCTCTATCTCATGCTTGTCTTTATTCTTTGCAGACACTATTCATCTTCGTGTTCTTGAATCCTCCCCTGTTGGAACATCCATTGGCAGTGTAAAAGCAACTGATGCTGACACAGGGAGAAATGCTGAAGTCGAATACCGAATCATTGATGGTGATGGAACTGATATGTTTGACATCTTAACAGAGAAGGGCACACAAGAAGGCATCATAACTGTGAAAAAGGTGCACAGCATCAATCTAACTAAGAATTTGCCTATTTAAAGAGTTTCTACTTCTTTATGCTTTACTGAATAATAGCACTAGTGTATTCAAATGTAATTTACATTTGTGTGAGGAACATGGAGTCAAAGGTCTCTGTGGTCATTTTGATCTGGTGCTACTCTTGATTGAAACATGGAATCTGAAATTTTACAAAATGTAAAGGCAAGTTAGTATATCTGTGATTATAATTCTGAGTCCTATTAGGAAAAACCTCACATAATAGCATTTTTTTTCTTTTTTCCTTTTTTAAAAAAGTTTATAGCTACTAATGGCAATATATCATGACAGTTGTAGGCATAAAATGTTGTGTGCCATGTATCCGGTTGTAGGAAGCAATAATTAGTGTTGCTAATAAAAAGAGACAGCATGGATTGGAAGATAATTGTTCACATTTTCCCTTCTGCTACATGAATTAAACTTTTCTACTAGCATATGCTCAATGATAGTTTATAGGTAACTAGAATTTTCTTTGCAGAGTGAGAACCATTAGTATAAGGGGAAAGATATATAAGCATAGTAAAATATAGGCACAATTGAAATGTCCTGATTAACTTGAGCATAATTTCCTAAAGTCCTGGTACACAGCAAGCTATTTATTATTAAATAGTGACTAACAACGAAGAGTACGTTTTCTTGTACTTTGTGACTGGAAAGTTGTACTTCTATGATATAGTGGCTGAGGGAATAAATTAGTAATGCAGTTTTAACAAAACTAGCATTTTAGAGACGTGGACAGGTGAGGGTTTTATTTGATCTTTGTGACAATGAAGACATACGTAGTTTATATTCATGTGTTTTTGTTTCATAAAATAATATAATTGCCAATTTGAATAAAATATTTACCTTTCCTCTTATTTTTCTTTCCTTCTCTCACTCTTTCTGTTTTTTGTTATTGTTTTGCCTTCAGGGTTATTGCTGGGGTTCAGTGCCTGCACTATGAATCCACTGCTCCCGGTTTCCATCACCACTCCCCCATTTAAAAATTGATAGGGCAGAGAGAAATTAAGAAAGGAAAGACAGAGAGGGAGAGAGAAAGATATACACTTGCAGGCCTGCTTTGCTGTTTGTGAAACATCCTCCTTGCAGGTGGGAAGCAGGGACTTGAACCCAGTCCTTGCATGGTTCCTTGCTCATAGTACTATGTGTACCACTGCCCTGCCCCCTATTTATCTTCAGTGTTTTATATAGACTTTAAAGTTGTATATTAGTCATCAAAATGTCAAAATTTACATAGTGTCATTAGTCCATTCAACTTAATAGAAATATAACAACAAGGGGCAGAGTGGGTAACGCATTGGGTTAAGTGCACATAGTACCAAGCGCAAAGACCCAAGTAAGGATCCCTGTCCCAGCCCCCGGATCCCCACCTTTAGGGAAGTGGCTTCACAAGCAGTAAAACATACCTGCAGGTATATTTTTCTCACCCCTCTATCTTCCTGTCCCCTCTCAATTCTCAGTTTCTCTCTACCCTGTCCAATAAAATGGAAAAAATGTGGCCCCCCAAAGAGTAATGGATTTTGAGCAGTAGATTCATAGTGCTGGCACCGAGCCCCAGTTATAAAAAAGAAAGGAGATAAAACAACACATTTTAAAATATAGTTTAATTTTATTTCTAATAAACATTAACAGAAATATATATACATATGTATTATTCACACGCAAGCAATTCGTCAGTCCATTATTATTCTAATATAGTTTTTAATATCCATATATCTTATGTTTTGAAATACTATTTATTGAGAAAGGAAAATCTGAACTAATGTGTAAAGAGTTTTTATTCCTTTTAATTATTTAAAGATAATGAACAATGTAGGCAGTCTATAAAAACGATACATGGATTAAACTTTTCTATTAACATATGCTCAATGATAGTTTAACTTGGACAGTACATATAACCAAAATTCCCTCAATTTAAGAGAACTATTTGTTTCTCTCTATAGCCAATTGACTATGAGAGCCGAAGACTTTACACTCTGAAGGTTGAAGCAGAAAATACCCATGTAGATCCACGTTTTTATTACCTGGGACCATTTAAAGATACAACAATTGTGAAAATTTCCATAGAAGATGTGGATGAACCGCCAGTTTTTAGCAGATCCTCCTACCTCTTTGAGGTTCATGAAGATATTGAAGTAGGCACAATCATTGGCACTGTAATGGCAAGGGACCCTGATTCTGCTTCAAGCCCCATTAGGTAACTATGTTATGCTTAAGATTTGGATAAGGAGAAAAAAAAAATTGAAATTGAAAAATAGACATCAGGAAATTCTGCTTGGTGCATTTAAAATTTCTAAGACTTTCTCCGTAAATTATGTATGCAATTTGTGAATAAAAATGTTTATAAACATTGTCTTTGGATGTTTTAAAGGAGGACCTGTGAATGCTTTATAGTTTGCTTCAGTTGCAGTCATGTCCTTTGGCCTGAAACCTGACATGATAAGGTAGCTAAGGTATCTGGTGTCTTAACACCTATTATCAAGGATACTACTAAAATTATGCTTTTAAGTACAGCTAAATCACTTTATGTTTGCTTTAAGATTAGTATATAATATATGAGTTGAAATGAGATTTATGAGTTAAAAACAACATTGGGACAGGGACCTTTAGAGCCTACCACTAGAGAAATCCAAGTTCGAGTCCCACGTGAAAGCATAATTCACAACAGATGCTGTGGTCTCTCCTGTTTCTCTCTATCTTATATTAAAAGGAAGAAAGGAAAGAAAGAAAGAAAGAAAGAAAGAAAGAAAGAAAGAAAGAAAGAAAGAAAGAAAGAAAGAAAAGTTAGTAAGATAGTTCCCATGGATACTGTCCTGCTTTGTTATGTATATGATTCAAGTCTAAGTACTGCCTTTACAGCTCTGGAGGAAGTTTGGGTACAATGGTTGATTTCCTCTGCTCTCCACCTCTGCTTCTCTCTTTCTATATGAGATAAGTCAGTTTGGAGTAATGAATGGAAAAAAAAAAAAAAAAAGGAATCAAAAAGTTTGACTAGAAAAGTGAAATTACTCAGGTGCAACTAAAAAAAAAAAAAAAAGTTACAAAGAATATAACAATGTTAAGTAGTTATATTAAAACATTACAAACTCTGTGCAAAGAAAGGGAAGGGGGCCAGGCAATGACGTTCACATGCTGACTGAGCTCACATGTTACCATGCTCAAGAATCTGGCCTCAAGTTTCTGGTTACCACTTTCAGGGGCAGGAAGTGGGGTGATGGGAGAACTTCATAAGCAGTGAAGTAATGCTACAACTGTTTCCCTTTCTCCCACCCTACCCCTCCCTCTCTCAATTTTTCTCTGTTCCATCAAATAAAAAAAGAAAGAAAATGTCCATGGAGCACTGGATTCATTGTGCTATGGAACCAAGTTCTAGTAATAACCCTGGTGACTGAAATAAAATAAAATATAAAATAAGAGAGGAAGGAAAGTTGGACTGTGAGTGTTGTAAAGCACTCTGGGGGAGGAGAGGAGTGGAGAGGGTTGAGACCATGTTGGAGTCCTGATGTACATTGATGGAAAAGGGCCTCTATTGGGGGTAAGAGTGGTTTGCAGACACATATCACAGGGAGATGAAATAGTGCCTATGTGTCCATTACTGCATTGTAAATTATGACTCACCAATATGATAATTTAAAAGAAAAGGAAATCCCTTGTGTACTTTTCATCAAAGAAGATATATATATATATATATATATATATATACACACACATATATATATACACACATATATATATGTATATATTTTGTGTATATCTATATATAGTTTGTTGTTGAAAATATAAGAGCATTCCAGATAGATTAATTTATCTTCTCCTATTTTTTTATGGGACATATTTGATAAACTCTATGGAAATGAAAAAAGTATTAACGTTGTCAATAAAAAACTAAAACTCTTCTCCATGTAATATCTGATGTCAGTATGACTGTGAGCTGGTTCATCATGTCATGAGTTCTGGATGTCATTTCAGGCTCACTTTGCTGGCAAGTTGTTCCTGGACCACTCAAGTAGCTGAAATGGTTGTTGAAGACAGTCCACATGCACCTTAACTGTACTTAAAGTTAAAAGTTCAGTAGATCATACTATATGTCCCAGTGAAGAATTACCTTAAATGTATGTTAAGGGGCTTGATGATAGCACACTCAGTAGAGTGAGAATATTATAGTGAACAAGGACCCCATTCACCCTCTGCTCACCACCTGCAGAAAGGAAGTTTCAGGAGTGTTGAACAGTTCTGCCAGTCTCTTTCTGTATCTCTATCCCTCTATTCCCTCTCAGTTGCTTCGTCTTTATTAAAAAAAAAAAAAAGTAATCAACAGCAGTGAATTCACTGCATAGGCACCAAACCCAAGAAATAACCCTCACAGCAATAAAAAATACAAAGCATTAAAACATAAAAAATACAAAACATTAAAACATACATATTGAAATTACTACTTGATACACATGATCTTATTACATATTTTCTTCTATCCACACACAACATTCCAGGTTACATATTGGCAGCAGAAACCCATACATGATGACCATAATATAGTCAAAAGATGATATTGCTTATTCATGGACAGAATCGGTGGACTCAAGTGGTATGTGTGTGTGTGCGTTTATTTTTGGTTTTGTCACAGCTAGGCTTTTACCACGCTGGGCCACATTTTCAGATAGAGAGGAAGGGGAGAAACTCCACAGCACCAAAACTTCCTTTAGTGCTTTAATGATTCCATGTGGTGCAACAGGGACTCAGAATGGGTAGCAAACAACAAAGCAGGCACCCTACAAGAAGAGTTATTTTGTTAGCTCCTATGTAAATGGTTTTATGTAAATTTGATTTTAAAAAATACAAATGAGTATCACTGGCTGCTATTTTTGACAAATTATGTGTGTGTGTGTGTGTGTGTGTGTGTGTGTGTGTGTGTGTGTGTGTGTGTGTGTGTGTCCAGGGATGGATAAGTCATGTAGGCAGCAAGGCCCAGTGATAACCTTAATGGCAAAAGCCAACCAACCAACCAACAAATAACAACAACAACAAAAAAACCACAGACTCTGTCTCCTCATTTCTTCCCCCATCTAGACCCATACATTGTTCTATAAGCCACATACACTGAGGGCATACACTGAGCACAAACATCACTCACCTTAGCACCCCATACCCACATACAACTTCTGCCCCCTCGTAAGTGCTTACTGAGCTGTAGGACTCTGGCCAGTTTATGGAAGACCCTATCTTCATTGCCACTCACTAGCTCCATTTTATACTATACCAACATGACTGATAGGTCTGGTGTTAGGTTTTAAAATGACACCTCTAACAGTTTTTTTTCTTTTATTTTATCAGTGTTTGCCTTAGTGACTTTTTTTTTTTGTATATACACCAATAGTTTCATTTGGTACAAATATAAAAAAGCATTTACCCAATTTTTTTTTTATTTTTAAGAATATCTTTTGTCAGAATGTACACTTTTTATGATGATATATATGGTTAAGAGATTTAATCTCATGACTATTTTATCATGAATCTACTAAACATCACCATAATATGATGGCTTACAACTCAGAGAAAATCATTATCTACAATTTTCCCAAAATGGAAGCAAATACTTTCTGGATAGGGGCTGGGAGGTGGCATAACTGATTGAGCACACATGTTGCAATCCCCGGTCCCCACCTACAGGGAGGAATCTTCACGAGCAGTGAAGCAGTGTTGCAAGTGTCTCTGTTTATCTCCCTCTCTATCTCCCCCTCCCAACTCAATTTATTTGTCCCATCAAATAAATAAATAAATAAATAAATAAATAAAATTTATAGAAATAACTACTTATAATAAATACCCTTGGGAAGTGTTCTTTTGCGTTGGATGCTTGGAGTAATTCATGACAAAAATTTTAACAACCAGGTAAAGTCAGTTGGTAATATCACAACCTGTAATGCTAACAGTTATTTTGAAGACATCAAGTTCTGCTGAATATATATATGTCAATCGATATTGAAATAGTAACAGAAGAAGGTATGTGATTGTAGAACAATGTTTCAATTTGGGAAGGGGTGTGTGTGTGTGTGTGTGTGTGTGTGTGTGTGTGTGTGTGTGTATGTGTGTGTGTGTAATCAATAAAACAGTCTGGGGCAGGGGAGATAGTATGATGGTTATACCTGAGACTGTATATGGTTTCATACCTGAGACTCTCAAATCCCAGGTTCTATCCCCTGCATCACCATAAGCCAAAGCTGAGCAATGCTCTGATAATAAATAGTCTACATGTGAGATCAATATTATATGTCTTCTTGAAGTTATTGGTGACATATATGCATTTCATTTCACTGTTACCTTTTGCACACCATCAGTAATACGTCCATGTGCTTATCTTTGTCATTTATGTTCAGATTTATCTTTGTCATTTATGTTCAGATTCTCCTTGGATCGTCATACTGACTTGGACAGGATCTTTAACATACATTCTGGAAATGGATCTCTCTATATATCAAAGCCACTTGACCGTGAACTATCTCAATGGCACAATCTTACTGTGATAGCTGCTGAAATCAGTAAGATGATCTTTGCATGTTTAGTATATACTTATAGGCTTTATTTTATTTATATTATAATAATTCTCATTGTAAGTGAACAGTAATTTTAATTAAAATTGATGTTAATTGTTACTGTATGTAGTGAGGACTAACTGTGCTAACTACTAATGTTAGTGTATAAAATCATCTAAAATTCAGAACTAGCTGAAAAGATAGTTTGCTGTACAGACATTATGAATTAGAATGTTTGTTAATTTCTGAATATATATATGTATATATAATTTAATTTTAACAACAAACATGTAAGTAGTTCTTACTACTTAATTTCTGCATATAAGGAAGCCAATATGTTGAAAGTAATAGCTAACATTAAGCACTCCATGCAAAGTATTAACCTAAGAATTTTAAAAGGATTTTATCCTACAAATATTCTTATGATCCTCATTTAACATAGAATGATGTCATATTCTCAGGGTTTTAATAAATTGCCCCAACTCGCAATGACAGCAGAAATCAATCTGGAATTTGAAAGCAGTGAGTTTATCTCCATGTCCAATATTAAATTCATTACTCAATTTACAAAATTTAATCCAACTGGAAAGAGTCAGTGTAAGTATTCAAAAACTCACCTGTCACTGAAACATTTTGCAACCCAGAGAGAGACAACTGGTTACAGAGTTTGTGGAACCCTTTGTAAAATGAAAATACCCAACTTCTTATTAAGATGCTATTAAAGAAATTTAACATGGGAAAAACATGTTACATTTACTCCTTTGCAGCTGTAAAAAAAAAAACCAAGTATGTTTTTTTTTTTAAGTGTGAACTCCTATGTGACTGCATATGCCTTTTAAAATAGCCCTGTACACACACACACACACACACACACACCTGTTGATGGTTTCATATTCCTATACTGTGGTCTATTTGGAGTAGAGCAATAGAATTAATTAGGGATTAAATTATGGGGCTAACTAAACTCATCAATCTCAGACCTGAAATACTAAACTGAACTCATATATATGTAGCAAGATCAAATAGTTGAAAGTAACAATCCTTGGATTTGGCAGGCCCACCACTAAGGCTAGTTCAGGAAAGGGTTTCTGAAGGATAGAACTAAACTAGACAGATTATCAAGTAATGAGCCCAAACCTTCAATATGAAAGAATAATATAGGTTTTCTCTTAAAAGTGACTCTGAAGCCTACCTTAAGTTCACCATTGCTTCCTGATATATTTGTGGATGTGCTTTAAAAAGCTAAATGAAGGTTTGGCATAATAGCTCGCTTAAACAGTGTGCTGCTTTGCCATGTGTGTGATCGAGTTCAAGCCCAGTCACCACCACAATGAAGGGAGTTTTGATGTTCCAGTTACTTTCACTCTGCCTTTATCTAAAAAGGAAAAAAGCTAAGCGAACATTTTGTTGTTTGTTTTATTTTGCTTTCATTTCTTCCAAGGAATATTTTATCTTCATATCACATGTTTAGATATAGGCAAGAGCATCCAGTTTTAGGACTCCAGAATCACGCTTACACTCTCTGCCGGATTCAAGTTTCTTTTCGAGTCAGATGAACTAAGAATTGCATTTTCCATTTCAGCTACTCTGAGAAATACTTGAATGTCTAAAGCTAGTTGAAGTAATTACGGTTCTGTTAAAAGCTAAGCCAATTATGTCCTTTTTAAGAACTTAACCTCTTTGTGTGTGCATTCGTGTGTGTGTGTGTGTGTGTGTGTGCGTGTGCGTGTGCGCACACGCACACGCACACGCACACACACACACACACACACACACACACACACACACACTTAAATAAAATCAATCTGTATAACTAAAGGAAATAACTACCTGCCAAACCACAAATAGTCAGGGGCCCATTATGCTGTTCTGGGTTTTCAGAGGGGTTAGAATTAAAGGCAAACAGTATATAAGGATTTGTTTTTACTAGATTTTGAACACTAAGTCTGAGGTATACATGTCATAAACCATGCCTGCAGCAAGGCAAAATGACATATAATGTACTTCTTAGCAGTGTCTCTAGGCCACATCTCTAACAATTTAGTCCAGCATTCCTCAGTAGTGAATCACATCAAATGACAGGTTCTACTCCAAGTAATTATTTAGCATTGTTGTATCAGGAAAAAAAAGTCTCGGTTTCTTCAAAATATTGTGTTATTTGGAGAATAAAGTACATAACATTAACGTCACTTAATGTTTAAAGTCACTTAAAATGAGTTGGAAAAAACAATGTGGTCCTCTAATCCTATCTGAAAACTTAACTCTAACCATTATAACAGATTATAAACAGGGTAGAAACTTTATTGTTAAAAGTTTCTATTTTCTATAACTACCTCTTCATAAATGGAAATTCTTACGATAATTAAGTACAAGAGACAGTTCTTTCTTAAGCCTGGGGTTTCTAGATAATGATTTTAATCTTTCTTCCTGTAGAAATGGAAAAACCTGTGGATACTTCGGAATGGTTTTACCTTAGCACAGGCACTTTCTGAGACGCTAGTGCTGATAGATTCTTTTCACAGGAATGTTTCCCTGGGTGATTGTGAGCAAGACTCAGGTGGTGAATACATGCTGGTTACTATTTAGTAGGATGTGTCCTATGAATGCTTTATATTTTTATTCATACACAGGCTGCAGCATCTGCCAGTAGGAAGATTAGTGTAAGCTTTGTGTTTTTGAATAAGTGTATCCAGGCCCGATGCTTTGCAAAGTGCTTTATCCCTGTGGATTTTGCTTTTGATTTGAAGAGGCCTCAGGCTATTTGTAAAGAGACTGGTGAATCTTCATATTGTGTTTAGGAAAGGACTGACAGTGCAATTTTTTTTTTTTTAAGATATGAAAGTTTTCTGTCTCTCTTGGCTTCTGTGGCATAGGTAGAAACTGAATTGCTGCTAATAAAACAACTATTTTCATGTCAACAACTAATATTGATAGAAAGTATTTTGCTTATGCCCACTAACAGTACTAGTAAGCTAAAGAACAAATTCTAGGAAATATGCCAAAATCATACTAGTCCCTCTTCTCCACAGCAAAGAAACTAGGTAGTTGAGATCTCATTTGAAACAGGACACTAGAAAATGGTTAGGGTGGTCCGGGTGGTGGCACAGTGAATAATGCACTGGACTCTTAACCATAAGGTCCCAAGTTCAACCCCTGGCAGCACATGTACCAGAGTGATGTTTGGTTCTTTCTCTCTCCTTCTGCCTTTCTCATGAATAAATATAAATTCTTATTAAAAAAAAAAGAAAGGAAGGAAGAAAATGGCTTAGGAACAAGGAAGGCGGGAAAACACAAAATAACCATTTTCTCCTTTCTCTACCTCCAGATTTACTGTTCTTCAGACACAAATGTAGGAAAACAAGTTGACACGTTTCTATCATGCTTGTAAAGACAGCATAAGCTCTTAAGTTTGAATATGAATGGTGATGAAAGTGCTAGCAGAGATCCTAATAATAATAGTCAAAACTCAGAGTGCATTCTCACAAAGTGAGAATTTGATAAGATTTTTTTTCATGCAATAACTCACCTAATTTTTCAAATAAGTTGTTGAGATCGAAAGTTCTTTTTTTATTGTCGTAATTATTATTGTTGTTTTAATTGATGTCATCATTGTTGGATAGGACAGAGAGAAATGGAGAGAGGAGGGGAAGACAAAGATGGGGAGAGAAAGATAGACATCTGCAGACCTGCTTCACCACCTGTGAAGCAACTCCCCTGCAGGTGGGGAGCCAAGGGCTCAAAGGGGATCCTTAGGCGGGTCCTTGAGCTTTGCACCATGTGTGCTTAACCTGCTGCTCTACTGCCGGACTCCCTGAGATTGAAAGTTCTATTCTAATAGTTATGCAGCAAACTGAGGCATTAGAGAAGGCAGAGAAATTAGTCAGAAAATAAATGGATGGGGACCAGGTGGTGGTGCACCTGGTTGAGCCCACATGTTACAGTGCACAAGGACTCGGGTTCGAGCCCTTGGTCCCCACTTGCAAGGGGAAAATATTGTGAGTGGTAAAGCAGGGCTGCAGGTGTCTCTCTGTCTCTCTTCATTCCTATCAGCCCCTTCCCTCTCAATTTCTGGCTGTCTTTATTCAATAAATAAATAAAGTTAAAAAAATCTTTAAAGAAAAGAAATGAATGTGATGCCAAAGAAGGACCTAGAGAGGCTTGTGTTGTTATATGGAAAACTGGGGAATATTACACATGTACAAACGATTGTATTTTACTGTCAACTATAAACCATTAATCCCTCAATAAAGAATTTAAGAAAGAAAGAAAGAAAGAAAGAAAGAAAGAAAGAAAGAAAGAAAGAAAAGAAAAGAAATGGTTGGATGAGGAGCTAAGAATCAAAACTGCTCTGTTTGACTCCAGGGTTAGAATGTTCAACCACCTGAACAATGCACAGAAGTGAACACACGTGATGTAAGAGGTGACATGCAGCAATACATTGGCATATATGTAGTCACACTTGAGAACTGAAGACATGAGTCAAGTGCAAGAGCTGCTGTAAAAGGGTTATGTTTACAATGTTGAAAATAGCAAGAAAGAATAAATGCAGGCATGCAATGCTGAATACCAGAGAAACCTGAGAGGTGTTGTCTGGTGAATTTTAGAGAATGTATTTATACACATCTGGGTAGCATTGTCTACTACTGTGGTTGTAGGTGAACATTCTCTTCATGTTGTTTGAACATGTTGTCCATCCACTAGGGTCGCAGATGCACATCACTGCTATATAAGTGGTTATCATTGACTGAAACTTTGTTATACAAAGCATAGCTGAATGTCTCCCAAAATTCAGACTTCTGTCTGCTTCCCTTCAGCCTACTTCATTCAGCCTTGTAGATGTCCCTGCTGAGTAATCAGTTACTACACAATATTTCACATACACACACACACACACACACACACACACACACACAATTCCGTTTCATTACTGTAGTAACCCTATTAATTATGGGAAGAGAAAGGAAGAGAGATAAATTATTTTCTGTAGTGATACACTCCCTGTTTATGAGAATCCTTCCCTATCTGAGAATGATTTAGAGAGAATTAGAAAGTCAAATCAAATTTATAAGGGCAAAAGATTTTACTCATAAACCTTCCAGATACAGGGCATCTGAAAAGATTGCTGCTAACAAGGTGTGTGCGCGCGCGTGAGAGAGAGAGAGAGAGAGAGAGAGAATGAGAGACAGAGAGAGAGTGGTCATGTAGAAAGTGTGTTTGCTTTGGCATGTGCCTGGCCTAGGTTCCAGCCCAGCCCCCACCACACTACTTGAAACTTCACTGCTATGTTTCTCTCTGTCTCTTTCTCTCTGGAAGGTCAACATGAAACGATGAAGCCGTGATGACAATAGTAACAAGAAACAGTTATTACTACTGCTTCCGGTTCACCCACCCCAATGTTTTATTTTATTGTTTAATTTTTTTTCTTTTTTTAAATTTTGCCAATAGGATTTTAACTGTGATTTTTTTTAAAAAAATTTATTTATTTATTTATTTATTAGAGACAGAAATCGAAAGGAAAGGGAGGGATAGTGAGGGTGAGAGACAGAGAGACACCTGCAACACTGCTTCAACACTTGCAAAGCTTTCCCCCTGCAGGTGGGGACTGGGGGCTCGAACCTAGGTCCTTATGCACTGTATGTAATATGTGCTCTCAACCAGGTGCACCACCACCCGGCCCCAACTTTGATTTTCAAGCAATTATCATCTTTCTTCTTTTTATATAAGATTTTTTCTCAACTGAATTTAAATTTTCAAAGATACACACACACATATATATATATGTGTGTGTATATATATACGCATATATATTATACTTTTTTTCCTTTAAAAATATTTTTATAGCCTCCAAGAATATCACTGGGCTTGCCTCCTACACAACAAATCCTGGCAGCTATATATTTTTTTCTCTCTCTCTATCTTTATAGTGAAAGAAAGAAATTGACAAGAGTGGTTCTCACCTTTACTGTTGGGGACCTTGAGCTTGAATCCAGGTTCCTGGGCCACAGTGACTTGTGCATTGTATTGGGTGTACCATCCTCTGATCCCTCTTTTACTTGACTTTGTCAGTTATTTCAGAATTTCAGAAAGACAACAGAAGTCGGACTATACCTTAAGGATGATATTTTGATATGTCAAAGACTGATGATATTATCTAAATATGGAGGGTTGATGAAGTGGTTAGTGGTTATGCAAAAAGACTTTCATGCCTGAGGCATCAAAGGTCTCAGGTTCAATCCCCAGCACCACTATAAGCCAGAGCTGAGCAGTGCTCTGATAATATATAAATGATTCTAAATAAATTTGAAGCCTGGGTGGTGGCACACCTGGCTGAGAGCACACATTACAGTGCTCTAGGACTTGGGTTTAACGCCCCATCCCCACCTACGGGGTTGGGGGGCTTCATTAGTCCTGAAGCAGTGCTCCTGATGTCTCTCTTCCTCTCCATACTTTCCCCTTCCCTTTCAATTTCTCCCTGTCTTATCAAAAATTAAAAAAGTAGTCTTGAACAAAATGACTTTAAAAATATTACCTAATCTCAAAATACTAGAATATTTTCAATTATCAATGCGTTTAGAAAAAAAAAAAGCGTGGATATGATACAGTGATGACTGCTACAAGGTTGCGAGCTAAAATTAATATAAATTGGCATTTGTATTTTAAATTCTGTTTACATTTGATTTTTTTTCCACATGGGTTATCACTGGGGCTCTGTGCTTACATGACTCCACTGATCTTGGTGGCCATTTTTTTTTCTTTCCTCCAGATAGAAAGTAAGAGACAGATGGGGAGAGAAATACAGAGAGAGAAACAGCACTGAATCACTCCACCTCTCATGAAATTTCCCCTCTGCACTCTCAAATAGAGGCCTGGAGGGTGGAGTGCGGGGCTCAAATTCAGGTCCTTTCACATGGTGATGTGTATTATTTAGTGGGTGAGCCACATGTCAACCCCTACATTCAATATTTAGATGCATAATTGTTGTGGAAACTTCAATGCTCTTGATTTGGCAAGTGAAGCAAAAAAAAAAAAAAAAAAGATTAATATCCACTGTTAACTATCAATATCATTTTGTTATGTAAGATGCCCTAGATTGTTGTAATGAACTCAGTAACACTGAAATCAAGAAAGTATATGAACCTATGTATTTCATTGGAAATTTCCATACAGTTTGTAAACTTGGTAGCCAGGAGGATAAGTTGTAATACAACAACTACTGCTTTGGAGCTAATGACCTTGATCAATCTACTATGTTTAAATCAATTTTTCTTCACCTCAAGAAATCAAGGAAGATTAAATGATGTATGAAACAAAAATTTTAATAAATGTTGTCCTTGTTCTCATTTTCTATATTTGTACCGTCAGGACACAGATATAGTATGGACTCAATTTCACTGTGTTTTGCTTTTAAAAATAATAATAGTTCTCTTGAGCCCAATAGTGATGGAATTGATGACAACTTAATTAGGCTCTATAATGATTTTCCTTATTGTATTTGCTCATTATGTGCAGAGAATGAACACAGTGTTTATTTGAATGTGAGCATTAATATCCACAAGATGCTTATGTAAATTAAATCTGTTACGACTTTTGTCTTCCTATACAATTTTTTTTTCTTATCCTCTTCTAGATAATCCCAAAGAGATGACTCGAGTAGCTGTTTATGTTAGAATTTTAGATGTTAATGACAATGCCCCACAATTTGCTGTGTTCTATGACACTTTTGTGTGTGAAAATGCCAGACCTGGACAGGTAAGCCTTTGTAGGATTCAAAAAAAAGTACAGTTAAAACATTAATGCCATATTAGTTTCTTCTCCTATTCTTGAAAGGAATAAATCAATAAAATCTCACATATAGTTGCAATGCTATAAATCACAACAACAACGAAAACAAATCCCAACATTATTAAGGTTGAAAATGTTTTAAATGGCAGTATAAGGAGTTTCCTATTTCCTTGCAATTATTTCATGTAAAGCTAAGATCTCCTTGTTGCTTTGTCTTTTCATTTTGTCTACACACCAAATAAATAGAATGATCTTCCATGTTGTTCTAAGTGCAACACTACAGGGGCACTACAGGGGGATTAAAATATTCTATAAATAACCAAAGCACACCCTGAAGTCCTAACAAGTTTCTACTTCCCTAAAGAGGGAGACGGTGTTAAATGATTCCAAGATAGACTCAAAGACATTACCAAAAAGTTAAGGTGATAAAAAAAAATAAGTTTAATTTTCCAGTGTTCAAAAACTAAAACAAACGATAATTTAAATAAATAAAAAAAGAGAACTCCTGCTGTTGTGTTAGATAAATATTGATGACTGCTAGAGGGGAAATGAAAGTTGGGAAAACCACATAGACAAATACTTAGCATCAGGAAACTTTCAGTCATTATTCCAATGTATGCAAATACAATTTCAATGCGGAGCCTCAAAATGTGTTCCTTAGACTTATATTTTGCATTTCATCATTATAGCAACACATAAAGTGCTTAATGACTTCATTTTTATCCTTTAAAGCATTTTCCCTACATCAACTTTGTTTATAACTCTTTAAGTCTTTTCCTCGGTGGACTCATTTCATTGTTTGAAAAGCTCTAGCGTATATGGCTGAAAGAAATGCTCTTAATTGGTTTGAGTGCTATCTTCACAGAAGGAAGCTGCATGTTATAAATAATAATTGGGAATCAAATGTGTTTTATTAGAGGAACCATCGCAGAACTGTATTGTGTTTTGACATCATTTGATGCTTTTTATAAACATCAATGTCATTGTTATATTTTTATGCAAATTGCACTGTGGTATAACTCACATTCTTCCTTCTGAAGATTCTAACAGGAATTCAATAGCCTGTCTATTATTTGAAATGGTAAAATTACTGCCATTGGATTCACTTTTTTATGTGAAAATGTTATGGAAATGTTTAATTTGGAATATTTAAATGACCTAGCTACTTCAGGCCTACTTTTTAATGAAACAATGTGTGCCCTAAAAATACCATTCCAAATAGTCTTCTGGTTGGCAGGCCCAGCATGATATAAGTTGAAGTTTTTTCTGTAAGAGGTAAATTACCCACTTTATGAGGGCTGCATACATCGCTCCCTCTATGTTTATTCTACTTGATTTTCAAGAGATATCTTTTTAGAGCATTTGAGTCATTATAAACACAGATTTTCAAATGCATTCAAATGCAGTAAGGGATTGTGTTTGTTTATTTCCCTTCTGCTTTTTGCCTTGTTTAAAACTGTAACTGTATCTGGCTCAAATTTATTTTTTTTTAAGTTTTAATAAAAAAATTGTCATCCTACATTTGTATATTGGATTAGATGATCAATACTTTTGTCTGCTTTGCAATTGTGTCCTATATTCATTTTTAATGATTTGTTTATTAGTTATTATTTGAGCTCATAGACTGAAAAAAATAGTTATATACACTAAATTGTTATATACTTTATAATGGAATTAATTCTAAGTCACTTCATACAAGCAGGCAAAACCAAGGTAGCTAGTTGGTAAAAACCCTTCTCTGAGTCTTTCTCTAAATTCATTTAATACCCTCTCTTAGGAAAGCAGGTAGGAGCTTCTTGAGACTTCTGGGTGTGCTTTGGTTATTTATAGATTATTTCACTCCACTCAACACTACTCCAAATTAAGTGTTCTGTAAAAGCAGCATCTGGAACATCAACATGGAAAGTAACTATTCATTTAATGTGTGTAGACAAAATGCGAAGACACAAATGAAGTTAGTTACCTGTCGCCCCCCCCCCCCAAGTCCTTTCTGTTCCTGGTTTGCCTATTCCCTAAATTTTTTCCCTAAAAGTAGGAAAAAATTTCCACTGTGAAAGACTGCAACTTTACAGTTGATGTAATGTTAATATTTCCCTCTTGTGCTTGAGACAGGCTGTTAAACACCCTGTCTTTTTCATATCATAGAGTTAGGGGACTTTGGAAAAGGCCCCAAATGACTGGTTTTCTTTTCTTCCATCTTGTTCATGCCCCATTTCTTCAGTCAATAAAAAATATTTAAATATTTTTGTCCCCAGGATAGAAAAGAATTTTCAATCTCAAAGAGATTTTCTACAAGGAGGTACATTGCTCAGATTTTCTCATCAGTAATGTCTCAACTTCAGGTCCTTATCAAATCAGAAATACCTATTTCATATTTTCCATAGCACAGCATGTATTTACTTCCCAACAACTGAAAAGGTCACTTTTTACAAGAGCTATCGGTTCTTTCTCCTTTCTTTATTTTTCTTTCTATCCGTGTTGTTGTTGATGGAAACTTAGTTTCCCCACTGTAAAAGCTGTTAAGAATATAACATCACAATTTTAAAGGGATGTGTTAATATCTAGGAGGAAAAATTGAGATGGACAGAGAGTAAGGAATTTTGTTCAAATGAAAGTAATATTAAAAATGATGTATGAGTAAAAGGAAGATACATAAGGAATTAAATCAATTGTCTTATAAAATGTAAACACAAATGAATACTAACATTCTATATTATAATGAAGATTACATCCATAGAATTACAATAATACATAGGTGCATATATATTTGCTTCTATTTTCTGCAGCTAATACAGACAATAAGTGCAGTAGACAAAGACGATCCTTTAGGTGGACAGAAATTTTTCTTCAGTTTAGCTGCTGTCAACCCAAACTTCACAGTACAAGATAATGAAGGTAATTGGACCATATGTACTATGGCTAAGGGTCACGTTAGTAAGAAATATCACCTAAAATAACCATTACCATATAATATAGTTCATGTCTTACTTTTATTCATCTATGTTGAAAATTTTAGTTTCCAACAAATATTTAAGGAGACACTGGGGTAAAGTATTATTTGAAAATGTATATACTTTTTTTTTAAGATTTCTAATTTACTTATTATTTTATTATTATTATTATTATGAGGAGGAGGATGACAATGAATACTGCTATTATTTCACTGCTCTGGGTCCTCATGCATGCACAAATTCACAATTCCTGGATTAGTGTTTTAATATTGTTAAATTTAAATGAGAGTAGGCAGGCAGAGAAAGGGAAAGGGTAAGAGGGAGAGAGGGAGAGGGAGAGGCAAGAGGAGGGGAAAGGGTCCACAGGAGGGAATGGGCCAAGAAGGAGGAGGAGGAGGGAGATTGCAAGGGGAGGGAGAAATATCATAGTACTGCTCCTCCATCTGTGGGATTGTTGGTGCTCAAACTCAGGGATTCATGCACAATAAAGCATTTATAAATTATTAGATGAATTATTTGCCAACCTTTATACTCTTGAATTTGAGAAGAGTAAAGATGAACCTGAGTTCATCATCATTGATGAGTGCCCATGTTACTATGTGCAAGGACTGGGATTCAAACCCCTATCCCCCACCTGCAGGGGGAAAAGCTTTGATAGTGGTTAATCAATGCTGCAGGTGTCTGTCTCCCTCTCTGTTTCCCCCTTTCCTCTTGATTTCTGTCTCTTCACATTAATTAATAATCTTTGAAAAAATAGCAAAATAATATGATAAAGTTTTCAATATGAATACTAGAGATAAGACCGAGTCTTGATATTATCAATTCTTAGAAAGGGTAAACTTTTGAGGGGTTCCAAGTGGAAGAAGATTTAGGCTGGGGGAGCAAGTATTTTGCAGATATCTATTATGAAGAGCTGAGAGGTCCCATCTATATGACAACTGAAATGTAAATAATTAACTCACAAATAAAGAAAAAAATATATATATCTATATCATGGGAGTACAGAGAAGAATTACTTTAACACTTTTGTATGAACTTCAAGGTCATCTTACAATATCAGATTGACCAAAGTAAAAAAGCTAAAGGAGAAGAATATAGAGAAGTAACTCAATTATCCTTTGGGTGGGGGTGTTAAATGCAAAAGCATAATTACAAAGGCAAAGTATACTATTGCCCTTTGTAAAATATGAATTTGATAATGTCACTGAGATTTAAAAAAAAATACTGAAATTATACTTCTGACATTCTCAACAAAATTTTTTTGTAGTGGAAAACATATAAAAGTACTATTTTAAAAAAATCGAGCAGCTTTATTCTTTGGAAAATATGGTAATTATTCAAGTCTAAACAAAGTTTGTAATTATAGCTTTCTACCTTACGCATTTATGTTCAACTAATTTTGTCAGCTGAATTTTGTTTAAAAGAAGTGCTTATTTTAGAGTGTTGCAGAGATAGTTCTTTTTAAAATAATCTACTAAATACACTGGAGAATTTACAATGCCTCAAAGATTGTGTATGTGCGTATTCTGACAATCTGGCTACTCTATAACCTCTAGGTATCTTTCAGAATATTTATGGAAGCCTTACAATAATGAGTACTTTTACATTGCATCAACTACTACTTAAGTTAGTTGATACATTGGAAATAACACATATCAACTGAAAGGAAATCATTCATTATAGAATTACATTATATCTCATTACAATTACATTTTAATTTATGGTATGTTTCTGTTAAGTTGGGTTCTGAATGCCAACAATCTAACTCTCAATTTTAATTGATAAAACAAACTTCAAATAGTATTGTTGAATCACAGTTACCTAAAAACGAACTTAAAGCTAATCTTGATTTTTGACAAGTACTGTTACTTTCCCATTATATGGCAAGCCCCTGCTCCCATATAAGTTCACAATGGAAAGAGTTCAAGCCATGGGAGCCGGCGGTAGCGCAGCGGGTTAAACACAGCAGGTTAAGCGCACGTGGCGTGAAGCACAAGGAGTAGGGATCCCGGTTCGAGCCCCCTGCCCCCCACCTGCAGGGGAGTCCCGTCACAGGCAGTGAAGCAGGTCTGCAGGTGTCTGTCTTTTTCTCCCCCTCTCTGTCTTCCCCTCCTCTCTCCATATCTCTCTGTCCTAACAACAACGATGACATCAAAAACAACTGCAACAACATTTTTTTAAAAAAGGCAACAAAAGGGAAAATAAATAAATATTAAAAAAAACAAAGTTCAAACCATGTAAATATAAACCTAGACATGTCAAAAGATACAACTAAGGCTTAACAGAATATTTGTTATAATCCTATGTAAACTCATTATGTGATATTCTTGGGTAGATTTTTAAAAGTATTCCAGTGATACAAACACGATCTTATCATTGATCACTTTGAGAAAAATGCCTTGTAGATAACTACAACATCATATAAAATATTTAGTCTTGTGGGAAAGTGGTGACATACTTGGTTGAGCACATGTGCTACATATACAAGAACCTGGGCACTGTCTCCACACAGATGGGGAAAGCTTCACAGGCAGTGAAGCAGGGCTGCAGATGTTTCTCTTTCTCTCTCTCTCTCTCTCTCTCTCTCTCTCTGTCTCTCTCCCCTATATCTGCTCTTCTTAGTTTCTCTCTGTCCCTATCAAATAAGTATATAAATGAGATATATATTTTTTAGTTGTGTGTTTTTTTTAGAGTCAGAAAGAGACTTAGAGGGTGGTCTAGGGAGAGAGAGAGAGAGAGAGATGAGATCTGTAGCACTGCTTCATCATCTGTGAAGCTTCCCCCTCAGCAGGTGAAGATGAGTAGCTTGAATCTGGGTCCTTATGCATAGCTGCGTGCTCTAAAAGGGAGTCGGGAAGTAGCTCAGCGGGTTAAGTGCAGGTGATGCAAAACGCAAGGACTGGCATAAGGATCCCGGTTTGAGCCCCTTGCTCACCACCTGCAAGGAGTCACTTCACAGGTGGTGAAGCAGGTCTGCAGGTGTCTCTTTCTCTCCCCGTCTCTGGTCTCTGTCTTCCTCTTCTCTCTCCATTTCTCTCTCCTATCCAACAATGACGACAACAAAAATAACTACAACAATAAAACAAGGGCAATAAAAGGGAATAATTTTTTTTAATTCAGCCTTTATGAAAGCACTCATGGAGGTTTTCATTAAGATTCTCTCACTTGCAACCAGGCAGTGGCATACCTGGCTAAGCTCACATGTTATCTATCATGTGAAAGAAAGAACCTGGTTGGAGATCCAGTTCCCCACCTGCAGGGAGGAAGCTTAACAATCAGCAAAACAAATATTGCAGGTGTCTTTCTCTCTCCCTCTCTATCGTCCCCTCCTCTCTCAGTTTCTCTCTGTCCTATCAAGTGGCAGTAATGGCACACTCAGTTAATTGCACATATTACCAAACTCAAGGGTCCAAGGTTTGAGCCTCAGCTCCCTAACTGCAGGGGGTCTGCTTCATGTGCGATGAAGCAGGCTATGCAGGTGTCTGTCTTTCTCTGCATCTATCTTCCCATCTTCTCTCAATTTCTCTCTATCTTATCTAATAAAAAATTAGAAGGAAATGAAAAAATTAGAAGGAAATTCACCTGAAGTGGTGAATTCATAGCGCTAGCACCAAGCCCCAGCCATAACCCTGGTGGTGAGAAAGAAAGAAAGAAAGAAAGAAAGAAAGAAAGAAAGAAAGAGAGAGAAAGAAAGGAAATACAAACATTCTTTCATTTTCCACTAATATACAAGTTAGTGAAAAGTCAAAGGCATTGTGAAGTGTGTTTTTTTTAATTAATGTAATAATCTGACTATTTAGGGGCATGACTTCATCTAATTGTTCACTATAGCAAAGCTATGGTAAACAAATGTAATTTTAAGATTTGAAAACTTACAAAAAGTTGAAAATATTTTGCAGACATATCACAGTGTGATGAGAAATTTTACCCATGTGTCAACTTTACTTGCTGTAAACCATTAATCTGCCCAATAAATAGGAACAGCATGCATCCAAAACAAAGTTAAAATAGAATGAACCAAGAAGATTCTAAAATTGCATAACTAAATATATTTATTTATATATTTTTTTTGATAAATAGATTGAAAAACAACAAACAAAATAATATATTGTCTTCCAAGTACATTGCATTCATTTATTACTAAATACTTGGTATTTAGGACTAGTAATTTTTTTTTTCAACTAAACGGATAATCTCTACTGAGGATACTGACCTAGCTATCATGTCAGAAATATTCAATAGAGAGATTGCTCACTGGGTAGCAGGTGTGTTTGCATCACCACACACGGCTAACTTCATGTCCTTGGCAGCACCTGGAAGGTATTATGACATTGCATGATACACCAAATAAGTGCTGAGATGTCTTTCCTCCTCTCATTTCTCCGTCTGAATGAAAGAGTAGCCTAGCCTGATCTCTGAGGTCCTGGAGCTGCAAAAATAAACACATAAATCAAAATAAATAGAAAAATATATTTAGGAGGACTAGGTTAGGACATAGGACACTAGCCTTCATTAATCCATGCTTGCTTATGTGTGAATATTAGCACCCACGTCAGTGTTTTCCTACCAATACTTTGAGCTATAATTTATATTTAAAGTTCACAAACATTAAGAGAATTCTTCACATGGTTGTTCATGCACTTTGGCTCTTCCAGGCTTTCATTGCTTATTGATTTTAAAAATGCAGCTGTGCCAGGTGGCTGGGTGGTGGTGCATCTTGTTGAGCTATGTGTTGTCATGCACAAGGACCAGGGGGTTCAAGGTGCCTGTCCCAGGCTGCAAGTGGGGAGCTTCATGAATGGGGCAGCAGTGTTATAGATGTCTGCCTCTCTCTCTCTGTAATCCCTCCACCTCTCAATTTATCCCAGTCCTATAAAATAAATAAGGAAATATTTTAAAAATATAAAAAACAAAAGTGCAGTTCTGCTTAAATTTTACCTAATTTTTATTTCCTATTATATGAATGACTGCTTATAGTTTTAAAGAGAAAATAAATTACAATAATAATTTTTCTTGTTGTGAACAATTTTTTATGTTTCCTTACAGCTCTGAGGAACAATACATTATCATCTATATAGTCTTAATAAATGATTCAATTACACAGTTTTATCATTTTGGAATTACTATTTGAGCACTAAAAAAAAAAAAACACTTTGTAAGCAATCATTCTATTAGATTTAAGTTACCTGATTTATTTAATTTCTATTTTGATTGAATTCCAAAAACAATTATAATACTATCCATTTTACATTTCAGTAAGTATACTTTAATTCCTATACCAAACTAGTTATGAGAATAAGGCTAATTTGCAGCCCCAATTCATACTGTAATACCTTTAATTTATTGTAGATAATACTGCACGAATTCTTACCAGAAAAAACGGCTTCAACAGACATGAAATAAGCACCTATCTCTTGCCTGTGGTGATATCAGACAACGACTACCCGATTCAGAGCAGCACAGGCACGCTGACCATCCGCGTGTGTGCTTGTGACAGCCAGGGCAACATGCAATCTTGCAGCGCAGAAGCCCTGCTTCTCCCTGCTGGCCTCAGCACCGGGGCCCTGATCGCAATACTTCTCTGCATCATTATTCTATTGGGTAAGATTCCTTTCTGAAAGAAAAACATCATCACTGGGTTTCTGGAAGTAAGAAATGCTGCTAGAGGGGGTACAACAGGTAGAGAAAAGGATTTGCATCAGTGATTTTGGACTGTGTGCATCTCAGAGAAAGAAGGAAGAATGAGAGAGAAAGAAAGAAAGGGAAGGAAGGAAGAAAGAAGGGAGAAAGGAAAGAAAAGAAGGAAGGAAAGAAAGAAAGAAAAGAAAAGAAGAAAGATGAGTGGGAGGAAAAAGGAACAAAGAGAGAAAGTTACTGTTAACATTTCCTCCTCCCACATTAATTCTAGTGATGAAGACAGACCTACAGTAACTCTGGAACATTATTAAGGTTCAAAGATTTTATCTCCTCAGGGAAAAAAAAACTACTCTGAATTAAAACAAGAAAAATAATTAACATCATATAATTTCCAACATCACATAATTTCTGAGTGGCTGAGCCAGCCACAAGGTACCTTGCTGTAAGCTTCTCACATATATCTAATTTTTTAGTAGATCTAAAGTTGATTTTCACTTTTTTCTTATCATCTGTGAAGGGAGGCTTCACTATCTCACCTTTTTCATTGAAATGTTAAAAATAGTCTATTACCTGATTCATTTATCCCCCCAAGTCGAGAACTGATTATAATCCAAAGCAAGTTGCTCAACTAATTTTTGGATGAAAAAACAATTTACCTTCTAGTTGAATTATTTTTTAAGATTATAGTGAGTATTCCTGAGACTCTAATAGCACATCTGACATTTCAAGGAACAGTGAAATGAACTTGGACTTTGGAGGCAATCCCATTACGTTTTATTGCCCTTGTTATTAGAACTCTTTTTTTTTTTCCCACTAAGCAAAATCATTTGTTAAATATTAAAGAATTTTAGTTTTAGAATACTTATATCGTAAGTACATGGGTTTAGGGAAAAGAAGATTTTATGTTACATGGTTTTTTAATTTGAAAAATTAAAAAATGTTTATTTTTTACTAGTGGCCTATATTGTAATCACTTAATTTTAAAACATTTGCAATGGATTAAAATTTTACTTTTTGTTGCATTAAAAATTGCTTGTTCTCTCAACTGTCTGGAAGACAAATTGTCTTTTTAATATTTTTTATTATTTCATTTATTTTCTGAATAGAGGAGAGAAATCAAGAAGGAAGGGGGCGATAAGGAGATACGGAGGGAAGGAGGGGGAGAGAGAGAAAGATAGAGAAAGAGAAAGAGAGAGACACCTGAAGCACAGTTCCACTGCTCATGAAACTTCCTGTCTGCAGGTTGAGACCCGGGATTGAACCCTGGTCCTTGTGTGTTCCATAGCCTGCACTCTACATGGTGTGCCACCACCCAGTTCCCTAAAGGCAAGTAGTCTTACAACACAGGAAGGAAGGAAGGAAGGAAGGAAGGAAGGAAGGAAGGAAGGAAGGAAGGAAGGAAGGAAGGAAGGAAGGAGAGAAAGAGAAAGAAAGGAAGGGAGTGAAGGAAGACACAGCTAAATACCATTTCCTATAAAAACTTAATTGTCTTCCTTCAAGCTGTTATAAAAGGAAATACTATGCATTGGGAATTCAAATCTCAGAGGTTTATTTTCAGAGTTCTTGAGGTTGAGAGTCCAAGATCAAGGTGCTGGTAGATTGTTTGTTAGTGAGGGCAGATCATGAGAATGCAGAACTCTGTCTTTTGCTACATACTCACACAGTAGAGGTCAGAGTGTGCAGTCAACCCACTTTTCCTTTTCTTATAGTCAAATATACATATATATATTACAGTATATATTAAAAGAGCCTATTTTTAATTTCTTTATTGCGGGACTAATGGTTTATAGTAAAATATAATAGTTTGTATTGATGGCAGAGGACCTATGGGGTTGTATTGTTATATGGAAAACAGAAATGTAATGCATATACAAACTACTGTATTTATTGTCAACTGTAAAACATTGATCCCTCAATAAAGGAAAAAATACAATAGTTTGTACATGCATAACATTTCCCAGTTTTCCACATAACAATACATATAAGGACCTATTAATGAAGATTCCACTCACACACTCCAACTACCTCCCTAGAGCACAACCTCCAAGTTTCATCACAATGACACACAAGTGTGACTTTTGAGTAGACACACTGAGTTCATAGCAACTTAAAAAAATTCCATGTTCTTTCAATACTTGTTCTAAGAAGCTAAATTTCACAAAGACTCCTATCATTTACATACGCACATCAAGATGTTTGCCTTCTAATTTAAACTCATATCTGTTTCTCCACATCATTCTTTGTAATGCTAATGACCATAAGGTGTGGGGGATGAGGGTGGAAAAGTAATGCAACTAGAGGCAAATTGATATTAACTGTGCCCTATTTTATACTATTAATATTGTAATGATTATTTGTTTTCTCAGCAAAGTAAAGAAAGATCCTTTCTGAATGATACAAATTTCTACTTATAGATCTATAGTTATTTAAGGTACACCTATAAAATATTTATGCATAAGTTTTGCAATTAAGTATAATAATGGCAAAATCCTCTCATTACCATGATGTGATCACTAATTAGTTTAGAAAATACGTTGACTCTCCTTTCAGCCACCAGGTTCTAGATGCTACCATGATGCCAACCTGAC
This sequence comes from Erinaceus europaeus, assembly GCF_950295315.1. Lineage (NCBI taxonomy): Eukaryota > Metazoa > Chordata > Mammalia > Eulipotyphla > Erinaceidae > Erinaceus > Erinaceus europaeus. The sequence goes on along the minus strand of NC_080166.1, from coordinate 25,785,329 downwards.
TTCCCTGGACAGACAACCCCACCAATGTGTCCTGGAGCCCTGCTTACCCAGAGCCCCGCCCCACAAGGGAAAGAGAGAGACAGGCTGGGAATATGGATAAACCCTTCAAAGCCCATGTTCTGCGGGGAAGCAGTTACAGAAGCCAGACCTTCCACCTTCTGCACCCCATAATGTCCCTTGGTCCATTCTCCCAGAGGGATAAAGAATAGGAAAGCTATCAAAGGGGGAGATGGGATATGGAGTTCTGGTGGTGGAAATTATGTGGAGTTGTACCCCTCTTATCCTATGGTTTTTGTTAGTGTTTCCTTTTTATAAATAACAATCATATATAAAAAGAAAATTGTGATGCTTCACATAGAAATATATACTATGCAAGATACCAATTTAAAAAAATCTGAACAAATCAGTGTTTTAAAAATATGTCCTTCTCCCAGAATGATGTCTTCCTTTAACAATCCAAGAAATGTCTTCTTAAATGAATCAGGAAAGCAACTTAACAGAAACAGATATGCCTTATTCTGTAAAGTATGCTGACTTTGTAATGTTGTGCAGGGATGAAATAATATGGGCCTATTTTTTTTACCTTCCTCAGTTGTTTTTTATTTGAGCTCAATTCAATTTGCTTATATTTTTACGTATCTTCTTATTTCACTATTTAATGCAAAAGATAACGTCTGAACATAAAGAGCCACCTTTAAAGAGTAGAGTGGGGGGGCGATAATAAAATGTAGAGTTCTTAGAAAAAAAACAGACAAGTCACTGTATTTGCGAAATAAACTGCAATGTTATTAAAAGAAGTTAGAAAGCACACATTTCAACTGAACCCACCCAGGTTAATTCTTCAACACTCTCCTTGGCCAAGTAAGGAAATTGCAAAATTAATCTTACATACAAATATTAGCCATGGAAAACCAAAATAACTTCAACTCTGTAATTCTTTTTTTTTTAATATTTATTTTATTTATTTATTCCCTTTTGTTGCCCTTGTTGTTTTATTGTTGTAGTTATTATTGTTGTTGTCGTTGTTGGATAGGACAGAGAGAAATGGAGAGAGGAGGGGAAGACAGAGAGGAGGAGAGAAAGACAGACACCTGCAGACCTGCTTCACCGCCTGTGAAGCGACTCCCCTGCAGGTGGGGAGCCGGGGTTCGAACCGGGTTCCTTATGCCGGTCCTTGTGCTTTGCGCCACCTGCGCTTAACCCGCTGCGTTACAGCCCGACTCCCAACTCTGTAATTCTTACACAAGTTTTGCGTGTAGTGTTCCAGAAGTGCTTTTTTTAAAATTTTTTTTATTCCCTTTTCTTGCCCTTGTTTTATTGTTGTGGTTATGATTGATGTCGTCGTTGTTGGATAGGACAGAGAGAAATTGAGAGAGGAGGGGAAGACAGAGAGGGGGAGAGAAAGAGAGACACTTGCAGACCTGCTTCACCACTTGTGAAGTGACTCCCCTGTAGGTGGGGAGCCGGGGGCTTGCGCCACCTGCGCTTAACCCGCTGCGCTACCGCTGGACTCCCAGAGCTTTTTTTTTTTAAGAATATGTTTTTTTTTTCAATTTTTATTTATAAAATGGAAACACTGACAAAACCAAAGGATAAGAGGGATACAACTCTACACAATTCCCACCAGCAGAACTCCATATCCCATCACCCTCCCTTTGATAGCTTTTCTATTCTTTAACCCTCTGGGAGTATGGACCCAAGGTCACTGTGGGGTACAAAAGGTGGAAAGTCTGGCTTCTGTAATTGCTTCCCAGCTGAACATGGGCACTGACAAGTCGATCCATACTCCCAGCCTTTCTCTTTTCCTAGTGAGACACAGCTCTGGGGAAGTGGGGCTGCAGGACACATTGGTTGGGTCATCTGCCCAGGGAAGTCTGGTTGACATCATGGTAGCATCTGGAACCTGGTGGCTGAAAAACAAGATTTAACATATAAAGCCAAGCAAATTGCTGACTAATTATGAATTTAAAGGGTAGAATACTACAGCTGAAGTTTTGGGGCCTCCGTTTTGAAGATAGCTAATAAGCCTATTTTAATTATATTCCAAAGGACCCATGACTATACTAGTTTTTTCCTGAGCCTGAGGTCCAGTAGGACTTTTAATGTGCCTTCTTTTCTTTCTCTCTCTCTCTCTCTTTTTCTTTCTAGTGATAGTAGTGCTATTTGCAGCTCTGAAAAGACAACGGAAAAAAGAGCCTCTGATCTTGTCTAAGGAAGATATCAGAGACAACATCGTGAGCTATAATGACGAGGGTGGCGGCGAGGAAGACACCCAGGCCTTTGACATTGGCACCCTGAGGAACCCTGCAGCCATCGAGGAGAAAAAGCTCAGGCGGGATATTATGCCGGAAACCTTATTTATCCCCCGGAGGACGCCTACAGCCCCCGATAACACTGATGTCCGGGATTTCATTAATGAAAGGCTAAAGGAGCATGACCTGGATCCCACCGCACCTCCCTATGACTCCCTGGCCACCTATGCCTACGAGGGGAATGACTCCATCGCGGAATCTCTGAGTTCCTTAGAATCAGGGACCACCGAAGGAGACCAAAATTACGATTACCTCCGAGAGTGGGGCCCTCGGTTCAATAAGTTGGCAGAGATGTACGGGGGCGGGGAGAGTGACAAAGACTCTTAACCTCGTTCTGGCCTCCAGCAAGAGGAAATATCTTTCCCCACACCACCTCCACTTCACAATATTTGAACCCAGGATGATGCTCCTGCCACTCAGCACAATTTTTTTTTCCCCACTGCCTTTTTAGTTTGTTCATTAATTACATTAATTCTTTCCTGTAGGATGTCTCATGGAATATATACGACGTTTTATTTAATCACTTCCAAGAGCCAAAGCTATGGAAATTCAGTGTTGACCATTTTAGGAAATAAAAGATAATTTCAGAAACATGAACAGGAGATTCTGCCCCTTACGCAACCTCACCAACAAGCAGCTTCTGTTAGATACATGCCCTGTCCTTGCAAATGAAGCTTTTCAAACAAACTAAAAACGGTGAAAACAACATTTAAAGTGTATCCTGTTCTGTACATTAAATTAAAATTAAAAATAATTTACATGTGGTGTTAGTAGGTGTGATATGCAACCTGGTATACAAACGTTTGTGCAATTTCATTTCAGCAAATTCTATCTGCTAATGTTTTATATTTATATTTTTGTATTTATTTTTAAAAAAATAAACCGGTTTTTACAACTACCTTTTCTCTCGCCAGCTTCTCTTTTTTGTTCTACAGAAAATAAAAGTTTCTTCATGACTGAAATATCCCAATATTTTTAAAAAATGCATTGAATGAAGTTAAGAAAGCAAAGTCCTTTTAGTTACTACTGAGAATCATTATCGAGAGCACACTAACCAAATTAATATAATTTAGGTAGGAATTACACTTCCAATGAATCTAAGTGGTGAAATGTGAAAACACTTTACCTTGAAAGAAAGTGCCCTTTACAGACAACAAGTTTAAAACATGCCATTCTTACATTTTTAATATGCCCAAATGTCATCAATGCAGTCATTTCATTATCCTCCGATTCACAGGAATCCTATCTGAAAGAATAAAGACCTAAAAAAAATTATCTGTATGGTATATATGCAGTTGGAGTTTATAGGCAATAATTGTTCAGGCAGGTTTCAGAGTAAAATAAATCTAATGGGATGTGTACTTAATTCGTATGGTGACTCTGAAAATGCGTAGTAATGACAGCAGTGATGCTGAGCAATTCACTATGACACAGCATTGAAATCATGTCAAGTTCTCAAAAAAAATGCTCTCATGCTTATTTGTTTGCAGCCTGTTTTGCTGTCAGTGGATGATTCAGTTGAAAGTAAAAATAAATAAATAAACAGTTGGCAGTTAATTATGTAGAGATCCTGAGATTCATTGAGGCCAACTGCTGCAGACTGATCCCTCTCTTCTCAAGCTCCAAACATGATTTATTTATAAAGTGAGCATTTTGTTGGGTCTAAACTAGAAAGTCATATTCCCTGCTGAGTACATCGTAAACAATAGCAAAGATGTGTGTGTTCTCCAGTTAGTGGAAATGCTATGCTTTTGGAGTGAATTACAGTGCAATATTCACATATCTTTAAATGAAGAATTAGTTCAATCTTCTTGAGTGATTTTTCTCCCAATTTGCAGCCTAAAAAGTGACATCTCCATACTCACAGATATTTAATTTTTTCATAGTAACTTGATTAGTGGCACAGTAGATGAAACATTAGACTCTCAGGCATGAGGTCCTGAGGTCAATCCCTGGCAGCACATGTACCAGAGTGATATATCTGATTCTTTCTCTCTCTCCTCCTGTCTTTCTCATTAATAAATAAATAAAATCTGGGGGGAAAAAAAGTCTAGTGAAAACAGAATACTTACACATTTCAATTTTCCATGCACTGTATTTTGACTCTCAAAATTACAAAGTCTAAGGAGACAAAATGGCTTGATTAGGGCTGCAGAAGTGAAGAGAAAAACTTCAAAGGGAGCAGGTGGTGGTGCACCTGGTCAAGCACACATGTTAGAATACACAAGCACCTGGGTTCAAGCCCCTAGTCCTCACGTGCAGGGGGAAAGCTTTGTGAGAAGTGAAGCAGTGTTGCAAGTATCTCTCTCTGTCTCTATTTCTCCCTTCCCTCTCGACTTCTGGCTGTCTCTATGCAATAAATAAATAAAGTTAATAAGAAAATTTAAAAAAAATACTTGGCTTTCTCCCAGTAGAGTGTTGCTAAGGATTAAAAAAAAAAATCATAAATCATCACCTAGAATTTAACCTGGGACATTTGAACATTACATATGACTGTCTTTTTGCATAATCATTATCCTGTCACTGTGCCCCTAAAAAGTTCTTTTTAAAATTATTTTGTTTATAAAAAGGAAACATTGACAAAACCATAGGATAAGAGGGGTACAGCTTCGCACAATTCCTACCACCAGACCTCTGTATACCAACCCCTCCCCTGATAGCTTTCCTACTCTTTAACCCTCTGGGAGTATGGACCCAAGATCATTGCAGGATGCAGAAGGTTGAAGGTCTGGCTTCTGTAATTGCTTCCCCGCTGAACATGGGCGTTGACAGGTCGATCCATACTCCCAGCCTATCTCTCTCTTTCCCTAGTGGGGAAGGGCTTTGGGGAAGCGGAGCTCCAAGGCACATTGGTGGGGTTGTCTGTCCAGGGAAGTCTGGTCGCATCCTGTTAGCATCTGGAACCTGGTGGCTGAAAAGAGAGTTAATATACAAAGCCAAACAAACTGTTGGACAATTATGTACCTAAAGGCTGGAATAGTGCAGGTGAAGCGTTGGGAGGTCCTCCACTTTGTAGATAGCTAGTAGGGATATTTTAGTTATATTTCAAAGGTTTTGTAGCTATACTAGTGTTTTTTGTTTTGTTTTGTTTTGTTTTGTTTTTGCCTGAGTCTGAAATATGATATGCAGGTGAATCCTAATTATTGTCTGGGGAGATGATATCATGGCTGGGAAAAGGACCAGAAAGCTGGATCAGGGAAGAGAGTAGCTCCCTAATAAGGGAAAGGGGCATAAATACTACTGTAAACCCCATCAATTTGATGTGATCTGGTGCCCATACTTAGCTTAGGAGCCTGTGTGAACTCTACATCCCCTAAAAAGTTCTTATTTAACTACAAGATTTTTCTGGCATTGTAAGAACTGCTGTATGAAGATAAAATTTCAGATTACTAAAATAGTACTCAGTAACAGGTATCCTAATATTCCCTGAAATGGTGGTGATATTATTATTAGCTACTTGAAGATCTGGAGTGATTTTTTTTTTTTTTTTTTTTTTACCAGAGCACTGCTCAGCGCTGGTTTATGGTGGTACAGGGAACTGAACCTGGGACTTCAGAACCTCAGGCATAAGTCTCTTTGCATACCCTTATGGTATTTACCCCCAGCCGGGAGATCTGCAAATGTTAACTGTGTGTCCATAATTTATAAGTAGTCTTCCTTGCACTGTGCTGGCCTATATACCAAATAAACAGAATATTCACTAAAAAATTATTTGAAATACTAAGTGAAAAAAGTGTCATTATCATACTTTTGCCTTCATCAGAAAAGTTTGTTTTGCCTTATTTACTAATTATCTTTGTATTTATTTATTTATTTTCTTTTCCTCCAGGGTTATTGCTGGGCTCGGTGCCTGCACCATGAATCCACCACTCCTGGAGGCCATTTTTTCCTCCTTTTGTTGCCCTTGTTGTTGTAGCCTCGTTGTGGTTATTATTATTACTATTGTAGATGTTGTTCGTTGTTGGTTAGGACAGAGAGAAATGGAGAGAGGAGGGGAAGACAGAGAGGGGGAGAGAAAGATAGACACCTGCAGACCTGCTTCACCTTGTGAAGCGACTCCCCCGCAGGTGGGGAGCCAGGAGCTCCAACCCGGATCCTTACTCTGGTCCTTGCACTTTGAGCCACGTGCGCTTAACCCAGTGCGCCACCGCCCAACCCCCTGTATTTATTTTTTAATAAAGACAGAGAAGCAGAGAGAGATTTAAAGAGGCCTCAGCACCAAAGTATTCTTCAATGCCTTAGGGGAGACATGGAGTTGCATACATGGAAAATAGCAGTGAGTTATTTCACCAGCCCTTATCAAATATCTTATACAGAATAAAATAATAGAAAAAAATATTCCTAAAAGAATAGAAAAATGGGAAAAGGACTGCACTCACTAATAATAATAATAGTTATTATTTTTATAAATTATTATCATTATTATCAGTAGTAGTAGTATATGATCCCTAGGCTTCACACTTCCTAGTCACCAACTTTTTGAGATGAGGAGAGAGAGAGAAAGAGAGAGAGAGAGAGAGAGAAACAGTGTTAAAATAGTAGGCACCAGACTCAAAGCACGTACACAATCTATGTTATTTAGCTTGCAGGCCCAATTTTTAATTTTTTTAAATTTTTAGTTGTTTTTTTAGTATTTATTTATTTTTCCCTTTTTGTTGCCCTTGTTTTTCATTGTTGTTGTAGTTATTATTGTTGTTGTCGTCGTTGTTGGATAGGACAGAGAGAAATGGAGAGAGGAGGGGAAGACAGAGGGGGGAGAGAAAGATAGACACCTGCAGACCTCCTTCACCGCCTGTGAAAAGACTCCTCTGCAGGTGGGGAGCCAGGGACTCAAACCAGGATCCTTGCTTGGGTCCTTGTGCTTTGCGCCACATGCACTTAACCTGCTGCACTACCGCCCCGACTCCCAAAAGTTTTTTGTTTTTTTTTTGATGGAACTAACAGCTATGCAACAACAAAAAAAATACCAAAATTTAGACTCTGCCTTTAAGAACTTCATGTTTAGCAAATATTATGTAAAGTTTAAAAATTATAAACTGTCATACAAATGGAAAGTTAAAAAATAAAACTAAACATTTCTTGAATTTATTTAATTTGAGGATAAAACCCAGCTCGTTCTCTCTCTCCACCATTTCTTCAGTTCGTAGTACCAGGGATATAGTGTCTAAATAATTTCATTAAATTCAACAACATTTCTTTCTTTCATTTTTTTTTTGCCTCCAGTGTTATAGCTGGGCGCCTGCTATATGAATCCACTGCTCCTAGAGGCTATTTTTCCCATCGTTATTGCTGCCATTGCTGTTGTTGTTGGATAGGACAGGAATTGATAGAGGAGGGTAAAACAGAGGGATGGGGAAAGAAAAATAGATACCTACAGACCTGCTTTACCACCTAGGAAGTGACTCCCTTACAGGCGGGGAGCTGAGTACTCAAACTGGAAATCTTATGGGGGTACTTAGGCCAAACTCCATGTGCTGTGCTTCACCCTCTTAGTGCTTAACCCAGCCTCAACAACATTTTTAAATATTACCTTTCTTCATTCCATAACTGTTTCATCACCAGTTATGATCACTCAAGGCAATATTGAAATCTTACTTAAACAAATCTATCATCTTCCTTAACTGCTATTATCAAACTTCTTTTAAGGTAACTTTTCCCAATGTAATTATGTTCTAACTTGGAATAATCTTTTCTTTGAAGTTTTTCCTACTTAACAGCATTCAGCCCCACTGTTAGTGTTCTTCTATGCAGAATAAAGAAATTATCTTTAATCATGATCATAGTTCTTCTACACATTTATGTGATTATGAGATTTGCAGAGTAGTAATTCGACTTGCTAAATACTGCTTATACGGGGTATACAATCCCTTATATATTTGTTTTGTCCTGTTTTGTTCTGTTTTCTATTGCTAGGGTGTCATAACTCTGGGTCAACTTCTGTTTGAAAGACATAACACCAATGCTTCCTCCAATGCAATTACTTAAACCTGAGTGTTGGACATAACAAAGCGGGTCGGCTATCAAGATGAGACTTTTCTGGCCCAGTCCCTTAGAACTTGAACAGCTACAGATGCAATTGTTTCCAATCATCTCTAACTTACCCACATATGCTTTATTTCCTAGCCTATCACTTCAAAACAAATGAAGTAGTGATCCTTCTGAAGCAGGACATTTCCCTTGTTCTGTTCATCATAGATTTCAATGAAGCCTCTTATCTTTAAAGTTTGATCTGGAGTCCTGTTAAGGGTTCAAACACATTCTCCCACCTTTCCCCAGCCCAGTAGACCAAAGCACACATTTTTAAAAATTTTTTTAATTTCTTGTTTTACATTTGACAGTAAATACAATAGTCTGTACATGCATAACATTTCCCAGTTTTCCATTTAACAATACAACCCCCACTAGGTCCTCTGTCATCCTTCTTGGATCTGTATTCTCCCCACCGAAGCACCCCAGAGTCTTTTACTTTGGTGCAATACGCTAATTCCAGTTCAGGTTCTACTTGTGTTTTCTTTTCTAATCTTGTTTTTCAATTTCTGCCTGAGAGTGAGATCATCCCATATTCACCCTTCTGTTTCTTACTTATTTCACTTAACATGAATTTTTCAAGGTTCATCCAAGATCAACTGAAAACGGTGAAGTCACCATTTTTTTTAGCTGAGTAGTATTCCATTGTGTATATATACCACAACTTGCTCAGCCACTCATCTGTTGTTGGACACCTGGGTTGCCTCCAGGTTTTGGCTATTAGAAATTGTGCTGCCAAGAACATATGTGTACACAGATATTTTTGGATAGGTGTGTTAGGTTCCTTAGGATATATCGCCAGGAGAGGAATTGCAGGATCATAGGGTAGGTCCATTTCTAGCCTTCTGAGAGTTCTCCAGACTGTTCTCCACAGAGGCTGGACCAATTGACATTCCCATCAGCAGTGCAGGAGGGTTCTTTGACCCCACAACCTCTCCAGCATTTGCTTCTGTTATCTTTTCTAATGTATGACATTCTCACAGGAGTGAAGTGATATCTCATTGTTGTCTTTATTTGCATTTCTCTGACAATCAGAGACTTGGAGCATTTTTTCATGTGTTTCTCGGCCTTTTGGATCTCTTCTGTGCTGAATATTCTGTCCATGTTCTCCCCCCATTTTTGGATGAGGTTATTTGTTTTCTTGTTGTTGAGATTTGCAAGTTCTTTATATATTCTATTAGCCTCTTGTCTGATGTATGGCATGTAAAGATCTTCTCCCATTCTGTGAGTGGTCTCTTGGTTTGGGTAGTAGTGTTTTGTAGCTGTGCAGAAGCTTTTTAATTTGATGTAGTCCCATAGGTTTATGCTTGCCCTAGTCTTCTTGTAATTTAATTCTTTTCATTGAAGATATCTTTAAAATGTATGTGGAAAAAAGTTCTGCCAATATTCTCCTCTAAGTATCTGATAGTTTGTGGTCTAACATCCAAGTCCTTGATCCACTTGGAATTTACTTTTGTATTTGGTGAAATATAGTGGTTCAGTTTCATTCTTCTGCATGTTTCAACCCATTTTTTTTTCCAACACCATCTGTTTAAGAGACTCTGCTCTCCCCATTTAGTAGTCTGAGCACCTTTGCCAAAGATTAGATCTCCATAGGTGTGGGGGCTTACTTCTGGGCTCTCAATTCTATTCCACTGGTCAGAGCACACATTGTGTGTGTGTGTGTGTGTGTGTGTGTGTGTGTTTCTAATTTTGTGGAGGATTTTAATGATCACTTAAAATCTCATAATAATTTCAGCTATTATGAAAGTCTGGATTATTCCCCCAATTCTAAGATGTCACTGATCAGAACATCTTATGTCTAACATACCCAGAGGAGTGTTGAAGATTTCCCTAGGAACATCACACTAAATCTACATTATTTCTTCCTTTCTTCCTCTCTATTTGACAACACTTTCTTCTGCAACAAGATGCTCAGTAACAAGATTTATTTATTCATCCATTCATTTACTGTCATGGTTTTCACTGTGTCATAATTTCACTAATTCTGGTGCAGGTCTAGTTTTTTATTTGTTTGCTTTTGTCATCACTTGATGATTCATCATTCCAAGCTGACTTTTTTCCAGACAGAAATAGAGAGAAGAGAGAAAGGCACCACAGCACCAAAACTTCTTTCAGTTCCGTGGAGGCTGGGTTTGAACATGGGTTGTGCTTATGACAAAACTAGCTTACTATCCCTGTGAGTTTTTTTGCTGGCTTTGGACTCTACATTTTGTTTTTTTTTAAGATAGAGAGTGAGAGAAAGAGAAGGGAGACAGAACGAGAAGGACAACACCATCGCACTGCTCTGCTGCTAATGAAGCTTCAATTAAAATCAAACACTAGCTGAGTAAGATATCTCTTGAATAGTGTGATTAATTTGTTATGGGTATGATCCAGGCTCAGTCAGGGATCTCACCACACAGAAGGAACTTCCCATACTGTGGTGTCTGTTTCTGTCCTTTCTTTTCTCCTTCTCTTTTTCCTTCTCCTCCTCCTTCTTCTTCTTCTTCCTCTTCTTCTCCTTCTCCTCCTTCTTCTTTTCTTCCTCTTCTCCTTCTCCTTCTCCTCCTCCTCCTCCTTCTTCTTCTTCTCTTTCTCCTCCTCCTCCTCCCCCCCTCCTCCTCCTCCTCCTCCCCCCCCCCCTCCTCCTCCTCCTCCTCCTTCTTATTCTTCTTTTTTCCAACTGGAGTTCTTCCATGACTAGAGTTGCATAACCCATCCCCTCCACTGGAAGTTTCCCTATTCTTTATCCCCCGAGGAGTATAGACCAAAGATATTAATGGGGAGCAGAAAGTGGGAGGTGTGACTTCTGTAATTGCTTTCCTGAGGGATACGGGTGTTGAAAAGTTGATTCAAATGCTCAGTCTGTTTCTATCTTTCCCTAGTGGGGCTGGGCTTTGGGAAACAGGGGTTCTAGGACACATTGGAGAGGTTATTTGCCCAAGGATATCAGGTTGGCTCATGGTAGCATCTGAAACTTGGTAGCTGAACATGTAAAGCAGAAAATTTTGTTTAATAATCAAGGACCTAAAGGTAAAAGTATAGTAGATGAAATTTGGGGTTGTCATGTTAGAAAAAGCTAGAAAGTCTATTTTATGTATTTTCCAAGGGGCCCGTGACTACTACTTTTTGATTGAGCCCAACAGCCAACATGCAGGTGGGCTAGAAGTATTGTCTGGGAAAATGGTGTCATAATTGAGACTAGGACTAGAAAGCTGGACAAGGGCAGAGAGAAGCTCCCTAATATGGGTAAAATATATGAATACTATTAATTGTAAAACCTATCGATCTGATTTAGGGCCCATGTTTATTCATATTTAGAACAGGAATCTGTATAACCTCTCTATCCATGTCAGTCTGAGCTCACGTTCTATGGCTATATCTAGGAACATTCTAGGCTGCATTCATTTCAGGACCAGTCTTCCTCAAGTAACAGAGTATGGTGACCCAAAGAGAGGGGCAATTTCTACCATTGTTGTCCTACATTGAGGGCAATGTCCTGTAGAGGCCCACAAGAGGGTTTATGATGTTGTTCCATGACCAGTGACAGTGGATAGAAGGAACTGTTAGAGGTCTAGGCCCATATTATCTATTTGGTAACCCCAAGATTCCCTGACTAGGGCTGATGGGGTAGCCTGATAGCGACTAAAAGGACCATCACTATAGTGTGCCAGCCTCTTGCCCCTCCTTATCCAGCTTTCCTAGTCCTTACTTTATCTGACATGCTTGGACTTAGAGTGAGAGAAATGAAATAGGGAGTAGGTAAAGAGGGTATCTAGTTCTAAGCAGAAAATATTTGACTAAGTACCTTATGGTGTCTTTTAGTTTTTTCTACTTGCTTGCTGATCTTATTGAGTTCCCTGCCTTTTTTTTCACTCTGAAAAAGTTGACATGGCATAGAGAAATGAAGCTCCAGTAACAACTGAAAAAACAAACTGAAGTTTATCTTTTATTTTATTTATATATTTATATTTTTACCAAAGCATTCCATGGCTCTGGCTAATGGTCATGCAAAATATTGTACCTGGGACCATAGCTTCAGACAAGAGAATATTTTTGCATAACCATTATGCTATCTTTCCCACATATTAGATGTTACTTTAAGTGACCCTATATTGTAAATGTGCATGGAACATCTCTGATGTGTCAAAGATTAGTATAGTGGAAACTGATGCTATAATAGCCCAAAAATGGAAATAACCAAAATATCCAACAACAGATGACTGGCTAAGAGAGTTGTGGCCAATATAGACGATGAAATATTATACAGCTACTAATAATGATGGATTCACTTTCTTCACCTCATCTTGGATGAAGCTTGAAGGCACATTATTAAATGAGATAAATCAGAAAGTACAGGGTCAATATGTGATGACCTCATTTATGGGCATAATTTAAGAAACAAGAACAGAAAGGGGAAGCACAAGACGAAGCTTAGACAATTTTGGTATATTGTCCCCAAGCAAAGGGGAATGAAGAAGGAGGGCAGGGGGAACCCGGGGGCTTGGGGATTATGAGGTCCTGGTGCATGTTAGTAGAAAAGGACACCCATCATAGGGAGATGGAAAATTGTACCCACGTGCTACTGTATGTGTCGTACTATAAGCGATTAGCCTCCTAATAAAAAAGACCATTTCAACAACAACTACAACAAAAAGTAATCAAATAATAAGTGCAGAGTCAAAGAGTGGCAACCTTCTAATGTTCCAGTTTAGTTACAATGGTGAGAGTGAACAAAGATATTTGGAGCTCAGGGTCATTAGTGGTTAAACAATTTTATTTATGTCTGTGTAAATGATCTAAACTTCCCTTCAAAAACCCCAGACAGGGCTTGAGGCCTTCCTACTCATGACCACAGAATGTGAGCTCAGATCTACAGGGATGCAGAGGTTACATAGATTCCTGAGCTGAATATGGGCCCCAGATCACATCAAATTGATGGGGTTTACAGTCAACAATACCTATAAAACTTTCCCATGTTTGGGAGCTCCTCTCTTCCCTGACACAGCTTTCTGTTCCTTTTTCCAGCCATGACATCATCTCCCCAGACAGTAACTTGGATCCACCTGCATATCAAATTTCAGGCTCAAAAAACAACAACAACAACAAAAAACTAGTATAGCCACAGGCCCTTTGGAATATAACTAAAATATGCCTACTAGCTATCTACAAAATGGAGACACCCCCCACCCCAACTCTTCATCTGTACTATTCCAGCCTTTAGGTTCATGATTAGTCAACAACTTGTTTGGCTTTGTATATTAACTCTCTTTTCAGCAACCAGGTTCCAGATGCTAGCAGGATGCCGACCAGACTTCTCTGGACAGACGACCCCACCATTGTGTCCTGGAGCTCAGCTTCCCCAGATGTTGTTTTCGCTGGGCTGGCTTCATGGCCGGGTAACAGACGACCAGGGACTCATGGTTGAGCTGTAGGCAGTATCTCTTTATTCATGCAGGACACAGCACAATCTATACCAAGCTAAGCTAAACTAAAAACTACAAACAATCTTGTCCTTATAAGTATACTAGCCCAGTAGGGTGGGAACAGAATGAGATGCAGAGAGGGTGGAGAGAAAGTGACTGGTGAAAATCAGGGTATGACAAGGAGAGAGGGCGGAGCAGGCAAGAATTCTACCACTGAACCACCAATGCCCTGGAGGGAGGTGGTGCTTGTTAACAGTGGTTATGTAAATAGAATGAAGTGGTTATGTAAATAGAATAGTGTTAAGCAGGGGGGATTAAACTAATGAAACAGAAGGGGTTTTTAAAAGCATACAAATAATTCCCCCTTTCTTTTTAACTAATGACCATAGTATCGGGATTGCGGGGTGAACAGAAACCTATAATGTACAGGCGTTTTCAAAAGAACTGGCATAAGACATGGAAAACAAAATAGGCGAGCAGCAATAACCAGTGTGATGCCAAGGGGAATGTTTCTTGCATCAAAGGGCAAGGCCTAGGAGGCGAAAGGGCATTTCTTGCCTCTGGGAGCGCTTCATGCCTCTGGGGGCATCTCTTGCCTCAAAGGGCATTTCCTGCCTCTGTGGGCATAACCTAATAAGGAGGGGGAGTTTTCTGTCTTTGGGGAAAGAGCCTGAAGGCGAGGGGACATGACCTATAAAGTCTCAAGGCAATTGGCTGAAGTTAGTCTTTGAGAAATACAGCAGCATGTACCAGTAAGTCTGATGGAGGTGTCAGTTCAAAGTAGCTGACCACAGAAGAAAATGCTAAGGGATGAAATGCTGCATGTCTGTCTTGATGGGGAATGTCAGCCACCAGAATTCTGCTTTTCTGTAGAGAGTGATCTTTGGAGTCTGTGAATCTGTTTCTTCAGGTCGTGCCAGGTCACATCATTAGTTACCAGGGGTGTGTTGTAGTCATTCCATCTTGTGGGTGATGTCAGAGAACAGGATCCAAATGGATTTCCAGGAATTCCATTTGAGTAGCAGATTTAGAAGTTTACTATAATTGATAACTCCATTATAATTGGAAGTCCTTTCTAGTATGATTTTAAGGTTGTTTAAACAGTTTAAACTCAATAAAATGTGGAAAGGTAAACAGGAGAACCACGGTAGAAGCCTCAGGCATGAGAATAATTAACATAATCATTGCACTATCTTCCCCATCCATAACTCATACTGTTTCAGGATTAAACGTTTCAGATTTATGCCAAAACGTAAAAAAGAAATCAAAGGAGGGAAAAAAACAACTTTTGGGATTGTTTCTGGGTGTCTCTAGAAATCATGGCTGCGTCCAGCATTTTTTTTTTTTAAGTCAATGTCATACAAACATTCAGTCATTCAAATCACTCTCTTATGAAACAGATCTCACCATGTAGGATTAAGAGTCCCCGGAGGGCGTCCTAGTCCAAAAAGCTCCTTGAAATTCCATTTAGGGTGCTTCTGACTGTTCCTGCTGTATTGCTTCAGACATCTACTTTTAAAAGTGTCTTCCCATTGAAGAAAGAATCCAATCAGGAGAGTAGAACTAACCATGTGTCTCCATTCTTGGGGACTGCCAGGGTACTGGAGAACGCTCCTCAAATTAAAGTAGTCCTTCTCATTGGGAAACATGCGAGAAGAAGTCCAGAAAGTCCCAGGGGAAATCTCCGTACATATCCCAAGGTCTACGATCACGGTCATAAAGAACCAAACTGTGGCCCAGAGCAAAATGTAGTCCTTTTCCTCAGGAAACATGGGAGAGGGAATCCAGAATGTCCAAGGAGCAATCTCCATGCATCTCCCAAACTCTATGATTAGGGTCACAAGAAACCAAAGTTCCTGTTCAGGGAAACAAAGTGTGGCCCAGAGCAAAATGTTCCAGAGACAGAGTAACTGTCTCATGATGAAACAGTAGAGGCTTTGGCAAACCTCTTCATAAGTAGAAGAGAAGACCATAGTGCATAGGTAGGCAAAGTCTTCACTTATCTGGGAGTTGTGCAGGTCCGGTACCACGTTGTAGGCGCCATATATTGTTTTCGCCAGGCTGGCTTCATGGCCGGGTAACAGACGACCAGGGACTCATGGTTGAGCTGTAGGCAGTATCTCTTTATTCATGCAGGACGCAGCACAATCTATACCAAGCTAAGCTAAACTAAAAACTACAAACAATCTTGTCCTTATAAGTATACTAGCCCAGTAGGGTGGGAACAGAATGAGATGCAGAGAGGGTGGAGAGAAAGTGACTGGTGAAAATCAGGGTATGACAAGGAGAGGGGGCAGAGCGGGCAAGAATTCTACTACTGAACCACCAATGCCCTGGAGGGAGGTGGTGCTTGTTAACAGTGGTTATGTAAATAGAATGAAGTGGTTATGTAAATAGAATAGTGTTAAGCAGGGGGGATTAAACTAATGAAACAGAAGGGGTTTTTAGAAGCATACCAACACCCAGAGGCCCACCCTGCTAGGGAAAGAGAGAGACAGGATGGGAGTATGGATCAACTTGTCAATGCCTATGTTCAGCGGGGAAGCAATTACAGAAGCCAGACCTTCCACCTTCTAGATCCCACAATGACCTTGGGTCCATACTCCCAGAGGGTTAAAGAATAGGAAATCTATCAGGGGAGGGGATGGGATACAGAGATCTGGTGGTAGGAATTGTGTGGAGTTGTACCCCTCTTATCCTATGGTTCTGTCAATGTTTCCTTTTTATAAATAATAATAAAAAAACCAAACATAATGTGTATATCCATTATGCATATCATTTTTGTACATTCAAATATATCTTAATTTAGCCTATATTCTATAATTTGCATCTATCTGATTTAGCTGATGCTCCTTTGTTATCTCTGTGAGCCTTCAAATGAGGCTTTTGCTTTTTTGTTAAACTAATAGTATTTCACTTCGAGATACAGAAACAACACAAGCAAGGAAGAGGGGGAAATACACTTTATTTATTTATTTATTTATTTATTTATTTATTTTTCTGAAAGAAACGGAAAGACCAGAGTACCATCCAGTAATGACATATGTGGTGCTTGGATGTCGAGCAATTCCTGTGCTCCAGTTCTGAGACCTCCTTTCTCTGAAAAGATACTTTTCACATTTTAATAAATACAGAGAAACAAAAAGACAAAGATAATTTTTCCAGACTATTTTTCTACTGTTATTATAAATGCGATTTTTTTGAATATGCATAAAATATCCCAAATGCATTCTATTCATTTAATTAAGTGATTTATGTACAAAATATATTAATGATTAACAAGAGCACAGTAGAAGACTGGTAGACAATTTGTGAAAAAATTTTTCCAGCTGTGGAATTTTCCTGAATTTGGAACATGACATTTACAACTCCACAGGAAAGAGAGCACAGCAGCTCTGTTCCCAAATTTATCTGGCAAACCACCTACACAGTGTGAAATATTTAGAAGCACTCCTGAGAATCTTGCCATGGTCTTTTTTTCTCTCTCTATTCAGGATAGAGAGGGTTTTAAATGAGTTATTTTACCAACGTATGAAACTAACGCCTTTGTATTAATGTTTTCTTGTATATCTATGATCCTCTTTAGTAATATTCTCTATAGTACATTTCTCCAAGGTGATGTAGCTAATGTCGATATAGTGTTGGGAAGAAAGTTAGCTAAATGTATTGACTGATCTACTTCTGCCATATTTTACGTTTCTTTTAGTAATGTTAAACTTTAGTGTTGCAAAGTTAGTTTGAAGTGATCAGTTATTTATTTTTTCTAGCTTTACTGAGATATAAATGGCATAAAACACTGATTAAGGTGTGCAGCACAATGCTTTGATATACTTATATATTTTTAACAGCATAAAGTTCATATTTCTATTTCTTCAAAGAGTTACATTTTACTCAAAGCAGAATTTTATCGGTACTTGCAATAGCTCTGAGCATAGAAATTATTCATTCAAAAGGGTCTAGGTAGGTTAGTAGTTCAAAAATGTGGAACATTCTCTTGGCAGATCCCTACATTTTAGATTAAAGCAACTTCTTAATTCTGAGGTTACATTTGGTTAAACAGTATAAGCTGAGAAAACACTAGTTGTAAGTAGTGCATTGGACACCTAAGTAGGTATTACATAAATACTTGTTGAGTGATTGATTAATCTTGGCATTCTAATAGTTTGTTTTCTAATTTTGGCGCAGTGGAAAATGTCAGGTTCCATGCCTTCCCTACTCTCCACCAAAAAGGCAACATGTTTCATTCATATTGAAAAAGCATATTCTAGAAATGTCACTGTAACCTTTTAAGATGACAGTCTCTGCCTAGGAATTCTTGACAGCAGCTATGCACAATTATGCCAACTATATATTAAAACTTTCTTACATCATCTTCTCAACAGTGATAACCTGAATAGACAGAAGTTAGATGACTGGGGGATGGAAATCCAAACTTGATGTACTTTTTTAATAAACTTTTTGAGAAAGGAATAGTAAAAATGAAATTCAGTTTCTGCTCTATTTACTGGCTAAGTGACTAATTTAAGTTATTTAAAGGTAACCTTATTATGTTTCATTTTCTCTGTGAAACTAACATTTCAGTGCATTATTGATATTAGAAGTATTGAATAAAACTATTTTTCACCTGGATACAGTTATTGATACATGCTGTTCAGTTTTGTGGAAAGTGTGATAAAATGCAAACACAAGGGTTATTCTCCAAATGACTTAAATCTCTCTCTCTCTCTCTCTCTCTCTCCCTTCCCCTTTTCCTTTCCCTCTCTCTCTCACACATATAATGGCAAAATCAAGTACATAAAACAAACAAATATTTTTAATGTACGTACTTGAAAATTACACAAAGCACTGAAAGACCGTGTGTAATTTAAAACTATAATGGTAATGATTAGGCTGATAGAGATAGTGATGATGATAATGATAATGACTGAAACTAACATAATATGCCTATTATATACCAGGGATTGCTCCAAATGCCATATATAATCTGAGACATTTAATTATCATAATAGTGTTTTTATGTAAGTACTATTATAAATTTAATTTTACATGTGAGAAAAATTGCAATAAGAATAAAATAAAATTACTTAATGTCCTACTTTTTTATTTATGATCAGTATATTTTGACAAAAGATGTCTATAATAGTCAATGAAAGACAAGAACAGTCTTCATTTCATATATTTTTTAAAATTTTTATCATGCTACTAGGGGTTAGTGATTTACAATACAGTCTTCCAACTTTGGTCTTTTTCCACTCACATGCACCAAAGCCTCCAAAACCTTTCCCCTCCTTCTTCAGAGACTTTTGCTTTGATTATTTCACTTTGTGTTTTCCCTTTCTTTCATTGTTCAACTTAAAAGTATAAGCGAGATCAGCTGGGATTTGTCCTCTTTATGGCTTATTTAACATGATTACTTCAAGTTCCATCCAAGATGAGGTAAAGAGATGACTTTATCAGTTTTAACTGCTGCATAGCAGTTCATTTTGCATCTATAGGACATCTTTCTTAGCCACTCAATTGTCATTGGACACCTGGCTTGCTTCCAAGTTTGGGATTGTTACAAATTGTGCTGCTGTGAACATAACAGTGTATAGGCCTATTCAAAGAAGTATCTATCTTTCCGTTTTATATGTCCCCAGAAGAGAAACGGCAGGGTCTATTTCTAGCATTCTGACAAGTCTCCAGAATATATTCCACAAGGCTTGGACGAATTTACATTTGCATCAGTGGTGTACAAAAGTTCACTTCCTTGTGTCCCATAGCCTCTCTGACACTTGCTCCTTCTGTCTTATGTATGATATTCTCATGGGTGTAAAGTTACTTTTATTTTGTTTTTATTTGCATTTTCCCTGATCATCAATGACTCTGAACATTTTTCATTGGCATGTCGACCCTTTAGATCTCTTCCTTGGGGAAGATTCTGTCCATGAATTCTCCCCATTTTTCAGTGGGATTGTTTGCTTTTGTTGTTGTTGCTGAGTTCCCCATATATTTTTGCCACGAGACTTTTGTCTGATGTATGTCATGTAAGCCTCTTTTACGATTCTCCAGGAAGTCTCTGTTTTAGTGATGGTTCCTTTTGCTGTGCTGAAGATTTTCAGTCTGATATAGTCCCACTATTTGTTATTATTGTTTTGCTTTGTTTGTTGCTTTTCTTGCAGATGAACTTGTGTACTCAAACATGTTTTTAAAACTTATATCAAATTGAGTTCTGTCAATGTATTCCTCTAAGTATTTGGTAGTTAATGGTCTGACACCCATACTCCCAGAGGGGTAAAAAAATAGGAAAGCTATCAGGGGAGGGGATGGGATACAGGGTGGTGAGGATTGTGCTGAGTTGTACCCTTATTATTCTATGGTTTTTGTCAGTGTTTCCTTTTTATAAATAAAAATAAAAAAAAACTTTGATGCCTCTGAAGTTTATTTTGGTATGTAGTGAAATGTGGTGTTCCATTCTCATTCTTCTGCATACTTAAACACAAATTTCCCAACACCGTATGTTGGAAGAGATTCTCCTTTCTCCATTATTTTTGGAAGAGATTCTCCTTTCTCCATTATTTTTTGGGCCCCCTTGACAACAATTAGATGTCTCTAAGTGTGGGGTGAAATTTTACTCTTAGTGCACATGAAGTGGGTGTCTCATTTCCAAGGTAAAGCTTTTAAAATCAGTTTTAGTACTGGTAAGGCTAAACTAATCATTCTTGACATCTTAGCATAGGAAAAAATTGAATATTGTTATGAAGACTATTATTGACCTGGGAGGTGGTGCAATGGATGGAGTCTTGGGATCTCAAGCATGAAGTCTCCAATTTAATCTGTGCCAATGCTTAAACCAAAGTCATGGTTTGGTTCTCTCTCTCTTCTTCTTTTTTTTTTTTAATATATGTATGTATATATATTCTTGGAGAGAGAAAAAATTTGAGAGGGAGGAGATAGAGAGGAAAGAGACAGAGACATCTGTAGCCCTGCTTCACCACTTATGAAGCTTTATCACTGAAGGTGGGGACCAGGGGCTTTAATCTGGGTCCTCGCATACTGTAATGTGTGTACTTAACCAAGTGTGTGACCACACAGCCCTTCTTCCTCTTCTTAAAAGGATGGCAGGACTTTACAAACACTGTAGCTATCTGACCTTAAAGTGGCCAACAGGGTCCACATACTTAGAATTAAGAAACACACTGAACATCAAATGGGGGACTTAATATTCTTTCCTTTGGGTGTTAGTAAGTGGAAAACACATTTGTGGAACTCATATTAAATTGAAGGAGCCATGATCTGAATTTCAGGAAGACTTTGGCTATTCATATTTAGAGTTTGTATTTATTCAGAAGAGTGAAATCAACAACAACAGCAGCAACAACAACAATGGACAACTGAATGCCAGCACATTAGAGTCCTCCTTGATAAAATCATCCTTTTGGGAGAGTCAGTCAGTAAGCCACTAGCAATCTAAAAGACATTTTAGTGTATACACTGATACAATGCAAGCTTGATTTAACCCCTCGTCTGTGAAGTCAACTATGTGAATTTGCTAAATTAATATTTGTTATGTACAGTTGTAGGTTGTGTACTGACTAACCAGTGTGTCCTACAGCAAAAGTGAGATAGAGAAATTTATTGCTCACAGCATCTGGAGGAGATCTAGACCCTCTCCAGTGCCCATGCTTGGCCAGGGCAAAATGTAGGCAGTGTGAATGGAGCAGAACTTGAGGCATACACCACGATTAGGCTTTGCAGAAGGAAGATTTAGGGTCCCAAGGGTAAGATCAGCTTGGTCAATTCAAATAACAAGGAGATGGGACTTGATGGATTTTACAGGGGTCTTGTTTAAAGAGTAAACAAGGAGATGGCCCTTGGAGATGCGGGAAGAATGTTTATCACAGTTAATCCACAACCACAATAGGATGACTCATATCAGCAACTTAAACACACTTAAGTCTGGGGTGCTGGGACATAAGCCAAATGCTTATGGGAGGTGTTAATATCACTTCAAATAGCAGTAAAAATTGCTTCTTGTGTGGGAATATGTGTGTTTTGGGTATAGAAATGTTTTGCATATACAACAATCCCACACTGAAATATATTGATTCATATTTTCGCTTGTTTATCATAACTCTCTATAGAATTTTTGACATATTTATAACTTCGCCAATTTCAGAGTTTATTCTAAATTTTTATTGCCATAGTTGTAAATCACTATATGGACACATATTCATTTATGTATTTTAATTTATATGTTTATTTATTGGGTAGAAAGTGAGAAACCCTGAGAGGGAAGGGGGAGATAGAATGGGAGAGAGAGAAAGACAATTTCACAGCTTGTGAAATTTCTCCCCTGCCAGTGGGAAACAAGATCATGAAGCCTGTCCTTGTGCATTTTAATGGGTTTGCTCTACTGGGTGTGTCACTGCCCTGCCCCCTGTCTAGAGACTTTAAGTTGCAAATTTTGATTAGCTTCCAGTTTACTAGCTCAGGTCTGAAAGAAGTTTCCCTGAGCTAAAATCATGGCACCCACCAGGCTGAGTACCTTTCTAGAAACTAAGAGCGTATTTACTTGCCTTTCAGTAATTGTAGACTAATCACTACGGATTCCTCAGTGACAGTTTCCTTTCTATATAACAATTCTCAACTGAGTTTTAAGTCTTCATATCATATCAGTATAATTTTTTCTCTGCTTATTCTATTGTTAAGTCTGATTACATTGGAGCCAATTAAATAAGTATTCAGAATAAATATGATTTTAAAGTCAGCTGACTGTCCACCCCATCTACACTTTTATTTATCTTTCTTTGCAAACTAAAACATTCAAAATATTTTCAAGGATTAGCATATTTATATTATTAGGGGATATTCTTTCTTTCTTTCTTTCTTTCTTTCTTTCTTTCTTTCTTTCTTTCTTTCTTTTTTTTTCCATAGAATTTATCAGCTCTGGTTTATGGTGGTAGAGGGAATTGAACCTGAGATTTTGGAGCCTCAGGCCTGAAAGTCTCCTTGCGTAACCATTATGTTAACTGCCCTCACCCTAAGGCTATTATTCTATTTCTACTCTTTCCAGCTTTAACAGCAACCATTCAGTTTTCTGACCACAAAGCAGATTAAAAAATAGTCCAAAACTTCAAAAACCTATCCAATGTGGTGATATTTTCCAAGCTCGACATGAAATACTTTCTTCAGTCTTTTTTTTTTTTTTGCTGGATTGGATATAAAGGAGTTTACTTTGTTGTATGATCTAGTTGTTTGATCCTTTTGATGCATTGAACATAAACAAAGTATTTGTTTCCCTTGTATAGAAAAGAAACTGGAAGCATCAAACTTAGGAAAAAAGTAAAATAAAAAGATTACTCTGTCAGTTTAGTGAGGTTTATACTACGCAAGTGGTGACCTTGAAGATGCTGAATGTGGTTGGTACAGGTGAGGCTAGAGTGAGTTTTATTTCTATTTTACTTCTGTATTATACTTACCACTAGCCCCCCACCCTCGCTGCCTTTTCTTTTTTACTCCTTCTAATTTATATTCTCCAGAGAAGTGTTTCTGTACAACTAATACTTTGTAGCCTTCTCCTTTTCAGTCTACCTTCCCATAGCTGCTGCTGTGACTTATAACATCCAGATATGTGTTCAGTATTTTATTATTTAGTTCTGAAATTTTCTAACTGAAGGTAATAAGGCAAGTTAGCTTCATGATTTCTTGTGGTTCTTTTTTTCCATCCACTGTTTCAAGGAGTGTTTTAAGTCTCTGCTCCCCTTATATGTATCTTGCAGAATGGAATATTGTATTTATCAATAAAACAAATGAGCAAAAAAAAACAACTGGTGTTTCTATCTCTTTATGAAGTGTATTTCTCTTCATGGATACCTAGAAGGTAGGCTGTGTGTGTCTATGTGTTTCAACACTTATTGACTCTTCTTTTTGGGAAAGAGAATATAGGAGCAAATCAAGTGCAGGCAAGCAGTGTTATTATTCAGAGTCAGAATTAACTTTTTCTTATCTATTATTCTTTCCAACTAAAGAGCTAATAAGCAAATACTCTTTTGGATGACTTAAAGATGCCATGGAACTCATCACTTCACAGTAATAAATACTAGTAAAGAAGGATTTTAATGTTTGGCAAGTAATAAAATTTATAAAATAGTTACCATTTAGTTATTTTTTTCTTTTCTTTTTCTCTTAACTTTTTGTACATGTGGAAATATGGCTGAAAATGAAACAAAGGGTTAAAGTATTTAGGAAAGTAAATACTTTTCTTCTTCTTTTTTTTGTAAATACTTTTCTATAGATTTTAATGAAATTTCTACCATTAGAATATATTGGAAATAGGCAAAAGAAAATGTCATATGCAAATTTACATTTCAATATAGTGGTCAAATAATCATACAGAGACACAAATTAATTATTTTCTATCTCAGTTTCCAGTCTCAGTTCTCTTTGAATAAGAGAGCTTTGAACTAGATGCTCCCTGTTTCAACACTTGCAGTTCTATACATAACGTTTTTATTTGCTTCCTATTTCAAAAATTGCTTTTTGTTCCTGTTTTATGTATCCAATATACTTTTTTCCTTTTTGACACACACACACACACACACTAGTTCCACTTCACTTTTATTGTTGCTTTATATTCCTTGTGGCCTGTAATTGCGACTATCTTTTCATAGATAATGTGCTCATTTTTAATGCTAATAATTTTTGTTTTACTCTAGCAATTAATATCTGAAGAGAACTGGGGAAAAGGTAAAATCTCATCCCTTCTGTCATGTTCTTTTAGCTAAAGTAATCCTATTTTGAAATGCTTGCTTTATTGGGAAAATATTTTTTATAATGTACTTTATAAAATTGTACAGTGTTGTTCTTAATTAAGTAATGTTGAGTGACTACCAAATACCAAGTGCTAGTACAATATGTCTAAGTAGTAGAACTCATGTCAGCAACATAGCTCAGCTGGTAGAGAACAGGATTTATGGGGGGGAGATAGCATAACAATTATGCAAAAAGACTCTCATGCCTGAGACTCTGATGTCCCAGGTTCAATCCCCTACACCACCGTAAACCAGAGCTGAGCAATGCTCTGATTTAAAACAAAAAAAAAAAAAGAAAAAGAAAAAAGAGAACAGGATTTATAAGTTTCAGAACTGAGCAAAACATCAATATCTATTTTTTTCTGCGAAGTTAACATTTTACACAAGACTACATATGCTGGGAAATTGTGCAGATGCAGTCACATCTGCCATGTTGTCCCCTAGGGCTATTGCTAGTTCCTGCGAGAGTTGGGACATTCTCGGAGCGCCTGTTCTGCCATGTTGTGCCCTCAGGGCATTGTCTGTTCCCCTCGATATTTGGAGTGCTTTGGTTACTCCTCCCCCTTCCCATTCTCGCACGAGCTACTCCCATAAAAGCCCTTCTTCTTCTGCACCTCTCTCTCTTGCCAGCTTCTTCACTTCAGTGTTTAGACACAGGAAAGGTTACTGTGTGAGGCGGCCATTTTTGCTACCTCCATGTGGGCAACCTGCTTCTCTCTCACCCAACTCTGAGTTACCAGCACAAATAAAAATTTGTGTTCCCTCTTCGCTCCAGATCTCCTCTCTCTCTTCTCCGTGGCGCAGCACGACATACATATACATACATATATATGTGCCAGGCTAGCGTGAGGGTGTTTCTTTCCTGGCAAGTGCTCTCTGGCTTGGAGAGAACTAGACCTGAGCCAGCCTGGGCTGCTGCTTACTCAGTGAAGTGGGAGAGAGACCAGGAACTCATGGAGAATGCAATGTGTCTTTATTGATCAGAAACAACGCTTTTATCTCTTAGAACCGGACGTGGCAAGTCGGAAAAGGAAATGGCTAGGAAAGGGGGTGGAGAAAAGGAAAGAGCTGGCTAATGGTGGAAAGCTTCCATAGCTATGGTTACTAGGGTTTTAACTGGAGGGATTAATGTACTCTGCAGGCAGGGCGGGTTTCTAGGTAGAAAGAAGACAGATCCAAGGTGAGGATCTTTCAGGCAAGATAACAATTATGTAAATAGACCATAGTGTCAGCAATGGAGGATGGAGCAGGGGGACTGCCCGACATATATGTGTCTTTATATGTATAAGTGTTTACGTATATTAGGAAAGTTTAACTTGCTAATGCTTTATAAGAAAAAAAAGTGTAAGCACTCATTGTCATCCATGTGACACACTTTGATGTGTCAGTTCACCTTCTTTTGATTTAGACGTGCTCATCATGGTAACCGTTTGTGTCTGCTATAGTAGACTTTTAGTGGGAGAGGAAGGAGTTGATCTCTCTTGGTTTTCTTCCACTGGCTCTCCCATACCCCAAAACAATTGCTTTTTTTTTTTTTCAGTTCAAGATACAAAACATCCTTTAGCTTAAAGGCATCTGGAGGATGGATGGGGTACAGTTGAAATGACTTAAGAGAACATAGTGACCTACCTTCTTTCCACACAGTTTAGTTATCCACTTCAACTCCAGTGCTGGTTCAGTTGTTGTTACAGAGCATTAACTGAGTTTTCATATCTTCAAGGAACCAACAAGCAGAATAAGCGAACTCTCGATCAATTTGTTAAAAAAAAAAAAAAAAGGACAAATAGCAGCACTTATCCAGTATGTGCTCTATAAGTGGTGCTCTTTTACCCTCCAGTGCAGTGGTTTTAACAATACTGGCTTCCGCTGATGGCACATGAACTCCCATGCAGTCCCACACATTTTCAGAATTCACTGATAGTGATCTAATACCACTCACTCTCTTGTGGGTTCAACTGAATCTGGGAGTTGATATGCTCCTCTGCTCCTCAGTAGGTAAAATCTGAAATGTTTTCTTGAGTCTTTCTTAATTGTAATATCTTATTTACTTAGTGGCATCAGAACCACATTTTTTTTTTCCCACTTGGGTTATCTCTGCATTTCTGTGCCTGCATGACAAATCCACTGCTCCCTGAGACATTTTACCTTCATTTATTTATTTATTTATTTATTTATTTATTAATGGAGACAGACATGTTGAGATAGAAAAGGGACAGAGAGGGAGAGAAAGAGGAAATCCTGAAGCACTGCTTACTGCCTGTGAAGGGTCAACTTTTTTTTTTCATTTAGGTAATGGATGAGAGAAAGAGAGAAAGATAGAGAGATCAAATATTCCTTCAAGTGATGTAGTTCTCTAATGGTAGAGCATGTGGAGTATCTTTTAATATGTAGTCCACTGAATTTCTTTAGAGAATTATCTCTTCAGAGCTTTATAAAGACCACCTTTTTACTGTGTTGCTTCTTTTTTTGAGTTGTATCATTTCATTACAATTTTTTTGTATCAATCCTTTGTCAGATGTGTGATGTAATAAATAATAAATAACTTCTCTTTGTTGGCTATTTGCCCCGGCCAGCGGGGCGGTGAACAGGGGCTAGGAACCTAAAGACCTGGAATGACAGGGACAAGAGACACGAAAGAACGACAGCAAGACAGGACTCTGATCAAGCTGCAAAATTTTATTGTGTTCACAGGCATTTTAAGGCTTTGGGGAAGGGGGAGCATAGGGGGAAGGGGGAGGCAGGGATCGTGGTGGAGGGTCCCTTGCAACTATTTCTGTTAAACTATAACTATATGGTATGTCACTGTAACTATATGGTATGTCACTTAGTTTGTGGCAAACATCCTTCCTACGGGAATTAGAAACTTATCTCGAGGGCTTTTGTTGTTTCAAGGCTTAGCTTCTAAGAAATGGCTTCTGGCAGCTATTTATCTTTGTAAAAATTCCTTCTGATGTATAGAAATATATTAACATGTCAATAGATTTTTCATTTTTTTGTTGATTTTATTCATGGGGGCTGAGTTTCCAAATAGTTTATCATTTTACATATTGACAAAAGTCAACTTGAAATTATAAAAAAAAAATGCCAAGGGGAATATGAATTAATGTTTGTTTTGGCAAACAAAGACTAATAAAACCAAAGGTTTACACTTATCATTCAAGGTTTATTTAAGTTAGTTACAATTAAAACTATAATTATCAAATACATTTTAAGACTGTGTAAAACAAAAAAAAGCATCACTGAATTATTTTATCACAAAAAGGAAAAATAAAACTGCTGTTAAAAATTATACTATGGTAAAATGATAAGGAAAATTTGTATCTTTAAATTTATATGCATAAACAAATTTAGGGGCTGGGTGGTGGCGCACCTGGTTGAACACACGTGACAATGTGCAAGGACTCAGGTTCAAGCCCCAGCCTCCACTGCCGTGGGAAAGCTTTGTAAGTGGTGAAGAAGTTACTACAGGTATCTCTGTCTTTCCATCTCCTTTTTCCTCTCAATTTCTGGCTGTCTCTACCCAATAAATTAAAAAAATAAAAAATAAAAACAAATTCATTAACAAATCTTTATAAATGCTTTAGATATTCAATTAGCTAAAGCTGATCTGGTTCTGTAGGAATATTCAAATATGTATTTAAATATATAGTTCAGTACTTAAGTGTGTAAAAATGTGCCAGCTGCAGTTGAATATATATTTTTCAACATATGGTTGAATAATTGAGACCATCTTGGCTTTAATATGTATTTAAGTGTGATCATTATTAGATAAATGCAAATTAAAATCACATTGAGATTCCACCTCACACCTGTGAGGATGGCCTACATCAACACAACAGGAAATGACATATTTAGTTAGAATGTGGAGAAAAAGAAACTTTGTTACACTGTTGGCAGAAAAGCAGACTGGAGCAGCCCTTATGGAAAACGGTATAGAGAATCCTTAAAAAATAAAAAATGGAAATACTTTCTGATCTAGCCATACCACTCTCAAGCATATACCCAAGGGCCATGAAAACACTAATTTGAAGGGACAACGGTTTATAGTTCTATTGTTCACTATAGTCAAGAAGTAGAAACAACAAAAATATCTATAAACAGGTTTCTGGATAAAGGACTTAAGGCATAGGGCCCGGCGGTAAAGCACCAAGTAGAGTGTGCATATTATTATGGTCTCTTTTACTTAGCAGGTATCCTGAGTTCAAGTCTCTGGCCCCCACTTGCAAGAAGGAATCTTCATAAATGGTAAAGCAGTGCTGCAAATATCCCCCTTTCACTCTCAATTTCCATCAAAAAGAGAGAGAAGAAAAAAAAAAGGAGCACCTGATTTGTCATTCAGACACCAAGCCCCAGCAATAACCCTCAGGGCAATAAAAATATGAATCAAATAACAAATTAATCAATTATGAATTTATGGATACATACTCACTGGAATACTATTGTGCAAGTAAAAAAAGATGGTTTTGTATCTTTTAGGAGAAAATGAATTGAACTAGTGGTGACAATGCTTCATGATGTAAGTGAGGAAGTTTTTCTTATACATGGAATAAAAATAATTAAAATACATGAACTTGCAAAATAAATAAACATCAAAAATATTTTTAATTAATTAATTAATTAATTAGATAGAGACTCCTAGAAATCAAGAAAGTAGAGGACATCGAGAGGGAGAGAGAGAGAAACACTTGAAATACTGCTTGACCACTGGCAAAGCTTGCCCCGCTGCTGGTGGAGACTGGGGCTAGAACCCTGGTCCTTGCACATTGTAACATGTGTGCTGAACCAGCTGCACTACCATCTGAACTATTTTACACCACCACAAAACCTATTTCTAAGACTTTGAGAATAATAGAGTTTTTTTTTTTTTTTTTTGTGAGGAGTGGAGTGAGGGTGAGCACAGAACTTTGGTGGTGAGCTGATAATTCTATAAGCCAAATCGCTAATAATTTTTTTAAAGTATTCACCTGTTGAGGATAAAGCTCAGCATGT
Source organism: Erinaceus europaeus (assembly GCF_950295315.1). Taxonomy (NCBI): domain Eukaryota; kingdom Metazoa; phylum Chordata; class Mammalia; order Eulipotyphla; family Erinaceidae; genus Erinaceus; species Erinaceus europaeus. The sequence continues at coordinate 25,755,800 of NC_080166.1, read as the reverse complement.
GTATGTTATCTTACCCAGAATACTTCTTTGTAGCAGTAACATATAAAGCTAATTATTTTATTATGTGATGAACTAATTTGTTAAAGTTGCAGTTTTAACAATCATTTGAGACAATCGTCAGATTTGTGCAATGTATAACCTTGTGACAATTAATCTATAGATATTTCCATCACTGCTCTATGCTACTCCTGTCCTCTAGTTAATCTGAGACAAGTGCAAATTATTATTTCCATTATCATAGATTATGCTTACCTGTATAGATCTTCACATAAATGGAATATGATATGCTGGGAAATTGTGCAGTCACATCTGCCAAGTTGTCCCCTCGGGCTATTGCTAGTTCCCGAGAGTTGGGACATTCTCTGAGCGCCTGTTCCACCATGTTGTGCCCTCAGGGCATTGTCTATTTCCCCGCCATAGTTGAAGTGCTTTGGTTACTCCTCCCCCTTCCCATTCTCACGAGAGGTATTATCCTATCCTGGAGTGCTATGGTTACTCCTCCCCCTTCCCATTCTTGCGAAAGCTACTCCTATAAAAGCCCTTCTTCTTCTGCACCTCGTTCTCTTGCCAGCACTCCACTTCGGTGTTCAAGACACAGGAAAGGTTACTGCATGAAGCGGCCATTTTCGCTACCTCCATGTGGCCCAACCTGTTTCTCTAGCACCCAACTCTGAGGTGCCAGCGCAAATAAAGATTTGTGTTCCCTCTTCGCTCCAGACCTTCTCTCTCTCTTCTCCTCAGCCTGCACACAACAACATCAATGTACTTACTGTCTTATAGCTGGTCTCTCTCACTTAGCAGGGAGTTTCAACATTCATCCATATCAATTCACGTGTTTGTCCTGCTGGTTTCCGGCTGGGGGTTTATGAATACTCATTACTTTATCCTTTCATAAAGATGTCTAATAGACTAGAATTGATGAATCATTGTACAGTATTTTTAAAAATTTTATAAGAAACTGACAAACTATATTCTGAAGTGATTGCAGCATCTTATATTGCCAACAGAAATGTGAAATCTAATTGTTCCACATATGAGCAACATACTTGTGAACATTTTATATTACCTAATTTTAATGTTGCTCATTAAAGTGTTAAGTGACACATCCTGGTGTTTTAAATTTACTTTTTCTTATAATTAATACTGTGTGCATTTTTTCATGGTATTCAGAAGTCTTTTGTCCATTTCATAAGCTACATTATCCATTAATTAATGCATTCATTGCAGAGCTGGGTACTTGCACATGTGTGTTTCACCTCAGTGTGTTCTTTTTCTATTCAAATACTGAGACACTATAGGACTTGGGATTCCTCCAATGCTGAAGAAACTTCCCTGTGGTTCTGGGACTTCAGTCTGTGTCACACACATGGGAAGGCACATGATCTATTAAATAAGCTATTTCTCTGGTTTCTTATTCTTATTACTAAATTGTAAAACTGAACACAAACACACAGATTTTTGGACACAATTGTTTTAATATCCTTACAGCCATTATACGTTTCCTACCATCCTGTGATTTATTGAGATTTGAGTAGTAAAAATATAAAATCTTGAGAAGTACAAGTGTAAAATTCTGAGGAAGTCTGACTTACTGAATCTGATTTTCTGAATAAATCTTCCTCTTTTTACTATCTTTACTGGATAGAGACAGCTAGAATTCAAGAGGGAAGGAGGTGATAGAGAGGAAAAGAGACAGAGAGACACCTGTGACACTGCCTCACCACATGCAAAGCTTTCCTACTGCTGGTGGAGACCAAGGGCTTGAACCTGGATTCTTGTACATTGTAAAGTGTGCTCAGTGTGCCACCACCAAGCCTTGGGCCTAATTAATAAATGTGTTTTTCTACATTAAATGATTTTAACATGATATGTAAGAAAAAGTTTCCTACTCAGAGACAAGTCTAAAAATTCTTCTAAAATTTTATAGCACTGAATTTTACATCAGTTGGTTATTAGGAATCATTTGAAATCTAGTTCGGTAGTAGAGTACATACTTCACATATATAAAAACCTGGGTTTGCAATCACAGGTAGTGGCATTTCTGGTTGAGCATACATGTTACAATGCACAACATCCCCAATTCAAGCCCTTGGCCCCCATCTGTTGGTGATGGTAAAACAGTGCTTCAAATGTCTTTCTCTATCTGTCTCTATCCCCTACCCCTTTCAATTTCCCTCTGTTTCTATAAATAATATAATATCAGAAATAAATAAATTAAATAAACTGAAAGAAAAAACGGGTTTGATCAGTAGCATTACAAAAAGGAATTAAATCAAATAGTTTTTTTTTTTTGCTTGTTTGTTTTTGCCTCCAGGATTCTTGCTGGGGCTCACTGCCTGCATCATGAATCCACTGCTCCTGGAGACCATTTTTCCCACCTTTTGTTGCCTTTGTTGTTGTAGCATTGTTCTTCATGTCGCTCATTGTTGGATAGGACAGAGAGAAATCGAGAGGAGGGGAAGACATAGAGGGGGAGAGAAAGACACCTGCAGACCTGTTTGACCTCCTGTGAAGCAACTCCCCTGCAGGTGGGGAGCCAGGGTCTCAAACCCGGATCCTTATGCTGGTCCTTGCTTTGTGCCACATGCACTTAACCTGCTGCGCCACCGCCCAACCCCCAAATAGTGGGTTTTAAAAAAATATTTATTTGTTCCCTTTTGTTGTCCTTGTTGTCTTATTGTAGTTATTTGACAGGACAGAGAGAAATGAAGAGAGGAGGGGGAAGAGAGAGAAAGAGAGAGAAAGACACCTGCAAACCTGCTTCATCACTTGTGAAGCAACTCCCCTGCAGGTGGGGAGCCTGAGGATCGAAATGGGATCCTTGCACTGATCGTTAGCACTTCATGCCCTGTGCTTTTATCCCGCTGCTCTACCACCTGACCCCCACAAATAGTGGTTTTAGTAGTTTCGTATAAATACACTTTGTGTAATTTATTCTTGCTGAATAGAGTTCCGTTGTCTTTCTAAATGTATTTATCAGATTTTATAGTTTTTTTCTAGTTTAATTGGCATTTTATATAAAAGCAGTCATATTTTTGGCAGAAAAAGGACAATTTTCTAGGCAGCCTTTTTGCAGAAACATTTCTTATTCCATCTCTATTTGAAATTAAAAAAAACTGGCAAGGTATCAAGTAATGAACCCAGGATATCATTCATACATGGATGGCATGGACTGTTTTGCATTTTTTATTCTGTTTTTTAGAAGGAAAGAGAAAGAGGTGGAGGGTAGGAGGGAAGAGAAGGGAAAGAGAGAGGGAAATACACCAAGGGCCTGGAAAGTATGCATTCTACTCTCTGAGACAACTCAGACTTGCCCAAGAGATGAATATTCCTTTCCTTTTTTGCATTGGCTAAGGAATTCAGCACAACAGTCAATAAAAAAAGTATTTAGAGAAGCCACCCTTGCCTTGTCCATTTCTGGGACAAATTGATGACCAGTCACACAAAGTATTCTGTTTGTTATAGGTTTTCTACTAATTTTTTAAATGATTTATTTTATGAGAATGAGAGCAGAACACAACTCCAGTGTATGAAAAACCAGAAAACAAATCGAGAGCCTCACTCAAGCCAGTCTTTGGCTCCACCTGCTAAACAGCCTTCCCGGTTTACATATACATACATCTTACAGTGATCACTGTTGTGCATAGGTCATTGCAGCTGTTTATCATGATTGAGTTTTGACTTTCATCAAACTTATTAGGATGATATTATCAATTCTGCATTCTGTTAGTGTCGTGAATTCTACTGATTGATTTTGAATGTGAGATTATTCTAGGTCATTTAAAGATGTTATATTATTCAATTTCCATCACATCTCAGTGAGAGAAGTGCTATTAATTTGTGCAAGGTCATGCAGGAAATAATTTGTCAAAGTCAGATTTGACATTGTAAGTTTAACACCTGAATCTAAGTTTCTTCTTTTTTTTAAATTTTTACTATTTATTTATTGGATAGAGACTGTCAGAAATCAAGAGGGAAAAAGGAACAATCAAGAGGGTGACAGAAAGGGAGAGAGACAGACACCTGCAACACTGCCTTGCCACTCCTGAAGTTTTCCTCCTACAGGGGACTGGGGACTGGGGACTGGAACCCGGTCTTTGCACATTGTAACATGTGTGTTCAACCAGTTGTATCACCACCTGGTCTCTGAGTCTAAATTTCTAACCACTACTATATTTTATATATTTTTTTTCTTCTATTATGTGACACTGGGTGATTACAAATGCACAATTCCAATGTTTCCTCTTTTTCTCATTTTAAAAAAAAATTTTAGAGCTGTAGACAGAAAGAGCCTTTAGCATTTCTTTTAAAATATATTTTAATATTTATTTTTTCTTTTTTGTTACCCTTGTTGTTTTATTGTTATAGTTATTATTGTTGTTGATGATGCTGTCATTGTTGGATAGGACAGAGAGAAATGGAGAGAGGAGGGGAAGACAGAGCGGGATAGGGAAAGACGGACACCTCAGATCTGCTTCACCCCTTGTGAAGCAACTCTCCTGCAGGTGGGGAGGGGGTGGCTTGAAAGGGAGTGTATGTGCTGGAACCAGGATCCTAACTCTGGTACTTGGCTTTGAGCCACGTGCGCTTAACCCGCTGTGCCAGCTTAACCCACTGCGCTACCACCTAACTCCCAGCTGTTAGCATTTCTGTTATCATTTGTGGAGTCCCCTCTGTTGCTGTGATGCTCTTGTGTAGTATTTTGGTTCAATCCTTTAGACACTAATCCAAGTGCCCTACTAGGTGAGTTATTTCTGACCCACAACGATCTTTTGTAGTCAGTCATACGAATGCAATGATTTATTGCTCTCATTTAAAACATGCACACTAGCAATCAATGTCAAATTCTGTTATATTAACATTTGGAAGTTTCAGATCATGTATAAATTCCAAACTCCTTTGGCGTATTGCACCAAAGTAAAGGACTCTGGGGTGGGTGGGTGGGGGAGAATACAGGTCCATGAAGGATAATAAATGACATAGTGGGGGTTGTATTGTTAAATGGGAAACTGGGGAATGTTATGCATGTACAAACTATTGTATTTACTGTTGAATGTAAAATATTAATTCCCCAATAAAGAAATAAATTTAAAAAAATTCCAAACTCTTTTAGGAAACTTCTGTAAGTGTGACTATTTGGGAAACTAAAGTCTCTAGTCTCTATTACTTACTTAAGTAAGAAATAACAAATGTTTCTTCTTGGGAAGAACATTCACATCTGTCAAGTTTACATGGTTTAATAATAAGAAAAGCAATACTTAAAGACTCACTGAGGGGGGGCAGCTGGTGGCATATCTGATTAAACATGCATTTTACAGTGCACAAGGACCCGGGGTTCAAGCCTCTGTCCCCTCCTGCAGAGGAAAAGCTTCACGAGTGTTAAACAGGGTTGCAGATGTCTCTCTGTTTCTCTCCCTCTTCATCTCTTCCTCTCCTCTCAATTTCTCTGTTTCTATCCAATAATAAATAAATAGAAGTATATAAAAAAAATAGTTACCGGGGTCAGGAGGTGGCACAGCTGGTTAAGCACTCGTATCATAGTGTGCAAGGACCCAGGTTCGAGCCCTTGGTCCCCACCTGCAGGGGGAAAGCTTCACTAGTGGTGAAGCAGGGCTGCTAGTGTCTCTCCATCACTAGCTCCCCATCCCTCTCAATTTCTCTCTGTCTCTAATAATAAATAAATAAATAAATAAATAAATAAGTTACCACTAGTTTGAAAGTATTGACAGATTTGAACACATTTAACCATCAAATCTAATGACTACTTTTCCAATGTAGAAAATTAGACTTTATAATGGGCTATCCCACTTTAGGAATTTTGCTGGGTTCCTGAGGCCAGTTTTCTACAGCAATAAGCTCACATATTTTTCCTTTATAATAAATGTTAAAAATATCAGTTTATGGGGGTCGGGCAGTAGTGCAGCAGGTTAAGCGCACATGGTGCAAAGTGCAAGGATTGGCTCAAGGATCCCAGTTCGAGCACCCGGCTCCCCACTAGAAGAGGTGTTGCTTCATAGGTGGTGAAGCAGGTCTGTAGGTGTCTGTCTTTCTCCCCCCTCTCTGTCTTCCCCTCATCTCTCGATTTCTCTCTGTCATATCCAACAACAACATCAGTGGCAACAATAACAATAATGACAGCAACAAAATGAGAAAAAATGGCCTCCAGGACCAGTGGATTCCTGGAGCAGGCACTGAGCCTGCTCTGTGAGCCTGCAGGCACTGTAACCCTGGAGGCAATAAATCAAGAAATAAATAAAGGAAACAAGTTATTAGTAGTATTATAAAATTGAATTGAATGACTATATTTGTGTTTGTACACTAAATAAAATTATTTTTAGGTGTTTTGCACCTAACCTCACTCAATTAGGAAAAGTAACTAAAATAAATTCAACTATTCTACATAACATACTGTGAAGCATGGACTGGGTTTGGTACCTTGCACCAAAGCAATGGACTCTGATGTAGGGCAATTGATGAGATGATGGGTGTGTTTGATTCAGTTCCAGGACTGGAATTGCTGGGTCATAGGGTAGGTCCAATTTTAACTGTCTGAGAGTTCACCAGACTGCCCTCCACAGGGATTGGACCAATTTACATTCTCACAGCAGTACGACAACTTGGAACATTTTTTCCTATGTCTGTTGGCCTTTTGGATCTCTTCTTTTGTGAATATTCATGACTGAAGTTTTTTATAGGATTATTGGGGGTAACATCATTGGCCTTTCTTGTGATTAAAAAGAAGAATCAAAGAAAAACTATATTTTCTAATAAAAATTACATTCTTTAGTAAAGCAACACATTTTTCAAAAATAGAAAACACTGCTCAGTATTTTATATATAAACATGAATTTCTAAGATATGCAACCACAAGGTGAAAATTGTTCAAATATTGTAACACAATTATAAATGGAACTAATTTACATTTTTGTGCTTGTCCCTTGAATAGATCAACAATGTATTTCACAAATCAGCTTTTGCTGGATATATATACTTTGGGAAGCCCCAAAATTTAGAAAGTAGATATACTTAGATCTTATACCTTGAAACAAACAAACAAACAAACAAAAACACTCCCAAGAACAAAAACCCTCAGAAAGCACAGATAATTGTTGCAAAAGTAGGGATAAATTCAGGAAGTGCAAAGTTGAGTCAATGAACATAAGCTGCAACAATGAACTTGGAAACATTGTTGTCAAGGTGACTAATGGGGGAAATAGACATGGAACAGTGAGTCCACTTGAATTCTTCCCATTTCTGCTCTGAACTAGCAGTAGTGGCACTTGAGTTGGAGCAGTGTCAGCCCTGAGACTGAAGAAACAGAAATGTTCCTAGCTGTTAATTATACCCAGGAAGCAAGGAACAGCTCACATCCAGAATAAATGGCCCTGGCATGTACCTCTCAGTGGTGTTAGTACATTTTGTCTTGTTCATATAACATTTGAGAACAGATGACAGCAAATTAGAACTGGAATACTATTTCTCTTTTTAAAATTTATTTATTGGTGGATTAATGGTTTATAGTTGACAGTAAAATACAATAGTTTTTCACATGCATAACATTTCCCAGTGTTCCATATAATAATCCAACACCCAATGCCAGCATGTTCCAGGACCTGAACCATCACCCCAACCAGAGTCTTTTACTTTGGTGAAATGTACCAGCTCCAGTCTAAGTTCTACTTAATGTTTTCCCTTCTGATCTTGTTTTTCAACTTCTGCCTATGAGTAAGATCATTCCATATTCATCCATTTGTTTCTGACTTATGGAATAATATTTCATCATGATCATAATCATAACAATAGCAATAATAAAAAAAGAAGGAAGAGTGAATTAAAAGTCACCAGGTATTGAATAATTTTTTTTTTAAAAGGCTGCTTTTAAAGCAGCAGACTAAGCCAACTGAATTATACAGAGAAAGGATGAATAGTCCTCGAGGAGACTTTAGAATGAGCATGAAAAGAGGGCCAGGCGGTGGCAAACCCAGTTAAGCACACATCTTACCAAGAGCCAAGACCAGGTTCAAGCCCCTGCTCTCCACCTGCACAAGGTCTGCTGTGAAGCAGGTCTGCAGGTTATCTATCTTTCTCTCTCCCTGTCTCCCCACACTCTCTCAACTTCTCTCTGTCCTATCTAGTAAATTAGAAAGAAAAAATATAGCACCTGGGAACAATGAATTCCTAGTGCCAGCACCAAGCCCTGACAATAACTCTGGAGGCAGTAAAACAAAACAAAAAGAATGAACACAGGGGGCCACGTGGTGGTGTGCCTGGTTAAGTGCGCACATTATAATGCTAAAGGACCCAGGTTTGAATCCTTGGTCCCCTCTTGCAGGAGGAAAGTTTTATGAACAGTGAAGCAGGGCTGCAGGTGTCTCTGTCTCCCTATCTTGCTCTCCCCTCTCAATTTCTCTCTGTCTCTATCCAATAATAAATAAAAATAAAGAAAAAAAAAGTGGAAAAAAAAAAAGAATGAACATAACATGTCTTCAGAGAGATGATTTTGCATGTTCCATATGTTAAGGATAATTAAATTCAGCTAACAAAAACATTTCATTCTTCTTTCTTGACCCATTCTTTCCACATATGTGTAGATATCAGAAAAGTTTCTTTTTCTTTTCTTTTTCCCCCCTTAAATTATAGGAGATTGCCTGACACCTAGTGGGCACTCACTAATTGCTTGCTGCATGTTAGTTTGAAAACCAAATGGAAATGAGGGCGATGTCAGTGAGGTATGTAAAGCATCTTAAAATGTCTAAACCTGTATCTCTGGCTTAATGAGATGAACCAGCATCTCAGAAGCTTCCTGGAGGAACTACTGCAGAACATTCTTCCAGTAGGCTGTGAGCTTCTAAATTTTTAAAACTAAGAGGAGATTCAAAATAAACCATGTTAACCCCAACGGGTGCATATACTTAGAGAATAAGATGAAATAAACATATAGTTAGGAGGGAAAGAGTAAAATAACACTTGTAATTTGTAATTTACCTACATACTTCAATGATTTAGTATAGTAAAGGAAAGGTGAGTCACTGGTCAGATTAGAGTATGTGTGTTAGTTCATAGACTGATATTGAGCTAGCAAGGATATATGTTCATCAGGAGGTTTTTAGGTCAAGAATACTTAGGTTAGGGGCTGGGCTGTAGTGCAGCGGGTTAAGCGCACATGGCGCAAAGCACAGGGACAGGCTCAGAGATCCTGGTTCGAGCCCCCAGTTCCCCAGCTGAAGTGGAGCAGGGAGAGTCACTTTGCAAGTGGTGAAGCAGGTCTACAGGTGTCTAGTTTTTTCTCCTCCTCTCTGTCTCCCCTCCTCTCTCGATTTCTCTCTGTCCTGTCGATCAGCAACAACAGCTATAACACTGGTAGCAACCACAACAGGAGCAACAGGATAAGAGGGGATGGCCTCCAGAAGCAGTGGATTCGTGTGGCTGGCACCAAGCCCCAGTGATAATCCTGGAGGCAAAAATAAAAATAAAATAATAATAAAAAATAATACTCAGGTTACACAGGAATTGGTAGGGTGCTGGGTGGTGGCACATCATGTTAAGCACACATATTTCCATGCACAAGGATCCAGGTTGGAAACCCCTTTCCCCATCTGCAGGGAGTATGCTTCATGAGCGATAAAGCATGTCTGCAGGTATCTCTCTTTCTCTTCCCCTCCTTATCTTTCTTTACTCTTTCAATTTCTTTCTGTCTTGTCTCATGAAATAGTAAGAAAAAAGAAAAAATGGACACCAGAAGTGGTGAATTCATCACGCAGGCACTGAGTCCAAGTGATAACCTTGGTGGCAATTAAAAAATACATACAGGACCAGGCAGTGGCGCACCTGGTTAAACACACACATTACAGTGCACAAGGTCCCAGGTTAAAGTTCCTGGTTCCCACCTGCAGGGGAAAAGCTTCACGAGTGGTGAATCAGGGCTGCAGGAGTTTCTCTCTCTCTCTCCCTATCTCCCCCTTCGTCTTAAGTTCTCTCTGTCTCTATCCAATAATAAATAAAATAAAAATATTTTTAAAAATACATACATATTTCACCAGCAACAGATTTGGCTAAACTTGAGTAGCTAGGTCAATAAAATGTTTGACAATAGGATATTCTGAATACTAGTTTCTTTTGCTTTTGGAATGCTATTGTAAATACCAAGAATACTTTTATTAAATAGTTTGTATGTTTTCATTTATTATTATTAGATTATTATTATTAGTAGTAGTAGTAGTAGCAGCAAGCAGAGCATCTTATGAAGGGGATGTTGATCTCTGTCCTTAATATCCTGTAGGACTGAAGCTTACCTAATTCAGAATTCTTTATCCACCACAATTCTGTTTTCAGAATTTCTTTACTCACAAAGGGTAACACTTTATGGGTGGTAAAACAGGTCTATAGGTCTCTCTCTTTTTCTCTCTCTATCTCAAATTCCCCATTCCCTCTTAATTTCTCTCTGTCTCTATCCAAAAATAACTAAGTGAAAATTAAAAGGAGTCTCTCTATTATATACTTAATCATTCAGGGTAAACTATAGGGAAAAAAATGTCTCCTCTTCTTCTCTTTCATATGTAGAAATAATCCTTATTTGGCTACTTTTATCTCCACATTTGATTTGACTAGGAGAAGGTATAGCATATGGATGATACATTCCAAGTCAGATAGACAGGTGATCAGATGCCAAGTTCATCTTCCACTTACCTTCAAAACATGTCACATCTCAGCAATTAAGCATACAAAATCATGATTCCATTTGCACTGATGTGATAAGTAATATAATGTGTCAGTTTTTCTTGACTCCAATACTCAAATTTTCAGTCAAACATTAGTCTAGATCAACCTGTGAAATGAGTTTTTTTCAGATGTGATGTGATTAGTGTTTACAACTGATTTTAAAATACTTTATTCCCTTATGAATGAGAGAGATATCCACAGTATCACTCTGTGCAACCACATTTTGTGTAAGCTCCTTATCCTTTATAATGTGAACATAATCAATTTAAAATCATAGAAGTAAAACAAACTAAAAAAAAAAAAAAAGGAGGGGGTTTCTTAAAGGCGAAGGAACTCTGTCACAATAGAACTTCTCGTTTTTGCTGTTTTCACTGTTTGCTTGTTGTTGCACAGCCAGGGCCTTGATATATGATCACTCTGTTTATATATTTATTTTTTAAATTTTTATTTATAAAAAGGGAACACTGACAAAAACTATAGGATAAGAGGAGTACAACTCCACACGTTTCCCACAACCAGATCTTCATATCCCATGTGTGCCTTAAGATACATAGGTGGATGTGTGTTCATTATACATTTAATATTCTTTTTCCTATCTGGTATTTAGGGCAAGTTCTTTCAAACACTGTAAGTCTCTATTAAAGAATTTGAAGGGGTGTCTGGAGGTAGCTCAGTGGGTTAAGCACATGTGGTTCGAAGTGCAAGGACCAGAGTAAGGATCCCCATTGCAGGGGGCCCGCTTCACAGGTAGGGAAGCAGGTCTGCAGGTGTCTTTCTCTCCCCCTCTCTGTTTTCCCCTCCTCTCTCCATTTCCCTTTTCCTATCTAACAATGATGATATCAATAACAACAACAATAATGACTACAACAGTAAAACAAGGGAAATAAAAGGGGAAAAATAAAATTAAAAAAGTAATTAAAGAAAAAGAAATATGAGAGAGTGGAAGAAATCTCCCTATAGTTAATTCCATCTGAAGATAGAATATGTCCTACTCTTCTAAGTTATCATGGTAACACACTTGTTGGTTACAACTCTTAGATTCTCCTTTGCTTATTTTTGTGTGCTCCTTTAAAATCTGTTATATGCAAAGTCAAAACATGGACATGTCTTATTTATTCTTCTAGTCAATCATCTATAAATATAACTGACAGAAAGAATAAATATCTGACACACACATGCATGGATTAACTGATTTTGGGAAACCAATGGTGTAAACTAAACATATCTTGCTTTTTAAAAGTTCAACAATACAGCTGATTCAAATACAGTTTCAATTACTTTAATATAGTGACTAGGAATGTTGATACTAAGAACTAACATAGGCAAAGCCAACTAAAATGGCTTCATCATGTAGTTCTGGAGTTGGCTCCGTGGATAAAATGTTGGATTCTGAAGCACGAAGCCCTGAGTCACTAACTGTGCATACTGCATAGTGATGCTCTTGCTATCTGTCATCTCTCTTTTTTCATCCAGCTCTCACTCACTAATGAGTAAATAAACTAAAAGTGTCTCAGTCAAACTATCTATCAGGCCTTATATTTTTTCTGAATTTACTGACTTTTGAAAAACATCTATTTAACTACTGAAATTGATTAGACAGTCTCAGAATTTGAAATTCAGAGGATAATTATACAACTTTCTTCTTAAGTTTCTGTTTTTTCATCCAGACATAAAAAAGGTAAATTAACTTAATTTCTATCTTAAGGCAAAAATAAACAATGCACTAATTAATTACTGTGAGATAATTTTGTTATATAGACATGAAATCCCAATACTAATAAATTATGTTATGTATTCTAATCATTCCAAAGAATTAAAATGAACTTTTGCCAATACATGGACTCTATTAAAGTTGTAAAAGGAAGTGGGAAAATAAAGGTTTTTATCAGAAAGAACACCATCATGTAAAATAAGATGACTTTTTTTTTCTCATGGCATACCAATTTGCATGTGGAAAACACAGAATAGTTTTAGTCTGAATAAGCATAGTGATTTAAGATTGTACAAGACAATAAACTGGAGAGTCAGGCAGTGGGGCAGCTGGTTGGGCACACATGGCGCAAGGCGCAAGGACAGGAATAAGGATTCCGGTTGGAGCCCCGGCTCCCACCTGCAGGGGAATTCCTTCACAGGCGGTGAAGCAGGTCTGCAGGTATCTGTCTTTCTCTCCCCCTCTCTGTCTTCCCCTTCTCTCTCCATTTCTCTCTGTCATATCCAACGGCAACATCAATAACCACAGTAGTGTTAAACAAGGGCAACAAGATGGAAAAAAAAAATTTAAAAAAAGACAACAAACTGTTAATTTCCTTCTAATGTCAATTGTCAAGTGAAATTATAAATTCAAGGGACAGTTAATAATAAAGAAAAACTCCATGGGCTATTGCCAGATGTACTCTTCTTTATGTTTGAATAAGCACGTTGTAAATTCAGTCTGAATCTGTCCTGCAGCATATCTAATTTATAGACATACATGTTCTTAGTATGCTTAGGTTTTTAAAGTCTTTAATATTAAGGGTAGGAATAATTCTTTTCATACGTCATGGTTGACATGAATATCAAACATATTACTCTTTGAAAGTGTTCTGGAAATAGCAAAATACCATGTTTAGATTGATAATGCCATTAACGTTTATTTCTGTTATTTTTTTCCCTTTTGTTGCCCTTGTTGTTGTAATTATTGTTATTATTGATGTAGTTCATTGTTGGATAGGACAGAGAGAAATGGAGAGAGGAGGGGACGACAGAGAGGGGAGAGAAAGACACCTGCAGACCTGCTTCACTGCATGTGAAATGACTCTCCTGCAGGTGGGGAGCAGAAGGGCTTGAAATGGGATCCTTAACTCCAGTCCGTGAGCTTTGCGCCAAGTGTGCTTAACCTGCTGTGCTACCACCCAACCCCCCCCCATTTCTGTGATTTTTATAGAATATTCTTTCAGAGTTCCGAGTAAAAAAAAAATAGGTGAGAAAGGACTTCCAAAAATATAGTTAATGAATGTCCCCAGAAAATGCATTTTTTCACCTCTGGATAGCTAGATAGCTAGAACCTTATTGATGAAATGTATGCCTGCAACAGTGACATCTTTTTGGAAGGAGACTAAAGTTCAAATTCACTGAATTAATTCAAACACTTGTTACTATGATGATGATGATGATGATGATGATGGTGCCTCAGGGTTTTTGCTGCAGCTCGGTGCCTGAGCTACACTGCTCCTGGTGGCCATTCACTTTTCCTGTTTCATTGGATAGGGCAGAGAAATTGAGAGAGGAGGTGAAGATAGAGAGGGAGAGAAAGACAGGCATCTACAGACCTGCTTCACCGCTTGTGAAGCTACCCCTGTGCAGGTGGGGTGCCAGGGGCTTGAACCGGTATTCTTGTGGGAGTCCTTGCACTTCATATTGTATGTGCTTTACCTGGTGTGCCACCGCCTGGCCCCTTGGAAAGAATTTTGCATAAATGCTTAATGTTGTTGTTGTTGTTCGTACCTAACATGTGCGACTTTGTCAATCCTGGGCCTTTTTTTTTTTCTTTTATCACTCAGAGCTAGAGAAATAATTGGAGAGATAATACAGCAATAGACCTTCCACTAGTGCTATGTTACTTTCAGATGTCCTTGGGCTTAATCTGTGTCACAAGCATAGCAAAGCATACAGCCTACATAGTGAGACATTTCTCCTACCCTGATTGATTCTTTCAACCAACTCATTTTAAAGTTTTTACTATGACCAATCATATTCAGTTGAGGACACACATTACCATGTACAAGGGATGCATTGGATCGACCTTCCCGTGGTGCATCCTGTGAGTACCCATTCATTGGGGAAACTAACAATCCTTCCTAGCCGACTGAATCCACATGGATCCCAGTCACTTTCAAAGCCAGCAACAAGCAGCTCCTGACAGCTTTCAAGCTGTTGGTCCTGCTCTTCGAGTCCTCCAACATAATGTTGAGAGGCTGTCCTTTGCCAAACGCGTTCTTATTGGTCAGTTGGCGATACAGCATCAGGCAGATGTCATTTGCCTACAAGAAACACATCATTTCCCACATCTACGCTCGACTGGACCTGCCAATATACGCGGATATCTTCGCCCACCCTGTTCAACGCTTGACGTCTCGTCACCCAATCTGGTCCCCTATGCCTACACTGAACTTCTCTGTTCCAGACTCTTGGAAACAGAATTGGCAGTCAGCTGAGGTAAAGAACAAACACCTCATCACAGACCCCTGCAAGCGTCAACCCGGCTTTGACCTAGCACGTTATGATTGGGCTCTCCTCAATCGCTATCGAACAGGCCATGGCCGGTGCGCCGCTATGTTCCATCGCTGCCCCTGAGGCTACAGACAGACTATGACCCACATAGTCAACGACTGCCACCTCTCCAGATTCAAAGGAGGTCTCGAAACTTTACATCAGGCTCAACCTGATGCTGTTGACTGGCTACGGAAGAAGGGCAAAGAAGAAGAAGAACCATGTACAAGAACCTGCAGTCAACCCCCCTGGCTCCTACCTGCAGAGGAAAAGTTTCGGTAGTGGTGAATAGTGCTACAAGTGTTTCTCTCTATTTACTTTCCCCTCCCCTCTAATATTCTCTCTGTCTTATCAAATAGAATAAAGGAGAGAGAAAGAAAGAAAGAAAGAAAGAAAGAAAGAAAGAAAGAAAGAAAGAAAGAAAAGAGAAAGGCAGGAAGGAGGGAGAAAAGGAAGGAAGGAAGGAAGGAAGGAAGGAAGGAAGGAAGGAAGGAAGGAAGGAAGGAGAATGATGACTGGGAGAAGTGGATTTGCTATGCAGGCACCAAACCCGAGCAATAACCCAGTTGTAGATTAAAAAATTAATCAATAAGTCAATAAAAATAGAGTTATGGGGATAGAAGCAGTACCTAAATATGACATATAGCAAAAGGAAAGTCACTTTCATTTGATACTCATGGTAAAAATTTTGCTGACTCATATAAATATCAGAAGCACCATACCTTACTTGCACATAGTCACACACAATTAGGATGTACGTAATTAAATTATGGCTGTATTTTTAACAGCAACAAAACTGTGTCTAATAAAAGATGAGTGCTTAGGACAATGATAGCATATGTACAAAACGGAATATTATGCTGCAGGAAGAAACAACAAAATCTCTTGATATAACATAAATAGAACTGGAGGGAACTGAAAAAAAAAAGAAAAAAAAAGAAAGCTTAAAGTTATTTTACTATTTCAGTTTAATCACAATTTATTTTTTTGAAGCTTCATTTAGTGCATATGAAAGGAGAGATTGGATAGACTTAAATAAAAGCAATACTAAGCTCTTAATTGTGTTGTAGAGACATAGATATATACTTTATTCTAATAGTAGCAAATATTATTGCAAGGGGGTAATATGGTGAGAATAAAAGTGAATTCTTCTGTCCTCAGGAATCATTCTATATGTCCCTTCTGATTTTCTCCTCTTTTTTCAATCTTCCTTCCTTTCTTTCTTTTTTTTTTTTTTTTTTTTTTTTACAATTTTTTACATGCTAGCACTGGAGATAGATCTCAGTGGAAGAGTTAATTCCTGGTGTGGGTGAGACTCTGGGTTCATCCACAGTACTATATAAACAAAAATAAAAACAAACAGCAATACAAACAAAAACAGAAAACTTACTACATGGCCCTATAGTACCATTAACATGTGGCTCACTGTAATTTTTGGCAATTATTGTCTGCTCTCCACTGTAGTATTAGCTGGAAGAAGGAAAACTCTTATCTCAATTTCTCAGATGGTATGTGTGCTTACTAAGTAGCCTATTGTCCGACACACTGGAAAATAGGTAGTTGATATTTTTAAATTGATTGTCAATGAAGAATAAGCAATCACGCAACAATAGTATGGGAGAAAGAAGAAGAAAGTTAAGATTCAAAAAATCATTTTAAAATAGAATGACGGACTAATTTGTTGAGCAGTTTCATTTACTGTATTGTCTTTGACTTATCTAAATTAGCATTTTTGTTCTGTGTAGAGGAAAACTGCTAAGAAATCTGTTGCAAAATTTTAACTGTTATTGATGAATCATACTGAAAAAGCAGAAAGTAAAAGATAAGTTAATATACTACAAACTTATGCAGATAACAGAGTGATTTAACAATATGGAAGTCAATCCATCAAAAAAAATCAATATTTTCAGAACTTGGAATGCAAAATACTCTTGTATTCAACTCTCCTGATGAATGTCAAGAAAGCAGAAAACAAGACAAAGATCTTTAACTAACAAGAATGAGAAGCATATTGGAGTAACAGGAGTGATGAATGAATTTGTAAAAAGTTATTATTAGTTGTTTAATAATGATTAATAAGATTGTAAGATAACAGAGGTACAATTTCATACAATTCTCACCGTCAGAGTTCCATATCCCATACCCTTCATTGGAAGCTTCCTTATTCTTTATCCTTCTGGGAGTATGGAGCAAAATTCTTTATGAGGTGCAGAACATGGAAAGTCTGGCTTCTGTAGTTGCTTCTCTGCTGAACATGGATATTGATAAGTTGATACATATCCCCAGTCTGTTTCTATGTTTCTGTAGTGACGCAGAGCTCTGGAAAGATGAGATTTCAGGACACACTGGTGAGGTCATCTGCCCCGGATAGTCAGGATAGCCTCATAGTAGCATCTGCAACTTGGTGCCTGAAAGGAAATAAGATATTAAGCAGGTCAAATTGTTTCAGGAACCCCAAAGTACGAATGAGCAGATGAAATTAGGAGTCTTCTTGTGGTGAGAAGCTAGGAAGTCTATTTAGGTATGTCCCAAGGGCCCCATGAAATATGATAATTGCTATTTAAAGGCAAACACATTATTAGTGATAAATGTTTAAATGGATGTAATTCTCCATCAGAATATTTTAAAAATACAAAGAAAAAAATATTTTGGTTAAAAGGGAGAGAGTAAAGAAAGTAGAGGAGGAGAAGGGGAAGAAGAAGAAGGAGGAAGAGGAGGAGGAGGACGAGGGGGAGGGGGAGAAGTAGAAAGAAAGGAAGAAGAAGAGTAAAATCTGTTCAAAAATGGTGTTTACAAATCGGAGAAGCATGAAACCAGAGGAACTTACAAATAGTTATGAGCTGCCTGTGAAGTCCTGCTTGATTGGACCAAAGGATTTGTTTCACTTTGGGTCTGTACTATTAGGTAATGGGAAATTCTGTTTGAGATATTGTACACTGTGCCAATTCCAATACACCAAGAGCACAATGGCTGTAAATTTCAGGAAATCTATTCTGGCGCACCATGGGGGAAAGTTACAATAAGGCTGATGAAGGTTAAACAGACCATATATTTTAGTTGAGGCTACAAATCTATAGCAAACTCAAGCCAATAAACACAAGTAACATCTCAAACTGAGAAAGAGAAAGCAAAGTCTGCTTAGGATTTCTGCAGTGAAGAAATTTCCTTTGGAAAGAGATGGAAGCTGTCACTTATTAAATTGTTTTCATACCTGAATCTCTTTTATTCTGTACATATTTTAATACTTTTACAATTGTTACTGTGTTTTCATTTTAGGAAAAATAAAGAGCATTAAAAAACAGGGTTAATATTTCTATAGTTAATATTTCTATAGATTGTAGCATCCATAGAATTAGCTTAGATGTGACAGCCACAAAATATCTCACTGGAATCTATTGTAAACAGTATGATTTAAATAGAAAAGTAATACAGCATGGGCTGGTGAAATAGCTTGCTTGGATAGTGTGCTGTTTTGCCATGTGTGTGACTCAGGTTCCAGTCCAGGCTCCCCCCATTCTCTGTCTTGTTCCTTCTATGTACAGGAAGAAAAAAAAAAAAGTAAAGTAGCTTGGGGCACTAAGCATTTGTACACCACATTTCTGTGTGCAAGGACCTACTCCCCAGTGTGACTTCTGGAGGTGGAGCTCAGAGTCAGACATGTTTGCACTCACTGGTGATTTGGTGGGTTCCGGAAGTTGTTCTACTCCTGTCTCCTTGCAGTCCCAGGTGGTCTCCTTTGGTATTCCTAGTTGATCCGGGAGAGGAGAGGTGAGAAACACAGCTGCTGCTGCTCTGTAGCTCCAGATGAATATACTTGAAGATGCTGTGATACAATACCATTCTTCTTCTTCCTATCCTTCTTCTTCACCTCCTCTTCCTCTTCCTCCTCCTCCCCCCCTCCCCCTCCCCTCCCCCTCCCCGCCTCTCCTCCTCCCCTCCCCCTCCCCTTCCCCTCCCCCTCCCCTCCCCTCCCCCTCCCCTCCCCCTCCCCTCCCCTTCCCCTCCTCCTCCCCCTCCCCTCCCCCTCCCCTTCCCCTCCCCCTCCCCTTCCCCTCCTCCTCCCCCTCCCCTTCCCCTCCTCCTCCCCCTCCCTTTCCCCTCCCCCTCCCCTTCCCCTCCTCCTCCCCCTCCCCTTCCCCTCCTCCTCCCCCTCCCCTTCCCCTCCCCTCCCCTCCTCCCCCTCCCTTCCCCTCCTCCTCCCCCTCCCCTTCCCCTCCTCCTCCCCCTCCCCTTCCCCTCCTCCTCCCCCTCCCCTTCCCCTCTCCTCCTCCTCCTCCTCCTCCTCCTCCTCCTCCTCCTCCTCCTCCTCCTTTCCCTTTGGCTCTTTTGAGTACTTCAATTTATTTCACCACCTTAAATGTATTCCCTTCCTCTCTAACTCAAATGTGGTAGTTGTCAGACTTTGGGTTTGATTTACATTTACACCAACCTCTTTCATCTCAAAAGACATACATCTCACCTGTGACTGCTTATCACTGAGAAGACTGAAAGCAATCTCATTAAGCATTAAGTGCCTAACCCAATATATCTATTGATACATCCATCCATAGAAGTTCAGTGGCATATATATCTATATCTATATCTATATCTATATCTATATCTATATCTATATCTATATCTATATCTATATCTATATCTATATCTATATCTATATCTATATCTATATCTATATCTATATCTATATCTATATCTATATCTATATATATATCACCAAACTCCATGCTTCTGTGATTCTGTCTATGAAGAATATAAGTCTCATAAGACATTCTCACACTTGGCATTTGTCTTGAATAACTGTATTAACTTAACTCTGCTCACTTTCCCTCAGAAGACTGGATGAAGAAATTATACTCAAGTGTCAGAAACTGAAGACCTGGGAAAAGGGTAGTGAGATATTGAATATTTTTAATATGGAGGAAAGCCACTGTGCACTACACTTCCTAAGAAAAAATAATGTTTTAGTAGAGTTTATTCCTTTCACTTGCCCACTAAGCACCTTTCCTGTTCTTCAACTGCAGCAGATCCAATATAATTTATATGTTTAATTTTTATCTGTGAAAATAAAAGGCAGAAAAAAAATGAACAAGCGATAAAAGGACCAAGACTGTCTTAGAATAGAAATCAGTTTCAATTTGTGAAAATAGTTTTCACCTGGCAGAGGGTAGATAGCATAATGGTTATGCAAAGAGACTTTCATGCCTGAGGCTCCAAAGTCCCAGGTTCAGTCCCCCACACCACCATAAGCCAGAACTGAACAGTGCTCTGGTGAAAAAAATAGTTTTCACCTAAGCAATATTATAAATTAATATTATCACAGCAATTGGGGAACATTGTTGTCTAAGGTAGCCATATCAAGTTGAAAGTTGTCAGATTCTTCCCATTACACGTATATTTCTATCATCTGACACTCTCAGTGCTTTGTGAAATAATTATAGATTCTGACTCTAACTAAAAATGAGTTGTTTAAATAATGTATCTGTTTTCCTCAAGTAATACTAATAATCTGCTATGATCAGTTTTCTAAATAGCATTAACTAGAATCCCTGTATTTATGAAATATTCCTATCTAAGTTAGTTATCAAGCTCCAGCAAAAATACCTCAGTCATAGGTACCTAGGACATAACTAAAATAAACTTCCTAGCTTCTTTCCATCCTAAAAGTCCTATTTCCATGTGTTTGATTCCTACTTTATGTTTCCTGTTTATTAAACATTTTTTCCTGCTTTATATTTTACTGTATTTCAGCCATCAAGTTACAGATGCTACTATGATTTCATCTTGAACTCCCTAGGCTGATGACCTCACCACTGGATCCCAGAACTTCACCTCTTCAGAGCCCAACCACACTAGGGAAGGACAGAAACAGGCTGGGGGTATTGATCAGCCTACCATCACTCATGTCCAGCAGAGAAGCAATTAATAAGCCAGACCTTCCACCTTCTGCACTCCATAAGGAATTTGGTTCTTATTCCTAGACTGGTAAATGTTAGGGGGAAGATGTACAGAGAACTGGGAACTCCAATTCCATCAGGACCTGGAGAGAGAAGAGAAAAAAAATAAACAAAGACAGAAAAATAATGAAAAAGAAGTAGTAGGTGTGTTTTAGAAAAGAAGAAAAGGCAGGGCCATAGGAAAAAAAAAAAGGACAAATATATATAAATATTGATAGTTATAGAAGTAGTAGTTAACCACATCTATGATCTTGGGAGAACTCCTGCAGTTTCCAATGGAGGGAATGAGGACACAGAACTCTGGTGGTGGAAAAAGTGTGGGAGTATAACCCTGTTATTTTATCATTGCATAAATCAATATTAAATCTGTAATAAAAATTAAAAAAGAATATTCTTATCATTTCTCATTTTATTTAATAAGAAATGAATTAGATTAATATCCACTGAACAGACCCACTACCAACTAATTTCAAATTTGGAGAGTAAATTTAGTCTTTTAAAGTTATTTAGATATGGCTGAATTATGTATAAATCTACATCACTAGATCTTTTCAGAAATGGCTCTAAGTAATGTGGCATTTACCACTATGTTACATGTTCTACTACTTCCAAACATGACCAATTACTAAACTGTCATTAATCTATATCCTGACTCTGATATCCTTGAGAAATAGAAGAATACTTTATTTCTTACTTGCAAGACAGCTGGTCTGGACAAACTGGCGGTGACGCAAAGTGTAACAGGACATTGGTGGCTCTGAGGCTGGCTATTTACTTAGGAGTGTTTCTGGTATGTGCTCCAGAAAAAGATCAATAAACCTCCCTCTTCAAGAAACCCCTTCATCTTCTGTTCTAGAGCAGAGCTGCCTCCTTGGACTCCAGAAAGGCTAAAGGTCAAATCTTTTGCCCCATGTGGGGAGTTAATTTATGTGCAGTGAACTCACTGCTTTCTTCCAACCTAGCAGTGCCACAGCAGCGTTTTCATCAGAGACAATAGTCTCAGGACTCTATCCTATTACCATTCCTACTTCTTAGTCTTCAGCTAGTTTGCTTACAAACACCCTAAGAAGAATAGGGACTAGTTTCTTTGTCTCTTTATTAAGGCTTAGTCATTTACAACATATTTGGTTTGTGAGTGCCTCTGCTCATGGTATATTCCCAGATGCAAAGTCATAAAAGATGGGACAAATACACATATAAGGGGGGTGGAACAGTATCAGCAAGAGTGAAAAATGGACAATAACCATGATACAAGGCAGTGTATGGACTTAATCACTACTATGAAGGGTGATGCATTCAACACTGGAGGTGTCCTTCAGGTATGTGCTAGAGTCAATTTGTGAGCAGAGATAGGTTTGAGCTAGCATTATAGGGAGAGGGAAGAGTAAAGCAAATATTTGAGTGAGAAAATGTGTGGCACATTGTAGGGTGAACAAATAATTCGGCTTAAGTGATGTCCAGTCTACTCTAAGATACACTAGCGTCCAGAGTAGAAGTTACTGATTGTCCAACATAAATAACCAAAATGGTATCCCATGCTTAGGAGGGGAGCATTGCAGGCATTTTGAGATGAATAATAATTTTAGTCATCATGCTAGTAATTAACATTTAGAGGAAGGAAATCATTGCTGGAGTTCAGGTGAAAAAGAAGAGTCATCTGAACACAAAATTGGATATAAATGTGGGGAAAGAGTGCTTTGAGAAGACTCTGACTTTTTAAATAAATATACTGACTTTTAAAAATATTTTATTTATTTTCCTTTCTGTAGACTTTGTTGTTTTTATCATTTTTGTGGTTATTGTTGTTATAAATGTTGTTGCCAGGTAGGACAGAGAGAAATGGAGAAAGGAGGGAAAGACAGAGATGGGGAGATAAAGATAGACACCTGCCCATCCCCTTGCAGGTGGGGAGCCAGAGGCTTGAACCAGGATCTTTATCCTGGTCCTCGAGTTTCACACCATGTGCTCTTAGCCAGCTGCACTACTGCACGACCCCTAGACATTAACTTTTTTATAAAGAGGTGTTGGTATGCTTCTAGTTCTGCTTCTGGGATCCCTTCTGTTACATTGCTTGACGTTGTTGTCTATTTACATGGTCATTCTGTTACATTGGTTTGGTCTCATTCCCCCTGCCTCCAGGAGATTTTGGTTGAGTCCTTGCCTTTCCGAGGTTCTTGCTTCTCCCCACCCCCTATCCTACGTACTTCCTGGGTTCCTGATGCTGCTGCCGGAGGAGAAAGATGCAGGACAAAATGGGGTTGTGATTAGATTAGTTTTTCGAACCGTTTGCTCGTGAATAAAGAAATATTGCTTCTCCGCTCAGCCGTGTGTCCCTGGTCATCTGTCTCCCGCAGCGAAGCTAGCCTGGCATACTGGTGCCATGAACTTTGACTGACAAAGAAGAGTGATAGATCCCTAGGTTGAGCATGGGCCTTGCCTTATCTTGCATGTAATCCTGGTTTGAATGCCAGCACCAAGTGGAAGGTGCCATGTACCAGGGGAAGCCCTAGTGCTGTAGTGTCACATCTTCTGTCTATAAAAGCAGTCTGGAAGCAGTGAAATTGCACATATAAGGAATCTTGGCTCTGAATCAATAAATAAAGATACAAATCAACATTTAAATATAAACTATCCACCAGAAATATGTATATATTTTAAGTCTATGTGCATATCATAATACTTCAGAAATTTATAAATTGGTAACTGCTATATTGATAAGGAAAAATGACCGTACCCACCTGTAGAATGATAGGGAGACTAGCAAGGGAATATATTTCAGTATAGCACACAGAGAATCAAGACAACCTTTGAGGAGTCATTGTCCTTTGTGTGTGTTGGGTAATTGGTCTTACACATAGGAAAAGTAAACTTTCTTTTGTGCTTATTATAGGTGGCATTTTTTTTTTAAATTGCCACCAGTGTTATCTGCAGGGCTTGGTGCCTGCACTACAAATCTTTTTTTTTTTTTTAATTTTTTTTTCCTATTTCACAAGATAGAAATTAAGGGTGGAGGGAGAGAGAAAGACACCCCGCAGATCTGCTTCATTGGTCCTGAAGTGCTCACCTGCCTATGGAGTCTAAGAGCTAGAACCTGAGTCCTTTCTCATTGTAACATATGTGTGCTTAACCAGACTCACCACTGCCAGACCTTAGTTAGACTCCTCCTCTAACTAGAGACTGGGAGGCTGAGACAGGGTTGTCCTTTTTGACTACATTAACAGAAAGAGAGCTCCCAGATCCTTAGAAAGGCAGTCTTTACTAGCAAAACTGACAAGAGGCTATAACAATTTACATCTCAAAGGAGTAGATTACCACTTATACTGACATGTCTAATGTGAGAAATTACAGAGAGAGAGAGAGAGAGAGAAAGAGAAAGAGAGAGGGGTAGGCAGATAACTAGGCCATTTGGATTCTGTGTCTATGGTGAGAAGTAGCTAAGGGGCATAGAGGCAGGAAATCACAAATATAAAATTTTGTCCAGATAAGGGGAATGTCAAGATCATCTAGTTCACATCCCAAGACTCTACACTCCTATTCCTGTTCCTGTCCTTCCACCAAAAGAATATCTTGCAGGTCTATACCTAGAGCTTTCCTCTCAGTGGACTCAAAGTAGCATTAACCCAATATTACAAACATCCATCTTATGAAATAAACTACAGCTGTGGCTCACTGCAAAGAATGACTACCAAGCAGTGAGAGTATCAGAGAACTTGTTGGCACGTAATACTTTTGTTGGCATAAAAACTTTCTCCAGGCTTGAAAAATTCATGTTAAGTGAAGTAAGTCAGAAACAGAAGGATGAATATGGGATGATCTCACTCTCAGGCAGAAGTTGAAAAACAAGATCAGAAGAGAAAACACTAGTAGGACCTGAACTGGAATTGGGGTATTGCACCAAAATAAAAAACTCTGGGGTCGTGGGGTGGGGGAGAGAATACAGGTCCAAAAAGGATGACAGAGGACCTAGTGGGGGTTGTATTGTTATATGGAAAACTGGGAAATGTTATGCATGTACAAACTATTGTGTTTACTGTTGAATGTAAAACATTAATTCCTTGATAAATAAATTAAAAAAAAAAACTTGCTCCAGGTCTGATAGTTATTTTCCCCATGGTTGAGATTGGTGAACATAAGGCATTGGACTACAGTTCCCATGGGTCCCTGCACAAGGGTC
The DNA here is from genome assembly GCF_950295315.1 of Erinaceus europaeus. Classification (NCBI taxonomy): domain Eukaryota; kingdom Metazoa; phylum Chordata; class Mammalia; order Eulipotyphla; family Erinaceidae; genus Erinaceus; species Erinaceus europaeus. Next base: position 25,730,708 of record NC_080166.1, on the reverse strand, counting down.
CTTTTATCTGAGAACAAGAAAAAGTCATTAGGACCCTTATGACTATAGTCACTCCTGTTTTTTTTTATCTAGTCAACTGCAATGGGTTTTTCTTTTCCCTTTTTTTTTTTTTTTGGTCTTCTTCATTCTTATCATCCAAATGGACACACACTCCCTGAAAACAGTATCCTCTTATAGTTTTTGTGGGATTTAAATAAAATTAATTTTAAATATTATGCATGCCATAAAACATAGATATCACACACAGCTCAACTTTTTGTTTGTTTGTTTGTTTTTTGCCTCCAAGGTTATTGCTGGGGCTTGGTGCCTGCACCACAAATCCACTGCTCCTGGAGGTTATTTCTTCTTCCCTTTTGTTGCCTGGTTGTTTTATCGTTTTTGTAGTTATTATTATTGTTGTTATTTATGTCATTGCTGTTGGATAGGACAGAAAGAAATTGAGAGATGAGGGGAAGACAGAGAAGGGAGAGATAGATAGACACCTGCAGACCTGCTTCACTGCTTGTGAAGCAACCCCCCTTCAGGTGGGGAGCCGGGAGCTAGAACCGGGATCCTTACTCATTACCTTGTGCTTTGTGCCATGTGCGCTTAACCCGCTGGGCTACTGCCTGACCCCCACAGCTCAACCTTTTATTGATTACATACTACTGCGAGTAAGAGACACGAAAAATTCTAAGTTCTTAATATTCGTATTACTTCACAGATTTTATTTTTAGGTACTTCATTTAACCCCACCATGGCATTAATAAGACTTACTAGGACTCTGAAAACCTTTAGTCAATCATTGGTAGGTCTTCAATTATTTTAATATATTAGACATGAATAATTAATTTTTCAGTTCTCATTTTAATATTTTTCATTATTCACTTTATTTAGCCTGCAGACGTTTTCCACTCATACCCATCTCTCTCTCTCTCTCTCTCTCTCTCAATCTCTTTCTCTCTCTCTCTCTCTCTCACACACACACACACAGGAACATAACCATTTCCATCTTGCTTTATTTTATTTCTCACTGATTTATGCACTGTTAAGGAAATTTCGAAAAGGAACTCATTTTACTTGGGAACAATAACATGTCTGTAACTGGGCTAGGGATTTCACCGGTGTCATCTCACTTAGTCTGCCTCCCCCACAACACCCAAAACAGTGTGTGGTTGTTATCATCTGTATTTGAAAGAAAAACAAACTAAATTCAAGAGAGAAAGAAAACCTGACTTAGATTCTCAATGAGAAAACTATAGATTCAGGAATTAAATTTAGGTCTGTCTGACTACAAAGGTTATGTCTCTTCATTTGAAGACAAATCTCCTTTTCCATTGCACTATTAAAGTTGTTTTCAATGAATGTATATGAGCTTAGCAAGTATATACTGACTTCACATGTTTATATGTTTTATTAGCATTAAAATGAGCTAATGGTTCTTGCTATATTACTGAGATATATGTTGCTTGCTTGTAATGGTTATTGCAATATTAAGAAGATATGAAAGAGAATTTTGTAGTGGCAATTGCCATTTTAGGAAGATGTATGAAGAAGTTTATAGGCCACATAAGAAATAAATAAGAAGGAAGACATTGTCATAAGATGTGCCCTAGGACTAGCATTGCATGAATTATTATGGATTAAAAAATTAATTTCAGTAGAATTTTTTAACGCTCTGCTATATTTCCAGTTAAAATAATATGGAGAAGGTATATGCACTCAAATGCTCTGCCTGCCTATAGGTTTCCACTATTTCACTTCACCTACAAGAATTTCAGTCTTTCTCAGATATACTGTTGAAGGCACTAAATTAGCATTCCAGTTTCTACTAGTTTAATTTCCTTCACTAGGGACAGGAACATAAACCCTGTTTTTGTGGCCTGGTAGAAGCTGGTTTTGATTCAACTTTTATTTAAATGTCTCCTTCCTGGTCCCACTCTGTTTCCTTTTTTGAATAAATTTGATTCAATCCGTGTGCCTATCCCATAGCCCCACATTAACTCCTGTCTTAAGTTGTCAGTGTCTGCCTACACATGAAGAAACGGTTGACTCAGAGGGGGATGTGGCTTAGTGTGAGAGAGAGCATGTCTGACACCCTAGGTTCTATCCCTGGTGCCATCACCTCCTGCTCAAACTATACAACTTGTTAACACCCAGTTCCTAATTTTATCTCACTGATAAGCTTATGTTAGTAATACTTTTCCAAGCATTATTTGCAAATGTAGTATTTGCAGAGCACATTTTTAACTGCATAGGGCTGATTTGTAGCAATGCTCTGATTTTCCTATAATGGAGGCACAGGGCTTTTTTTTTTTTTCCTCCAGGGTTATTGCTGGGCTCAGTGCCTGCACCATGAATCCACCACTCCTGGAGGCCAGTTTTTCCTCCTTTTGTTGCCCTTGTTGTAGCCTCATTGTGGTTATTATTATTACCATTGTTGATGTTGTTCGTTGTTGGGTAGGACAGAGAGAAATGGAGAGAGGAGGGGAAGACAGAGAGGAGGAGAGAAAGTTAGACACCTGCAGACCTGCTTCACTGCCTGTGAAGCGAAGCCCCTGCAGGTGGGGAGCCAGGGGCTCGAACCAGGATACTTATGCCGGTCCTTGTGCTTTGTACCACGTGCGCTTAACCCACTGCACCACTGCCTGACCCCCCTTTTTTTTTTTCCAACTGTAAAAAAAAATACTGTATCAGAATATAGACTATACTGCCTGTAACAAAATAAGATCTGAGTATTTCTTTCTAATTCTTAGGTGTATTATCAAGATATGATGCAAGCTTGTATCAGAGTACTTGAGAGAGTTCCTTGGCACAGAGCAGGGAATCTCTAATTACACCACCATCAAATCCAGGACAGTATGAACAGATGTGATGAGAAAAAGCATCCGAAGAGTGTTGCTGATTATCCTAAAAAAGGAAAACTTAGACATAGTCCCCTGCTCCCCGCCTGTGGTGGGGGGTACTCTTCACAAGTGGTGAAGCAGGTCTTCCAGTGTCTTACCTTTCTCTTCCTACCGCCTCCTCCTTCAATTTCTTTCTGTCTTATTGAATAAAATAGAAAAAAGAAAGAAACAATGGCTGCCGGGAAGGGTGGATTCTAGTGACAGCACGGAGTCCTAGCAACAGTTCTGGAGGGGAAAAGAAAGGAAGGAAGGAAGAAAGAAAGAAAAAAAGAACGAAAGATTAGGCTTTGCACATGATTTTTGTTAGTTATGAACTTTCATTTTTCAGTATTTATATTGTATTTTATAGATTATTATTATTACTATTATACATCATATTTATTGTAGTGGCTCTGCACCCTCATGATTCCACTGCTCCAGGCATTTTCTCCCTCTCTCTCTCTCTGTAGGAAACAGAGAGACAGTGAGGAATAAAGAGTAAGAGAGAAAGACACCATTGTTGGGTAGTATGCCAGCTCCCCAGGCTTAAAGTTTCTGTCTCTAATCCTGCCTAACTAAGCACCAGCATGCCTGCAGCACATTTGTTTGATCCCACTCAAAGCTGTGGTCTATTTACATAAACCACTGTTAACTAAGCACCACCTTCCCTCCAGGGTATTGATTTAATCCCCACTGGTTCATGATGTCTTTTTGCTCCGCCCCCTCTCCTATTACACCCTGATTTCCACCACTGTCTTTTTTTGCTCCAACCTCTCTATGTCACACCCTGTTTCCACCCTACTTGGCTAGTATATATATAAGCTGCTTTTCTGAGTAAAAACACTTGGAATTGCTTTCCAGCTCCAAGAGTTCCAGAGTGTATCTCCTGTGACGGTAGCTCAGCAAGAGTTCCTGATCATTCTCCCACACAGCAGCCTAGATTGGCTCCAGTTGAGTTCTCTCCAACCCAGAGAGCACTTGCTCGGAAAGAAGCACCCTCAGGCTATCCGGGCACACATAACTCTGCTGCATCTCTTACAAACTTTACCCCTATGCAGGTGCTCCCATGTGGGGGCAGGTGGCTCAAATCCAGGTAAAATGTGGTCTCTGCTGGATGAGCTATCTCCCCACCCCCTTAAGATACTTTAATTGAAACTCCCTCTGCATTTTATTCATGTGTTTTCAACATTTTGAGATGGATCATTTTTCCTGGTGAGCTGATGATGTGGTTCTTTAAATTCCTTGGGTGTTGATCATGTGGCATTTCTGAAGTAAACACAATAAAATCGTTTTGAAAACTATTGCTACCCACCTGCAGGGGGTTCACTTCACAGGTGGTGAAGCAGGTCTGCAGGTGTCTCTCTTTCTCTCCCTCTGTCTTCCCCTCCTCTCTCCATTTCTCTCTGTCCTATCCAACAATGACGACATCAATAATAACTACAATAATAAAACAACATGGGCAACAAAAAGGAAATAAATTAATTAATTAAAAAAAGAAAACTATTGCTAGTGTAAGCTTTTTTTTTTAATTGTCATTCCTAAGTGAGGTTGGACATTAATTTCCTTTTTCAATTTATGCTGCTCATACAATATCCTGCTAAGTCTCATTCAAATAATCAAACAAGAAGGCCACTAACTTGTAAAGATTTTTTAAAAAAATATTTTATTTATTTATTTTCCTTTTTGTTGCCCTTTTTATCATTGTTGTGGTTATTATTATTGTTGTTAATGAGTTGTTGTTGCCGCCGGATAGGACAGAGAGAAATGGTGAAAGGAGGGGAAGACAGAGAGGGGGAGAGAAAGACACCTGCAGACCTACTTCACCACTTGTGAAGCGACCCCCACCCCGCCCGCAGGTGGGGAGCCCGAGCTCGAACCGGTATCCTTATGCTGGTCCTCGTTTCGTGCTATGTGCACTTAACCGGCTGCACTACAGCCCGACCTCTGCTTGTAAAGATTTTCATGACTTGGTGGTCCATGTTAAGCACTGAAACCTAAGCAGGGAAAAATACAATGGGATCTGAGAAAAACAGACTTAAGAATAACAAATCACTGTGACTACAGCCAACTAGACTTTCCAAATAAAGCAACTGCTTAAGCTCTAGCCAATTACATAATTGCTTTGCTTTGCCTCCCTGATAGTCTATAATAATCTTTCCCCAGCTTCTGTCTATAGGACACTCTTGATCAATATTGGTTGAGTTTCACCCAATTAGACTTGATATTTTCACAAGTTAACTCATATATATGCTAATGCATGATTTATCTTTTAATATATATGCATTATAAATAACTGTTCATAGGGGCCAGGTGGTGGCACACCTGGTTGAGTGTACAAGTTGCAGTGTACAGGGACTCAGGTTTGAGCCCCTGGTCCCCACCTGCAGGGGGAAAGCTTTGCAAGTGATGAAGCAGTGCTGCAGGTGTCTCTCTCCTTCCCCCTTTCCCCTTGATTTCTGGCTGTCTCTAGCCAATAAATAAATAAAGATAATAAAAAAATAAATATTTGAGGGAGTCTGGCAGTAGCAATGGGTTAGCACGTGGGTTAAGTGCAAGTGGCGTTAAGCTCAAGGAGCTGTAAGGATCTGGGCTCCAGGCCCCGCCTTCCCACCTGCAGGAGAGTCACTTCACAGGTAGTGAAGCAGGTCTACAGGTGTCTTTCTCTCCCCCTCTCTGTCTTCCCCTCTTTTCTTCATTTCTCTCTGTCCTATCTAACAATGATGACATCAATAACAACAACAATAATAACTACAACAATAAAAAACAAAGGCAGCAAAAGGGAAGATAAATAAATTTTAAAAAAAAAGTTCATTTAGGGGTTGGGAGGCAGTTCAGCAGTGCTCATGCCTTGCATGTGTGAAGCTTTAAGTTCCATCTCCAGTATGGCAGGCCTTGGGTGTAATGGGGAGGGGGCACTTTCATGATGTATCATGCTGGTGGAGGAGGACCTAGTGGGGAGTAACAGGTCTTGCAGAAAACTGAGAAATTTTAAACATGTTCCAACAACTGTTGAACCATTAATTCAACCCCCACCCCCCAAAAAAATTTAAAAAGAGAAAAGTGCCCTAGTGGATAATCTGTTAGACTTTCAATCCTGAAGTCCTGAGTTCATTCTCAGTATCTGAGAATGTACACTAGTTGTATCTCTCACTAATGAATAATAAAATATATATTTTAACTTTTTTGTATTATCTTTATTTATTTATTGGCTAGAGAGGGCCAGAAAGCAAGGGAGGAGGGCAACAGAGAGGGAGAGAGACAGAGAGACATCTACAACACTGCTTCACCACTTGCAAAGTTTTCCCCTTGTAGGTGAGGACTGGGGGCTTGAACTGGGTTCCTTGTACATTGTAACATGTGTGCTCAACCAGGTGTGCCACCACTCAGCACCCAAGTAAAATCTTTTTTAAAACCCAAGACAGACAAAAGCAAAATAGACTATTTCAAATGATGGTTCAATGTTATTGTCTTTTTTCTCCCTATCTCTCACACAAAATAGAAACTAAATGAAAATAAAGAAGTTATATTTTCTGGTAAAGTTATCACAATACCCAAATTCCTTTAGTTGGATTTTTTTTTCTAGTAGATAATATTTTAAAACTTTTTCTGTGGTTGTGGGGTCAAAGGAACCCTCTTGCATTGCTGGTGGGAATGTAAATTGGTCCAACCCCCTGTGGAGAGCATTATTTCTCAAATACCAACACATTTATTGATTCTGACTTTTGCAATTCATTATTAACTTTTAAATTTTTATGAATTTTTGTGCATGAAAAATTTAAGTCTAGCTGTGATTTTCCATATGGGGAAAGTATTATTATACATCAACATTTGAATAAATAATATTTATCACACAGATGTGAAATTTCAAATTTAAAATATAACAAAACCTCCACATGGGTTAAAAAAAAAAAGAAGAAAAAAAAAAGGATAACTAGAACAAACTTTTGGTTCCCTGCCCAAAATGAGGATGTTTTAGAAAGTGAGAGGAGAGGGAACTACATGGATCTGGAAAACTGACATAAAAATCTTTGTGAAAATTCTTTATAAGTAGATGACATTTAAAGGAAAAGTATAATGTCATCTCAGGACACAAATTATGCATTTTGAACCATTAACAGAGGGAATGAATAGATAGTAAAAAATCTATTTGTGTGTGCACTAGAATGGGCTGTTTAAATTCTATTCTGTTCAAGTGCCCCATATCATTTGCAATCGACCATACATTCTGTTATATTAATGACATTTTCAAATGATATCTGTGATAACATTCAGAATAATCTGCTCAATTTCATGAAATAAGTGTGATTAAAAATATACACTATGTAGAATATTTTGGCCTTTACACAACACAACTAAAAATCCATTAAGGGTCTGGGATATAGTAAAGTGTTTATGCAAAAATACTCCATGGGGGGCACAGGTGATAGCGCACCTGGTTAAGTGCATGCACTACAAATGTGCAAAGACTGGGTTGGAGCCCCTGATGCCCACCTGCAGGGGGAAAACTTTGCAGGTGGTGAAGCTGTGCTGCAGGTGTCTCTCTGACTCTCTTCCTCCCTATCACCCCCTTTTGTCACAGTTTCTGGCTGTCTCTATCCAATAATTAATGTTAAAAAAAAAAAAAAGCCTTTCATGCCTGAGGCTCCAAGGTCCCAGGTTCAATCCCCAGTACCATAGTAAAGAAAAGCTAATCATTACTCTGTTTTAAAATAAAATAATGATTCAGGCGGTAGCGCAGCGGGTTAAGCGCAGGTGGTGCAAAGTGCAAGGACCAGCATAAGGGTCCTGATTAGACCCTCCCTCTCCCCACCTGCCCTGGAGTCACTTCACAAGCAGACAAGCAAGTCTGCAGCTGTCTTTCTCTCCCCATGTCTGTCTTCCCCTCCTCTCTCCATTTCTCTCTGTCATATCCAACAACGACAACATCAATAACAACAATAATAACTACAACAATAAAACAATAAGGGCAGCAAAAGAGAATAAATAAATATTTAAAAAATAAAATAACAATCCTGGAATAATTAATTCATTTCTTTTAAAATATGAATAAGATGTGTATAACATTTTTTTTAAAAAAGCATGCCATTATTTTTCATGATGAATCCTTGAATATTTTAAAGCAAAAATGTATGCCATGGACATGGTGTATTGTATCAAAGCAAGGAACTCTAAGGGGATACACAGGCTAAGACACAAGTGTTATCTGATGAATTATTTCTGGGTTTCTAGTTACGTTTTTATGTATTTTTAAAAAATATTTACATACAGGTTTTTTTTTCTTGACTATGATTAAATTTTCTCAGATACAACTTGACTGAATTTTATTGATCTACATTACAAATAATTGACAAAGATATATCTTGATTCTTTTTAATTATATTTAGTTGTTCAGTCTTAAAGATTTTTTAATTACTTCATAAAAATGAAAGATAAAATACAATCCTTAGATTTATGCTAAAATCTTATTTTATTTCCTTTCTCACATATTCATTTGATTTAAAATTTTAAAATTATACTTTGAGATATTATGAGAATTTGTTTGGACCAATTTTTGTGCTAGTATTTGAATTGTTTAAATGGTCATACATATCAATGGTATTAGTCAATAATTTTGTATGTTTTTTCATTTTATCTTGTATATACTACTAAATATTAATTATATCTGAGTTTACATGATCCTTGTAGATTCCATAATCATGCACAAGAGTTTACCTATTGGTGTCAAGTCTTTCTAATGTCATTGTTTTAATCATTTTGAATTTTTATTTTTCAGAATTCTCTTAGATATCTAACAATATATTATTTTTATTGATACTTATAAAAATGTTCTTTTACTGATCTTGAATAATAGGTAAATTCTCCAGTTATAGCATATTCAAACTTGAGGTTTTCTGAAAAAAAATTATCTGAAGCTTTTTCCCTCTCATATTCCAATCAGTTTTGTAATTAGCTAGTATACTACCTGTATATCCTTACTTTTAAATTTTGTTATTACAATAAAAAAGGTTTTAAAGAAATTGTTGGCATTGAGTGCTAATTAAAGCACCTATTTTCCATTTAAAACACCTTTGTTCTTTTAATTTACTTTTGTGATTTATTCCAGAAATTATTCAAAGTTTGTATGTATGCCTGGATTGTAATCTAGATCCAAGTTTAATGATTTTCCTAACTGAGTGTGTTAGAGAAAGTGAAGGATGGGCCAGGCGGTGGTGGATCTAGTTGAATGCACTCATTACAATATGCAAGGACCTGGTTTTAAGCACCCCACAAGCCCCACCTGCAGGAAGGAAGATTCACATGTGGTGAAACAATGTTGCAGATATCTATCCCTTCGTTTCAGTCTCTATCCAAAATACATAAATAAATAAATAAATAAACAAAATCTATAAATATAACTTTTAAAATAGTTGAAAATTCTAATAATAAGCAGATTATAAGCATGAACACCCAAATTAAGTTTATACAGGAATGGAAGAAGACAGAAAGAAAGGTTGATTGTTAAATTTATTGGTCTAGAAAAAAAGGGAATAAGTGAACAGGAATTCCTGAGGAGAGTTTAAAGTTTATCATTCAGAGACAGTAAGTTGGCTGGGTCAAGATAAGTTGGCAGAAACCAATTGTCTAGTCTAGGATTTGAAGCCTTCAGACAGTGGTACCAAACAGAGCAACAGGACTTGGGGGACCAAGAAATGTTGTCATATGAATTTACAAATAGTTTTCCTGGAGGATTCTCAGGTCTTACAGACATTAAATTGATTTTTTTCAAAACAAAATTTGCATCTTTCTTTACATCTATGTTCTTTCTCTGGACTGAGTGTACTGAAAAAAAAAAAGAGAATAATGATTATGTAGTTTTAATTGAATTTTTTCAGTTATAATGTTCATAAGTGTCCTGATTCCATTTTGCTGTTCCTTAAATTATTTTTAGTAAGGAAGAAAGCTTAGATGGACTTGTTCATAGAGGCTTATGTTATGCTATGGTGTCAGACTTAAACATTACATAAAGATTTTTCTAAATAAAAAATTTGAATAGAAGACCTGAAACCAATAATAATAATAATAATAATAATAATAATACTCAGAAGAAACTATTCTTATTAAACTCTGTTAAATTGACCCTCTAGAGATCTATTTGTGAACTTGACACCAACAGCCAGGGAAATAAAAGCAAAAATAAACAATGGGACTATATTAAAGTAAAAATCTTCATAGTAAAGAAAACATGTAAAAATGAAAAAAAAAAAGTCTGACTGAATTGAGAAGCTATTTGGACAACAAAATATTCCTAAAGTATATAAATAACTCTTTAACATTCAGTCACAACACAATTCAAACAAACAGCTTAAATAAGAAATGGACAGAAAGGCAGGGGTAGTAGATAACATAATGGTTACGCAAAGAGACTTTCATGTCTGAGGCTCCAAAGTCCCAGGTTCAGTCCTCTGCACCATCATAAACTGGAACTGAGTAGTGCTCTGGTCTAAAATAAGAAAAAGAAAAAGAAAGAAATGGACAAAGAATCTGACTTTGGCAAAGTCTTACAGATGTCAGCTATACCACCCTTAGGCTTATATCCAGAGGACATGAGAACACTGATTCAAAGTTATGCATGCAACTCCATGATCACAGATGCACTACTCCTACTAGCCAAGGAGTGGAAACAGCATAAATGCCTATAAACAGATGATGTGATTAAAATATTATGGATCCTATGCTCAATAGGATACTACTCTGCATTTAAAAGAAATGATAGTGTATCATTCAGAACAAAATGGTCAGGTCTTAAAGTGGTTATACTTAGCAAAGTAAGGAGGTGTAAAGACAACTACCAAATGATTTTTACCTGTTTCTAAGACTTGAGATCACACTGGTGGTTATTGTAGGGAAGGGGCACAGAACTCTAGTGGAGGACATGGAGTGGAACTATTCCCCTGAAATCATATATAAATCTTATAAATCACTATTTAGAAACAAAAAAATGTTAACAGCAACAAAAAAAGACATACAGATGACCAAATAGACACATAAAAAGATATTGATCACTCGATTTTAGGGAAATGCAAATCAAAACAATACCTTTGAGAATGAATGTTAGGGGGGTCAGATGGTGGTACATCTGACTAAGCACACAAATTACAGTGCACAAGGACCCGGGTTAAAGCCCCTGATACCCATCTGTAAGGGGGAAGCTTCGTGAGTTGTGAAGCAGGGCTGCAGGTGTCTCCCTTCCCTTGTTTTTATACTTATTTTCCCTTTTGTTTTCCTTGTTGTTTTCATTGTTGTAGTTATTATTGTTGTTGTTGATGTCGTCATTGTTAGGAAAAAGAGAAATGGAGAGAGGAGGGGAAGATAGGGCAAGAGAAAGATAGACACCTTCAGACCTGCTTCACCCCCTGTGAAGGGACTCCGCTGCAGGTGGGGAACCAGTGGCTTGAACTGGGGTCCTTATGCAGGTCCTTGCATTTTGAGCCACTCTCTTCCCTTTTTTTCTCCCCTCCTATCTCAATTTCTTTCCATCTCTATCCAATAATTCAGGTGCTCTTCTATCTTGGAACAAACAGTCTACACCTCTACTACACATATAGTCAAGTCAAAAAAGTCTAGGGTAGAATGTGCAGGGAAGGGAATACTTGTGAACCAGTGATGGGAATATGAAGTAATAGTCATTATGAAAACAGGAGGAAGATTTCTTTACAAATCAAAAACAAATTTCAAGCAATCTAGTTATTTCATTTCTGAATCTTTATCCCCAAAATATTAAATCACTTGTTCAAATAAATAGATGTACCCACATTTTTATTACAGAATTATCTAAAATAATAATAAAAAACTAGAAGCAATCCATGTGTCTACTAAAAAAACTGTATGTACATGCAATGAAATCAGTTATAAAAGGTGACATTTTGTTACTTACAATAAAATGAATGAAACTAGATAGGATTATACTTTTAATCAGTCAATAGGAGAAAGGCAGACATCACAGGATTTTACTCACATATGGTACGTAAGAAGACAAACTAAATAAAAATAAACAAACAAATAAATATACATTTGAAGTGCAAGACTAATGATTACCAGAAGAGGTAATGTACAAATAGGTAAAATGGGACAATTCCAAGTGAATCTATTACTGGACTTTAGAGAAGTTGATATATAAACATATACATGTTGAATTGAATAAGATCTACTTCACATGTATAATGTTATAATGCAGTGCTATTTAATAAAGTAGTTAGCACTATGGAAAATTACCCTGATGAATGCACAGGAAATAGTATCTTATATATACCAGCTTTACAAATAAAAACTATCTATATTGGCATGTATTAAGAACTTAAGGAGCTAGAAGATCTTTTGTAAATGCTTCTTTTAAGATTATATGTGCATTATTTATAAACAAAATCCTTCTGTCCTCCAATATTGTCAATTATATGTATATGTGGGACAGCTATATAGATGCATATGGTTACAAGCACATATATAGGAACACTACTTAACTGGGAAGACTCACGTATGCATGATATCACATATATGCCAGTTCTGAATTTCTTTTTTTTTAATTTATTATATTTTATCTATTTATTAGATGGAAACACCCAGAAACTGACAGGAAAGGGGAGATAGAGGAGGAGAGAGGCAAAGAGACACCTGCAGCACTACTTCGCCACTTGTGAAGCTTTCCCCCTACAGGTGGGGACGGGGCTTGAAGCTGGGTCCTTGTGCATTGTAACATGTGCTCTCAACCAGGTGTGCCACCAACCAGTCCCCTAGATTTCTTAATCTGTTTTGCCGATGGATGTCAATCTTCAGAAAAATTAAAATAGTGTACAGGCTGTGAAACAGTCTAAAGAAATTGCAGTTCATCAGATTTGATTGCTGGTCCATTTAAAGAACCATCACTTTGAGCAGTTTATTCTGCTAATTGTCCAGTTTGTTTATTTCAGTTTTCTCATTTGAATACGTAGAGGAATGTTTTTGAAAATCCTGCAAAATTTAAACCCAAGTTCTAATTACCAATGTGACAAGATAAAGGACATTTAGTTGTTTAAATGACAAACTGTTTCCAAAAGTGAAGTTCCATGGTACAGATCCTGAATTTGATCATTGAGAAATTATTTAAAAATAGCACAAACTTTAATAAACAAAATGTAAATGTGTTAAATCCTATAACCATAAAAATATAATTACATATATAGGTGAATATTTTAGAATAAAGCTGTTGTGTTTAATTAAAATTTTTCTGGTTCTTGTGTAAATTGAATGAGATAAATATACCTAGTACTTAATTATATTGCCTATCTTTGACAATTTGCAGGAAATATTTGACATGGTTTCTTTAAAGATAACAACATAAACAAGTGATAAGACATCATTCAGAATCTAGTGTGGATAAACATTTTTTTTTTCTCTTCTACACCACATCTGTTTATCCTACATTTCTCTCAAATATGTGATTCAAGAGTCCAAGAACTATACCCTGATTTTGGCTCAGAAACACAGGCTGTCAGGATGAAAGAGGATTCAGGTTTTAGCAAAACCAGCATTGTACTTGAAGATTAGCCATTAGCTTAAAATACATGCCAAGAGCAGCAGCTGGCCTTTAAAAGTCTCCTTTCATGTCTGATCATTAATTTATCTAAAATGAGCAAGGAAAAATAAACAATAAGGAAAGAAGGACACAGACGTTTATATTGTTTTCATTGTGTTGGAGTCAAAAACTTTGATGACTTTTGTCATTGGAGGACTGGCAAACTTAAACATAATAGTGAATGCTTCGAGTTATTTCTCAAAAGCTTCTTATAAAACAGAATGCATGTATAACATACTACATCCATGTATGCATATGTGTATATGTGTGTTTATATATCTGCATATATGTGCATGTATATATCATAAGGCATCAAAATTAATTTGTAAAGTGTAGCTGTTAGATTCAATGCACAGTCCATGATAAATACCGAGATTATTTAATTTATGTAACCACATTACATAATCTGGAATAGATAATGATAGGCAACTGTGATAAGTACCTGTCAACATAATTTTAATGCCCTCTTTGCTTTTTTTTTTCAAGGCATTAAGAATTAAATATACCCACTCAGTCTGCTATCTTTCATATTTATAATACTTAACTCATCAAAACTTTCATTAGCCGCTTAGATGGCCAAAAGAAATGACTGGCAGTGAGTAAAGGTCCATTTATTTCATAAAAATGGAAATTTCTCAGCATATTAAAATAGAAATTATGAAATTAAATAGAATATGTAGGGCGGTGACACAGTGGGTTAAGTGCAAGTGGCACAAAGTGCAAGGACGGGCATAAGGATCCTAGTTCGAGCCCCTGGCTCTCCACCTGCAGGGGAGTCACTTCACAGGCAGTGAAGCAGGTCTGCAGGTGTCTATCTTTCTCTCCCCCTCTCTGTCTACCCCTCCTCTCTCCATTTCTCTATGTCCTACCCAACAAGGAAGAGCATCAACAATGCCAATAATGTTAACCACAGCGAGGCTGCAACAACAAGGGCAACAAAAGGGGGAAAAATGGCCTCCAGGAGCGGTGGATTCATGGTGCAGGCACCTAGCCCAGCAATAACCCTGGAGGAAGAAAAAAAGAAATTACTAGTCATTAGGATAAGAATTTTAGAAAAATCTGTCATTTCAAAGAGTTACAAAATAAATTGAAAATGTTTAGGCTGGAAAGTCAGTCTTATAGTTTTATCATTGATTCAAGTAATATATTTAGATGATAACCTATTGGAAATAGGTAGAATTTCATTTCCACAGAGGAGAAGACTTTGCAAGAGTTTGAGTTGACTCAAATTTTTAATAACCTCAACGATTTTCCCTATCTTCCTTTTCTTAGTGGTGTTTGACATTATACTTCCAAATTATGTAGTTTAATTTGCCACAAAAGGTACTCCAAATGGCAATGTGTTGTCTTAAGAGGCAAAAAAATATGGAAATTCAAGAAGATATCTGTGGTGTTTTTAACAAATCTGTGAGTTGAATAAATTTTGGAATAATTAAAAATAAAGTGAGAAAAGTTCCTCCTCTCACAGGATTTATCATTATGGGAACATCTGGCACTTGGATTACAGATATTAAAATAAAATTCATGAAATTTTACAATATTTTTCACAATGTATAATTGATCTCTTTTAGCAGATTTTTCCAAATAAGTCATTTTTGTTTTTCCTTCAAAACACTTATTTCCTATGACCCAAACATTTCCATATCACTTTAAATGGTATAATACTAATAAGAGAACCATACCATGTGTTTTTTTCAAATGAAATATAGCCTCATGATATAAGAGAATTATTTGAGGAAAGTAAAAATGTGTGTAGTACTTGCGGAAGGGAAATATAATAAAACATTTTCATGAGATAAAATCCTTTCTCTTCATTCTTGGAGAAACAGCTGTTCGGTTGTCATATAGACGTGCCTTTTTGAAAAACAAAATGTATAGAGGGGCATTAAGCTAGTAGGTTATTCTGTGCACAGGATATTCTTCTCCATGCCTTGTGTAAAGACTTCTTGACTAATGGTAAGAAAAGAAGTGATGTTACATTTTGAGAGCCATGAAGATCAGGCCCAGTCATAATTTAGAGTGGATTTCCTTCAAAGTTCTTAATTACAGGTCATTTAGGGGGTTCAACAGATGGTTGAATGGCAAAGTGAATAACTAGACACAGAGACAGGTGGCAGAGATGCTAAGGGGATTTTTTTTTTTTAAGCTAATGTCAGTCTTGGCACTTCAGTGACATTGGAACTCTCAGGACAAGATCATAGGTGGAATCAGAGCTGATTTCCTGAAATCACTTAAGGGTTGAAAACTGACTTAAGTTAAGCAATCTGCTCTGTTAATTATCACCTTGAGAGAAAAGGTTAAAAGTATACTGTGTTGTCATTTGTAAATAAAACTCTTCCTCCATGCGGTCTTTCAAAGTTCATGTGGGATAGGCACAATCTATTTTATATCAAGTGAGACCAAACTAGACAAATTAAAAATAGATTAGAGGGCATCAATTTGTATTATCCAGGAATTTTTTAATGCATCAACATGAATAAACACATAATTTAAAAGATGTACAGATAAGTATCTTGTGATCTTTTTTATTTTATGTTTTGATCATTTCATTGGGAGAGTTAATGGTTAGAGTACAGCTGTAGATGTATAAGTATAATTTCTCATCTCATCAAAAGAGGTGTCTGTAAAACATGTTCACCCCAATGTGGATCCTTTACCACAATACATCTCTAATACCATCACCCCTCTCAGAAGTGAATAGGGGAAGTAGAAGAAAAAAATGCCCTGCTAATCTTGAGGAAATAACAGATGACTTCTCTAGTGCATAGGCTATGAACCTTAGAAAGCTAGCACTGGATGAAATATCCTTAGAATAAAAACAGTGATTAGGAATAGCAGAAAAAAAAATACTCCTATTGGAACTATTCAGTAAACATCTATTATTTATTTATTTATTTATTTATTCCCTTTTGTTGCCCTTGTTGTTTTATTGTTGTAGTTATTACTGTTGTTGTTATTGATGTTGTCATTGTTGGATAGGACAGAGAGAAGTGGAGAGAGGAGGGGAAGACAGAATGGAAGAGAGAAAGAGAACTGCATACCTGCTTCACCTGCCTGTGAAGTGACTCCCCTGCAGGTGGGGAGCCGGGGGCTCAAACCAGGATCCTTATGCCGGCCCTTGAGCTTTGCGCCATGTGCGCTTAGCCCGCTGTGCTACCGCCCAACTCCCTATATCTCATACTTTTTAAAATCAACATTAAATCCATAAAAAAAGAAAGAAAGAAAGAAAGAAAGGAAGGAAGAAAGAAAGAAAGAGAAAGAAAGAAAGAAAAGAAGAGAAAAACATGTCTCACTTGAAGAGTATACTATTTTGCCAAGACTCAAGCCTAGCCCCTCATTGCATTGAAGACAAGTTTGGTGCTGTGGTCTCTTTCACTCCTTCACTACATCTGACTCCTTTGCCTCTATATTAAAAATGTTTTTATTTTATTTTTTAAAATTTATTTATTTAATTTATTCCCCTTTTGTTGCCCTTGTTTTTTTATTGTTATAGTTATTGTTGATGATGTCGTTGTTGTTGGATATGACAGAAATGGAGAGAGGAGGGGAAGACAGAGAGGGGGAGAGAAAGACACCTGCAGACCTGCTTCACCTGCCTTTGAAGTGACTCCCCTGCAGGTAGGGAGCTGGGGGCTCGAACCAGGATCCTTATTCCAGTCCTTGTGCTTTGGGCCATGTGTGCTTAACCCACTGCGCTACTGCCTTACTCCCTAAAAATTTTTTTTATGTAAAATGATGTGCTTGTAGAAATGGAAATTAAAATACATTTGCCTTTGTTGTCTAGTATAGACACAGGCTAAGACTGAATTGGTAAAGATTTGTTGTTTAATTGGGGAGTGGGCTATCTTGAATGGTTAGATAATTTTGAATACCTCTGATGAATTAACTGTTCTCATGAAATGGTAGGAATGTTTCAGCTTTGTTCTACTGAATTCCAGTGCACAACTAAGTGGTAATCAACTCCTAGACAGAAAGATAAGTGCCTCGATTGTGAATACCTTCATCCTGTGATCAGCTTGGAGCATGGTTGTCTTGATCCTACAAGGAAGACTTCTACTTAAGTGGGTTCATGAAGTCATTTCATGCTTTATGAAATGAAACCTCTGAGTCCACTTGGATCTCTATGAAGACAGGGATAAACAGTGTATTTTAGAGTTTAAATTAGGGAAGTAGGACTTTCTACTAGTTGGAGAGTTTTCTCTTCTCTACCCAGAGAAAAATTCCAGTGCCAACAGAATTTCTCAGGCCTGCCTAAGTAGCTTATGTATACCTTCAAACTTGGACAAGTGTTTGAAATACCATAATTATAAAGCACTGCCTGCAGCATTTACCTTAATTTGCAAATGTTTCAGTGTATGTAGCCTTCTCACCTTGATAAGAAATGAATAACATCTCTGGATGGTATAGATGTTTAGTTGATTACTTAGCAAAAAAAAAAAAAAAAGTTGGCAGTCAAATGTATTGAAGTTTCCTTGACAAGTTGTTTTATGTTGGCTTTTTAAATAATAAGGTATATTAGGCCCATGGGTGTAATTGTAATCCCTGAAGAAAAATATGTTAACAAAGTCATTTTCAGAATGTGGAGTAATTTTAAAATGGGATCATGGCAGATATAATTAGTTAAGGGGTTGTATTGCAATGAGCTGGGCTTTTAACCCAGTGGAACTGATGTCACATAGGATAATGGCCTTGTGAAGACAGAGAAACATTGGGAGAATATTACACAATGATAAAAAATAGACTGGGCGTAAGCAGCTGTAATCCCAGAAACATCCACAGTCAACTATAAAAACAAAAGAGATAACGAAGGAGTTCCTCCAGATTTCAGAGGGATCATCATCTTGCTAACATGTTCATTTCAGATGCACAGTCCACAAAACTGTGAGACTAAACACTTACGCTGTTTTGTGTTACTTACTTTGTGTTACTTTGTTATGGCGACCTTATAAAAGAATGTTTCTGGCTAAGGAAAGATTCTCTAAATTAAAACCAGTGTTAAATGATGATATTGCAGGTGAGTTACAGTCCTGGAAAAAAATGTTTTTTTTTATTGGTTCTTGCTTCAAAATAATAAAAACATCTAAGCACAATATAGAGTACATGTTTGCCTTTTCCTATGATGCTTGCATTTTATTGCTGAATTTAAAATGTCTAACTTCTTGTTTCTAACAAGAAAAGAGATCACAAAAAATGAAACTTTCTCTAAAACCTTGCAGATCGTGATCTGACTTGCCAAGAAGCAATTTCTCCTACTGTAATCCTCGGAATGGTGAAAAGAGTAAATACATAACTCTACCTGGCACAAATTACTCACTAAAAACTTCTGTCAATAATCATCAACATTAATTCAATGCAAAAGTCAGAAAATAGCTCACCAGTAGGGGGCATGCCTTAGAGTCCTAAGAACATGTGAGAGCAACATAGATAACATTGTGGGGAGCCTCGGAGACAGTGGAACAGAGCTCTGGTGTTTTCCCTTTCTCCTTCACTGCCTTTTCTCTTCTCTCTCTCTTTTTCCCCTCTCTCTCTCTCCCTCTTCCTCTACCTTTCTCTCTCTCTCTCTATATATATATATGCATACATATATATATATATATATATATATATATATATATATATATATATATAATGAAAATAACTTGAAAACAGAGCAGGAGGGTGGCTCACCTGGTAAAGCACACATATTACCATGAAAGAGGACCCAGGTTAAAGCTCCCAGTACCTATATGCAGGGGTAGGGAGAGTTTTAAGAGTGTGGAAGTAGTGCAGGTACCTCTCCTCATTTATCCCTCTTTCCCCCTTTTCTCTAAATCTCTCACTCATCCACCATTAAAAAAAAATGGCCTCCAGGGATAGCAGAGTCACATAAACTGTGGGCCTCAGTGATAATGTTTGTGTCTCTCAAAGAAATAAAGTGGAGAAAGAATTTAAGAATGTCAAGAGGCCAAAAAAAAAAAAAAAAAAAAAAAGGACACCTAGGAGGACATCTGTTTTGCTATGTGAGTGACCTATGCTCAAGTCTCATGAATATCACAGGAGTGCTGTTGTATCTCTCCCAGTCTCCTAGTCTTTCTTATTTTATTATTTTTTTTCCTCCAGGGTTATTGCTGGGCACCATGAATCCACCGCTCCTGGAGGCCATTTTTTTCCCCTTTTGTTGCCCTTGTTGTTGTAGCCTCATTGTTGTTATTATTATTGCCATTGTTGATATTGTTCGTTTTTGGATAGGACAGAGAGAAATGGAGAGAGGAGGGGAAGACAGAGAAGAGGAGAGATAGACACCTGCAGACCTGCTCCACCGCCTATGAAGTGACTCCCCTGCAGGTGGGGAGCCGGGGACTCGAACCGGGATCCGTCCTTGCGCTTTACACCACATGCGCTTAACCCACTACGCCACTTCCGACCCCCCTCTCCTAGTCTTTCTATCTGGAAAATAAATTAGCCTAGTTGTGTAAGACTGTGGCCAAAATGAATAAATTAAATAAATAAATAAATAAAATAGAAACATTTCAAAATAGAAAATCAGCCTGGGAGTTCTAGAATCAAGATTAAGCAAGGTGCTGGCACTACACACACACAATAAGTTATTTGATGTAGTTTATTCTTTGAACTACCTTAATCAAGATAGTCATATATGTATATACTAATTACAACAGTACTGATTAGCACTGGCTTATGGTGGTGCTAGGGACTGAACCTGCACCTCTGGTGCCTCAAGGATAAGGGGGTATACTCCACACAATTCCCATCATCAGAACTCCATATCCAATCCTCTCCTCTAATAGCTTTCTTATTCTTTATCCATCTGGGAGTATGGACCTAGGGCCAGTATGGGGTGCAGAAGGCCTGGCTTCTGTAGTTGCTTCCCCACTGAACATGGGCATTGGCAGGTTAATCCACACTCCCAGCCTGTCTCTTTCCTTAGTGGGCCGGGGCTCTGGGGAAGCAAGGCTCTAGCCCACAGTGGTGGGGTCGTCTGCCCAGGGAAGTCTGTTTGGCATCATGGTAACATCTGGAACCTGGTGGCTGAAAAAGAGTTATTCCTTGATTTTCTTTTCTAAAGTGACCTATTAAGTCATATTAAATGTTTGTTGAATGTATGATTGAGTTCAAATTAAACATAAATAAGACAAAAAATAATGATAAGAGGTGCCAGGTTCAATCCCTAGCACCACCATAAGCCAGTGCTAAGCAGTGCTGTTGTAATTAATATATACATATGTAACTATCTTGATCAAGGCATTTAATTTATATAGGTACTACACAGATATTATAAAATATATATGGTTCATACATTTCATTAGTAGATGTAAACATAAGTTTGCAAACCAGAGTTGTAATAATCAAAACTTATTTTCATCACACTTTTAGGTCCAGCGGGACCTAATAACATGAAATGACATAGATAGCCATTTTTAAGAAGTTTCCAACTGATGAATCTGTCACTAGTGATCAAGAGCAGGTGACAGCTTCCATATTGCCTGGCATAGATTGACAACTTGTGTTCATGCACAAAATCATACTCTTGGGGGCCAGGTTGTGGTGCACCTGGTTGAGCGCACATGTTACAGTGCTCAAGGACCCAGGTCTCATCCCCCGGGTCCCCACCTGTAGGAGGAAAGCTTCACGAGTGATGAAGTAGGGCTGCAGGTATCTGTCTCTCTCCCTATCATCCCCTTCCCTCTCAGTTTCTGGCAGTGTCTATCCAATAAATAAATAAATAAAGATCATTAAAACAAAAGCTTTCTCTTTAAAATACAAAACATACTCTTAGCTATGTTGTTGCATATTGCAATTTTGATCCCTATTCTGCCCCTCCTCATATGTAATCTTGGAAGCTCATCTCAGAGTTTCAATCAACTACATTTCATATTCATTAATTTTAATTATAGATATGCATTTTATACCTTTGATATTTTATAAATATATTGGGTTTAGTTCACAAAGAATGGATTTGTGCTCGATTCACCATGTTGAAACAACCTCCAAAATGGTTGATTTCCAACATTTGATAAAACCTTGGACAAAGATCAATACATGTTAAAATTGGTTTTAATTTGGTTTTAATGCTGACTCTACATCTTGCCTCTAGTTCTATCTCTTGGATATATATATTCAGAAAGCCAACACAGAGATGGGCTTCAAAGTACAAAGTGAGGTTTCACTTGATCTCCATAGGTATACTCTGAAACCAGAGAGAAATTACTGATAGAAAATAATTTACTCTTTCTATGGCTAGTTGGCTTAATTATTGCCATGGATATTTATTGGGGTGTCTTGACTTTTTATGCTCAATTGAAAGCAAATATATTTTGTGCTTTTTAGCCAACAAGACAGGATCATTTCTGTATGTAATGAAATAAGATCGGTTTCTTTAATAGGTATTGAAATTAGAGGATATGCAAGCAATCAGGTCTGAAGAAAGTAATTTGCTGCTTAAATCAGAAAGTAGTGGTGGATCAGCTTTGAACAATACATTTTCTTCTTGAATTTCTGGGGACTAGCACTTTTATTAGTGAAAGTTCATGACAAATTCTACACAGATTATTACCTTCTCTGTTATTAAATATTGTTGAAGCTGTTTACTACAGATGAAAGTAGTCTTCTTTATTTACAGCTTTTGATTATCCTAAACAAAGAATGTAGGGAGAAAATTATAGATTTTTTAAGAGTGATGGTATAAAAACTAATATTAACTTATATGCATTGCAAATACTTTTAAAAACATCCGAGAACGAATCATTGAAATTTGTTGTAGGGAAATGACCCCAAACATCCTGAATGTGCAATTCATTAAGTCAGAAACAGCTGCTTTCAAATATTCTCAAGTATAAGTTGATACTAAGGTTTATTCATTTATTTATTTTTTAAAAGATTTTTATTTATTTATGTATTTATTTATTTATTTATTAATGAGAAACATAGGAGGAGAGAGAAAGAACCAGGCATCACCCTGGTATATGTGCTGCTGGGGATCAAACTCAGGACCTCATGTTTGAGAGTCCAATGCTTTATCCACTGCGCCACCTCCCAGACCTGAGGTTTATTCAATGCCGTGATACCCCTTGAATGATTAGTTAAATAGTGTGGCCCTATAACTTTCCATCCAAACTAGAACACTGAAATGAAGTAAGTATTTTTTAATTATTTAGGGAAAAAAAACTACTGTGGAAATGCCCATGTCAAGGTACACTCTAAAGTTATTCAACTTCATGAAATCCATCAATAGCAAGAAGGCACTTTTAAGTTTTGTGTTTCAGCAACCAGCATTACACTGACTTGAAGAAATACACCTCAGGGGGTCCGGGTGGTTGCGCACATAGTTGAGTGCTCATATTACAATGCACAAGGACCTGGGTTCAAGCCCCCAGTGCCCACCTGCAGGGGGAAAGCTTTGCTAGTGGTGAAGCAGTATTGCAGGTGTCTCTGTCTCTCTCCCTCTCTATCACCCCCTTCCCTCTTGATTTCTGGCTATCTCTCTATCCAATAAATAAAAAAGATTTAGATAGATAGATAGATAGATAGATAGATAGATAGATAGATAGATAGATAGATATGAAATACACCTCAGGTTAAGAATTTTAAGTCAAAGTTATTTGTCACAATGTGATCTTCTTAAAAACGGATTACCTAGGGCTAATTTGGACTCTCAGATATAAACTTAGGTTTTTTTTTTCCCCTGGGTCTGTTTATTTTGATTAGAAATTATAAAGTAAAATGTGCTCACAAATATATGTTAACTGGTAGAGCCATACACAATATAGTACAACGATTTTTTGTTTTTAGGTTTGTGTGTTCTGAAGCTACTTTTTAAAAAAAATTTATTTATTTATAAAATGGAAACACTGACAAAACCATAGGGTAAGAGGGGTACAATTCCCACCACCAGAGCTCCTTATCCCATCCATTCACCTGATAGCTTTCCTATTCTTTATCCCTCTGGGAGCATGGTCCCAGGGTAATTATGGGATGCAGAAAGTGGAAGGTCTGGCTTCTGTAATTGCTTCCCTGCTGAACATGGGAATTGACAGGTCGATCCATACTCCCAACCTGTCTCTCTCTTTCCCTGGTGGGGCAGGGCTCTGAGGAAGTGGGGCTCCAGGACACACTGTTGGGGTAATTTGCCCAGGGAGGTCTGGTTGGCATAATGGTAGCATCTGGAACCTGGTGGCTGAAAAAGAGTTAGCATAAAACCATACAAATTGTTGATTAACAATGAACCTAAAGGCTGGAATATTGCAGATGAAGATTTGGGGTCTATTTTAGGTGTATTCCAAAGCGCTTATGACTTTACTAGTTTTTGTCTGACCCTGACATCTGATATGCAGGTGAACCCAAGTTATTGTCTGCTGAGATGATGTCATGGCTGGGAAAATGGCTAGAAAGCTGGATCAGGGAAGAGAGTAGTTCCCAAATATGGGAAAAGTGTATCAATATTGTTGACTGTAAACCCCACTGATTTGAAGCTATTTTGACCAATAAGAAAACAAAACCTCAGATTTGGCACCACTTGCTTGTATGACAAACATACACAAAATCATTACATACACTGTCATGGTGTTATAATATTTACCACTATTTTAGGAAAGTAAACTGTCACAAATATAGTAGTGAATAATTTAAGGATAAGAAAGACTTATCTTTTAAACTTGATTTTATTGTAGCCTTATATTTAAGTGGCAATACATGATGAATACACTGTAAATATATATGTACACATTCTAGTATATGCAGGCCAAAATTATAAATGAATACTATCCTATGACCCATTATCAAGACATTTCTTGAATTTGCCCAAGACATGAGCTAGAATTCAATGTTTTATTTTATTTACTTTTTCACCACTCCTGTCACCAAAGGTCTGTGTCCCCCTCCCCACCCTTATAGATAACCATCATTCTCTCCCAGTCTTGAAAAATAAGTTGACATTTGTTTTTTTCCACATTTGTATATACAATTCTCTATATTCTGCATACGAATGAAACCATTCTGTAGTTGTCCTTCACCTCTTTACTTGCTTCCCTGAGCATAATATTCTCCAATTCCATCTGCTTTACCCCAAAGGACACAGTATCATCCCTTTTTATTGCTGCATACTACTCTGTTGAGTATATGTCCCATAACATTTTTATCAATCAATGATATTTTATACACATTAGGTTTCTCTGAATTATAGAGTCAGGATGCTAAATTTTAGATACTACTGAGGTATTTTTCATTGCTTTTAGCCTAAAATAATACTAATTTAATAGATTGATTTATATGAATGAGCCTACCTAAGAGTACCTTTAATTCCTTGTATAGTACAAAAATAACTGTTCCTATTCAGTGTACAACAGTCATGACAGTAAAGGGAAAGGTCAGCCTAATAGTTACTGACTTTATTTTTAATTATGTGTCTCACAATGTTTTGAATCTATACAATATGTTTAGCATATTTTGTAGTCCAACTTATTTTTCTCAATTGTCTTAATTAATTATGCAACAAAAATTCTTGGCATGAAATCAGTAACAATCTAGTGCAAATTAATCAACATTTCAGAGTAAAATTTATTTACTTTATAAGTTAAATGGGTATTTTGATGTGCAAATTTAGATGTCACTTAATCAAAATTTTTATCCTTTATTATTTTACTAGGACTCTCAGCTTATACTTAATACTTTCATAAGCTTAGGTATTTTGAAATTTAATTATGCATTTTCTCTTTTTATAGCATATATTATAGCCTAATTAAATTTGTTTAGAAAAGCTATAATATTTTATAAATACCAATGGTTTTAGTTTATCCTTTGCATTGCTATGTTAATTAAAAATGTTTATTTTTCTTGTTCTTTTCAACAATGTGGAAAATGCATTGAAATCAAGTACAAAATTAGAATAAGATAGATTACAGGCTGACATGGATTGTAAATCAACTTCTGTACTGTGAATATGTTATAGCAGCCATTTGCAAACTAAAAAATCTGACATTTATATAGCAATGCATGCATAATTTCTCTCTTACATGTCATTTCCCTTAGATGAAAGTAATTTTAAAAAATGCAAGGTCAAAGAAATGATTACCCCTAACAAATAATAATAGAAGTTAAGAACAAGTATCAGGAAGCAATTTGGCATTTGCCTATTCTGTAAGGCATTTAATATCTGGTGCACACCTTCAGATAACAGGAAAGCTGAAGTAGGAAATCCTTGCTGTAATATGTAGATAACTTCAATATAGAGAAATTGTTCCATTGATTTAATGGCTGTTATTGTTCCTGGCCAAAACACAGTTGGAAATATTCTTGAGGGAGTGCAGTATCTTCTATATCTGATAAATGGTATGATCAGGACAACCTCAGTCTCAGCAGGAAAGACACTGAACAAATTGTCAGCATGATTTACATACAAGTTGTCAACAGCATCTGGGTTGCTCTGTGAAAGAATGATGGGTAACAGATGTTTTGGGAAATGCTACCATCTGCCCTTTCTCAAAATACATCCCCTGTGAAACAATGCATTTGAATGGATGCCATGGAGATACCTTTCTGTTGAAGAATGTAACCATCTTCAGTATTTCAATGTTATTATAGACTCAAAAATAAGCAGTCCTAAGAGTGCAAATATGATTTGGGTAGGAAAGCAGACAGGTCCTTGAGAAGGTCTTTATGTTTAGTCAAACAGTTTGGAAAGGGAGTGTTTGATGACCCTCTGGAGAGTCTCCTGGTAAAGTTCCATTGGGAGGTCAAAAAACTCCAGTTGGACATAATCTATTGGGTTGGTTGTGCTAGTGTGACTTCATTTGTAAATCTGGGAAGAAATTGCCGAATTGAATCCTGGCAGATTAAAAGGAGAGGATTAGGAAATATTGTCCCTTTCTTTTAACCAAGACTTCAAAAACTACATATAAAGAATCAGGGAATTAGCCATCAATTTATGTTGTCATGATTTCATCTGATTTGGACCAGAAAAAAATGTTTATTTAGGAACCAGTGAATTTCACTATATGTTAAAGAAAATGCAATATCAAGATACAATTCTTGCCTATAGCTGAGAAGGCCATGAAACAAATCTTGTCTAGAAATTCAATATGGGTACTTTAAAAAATGAACTAATGTGAAATTAACATCAGTATGTTTGTATCAAGAACAGAATAAGAAAGTTCAAGATCATTTATTTTTCTAGAAGGAAAATAAATTTAGTCATCCTATTTTCTTCCAGTCTTAAAATTCAAGAGAGAAGAACAATAATAGTAATACAGAGGATACCCTGACCCAGTAGTGTTGGCTATTTTTTTTTTCTACTGTTGACTATCTGAAAACCAGAGGAGTCCCACCTGGTCACAGCTGGCCTTGCTGAAGCCATACCAATGTTACCTGGCAGCAGGACCAACCATGTAGAACCATGACAACACCTTTGGATTATGGAAATCCCACATGCCAAACACTCAGAATAATTCATGAACACTGACTGGTCTGTATCATCCAATCAGATTTGCAGGGGAGGTAAGGGGAAACTAGTATAAAAAGCACATTAAAAAAAAAAAAACTTTTCCTATTTCCAACTCTGACACCATCTCCCCAGACAATACCTTTAGCCCACCTGTATGTTAGCTGTCAGGCTCAAGTAAAAATGAATAAAGACATGGGTCTCTTAGAATATACCTAAAATAGACCTATTACCCTTTTCCGAAATGGAGACCCCAAATCTCATCTACTATAATCTTACCTTTAGATGGCTGATTATGAAACATTTGTTTTGCTTTATATATCAATGCTCTTTTTCAGCCACCAAATTGCAGATGCTACCATGATGTCAACCTGACTTCACTAGACAGATAACCTCATCAATGTATTGTGGAACCCCACTTCTCCATAGTCCTGCCCCACTAGGGAAAGAGAGAGACAGGTTGGGAGTATGAATCAACCTGCCAATGCCCATGTCCAGTGGAGAAACAATTACAGAAGCCAGACCTTCCACCTTCTGCATCCCATTATATCCTGGGTCCATACTCCCAGAGGGATAAGAATAGGAAAGCTTCCAGTAGAAGGGTTGGAATATGGAACTCTTGTGGTGGGAATTATGTGGAATTGCACCCCTCTTATCCTATGGTCTTATCAATAATTATTAAATCAATAAAAATAAATTAAAAAAACTTTTCTGGATGGAACTGTTGCAGTTCTCTTCTGCTTGCTTTCCTCTGTGGAAACTGTGCTACCTATAATTTCACTTACTCATTTTCTCATAAAGGAAAATTTTAAAGTATATGTTCCGTTTAAAATTTCCTGCTTACCTAGTCAGCTTCCTTTGCCTATTTTTTGTTTGTTTGTTTTGTTGGAGAATAGGTCCCCCCCCCAACCCCTTTCATTCTCTTCTTAGTAAGCACTGTTACTTACTCACTAGCTCTGTGTCCCTCTGAGCTTTCTCCCTGTGTAGGGAACACAGGGACTCCCTGCCCACAAAGAAGCCCTCATGGATAAGATGATCCATAGAAATGCAATGAAGTTCTCCCAAGATCAGCAGATGCTTGAGGTAGCCCAGTTGAAGTCAACCTAATTGCCCAGATGTGTCAGTTAAATGAATGTTTAATGATACCTGTCAAGGTTTTGTGATTGCTTTCTACATAATAAAATCACCACAAGAGATAATAATCACACAAAGTTGTAGTTTTTCTTTTTCTTTTTTCTTTTCTTTTCTTCCTTTCTTTCTTTTTTTTTTTTTTAACCAGAGCACTGTTAAGCTCTGGCTTATGGTGGTGCTGGGGGTTGAACCTGGGACTTTGGAGCCTCAGGCATGAGAGTCTGTTTGCATAACCATTATGCTATCTACCCTCTACCCAGTTGTAGCTTTTCTTTTCTGCTTTTTTATTTATTATTTGACCAACTTTTTTTTAAAAAATGCTCTTTGAATGAATGTCCTTAGAAAGGCATGAATTTCTCAGTAAATGAAAGAGGCAGTTACTACTCTTGCTTTATACCTGATCCAAACCACATATTAAAGTCATAAAAAACCAAACATTTACTTTTATAGCTCTTAATTTCTAAGGATTTTTCTAAAACTTTTATCTTTTAGGTATATTAAACCACTGAACAGCATACTTTGATTTTTCAAATCTAGTTTCCTATGTGAATTAAAAAGTCACTGGGTTATATGTCAAATACATATTTTAAGAATAAATACTCAAGTCCAGCTTGTGTTGGTAAGATTTAATGTAGAATTTGCCAACTTCGTCACTAATGTTATAGAGAAAACCCAAAGAATGAACAATATAACATTTCAAACAGTAATGCAACAGAACATGGACTCACACAATCTGGTGCCATAGAAAGTCAAACACAAGTTTCTATATGAATAAAATAAAGCTCTTTTAGTACCATTTAAAACTTCTGTAGAGAAAAAGAAGAGTCATTTGTCACATCAGCATCTCTGGCCCTCTAAAGACAATAGCACTTATACAGTAGAAGTGGTGGCAGATAAGGAAAACAAAAGAGACTAGGTGATATCTTACCTGGTTGAGTGTATAGTATACATTAACATGCATGAGGACAGGTTTAAGTCCCTAACCCTCTGCTGAGAATATTCATTTTGATGATATTAATTTTCGCAATCATTAAGCATGGGATGTCTTTCCATTTCTTGGTGTCATTTTCTATTTCTTTAAATAGAGACTCATAATTTTCAGTATACAAGTCTTTCACTTTTATGGTCAGGTTTATTCCTCGATATTTTATTGATTTTGCTGTGACTGTGAATGGGAGTGATTTCTGTATGTCCTCTTCTTCTAACTTAGGGTTAAAGAAATGCCACTGTTTTTTCTACAGATTGTGTAGCTTGACACCTTGCTATATTGCCTAGTAATTTTGAGTAGCTTTCTGCTGTATTCTGTGGGTCTTTCTATGTATATCATCATATCATCTGCAAATAGTGAGAGTTTGACTTCTTTGCTTCCAATCTGCATTCTTTTGAATTCTCTCTTGCCTGATTGCTATGGCAAAAATTTCTAGTACTATGTTGAAAAGTAATGGTAATAATGGACAGCCCTGTCTAGTCCCCGATCTGAGGGGGGATGCTGAATATGGGCCCCAGATCAAATTGATGGGGTTTACAGTCAATAATATTTATACACTTTTCCCATATTTGGGAGCTACTCTCTTCCCTGATCCAACTTTCTATCCTTTTTCCCAGTCATGACATCATCTCCCCAGACAATAACTTGCATATCAGATGTCAGGGTCAGACAAAAACTAGTAAATTCATAAGCGCTTTGGAATATACCTAAAATAGACCTACTAGCTATTTCCAAAATGGAGACCACAAATCTTCATCTGCAATATTCCAGCCTTTAGGTTCATGATTAATCAACAATTTGTATGGCTTTATGTGTTAATCCTTTTTACAGCCACCAGGGGATGCATTGGATTGACCTTCTCGTGGTGCATCCCGTGAGTACCCATTCATTGGGAAAACTAACAATCCTTCCTAGCCGACTGAATCCACATGGATCCCAGTCACTTTCAAAGCCAGCAACAAGCAGCTCCTGACAGCTTTCAACCTGACGCTGTAGACTGGCTACGGAAGAAGGGCAAACGCTAGAAGAAGAAGAAGAACAGCCACCAGGTTCCAGATGCTACCATGATGCCAACCGGACCTCCCTGGGCAGATAACCCCAACAATGTGTCCTGGAGCCCCACTTCCTCAGAGCCCTGCCTCACTAGGGAAAGAGACAGACAGTTTGGGAGTATGATTCAACCTGTCAGTGACCATGTTCAGTGGGGAAACAAGTACAGAAGCCAGACCTTCCACCTTCTGCACCCCATAATGATCCTGGGTCTATACTCCCAGAGGGATAAATAATAGGAAAGCTATCAGGAGAAGAGATGGGATATGGAGTTCTAGTGGTGGGAAATGTGTGGAGTTTTACCCCTCTTATCCTATGGTCTTGTCAGTGTTTCTCATTTTGTAAAAAACAAACAAACAAACAAAAAAAACCAACCCCCGCCTGTTGCAAGGAGATTTTGTAAGTGGAGGAGCAGAGCTGTAGGCCTCTCTCTCTCTTCTTTACTCTCTTTTTTCAAAAGAAAATATACAGTTGTAGGGAAATTTGGCATTATTGTGTAAGCTCTAAATTCTTTTAATAACCTTGATAAAAAGAGAAAATAAGAAAAAAAAGAAGGAAGAAAGGAAAGAAGGAGGAAGGGAGGAAGTATGGAAGGAAGGAGAAAGAAAAATAAAACAGAAAAATGAGAAGAACACAGTATTTACAAAAATAAAAATGAATTAAGGTTAATTTGCCCTTTTTTTTTTTTACTGACATGAGTTTTAGATATTTTTCTAATTTAATTGCAAAAGTTTCATGGAGAAATTCATTGATTAATGCTTTTTTACTTTTTTACATTCTTTGAGTTAGTCTTAGAAGTAGAATTTTTTTTTCCTTTCGAGATTATGGATAAAATATTGTCCTTCAAGATAACTAACTGTGGCATTATATTTTTACCAGTAGTAAATTACTAGCTGTATTCTATCTTTTGGACAAATAAGCTATTCAAAATATTAATATGCTGTTTACCTAGTGGTTGGAAAGCTGTTTGTTTCTTGTAAATTATTATTTTATAAATTGTCATTCACATAATTATAATGAATAACAATTTTGTTATTAGACTGTGTGTCTGGCTACCTAGTATTTGGGAAAGGAAAGTGAGATTTTAATGTATGACCAGTAAGGTAGGAGAAAGTGTTCAGGACTGTCTTCTTGTTCCTTTACATTTGAGAGTTTTTATTAGGAAGCCAGAGAGGAGTGGCGGAAGACCTTAGGTAGAGAGCGGTGTGCTTAGGCTTGGTAACATTTAGTTAGTTCAAGCCATCATTATTTAATGGGTTGGCCTTAAAGCTATCTTTCATGCAAAAGTTTGGGAGGTGGTATAAGGATAATGGCCTCTAGACAAACATGAAAAGAGCATAAGCACATCTAGAAACAATCTGAGGGAATAATAAAGAAGCATAATTCCGGGAACGATCTGTTAATTCCTGATTATTAGAGAAGCTGTAATTTAACATTTTTGCATAGAACTTGTGTTTAGCAAGTGTGTGGGTGGTTTCAAGTCTTCAAGAATTGTTTTTTCTCCTATTAATATATATATATACTAATATATATTAATATGTACTATATAGTCCATATGTATATGTTAATATATATATGGACTAGGGGCTTTGCCTATGTGTGATTCAAGCTCATTCTGAAAAGAAAATTAGGCAGAGAGAGAGAGAGACCAGGAGAATGGAAAGAGAAAAAAGCAGGGTTTGAGAGACATCATAATACTTCTTGTTATCCAAGGAGCTTCCTTTAAACAGGGGTGCTCCTATGTGGTGCCAGGTGATAGAATCTAGGTTCTCAGGCATGCATGTCAAGATTCTTTTTTTTTTTTAATCTGTCACTGGTGCTTTTATTTTGATCTTTCCACAGTTTCAGAGGCTGTTGGGATCACCTAGTAGAGCACATATTTTAGAATCCAGTTAGAACTCTAGCACCATGGCATCAGGGAGAGCATCACTGATAGTAGAGTGGTGTTGTGGAGTCTCTTCATCTCTCTCTACTTTGCTCTCCTCTATCTTATAAACCAAAGTAGTTAGGTGAGTTTACTGTGAAGTTTTCTGTTTGCAAACCAGGAAGTTCAAGGTTTCAAAAGCAATTGCTTTTAAGGTACTTGCAAGCTAGAGGATTCTTTATAGGCAAATGCTGGAGTTATTTGGCTTTTTTAGCTATATCTTTGCCTTGTGATCTTTTTTCTTTATTTAGATCAGAATAACTTAGGGGAACAAGAATGTTCAGAAATGGCATGAAAGAGTTTGAAGCATGGGGACTAGTTGCAGATCCTCTCCCTGGAACTCTCAAGAAGTGTTTAAATGCGGTGACCCCAGCAGGAGTTTGTGACTATTAGCATACAAAAGAAGTCACCCTGAGGAGGTGCTTCAGAGAAGGGAATGTATAAAAGCAAGGGACTTTGAGCATGTGGCTCTTTTTGGCTGAGGCTTCTTCACCTGGTCAGAAGAGGTGCTGTGGGCATCCATCCACCATGTCTACTTCTCCTGGGAACTGAACACGTGCGACTCTGCTAGCCAGTAAACTTTTATTTTATTTTATTTTAGAAAGGATTAATTAACAAAACCATAAGGTAGGAGGGGTATAACTCCACACAATTCCCACCACCCAATCTCCATAACCCACCCCATCCCCTGATAGCTTTCCCATTCTCTATCCCTCTGGGAGCATGGACCCAGGGTCATTGAGGGTTGCAGAAGGTAGAAGGTCTGGCTTCTTTAATTGCTTCCCCACTGAATATGGGCGTTGACTGGTCGGTCCATACTCCCAGTCTGCCTCTCTCTTTCCCTAGTAAGGTGTGTCTCTGGGGAAGCTGAGTTCCAGGACACATTGGTGGGATCTTCAATCCTGAGTGAAATATCTTCTGGTCCATTTTGTGTTTAATTTATTTTTTAAAAGATTTATGTATTTATTTTTATGAGAGAGAAAGTGAGAGCAGAGTCAATGATCAGAATATTACTTAACTCTGTCATAATATGGTATTGGGGATTGAACCTGTGGCTTTTGGACCCTTCTCATCATGCAATTTCTGTGAAGTTACAAGTATTTTCTCAGTACTCCTTTCATCTGATTAATAATTAAGAAGAGTTCCTTGAAGTATATATTACTGATACATATATATGTATGTGTGTGTGTGTGTGTGTGTGTGTGTATGTGTGTGTGTGTAAATATAGGTAAAATATACTAAATATTGTAACACCATGAATATTGGCTATTTCCAACACTATATGTCAAGATTCATAGGGAGTAGTTAGAATATATTCACAGATATTTGTAGACTGCATTCTCTTTCCTGGAAAGGGCATTTGGATTATATTTATGTGAAACTAATGCAATTTAACTCATGAATTCTGACCAGAATAAATAAGAGAAGAGAGGTACAGAGTTGAGGCAGTGTTAATCTCAACAGAAGTCTGGAAATCTTGACAAATAATTAAATTTTTTTTTCTGTCACATTACAGTTTTGTAACTCAAATGTCACAGCCTGATCACTATAAGAAAGGGTTAGTAAAATAGATATTTTTTCTAATCTATGAACAAAAATTCCTCTGAGGTTGTGAATGGGAGTTATGGGTTCATCTTCGATATTGTGGGTCCTTATCCATGCTGTGGAAAAAGAATGTCAAAGTATAGGCACTGTCAGCATATTAAGTGGAAGTTTATTAGAAAAAACAATAGAAATAATACACTCTTCAGAGAGGGTAGGAAGTTGGTCTGCCTTAGAGGTCATTCTAGTTCTCCAGTCACCATTGTTCATGATTAGCCAGTTCATATTTGATGAGTTGGCCCTGTCTTTTGTGAGTCTCTGTAAAGGTTTGTGGGAATCTTTGATTACCAGATATGGGTCATGGTGCCTACATCATCTCAAAGCCAGTTCAGTCATCTTTGAATTAAGTCCTTGGCTTGACTTTCAATGTCCTTTTTTTTTTTTCTCCTTGCCTCCAGGGTAATTGCTGGGGCTTGGTGCCAGCACTATGAACCACTACTTATGGTGGCCATTTTTCCCCCATTTTATTGAATAGGACAATGAGAAATTGAGGAAGGGGAGATAGAGAGGAAGAGAGTTTGCAAACTTGCTTCACACCTTACAAAGCTTCTCCCTTGAAGTTAGGGAGCCAGGGGCTTGAACTGGATCCTTGCTTGAGTCGCTGCTCTGAGTGTTACATGTGTTTAACTCAGTATGCCACCCCTGTCCCCTCAATGTCTTTTCAGTGCCCTTCAAGACTGTTTGTGTGTGACAGATAAGGAGTTTTATCTCCAAGTAGCCCCTAGTGGTAGTATTGCTTATAGTAATCAAGACTTCAACAGGTAAATAACAGATGGAGAAGAAAGCTACAGACGTCCTATAAATAATTCATGGGAAGTTATAGCTTTTGCGCCACTGAGGGCAATGAACCTGGTAACTTGGCATTACCCTTGCTCACGTGATTGTCACAAGCTACATTGGCTTTTAGCTCTTACAGAAGATTATATAAGATAATACAGTGCTGTGGGCAAAGGTGGTAGAAGGGATATCCAAAGAAAAAAAAAAATCATGAATACTGCAGTCATCATTCAGTGCTTTTCTATATGAACACAGATAGACTGATGACACAGACATTGTTCAAAGTTACAGATTCTCTGCTATATTCACACACACACACACACACACACACACACACACACACACACACACACTAGAAGACTTCTGACTTTGGCATCCAAAATCATACTAGCTAATATCATACAAACGGATGTGCATAAATAGAAGTAAGGGTGTGTGGAAAGATCTATCTGTTTTGAGAGACACAATGAGAATGGCTAGATTGATTCTTCATATAAAGAAGAAAGCAGAGAGGTGGATAAATAGTAGCATCAATTGTAATCTAAAGCACTGTAGATTTATTGACATTTAGATCACAACTATCAAATGAATCATGACCTTCCTTTAGCTGCTTAGAGCATTTGTCCTCTGAATTTAGACTACATTGAAAAACAAATGCATATTATAAAGAATCTTTGTGAGTGTATAATCAAGGGAGGAGTCTATCTTCATTCATACCTTTGAAGAGAATTGCTAGTAGTAACCACATAAATGACTAGGCGTATCTGTTAGGCTTTGGTTTTCCTATTTTTGACTCCCAGAGGGTAACTAAAATCCCATTATGTCTATGTTGGTGGGAGTTGAGGTTTATTGTGATCCACTGTAACAATAACAATAGCTTGATGAACATGTTATTTATCAGTTAGGTCAGGAACCAGCTGCCAGAATAGAAACCATGCTGCGTTTATCAGTTTTTCATTTTAGGAACATACAGCAAAATTATTCTCATCATTTTTTTTAAGAGCTGCAATAATGACACCATGACGATGCTGAGGAGTCCATCACTTTCTCTTCTAACAATAATATATGTGATTTTGCATATCACTACTTCTTTCATATCTGTTATATTGCAAATTATAAGAATTTTGCTAGCCTTACTCTTCAATACATTTTCTCCTTGTGTAGTGCTCTGATAATTATAAACTTTAAAATGAAGTGACTTTGAAAGACTTGAGAGAGAGAGAGAGGAATCTAAGTGTGGTGCATGTAATCTAGGGATTAAACCTGGAGTCCCACTCCTGTGTTGCCTAACCTTCACCCACTGAGACACCTCCTCAGCTCTGAAAGCCATAGTCTCTCAAAGTGCTAAATTAAGCATACATACATAGCTACATTCAAGGCACAGTGTTTTCTAACTCCATTCATAAAACATTAGTGGCTTCAATAGACAATTCTCTTTAAAATGTGCATTCCTATGAAAATACATGGCATAGTAACTTGAAAACACTGATTCAGAAACAATAAAATGGCCAAGAACCAATTTTGCCTTAGTATTATATCAGCCAGTTGTCTACTGGTATAATATACTCTTATGTTCCAAAGGGCTGCCACATTTAAAAAAAAAATTTCACTATTTTTTATCATTTAGATCTTTTTTTTATTTTCTGTGTTTAAACAAAATGGGCAAAACCACTTTTAGTGAAACAAATAGAACTACATATCAATTTATTATTTGTGGCACACAGAGAACAAATGATAATGGATTAATTTAACCATTTGATATTAACCAAAAAATAAAGAACTTATACTTGATCTTTGGCGTATTCACATCAACACTGCCAAATAAATCTGCTATTAAAACTTTTGGAATGGGTTTTAGACTAAGAGAGCTGTTCTGGATATTGTTCAAGTAAATTAAAATCATAAATAAATAATTCTTGCTTGGTGGCAGTCACAGACTTGAGTCACTATAGCGTAGCTTTTAGAACTATGCCCTGGGAGGTTGCAACAGCTTACTTTATTTCTAGAAATTGGAATAACAAAATCAAAAGTGAGGCAAATGCACCTTGGTTCACTTACTTTGTAACTGAACCAAAGAGTAGCCTTTACTAGTTGTGTGGAATTGAAGTTCTGCTTTCCCTCTATACAGAAAGTCAAAACTATCACTTCAGCTATGAATTGAAACCTGCTCTACTGTCCAGTCTGAAGCTAGAACTCAACTCAGAAAGTATTCTACAAAGTCCTCTTAAGTTATTTTTTAATAAAAGTAGCCAACTTTTATGTCGGTGGAAATAGGGGCAGGTGAGAAAGCCAGGAATTCGAATTAGGAGAATCAAGGAGGAGCCAAATGCCTTCAGATCTGCTTCTATCATCTATCAACTATTTTTCTGTCTAAATCTCTTGCCTCCATTTTCTCTAATAGACCATAGTTTCCCTTAAAACAGGGCTGGGAACCTGTTTCTTTTACCTTTCCCTCTCACCCTCTTTCCTTCCTTTCTCTCTCCCATTCTTTCTTTCTCTTTTTTTTTCTTTCTTCCCTTCCTTCCTTCTTTCCTTCCAACCATCTGGTCTTTTATTTTTTTCTCTTTCAAATCATTTTATTGGGGAGAAGAGATTAGTTTACAATGCAGTCATTGATACATACAATTTCTTATCTCCAGTAATAGGTGTCTGTGAAACCCTCTAACTTCCAAATTTACATCCTTTATCCTTTTCCATCATACACCAAAAAGACAATGCTCAAAGGAATTACTCTAAGTTAGACAAGCAAAAAAAAAAAAAAAAAAAAAAAAAAAACAAATACAGGATGATCACATATACAGGGTAGAATTTATGATAAAAAGAAGTCACAAGGTGAAACTTGATGTAATATATTGCACCAAAGCAAAAGACTCTGGGAGAAGAGGGGGTGGATCATTTGTTCTGCCAAAGATCATTTGGATATTTAAAGTATCATACACGGACTATAAAAAGTATTAATTTTGAGCCACCTGGTGGCCCACAAGTCAAAATACCCAAGGTCCTGGGTTCAAGCTCCCAGTCCCCACTTGCAGTGGGGAAAGCTTCATGGGTGGTGAATCCAATTCTCTCTGTCCTCTCATATAAATAAATAAATAACATATTAAAAATTCAATTTTAAATTTACTACTTGAAGTTGCTGTGAAAAAAAAATCTCCTAGATATTTTTGAATTCTAGTCCTGCCTACAGTTGCCTAAACAGGGTCAGAACAAAAGACTTCACAGGCCTTTATCAGTCAGCTGTTCCCATTCCTGTCCTAGAACAAAGTCATTTGTGGACTAATGGGTCTCAAGAACTTTTTATTGCTCAAGGGACACAGAAGAAGGTGGAGATTTGAGTCCCTGAGGCTGTATTATTTCCAAATTTGCAGTTGCAGAAATTTAAGTCTAACTTAATTCCTCAGTTCCTGCCTCCACCCCAACTACCCTTTGTTAATTCAAATCCACCTCCCCACCATGTTTCAAGACCCAGCAAACATGAAAGAAATTACTTTCTTCTCAGAACTTTGACAGACAGGCAGGCACTGTGATTATATCCATTGTCCATCCATATTAATACTTAAAGCTAAACATAAGTTCTTTGTCTCTTCAGTCAGCCAGTGGGTGTGTGCTTACTTATCCAGCAAATGACCTACAGGAGTTTCAGATTTGAGGTCAACACTGAGATTGTTGATTTCTTTGCTTCCCTCAAGGATGTAGTTGCCCCACAAAAATAATGAAGCAAGTCAGATTTCTCACTCATTAGCCTTCCTTCTAGCTGTCAGTGAATTTCCTTTTTCTCTGAATTAATGTGTACTGTTTCTTCTATCTGCTGGATTGTCTTTAAATCCCTTTTTCAAGACAAAAAACAAAGAACCAGCTAGCTAGCCTGTAATAATAAACTACATTAGAAAGTTTCCTTATATATTTCAGGGCCAGAATACAGATTGTTTGTGAATTTAATATGTAAATAACTGACCTGCATACCTGCAAATCATGGACTGTACTTACTATTTATTTATTTGACATGAGGGTTTTCACAGCGGCTTGATGCCCTTTGAATCCTTTGTCCCTGGCAGCCATTATTTCCTTTTTTTTCTTTCTATTTTTCCAAAAATAGGAATGATTGAAATTGAGAAGGAAGGATATAGAGAAGAGGAGAGAAAAATAGACACCTGCAGACCTGCTTTACCACTCATAAAGTGGTCCCCTGCAGGTAAGGAGGGGGGCCTTGGATGCTGGTCATTGCATATAGTGATATGTGAACTTAGCTGGGTCAGCCACTGCCTGGCCCCATAAACTGTACTTCTTAATTATGGTTTTCCTGTTACTAATAGCATATAAATTGTGACACTATGTCCACTAAATAATGCACATATAGGACTAGTTATTCAGCAAAAAAAATATTTGTACACAGCCTTCCACAACAACAATAAAACTTTTGGATTTCATATGTTTTTAACTTTAGAATTGCTAATAGGATATAAAGAAATGCATTATTTAAAAAGGAGATTTAAATTTTATTAAATTCTCTCCTATCTTCTTATTAAAAGTTATGTTTGATCATTCAAACTTAAGGTAAATATTCTCTGTAATCCAAATATATAGGCAATTTGAATTCCTTTATGACTTCTCTTTATATGCTTAGAAAAGAAAAAAAAGCCTTTGGTATCCAGACAAAGGTGTCAGGTTATTATTTTTTTTCTTCCACACTGAATAGGTCAAACTACTACTTTTGTTCTCCTTGTATATTGTCTCCAGTATATATATATATATAAAATTTTTTTTTTTACTTGAATTCAAAGTAAATTCATGCAACACAAAGCACAACAAGATTATCCAAGTACGTAGTGGTACATTGGATTATATCCTTTTCTTTTTCTTTAAATATTCTAAAATAATCAACAGATAAAATATATTGCCAAAAAAGAAGGTGATATTGAACTGAAGAACCAATATTTTGGCAAAGCATCATTACCCAAAGGAATCTCATTAATGCTTTGGCACCAAAATTAGGTAAACAACATGTGGTTTAGCAAATCTATTCTGCCCCCAGGGGAGGACTTTAGCATTGGGGAAACAATATGGAACATCAGCGTTTTACTGTGTTTCCCAAATGGTCATTGCTATTTTATGGAGATGAGGACACAGGTAGCATTACAGAGTTTCCCAGGCAATATAATTTCAAGTGTGCAGGCATTTGATCTTGGAGACTTCCAGATCGCCACCACTAACATTTTTCTCACAAACAGCAGCAGAGATACATGAAGCAATATGTTATAAAAACAGTTGCACATTAAAAAAAATTATATTTTCTTTCTCTGTGAATTTACTCTTGATTATAATTTCCTAGTTAAGACAGAATGTTTTTTTCTTTGCTGGTGGCAGTGCTGTATGTTAATGAGCACAAGTACTGCTAGCAGGTATTTGTTTCTGTTACAAGTAGACAAAGGTCTCTTCTATAGATGCTGGAATTAGGGCAAAGCTCCATCTTATACCGAACGCTAATTTTTGGCCTTCACTAACCTTCCTGGATAAAAATGCTACGAAAACTGTTTAAAACTTTGGGGGGGGGGGGTGGTGGTAGATAGCAGAATAGTCCTGCAGCTTTCTTATGCCTGAGGCTCTGAAGATTAACTCCCCCTCTCTCCTGCACCACCACCACCACAAGCCAGAGCTGATCAGTGCTCTGGTAAAAAAAAAAAAAAAAATGTTAAAGAGAAAAGAAACTGTTTAAAACTCTATGTATGCTCTAATGTTGTGACTGCAAATAATTAACCAAAAAATCAATCTAGGTGAGATTTATGAATGGCTTTTGAAAAGTGCTTGAGAGAAATAGCCTTATCATGTTTCCTTAAGCTTCACCAAACCTATAGTTTTTGTCTTTTTTTCCCCTTTATAATACCTTCCTTAAACTTGAAACAAATGAAATTAACCTGTTGGTAGGGTAGGGGAGAGGCTAATTGGGGCCTTCCTTATCTCCCTCTCACTTGGGTTCCTCATGGGGCCTCTTGAAAGAATTGCAAGATAACATTCCGTGATGGGTACACAGGTTCCAATCTTTATTAAGCTGGAGGGCAGTGGCCACCAGGTTAAGTGCACATAGTACAAAACACAAAAAAGGCAAAGATGCCATTGGAGCCCCCAGCTTTATATTCTAAAAAAAGAAAAAAAACAACTTTGGTATCTAGACAAAAGTCAGGTTATTTATTTCTTCCACACTAAATAGAATGGGTCAATTTACTAGTTCTTTTCTCTTTGTATATTTTTTTCCAAAATAATTTTTTGCTTAAATTCTAAGTAAATTCATGTAACAACAAGATCATCCAGGTATCTTGTGATTCATTGGACTATGTCCTTTTATTTTTCTTTAAATATTCTAACATAATCAACAGAAAATATTTTGCTAAGAAAGAAGGTGATATTGAACTGAAGAATCAATATTTTGGCAAAGCAATATTTTTTGGGGGGATTGCAGGTCGCAGGTCACAAGTGGTGAAGTAGGTCTGCAGGTGTTTATCTTCCTCCTTTCTTTCTTTATTCCCTGCAGCTTCCCTCTGCAGGTGTGGACCAAGGGCTTGAACCCAAGTCCTTGCAAACTGCTCTGTGTGCTTAACAAGGTGCACTGCCTGGCCCTGGGTTTTTTTTTTTTTTTTTTTTTTTTTTTTTTACAAAACACCTCAAATATATTAACAAATTAATCTCAAGGGCTTAACAAGAGATCTTTACACACACACACACACACACACACACACACACACACACACCATAGTTTAAGATAAAGTCCTCATCAAAGAAAAAAAATTTAAAGTCAATACACAGTGAAAGGCTGGACAATGCAGGTCAGGGTTCTTGACTGGAGACCTGCTTTGAGTAGATTTCTTGCAGGTACTTCTTAAAGGCTGTGGGGTTTTTCCACAGGTAAGCGGCATGTGTGTTCAAAGGGCTGTTGATGTTGGTTTCTCCTAGCAGGCTCTGGATGGAGAGCAGGTTAGTCCTGACATCATACAGGGCAGACCACTTTTCTTTCAAGATGTCCACTCGGATTTTACCCTGGGTGTACACGTTGGGGTGGTAGCAGGGTGTGAGGAACTTCACAGTGGGTGCGTTGAAGAAGTGGCCACTGGGGAACTCCAGGGAGAGCTGATACCTCAGGTCTTCATATGCCGTGCCAGCTGCTCCATGGACGGTCCCCACCCATTTGAAAAGGTTGTCTTATTCAGGGAAAGCAGAAATTCCTTTGTCACCAGACATCATGAGGTTCATCAGTTCCTGCTGTAGCCTCTTGCCCATGGGGCCTCACAGCTGCCCCTGCTGGGCTTGGCTCCTTAGGGAGAGGCGATGACTCAGAAGGCGGTTGAATCTGGGTTTTGGGAAGTCATCCCACAGAGACAGGAGAAAGACATGAACAACGTGAGAGCAATTGCCCTAATTTACTTTTTTAGAGTCTATTTATTTAATTATAGACAGGTTAAAAAGAGGCAAAGAACAAGAAATTCACTCTGGCACATGTGTTTGCTAGGGATTAATCCTGGGAATTCTTGCTTTCAAGTCCAATGATTTGATTTAATTTAATTTAATTTTATATGGTTTATAGTGTAGTCTTTCACACATAGGCACAACGTCTTATCTCCTCTTGACTGGTGTACAGGAGACACAACAGGATCCCAATGTCCTTTCATTCTTTTTTTTTTTTTTAATATTTATTTATTTATATGCCCTTTTGTTGTCCTTGTTGTTTTTTATTGTTGTTGTAGTTATTATTGTTGTTATTGATGTCGTCGTTGTTAGATAGGACAGAGAGAAATGGAGAGAGGAGGGGGAAGACAGAGAGGGGGAGAGAAAGATAGACACTTGCAGACCTACTTCTCCAAACGGGATCCTTCTGTCTGTCCTTGCGCTTTGTGCCTCTGTGCTACGGCCCCACTCCCTCCCAATGTCCTTTCATGCTGTTTCTTCACTTCCTTCCCCAGAGTCCTTTGCCTTAGTGCAATATGCTACCCAAAGTCCAAGTTTTCCCTTACTGTTCTTCTTAAGTTCCACCTATAAGTGACATCATTTGGTACTGGTCTTTCTCTTTCTGGCTTGTCTCATTCATCATGATGTCTTGCGGTTCTGACCATGCTATTTCAACAGAGATGGGCCTCATCGTTTTTAACAGCTGCATAGTGCTCTATTGTGTATACATACGACGACAACTTCCTTAACCATTCAGCTGTTGTTGGCCTTCTGGGTTGCTTGGAAATTTAAGCTGTTACAAACTATGTTGCCATAAACAATAATGTGCATAGGTCTTTTTGTTTTCTCTAGGTATATCTCAGGAGAGGGATTGCTGGGTCATAATGTAGGTTCATTTCTAGAGTTCTGTGAATTTCCACATTGTTTACTTTTTTTTTCTTTATAAAAAGTAAGCATTGACAAAACCATAGGATAAGAGGGGTACAACTCCACAAAATTCCTGCCAGCATATCTCCATATCCCATCCCCTCCCCTGATAGCTTTCTATTCTATAACCTTCTGGACCCAAGGTCATTATGGGATGCCAAAGGTGGAAGGTCTGGCTTCTGTAATTGCTTCCCCGCTGAACATGGGCATTGACTGGTCGATCCATACTCCCATCCTACCTCTCTCTTTCCCTATTAGGGTAGGGCTCTGGGGAAGCTGAGCTCCAGGACACAATGGTGGGGTTGTCTGTCCAGGGAAGTCTGCTCTGGTCGGCATAATGCTAGCATCTGGAACCTGGTGGCTGAAAAGAGAGTTAACATACAAAGCCAAACAAATTGTTGAACAATCATGAACCTAAAGGCTGAAATAGTGTAGATGAAGAGTTGGGGGGGGGGTCCTCCATTTTGTAGATAGCTAGTAGGCATATTTTGGTCATATTCCAAAGGGCCTGTGGCTATACTAGTTTTTTTTTTTTTCGAGCCTGAAATCTGATATGCAGATGAATCCAAGTTATTGTCTGGGGAGACGATGTCATGGCTGGAAAAGGACCAGAAAGCTGGATCAAGGAAGAGAGTAGCTCTGTAATATGGGAAATCTAGATAGTTTTCTACAGGGGTTTGTTCAACTTACGTTCCCATCAGCAATGTAGAAAAGTTGTATTCCCCCTACAGCCTAACAGTTGGTGTTTGTCTTTTCTAATGTGTGACATTTTCACAGGTATAAAATGGTATCTCACTGTTATTTTTATTTGCATTTCTCTAATCATCAGTCATCTGTTTAATGTTTAAGTTACTGTGCCACCTCTTAGACCAACAGAACTTCTGAGAAGGAGGTAATCTACA
Source organism: Erinaceus europaeus (assembly GCF_950295315.1). NCBI lineage: Eukaryota > Metazoa > Chordata > Mammalia > Eulipotyphla > Erinaceidae > Erinaceus > Erinaceus europaeus. The sequence continues at coordinate 25,687,092 of NC_080166.1, read as the reverse complement.
CACTTGCTGGACCTAAAAAAAAAAATTTAGGATGTCAGGGTAACTATAGTTTCTTAAGACAATGAGGTGTCATTTATTCAAAGTACTTTAAACATTCTAAAAAAAACTCAAAAGTTGGTGCTAGAAATTAATCATTATCTAAGTTTGATTGTTTGAGAATTATATTTTTAATCATTTGAGACAAATGCCAAACCATGTGGTTAATGTCTAATCATGGCTGAGCCTGCATTTCCATCTGGTAGGGAAAAGGTGTAAAATGAAAAGAAAATGGTAAGTTTTATATGATTGCCAGTTGGCAGATTTTGGTGAATTTTCATTTTTCAGTAATCATGCAATTTAGTTCCTGCTTCCTTTGCCTAAATCAACTCTATCTGCCTCAGGACTGGGAGTTTGAACCCTCTAATCACAAAGGTGGTTTTCCTGCAACCAATCTCATCCTAGGACATCTTCTAAAAATGATCTCATTAGCACAAGAATCACATCTAATACTGTAGGCACTTGGGTTATCCTAAGGTCTCTGAATGCTGTGAGCCAGGAACTGTGAATAAAGACTAAGTGTCTGTCAAGTTAATAAATACATTTCCTATAAATCATAATATCTGTCCATCCAATTGAGAATAGAAGGTATTTACTGAGAGCTTGTTAAAGCAAAAGGCAGACCATCATTACTTGATTTTGCCAGAGGTTCAAAGGCACAATAGTGAGTGAGGAAACTCTGTAGAGTAAAATGGGAAGAGATTTATTAAACTCTAAATGAAAGGCATAGGGAACCGAAGAAGGGCTAATTGGAAACATGACATTGAGTGTGTGTATGTGTGATGGGTTTAGAAGACATATTTGAAAAAGAGGGCAGAAACTGATGGTCCTTAACTATATAATAATGGTTCTAGAGGAATTTTTTTCATAAATGGTTTGACTTCTAGGGGTGACTACCATGGAGGCTGTGTGTCAGAATTCTGTGGCTATATTTGGTGTGGCCACTGCTAAAATGCACATGTGGAAGTCCATCTGGATATTTGATACACAACAGTAGCTGCCTATAATAAATATTTCCCAAGGGATTTAGGCGCACAGCCTCTATATAACTCATAACTAATTTAAAATGTATTAATTATTCTATTCTAATTAGAGAGGGAAAGGGAGATATGGAGAGATAGAAGAAAAAACAGAGTGCTGCTGCTCAGCTGATTTATGGTGGTACTGGGGATTGAACCTGGGACCTGAAAGCCTCAGGTCTGCATAATTATTATGCACAAATGTCTCCCTGGCCACTTGAATACTTTTCTTTTTTTAAAAAATACATTATTTAAAAATATATTATTTTAAAGAATTGTATTTCGTAAATGATAGAATATTAGAGACCCAGAAGGTAAAATGGACAAGTAAATCACTTCAAAATTTTGGTTCTGATTACCTGAACCACATAGGAACACCATGGACTGTACAAAAGGAACTTCTTACATGGTAGAGTAGTGATTTACTCTCCCTCTCTTGCTCTCATTATTATTTTTTGTTTGTTTTTATTTTTCAAAAACATAGCAAAAAAATCAGAACAGAAATACAGGTCAGCATTACGGGACATGAGTAAGACCCTGGGTTCATTTCCTGACACTACATTAAAGATAGAATAAAAAATAGTTTTTATAGTATTTGAATTTATGTAACTTTTTACTTTGTAGATTTGGGATTCCTTTTCTCCAGGGACTCAAAAATATTCCTCAAAAGTCAATATTTTCTGAAAAGGAAGTTACATATCTATAAGAATTTCAGCTACGTCAACTACAGGATCCTATTTTTCCCCATTGCCACTATAAAGCAGTATAAAAAATTAGTCATCTCCCCAATATGTCTTAGTGAAAGACTATATCCTGGGGCATAACTAGATGAGGTACTCAGATTGGCTGGATTTCTTCTATGTGTACAAAAGGCACATATGATATTAATAAATGTCTTTACTTTTTCATTTTTGAATCTACTTCATGTTTGTTTGTTTCTGATTATTTGTCCAGAAAGACAATCTGTAGGAGTATTTTAGTGTGTGCTTAACCTAGTATGCCACTGCCTGGCCCACCTTTTTAAAATATTTTTTTCCATGTTTTTATTTACTTGTTAGAGATAGGAGAGAAATCTTTAGTAGTATTGTATGATATCTTTCCACCCCCACACTATGATAATATTATAGACCAAAAGTTTAAGTAAAAAAAAAACATGTTTACAGTTCTTTTAAAGTTACATAATTTACAATTTAAAAATGTGTTACCTCAGATGCCTTAATAAAGCATCATTCCATTTTAATCAAAGAGGGAGAGATGTAACAAAAACACATTAAGTTTTCATGCATGCAAAAAAATATAAATTAAAACATTATCTACATAAATAGCTTAGTGTCCTGCTTACTTATAGCGTATTCAGGTGTATGAGAAGTGAATCTCTACGAAACTAGGACAGGGTTGCACTGTTTATTTCTATTCATTAATCCTTACCACACAGTATGTTTTTTTGAAGGCTTTGTTTTTCAACATTTTTAAAAAATTTTAATTAATTTATTTATATTGGATAGAAACAGTGAAATTAAGAGGGAATGGGAAGATGGGGAGGGAGAAATACACCTGCAGCACTGTTTCACTGTTCATGGCTCATGAAGCTTCTTACCTAAAGGTGGGAACCTGGAGGCTTGAACCTGGGTCCTTGAGCACTATAATTTGTGTGCTCAGCCAGGTGCACCACCATCTGGACCTCCACATAAAATTATTTTTCACCATAAATGCTCAATGAATACATAGCAAGGACATGAGTATTAAAGAAAAATGTTTTCTTTACACTCAAAAATTGACATGTTGTAGGACTGCCAATACACACACACACACACACTCACACACACACACACACTTCTTGTATATTCACAACAGCATGAAGCCTTGAGTTTGAACCCTTGTATAACATGATAGAGTGATGCTCTGACTCTTGTTATTATTCAATAATTAATATGCAAAGTTTTTAAAAAGTTGATTAAAGGGGACAATTTGATAATCTTGCCTAAAGTTTATTCCTTCTTAATTTTACTTTTCCTGCTTATCAATTATTTCTTTTCTCTAATTTTCAAGGTACTGAGTTTTCAATGTGTCTTTATTATTGTTTGTTTGGTTGTTGTAACATTACTTTCTTTTATCATTTGAAAGTTTATTATGACTCAGACCCTATGTTTATTTGGTATAGGTATACAGAGTAACTACACAGGGATTTTTTCCATTTCATAATTAAAAAACATTTTAACTTAGGTATTATTTGATTAACAAAATATTACTTTTTCATGTCTATTTTGTTGCTGTTAGTAATGATACTGAAAATTATATTTTCTAATGGTTTTGTAGTATTGTATAAGAATGTAGATTATTTTCAATTTTTATTTATTAAAACCAGTCTTGATGAACCCTTGTTAACTATTTTTCTGTAATGAACTAATTTCTAGAATAATATTTTGCAGAATTACTAGTTATTAAACTTAAATAAGCATAGTTTATGTACTTATATAAAGAATTTGATTCTACAAAGATTAAATAGCTATACAATCACATGTTTGTTGGAATTGTATCTAGGTCAGAGTTAGTAATAACCATATATGTTTTATTGTAAATGTTGGAAGGCAAGATGAAAAATATTGGTTTACCAGAGAATCCTGAAATAACCCCCTCCAAAGGTAAAGTGCCCATTATGTTTTCCTGTCTTTATATTTCAACAAAAATAAAATGATATCATGTAGAAGAGGAAAAACAGACAGACATGGTTGACTTAAATGAAAATAAACAGATGTAAAATTGATTAGTATCCAGTAAAGTTAGAGAAACCCTCCATTAACAAGCTCATCAATGTATCCTGGAACCCCAGCTCTCCAGAATCCTACCCAACTAGGAAAAGACAGTAACAAGCTGGAGATATGGATCAACCTGTCAACACCCAACACTCAGCAGAAAAAGTAATTACAAAAGCCAGACCTGCCACCTTCTGCACCCCATAAAGATCTTTGGTCTATATTCCCAGAGAAATAAAGAATAGGGAAGCTTTCAGTGGAGGGGAGGACATATAGAACTCTAGTGGTGGGAATTTTACCCTTTATTCCACAATCTTGTCAATCTTTATTAAATCACTAATAAAAATTATTTTTTAAAAAGCCCTTCATTAAATTTCAAACTTTTAGTTTGAAATAGATGTCGGTTCATGGAAGAGTTAGAAGTGGTTTCAGAGGGAGTCTGGCGGTGGCTCAGTGGGTTAAGCACAGTTGGCGCAAAGCGCAAGGACCAGCATAAGGATTCCCACCTGCAGGGGAGTCACTTCACAAGCAGTGAAGCAGGTCTGCAGGTGTCTATCTTTCTCTCCCCCTCTCTGTCTTCCCCTCCTCTCTCCATTTCTCTCTGTCCTATCCAACAATGACAACATCAATAACTACAACAATAAAACAGCAAGGGCAACAAAAGGGAATAAATAATAAATATTTTAAGAAAGTACTTTCAGAATTCCTATTCATCTCTCATCCTGACATCCCTAAATTAATATCTTATGTTGCTGTGTACATTTTTAAAACTAAGAATTTTAAAAAATATTTATTTATTAATTCCCTTTTGTTGCCCTTGTATTATTATTGTACTTATGACTGTTGTCATTGTTGTTGGATCGGGCAGAGAGAAATGGAGAGAGGAGGGGGAATACAGAGAGGGGGAGAGAAAGACACCTGCAGACCTGCTTCACTGCTTGTGAAGCAACTCCCCTGCAGGTGAAGAGCCTGGGATCCTTACATCGGTCCTTGCACTTTCTGCCACCTGTGCTTAACCCACTGCACTACATACAGCACGACTCCCAAAACTTAAGAAATTAACTTTGATATAATAACATTAAGTAACCTAGAGACTTTAGTGATAGCTAACCAGTGTTTTTCCTCTTTATTAGGATATTAATGGTCTCAAATCCAGTTGTTGGCACATAGTTTCAATCTCTCAACTCCCCATAATAGCTCTCTGCAAAACACTCACCCAAATTAGACCTCTTTCACCATCAAGCATTAGGAGACTGCTAGAGCTCTTTATCTCCTCTGTTTCCCTCTTCCCCAGAGTCCTTTGGTGTTTTGGTGCAACATATCACACTCAGTCCATGTTTCACCTTGTGCTTTCCCTTACTGTCCTTGCTTCTCAGGTTCTGTCTTGGAGTGAGATCACTCAGTATTTGTATCTTCAGACTGTCTTCCACAGGGTTTGAATCAATTTACACTCCCACCAGCAGGGTTACCTTGCTCCTTTCCCCCTATGTCCTTACCAACATTTGTTGTTTCTATTCTTTCTGATATATGATATTGTCACATGTGCTAAGTGAATCTCATTGTTATCTTTTTTGCCATTTTTCTAATAATCAGTGACTTTGGACTTTTTTTTTTCATATGTTCTTTAGCCATCCAGATATCCTCTTTGGTAAAGATACTTTTCACATCTTTGCCCCATTTTTAATATTTTCTTGTTGTTGTTGCTCTTGCAAAGTTTTGTGATCTCTTTATATATTTTGGCTATTAGTCCTTTGATAATATGGCATGTACAGATATCCCATTCTGACGCTGAGGAATTATTCTGATGCAGTCTCCGCCTCCAGATTTTACCATGCCCCGCGAAATCCTAGCAGTGCCCCCTTCAACCAATCCTGGCCCCGCACGTCACCCCTGCTTGTCACCCAGTAAAAGCCCCCTCACCCCCCCTCGCTCTCTCTGGGCTCTCAGCTCCCCCTCTCTCTCAGCTCCTTCGGCTCTCTCTCTGATCTCTCTCCCTTCTCTTGCCCCGTGGTCAGGTAGTGGGGACGGCCATTGTCGGCTGACTCCACGTGGCCTGAGCCACCCCCCCATCCTATAATAAAGATTTGTGTACCCCACTTGCTCTGGACTTCCTCTCTCTTCTCCGCGGTGCAGCCCGACACCTGACCACAACAACATCTGGTGCCCAACATGTTCCGCACCCACGCCCCGCTGGGTGGCCCAGCTTGAGGTCCTCGAAAGCCACACACACACAGGTAAGTGGCATCTGCCCACTTCTGTGGCCCCGTGTTTCCCTCCACCATGGGAATTTTTTTGTTTTATGAGGAGGTGTCCCAATCATTATCTCCTTCTCTCCTGGGACAGATTCGCGCTCTCAGAGACGATTTAATTTTTGCTACACCATGGGTTCTCATAGCTATAATCGCGACTTACAAGATATGTACAACATGGTCTGCCTTGAGGATACGCGACCTTGAGGCGGAGATACATGAGTTAAATCATATGTGCTTAATATTTAGATGCCCTAAGCGATCAGCAGTTAGACCCAAAGCTCCCGTTCCCACCGACACGCACATGTGTTTGGAGGTTCCTCCTTTGACCCCGCCCCCAGCTGATTCTGTCAGCCCAGTTCTGGTATCCGGCTCTCTAAGCCCGCCTTCTGTTGATCCTGTGGTTCCGGTATCTGGCTCTCTAAGCCCGCCTTCTGTTGACCCCGTGGTTCCGGTATCCAGCTTTCTAAGCCCACCTTCTGTTGACCCCGTGGTTCCAGTCCCTGCTTCCCTAAATCCTCCCCCTGCTGATACGTCATCATTAAGAGAACTAATGGCTAAGATACGAGAGTTAAAGGATATTTTTTCAGCATTTAAGGACCTTAAACTATATGCAGTCCGCCCTGAGAGCTCCGTCCCTGTAGATACGTGTTCAGTTTCCCTTGAGGCCACTACAGCAGTTTCCACGGCACCTTCCACTTCTGTAGCTCCCTCTCCCATGCCATCGAACTAAATCCACACCTTACCAGTAAACGTGGCCCCCTCCAAACAAAACCCTCAGCCGTGGCAGCCATACACCTCTAAAGAGCTGGGACAACTCAGACAAGCGGTTAGGGAGGACAAAATTCACGCGCCATGGACTAAGTCCATTTTAAGGAGTTTTTACCAGTATCTTAATACCCCCCAGGACTGGAAAGACCTGGCTCGTGCTGCACTCCCAGACCCCCTCTATCTTCAGTGGAAAGCGTGCTTCTGCGATGAGTGCTCTAGACAATCACAGGAAAATAGTAACAAACAGGTAGAATGGAATTTTGATGCTTTGTTTGGAGCAGGAGCTTATGAATCTGGAGCTCAGCAGGCAGAAGCCAGGTTTCCAACCAGTTATTTTGAACAGGTACGCATCTGTGCAACACAAGCATGGGAAAGGGTGACCCCACCCGATGTAGATTCGTCAGTTCCCATTAACTCTCTTCGCCAAGGCACTGATGAATCATTAACAAGCTTCATCTCAAGGGTGAAGACAAGCTTAGAGAGAAAGGTTTATAATCCTGAGGTCCGCTCACTACTCCTGCGCTCTATTGTCTGGGAAGGCATGATACCACAATTCCGTCAGGCCTTAATCTTAAAGACCTACACCCAGATAATTGGATTTTAGTGACACAGGAACTTACATCAGGCATTTATGGGGCATCCGCTACGACACAGGTTTATGCAGTTACCCCACGTAATCAAAACGGGGCCTGCTTTCAGTGCTGTCGCCAAGGACATTGGCGTAACCAATGTCCTGATAAGCTGCGACCACGCCTTCAGTCAGGGAAGCCTCCGCCTCCATTTAGAGTGACCACACCTCCAGTCAGAGCAACCCCACTTTCAGTTAGGGAGCCAGAAGCCACGTACGGTGTGTCCTAGATGCCATAAAGGGTTTCACTTGAAGAGAGATTGTTAGTCAAATTTTCACAAAGATGGCACGCTCCTGAATGGTACAAATTCGGGGCCTGAGATTTTGTGGACCACTCCTGTTTTAGAATGAGGTCACCCTTTTATGACAGTAAAGATTGGCAATATTCCTTTTAAATTTTTGATTGACACAGGGGCAGCAAAGACGATTTTAAGGCAAGAAGAGGTTCCCCAAGATTGGGAACTTATCCCTGGACCCAGTATACATGGAGTAGGAGGGGTGACCCAATCATTTCACACACAAGACTCGCTCAAGTGGGAAGACCTGGAAGGTTCTACTGGACACTTCTGCCCTTTGCCCTTTGGTAGCTGATATTACCACCAACCTACTGGGCAGGGATATTCTGGAATGTCTTGATGTTAGGATATCCACAGATGCATCTGCAGAGTGTAACACTCACTCCCAAGAGACCAGATCTAATCAGCACCCCCAATACTAAATGCCACTGTTCGTAGCCAAACACCCCGCTTAAGCTGGCTTTCTAATGAGCCTGTCTCGGTGGAACAGTGGCCTTTACCTAGGGATAAACTACAAATTTTAAAAGAGCTTGTCCGAGAGAAGTTGTCCTTGGGACACATTCGTCATTCTCGAAGCCCATGGAATACTTCTGTCTTTGTGATTAAAAAGCGCTTGGGAAAATGGCACCTCCTTCAAGATCTCCATGCGGTAAATAAAACCATGCAGGTCTGGGGCTCCCCCTAAAGGGGTTTTCCTCTTGCTTCTGCAATTCCCACAGGAATTCCAATCATAGCTATTGATATACAAGATTGTTTTTTTCTCTATTCCCTTGCATCCGCAAGATTGTAAACGTTTTGCCTTCTCTGTTCCTTCTATTAATAACGCCAGCCCTGCTGACAGATTTGAATGGGTGGTGCTGCCCCAGGGTATGGCCAACAGTCCTACAATTTGTCAGGAGGCTGTTAAATCTGCCCTTGTCCCATATATTCATAAGGGCCTTAATGTTTTTCATTATACAGATGATATTTTAATATGGGGAAAATCAGATACAGATCTCTATTCCTTACGTGATTTTCTCATTCCTGCATTAAAGAAAAGCGGCCTTAATGTAGCTCCTGAGAAGATACAGCTAATTCCTCCAATATCCTTCTTAGGTTCAGAGATTTCTTTAATGCAAATTCATCCCTTAAAACCTAATGTCACCTTTCCTTCTAACCTTACTCTTGCTTCTTTACAAAGTTTTCTAGGAAATTTAAATTGGCTTAGGCAGTATCTCTATCTGCCTACAAGCTGCCTCCAACCACTGTTTGACCTGTTGAAAGGAAACAAACAGCCCTCCTCAAAATGTAAGTTAACTCCCGAGGCCTCCTCGGCACTGGAAAAGGTTAACCAGGCCCTCCAGGACATGCACCTTGTTTGATTCTCCCCCTCCTTGCCGGTAATCTTCTAATCTTCTAATCTTCAACTCCACTCCCACAGTAGTAGGGGCATTGTGGCAAGACCATGGGGTTCTCGAGTGGCTTCACACGCCAGTAGGAGGAGCTCCAAGACTCCTCACTGAGATAGATGTGTTAGCATTCATGGTTTGCCAAGGGAGAAATAGGTCTGTGCAGGTCTTAGGGAAAGAACCGGATTTAATTATTCTGCCCTTTTCTCTCACAGATACAGAGTGGCTTATACACCATCATTCCCGCTTTGCCATAAGCTTCATGGGGTTTCCAGGACAAATAGATAACCATTTTCCTTCTAATAAATTGATAGCTTCTTTACCTCTTCTGCCTCTACTAGCACCTAAACTTTTCTCTCGGGATCCCATTCCCTCTGCTCCTACAATCTTTACTGATGGCAGAAAAAAGGGAGCTCCCTTATATATTACCCAGACAAACAATCTCCTAAACCTCTCTTTAATGAGCTTCCTGAGAATTCCCCTCAGTACAAAGAACTTTATGCTGTTTTCCTTGCATTAAAAGCTGTACCAGAATCCTTCAACCTTTTTTCTGACAGTGTGTACACTGTTAACTTACTTCCATGGCTTGCTCGTTCTTATGTGAAAACTGATGACAACCCACTTTCCCCTCTCTTGATTCACCTCTATGTTCTGTTCTCGAACCCAACCACTGTATAGTCAACACCTTTGTTCCCACAACCCTCTTCCTGGTTCCCTGTCTGAAGGGAATGCCGCAGTTGACCGCCTTGCCTCCACAGGAACTTTCCCAGTCTCTGTCTCTGATCCTGCTAATTTTCATTCTCTAACTCATGTTAATCTTAAAGGCCTTCGAGCTCGATTTCCTGATGTTCCTGTACCACAGTTAAAACATATCCTCGCTACATGCTCTTCTTGTGCAAGTCTCATAAAGAAATCTGCTATCCAGACCCTTGGGGTTAACCCCCGAGGTTTAAAAGCTAATGCTATTTGGCAAATTGATGTCACCCACATACCAAATTTTGGAAAACAAAAATATGTGTATGTCTCAATTGATACCTTTTCTAAATTTATGTAGGCTACAGCTCAGACAGGAGAAAGCTATAAAAAGCTTAAAATCCATATGCTCTCCTGTTTTGCTGTGATGGGCTTACCTCTTCAACTGAAAACTAACCGTGGACTGGCGTTTACCAGCAAACAATTTAAAGATTTTTGTTCCCTCTGGAACATTACTCATACCACAGGCATTCCCTCTAATCCACAGGGACAAGGCATTGTTGAGAGGGCCCATCAAACCCTTAAGGCTCAATTAAATAAATTAAAGGAGGAATGTACCCCCCGAATATCCAGCTAGCAAAATCTCTTTAATATTTACAATAACTTGGACCTACCTCCTATCATTCTTCACTGGCAAACACCATCTACCCTCCCATCCATTAAGGTCAAATGGAGAGACCCACTCGATAAAATTTGGAAAGGGCCTGACCCACTATTGACCATGGGAAGGGGTTTCGCATGCATTTTCCCTCAAAATTTCTCTAAACCTTGTCTGGGTTCCTGCCCGCCATGTCGACAATACCCACAGGATGGCGCTGTTATCCCTGAAGAACAAGAAATACTACAAGAGGACCAGATGTAGGATACATCCCAGGACCCATAATACGACATGGCAGTACCTACAAAATCTAGCTCACAGAGACTTCTCTCCTACCCTTTCCCTGAATGTCTTATGTTATAACTGGCCAGTTGTGTTTTGTGAGTGAGTGTGTTGAATGACAATTTTTTTTTTTTTTTTATGACCCATCTGCTCGGAGTACTCTAAAAGGTAATTGGCTTTATATAAAAATGGTGGACGCAGCCAAAGTTTCTGGAGACGTCCAGAAACATTCCAAAATTTTTGTTTTTCTCCCTCTTTTGATTTTTATATATAGTTTTTGGTATATATGTAAATGTTTAGTTTTAAACTGTGTGACTAATGATATAAATTTGTTTTTAAAATGATATGTTTTTATAACAAAAGTTCTTTTTCCTCCAGTGTGTTATAACTAAATGTTTATGGGTATGTCTCAAGTTTGGTAACACTAACTTATGGTCAAAAGTGTAACCCTACAGCTACATTATTACCAGACAAGGTAAAAATTAATTTGCTAAGGTAACTATTTAAGGTAAAAGTCTAAATGTTTAACTTGACTATACATTCCTAAAACTAAAATATATAAATTTTATATACAGGACACCCTTGGAGGGCCCCCAAAGGTGCCCTGTAAACTATCTTGTGGAAATTAATCCACAGCAGATCTGGCATCAGTCTGGCACTGTAAATGTTAAAAATCATTGTCACAAAAATGTGTTAACTCTCTAAGCAATTTGAGTCTGTTTAAAATACATATTTTAGCTAAAATTGGTCTCAAGATCCTGTGGTAGAGAGTGCTACAGGAGGTCACATTAGAAGGACTTTAAATAAAATCATAAAGAGATTTAAACCAATTATAATCATCGAGGTATCAACTATAACAAACCTATAACTTGTTACAAGTTCAAATTAACCACTAGAAACAGATTGTTTGTGTTTCTTTCACAGGAATCCCGGAAAAACCATCTGAACCCCTGCACACCCAGACGTCACCCACTAGATGGCACAACTACAGTGGCACACCTCCCGAAACCCTAGATGTCACTTAACGCCATCTGAAGAACCTGATACACAGACTCCAAGGACAGAACTTTCTTAATGCCTGCTTGCCATTCCTGCTTCTGATTTGCCTGTCACGTGTTGGCGGTTGCAGCTGGCTATCTACAGAAAAGCAGAATTCCAGTGGCTGACCTCCCTCATGCAGCGTCTTATCCCTTGCCAATTCTTCCCCTAGCCATCTACTTTGGATTGAGACTTGTATCAGACTTTCTGGCACACCCTATAGACATTTTACACAATTTCAAAGCAGCTTATTTCCTTTCACGCTGCTGGTTTTTCATAGACTGATCCTGAGTAGTTCATAGACTTTACAGACTGTTGCCTTGAGGACTATAGAATGCCAAATAGCTCCTCTGTTTGGTGGGTCATGCCCTCCTGCCTCCCCCTCATTATGTACCCTTGCCCCTTCCCCCACCCAAGCAGGGAACGTTCCTTTACACACCAATCCTTCCCTTCACTTCACACTGGCTTTTACTACTCCCCTACTTGTCCCTCCCTGTTTTGTTATATCATTTAGTTTTATACCCAAAAGGTTTCTGCTCCATGATAGTCTTTTACAGACTTTTAACCATCTAATCTATTACTAGATAGAAAGATAGAAAAGATGCAGAGATATTGTGAAGAGATGGTTGAGCAGGCTGCTCTTAAACCTATGAGATGAGTCCCTCCAGGTAACTCTCTCTCTCTAAAGAGGGGTTGAGCACAGGAGAACGCATAAATCTCACAAGGTTGGCAGCCATTTAAGCCTTCCCTCCTCCACAGAAAGTCCTACATCTTCCCACCTGGGCACGACACTCTTTAATAACATTTAAGCCTGCTCCATTCCATTTTTCTTTACTGTGTCCACTTAGATATAAAGGGAAAGGAGGAGATGACGCTGAGGAATTATTCTGATACAGTCTCCGCCCCCAGGTTTTACCATGCCCCGCGAAATCCTAGCAGTGCCCCCTTCAACCAATCCTGGCCCCACACGTCACCTCTGGTTGTTGCCCAATAAAAGCCCCCTCACCCCCCCCACCTCGTTCTCTCTGGGCTCTCGGCTCCTCCTCTCCCTCTCTCTCTCTCGGCTCCTTCGGCTCTCTCTCTGATCTCTCTCCCTTCTCTCGCCCCGTGGTCATGTAGTGGGAACGGCCATTGTCAGCTGACTCCACGTGGCCTGAGCCACCCCCCCATCCTATAATAAAGATTTGTGTACCCCACTTGCTCTGGACTTCCTCTCTCTTCTCCGCGGTGCAACCCGACACCTGACCACAACAACAACACCATTCAATAAAGTATTTTTCAGTTTTGGTGATGATACCTTTCCTGTACAGAAGTTTATCAGTTAGATATAGTTCTGTTTGTTTCTATTTGCTTTTGTTTATCCTACTATTGGACTTGATTCTCTAAAAAGACATTCCCAAAACAAACATCAGGGAGTGTTCAGTGAATATTTCTTATATATATTTGGTAGTTTTTAGCCTAATGTTCATATCTTTGATGAATTTGCAGTTGACTTTTGTGCATGCATATGTGGTGATCCTGTTTCATTATTCCATGTGTTTTAAGTCAAATTTCCCAGCATCATTTGGTGGAAAGACCATCCTTTCTTAGAACAGAAAGGGGAACACAAAGCAGAATTTGACTGGGTTTGGGAACTGTAAAACACTCTGGGGGAGGGAGGGTAGATTTTAGGCTGTGTAGAGGAAGGGAGGTGGGGACAGAGACCCTTGGTGGAGGTTCCTGATTATTAATCAGTCTGTTCTGCTTTATCTTAATGCTTTTTCAGCCATCAAGTTGCAGATGCTACCATGGCACTAACTTGACTTCTCTGGGCAGATGACCTCACCAATATGTCCTGGACCCCACTTCCCTAGAGTCCTTCTCCACTAGGGAAATATAGAAATGGGCTGTGGGTATGGATCATTCTGTCAATACCCATGTACAGTGGAGAAGCAATTACAGAAGCCAGAACACCCACCTTCTCCACCCCATAAAGCTTTGGTTTAAACAAACAAACAAAAACAAAAGGACTTTGGTTTATACTCCCAGAGGGATAAAGAATAGGGAACCTTACAATGGAAAGGATGAGAGATACAGAACTCTGGTGGTGGGAATTGTATAGAATTGGGAATTGTACCCTTCTTGCTCTACAATCTTGTTGATCATTGTTAAATCACTAATAAAATCAAATTTAAAAAAAGGAAAAAAAGAATTATACCCCCATTATAGTGTAAAATGAAAGAGAGAGAGAGAGATAGAGATAGAGATAGAGATAGATAGATAGAGAGAGAGAGAAGGAGAAAGAGAGAGAGAGAGACTCTTTTTTCTCCATTTAATGTTGTGGGAATGAAGTAAATTTTCTAAAGGCAAGTAGCACTTGTGATTATTGGGTATACTTTTGAACTTCAAATTTCTCTATACTCATAAGTAGACAAATTAATAATAATAATTAAAACTATTACAACTTTGAGTACTCTGATTAGGAATAAAAAAGTGTAAGTAAATCTGAAATCCTATACATATGAGAAATTTTTTTTATTTTAATGAGAAGTTTTTTTTTATTTCATCTACAACCCAGGATGCCATTTACAAATATTATAAGGTTCTTTATAGAAGCATTAGTCAAAATGACAAAGAATTTCTATCTTAATTAAGTAATACCTTTGAATACCATTTCCCAAAAAAGTACCTCAGAAATGCCATGTATCTCCCTCCAGCTGAAGAGTTTAGCATTCAAAATGTGTTCTTGGCTGGAGGTAGCTCATTCAACTGTATTCAAATCAAAAAAAGTCATGGCCAGTATCATAGTTGGTGGAATAGTGCTATGGTATCTCTCTTTCTTTCTATGTGACTCCCTCTGTCCTCTCCTCGTCCTTCACTCTGGAAAATTGAAAGGATTTACTAGTTGATCCTGGGAGGTCACTTGGTGTTAATAAAACACATATGTGAATCCCTGGTCCCATATTAAAAAAAAATGTGTTCTTCATTATTGCTACACCAAGAAGCAAATACACCTAGAGAGCTTAAAATATGTTCTTCAGTGTTCTCTTCCAGAAGGTATTTCTGCTCTTTCACACTTTATAATAGTTTCCACACAAGATGGTTTAATGTGGGAAATAAGGTTAGTAGAGAATTAGACCATTCATAGCATATTTTTATAAGATCATCATCAGCATAAGCAACAATACTATATTGTCTTGGAACTATTAAACATATGATCAAACTGTAAAATGTAAGGAGAGTTTTAAAAAATTAAAACAGTGACTATATTAGAAAAAAAATTGAACAATGGAAACCAGAGAGAAGACAGAGTTTCTTTAATACTCTGCTTTAAAATTCATGCTATTAGGTCAGGATATTTATTTTGTTATAAATAATTCTAATGTAACTTACATTTCAATTTCATGCTTTCTACTTTATGGATAAAAAGTTTTATAATGAAAAGAAAAGAATATCCATAATGTGGATAATTTTAATTTTTTTGAAAAATAGACTTTCCTTCATGAGAAGAAATATACAGAGATGGTAGTTATGCCACATTAGGACATGAAATGAGTCATCAGTGGAACCCAATAAATTTCTTCTGTGCCGTAAATTTTTAATATCTTTTTCCTTCACTGTCTTTCCCTTCTTCTCCTGAGTTATTAAACATAGGAAATAGCATAAAATTAAACTTTATGTTACCCCTAAGTAATGGCAAATCAGTTCAGAGATTGATTTTGATAATTCAGAATAGTTGAGATTTGAAATATTTTATTCATGCCCTAAAAATTAGCTGGACTCAAGCTACATACATAAAAATGTGCAGCAATTCAAAGTAAAAGCCGAATCTGGCCTTCAGGAGAATCCAAAGAAAATTTTACTCCCAGTGGTTTCCCCTCTCGAACCTTTATTTCAGAGCCCCAGAGCACAAAACCTGGCCTCATGACTTATCAATAACTTCCTTCTAAGTAATCCACTTCCTTTCTTCTTATCCTATAAGCTATTTATGGATAATACTTTGGTGAAGTCAATCCCTGGCGACCTTCTGCTCCTTAGGGAAAATCGGTGTGTTAGTCTTCTGTGGCATACTGAAGTTAGATTTTGCACAGGCAATATCATCTTTGAGAGTATTTTCTGAGGTTTTAGAACTTACTGAAACCTGACTTGCATAATAAGGATCCCTTAACATGGAGGCAATGATAAGAATGTGTTTCATACTAGAACTTTTGTCAGAACAAAAAGCACATGATAGGAGTTTAAAGAAGGTTGCTATGGGGTTTTGCCTGTCACAAGAGTTGTCTGTCTCTGGAACTTATCCTATGACCCCAAGTGACTGTGTGAATGTGTGAAGTGAACACATCTCATTCAGGAAAATCAAAGAGACTGCTTCAGAAAGAGTTTTATTCTCTGCCCTGTGGAAATGAAGGATCTGTTTGTTTGTTTTTTGTAATTGGATCAATGGATATGACTACTAAGCTATCATTCTTGCTGGTATTTCAGAAATCAGCATACACTAGTTTCACAATAAAACTGAATTATTTACTAAGGATTTATTATTTTAATACTTTTATTTGTTATGGATAGAGAAAAATTGAGAAGGAAAGAGGAGATGAGAGAGATAGACACAAGGGCAGAGAGAGAGAGAAGGAGAGAGAGAGGGAGAGAGAGAGACTTGTAGCACTGTTTCAACACTAGTGAAGCTTCTCCCTGTTGGGTTGCATGTCATGGGAGAGAGAAGAGACCAGGAACTCATGGCGGTGTAGTAATACAATTCTTTATTGATGCAGATGCCCCAAAGTTGGGTGCGAGCACAGCAGGTTTAGGCCACATGGAGCTAGCAAAATGGCTGCCTCCCACTGTGTATACCAGTCCTTCCCCAGGTTGGGACACAGAAGAGAAGAGAGGGAGGGAGAGAGAGAGAGAGAGAGAGAGAGAGAGAGAGAGAGAATAGGAGTGACTTTTATAGGAGAACTCTGGAAGTGACAAGTCGGGACGGGATTGGCTAGAAAAGGGGATGGAGAGAGGCAAAAGGCATGCTGGGAAGGTGGAAGCATCCTTAGAAACTATTGCAATGGTTTTAACTGAATTAGCAATACCCTGAGGGGATAATGTGGTGGGGATATGTAAATAATACTTGCATGGAAATATAGTGGTTTGTGAGTCCTGCCTAACTCAACCACATTTGTATAATATCCCAACATCTCCCCAAAGGTTCTTCACCATGAGCTTGAACCCTGGGCCTTCAACACTGTAATGTGTGCACTCAACTAGGTTGGCCACAACTCAGCCTCCTAAGAAATTATTTTTAAGAAAGGTATAATGATAAAAAAGTTAGTATCACTAGTTCTCTAAGTACTTTTGCACCAAGTATATCTATATAACATAGCTGCCATTGTTACTGAAATTAGTTCTGTCTCATATTAAAAAAGCAACAAATGACTGTCTATACTTTTGAAACATGTAAAAGTTTGAAAATTAAAAGTATATAGATACAAACGTAGATACTCTCTTTTCTTTTATATATTTATTTATTTATTTGAGAAGGATAAATTAACAAAACCATAGGGTAGGAGGGGTACAACTCCACACAATTCCCACAACCCAATCTCCATATCCCACCCCCTCCTTTGATAGCTTCCCCATTCTCTATCCCTCTGGGAGCATGGACCCAGGGCCATTGTGGGTTGTAGAAGGTGGAAGGTCTGGTTTCTGTAATTGCTTCCCCTCTGAACATGGGCGTTGACTAGTCGGTCCATACTCCCAGTCTGCCTCTCTCTTTCCCTAGTAGGGTGGGTCTCTGGGGAAGCGGAGCTCCAGGACACATTGGTGGGGTCTTCAGTCCAGGGAAGCCTGACCGGCATCCTGATGGCATCTGGAACCTGGTGGCTGAAAAGAGAGTTAACACACAAAGCCAAACAAATTGTTGAGCAATCATGGATCCAAAGCTTGGAATAGTGGAGAGGAAGTGTTGGGGGGGGGGGACTCACTGCAAACACTAGTGTACTTCTGCTTTCAGGTATATATTTTGCAGTAGTTTATGGATATGTGTGAACATATGCTCTCTCTCACAGAAACTGGTGTATACCTAGGTTTTGGGACTTTGTATACTATGAAAGGAAAGGTCTCACCCAAGTAATGAAGCTGAAGGGCTGTCATTCCACACGTGAAGTCTCTGGACACAGTCTGAAGTGAGGCATGTTGAGGTGGCAATTGTTGTGTTGATTATGTTGTGATTGGCAGATGCAATATTATTTGGTATGGATTGGGAGAGGCATACAGGAAAGTGGGCCCTATCCAATGGTTCCAGGACTGGGGGAAGTAGAGGCTCTATAGTGGAGATGTGAGGTTCCTGCTGTCTTAGGGTTCAAAAAGACAATCGGTAGTTAATGTTATCATAACATTATTTGGTAATTGGGTTAACTTTGAAAAGTCCTTTTGTTATGGTTTGCTGTACAGTATCCAGTATCTTGTATATAGCTGTGCTATTGGTTGCTTCTGATCTACTTGGTCTAGGCTTTTGAGAGAGTCCGCATATCAAATACACAGCCTATATATTAAAAATAGTCTGTGTTTTAAAAAACTTCGAGACATACAATTAATTTTCCCCCTCATATTAATTAACTAGTGATATATATATATATATCACAGCTTTCTCAGCCACTCATCTGTTGTTGGGCACCTGGGTTGCTTCCAGGTTTTAGCTATTATGAATTGTGCTGCTATGAACATAGGAGTACACACCTCTTTTTGGTTGGGTGTTATGGAGTCCTTGGGGTATAATCCCAGGAGAGGAATTACTGGATCATATGGAAGGTCCATGTCTAGCATTGTGAGAGTTTTCCAGACTACTCTCCACAGAGGCTAGACCAATTTACATTCCCACCAGCAATGCAAAAGGGTTCCTCTGTGCCCACAGCCTCTCCAGCATTTGTTGCTGCTGTCCTTTTAGATGTATGCCATTCTTACAGGAGTGAGGTGGTATATTAGTGTTGTCTTAATTTGCATTTATCTGACAATCAGTGACCTAAAGCAGTTTTTCATATGTTTGTTATCCTTTTGGATCTTCTCTGAGGTGAATGTTTTGTTCATATCCTATGCCCATTTTTGGATGGGGTCATTTGCTTTTTTGGTGCTAAGTTTGCTGAGCTCTTTATATATTTTGGTGATTAGTTTCTTGTCTGATGTACGGCATGTGAAGATCTTCTCCCATTCTTTGAGGGGTCTCTTTGTTTGTTTAATAGTTTCTTTGGATGTGCAGAAGCTTTTCAGTTTGATGTAGTCCCATTGGTTTGTTTCTGCTTTAGTCTTCCTTGCAAATGGGTTTGATTCATCAAAGATGTCCTTGAGGTGTAGGTGGCAAAGTGTTTTACCAATGTTTTCCTCTAAGTTTTTGATTGTTTCTGGTATGACATCCAGGTCTTTGATCCATTTGGAGTTGATTTTTGTTTCTGGTGAGATAAAGTAGTTCAATTTTATTCTTCTGCATGTTACAACCCAGTTTTCCCAGCACCATTTATTGAAGAGAGCCTCCTTCTTCCATTTAATCCTTTGGTCCCCCTTATCAAAGATTAGACGTCCATAGGTGTGAGGAGATACTCTCTTCTAATGAGTAGAGTCAATGCATTATTGTTTATTTTGCTAAGAAATAACTATGTCCTAAAAATTAATAGATAGGAATATGGGTTTGAGCAAGGCACACTTTGGGGGGAGTGTTATTTCAGGCTTACTCTGAGTGCATCTGAAACATTTTAAACATTACTTGTCTATTTGACTTTTAATTAGACTCTAAACCTAATGTATACAATTAATCATCAATTTGGAAAGAAAATAAAAATCAATACCAAAAGTAAGGATTAGACATGAGAAAGTCAATGATCCTTTTCAGTTATGTGTGTGTTATTATATTATTTTGCCTAGTTTTAATAGTAGGAGATATAAGGTGAGAAATTTAAATGTGAAAGCATATGATGTTTCTAGTAATAGGAGTTGTGTGAAATTCGTTATAGATTTATTTACTGAGGCAAGGGAGATAGTGTAATTGTTATGCAAGAAGGCTTTCACGCCTGAGGCTTTGAAGTCCCAGGTTCAGCTATGAGCATTACCACAAGACAGAGCTGTGCAATACTCTGGTAAAAATAAATAAAATAAAATAAATTAATTAATTAATTACGTTGTTAAAAGGTATTTACTTGTGAGGACAGAGAGGGAAGGAGAGAGAACCAGGGCACCATTCTGGCATATACAATGATAAGGATCAAACTTTCACTTCATGCATGAAAGTATATCATCTTATATACTACACTACTTCCCAGGACTCAAAATCATTTTACTTCTGTTACAAAAGGTTTTCATTTTAACAAACTAGCATGTATTATTTCTAATAAGTACCTACTGTAATTACCCACAATATTAAGAAAAACTTCTCACATTGATAGGTATGTAGGTCTGAGTTTAAGTAAAAACTAAATGTGACACTAAAAATAATTTCCAGTTTCTGAACCCACAGATGCTTTTCACTGTCTACCAAAATTGAATAAACTAGCAAATTCTCAAGAAAAAAGTTGATATTGGCAAACCAGGGGTAGTGACTTAGTTCTCTGACTTCATCATCAATCTGCATTTATTACTGGGCAAACACCCAGGTCATTCTGCAAATCTATCATCTATAGTCACTATTAAAAATGAATCTGATATGCAGGTGGAGCCAAGTTATTTTCTGGGGAGATGATGCCATGACTGGGAAAAGGGTTAGAAAGCTGGATCAGAGAAGAGAGTAGCTCCCAAATATGGGAAAGGTATATAAATATTGTTGACTTTTAAATCGCATCGATCTGATGTGATCCGGGGCCCATATTCAGCTTAGGAGCCTTTGTGAGCTCTGAATTTCTGTAGGTCTGAGCTCACATTCTCTGGTTATGAGTAGGAACGTTCCAACCTGCCCCAATATCAGGACCCATCTTTTACCAGCTATGGCATCATCTCCCCAGACAGTAACTTGGATCCACCTGCATATCAGATTTCAGGTTCAGGAGGAAAAAAGAAAAAAAAAAAAAACTAGTATAGCCACAGGACCTTTGGAATATAACTAAAATATGCCTACTATCTACAACATGGAGACCCCCCCCCCCCCCCAACTCTTCATCTGTACTACTCCAGCCTTAAGTTTCATGATCAGTCAACAACTTGTTTGGCTTTATATGTTAACCTCTCTTTTCAGCCACCAAGTTCCAGATGCTAGCAGGATGCGACCAGACTTCCATGGACAGACAACCCCACCAATGTGTCCTGGAGCTCTGCTTCCCCAGAGCCCCACCCTGCTAGGGAAAAAGAGAGGCAGTCTGGGAGTATGGGTTCAGATGTCACTGCCTATGTTCAGCGGGAAAGCAATTACAGAAGCCAGACCTTCCACCTTCGGCATCCCACAATGACCTTGGGTCCATACTCCCAGAGGGTTAAAGAATAGGAAAGCTACCAGGGGACCAGAGGGCATATGGAGTTCTGGTGGTGGGAATTGTGTGGAGTTGTATCCCTATTATCCTATGGTTTTCTCAGTGTTTCCTTTTTTTTATAATTAAAAAAAATTAAAAAATATATATATATATTTATTTTCCTTTTTGTTGCCCTTGTTGTGGTTATTGATGTTATTGTTGCTGGATAGGACAGAAAGAAATGGAGAGAAGAGGGGAAGACAGAGAGGGCTAGAGAAAGACAGACACCTGTAGACCTACTTCACTGCCTGTGAAATGACTCTCCTGCAGGTGGGGAGCTGGGGGCTTGAACTGGGATCCTTACTCCACAGTGTATCCTTTATTAAATAAATTTTAAAAAAATGAATCTGACTAATTTCTGATCTAGTGACAAATGCCTGTAGAGAGACACATTTTGATTAATTAGAGATTTAATTCCTGATTTGGGGCTGGTAGATAAAATTATTCCCCAAAAGACATTTTGGTTCTTTGATTTGTCTTTAATCCAATTTGTTATTCTTATTCATCAATACTGTGAGATTACATACAATAAATTTTAGAATTTACGTTTCCTTTAAATCACAAATAAAATTCAAATATCACATGGAATTTTACTAGTTCCAAAATACATACTATTTCAAACTTTTACTTCTGATTAAGTATAGAATACTGAATTTAACCTACAGTCTTCCCCTTAATGATACTTCAAAAGAAAAGAAGGTCTGAACACTTTTTTTTTTTTTTTTGGTAAGGAGTCAGTTTATATGTTATTCTTTGAGGTCCACATGTGGTCTCCTTATATACTATTTAACTATGCCACTGTGACTCAAAAGCTGCCATAGAAAATGTACCAATGACAAGCATAAGCATATTACATGAGCACTTATCTGGAAAAAATATATATAGCTCACTGGATTTCACACACATGCTCTAGTTTGCCAGTCTGCAATGCAATCTGAGTAAGATTTTTAAAAAAAAATTTTATTAATAAAAAGGAAACATTGACTAAACCATAGGATAAGAGGGGTACAATACTACACAATTCCCAACACCAGACATCCATATCCCATCCTCTCCCCTGATAGCTTTCCTATTCTTTAACCCTCTGGGAGTATGGACCCAAGCTTATTGCGGGATGCAGAAGGTAGAAGGTCTGGCTTCTGTAATTGCTTCCCCGCTGAACATGGGAGTTGACAGGTCGATCCATACTCCCAGCCTGTCTCTCTCTTTCCTTAGTAGGGAAGGACTCTGGGGAAGCGGAGCTCCAAGCATATTGGTAGGATTGTCTGTACAGGGAAGACTGGTCGCATCCTGTTAGCATCTGGAACCTGGTGACTGAAAAGAGAGTTAACATACAAAGCCAAAAAAATTGTTGAACAATCATGACCTAGTAAGTTTCGTTGAGATAAAGACCTTAGTGTTCCATTAAAATTTTAATAACTCATCTGAAGCAAATATCTGCATGTAATCACTCATGTATTCCTCCCACACATTTAATACACTTTATTAATTTGATACTCCAATGATCATTTTTCTCTTGTTGCACAAAAGAAGCAAGAAACTGGATGGTTTCTTTCTGTGGCTTTATGAACAAACTTTGTCCCACTTATGTATCACCTTACCATTGTTCCAAGAATATACTGTAGTAGTATTATTACATTTTAGCCATCTTGAAGTTACATAATGATAAAAAAAGCAATAAAATGTGTACTAGAATTACCTTAATCATGTAAAATCATTTATGTTCAGAAGAGGCAATCCTTTCTTCCACACTTTGTGAAAACCTTGGCAACTTGTTTTCTGTAAACAGTTTTTTATGCTAAACAGCTTAGTTTTTTTTTTACCCTAATGGAGTGAATTCTGTTCCCTCAAATTATCACTAAAAATAAAAATATCAACTCAACTTTTCTTCTGACTTTCAGATTCTATTACGCTTCTCTTTCCACTAGGAAGTTCTTGATTTCATGTGTTTTGGGGGTTAAAAATGGACATCTATTTGGTTCTACTTACATTCCACAAGAGGGAGTATCAATTGTTTTATTCTCACAGTGGGAGAATAAAAACCTTTTGTTTTCAAAATTCCTTTTTGTTCTCAAGAAGTATTGACTATTGTAAGAAACTTCATTTTGGGGTGGGAATATCTGTTGCTATACACAATTTAGGGAAATCTGAGCAATTACTAAAATATTTATATGATAATTTGTGTTGAAGAATGATGGCAAACCTTGATATGTTGACAGATATTTCCTGAAACTGTTTTCCACAAAATGCAAAGCAATTACTAAAAAAAGTAACTATTTTACATATTAGAGCCTCTTTAGTGTCTTATTTAATAGAAGGAAATTAGATTTCTGTATTTGCTTTATCACTAAGCTATTGTAATATGTAGATTGAATTGGCATATATAAAGAAAATTGAGCCTCACACAGATGTTTTTGAGTTTGAAAAGGGAAGAACTCTTTAATGGCTTTTTCAAATAACTATTGTTATTCTTCTTTACTAATACAACAGTACCTGGCAAAACTTGTTAATTTATTATTGTTATTATCATTATTGAGTGAGAGAGAATGCAGAGAACCATTCAGTCATAGGTGAAACTGGGGACACAACTATGGTCTCAAGTATGTAAGAGAGACAGGTTTTAGAGACGGAAAGACACCATAGAATTAGAAGCTTCCCTACCATGGGCTCAAACCTGAGTCTTCCACATAGCAAAGCATGAAACCCTGCCATATTTGGAATTCTATCATTCTTCTACCACAGTTCTATCATTAGCCCCATGAATAGAACTTTTAAGTGAAAGGATTCTTTTTTTTTTTTTCCAGAGCTTAACTGAGTCTTCAAGTTGCTTGATTCTACTTCTGGGGAATTAGTTTTGTTATTGTTTGTTTGCTTGTTTGTTTGAGATACAGGGTAAAAGACAGGAGAGAGAGAGAGAACTGTAGCTCTACTCCATTGCTTGTGAAGCTTCTCCTCTGTATAGTGTTCCCTATGGTGGTTATAGACTTAATACTGGGTCCTTTTGTTTGGTGAAGTGTGAACTTTCCTGGATGGTCTGTGTCTCAGGCCCAGAAAGAATTACTTTTAGGGATTTGACTCAAAGCAGAATTTGTCTGCATTTGGAGTAGGACACAAAAGTAAAAACCCTGGACTGAGGGTGAGGGTGGATGTTTGGCTTCATGGAGCGGGTGGGATGGGACACGTTCTTTTGGTGGTGGGAACGGTGCTTATGTACACTCCTATTAATTTTTAGTCATATAAATCATGATTTAATTAACATGAGATAAAAATAAAATAAATAAAAATAAATAAATAAAATAATTAACTTTGGGGGCAGTGTGGTGACACAGCTGGTAAAACACACACACTACCTTGCAAAAACTAGGTAAGGTTCAATTCTCTGATCCCCATACGCAGGGAAGCTTTACAAGCAGAGGAATCGTGCTGCAGGTATTTTTTTCTCCCTCTCTCCAACTATTTGTCTCTCTGTCTTTGTAGAAAAGAAAAAGGAAAAAAAAATGATCACTTGGGATTGGTAAAGTTGCCCTGCAGGTGAGCCCAAGTGATAACCCTGGAGACAAAAAATACAACGAATCATTAAACTTTGAATTACTACACACAATTACAAGCTTATTTTATTTCATTGTATTATTTTTAAAAAATCAAATAGTTTCTATTTAGACCTCCTCACCTACTTCCTATTTCACTTCCCTCAAAATAGTACCTTTTAAATGTAATACCAACAGGAATTACTTGTAATAATTTACTTAAACTTTAGGGTTTCAGTGTGCCCTGGACCCCCACTTCTCCAGAGCTCTGTCCCATTAGGGAAAGATAGAAACAGGCTGGGATATGGAGATGCAATTACAGAAGCCAGACCTTTCATCCCATAAAGATCTTTGGTCCCTACTCCCAGAGGGATAAAGACTAGGAAAGCTTCCAGTGGAAGGGATGGGATGTGGAACTCTGGCGGTGAGAATTGTGTAGAATCATATCCCTCTTATCCTATGGTCTTGTCGATCATAATTCAATCAATAAAAAATAATTAAAATAAAAATAATTGCTTCCCAGCTGAACATGGGCTTTGACTGGTCGATCCATACTACCAGTCTGCCTCTCTCTTTCCCTAGTGGGGTGGTGATCTGGGGAAGCAGAGTCCAGGACACATTGATGGAGTTGTCTGTCCAGTGAAGTCTGGTCTGGTCGGCATCATGCTGGCATCTGGAACCTGGTGGCTGAAAAGAGAGTTAACATATAAAGCCAAACAAATTGTTGAACAATCATTTACCTAAAGGCTGGGATAGTGCCAATGAAGTATTTGGGGGGTCCTCCATTTTGTAGATTGCTAGTAGGCATATTTTAATTATATTTCAAAGGGACTGTAGCTATACTAGTTTATTTTTCTCTGAGCCTGAAATCAGATATGCAGGTGGGATCCAAGTTATTGTCTGGGGAGGTTATTTCATGACTGGAAAAGGGACAGGAAGCTGGATCAGGGAAGAGAGTAGCTCCCTAATATGGGGAAGGGGTATAAATATTGTTGACTGTGAACCCCATCGATTTGATTTGGTCTAGGGCCCATACTCACCTTAGGAACCTATGTGACCTCTGCATCCCTACAGATCTGAGCTCTCATTCTGTGGTAATGTGTAGGAACATGGACCCATCTTCCTCAGGTGTAGCATAGAGTATGCTGTCCATCCTCCGCAGGGAGGATGGACAACATTCTCTACCATTGTTGATCTAAGTTGAGGGCAAGGACCTATGTGGGACACACAAAGGGGTCTATTTTGTTGTTCCTGATAGCGATGACCGGTAACAATGGAGAGAGGGATTTATTTGAAGTCTAGGCCCATTGTGTCTGTTTGGGAATCTGAGGACTCCCTGAATAGGGCCCCAACTGATGGAGTGGCCTGGTAGTGACTAAAGAGTCATTGCCCTTATTCGGCTTTTGCAGTCCTTACTTTTCTTAGGTCAGCTTTGGAGTGAGTGACAGAACTGTAATAAGAAGTAGGTGAGGAGGGTATCTAAGTCTAATT
The DNA here is from genome assembly GCF_950295315.1 of Erinaceus europaeus. Taxonomy (NCBI): domain Eukaryota; kingdom Metazoa; phylum Chordata; class Mammalia; order Eulipotyphla; family Erinaceidae; genus Erinaceus; species Erinaceus europaeus. The sequence continues at coordinate 25,660,814 of NC_080166.1, read as the reverse complement.
ACAGAAGCCAGACTTTCCACCTTCTGCATCCCACAATGACCTTGGGTCCATACTCCCAGAGGGATAAAGAATAGGAAAGCTATCAGGGGAGGGGATGGGAAACGGAGATCTGGTGGTGGGAATTGTGTGGAGTTGTACCCCTCTTTTCTTATGGTTTTGTTAATGTCTCCTTTTTTAATAAATAAAAAAAATGAATCTAAAAATTAGATGCTTAAAAAGAATAAATAAGTAAAAATAAAAAGGAAAAAATATGGTTCAGTGGAGATAAACCTTTAACATTTAAAAACATAAAACAGCAAAAATATTTTCAGTTTCTTAAACTTAAAATTGATTACTTCTTTGTTTTTTATATTGCTATGTTGTTATGATATATAAACTTCCTGGACAGTACTTAAGCTGTAATCCTTTCAACTCTCTCTCTCTCAGATGGACAACTTAGACCAACAGCTGCTTCAATTTTGCCTACGGCCCACCATTCAAATGAAACACTAGTGGTGAATTTGAATTTGGACACTTATTCACATTTTTTATTTAAACAAGCACATTGGGCGCTGATGTTTGATTATGTAAAGTTTATATTTTGACTGGAAAATTACTGTTCTCTAGGAATTTAATGCTGATTTGATCTTGAGTAAGTAGAAAATTATGTTTTGGCTTTTTAGAGGAACATGTGCACATATAGCAAGTATATTTAATGTTGCCTCCTCACCTTCTCTCTGGTATACGCATTTCTCAAGTATCCTAATGTCATCCGGATAAAATATCAGTGTTTTAGAGTTTTGACTTGACTGTGGCTAGGGTCAAAGATATATTTAGAGAAATAGATAACAAAAATGTAGAGAAGTTGAATTGGCATAGCTAGTAGTCTGTGAAATCTGAAAATATGACATCAAAGCAAGAACCACTGAAGTTCATATTCAATGAATTCAACCAATTCTCCTAATTGAGTTATTTTCTTAGATTTAGGTTCCTGATTCTAAACAGTCTTTCTGATTTATATCTTAATGCTTTTCAGCCACCAAGCTGCTGCTTATCATGATGCCAACCTGACTTCCCTAGGCAGACAACTTCACCAAAGGGTCCTGGAACTCTAATTCTCCAGAGCCCTGCCCCACCAGGGAAAGACAGAAACAGGATGGGAGTATGAATCCACCTCCCAACAACCATGTCCAGTGGAGAAGCAATTACAGAAGCCAGGTCTTCCACCTTCTGCAACCCATGATGATCCCAGAGGGATAAAGAATAGGGAAGCTTCCAATGGAGGGAGTGGAATGGAAAACTCTGATGATGGGAACTGTATAGAACTGTACCCCTCTTATCCCATGGACTTGGTCATTCATATATATATGAAGAAGAAAAGAAAGGACTAAATAACAAGAAAAGGTTTTGTGAAGTTATAACAGAGAACTGGTGAATTTGCTTCTTAAAATCATTCTGATAAGTTAAGGCAAACTTTATTGTTTAAAATGAAGGAATGAGCCAGAAAAGTAGCTCTCCTAGATAGTGAGCCTGCTTTGTTGTATGCTTGGCTCAGGTTAGAATCTGGACCCCACCCACCTACCACAAACAAGAAAACTTCAGTGCTGTGGTGTTTTTGTTTTTATGTTGTTATCTCTGATTCTACATATCTATATCTGAAAAATTCAGCCCATTTATCTAAATCTGTATTTAATATTATTAATACATATTATTAATAAGTCTAAGTATCATTCAGTATTTTAATATCAGAACTTGAAAGTGTTTTTCAACAGAATGAAGAACATTCTTCAGGATCAGGAGATAGCTCATTAGTTGGGCATGAGATCCTGGATTTAACCACAAATGCAACAAAGACAACTTCGTGGGTAGCAGCTTAGAACTTTGCTATCCCTCATTCTCTCATGAAATAAGTTGAACAAAAAATGTGTCAGAAATGTGACTCAGAGGTAGAGAACATGCAAGAATCTCTGGATTCTATTTTTGTCATGACATTAAAGAAATACAACAGCAAAGAAGCATTCCTCAAGAGAAATGTGACATGAAAGTATATGCCTTGTTTTTGAAGCAATCACTCTCCTGTGAGTAACACTTATATAATGTAAAGTTATTCGCTTTATGTGAAAGCTTATATGTGAACTAAAATTTATAGATATAGATGCATCAGATAACTTATAGAGTTATGGGTTGACTGGCATTGTCTTATCATTTCAGTGCTACCATTTGGTATTGTTAAGTGCCTTATGTGTCACAAAGGAGAATTCAGGGGGCCGTGTGGTGGCAGACCTGGTTGAACGCACCACATTACAGTGTGCAAGGACCTAGGTTCAAGCTCCTGGTCCCCACTTTCAGAAGGAAAGCTTCACTAGTGGGGAAGCAGTGCTACAGATCTCTCTATCTCTACATTTTTCTCTCTCTCTCTTTCCCTCTCTGTCTCTCCATGTCTCTCAAATTATGGCTATCTCTATCCAATAAATAAGTAAAGATAGTACTAAAAAATAGAATTCAGGAAGGATTTGCCAGAATCTTGTTCTCATATATTTCTCCGATGTAGAGTATTGCTCAGATCTTGGGAGGGAAAAAAAAAGGGACCTTCTCTTCCTTGAAAATAAAGTCAACTAAGAATGAAAATAGGAGATTGTTGAGTTAAAATAAAAGGGACTTGGCTGTGGTAGTGCCTAATGGACTTGACTATAGGGTGGCTGAGCGTGGCTTTAAACAATCAAAGATTTATTAGTCAGTACAGTATTACAGGTTGTATATTTTAAGTACCACAAAATAAGAAATTATAGGCAGGGGTAAATAAACTAGTCTCATAAGCCCACAAATTAGCTAGCAAAAGTTCAGCCCCATGAGATAAACTATTGTAGGCAGAGATATAGGTTACTCATGGCTATGGATGAGAGTCTATAGAGTTTACCGGCTAGCTGAGTCACATGTGTTCAGTTTCCAGGAAAGACAGCCATAGTGGGCAACCCGAGCAGCCTCAGCCAAGATGCATCTGAGTAGAAGAAGAAAAGGGCTGAGCTTCTGGCTGGCTGGCCATTGTGTGTTTGTGCAGATCATTGTATGTACTCTGTTGCCAGGCTGATATCAGTCGAGTGATGTGTCCAACTTCCTATTGCGTCAAAATAGGAGATTGCTTACAAACATCACAATCAGCCCTTGAGAACTACCTCTTCTCTGCTTCTTATGGGAACAGTTGGTGAGAGATGTCCCAAGATGTTTGTGAAACTCACCACTTTTGAAGAGACTTCTTAGGACAAAATTCAAAAGAATAGACTTACGCTTTTCTAAGATTTAATATTCTAGTTTCAAATAACCAAAACTTAGGTCTGAGTTCTATAGCTTCTATTCGTAATTATTTTGTAACTCAGTTAATTCACGAAGGAAAATCATAAGCACTGTCAAGAATGATATATATTAAATCCATCATTTCATCTGTAAGTAAAGGCAGCTAACATAAAATATTTAAATGAACATTTGTAGGCAGATATGGAAAAATACAGACATTTGTTAGCAGACATTAGTTATAAGGGGCAGATTTGAGAGGATCAGGAAATTTGAATTTTCATACAAAAATGAGGACTTTTCCTATAGTGATTATGGCTTATTTTCTAGTGAAAATGAAATAAAATAACATAAAAAGGATGACATCACTTATGGACAGAAGTTGAGAAATAAGAACAGAAAGAGGAACCACAAAGTAGAACTTGGACTAGATTTTGTGTATTGGACCAAAGTGAAAGGGTGGGAGGTGACTTTCAGGTCCTGGTGCATGATGGTGGAGGAGGCCCTGAAGGAAGAGAAAAGGATATTTTGCAGAAAACTGAGAAATTTTACACATGTACCAACAACTGTATCTATTGTAAAATATGGATACCTCCCAAATAAAAGTAAAACAATAAATTTGGGCTGATTTCTGATTATTGTTCTGATTTTCATATTCCTAGCCCTTCATGTAGTTGTTCCTATTGACCTGTTTAAAGGCTTTCAATTGTGAAACACTCTAAGGTGGCTTCGATTTTGCTGATAGAGACAGAGAGGCACATAGAGGTTTTTGTGTTTTTTTGTTTGTTTTTTAATCTTTATTTATTTGTGGGATAGAGACAGCCAGAGATCGAGAGGGGAGGGGGAGATAGATAGATAGATAGCTAGAGAGAGAGAGAGAGAGACATATACAGCATGGCTTCACCACTCACAAAGATTTTACCCTGCAGGTGGAGACCAGGGGCTCCAACCAGGGTCCTTGTGTATTGTAACATGTGCACTTAACCAGGTATGTCACCACCTGGGCCCTCAGAGAGAGAGTTAAAGAGACCGCAGCACTTAAATCTGAGCCTGCATCTTACTACATTGAAAGTTCAGTACTTTTATATAACCATTAGGCTATCTCCCTTGCTCTACCTGTTTTTTTTTTCAAAAAATAAAATTAAAAATTAAAATGTCCAGTGTGACACTGTTATTTAGACACAACGCATTTCAATGTTTAGTTTTGGTTACTTGTATACTCAAAAGTGCATGCACAGAAAGCTAAAATGGGAAATGGCCCATAAGACAAGAATTTGGAGTACACTTTTTGAGTAAGAGAAAGACTCTGGATGATAGAGGTGCATTTGTGAATTGGTAGTGGAGTTATTTTTGATGATGGGGCTGAGGTAGATAGCATAATGGTTATGCAAAGAGGATCACTGTCCCAGGTTCACTGTCCTGCTCCAGCATAAGCCAGAGCTGATCAGTACTCTGCTAATATAAAATGAAATGAAATAAAAATAGTCTGATGTCTTCAGTGGAAACTTGGAAAGCTGGAACAATTGCATTACTCTCCTGGAGATTGTGGTCATGATAGAGGTCTCAAAACACTCACCTGTTCTCATAGAAAAGGGTAGAAAGGAAACTGATAAACCAGTGATTCATGTGATTTTTAGTAGACCCCATTAGGTGAATATGAATTAAAATTTTGGGGGGGGGAGGTGTGGTGGCTCACCTGTTTAAGCACACATAGTACTAAGTGCAAGGACCACTGTTAGGATCCAGGTTTGAGACCCTGGGGGAAGCTTCTTGACAAGAGGTAAAGCAGGTTTGCAGGTGTTTTTGTTGTTGTTGTCTTTCCTTCTCTTCTATCTCTCCCTTCTCTTTCAATTTCTCTCTGTCCTCTCCAATAAGATGGAGAAAAATGGCTGCCAGGAGCTGTGGATTTGTATGTCAGTACACATCCCAGGCAATAATCCTGGAAGCAAAAAAATAAATAAATAAAATAAAATTTCTTGATGAAATTAAAAAAGAATAAAGTCACTTTGTTTTTGGTGCCTTAGAATGTTGAGCTTAATACTGCAGCATCTGTGCTTGGTACAAGGTGCCTGATGCATGCAGTCCAAAGTGTTCTGAAAACTCTTCTATCTTGAGTCCCCTTCTGATAGTAAGAGTCCTAGAAATAGAGATTAATTGTCATGGAAACCACAGAAACATTACCTATTTAGATAGGTAAATGCATAATTTGATAGATAAATAGACTGATAAAGGTAATGAAATATGTCATTGAGGTATTTGAGGACAGCTCTAAAGGGATTGTGAATAAAACCTCCAGCCTTTTGTTCTCCAAGGTTTTAGTTGGAAAGTTGTTTTAGATTTCCTTAGACTCATTAGTTGGTTTTCCTTTGAGGGAAGGCAGAAGTGGTAATGCATTTGAGAAACTTTTGCTATGTAAATCAAAGACTCCATAATGACTTCTTCATCGAATATTGAAGTGTCCAGCACTTCAGAAGAAATGAGGTGAAATAGGGCATTAACGATTTCCAAAGGTTAATCTAACAACTTCCATGTAAGACCATATACCTGTGGAGAGAACCTATATTATTTTGGAATAAGAATGCATTTGCATTCACACACAAGAAATGAGTTCAGAAGACAGGCTCATGTCAGAAGAAATCAGAAGTCTTTCAATGGGTTCAATGAGGCCACGTCTAAAGATGATGCGAGTACTAGCAATATAATTGTACATGTCACTGAAATAGCAGGAGATAGCTCAAAGAAATCCTTATAGACTCTTTAACATACCACCAAAATGCTTTCAAAGGTCAGAATTGAATAAGAGATAAGATTACAAGCCTGGGTCTTAGTCTCCTGGAAAGAAAGGTTTTCCGTAATGCATAAAGAGTGACTTCCTGAAATGAAGATGAGTTATGCACAGCCGTTTTGCATTTTGAGTTAATCTTGATGTGGGTGGTGATAATAGGAGGTGGAAAGAGGAATGGGGCTTGTGTTTTTTCATGGAGTGGTGGAAAAGGGAGACTGCAAGGGTAATTTAAAGTACTTTTCCTGCTGTCTCCTAATACACATAAGAACATTAAAGGGGAAGACCAACTCATTTAAACTGGTTATTCTGAGAACAAAAAGGGATCGCTTGTAATTAAGGTAGACAATGGATGTAAATTGGGCTGTAAGGACACACTATCATTAGGGTGATTTTTGCATGCATCAGCTGACTTGTCCATGGCATGGGTGAGCACAGTTAATCTGTTTATTCAGGACAAATCCTGTGTTATTTGGACCTTTTTGCCTGTCAGAGCTGTGGGGGTTAAATGCTTCCTTGGCATTTACTGAATTTTCTTTCCAGTGTTATCTCCATAGGTGTTCTCTTTAACACAGTGGTGAATTTCTTAAAAAACTGTTCTTAGGAGTGCACATATAAATCCATATATTTAAATGTAAAATCAGAAGGAAAGCTAGAAAAGATAACTCAATTTGAAAATCAGAGTCAGATGCTTTCTTTTTCCTTGTCTTCCTTCCTTCCCTTCTTTACTTCCTTCCTTCCTTTTTTCCTTCCTTCCTTCCTCCCTCCCTTCCTTCCTTTCTTCCTTCTTTCCTCTCTCTCTCTTTCCCTCTCTCTTTTGTCATCACTAGGTCTTTGCTTCTCCATGGAGACTTTGCTATACAGATAAATAGATGATAGATGGATAGATAGACAGACTGGCAGACAAAAAGAAAGAAAGATACATAAATTGAAGAAAAGAAACCACAGCAATAGTCTCCTCCTTTCTGGTGGAGCTGGGCTTAAATCTAGGTCAGGCACATAATAAAACAGGATCAGTGTCCAGATAAGATATCTTGTAGGTCCTCTTTCTCTTACAGGATTGTGATATTTATACGGAAATATGATAGGAAAGTACAACTTCAAGAGTACCAACAAAAAATTACCAAATCACATTGGTTGCTAGTTTTCCCTAAAGTCTTTAAAATAGCAATTAAAATTGTTACTGTTTTTGCTACCAGTAGTATTATTTAAATTAAAATTTAAATTATTGAATTATTTTGTTTTATTTTTTCCATTTAAAGAAAAATGAGTTGGTCAACTATTAAAAGAATTAAAATAAAATATGCAGGAGTGAATTTCTCACAAATATTTCAATCACACTTTGCAAGCATTTATTTTCCCCGAACATAGCAAAGAAGTATATGCCAAAATATAGGAGCGAAATTTGCCAGATGTCCAACAGCCTCAAGCCATGCAGATATTGGTCAGAACTCAAAAATTCACAGATGTAAGACAGTCTGTTATTCTGCCTTAAGCTCTATTTCCATTCCAGTAAAGCCACTGAAGTGTATGATATTAGAAAAATATATTCATATTTTAATTTTATAATTTTGATTTAGAAAAAAAAACTTTCAATTTGTAAAGTAAAAACTTCATTTCACTAGTTCGGCTACATATCATTTTGTTCATAATTATATGGGCAGATTAGCGTGTACCATGGGCTAGGTAGCATACATGTACATATTCTGAGCCAAATGTAGCTTACTAATTTACTTTAAATTACCTTTGAAGTTATTTTTTATAACTCAAACAGTTTTTATAATGTTTTATAATTCAGAACTGTATATGTCAACACATTTTAAAGTGGTTTTTGTTAGTGCCTATAACATAGTAGGAATTGCACTGGTCACTGTACTTGATGACACAAATTTGATTCCTTCTTTTGGACACCTGCCTTTTTCTTAGTAGTATTAGAGATCACTTTTTCTTGAATAAATAAACTATGTACTTTGTTAACTGAAAGGAAGATTGTAGGAGTGAATTGAAGAATAATGAGAATGAGAGAGGCAAAGGTCTCTCTCACTTGGTTGAGTAGAAGTATGATTGTTTAAAAGGAGTCATTGACAGAGGTTGAAAAAAATATTAGAAGGGAAAACATTAAGCAGAACTTGGACTGGAGTTGGTGTATTGCACCAAAGTAAAAGACTCTGGGGTGGGGGACCTGTCCTGGAACACAATGGCAGAGGAGGACCTAGTGGGGGTTGAATTGAATTGTTCTGTGGAAAACTGGGAAATGTTAAGCATGCACAAACTATTGAATTTTTTATTAGTAATTTTATTTTTATTTCTTTATTGGGGGATAAATATTTTACGGACAACAGTAAATACAATACAAACTATTGAATTTTATTGTCCACAATAAACAATTAATGTCCCAATAAAGAAATTGAAGTAACAATAAAATAAAACTGAAAGGTAACAAATGAAAAAAAGAAAGAAAGAAAAGTAGTCACTGATACAGGGACTCAAGAAATGAGAAGTTGGTGATGTGATGGGTTAAGTAATATTGGAGACTGAGAAAGTGCCAAGTGCAGAGACCCTCTGAAATTTCTTTCTATGTGATAATCAGCTGAGGTGCCTGAAATAGAGTGGTAAGGAAAGAGATCACAGAGAAATCCATGGTTAAGAGTTCACAACTCATTCTGAAAGCAATGAGAAGTCACCAGAATACTCTTAGAAGTGAACTGCTATGGTTATATATGAATATTTAGGAGAATTATCATCATGGATTGAAGAGAATAAATAACCAAGGAGGAGACTGTCAAACTAACAGATAAAAGATTGCAGTTAAAATCAAGGTGTTGGAATTTTTTTTTCCTCCAGGGTTATCTCTGGGTCTTGGTGTCTACACTAGGAATCCACTGCTCCTGGATGCCAGTTTTTCCATTTTGTTACCCTTACTGTTATTGCTGCTATTGTTGCCAGATAGGACAGAGAGAAATCAAGAAAGGAGGGACACATGGAGAGGGAGAGAGATAGCTAGACATCTGCAGACCTGTTTCACTGCTCATGAAGTGAACTCACTGCAGATGGGGAGTCAGGAGCTGGAAGTGGTGTCCTTACTTCAGTCCTTGCACTTCACACCATGTGCACTTAACCCACTGCACTACCTCCCAGCCAAGGAAATTAAAATTTTTTTTTGTATTTTATTCAGTTTTTAAAAATTTTATTAGTGGTTTAATGTTGATTTTCAAAATTTCTTGTCAACAGGAATATGATTCCAGACAGTTCCCACCACCCAAGTTCTGAATGCCCAACCCCTCCACTGCCACCCAGTATGTTTCTCCCAACTGTCACATTCATACACAATTGCCCCCTTTGTCTTCCAAGTCCAGTCTGCTCTTCCCCTCCAAGCCACACAGAACCCTACTACTACATCTAAATGTTCCTTTCTTTTTCCTCCTCTCTGAGGGTCCTAATGAAGCTGAAGTTCAGAGCCCTCTTATCTTCTTGCTTCTATCACTTCTCCCTCACTGGGAATATAGATCAAAATGGTTTTGGGGTGCAGAAGGTAGGAGTTCTGGCTACTGTAATAGCTTCTCCACTGAACATTGGTCATGGCAGATCAATCCACACCCCCAGCCTGTTTCTATCTTTCCCTAGTGGTGTAGAACTCTGGAGAAGCGAGGTTCCAGGACATATTGGTGAGGTCTTCTGCCCAGAGAAGTCAAAATGGAATCTTGATAGCTTCTACAACTTGGTGTCTGGAAGGTGGCAGGATATAAAGTGAGGCAAAATGGTTAGTGAACAGGAACCAAAAAGTAGGAACAGAGGAGATGAGATTAAGGATCACAGGGTACAGAAAGCTAGGGAGTCCATTTTAGGTGTGTTTCTAAGGGCCCATGACTATCATAGTTTTTGCTTGAGTTTGATAGGTAATATGAAGTTGGATAAAACTATTATCTGAGAAAATGGTGTAAAAGTAAAGAAAAGGGCTAGAAAGTTGGATTTAGGTAGAGAGTAACTCACATTCTTGAAAAACCTCTATGGATAAAATTAACTATTTACTTCCATCTACCTGACCCAGGACCTGTGTATATATATATATATATATATATATTTATCACCAGAGGCTCTGTAACCTCTGAGACTCTATTAGCCTGAGATTTCAGCTCATGGTGACAGCTGGAAACATTGCAGGCTGTACTCATTTAAGGACCAGTCTTCCTCGAGTGGCAGGGCAGGAGATCTCAGTCACCCTTTGTAGACTGCAACAGTCCCTACCCTCGATATTTTATGGTGAGGGTGAAGTCCTGGGAAGGCCCTCAAGAGGGCTTATGATGTCGTTCCTGATGGAAGTGACCAGTGGTGGTGGAGAGAGGGGTCCAGGCAATGGAAATTAAGATGATGTTACTTTACTTAGGAGATTAATTGTTAAGACCATTGTTTCACAGCATGCAGGAAGTTTATGTAGGATATAGAAAAGTACAAAAGATTTCAAGATTAACTAAGTAGACTGTTCTTTATTTTAATGAGACAATGGAGATTAAATTGGCAGAGTGACAAGATACAGAGAAGATTGGAAAGGGAAAAGATATATATTTTTTTATTATATTGCTTCCAGGTGAGCCTAAATGGTAGAAATGAAAACGTATTTGTTAGGATCCTATTGCTACTGTTGAAAATATAACTACATTGTGTTTTTAATAAATGTTTATTTATATATTTTCTATTGGATAGAGATAAAGAGAAAATGAGAAGGGAGGAGGAGGTAGAGAGGGAAAGAGGCAGAGAGATACCTGCAGCCCTACTCCCCTGCAGGTGAGGACCTGGGGTTTGAACCTGGGTCCTTGCACACAGTAATTCATGCACTTAACAAAGTGCACCAGCACCTGTCCCCTATATTTAAAACCATATACATCTACTACCTTCCAGTTGGAAATGAGACCCCAAAAGACTCTTCTTACATGACCAAAATCAATATGTTGACAAGTCACTGACATCTCCATGGTTCTTCTTGAAGTGTAAGTGTGATCATTTTTTCCCCCAAAGTGTGATAGTTTTTTTGTTTGTCTATTTTTTGATAAAAATTAAGTAGAAAAAGGGCCAGAGAGAGAGAGAGAGAGAGACCTACTGCACTCCTTCACTGCTCATGAATGTTCCCCATTGTAGGTGTGGATTAGGAGCTTGAACTCAGGTCCTTGTGTGAGGTAGCATTCATACTCTATTGGGTATGCCACCAGGCAGCCTCATAGTTTAGAGCTTGTGATAATTTTTTATTATCAATGGGACTTTGCCACTCAGTTCTACTTTTTCTGGTAGACAGAGATAGACACATAAAGAAAGATACTAGACACTGTAGCCCTAGAGAATTTTTCAATCTTGTGGGGGCCAGGCTGAAACTTGGATCATACCTATGACAAAGTAAGGGTGCTATCCAAGTAGGCTATTTTGCAAGCCCATAATATGTATAGGATTTGACAATATGTCTATAATATAGCTATAAATTTCACCATGGCATAGGGAGCTAAGGTCAGTGAAGACTTCTTGGGCTTCTGGATGTCTGTTATCATCACTTGTAAATTGAATTACTTTAAACCTTAACTGCTTAAGAGTTGTCGGACTTCCTTTTCCGGACGCGGAGCTACGAGCAGCAGATTGCTTTCTCTCCTCTCCTCTCCTCTCCCAGATCAACTAGGAATACCAAAGGAGACCACCCGGACCGAAACAAGACAGGACTAGAATGACCACAGGAACCCAGTAAATCACCCGTGAGTACAAACACGCGTGGCTGGTGACAGAGAGGAGAGAGGGGCCTAAGGAGAGATTAAGTGACTGCTAACAGTTCAACAGTTTATCAGTGGAGACACCACCTCCAGTCTGCTCCACAACAAGGGGACAGCTGAAGGGAGGAGAGGACTCCCCGGAGACTCACCAAGTGCAACTCTGAGTCTCCATTGCTGCTACCCTCAGGATCTGGAGCAGCAACAGGGAGGGACACCAGGGGACAGAGATCTAACCAGGAAACTCAGAAGACCTATACCTCGGTGGCATAGCTGAGGGGCTGTGAAAGTCTCTTTGCATAACCACTGGATTATCTCTGCCACACCCTGCTTTATCTCTTGGTCAGGAGTCAGTGATAAAGCTAAGAAGCCTATTGACAGTTTAAAAGCCCTCAGGCTCCCATAGCCTACAGGGAAGAAAAAAAAAGAGGCTTTTACACTACTGAGCTCCAACTCAGGGATTGAAAAAACTGTTAACTTCCACCATGGTAAACCCTTTAATTAAATTACTTAGACACAAGTCAATCCAGGCAATAGTGATCAATAATTTGAAAAGTACTGATAAAGGGAACTCATAACATAATATATAAAATGGTTAAAACAACAAGAAAAAATATTGGAGACTCAAAGCAGGACAAGAGTCCAGCTAAAAGTCCTCCAGAGGGTGAAGCACAAAACAACGAGTTCAACATCCAAACATTAGCTAAGGAAATAATAACAGGAGTGAGTAAAGAATTTGAAAAAATTGTAATCATAAATGCAGGAACAACAAATGAGAATATGGAAGAAAATTCTAATTATCTCATGGTTATTAGAGAGCTGAAAGCTGAAATCGCTGAGCTAAGAAGGCAACTAGCTGAACAAGCTAAAACAGTATCAGAGCAGGGCAACAAAATAGATGAACTCCAGAAAGGAGTAGAGGGCAGAGAGAATAGAATCTATGAGGCTGAAAACAGAATTAGCAAGATTGAGGATGAATTAGAGACAACTAAAAAAGAAGTAAGAGATCTCAAAAAGAGATTAAGAGATGCTGAAAACAACAACAGAGTCCTATGGGATGACTTCAAAAGAAACAATATATGCATTATTGGCTTACCAGAGGAAGAAAGAGAAGGAGAGGAAGAAAGCATTCTCCAGGCCATAATAGCTGAAAATTTCTCTAGTCTAGACAACACCAAAGACATAAAGATTCAAGAAGCCCAGAGGGTCCCAAACAGAATTAACCCAGACCTAAAGACACCAAGACATGTCATACTTAGAATGGAAAGGAATAAGGATAAAGAAAGGATCCTCAAGGCTGCAAGAGAAAAACAAAGAGTCACCTACAAAGGAAAACCCATAAGATTAGCAGCAGACTTCTCCATACAAACACTACAGGCTAGAAGAGAATGGCAAGATGTCTATCGAGTGCTCAATGAGAAAGGCTTTCAGCCAAGAATACTATATCCTGCTAGACTTTAATTCAGACTAGATGGAAGCATCAAAACCTTCTCAGACAAGCAACAGTTGAAGGAAGCAACCATCACCAAGCCTGCCCTGAAAGAAGTTCTGAAAGGTCTCCTATAAACAACCAGACCACCACAAATAGGACATATATCAAAACACTCTAAAACTCTTCAAGAATGGCATTAAAATATCTTCAATCTTTGATATCAATAAATGTCAATGGCCTGAATTCACCTATTAAAAGACACAGAGTAGGAAGATGGATCAGAAAACACAACCCAACAATATGTTGTCTACAGGAAACTCACCTAACTCACCAAGACAAACACAGACTTAAAGTGAAAGGATGGAAAACTATCATACAAGCCAATGGCCCACAAAAAAGGGCAGGAACAGCTATTCTCATATCTGACATGATAGACTTTAAAATAGATAAGATTAAAAAAGATAGGAATGGACACTACTTAATGCTCAGAGGATCAGTCAATCAAGAGGACTTAACAATTATTAATATCTATGCACCCAATGAGAAGCCATCTAAATACATCAAACTTCTACTGAAAGAGTTACAGTAATATATTAACATATAATATATTAACAGTGACACAATAATATATTAACAGTAACACAATCATAGTAGGGGAATTCAACACCCCACTATCTCAACTTGACAGATCATCCAGAAAGAAAATCAGTAAAGACATAAGGGAGCTAAATGAAGAGATAGATAAACTAGAACTATTGGACATTTTCAGAGTCATTCATCCCAAGAAACTGGAATACACATTTTATTCAAATCCACATGGATCATTCTCAAGGATAGACCATATGTTAGGCCACAAAGACAGCATCAGCCAATTCAAGAGCATTGAAATCATCCCAAGCATCTTCTCAGACCACAGTGGAATTAAACTAACACTTAACAATCAACAAAAGATTAGTAACAGTCCCAAAATGTGGAAGCTCAACAGTACACTTCTTAACAACTTCTGGGTCAAAGAGGAAATCAAGGAAGAAATCAAAATGTTTCGAGAGTTCAATGAAAATGAGGACACAAGCTATCAAAATATTTGGGACACAGCTAAAGCAGTCCTAAGAGGGAAGTTCATAGCTATACAAGCACACATTAGGAAACAAGAAAAGGCACAAATAAACAGCCTGATTGCACATCTTAAATACCTAGAAGAAGAACAACAAAGGAATCCTAAAGCAACCAGAAGGACAGAAATCACTAAAGTTAGGGCAGGAATAAATAACATTGAGAATAGGAAAACCATACAAAAGATCAATTAAAGTAAATGTTGGTTCTTCGAAAGAGTAAACAAAATCGACAAACCTTTAGCCAGACTCACAAAAAAAAAAAAGGAGAAGACCCAAATAAATCGGATAGTAAATGAAAGAGGAAATATCACAACAGACATTGCAGAAATTCAACATATCATGCGAGGCTTCTATGAACAACTATATGCCACCAAGCTAGAGAACCTGGAAGAAATGAATGATTTCCTAGATACCTACCAACTTCCAAAACTAAGTAAAGAGGAAGTGGATAACATGAACAGGCCCATCACAGCTAATGAAATTGAAATAGTTATCAAAAATCTTCCCAAAAATAAAAGTCCTGGACCAGATGGTTTTACAAATGAATTCTACAAAACTTTCAAAGAAGAACTAATACCTCTACTTTTAAAAGTCTTCCAGAAGATTGAAGACACTGGAATACTCCCTGCCAGCTTCTATGAAGCCAACATCTCCCTGATACCAAAAGCAGACAGGGACACAACCAAAAAAGAAAACTACAGACCAATATCTCTGATGAACATAGATGTGAAAATATTGAACAAAATTCTAGCCAACCGGATACAGCAGTATATCAAAAAGATTGTTCATCATGACCAAGTGGGGTTTATCCCAGGCATGCAAGGTTGGTTTAATATATGTAAATCAATCAATGTGATCCACTACATCAACAAAAGACCAAAAACCACATGGTCATATCAATAGATGCAGAGAAAGCCTTTGACAAAATACAACATCCCTTTATGATCAAAACACTACAAAAAATGGGAATAGATGGAAAATTCCTGAAGATAGTGGAGTCTATATATAGCAAACCTACAGCCAACATCATACTCAATGGTGAAAAACTGGAAGCATTTCCCCTCAGATCAGGTACTAGACAGGGCTGCCCACTATCACCATTACTATTCAACATAGTGTTGGAAGTTCTTGCCATAGCAATCAGGCAGGAGCAAGTAATTAAAGGCATACAGATTGGAAGAGAAGAAGTCAAACTCTCCTTATTTGCAGATGACATGATAGTATACATGGAAAAACCTAAGGAATCCAGCAAGAAGCTTTTGGAAATCATCAGGCAATACAGTAATGTGTCAGGCTATAAAATTAACATTCAAAAGTCAGTGACATTCCTCTATGCAAACACTAAGTTAGAAGAAATTGAAATCCAGAAATCAGTTCCTTTTTCTATAGCAACAAAAACAATAAAATATCTAGGAGTAAACCTAACCAAAGAATTGAAAGACTTGTATACTGAAAATTATGAGTCACTACTCAAAGAAATTGAAAAAGACACAAAGAAGTGGAAAGATATTCCATGTTCATGGGTTGGTAGAATTAACATCATCAAAATGAATATATTACCCAGAGCCATCTACAAATTTAATGCTATCCCCATCAAGATCCCAAGCACATTTTTTAGGAGAATAGAACAAATGCTACAAATGCTTATCTGGAACCAGAAAAGACCTAAAATTGCCAAAACAATCTTGAGAAAAAAGAACAGAACCAGAGGCATCACACTCCCAGATTTCAAACTGTATTATAGGGCTATTGTCATCAAAACTGCTTGGTACTGGAACATGAACAGACACACTGACCAGTGGAATAGAATTGAGAGCCCAGAAATGAGGCCCCATACCTATGGACATCTAATCTTTGACAAAGGGGCCCAGACTATTACATGGGGAAAGCAGAGTCTCTTCAACAAATGGTGTTGGAAACAATGGGTTGAAACATGCAGAAGAATGAAACTGAATCACTGTATTTCACCAAATACAAAAGTGAATTCCAAGTGGATCAAGGACTTGGATGTTAGACCAGAAACTATCAGATACTTAGAGGAAAATATTGGCAGAAGTTTTTTCCGCATAAATTTTAAAGACATTTTCAATGAAACGAATCCAATTACAAGGAAGACTAAGGCAAGTATAAACCTATGGAACTACATCAAATTAAAAAGCTTCTTCACAGCAAAAGAAACCACTACCCAAACCAAGAGACCCCTCACAGAATGGGAGAAGATCTTTACATGCCATACATCAGATAAGAGTTTAATAACCAACATATATAAAGGGCTTGCCAGACTCAACAACAAGACAACAAATAACCCCATCCAAAAATGGGGGGAGGACTTGGACAGAATATTCACCACAGAAGAGATCCAAAAGGCCGGGAAACACATGAAAAAATGCTCCAAGTCTCTGATTGTCAGAGAAATGCAAATCAAGACAACAATGAGATATCACTTCACTCCTGTGAGAATGTCATACATCAGAAAAGGTAACAGCAGCAAATGCTGGAAAGGGTGTGGGGTCAAAGGAACCCTCCTGCACTGCTGGTGGGAATGTCAATTGGTCCAACCTCTGTGGAGAACAGTCTGGAGAACTCTCAGAAGGTTAGAAATGGACCTACCCTATGACCCTGCAATTCCTCTCCTGGGGATATATCCTAAGGAACCCAACACATCCATCCAAAAAGATCTGTGTACACATATGTTCTTGGCAGCACAATTTGTAATAGCCAAAACCTGGAAGCAACCCAGGTGTCCAACAACAGATGAGTGGCTGAGCAAGTTGTGGTATATATACACAATGGACTACTACTCAGCTGTAAAAAATGGTGACTTCACCGTTTTCAGCCGATCTTGGATGGACCTTGAAAAAATCATGTTGAGTGAATTAAGTCAGAAACAGAAGGATGAATATGGGATGATCTCACTCTCAGCCCGAAGTTGAAAAACAAGATTAGAAAAGAAAACACAAGTTGAACCTGAAATGAAATTGGAGTATTACACCAAAGTAAAAGACTCTGGGGTGGTTGGGTGGGTGGGGAGAATACAGGTCCATGAAAGATGATGAATGACATAGTGGGGGTTGTATTGTTAAATGGGAATCTGGGGCATGTTATGCATGTACAAACTATTGTATTTACTGTTGAATGTAAAACATTAATTCCCCAATAAAGAAATAAATTATTAAAAAAAAAAAGAGTTGTCATTGTCCTTTTGTGGATCTTTAGTTGAACAAGTTCATCACTCCCAATGTTTTTGCTCTGTTCTTTAACAGAATCTATCACAGTTCTCCCTTTTATGGCCCTGAATGCTATTTAGGGTTTATCATCATACATAAGTGTCAATAAACATGTCATATCTATATGAGAAAGTCATAACTTACAGTAAAAGATAAAGTCATAGTTACCCTGGTCACATAACGTCTTCCTCTTTTCTTTTTTTTTTTTTTCTTGATGTCCCATATTGACACAGGGTACATATCTTTCCTTTGCTTTATTTTTCTATGTGGTTTATAGTCATTTTAGTCATTTAAATTATCTATACAGATACTGTTAAATTGTTTTTTTTTTCCCTTTGCTAGCCCATATAGTACTCTTTGATTACTCTTCCAGTTTGAGGAAGACCTAGAGGGTTGGAGATTTTCCTTTGCACTTCAAAAACTAAGGAATAAAAGTATATGAATACCATTAATTGTAAACTCCATCAATTTGATCTGGGGCCCATATTCATCACAGGAGCCTGTGTAACCTCTGCATCCCTATAGGTCTGAGCTCACATTCTTCAGTCATAGCTAGGACTATTCTAGGATGCACCCATTCTCTGACCCATCTTCCTCGAGTAGTAGAGTATTTTTGCCCAACCTCCCTTCAGAGAATGGGGCAGTCCCTACAATTGTTGATCCATATTTAGGGAAAGATCCTGTAGAGGCCCACAAGAGGGTTCACTATGTTTGGAGTTGACCAGTGACAGTAGAGACAGGGATCTGTTACAGGTCTAGGCAAATCATGTCTTGTGTGGCAATCCCAGGATTCCGTGACTAGGGCCCCAGATGATAGGGTGGACTGGTGGTTGTCAGGGTTGCATCATGGGAGAGAGGATCCAGAGACTTGTGGCGGCGTGGTAATACAATTCTTTATTCACATGGGAACGTTCCAATGTCTGGTGTGAACACAGCGGTTTTAAGCCACGTGGAGCTAGCAAAATGGCCGCCTCCTGCTATGTATACCAACCCTTCTCCAGGTCTTCTCTAGGTCGGGACGCAGAAGAGAAAAAAGGGGTGAAACCAGGAACAGCAGCGGGTTTTATAGGGTAAAAACGGAAGTGGTAAGTCGGGAGGGAATTGGCTAGGGATGAGGCTGGAGAAAAGAAAAAGGCATTCTGGGAACTTCCTTAGTTGCCACTGCTGTAGTTTTAGCTGAGCGAATTAGCAATACCGTGAGGTGATAATGTGGTGGCTGAGGAGTCATTTTTAAAACAAGGCAGAAGATTGATATGTAAATAATAATACATGGAAATATGGTGATTTGTGGGTCCTGCCTAACTCAACCACATCTGCACAATTTCCCAACAGGTGGTGATTAAAGGAGACATCATTAAAGTATGCCAGTCTCTTGTCCTTATCCAGCTTTTGTAGTTCTTACTTTGTCTGACAAGGTTAGCTTTGGAGTGATTGAGGGAAGTGAAATAGTACATAGGAAAGGAGGTCTAGGTAGAAACTCTTTAAGTACTTTATGGTACCTAATTTAAAAGTGTCTTGTTTCGATCTTTCTTTTTTTTTTTTTTATTTATTTTCCTTTTTGTTGCCCTTGTTGTTTAACATTGTTGTGGTTATTAATGTCGTTGTTGTTGGATAGGACAGAGAGAAATGGAGAGAGGAGGGGAAGACAGAGAGGAGGAGAGAAAGACAGACACCTGCAGACCTGCTTCACCGCTTGTGAAAGGATTCCCCTGCAGGTGGGGAGCCGGGGGCTCGAACTGGGATCCTTACGCAGGTCCTGGCGATTTGCGCCACGTGCGCTTAACCCGCTGCGCCACCGCCCGACTCCCTGATCTTTCTCTTGCTTGCTGCAATTACTAAGTCACAGCAAACTATTGTGCACTTTTACTTTAAGGTATATATCTCCCCCTAAAATGGATACATGTGTACATATGCTCCATCTTATTGGCCCTGGTCCATATCTTGGTTCTGTGGCTTTGTTAAATGAATTAAGGAGTAGTATGAGCTATCCAGCTTCCAGTCCTATTTCCAACTTTGATACCGTCTCCCCAGACAATACTTGTGGCCCATTTTCATGTTAGCTGTCGAGCTCAGGTAAAAATTAGTAAAGTCATGAGTCTCTTGTAATATACCTAAAATAGACTTACAAGCTTTTTCCAAAATGGAGACCCCAAATCTCATCTATTATATTTTGCCTTTAGATTTCTGATTATTAAATGATTTGTTCTATTTAAATCTTAATGCTTTTCAGCCACCAAGTTGCATACGCTACCAAGATGTCAACATGGACAGATGATTTCACTGATGTGTCCTGGAACCCCACTTTTCCAGATCTCTGCCCCTCTAGGGAAAGTTAGAAACAGGCTGGGAATTTAGATTGGTCAAGGCCCATGTCCAATGTAGAAGCAATTACAGAAGTCAGACCTTCCACCTTCTGCACCTCATAATGATCCTGGTTCCATGTTCTCAGAGGGATAACAAATAGGAAAGCTTTCAATGGAGGGGTTGGAATATGGAACTCTGGTGGTGGAAATTTTGTGGAATTGTACCTCTTACCTATTGTCTTGTCAACTATTATTAAACAATAAAAATACATAAAAAACTAACCCTAACCCTAATCCATTCTTTTGCATTTTTAAATTTCCAGAGGTTACTCATATTCCTTGACCATTGGTGAAATTTGTCTTCAAATCCAATAATAATATTTCTGTAACTTCTCCTTCCATTGTCCCACATCCCTCTCTTAGTTGTCATTTTCTTCTTAGATAAGAAACTTTTTATTATTCTCTTTCTACATGATAATCTAGGATGTTTACTTACCTCAATACTTGTTAGCTGATTACATATATAGTCTCTTTTGACATGTACGGTAACAGACACACAAATTCCTGGGGTTGGAATATGCACACTCTTAGGAATTTACTCTTGTATCTTAGGTTACAAGGTAGAGTAGAAAACCACTATTCAAAGGAAACACTGACAAAATCATAGGATAAGAGGGGTACAGCTCCACATAATTCCCACCACCAGAACTCCATATCCCATCCCTTCCCTTGATAGCTTTCCTATTCTTTAACCCTCTGGGAGTATGGACCCAAGGTCATTGTGGGATGCAGATGGTGGAAGGTCTGGCTTCTGTAATTGCTTCCCTGCTGAACATGGGCATTGACAGGTCAATCCATACTCCCAGCCTGCCTTTCTCTTTCCCTAGTGGGGTGAGGTTCTGGGGAATCAGAGCTCCAGGATGCATTGGTGGGGTTTTCTGGTTGGCATCCTGCTAGCATCTGGAACCTGGTGGCTGAAAAAGAGTTAACATATAAAGCCAAGCAAACTGTTGACTAATCATGAACCTAAAGGAGTAGATGAAGAGTTGGGAGGGGGGTCTCCATTTTGTAGATAGCTAGTAGGCATATTTTAGTTATATTCCAAAGTTACTATTATTGTGGTTATACTAGTTTTTTTTTTCTTTCTCCTGAGCCTGAAATCTGATATGCAGGTGGATCCAAGTCTGGGGAGATGATGTCATGGCTGGAAAAAGAACCAGAAAGCTGAATCTGTGAAAAGAGTGTCTCCCAAATATGGGAAAGGTCTATAAATGCTGTTGACTGCAAACCCCATTGATTTGATGTGATCTGGGGCCCATAGTCACCTTAGAGGCCTATGTGACCTCTGCATCCCTGTAGATCCAAGCTCACATTCTGTGGTCATGAGTAGAAACGTTCCAAGCTGCCATATTTCAGGATCCATCTTCTTCAGGTGTAACATAGAGTATGTTTTCCAGCTTCCCTTTGGAGAATGGAACATTCTCTACAGTTGTTGATCCAAGTTGAGGGCAAGGTCCTATGGGGCCCACAAAGGGGTCTGTTTTGTTGTCCCTGCATACTACTATTTCTAGCTACTGGCTACAGGCACAGATAATCTCCTTAATGCATACTGGAGATGCTAAATCAAATATTAATATCATCTTCCAGAAAACATTGATATACCATGATTAAATGGTAAAACTTTTTAAAAATAAAATAATCTTAAAAATTTTAATAGCTAATATAGTAATAATGAGATAAGTAATGGTGTAATTATCATTGGACCTCTTTTTGAGGAAAAAAATAATGTTTAAATCCTCCATTGTAGTGGATATAAAGTGAAGAGTCTGAGAAATAAATGATCTTCTCAAGACAGCACAACTGATCAATGACACAACTGAGACAAAAACCAGAGCTAATTTCTATCTTTAAAGTCTGAGATGAGATCCTTAAATCTATCTAAATTCAATAGACTCCAATGAATAAATGGAAAATACGCCCGTGACATCTATTATTGACGGTTTCTTTTCTCTAGCTATTTATTTATTTATTTATTTATTTATTTTTTCCTCCAGGGTTATTGCTGGGCTCGGTGCCTGCACCATGAATCCACCGCTCCTGGAGGCCATTTTTTCCCCCTTTTTGTTGCCCTAGTTGTTGCAGCCTCGTCGCGGTTATTATTGCCATTGTTGACATTGCTTTGTTGTTGGATAGGACAGAGAGAAATGGAGAGAGGAGGGGAAGACAGAGAGAGAAAGATAGACACCTGCAGACCTGCTTCATAGCCCGTGAAGCTAATCCCCTGCAGGTGGGGAGCCGGGGGCTTGAACCGAGATCCTTACGCCGGTCCCTGCACTTTGCGCCATGTGCGCTTAACCCACTGGGCCACCACCCGACCCCCTAGCTATTTTTTTTTCTGTGAATTTGTCTCTCAGATTATTTAACAACTGAAATATTCTAAAAATTAAAGAAAAACACTTGCATGATCTTTATTTTTCAATACAATATAATAAAATAAACATTATATATAAAATGGTCATTTCTTCTTCCTTAAAAGAATTAGCTACTAGGTGTAAATTTTTTTTTTATTTAAAATACTTAATTCTCTATTTCCTTGAACAAAAAACAATTGAAGGATTTATTTTACATTTCTTTTGTGAAGCAATTATAATTTAAATAGATTGTAGCCTCTTAATCTAGAAGGAGGCAAAGCACAGTGATAATATTTTGAGAGCTACAAAATTGACTTGTGACATTTTTGATGGCAAGATACTTTTAAGTCCTATTTCTTTCATGTTTATGCTTTCCGAATGTGTTGAAATTTTTCTTTCATTTCTGATAAATCTGCTAATTTAAATTGACAAAGACAAAATAATTGTATAACTTAGGTTGTTGTGTTTATTGGGTTAGTTCCTGCTCTGTATGAAAGCATGACTCAAAGAATTCTGAGAAAGCAAAGACCTAGCAGAGGAAGACAACCAATTATTCTGTCACTTCATAATAGCAGCTTTTTCTCCTTTGACCCAAGGTCAATTGCATTGTCTTTGGTGAAAGATAGCAAACTATTGCTAAGAAGGATTTTACTGGGCAGCAATTCTGAATCTATTTCCTCTGATGAAATGTCAATAGCTTTCTAGGACAAAATGTAGTTTTTCTAGAAACAAAGGTGAAATAGGTTTGAAAATGTACTCCACAAATCAATCCCCTTCAATATAAAATATTTGAGAAAGAAAAATTAACAAGCAATCCAATATACTGTTATGTTTCCATACTTTTATTTTAATTCATCAAACATATTACATTTTCTCTAGGAAACCAATTTAGGGAAGCATTGATGTTCTCGTCTAATGGTTTTAAAGCCATAAAACTTATAGTAAAAAGTCAGCTACTGTGAACCTGGAAATCCTTGAAACTAATGAGGTAAAATCCTCTGAAAGGACAAACTCATAGAATAGTGCATATTATATGGTATTACAGAATAGAAACATGAATGCTATTAAGACTTTATATATATATGTGTGTGTGTGTGTGTTATTAAAACTATATATAAATATGTTTGTATATGTATATATATTGTTAAGACTTTTATATATACATATATATGCAATAGTACACCTTTTGAGGTTGTATTTTAACAGCAGGACTTAATCAATTATCATTTAAAATTATAGAAATGCCAAATTTCTCCAATTTTTTGATAAATTCATTAAATTTGACAAAAACTTTTTAAAAATGAGATACTAGTTGTTTTTCTCTAGCCAGTTAAAATGTGACCCATTTGAAATGGAAGACATGCCTTACTTTTTGTTATGAAAGTGTTTAGCTCCTTATAATCTTCCTATGTAGCCAGTCAAGTACCGAAAACAGTTTTCAGTGCAGATAGTCACACCTGAGGAATGCTACTTAAAACAGTAAGTTCCTACATGCACAGTTTTACTTAACACTGGAACAGGGATTTCAAATGCAAATAGGGGGCAATGGAAAGGAAACAGAAAAGTCACAAATCAACTTGAGACTGTTCCTGAGAAGGAAGGCATGTTATACACATGTTATACACATCAGATATAGGACAGATGATCTTAATTCCTTTTCAACACAGTTTTAAGGCAATTTTGGAGAAGGTCATTTGAATAATTGTTTCCTCCCCCAGAACACACAATGACACCAGCATGGCTCTCCCAGAAGACAAGAGGTTTTTTTTTTTTGGGGGGGGGGGAGTATTTTATATCCTGATACCTGGATTAATCGCCAGGACTGACACTATTTTCACAAAAATGTGAAAATAGTCAAATGATGCAAAGCTTCTTTTACACCACAAACTGCTGTGAGCTGAAGTCTTGGACACAGGAAATAAGTTCTTAACAGGAGCATGAAGAACTTGAGATTCTGATCCATTTATGGTGCTAGTTGGGTCTCTAGCAATGTCAACACAGGTATGTAGTTCATGGAGGGTAGTCTGCTTAGTACTTTGGTTAAATGAGAAAAAAAAAATCAATAAGCAAAGTATATTTTTGCCCTTTCTTCAAGGAAGACTAATCAAGTCATCATCGGAGTGACATGAGTCTACTTATTTGGGGGAGCAATGACAAATGACCCTAATGTTTCTGCAACATCTGTACTCTCTGTGGTTTACTACAACTGATTTCAGTGACTATGTAGCTGAGAAACCCTCATCTTCACCTATGTCAAGAATGTCTGAAAAACTGCTCTTCAATTATTTCTGCCAGGATCATCTGTGTTCCAC
Source organism: Erinaceus europaeus (assembly GCF_950295315.1). Classification (NCBI taxonomy): domain Eukaryota; kingdom Metazoa; phylum Chordata; class Mammalia; order Eulipotyphla; family Erinaceidae; genus Erinaceus; species Erinaceus europaeus. The sequence goes on along the minus strand of NC_080166.1, from coordinate 25,636,221 downwards.
TGTGTAACTAGGATTTCATTTTATCATTAATAAGCTCTGTTCCAAACATCTGTTCAGAAAAGAGTATTAAATTTGTACATTAGCCAGAAGAATATCATGAAGCTCAAGTAGCTGATGTTAGTAACTTCTTGAAAACTTCCACACCCATTCTTAGTCTTGTATGGAAGCTATAAGGCTGTAGAAACTGGACTCAATATTTCACTACCAGCCATCTGAAGACCTATGTCCTATCCCACTTGGGGACTGTTTATACATTCCTCTCATGGTATTCTGAAAGTCACCATCATGCTTATACCTCTACCACAGAAGCTAAAGAATGAAGTGCATTCTCAAAAACAGCTGGGGTACCATCTATGATGCTATCAAGAAAGTCTGACAAGACAGAGGTTAACTCTCAAGTCTGCTATTGGGATGTGCATTTCTATTATATTCTATAATGACTGGTTTCTGTCATCCAGCATTGACCTGCTGACTCACAACTGTATCCACATACTGCAGGTTGAGGAACCTGAAATTTTTGAGTTATGGCCTTTAGTGAGAAAAAAAAATGGCTAAAATAGCTCAACAACTACTTTCATTTCAATGACAAAGTGCATTGTTTTCTCTTCCCAACAATAAAAATACATGACCACATGGCTTTACAAATGAATTCTACAAAACACTCAGGAAACAGTTAAAACCTATACTTTTAAGCCCTATTTATTTTATCATTTATAGGGGGGTAATTATTTGCACTACACTTGTTGTCATATCAGTACAGTTTCTCATTTCACCATAACAGTTGTCTGCAAAACACTACACTCCTTCCCCAGAGTCCTTTGTGTTAGTGCAATATACCAAACTCAGTCCAAGTTTTACTTTGTATTTGCCCTTTCTTTTTTAAAAAATTTTTCCCCTATAAGTTCCACCTTTATAAGTAAAATCATCTCCTATTCAGCCTGCTCTTTTTAAATTTTTATTTATTTATTTTCTTTTTGTTGTCCTTTATATTGTTGTAGATATTATTGTTGTTATTTATGTCGGCGTTGTTGGCTAGGACAGAGAGAAATGGAGAGAGGAAGGGAAGACAGAGAGGGGAGAGAAAGATAGACACCTGCAGACCTGCTTCACCACTTGTGAAGTGACTCCCCTGCAGGTGGGGAGCCAGGGGCTGGAACCCGGATCCTTGAGCCAGTTCTTGTGCTTTGCACTACGTGTGCTTAACCCGCTGCGCTACTGTCCGACTCCCCAGCCTTCTCTTTTTAACTTATCTCACTTAATATGACTCCTTCAAGCAGGACCTATATGTCATGATTTATCTAATTCAAGGACATTGAAACTAATGACTGTGCCCATATAATTTGGAAAGTTCATTTATAAAAGTAGGGAAATATTGTTTCTCTATTGTCTCTAATAATCAACTAGTAATATTTTTACTGTCTGTCCAATATGTTAAGATCTACTGGATTACAGGGATTTTTTTTTTTTACAGGTAACAGAGGAATGGTATCCTTGTACTAAAAGTTGAAATTAGCATCTGACTTTTTTTAATTGCTTTGGAATTTGGCACACACACAATTTCACTACTCCTAGACCAACTACCAATTTCTTTTCTTCCTTCCTTCCTTCCTTCCTTCCTTCCTTCCTTCCTTCCTTCCTTCCTTCTTTTCTTCCTTTCTTTTTATTTCAGATAGACACACACACATACACACACACACACAAACACACACACACACACACACACACACACACACACACACACACGGAGGGAGGGAGGGAGAGAGAGAGAGAGGAAGATAGAGATATAGATAGATACATACCGTAGCATTGGAGTTTTCTCTAGTTACAAGATTCTCCCATGTGGTGTCAGGGTTCAGACTTGATCATTATATAGTAAGATATGCACTTCACCCGGTGGACTAATACTTGACCTCAAACTGAATTTAGGGAGAAGGTGCCACTGTTATATTATTCAATTTATAGGCAAAAAAAGAAAATTAATTTATCTTGACTATTAAGGTGACAGTGGTGTGCTGCTGTATAACAGAAATAAGTATTATGCGTGATAAATGGGGGATCCTCTAAGATGCCTATTCTTATAACTAAGGCAGCAGGAACTGTCCCCATTTTCTTTAATACCCATGATTTCTCCCAGTCCTCCAGGACATGGTTCATTTTCCTTCAAGATTCTTTCCATCCATACCTTTTGATACTGAATCTGCTGATCTTGACCAAATCAATGCAACCAGTACCACCTCAAAATGTTTCACTTTTGATTGTGTCCAGAGATGCCAGGCATGGGATGTCAACCTCTCAGTTCCATTACTCTGCCATCAAGTTGCAGATACTACCAACAAACCAAACATGACTTCCCTGGACAGACAACCTCACCAATGCGTCCGTGACCTCCACCTCTCCAAAGTCTTACCCTACTAGGTAAAGATAAAAACAGGCTGGAATTGTGGATCTACCTGCCAACACCTATGTCCAGTGGAGAAGCAATTACAGAAGCCAGACCTTCCACCTCCTGTACCCCATAAAGACCCTGGGTCCATGCTTCCAGAGGGATAAAAGATAGGAAAGGTTCCAATGGAAGGTATGTTAGAAATTGTGTGGAATTGTACCTTTCTTCATTATTAAACCAATAAAAAAATTCTACCCCACCCACCAACGAAAAACAAAAACTGTCTTAAAGATACAGCCTGCTCAACATTTGAATATATCCTGTCAGTAAACATAGAATTTGGTGCAATCATAAACTGATAAATTTAGAATAGCTGCTTCAAAATTTATAGCCAACTCTGCTTCCCACAAGTGAAAAGGAAATGTAAACCCCAAAGATCTCAATACTACATGTACTACCTAGAAACGGCAATACAAATTTATCCTATGAGCTATGTTGCAAGACATTTGTAATTTTAAGAGTAATTGAGATTCTATCTGTTAAAGACATAAGAGTTGTTTAAATTCGTCATTGATAATATTTTAATGGCAGTGTAACACTGATCATGATTCCAATATATCAAAATGAGGACAGTACAGCTTATATGACATCATATCAGGATAAAAACCCGAAAGTTCTGATAAAAGTCTCTACTTGAATTTCTGTACTTTAGTATATGGGTCATTAAAAACTATTCATGTGTGATTTCTAGAACAATGAGATAAAAGGTGGCTTAAAAGGCAAGAGGGTATTGGTAGCAGTTTCATATACATCTAAAAATAAAGGGAAAAAATCAGAGATAAGCTATCCTTTTTGTAGCCAAGGACAGAATCACCAAAATAGCTTTGACTTTCATTATGGTGAAATATCTATACATAGAGTGATGAATAATGATGATAAGGCTTCCATCCATTCATAAGACCCTGCTAACTCAGTTCATTAAATGTATTCAGTTAATGAAGCTAAGGTCACAAAGATCAATTCCCCTGTGGTCTTCATATTTTCCTAACTGCCATCACACAAAAACTATTTAGAGAATTCAGACTGGAAATACATAGGCATTCAGTCTAGTTAGACATCTTAATTAGGTCAGTCCCCTGCCATCTGAAAAAAGTATCTTTTTTAAAGTGTTTTGCACAAAAATCTTTTTCAAAACAGTTTGTTTCATTATATCCCACTTAAACAACTGATTCCCTCTAATTTATATTTTAATATCCTCATCTGAATACCAAATTATTCCATTAATAGAAATGATAAGGTCACATGAACTTGTAATTTAAGAAACAAATTTATTCTTTTTCCTTTTTCGCTTTTTGACTTGTTTTCCATTTGTCTTTGGCATGATGGAAAGGAAGTAGCCAAAATTATATTTAGGAACTCAATTATGCAGCTCTTTCTCAGTTATTGATATTTATACCTGCACTGATGTTTATGGTTTAGTTTAGTCATTGATGCACTTATAGATGAATAAATGATAGGTGGTAGAATAATAATGCAGCGAAAATGTACTTTACAAGTCATTATTTGTAACCATCGCTTGTAAATGGATATGGAGGTTGTTACTCATATACCAAAAGTCCAATCCAAGTTGAATTTCAAGAAAAAAAAATCCACAAAAAGATAGTATGGGTTGGGGGCTGGGCGGTGGTGCACTGGGTTAAGCACACATAGTATGAAGCAGAAGGACCAGCTCAAGGATCCCGGCTTGAGCACCCCACCTGCAGGAGGATGGCTTCACAAGTGGTGAAGTGGTTCTGCAGGTGTCTATCTTTCTCACCCTCTCCTCTCTATCTCCCTTTCCTCTCTCAATGTTTCTTTGTCCTATCCAAATAATAATAAAAAATGGCCACAGGAGCAGTGGATTCGTAGTGCCAACACCGAACCGCAGCGATAACCCTGGAGGGAAAAAAAAATTAGTATGGGCTAGAAGGATGCCTCACTGGGTAGATCACATGCATTTCAGTGCACATGGCTTAAGTTTTAGCACCAGCACTGCATGGCATCATTGGCAGTTGTGGTTCTATGATGCTTCTTTTTCTCTTCCTGTCTCTGTCTCTCTACTTGAATGAAAAATAGGACACAGGAGTAGTTTAGTCTTGAATGAGTCATACACAAGCTCTGCAAATGAATAAATCTGAGTAAATAAGTGTAGACAAGGTAGATCATCTGGGAAGGTATCTATTTTGTCATGTTCTTGATCCAGGTTTGAACACACTCCCCACCACTCCCAGAAAGTTTTGGTACTGTGGTGTCTTTCCCACACTCCCTGTGTCCCAATTTCTGTCTCTTTTCCTATCTTCGAAATATTAGCTCAACGCAGTGACTCTTCAACAGTGTCCCCCAAAATACATAAATAAATAAATGAGTAAAAGATAATATTGATTGATATGACAAGCCAAGAAGGTGATTCAGAATCTGGGAACCTGAGTTCTCAGATTACCTTTTTGGCAAGCATCACCCATGCCAGAGATTAACAGGGTTGTAACCTTCTCTGTCTCATTTAAAATAACACTTAAACAATTGAAAACCCCACACAAATAAAAATATCGACAAACGGGAGTTGGGCGGTAGCACAGCGGGTTAAGCTCACGTGGCGCCAAGCGCAAGGATCCTGGTTGGAGCCCCAGACTCCCCACCTGCAGGGGAGTAGCTTCACAGGCGGTGAAACAGATTTGCAGGTGTCTATCTTTCTCTTCCCCTCTCTCTCTGTCTTCCCCTCCTCTCTCCATTTCTCTCTGTCCTATCCAACGACAGCAGCAACAACAACAACAATAATCACAATGATAAAAACAATAAGGGCAAGAAAAGGGGAAAAAATGGCCTCCAGAAGCAGTGGATTCGTGGTGCAGGCAGGCATCAAGCCCTGGCAATAACACTGGAGGCAAAAATAATAATAATAATAAAGACAAATACAACAACTGATTTGTTGACAATTTTAAGCATATTAGACTAGTATAACACACTATGAATATGGTTTGGAGGGTGTACAAGCATTCAGAGATGAATGCTATCCTGAGAAAATTATTTTCTTAAGGAAATGTCAATTTAATGTGAATGTTAAAATAGTATTTTACAACATTTAGAATTATAATTTATAGCATAAGATATAATCATAGAATTTATAATCATTGCATTTACATTTATGGTATTTCCCACTACGGACTAAAAAAGGCAAAAATTAGAGATTATAATTTTCTTCCCCTAATCTTGGGATATTAATATAAAATTATTTATTGATTATTTTCTAGTGTTCTTATGTACATTTTCTAGTATTCTTATGTACATACATATCTATGTATTTTGTTTTACTGCAGTTTATTATTTTGTTTATTTTTTAACTTTTTAAAAGATTTTATTTATTTATATTAATGAGAAAGCTAGGAGGAGAGAGAGAAAAAGAACCAAACATCGTTCTGGTGCTGCTGTAGATTGAACCCCGGACCTCATGCTTGAGAGTCCAATGCTTCATTCACAGCCATCTCCCAGACCATTGTTTGCTAATTTTTTAATATTATCTTTCTATTGCTTTGGAGAGGTTCTTGCCTTTACAAACAACGAAGTGACTATTACAGGCAATAGACTGATTTACACTTAATAATTATGTGTACAAATAGGCTACAGGTTTTGACAAAAATATTGCATTGGGAATCGGGCTATAGCACAGTGGGTCAAGCGCAGGTGGCGCAAAGCACAAGGACCAGCATAAAGATCCGGGTTTGAGCCCCCGGCTCCCCACCTGCAAGGGAGTCACTTCACAAGCAGTGAAACAGGTCTGCAGGTGTCTATCTTTCTCTCCCCCTCTCAGTCTTCCCCTTCTCTCTCCATTTCTCTCTGTCCTATTCAATGACGACAACAACAATAATAACTACAACAATAAAACAACAAGGGCAACAAAAGGGAATAAATAAATAAAACAAATATTTAAAAAAATATTGCATTAACTCTTGCTGTGGCATAATTTTTTATTTATAAAATGGAAATATTGACAAGTCTATAGGATAAGAGGGGTATATTTCCACACAATGCCCACCCCCAGAGCTCCATATCCAAATCCCCTCATTCTTTATTCCTCTGGAAGTATGGACCCAGGGTCTTTGTGGGGTGCAGAATGGGGAAGGTCTGGCTTCTATAATTGCTTCCCTGTTGAACATGGGCATTGACAGGTCGATCCATACTCCCAGCCTGTCTCTCTCTTTCCCTAGTGGGGCAGGGATCTGGGGAGGTAGGGCTCTAAGACACATGGTGGGGTCCTCTACCCAAGGCAATTGTGTTGGTATCACGGTATCATCTGGAACCTGGTGGCTGAAAAAGAATTAAGATATAATGCAGAACAAATTGTTAACTAATCATGCACCTAAAGACAAGAATATTGCAGGTGAAGGCTGGGTTCTCCATTTTGGAAAAAGCTAGTAGGTCTGTTTTAGGTATATTCCAGAAGGCCCATGACTTTACTAGGTTTTGCCTGAGCCTGACAGCTAATATGCTGGTGGACCCAGGTTATTTTCTGGGGAAATGGTGTCATAGTTGGATTTTTTTTTTTTGCCTCCAAAGTTATTGCTGGGGATCAGTGCCTACACTATGAATCCACTGCTTCTGGAGGCCATTTTTCCCATTTTGTTGCCCTTGTTATTGCGCTTGTTGTAGTTGTTATTGTTGTCATAGCTGTTGTTGTTAGATAAGAGAGAAATCGAGAGAGGAGGGGAAGACAGAAAGGAGGAAAGATAGACACCTGTAGACCTGCTTCACCATTTGCGAGGTGACCCCCAGCAGGTGGGGACCTGGGGCCTGTAACCCGGATCCTTAAACTGGCTTGTGCGCTTTGCGCCATGTGCACCTAACCCTCTGTGCTACTACCCTGCACCCCCATAGCTGGATTTTAAGTTTGGCTTCTTACCATGCTTATGAAGTACAGCAATTCAAAAGCTAAACCAGAGGACAACCTCAGTCCTTTGACTTAAGGCATTAGCAGGTGAAAGGTCTAGGTTTCTAGCTATCAATCTCCTTGATTAAGAATGTCCACATAGAATGCTTCCGCCTACCTCAAGTCGTGGGGCACAAACAAACTTCTGTCTAAAAACCTGGTAACTGAATGAGGCAGGAAGCTACCCTTACTTCACCCCTAGGGAGATCAACTTTTGCCTCTGCTTACCCATTAGAAATGTTATATAAATTTATAAGCAGTGAACTCTTGCCTTGCAAGGGGCAGCTGGCTTTCCCTTTGTCAGCTTGCCTCCTTCTGCCTCATTTTCTGAACAGTTGGATTTCACTGTCTACCCATCATTTCCCTTGGTGACTATTAACTTCTCTATTCTAATACACTTTCTGAAATATTTGCTGTATGTTGATTTATTCTTGAGTTCCCCTGTGCATTGCAGGGCAGAATACTGCATGATATGTCTTCAGCTAGGGCATACTAGCTTCTTGTTAGTGCTAACTGAAATACAAATATGCCACCATTGAGTGGAGAGAAGAAAAGAAATTTAATTTCAAAATTGGTTTTATTTTCAATAAGCAGAAAAGGTCTAAGTCAGGATGTGTTAGGGGTCGGTAGGAGGAGACATAGCTATTTTCTTTGCCCTATATGGTTCGTTATGGTATATTCTACAAAGAACTGGAGAGGCCATGATCAGACATTACATATTTTATTCATGAAAATGGAAAAAGTTACATAGACATGCATATGCCATTTGGAAAAAATAATGCTCGTTGGCCAAGCTTGTCTCATTCATTCTGACCTGCCAACCTGGAATTTCTCACTGGTCTGTTAAATGACCTGACTCTTCAACTACATCTTTCCGTCAGGTGAGACTTTTTAGTCCCACTTGTCTTCTTCCTCTCTAAAGCCAGGCCTATACCTAGTATTACTTCCTCTCCTGTCCCTCTCAGTGACTAAGCTAAAAACAAAGAGACTTGGTGAAGAAAAAAAAAAAATCCAAATCTTAGGTTGTTCTGTAACATCCATTTCTTTCCCTAATCTTGCCCATAACAGATGTAGTGGGGCTATACTTAATCTGCTTTTCACCTATTTATAAGATAAACAGAAGAAATTTGCAAGATATTAGTTTATATCATACCTACAATTTTAAGGATCAAAATATATGTCTTTGAAAGAAAAAAAAGTAACAATAACAATGTCTTCTAGATGGTACACAGTGTTTAAGAGTGCAGAGACCCATTCTGTGTGAGAGGAAATGCAAATAAAAAACAAAGGCCCGAGCCCATGTTTAGACAAAAACAAATTTCCTGGTCTCGAAGACATCTCACTGGGGATGAAGGACTGGACTTCATCTATTACATGAGGTACCATTATATGTATTCAGATATGGTTTTCGATCATTTGTTATAATGCCCTTCAGAGAATTAGCTATCCTGAATCAGATCTACAAAGCTGTCCACTTCTGTGCTAAAATGAACCTTAATTGCATCTTCCCTCTTTACTTACCCATTCTGATGTAAAGACTCAGTGATCTGAACTTAGCAACTGGGAAGCCTTTCCAGAACAGTAAGACTAAAGTTACCTAATTCTCTTCTTAGAATGTGGTACAACATTCTCAAATCTTTCTGGCACAGATTTTGCCAAGTTCAGACAGTTACTCTCCATTCTCTTTTACATACACTGAAATGTTAAACCAACCTGCTTATTGGTTTCAATGCCCTTAGAACTTGATTCTAATTTGCAGTCACTTGATTAGATGTATAGGTAATTAAGGGATATATATATATATATATATATATATATATATATATATATATATATTAGAATTTGAACATATTATGTTTGATAATCAAATTTACTACTCATTTTAGAGCTAAAATTATATACACACTTCCTTTGAATGGATTTTAGCTCTACCACATGTGGCTATATTTCTAAGTGCTATTTACTTAATTTGCAAATGTTTTTGCTCTTTATATTGCCAGTGCATGGGGTGCAAACCCATTATCAGGGTAAATGGAAGTGCTGTCTGCACAGTGCAGTCTTTTATAGAAATTCCAGTCTACTTGTTACAGTGTTAAATCCATGGTTCCATTCACTTTTATATTTACAAAAAGGCAAGCCATTCTTACATACATACACACTCAGATATATACTTATGGATAAATATATTTTCAAAGCTCCCCACTTGTTAATCATGCTTCTTGCTAAGCTTTGGATGAAAAAAAAATATATATATTCTGTGCATCATTTTTAGTAAGTTATGGAGAAATTTCTAGCACAAACTTACAGGTTATTGCATTCTGACTGGGAGAGAAGTTGTACAACAAATAAATTTTAAAAGCCAGTATTTAGAAAAGTAAAAAAGACAATATGAGACTTAGAAAACAAGTAGCAAGATGGTAGAATATTCAGTAATTACAAAAAATATATAAAAGGTTTCAAGGAATTGACTAGAAATTTAGGACTAAAATTGGTTTTAAAACTGGTCAAATTGGTTTTTAATCAGATGATTTCACTTATAGGTGGAATAGAAGAAATAGGATGGAAAGGGTAAACAAACACAAAGTGAAAGTTGGACTGGGCAAGGTATATTTCACCAATGCAAAGGACTCTAAGGAAGGAGGGAGAATGGAAAGGACCTTAGGGTCTTGATGCTGAGTGATGGAAAAAACATCTAAATTGCAGTGAGAGTTTCCACAGACACCTATAATGGTGAAATGAGAAATTGTACCCATGTGAGAACAACTTTACTATAAGTCATTACCCTTCCAGTAAAATGCTTAAAAATTATTTTTACAGATACATTTAAAAGCTTAAATAAGTAAAAAGCTTAGCAATTATACATAAAAATACAAAGACAATTGTGAAAGTAGTGCTTTAATGTAAATACTGTTCAGTTCCGGCTTATGGTGGTGCAGGGGATTGAGCCTGGGATGTTGGAGCCTCAGGCATGAGAGTCTGTTTGCATAACCATTATGCTATCTACCCTCTGCAATTGTATATATTTTTATTGCTCCAATTTTTATTTTCAAAATGTAACCACTCTTTTTGTGTAACTGTAGTTCATTCAATTTCATGTTTTCTTGTGTTCCACTGAATTAGTTCTCTATTATAAAGTAAATATACCCCTAAACATAGAAGCTTAAAGGAGGGAGTCAGGTTGTAGCGCACCGGGTTAAGCGCAGGTGGTGCAAAGCGCAAAGACCAGAGTAAGGATCCCGGTTCGAGCCCTGGCTCCCCACATGCAGGGGAGTCGCTTCCCAGGCGGTGAAGCAGGTCTGCAGGTGTCTCTCTTTCTCTCCCTCTCTCTGTCTTCCCCTCCTTTCTGCGTTTCTCACTGTCCTATCCAACAACGACAACAATAATAATAACTACAACAATAAACAAGGGCAACAAAAGGGAATAAATAAATAAATAAATATAAAAAATTAAAAAGAAGCTTAAAGGAATAAATATATGTAACTTTACAGTTTCTTTGATATGTGCAAAGTTTAGTTATGCAATTGACTCAGAGTTTCACTGAAGTTTGCAGCCAAGGCTTGAACCAAGATGTTAGTCAACAGCATTAAGGAGCACTGGAATGCTTGCAGCTAGTCTATACTCAAATTCAAATCGAAATAAATACATGAAGTGGATATACTGTAAGTCATGAATTATTGGTGGCCATCTTGGTGGCCAACTACATCCACTGTATAAATATATCGCAATTTACTTACTCATTCTAAAATAGATGCTCAGTTTTTGAACTTTCAGCTGAATTTCTCTTTCAACAACATGCAATTCAGAATAAAGTCGTGCTCCATTAAACTCTTCCCATAGTCACCTAACAGGAGATTACATCCTATAAGTGCCTTCTAATATCCATTTAGTGAAATGAACCACAGTTGTTCATACTGTGTGTTCTCCCTTGATAGAATAAGAGATCACTCAATTTGTTCAACTACAGTTATGTTTCTGGTTGTCTTCGTCCGGGAGATATTAGCAGCAAACAATATGTAGCTCAGTTTGAGAAAACTGCTCCATGGTGGAATTTTTCACATATGTGAGATAAAAATTTTACAGGAGGGATGGAAAAATATCTCACTTGGATAGTATGCTGCATTGTCGTGTGTGCAAGCCCAGCTCTCAGTTCACTGGAAAAAGCTTCTGGGCTAAGATCTCTTTCTCTCTTTCTTTCTCTGTCTCTCTCTCTGTCTCTCTGTCTCTCTCTCTCTCCCTCCTCCTTTCCTTCTTCATATCTATTTCTCTCTGTAGCAGAAAAAGTGGATATGACCAAAACAAGAACGTTTGTTGGATAAAAAATTTGTTTATTAATGACCTATTTGCATTTTTTTCAAAATAGTTCAACTATTTGCAAAATAGTTCGACTAAGTGGGTTGTTTATATTTTACACATTAAGTTGTTTATTTAAATTTTTAAAAAATTATCTTTATTTATTGGATGCAGACAACCAGAAATTAAGAGGGAAAGAGGTGATTGGGAAGGATAGTGACACCTGCAGCACTGCTTCCGACTTGTGAAGCTTTCCCCCTACAGGTGGGGACCGAGGGATTGAACCTGAGTCCTTGTGCATTGTAACATGTGTACTTAACCAGATGCACCACCATCCAGTCCCCCTCCACACACACATTAAAAAAAAATGTATGACTCTGGCTCTTATCCATATGGTATTCTGTCACTGTAGAACCAATGTTTTTATTATATATACATAGAAAGAGATACACTACATAGATACACTACTGTAGAACCAATGTTTTTATTATATATACATAGAAAGTTATGCTGTAGAAGCACTACAGCATAACTCCACCTCTATCTTCTTTTTTTTAAATTTTTTATTTAAGGAAAGATTAAGGAACAAAACCATAAGGTAGGAGGGGCACAACTCCACACAATTCCCACCACCCAATCTCCCTAACCCACCCCCTCCCATGATAGCTTTCCCATTCTCTATCCCTCTGGGAGCATGGACCCAGGGTCACTGAGGGTTGCAAAAGGTAGAAGGTCTGGCTTCTGTAATTGCTTCCCCGCTGAACATGGGCGTTGACTGGTCGGTCCATACTATCTTCTTTATGTACCTGTCCATGGTATTTCAATGCGATGCCATGGTTAAAACCCTGGTCTGGTACCTTCTAACTTGTGTGCATTATCACATGAGCTATCTCCTAGCCTTATCATGCACAGTTTTAAAATAATAGTTAACAAATCATTTCAAAAGCTTTGAATGAGTCAATGCATATACTTAACTTCGAACAGTAGTGTTGATGAAATATCTGTGTACTAAGGAAGTAAAAGAATAAACATCTCATCAAGTTTTGTTTATATAGTAAATCTACTTGGCCCTATCATTTTCATATTTCAGATCAGTTGCAAGCATTCTTCTTCGAATATCTGCTAGTTCACATACCTAGAATAGATTACAAGCAAATAGGCCAGTGCAAACATTAAGTGGGAAATAAAATGCAATGTCTTTATAAAGCTGCCGTTATGGGCATTATCTAATATATGCACATCTTCACGTTAATACATTTTATTTTCTCAACACAGTTTTCATAGGATTTATGTGCATTATACGATTTATGAAATGTAATGTGATTCAACATAATAGGGGCATTTGCATTTCAACTGGGTCCTCTCTGGATTTTGTGCCAGAAACTTACATCGCCTAATAATTCATTAGCTTCTTAGTAGTCTCAGAGCTGAACAGGGTATTTCATGACCTGGCTTTATTACTCACTGGCACTTAGCTCTCTCAGAAATTGCAGACTTAAAAAAGAATAAACAAGTCATATTTATGATAGAGTTTATGAAATTGGTTTCACTGTTGAACTATCCTTTAAAAATTCTATACACTATTATTATTCAATGAACCTATATGTTCTCTGTCATTACCATGCTGTCAACTTATTGTGACAATTATCCCACAATTCTGTTGCATGAGCAATTTTTTTCCTATATACATATTTAGATGTATTTTTCTTATATTTGACAGAGCTGAGAGCAGTTAATAAAGGGAAGGGGAGATAGAAAAGGAGACAGAAAGAAAAACATCTACATCATTGTTTGACTGCTCAGGAGACTTATCCTTGGAGGGAGGGTACTGGTACTTGATCCTGGGTCCTTGCATGTGGTAACACGTGCACTCAACCATGTATACCACTTCCCAGCCACTATTTAGTTATTTTTATGACAAGAGATGGGGAACTTCTCAGTTCTGCCTATGGTGGTACTGGCAGTGAGACTATGGTCTCTGGGGCCTCAGAAATTCAAGTCGTATGCAACAAGCCTGAGCTACCTCCTGTCTCTAACAGCTAATCTACTTTTCTACCCGTTTCAGTCTGGCTCCATTGAGATGTATCTTTACAAGGACACTAATGATTTTTTTCATTGTATTTGATCTGTTCGCAAATGTTAATATTGAAGACAATAATACTTCAGCTCAGTTATGATATACTCCTGGGTTTTGTATTCCAGCTTTGATTATTTTTCTCAGGTGTTGTCCCTTGTTAATTCTAGTTGAACTCTATTATATCACTAATAACAAGACAATGCAGTCTCTATAGTAGCTTCATTTTCTTTTTCTTTTAAAAAATATTTATTTATTTATTCATTCCCTTTTGTTGCCCTTGTTGTTTTATTTTTGTGGTTATTGATGTTGTTGTTGTTGGATAGGAGAGAGAGAAATGAAGAGAGGAGGGGAAAACAGACAGGAGGAGAGACAGATAGACACCTGCAGACCTACTTCATCACTTGTGAAGCGACTCCCCTGCAGGTGGGGAGCTGGGGGGCTCGAACTGGGATCCTTACTACGCTACTTGCATTTTGCGCAGCATGCACTTAACCCGCTGCACTACCACCCGATTCCCGTTTTCTTTTTCATTGTCTCTACTTAACTACATTACAAGCTTCCATTCTCTCATATACCAAATGTAAGCTCTTAAGTTTCTCCAAAATGTCTCTTCTTTATGTAGACCCTGTGTATAAAGCGTCATCCCTGATACTAGCCATTTATTAAAGTCCTGCTGATGTTACTTCCAAAACATATTACAGCTGAAGTTTCCTTTCCCCATTTCTTTGGCCAAAATTTCTGCAAAGCTACCAAAGTAAGTTCAAGCTAGATTACTGCAATAGCTTCTGAAAAATTCATTCTATTTTCCTCTTCCTCTCTTCACAAACTGACCGATAATGCTGCTCTGGTTTCAGAATCAATTCATTTCCTCCTTCATTTCTAAAACAATGAAATTTCCAAATTGTGCATTTTAACAGAATCAGTTGTCCGGAGATGTGGGGGATTATTTCTAAATCTTCAATTTTATTCCACTGCTCTGTGTGTTTATTTCAATTCACATACCAGACAATTTTGATTATAGTAGCTCTGTAGTATAGCTTGAGGTCAAGTAGTGTAAAGCTTCAGGTCTTCTTCATCTTTCTTAAGATGAAACATGTATTTTTGTTTTATTTTATTTATATTCCTGAAGAATAGAGCTCAACTATGGGCTTGCCAGGATGATTTTGTTTTGGTGCGTACTCTGACATGGACACATTGATAAAGTTCTCCATGTGCCCCCATTCATTTTCCTTTTGTTTGTGGAAAAGAGGGGTACATGTTTTTTTTTTTTTTTTTTGTGGAGAGAGAATTAAGTCAGGGCATTAGAACATCTCTCTTCAAAAGTGCACCACCATTGTTGTGAGGTCTCATCATTGAGGATCTCATTGAAACTGAATTACCTGCTAAAGATTCCATCTATAATGTTATTCTTTGGACATTCAATCCACAGCATCTCTTTTTTTAAGTTTTAATTTTTTTTTATTTGAAAAAGACCAGAGCACTGCTCATTTCTGGTTTATAGTGGTGCTGGGGATTGACCTTGGGAACTCAGAGCCTCAGTGATGAGAGTCTTTTTGCATAGCCATTATGCTGTCTGCCCAGCCCTATAATACCTTTCTCCTTATTGAAATACAAAATAAGTAACAAACAAATAATACCATAGTTACATCATTGTGTATTAGGAAAAGTAATATAATAAACACATTAAAACTTTTCTAGACATTGTGAAACATTTTATTGATAAGAAATAACAGAGTTGACAGAATCAGAACTCAGTATAGGTGAATGAATGAAAATTTGACAAATTATAGTTTGAAAAAATAGTCCTCTGCCTAAAGTTCAAAAGATCTGAAATATATTACATGGAATAGTAGTAATCTGCAACCATAAAAGATGACAATGTGTCCTTGTGGCAATATGTATGCAACTGAAGGTGATTATGTCTAGCAAAATTAGAGGTGGTAAATAAATTGTCTCTTAGATTCTGAAGACCAGAGTGATTATCACTGGGAAGTTGAGACACAGAACTTTGGTGGTGGGTGTAAATTCACAAACTGATAAATGATTATCAATCAAAAGTAAAAATGACTTAAAGATAAATAAAAGATATATTGTCCTGTTTCAAAAACATTAAAAAGGACAGAAATAAGGGCCAGGGGGAAGCACACCAGTTTGAGTGTAAGTTACAATGTCTAAGGACTTGGTGCAAGCTTTGTGGGTGGTGAATCAGGGCTGTAGGTGTCTCCCTTTCTCTTTCTCTCTATCTCCCCTACCCTCATAATTTATGGTTGTCTCTATCCAATAAATAAAGACAGTAAAAAAAAAATAACAAGAGAGAGAAGAAGAAAAAGAGAAAAGAAAAGAAAAGAAAAGAAAAGAAAAGAGAAAGAAAAGGAAAATTATTTAATGAGAAATTACTGTTGGAGTCAACCACTATAGATAATGATGATATTATTTGCAGTAGAAGTATTGAATAATAATCTATTTATAAATGTCAGCTAAACTATTACATATTTTTTTCTCTAGAATAAAATTTCATAAGAAATTAAAATATCTTTATTAATGAAAAGCTATAGGGGTATGTTACTAGAGGGATACTTCACTCTGGGTATTTTTGTAAAGAGAGGAAAGCTAGAGTTGTATTGCAAATAATGTTATGGACTACTGTAATAAATAAGTTCTTCCCAACTTTTTATCATTATATTAAATCATTATATTAAATTATTTTTATATTAAATCACTAGTAAAATTTTTAAAAAGAGAAAGATGTGTAATTGCATTCCATAAGTTTTTTTTTGGGGGGGGGATGACACATTTATGGTGAAATAATAGTTGAACATATTACATAAGGACACAGGAAGCAAGCATTTTAACAGTGAAAAATAGAGTTTCTGGGGTAGGAGACAGCTCAACAGAAGCACCTATTTTGCCTTACCCAAGATTCCAGGTTCAAACATCTGCATGGATTGAGCAATGGAGCAGCCAGTGTCTTGGTGTCTCCCCTTCTCCCTCTATCTCTCTTCTGTCCTTTTCCCCTCTATCTATAAAATGAAGAGTCTGCCACAAGTGCAAGAATTATGCAAGTGTGAATCCCCAACAAGAACTGTGGTGGAAAAAAAAAAAAAAAGTAATGGCCAAAATATATACATCAAATGAAGAAGTGATGATATGAGTGTCAATTAGTTTGACAATTGTCAAAAGCAACTGATCTTTTTTTTTGCCTTAGCTTTATCTATTTTATTTTACGTATGGGAATTTTTATTTTATTTTTGCTATTCTCAAAATGGCAACACGTGTATGTTCTTACTTTATTAGGAAAAACACTTATGAAAGCATTTTTTGAGCATTCAGAATTTCACAAGAGGTTTTGTAATTCATATAGGGAAATATGTATATATTATGTCCATAAGTATATTAAATCTTGTTAGTTTTTTTTCATTTCTTATTCCGATGTCTACTAGTTCAGAGTAAATAACCCTTGGTTTGCCAGAGAATTCTTATTTTGTTTTTTTGATTTTAATTACAGAGATTGATATATAGAGAAAAGTACAGTGTGAAAGACCGAAGTACTGCTTAACCCCTGGCTTATGGTGCAATGGTGCAAGGACCATTGGAGACCTTGGAGTCTCAGATATTTAAGTCTTTTTGTATATCTCTTTATTTCAGTTTTGGACAATAATAAAGTGTAGGCTTCCGTATACCACGAATGTTCTGTCTTAACCATGGAGTCCAAATAAACAGGAGATTAGAGATAGAGTGGCAGAGGAGAGTGAAGAGACTACAGCACCAAAGCTTCCTTCAATACAGTGAGCATCAGACTAGAACCTGGGTTTAATATATGCAAATTAGCACACTACACAAGTGAGCTTTCTTGATGATCCAATTTCACCATCTCTTGATAATTCTTGTCTTTTAGTTTACAATGTATACAAAAAAAAAAAACTAATGAAATTACAAGGTAACTGGTTAGGATATTAAAATAATTTATTAAATGTACCCCAAATCAAAATAGTCTAGAAATAGAAATTTGTTATCAAGATAATTATATAAAATGAAGTAAAGTAATAAATTAAATATGTACATACTGTGTATTTAAACAATAGTAAAAAACTAAATCTGCCTTGATATATGGAAAGCTTAAAGTTTATAACAACACCTAAAACAATAATTTTCTACATATAAGAAAGTTCGCATATTTTCAAGTCACATACTATGTTAAAATATATTTTTGTTCATATTTTTATGTTTACAATGATATTCTTTATCCTTAGTTTGAGTTAGAGATACCAAGTCCATTTTGAATGTTTCTATATAAGGAAGAAAGGAACTTATCATAAGGTAGTCAAACTGAAAAATGTATATAAAATATAGAGTATTGTTAAAAGACACCTCTTTACAAACTCAAAATAAATTAATACAGAATATTTTCTAGATAACACACACATATATATTGCCACCAGAATTATCTCTGATGTATAGTGTCTACAGGAGGACTTCACCACAGCTAGCAACCACTGATTCATATGATTACTCATTTTTATTTCACATTCATTATTGTACATATAAATGAAGAGAGAGGAAGAGAAACACTGCAGCTTAACTCATGAAGCTTCAACCCTGCCAGTGGGGACAGAGGCTTGAATCAGTGATCCCTTGGTATGGGGCTACATGCTGGGTGTACTACGTACCATTGCCCAGCCCCAAGGGTTAATTTTTAAGAGTTTTTTTTTAAATATTGTGTAAAATATAGAGGCATATGCCAATAGGAAATATATGGTCAATCATACAATTATATAAATATGCATATATCATTCTGTCTGTACACATGTATATACACCAGAAAAAGTAAAATGAATCTCCATTTTAAGATTTTAACTATTTTTCTTAACTTAGTAAAATGTGAATAAGATCTAATGTATTTGGTTTATTTATGTCTTGTAAGCATATTCTTAGGTTAGCTGTAATAGATAGGAAACAATAATATATGTGTAAGTACAACTGAGTACAAGAGGAATCATTTTTCAAAAAAAAGGAGTCACTCAAGCAATATTCTTTAATAGTTATAATCAACTAAAATGCCCTAAAATTTCCACTTAATAAGTGACTTTGCTTTTCTAAAACACATCCACATACATTAGAAATAATCCTTGGCGCAAAGCACAAGGACTGGCATAAGGATCCTGGTTCGAACCCCGGCTCCCCACCTGCAGGGGAGTCGCTTCACAGGCTCAGTGAAGCAGGTCTGTAGGTGTCTATCTTTCTCTCCTCCTCTCTGTCTTCCCCTCCTCTCTCCATTTTCTCTCTGTCCTATTCAACAACGACAACAACAATAATAACTACAACAATAAAACAACAAGGGCAACAAAAGGGAATAAATAAAATAAATATTAAAAAAAAGAAATAATCCTTAATTATTTTTCTTTTTTTCTACTTACAGCTTCTTATATAATCTTTGTATACTAACTGGAAATAAATTGGTTATTTTTCAGTCTGTGATTAGATCAGGAATTGTGTTTTAAATAGATTCTTCATATGTAATTGTATATGCATATTATGTTTTTTCTAATTTTAGAAATATATTTTGATTGAAAATTTTAAAATGTATTTTGATATGATTTAAAAATCATATCTCAACCTGTATTCTCCTTTAAATCATTTACATTACTATTTTTATTTCAAATTTTAATTTCCCTCTCTTTTATTTGCTAAATGACCTTTATATGCTCTGACTCTTCTTCACTTATAACTCAAAGAATTCAGCCTTTTAATTTTATAATCTTCCACCTGATTCCACCACTTCATTATCCCATTCCCTCTAATCTCATTATCTCTAAATAAACTATGTATCTCCTCTCTCAGTTCTCAAATTACATAAAACTACACAATTTTTCTGGTAATGCCTAGGAAAAGCTTTTAATATGCACGCTTATGTTATAATTCTTACTATCATTAAAATACATAGCAGTTACCCCTGAACTGTTTTGTCATTTCAACTATAAATAGATGTAACTAAAGAATACTATGTTGTGATATTTTTTTGTTTATAGAAATATTTTTCTACTACTGTAGCTAGCTTAGCATACAAAATAATTGAAAAGTGAGTTTCTTGTAATAATAGTCATAAAGCAAGCACACATGGTATATAATTAACAACACTATTAATCTCTCATATATTAAACAGTTGCTTTTGAAACAGGCTCACAGTCATTTTTTTTTAATCTTGAGAACAGAGACATTGTACATGTGTGATTTCATTGCTCCTGTGTCACTTAGACTCAATTTTTAATGTTTCTGTAAAATAGATTTCATTGCTACTGGAAATTTTTTAGTGTTTTAGAGGGATTTAAAAAATATAACAAGGTTTTATCTGCTTAGAAAATAGGAAAATGATAGGTGTTTATATTTGGGTAGCTAGCTACTCTACAAATTAGATTAAATGTATGATAGATATTATAGTAGGAAGTTAAAATAAAATTACTGTGATAGTAGTAATGATTAAATTATGAATAAAGCACAGTTTAGTAAAATAAACTCAAAAGTGATAGAACTTTTGACTTGCATAACAAATCATTTCAGGAATTAAAAAATGGTCAAATGTATGCTATTTAGCTAAGTATATGTACTATATATATTATATTTCCACTTCTTTGTCATTTTCTATATAGGTTTTATATCTTAAAATTTACTGGTTTTTTATCTATTCCATATATATTTGAATTATAGTGAAACATGATATATTCCCCCAAACTCATATAAATTTAGCATAACTATGACACAAAAGGTAAAAAAAAGAAAAAGACAAGACTACACTCTTCCATCTCTCTTCTGAACAGAGGTGGAAAAAAAATCTATGTAAAGTGTGAGAAAAACAGACTCAGCTTGTTAACTTTATTCATTATTTCAACTCCATATATTATTCTCAGTAGATGACAAAAGTTGATTAAGCTTCTAAATCTATTATGAATAAAGACTTGGAAGCCTAAAAATAGAAGACACATTTCATAGATTTGCATTTTTGAGGAGTAGAATAAATCACAGAAATTTTACAGAGACATAACTTTCAATTATTGTCAAATGATAAATAAATCCTCACTATTACTTAGTCCTTTGTTGCAAATCTTGGACTCTATTGTGAGTGAAAAATAAATAAGCAAAATACATAAATGGTGAAGAGAGTGGAATTTACCTAATTCCTTTTCATGAATATAACATACTCTAAACATACAATGCAATAGACTTAGAAATATTGCTACATTAATCTTCTAAGCAACTGTACATATGTGACAACAACTGCAATGTAAATCATGAGCTTTCCAATAAAATAAACAAATAAGGGCCCAGTTGGTGGCACACCTGGTTGAGTGCTCTTATTATAATGCTCAAGGGCCTGGTTCCAGCCCCAGGTCCCCACCTGCAGGGGGAAAGCTTCATGAGTGGTGAAGTAGGGCTGCAGGTGTCTCTCTGTGTTTCTCCCTCTCTATCGCCCCCTTCCCTCTTGATTTCTGGCTGTCTCTATCCAATACACAAATATAATAAAAAAATAAAACTATAAAAAATCTACCATATATACTACTCAGCTATTAAAAACGGTGACTTCATGATTTTCAGCCCATCCTGGATAGAGCTTGAAGAAATCATGTTAAGTGAAATAAGTCAGAAACAGAAGGATGAATATGGGATGATCTCACTCTCAGGCAGAAGTTTAAAAACAAGATCAGAAGAGAAAACACAAGTAGAACCTGAACTGAAGTTGGTGTATTGCCCCAAAGTAAAAGATTCTGGGGTAGGGGTGGGGGAGAATACAGGTCCAAAAAGGATGACAGAGGACCTATTGGGGGTTGTATTATTATGTGAAAAACTGAGAAATGTTATGCATGTACAAACAATTGTATTTACTGTTGAATATAAAACATTAATCCCCCAATAAATAAATTTTTAAAAATCTACCACATACAAATACTTATGGTTATTATTTGCCTAAAAATGTCCCCTTCTGAATACATTGTCAGTAATCATAGGGATTTTTATAACTATTTAAAACATCCTTGTTCTGGGAAGTAGAAGACCTTCTTTTTATTTATCTAAAAGAAAACTGTCCCATGCTGATGTTTTTTTCTTTAGTGTAGTTCATAATCTTCATATTCAACTTTAAATATGTTTTGTTCTCTAAGATCTTTAAGATATGTCATGTTTCATGAATAAAATGCAATTATATTTGTTATACATTCTTATATCACTTTGCTTTTATTTGGGGGCCTGGTAGTGGCACACATGGTTGAGTGCATGTGTTACAGTGCACAATGACCCGCTTGGAGCCCTGGATCCCCACCTGCAGAAGGAAAGCTTTGTGAGTGATGAAACAGTGCTGCGGGTGTCTGTCTCTTTACTTCCCTATCAACCACTTCCCTATCGATTTCTGGCTGTCTTTATCCAGTAAATATAGTTTTAAAAAGAAAAATCCTTAAAAAAAGGAAACTCATTATTTTTATTATAATTGAACATTAGAATTACTTTGATAATATATAAAAACAGAAATGGTATGCCCCACTTACCCAGAGCTCTGCCCTACTAGGGAAAGACAGAGACAGGCTGGGATTATTGATCGACCTGGAAACACCTATGTTTGGCAGGGAAACAATTACAGAAGCCAGATTTTCCACCTTCTGCACCCCATAATGATCCTTGGACGATACTCCCAGAGGGATAAATAAGAGGAAAGCTATCAGGGGAGGGAATATGGGAAACTGTCAGGGGAGGGGATACAGAGTTCTGGTCATTGGAATTGTGTGGAGTTGTAACCCTCTTATCCCATGATTTAGTCAGTGTTTCCTGTTTATAAATAATTTTTTAAAATTTTTTATTTGAGAAAGGATTAATGAACAAAAACATAAGGTAGGAGGGGTACAACTCCACACAATTCCCACCACCCAATCACCATAACCCACCCCCTCCCATGATAGCTTTCCCATTCTCTAGCCCTCTGGGAGCATGGATCCAGGGTCGTTGAGGGTTGCAGAAGGTAGAAGGTCTGGCTTCTGTAATTGCTTCCCCTCTGAAAATGGGTGTTGACTGGTCGGTCCATACTCCCAGTCTGCCTCTCTCTTTCCCTAGTAAGGTGTGTCTCTGGGGAAGCTGAGCTCCAGGACATATTGGTGGGGTCTTCAATCCAGGGAAGCCTAAGCAGCATCCTGGTGGCATCTGGAACCTGGTGATTGAAAAGAGAGTTAACATATGAAGCCAAACAATTTGTTGAGCAATCATGGATCCCAAGCTTGGAATAGTGGAGAGGAAGTGTTAGGGAGGTACTCACTGCAAGCTCTAGTGTACTTCTGCTTTCAGGTATATATTTTGCAGTAGTTTATGGATACGTGTGCACATAAGCTCTCTCTCACAGAAACTGGTGTATATCTAGGTTATGGGACATTGTTAGAAAGTGAACTACCTGATATGAAATTAGAGTGTACTATAAAAGGAAAGGTCTCACCCGAGTAATGAAGCTGAAGGGTTGTCATTCCACACGTGAAGTCTCTGGATACAGCCTGAGGTGAAGCATGTTGAGGTGGCAATCGTTGCTTTGGTTAGGTTGTGATCGGCGGATGCAATATTATTTGGTTTGGATTGGGAGATGCATACGGGAAAGTGGGCCCTATCCAAGGGTTCCATGACTGGGGGAAATAGGGGCTCTATAGTGGAGATGTGAGGTTCCTGCTGTCTTAGGGTTCAAAAAGACAATCGATAGCTAATATTATCATCACATTATTTGTTAATTGGGTTAATTTTGAAAAGTCCCTTTGTTATGGTTTGCTGTACAGTATCCAGTATCTTGTATATAGCTGTGCTATTGGATGCTTCTATTCTACTTGGTCTAGGCTTTTGAGAGAGTCCGCATATCAAATACATAGCCTATATATTAAAAAGATTCAGTTTGTCTTTTGAGAAACTTTGAGATATACAATTGATTTTCCCCTCTCATATTAATTAACTACTGATTTATATGTCTACATTTTGCTAGGAGTGTACATAAACACCATTCCCACCACCAAAGGACTGTGACCCATCCCTCCTGCCCACTCCCACCCCCCACTGGCCCAGGAAGCTGCATGTCTACCCCTCACCACTGGGTTTTTACTTTGGTGCCCTACTTACAATTTGATCAGGTCCTGCTTTTAGTTTCCCTTTCAGATCTTCTTAGTCAGCTTCTGTTGATGAGTGGGATCATCCCATACTCATCTTTATCTTCCTGACTTAGTTCACTTAACATAATTCCTTCTAGCTCTGTCCAAGATAGGTCAGAGAAGGTGGGTTCATTGTTTTTGATAGCTGCATAGTATTCCGTTGTGTATATATACCACAGCTTTCTCAGCCACTCATCTGTTGTTGGGCACCTGGGTTGCTTCCAGGTTTTAGCTATTATGAATTGTGCTGCTATAAACATAGGAGTACACACCTCTTTTTGGTTGGGTGTTATGGAGTCCTTGGGGTATAACCCCAGGAGAGGAATTACTGGGTCATATGGAAGGTCCATGTCTAGCCTTCTGAGAGTTTTCCAGACTGCTTTCCACAGAGGCTGGACGAATTTACATTCCCACCAGCAATGTAAAAAGGTTCCTCTGTCCCCACATCCTCTCCAGCATTTGTTGCTGCTGTCCTTTTCGATGTATGCCATTCTTACAGGAGAGAGGTGGTATCTTAGTGTTGTCTTAATTTGCATTTCTCTGACGATCAGTGACCTAGAGCAGTTTTTCATATGTTTGTTAGCCTTTTGGATCTCCTCTGTGGTGAATGTTTTGTTCATTTCCTCTGCCCATTTTCGGATGGGGTCATTTGCTTTTTTGCGGCTAAGTTTGCTGAGCTCTTTATATATTTTGGTGATTAGTTTCTTGTGTGAAGATCTTCTCCCATTCTGTGAGGGGTCTCTCTGTTTGTTTAATAGTTTCTTTGGATGTGCAGAAGCTTTTCAATTTGATGTAGTCCCCTTGGCTTGTTTCTGCTTTAGTCTTCCTTGCAATTGGGTTTGATTCATCAAAGATGTCCTTGAGGTGTACGTGGGAAAGTGTTTTACCAATGTTTTCCTCTAAGTATTTGATTGTTTCTGGTCTGACATCTAGGTCTTTGATCCATTTTTAGTTGATTTTTGTTTCTGGTGAGATAAAGTGGTTCAATTTCATTCTTCTGCATGTTTCAACCCAGTTTTCCCAGCACCATTGATTGAAGAGAGCCTCCTTTTTCCATTTAATCCTTTGGGCCCCCTTATCAAAGATTAGATGCCCATAGGTGTTGGGATTTACTTCTGGGCTTTCAATTCTGTTCCACTGGTCTGTGTGCCTATTTTTGTTCCAGTACCATGCTGTTTTGATGATGATGGCTTTATAATATAGTTTAAGGTCTGGGAGTGTGATGCCTCCATTTCTGTTTCTTTTCCTTAAGATGGTTTTGGCCATTCTAGGTGTTTTCAGGTTCAGGGTAAATGATTGTAGTGTTTGTTCTATTCTCTTAAAGAAGCTTGGTGGAACTTTGATGGATATTGCATTAAATTTGTATATGGCTCTGGGGAGAATATTCATTCTGATGATATTTATTTTCCAATCCATGAGCATGGGATATCTTTCCATTTCTTGGTATCAGTTTCTATCTCCTTGAGTAGCGACTCATAGTTTTCAGTATACAAGTCTTTCACTTCTTTGGTCAACTTTATTCCTAGGTATTTGATTGATTTTACTGAAACAGTAAATGGGAGTGATTTCTGGATGTCTTCTTCTTCAGATTTAGTATTTGCATAAAGAAATGCCAATGATTTTTGTACATTGATTTTGTAGCCTGATAACTTGCTATATTGCCTAATAACTTCCAGTAATTTTCTACTGGATTCTTTAGGTCTTTCTATGTATACTATCATATCATCTGCAAATAGTGAGAGCTTGACTTCTTCCCTTCCAATCTTTATCCCTTTGATTTCTTTCTCTTGCCTGATTGCTATGGCAAGAACTTCCAATACTATGTTGAAGAGTAACGGTGACAGTGGACAGCCCTGTGTAGTCCCCGATCTGAGGGGGAATGCTTTCAGCTTCTGTCCATTGAGTATGATGTTGGCTGTAGGTTTGGTATATAGAGACTCCACTATCTTGAGGAATTTCCCATCTATTCCCATTTTTTGTAGAGTTTTGAGCATGAATGGGTGTTGGATTTTGTCAAAGGCTTTCTCTGCATCTATTGAGATAATCATGTGGTTTTTGGCTTTGCTTTTATTGATGTGGTGAATGACATTGATTGACTTACGGATGTTGAACCAGCCTTGCATTCCTGGGATGAATCCCACTTGGTCATGATGAACAATCTTTTTGATGTATTGCTGTATCCGGTTGGCCAAGATCTTGTTTAATATTTTGGCAGCTATGTTCATCAGAGATATTGGTCTGTAGTTTTCCTTTTTTGTTCTGTCCCTATCAGCTTTTGGTATCAGGGTGATGTTGGCTTCATAAAAGGTGGAAGGGAGTATTCATGTGTCTTCAATCTTATGGAATAGCTTAAGAAGTATGGGTATTAACTGTTTCCTGAAAGTTTTGTAGAATTCGTTTGTGAAGCGATCTGGTCCAGGACTTTTGTTGTTGGGGAGATTCTTAATAACGGTTTCAATTTCTTTGTCTGTGATTGGTGCATTTAGATTTTGTAGTTCTTCTTGGTTCAGTTTTGGAAGTTCATAGGTTTCTAGGAATTGTTCCATTTCTTCCAGCTTCTCTAGCTTGGTGGCATATAGTTCTTTATAGAAGTTTCGCAGGATTTTCTGGATTTCTGTGGTGTCAGTTGTGATATCTCCTGCATCGTTTACAATTCTATTAATTTGAGTCTTCTCTCTTTTTTGTTTGGTGAGTCTGGCTAGGGGTTTGTCAATTTTGTTTAATCTTTCAAAGAACCAACATTTGGCTTCATTGATCTTTTGTATGGTTCTTTTATTTTCGATGTTTTTTATTTCTGCTCTAACTTTAGTGATTTCTGTCCTTCTGGTTGCTTTAGGGTTCCTTTGTTCCTCTTCCTCTAAGTCCTTGAGGTGTGCAGTAAGGTCGTTCATTTAGGCTTCTTCTTGGTGTTTAATATGTGATTGTATGGCTGTAAGTTTCCCTCTCAGTACTGCTTTAGCTATTTCCCAAATATTTTGATAGGTTGTGTCTTCATTTTCATTAGTTTCCAGGAACATTTGAATTTCCTGTTTGAGTGAGTCTCTGACCCAGTGGTTCTTAAGGAGCATGTTGTTTAGCTTCCAAATTATATGTCTTTTAATAATTTTCCGTTTGTTGTTAAATGTTAGTTTTACTCCACTGTGGTCTGAGAAGATACTTGGGATGATTTCAATGCTCTTGAATTTATTGATGCTGTCTTTGTGGCCTAACATGTGGTCTATCCTTGAGTATGTGTTATGTGGATTTGAAAAGAAGGTGTATTCCAGTTTTTTGGGGTGCAGGTGTCTGAAAATGTCCAAGAGGTCTAGTCTGTCAATCTCTTCATTCAATTCTCTTGTATCTTTATTGGTTCTCTGCTTTGTTGATCTGTCTAAGTGTGAGAGTGGGGTATTGAAGTCTCCCACTATTATTGTATTACTATTGATGTATTTTTGAAATTCTTTCAGTAGATTCTTAATGTATTTAGATGGTCCCTCGTTGGGTGCATAGATGTTAATAATTGTTAAGTCTTCTTGGCTGATTGATCCTCTAATCATTATGTAATGTCCTTGCCTATCTTTTATTACTTTATTTAATTTAAAATCTATAGTGTCTGAGATGAGAATGGCTGTTCCTGCCCTTTTTTTGTGGACCGTTAGCCTGTATGATAGTTTTCCATCCTTTCACTTTAAGTCTGTGTTTATCTTGTTGTGACAGATGGGATTCTTGCAAGCAGCATATGTTTGGGTTATGTTTTCTGATCCATCCCCCCCACCCTGTGCCTTTTTATGGGTGAGTTTAAGCCATTGACATTTATTGATATTATGGATTTAATGTATTGTAGTGCCATTGTTCTAAAAAAAATTTGTTTACTCTGATATATTGCAAGTATTATAGTGATATTCTTGTTTATAAGAGGTCTTTTAGTACCTCTTTCAGGGCCGGCTTGGTGATGGTTGCCTCCTTTAACTGTTGTTTGTCTAAGAAGGTTTTGATCCCTCCATCTAGCTTGAATGAAAGTCTAGCAGGATATATTATCCTTGGTTGAAACCCTTTTTCATTCAGGGCTCGATAGATCTCTTGCCACTCCCTTCTGGCTTTTAGAGTTTGAGTGGAGAAATCTGCAGATAATCTTATGGGTTTTCCCTTGTATGTGACTTTTTGTTTCTCTCTTGCAGCCTTTAGGGTCCTTTCTTTATCCTTACTTCTTCTCATTGTGACTATGATGTGTCTTGGTGTCTTCAGGTCTGGGTTGATTCTGTTTGGTACTCTCTGGGCCTCTTGAACCTTGATATCTTTTCTGTTATTCAGGTCTGGGAAGTTTTCTTGTATTACTTCCTCTAGAATGTTTGCTTCCCCTTCTTCTCTTTCTTCCTCTGGCAGGCCAATTATACGAATGTTACTTCTTTTGAGATCATCCCATATGTCTCTGTTGTTGTTTTCAGTGTCTCTCAATCTCTTTTTAAGCTCTTTCACCTCTTTCTTAGTTTTCTCTAGCTCATCCTCTGTCTAATTCTGTTTTCTGCTTCTGTTAGTCTGCTTTCCCTTGCCTCAGCTTCTTTCTTCATTACAGCTATTTCAGCTTTCAGTTCTCTAATTGCCTCAAGATAATCAGTATTTTCCTTGGGGGTCTCAACTGTTGTTTCCCTAATACTGCCTTTCCTTTCCTCCAATGTTGTTTTCATTTCTGTGATTAATAAGTTTATTATTGCTTGCATACTTTTCTTATCTATGGTTACTTCTGACTGATTTGTAGTTTCTTCTGGGCTCTTGTCTTCATTCATTGGGGTAGCAGTTTTATTTGTTTTTAATCTACCCATTTTTTTATTTATGTGTTTCCCTCTATTTTTTTATGCTCTGTTGTTCCTCAGTTGTTGTGTCTTGAGTACAAGTAACACTGTACTAAATACCTTTATGACAATTGCACTCACCAACCTCTGGAATTACAGTAGCAACTGAAGTAAGTATTGAAGTAGTTTAATCGTTACCAGTTAGCCAAACAATTTCTCCAGTCCGTGAAAAAATAGTAGACAAATCCCAGTGAAGAATGAGAAAAGAAAGAGAGGATAGCAAGAATAGACAGTTATGCAAATCTACTATCCAGTGTATATTCTAGGGGTAACAAGAGGGGAAAGGGAACTAGAGCAGAGATGCACACATAGAGAGTCCACTCTGAGTCAGATTTCTTCCCCAAAGTAATTCACAAATTCAGAAAGGCAAAGAAGAAAGAAGAAGTGTATGACAAGATTAAAAAAAAAGAGAGAGAGAGATAAGAGAGAGAAAAGGGAGACGATAAGAAGAAGAGTTGTAATTAAAGAGCAGTGTAAGGAACTTCCCAAATGTGTATCAGTGAATTAAAAAAAAAAAAAAAAACACCCTGTTTGGTGGTATGGGGTATCCTGCTAGGACCTGTCCCCAGGGACTGCTTATGGGGGTGGGGGGCGGCGGGAAGGATGTATGCTTGAAAATTAAAAGGAAGAAAAAAGAATTTTTTTCCCTACTCTAATTCTTAACCCAAATTAAGTTATAGTCACCTCCTTGGTGTCTAAGGACAGCTTATTGTCTGGCCTGCTAAAGGCAGAAAATCCTATTGTCTCCAGGGGAGTGTGTTCGGAGCTCAGAGGCTAGCAGCTTCTCCGTCCGCCATCTTCTGGGAAACCCCCCCTCCAGACTTTTTTAAAGGATTTCTCGAAAATGAAAACTAGCTCCAAATCCTTTGATTCAATGAGAGCTATACTCAAGAAGTCTTTGGATCCGCCCTCATTGTCACGGTGGACCCTGGTGACTCCCAAGAAATAGCCCCCGAGCTAAAGTGCTCTCTCCGGGTCCTCTGCCCACCGCACTCTGTAACTGGCGGAGGAGCCGCCTTCCCGGGCGGAGGACAATGCCCGGTGCACTCACCTTGCCCGGCGCTGCCTGGGAAGTCTGGAGCCCAGCTAGTCCGTGTCACCTTTACTCTAATTCTTAACCCAAATTAAATTATAATCACCTCTTTGGTGTCACCCCTTATTGACAGGCCTGCTAAAGGCAGAAAATCCTACTGTTTCCAGAAGATGTGATTAGAGAACACGCTGTTAGCAGTTTCTCAGTCCGCCATCTTCCCCCCATAAATAAATTTTTTAAAAATGGACATCATTTTTGAATCATTTTTAAAATCATATGAGAATAGCTCTACATATTTACGTTCTATTCGAATGTCACTAGATAAATCAAATGTAGGCAAAAAAATAGCCTGGAATAAAATTCAAACAGGTATTTGAAATTAATATTTATTAAGTAAGATTTTTTTTAGCCACTATTGACACTCATGGAAATTTCATCATGAACTAGAAGTTTAGTGAGAATATTGCGTAGAGAAGATTTGGAATTATAGTTCCTATAAATCTCCCAGTTCTTATATAAGTATTAAAATAGAAAGCTGTCATATAAGAGAGGTGTTCATTAAAAAAGATATTAATCACTTTGCTAAAATATCATTATGGTAGATTCTTTTGTTAAGAACCTTAGGAAATCTTAGGAAAGTCTGATTATTTTTCCTTTATCTATTAGATGAAGGAAAATGAAAACTGAGTTCCACTGTAGCTGGGATGTGGTCAGACTAGCTCTGCTGCTACTGCTGCTAAAATGATGTTAGGTGCTGTCTTATCTCTGGTCAAGTATTGGGTCTCTCTTCTGTCTCTGTCAAATTTTCTTTTAATTGTTTAGCTAGAGAGTAGCTTACCCCCAGTGTGTGTATGTGTGTGCATATGTGTGTTTCCCATGATTGTTAGCAGTACTAGGTATAATTAAAACTTATGGAGTAACCTGTAATACATTTCTTCAAACTTTAATGACTATGATCCATCTGTCTTCTTTACACTGCTCAGGGCACTTTTAAGAACTGATGTTGGATTATTTCCAAACTAGTATGCTGTATTTAGAGGAAAATAGAACAGTGTGTTTATGCCATCTAATCTGAGTCCAGAAGTGTTGAAATTAGATGCTTTTTAAATAAATCAGTTCACATAATGTCAAAACTGTTTCTACTGAGAATTATTATGATGATGAATAACTATTTATAACAACAAGTTAATATTAGCAATGGGGCTCATCTAATAGCGAGTGCATCTTAATGTGTGAAACCTTGGGTTTGAGCTAATGTGCAAAGTCCGGAAGGATCCCTAGCATCCCACAGGAGAACAGTGATACCAAACTAGGCTACAAAGAGGTCAGAGTAGGACCACAGCCACTCTTTATCTCTAGTCACCCTTCCTACATGTAACTAAAATTCAAAGGATAAAAAAACAAAGTCAGGACAGCAATGTTAGAATCGTAAATATATGCACAGCAAAAAAATACAAAAAAGTAGTACGTAAGATGTTAAAATATGAATAAATCTATTATCTCATAAACTATGGAATCATATATTCTAATCTGCTACGTATTTCCTGTATTGATATAGATATTTTTAACAGCTGTTTTAGTAACTTAAGCACTTATTAAAACTAATAGTAGCAATAACCCTTAAAGATCAGACAGCATACAATTGTTCCTTAGACATTGGAACACAACATAGATTATTTGTATATATTTTTTCTTTCTGGTCTTTGTTAGGACTTCATCTATCCAGTCCGATTATTTCATATAGAAAGACAAGAAACCGGGGCCAGGTGGTGGCACACTTGGTTAAGCACACACTACAGTGTGCATGAACCTGGGTTCAAGCCCCTGGTCCACACCTGCAGGGGGAAAGCTTCACAAGTAGTGAAGCAGGGCTGCATGTGTCCCTCTGTCTCTCTCCATCTCTATCTACCCTCCCTTTCCAATTTCTCTCTGTCTCTATCTAATAAAAATAAATAAATAAAGTAAAAAAAAAGACAAGAAACGGGGATCGGGCTGTAGTGCAATGGGTTAAGCGCACATAGTGCAAAACTCGAGGACCAGTGTAAGGATCCTGTTTCGAGCCCCCCGGATCTCCATCTGCATGGGGTTGCTTCACAAGCGGTGAAGCAGGTCTGCAGGTGTCTATCTTCCCCCCCCATCTCGATCTTCCCCTCCCTTCTCCATTTCTCTCCTATGCAGCTACAACAACATAAATAACAACAATAATAATCACAACAATGATAAAAACAAAGGCAACAAAAAGGGAAATAAATAAATAAATAAAATATTAAAAAGAAAGAAAGAAAGACAAGAGACAGAGATAGAAAGTAAAGCACAGCACAGCACCTAAATTTCTTTCTATGCAGTGAAGGCTAGGCTCAACTATGGTCATGCAAATGGCATTACAGAGTACTGTACAAGCGAGCACCTATTGTCAACTTTTATTTTCAATTCTAAAAAAAAAATATGTACAATTACATATCAAAATATATTTAGGAATATCATTTGTCACATTTCTATTATTATTTTACTCTATGAAAACTGATAGATATTTTATAGTAATATTTCTAAAGATAGAGAAATTAAAGATTTCCCAAGACTTAGAAGTAGGAAACTATTACTGGATCCCTTCGTGATAAGCTAAAATTCAATATTTTGATGTCAAAAATTTTATTACTTAAACAGACACCCAACCCAACACACTCATGTCATTGCAAGGAAGAGAAAACAGTGCTGATAAAAATAAAAGAATGGAGTGCATATTAATTGTTCTATACTTGGTATTTTCAGTTTTGATGAAATTGAGTTATATTTGACACTATCAGGTTTTGCACTTCGTGAAAACAGTGACACTAGTACCAAGAATAGATAATGTACTAGAAATATTACAACTAGAAATATTACACCAAGATAAATGTCCTTTGGTTAAAAATTTATGTTTTTTAAATAGTCTATCTCATTGAAAGCTATAGGGTACATTTATTTTCTTTTAAAGTAAAATTTACTGGAGGGTTAAGTGGTGGCTCTCCTCTTGAGAACACCTCTGGCTATGCACAAGGACCCAGGTTTGAGCCACCAATCCCCACCTGCAGGGGGAAAGCTTCACAAGTGATGAAGCAGTATTTCATGTGTCTCTGTGTCTCTTTCCCTCTCTGTCTCCCCCTACCCTCTCAATTTCTGGCTGTCTCTAACCGATAAATGAATAACAAGAATAAAAAATAAAAAATAATACAGTAAAATTTACCAAATTTATTAATTTACTAATTATGAGTTTATTGTTGTTTTATGAAAATTTCATTGTATAATAGGTCTATTCATAGCCAAATGAGAAGTACTATAATAATTAAAAAAAACAAAGGAAACTATAAAGGCAATTTTTTCTTGTTGAGAAAAATAGAAAGTCAGAATATTCTAATATTCTGACAGAAATAAGTAATGTCAGAACATAGCTCAATTTTCACAAAGGAGTGTCAGGCATTCAACTTGGAACCAACCTGAGGCTTTCAATTCCTGTGCTAACCTCAGCTCTATCCAAGACAAAGCAAGCATTAGTATTACTATTGTTATTATTATTATTACTAGTAGTAGTAGTAGTAGTAGTAGGCATAGAAAAATTAAAATGAGGGAGTCTGGCGGTAGCACAGTGGGTTAAGTGCACATGATGCAAAGTGCGACGACCAGTGTAAGGATTCTGGTTCGAGGCCCCGGCTCCCCACCTACAGGGGAATCACTTCACAAGTGGTGAAGCAAGTCTGCAGGTGTCTGTCTTTCTCTCCCTCTCTCTGTCTTCCCCCTCCTCTCTCCATTTCTCTCTGTCCTACCCAACAACGACATAAATAATAATTATAACAACAAAACAAGGGCAACAAATGGGAATAAATAAATAAAATATTAAAAAAAGAAAAATTAAAATGGAAGGGTGTAGAAAGGGTGAGAGAAAGAGGGATACCTGCAGCTCTACCTCACTGTTGGTGAAATTTTCTCACTGAAGGTGGAAACCTGGAACTTGAAACCATGTTCTTGTGGTGCTAACTTGTGCATTCTATTGTTTTTTTTTTCCACTGCCTGACCCTGTAAAGAAAAATTTTAACAAGAAGAAAAAGATGAATGTAATAAATTGAAGGATAAAAATCTCTGAGAAGTGAATATAAAATGATAAAGTCTAAGACTGATAATTGACCAGAAGTTCTGGAATTATAGGACTTAAATATGAATTAATTGAAAGGTCTCAAATTGAAACATAAAAAACATGAAGATAAAGTAACTGAAAAATGGGCTGTTAGCAGTCATGTATAACAAATGTTACAGATTATTCTAATATATATAAAAATTCTCCCCAGAACCCTGCCCCACTAGGGAAAGAGAGAGGCAGGCTGGGAGTATGGATCCACCTGCCAATGCCCATGTTCAGCAGGGAAGCAATTACAGAAGCCAGACCTTCCACCTTCTGCAACCCACAATGACCCTGGGTTCATGCTCCCAGAGGGATAAAGAATAGGGAAGCTATCAGGGGAGGGGATGGGATATGGAGTTCTGGTGGTGGGAATTGTGTGGAGTTGTACCCCTCCTATCCTATGTTTCTATTAGTATTTCCTTTTTATAAATAAAATAAAATAATTAAAAAATCCAAGTCTTTGTGATAAATGAGAATGGAACAGAATAAAAACAACTAAATAAAATTATCCAGAAATGTCTCCAAATTAGTTGGATACTATTAAACTTGGAGACTGTAAAACTCAGTAATTGTCAAATAAGTAAATATAGCCAACACTAAAGCACATCTAGTTCAAATTACTTAAATTTAAAAAGTTTTCAGTCTGCCCTCTCCTTCTACTACAGTTCTGCATCTATATATAACTTTATCAATCAGGCTTCATCCTGAATGTGGCATATTGGCATTCCACGCTGCTCTTTACCTTCTTTAGTGAGCACATCATTTTGTGTCCTCACTGCTTGAATGTTGAACTCTTGTTGTGGAAGCTTGTTTGATTCCCAAGTCCTTTCTTTCTCTTTTCTTTTTTCTTTCTCTTTCCCTTTCTCTTTCCCTTCCTGTCTTTCTATCTTTCTTTCTTTCTTCCTCTCTCCCTTCCTTCCTTCCTTCCTTCCTTCCTTCCTTCCTTCCTTCCTTCCTTCCTTCCTTCCTTCCTTCCTCCCTTAATTTCTTTTGTTCTTCTTTTTCTTTTGTCTCCAGGGTCTTTGCTGGGGCTAGGTGTCTGCACTAGAAATCTACTGCTCCTGGAGGCTATTTTTTCACTTTTGTTGGCCTTGTTGTTTATTGTTGTTATTATTGTTGTTGTTGTTATTGCTGTCATTGTTGTTGGATAGGACAGAGAGAAATGGAGAGAAGAGGGGAAGACAGAGAGGGAGAGGGAAAGATAGACACCTGAAGACCTGCTTCACCTCTTGTGAAGCGACCCTCCCCTGCAGGTCTGGAGCTAGGGGCTGGAACTGGGATTCTTGCTCTGCCCCATATGCTCTTAACTTGCTGTGCTACCGCCCGCCCAGGGACCTCAAGCCCTTTCTATTCTGGGTTGGGCATGTAAATTCTGGCATTTTATTATATAAAGGAAATTGGATCCTGTAAAGTATATATCTTCATATATGCCTATAAAATGTATATATGCCTGAAAAAAATGTACATTTTTCTAGTGCAGATTTAAGATATACCAAATTACTTTTTCTAATAACTTAGCAGTAGGGGAGTCCACAACTCGTGTTTTCTAACAGAATGGCTATTAAGAGACATTATTTCTCAATGAAGATTCTATTTGACACTACTGGACATAAGGAATAAGTAAATTTTATGGAGTCAAATATGATTATATATATATATACCGTTTTGTTGCTTTTTTTGTTTTATTGTTATTGTTATTATTGTTGTTGTTGTTACTGATGTCGTCATTGTTGGATAGGACAGAGAGAAATGGAGAGAGGAGGGGAAGACAGAGGGGGAGAGACTCCTCTACAGGTGGGGAGCCAGGGGCTCGAACCGGGATCCTTATGCTGGTCCTTTGCACCATGTGTGCTTAACCCGCTGCACTACCACCTGACTCCCATGGTTATATTTTTATTTAAACTTTATTTGAAATGATTCCATCTGCAAAAGGTATATGTATAATCTTCCAAATTATTTGCAAAGTTTATGCTCTAAAATGTTTTGCATTTCAAAATTTTATCTGCTTCAATTTACAAGGTATATGCTAAAAATGAATCATGTTTTCACTTTTTGTCTATGGAGACGGAAAAAATATCTAATACAAGATCCTACATACTGGCTAACATATATATCTGAATGTTCTAGCAATTGTATTGATTTTTCTGTTGCTGAGTTAAACTCAACTCCTGTTATTGGCATTAACTTATTTTCCAATATCTAACTTGTAATAAGCCTCATTATCTTTAATATATCATTAAATTATTCTCAGGGATTTTTTTTCCATACACACAGGAAAATCATTGTATTTAATCTGCAAAAAGGTCTTATTGGAATTCTATTTAGAATTATATTGCTTAAACATATCTAATTTTGGAGAATTGATTTTTTATCACATCCTGTCTTTTCCTAGAAACAGGCTATAATTTTATCTGCTTTCAGCTCACCCTGTTTTATAAAGTGATGACTGTTGTTTCTCTGTTGGAGATGTAAAATAATTTGTATTTTAGTCTATAATTTATTACTTTGAGATATACACCCTTCATTTGAATACCCTATATATTCATTATCTGTTTCTAAAGCTTTATGTTAAAAATAACATGATTATTTTTCTCTGTTTATCATGGAATTAGAAGAGTATTAACCATAGTAGCATTTTAATGAGTTTGGCTAAATATGTAAGGATCTTCATTCTATTGTTTCTCTTTTTGTAAATAGTTATATTTTAAAATCTCTCATGGAAGAAGATAATATTAATTCTCAATTTGATTAAGTTTTCCATAAATAAGATGGACTTTACAATAAACTAAGTGAATTAAACAACATATATTGGTTTTCTCAAATTTCTATAGAATGGTTAGTCTCAAATCAGTTCTTCAGTGTTTGATTTCTGGTGGCAGCTCTCATCTTGGCTTTTAGAGGGCTAATTTCTCACTGTAATATTACACACTAAATGCAGAGAAATCTCTAGAGAAAAGGCTTTCTTTCTTCACTTCTTTAAGGTAACAATAGTATCAGAGGAGGTCCACACCTGCACAATCTCAACTGATTTTAATTACTTCTAAGAAACCTACATTTGAAAACAATTTCCTTGGGCATTTGAATATCAAAATTGTGGGTCTATCAGCTCAAGTGGGAAGACATCTACTTTAGCAGGTGGGGGACCAAAGTAAGTTTCCACAGCACTAGGAGAAGCTCCCTTGCTGTGTTATCTCTTCCTTTCTCTGTTATTCTTTCTATCTGAAAAAAGACAGGCCTTAGCAGCTGCGCTCTAGCACCTCAAAAAAAGAGAAAGTGATGAATGACAGAACAAAGGATGGAAGGAAGGAAGGAAGGAGGGAGAAGGAAGAGAGAAAGAAAAAAGAATGTCAATATATGAATGTAGGGGGAAATACAAAATCAGTTCATATCAAATAGAATAAGAGATGCTAATATAAATCACATGGGAAGACACCTTCGTTGCCATTCAAGTGCCAGATTCAAGTTCCCAGTATAGTATGTGATAATCAAATAGAAGCACCCAGGTTCCAGCTCCCATCTCCCACCTGACAGGGGGAGGCAGCACTTCAAGAGTGATAAAGCAGGTATGCAGGTATCTTCCTCTCCTTTCCCCTTTTGAATTTCTGCCCTATCTAATAAAAATTAGAAAAGAAAAAATATATACGACCTTGAAGTATTGTTGTAGAGAGTAGAGAGATTTAGAAATTGACTTGCCAAAATGGATGATTTCATTCCAATCCTACTCAAACAATTCTACAAGAAAGCCAACAGACAAAGAGAATGTGGTTTAATGCATATTTTATTTGTTCAATAAGTACATTGTGATGAATACAAACAGACCAAATTTTGATAGTTAAAATTTTATGCATTTATTAATAGCTATACATATTATTTATATTCTTCATATGTAACCTATGTAGCACATATATCACAAATCTTTATATTTTAAAAAATATATAAAATATATTCTAGCTTTTTATGAGTAAGATTTTATGATTCTAGTATGTTTCAAATTCATTCCTGGGGAGCTAGATGTATGTAGAATATAAATGAAAATAAAATAAATCATGATTTGATATTTTCAGAGAAAAGCTACATATGAACAAAGTATGGTCTTATTATTTTTTAAAGATTTCTAATATTAACTCTTATACAGACCAAAAAATCCTGTTGTTTTCTTTTGAACCAGTTCAGTATTTGCAATTTGCACAGGTAATTATTTTGATTAAATAGAAGTAATGGCTGGCTAACTGGAAAGTCATTGCTTAAAGGCAGCATTTGATGTCAGAACTAATATCATGGCATTTTGTCATTAATTCTGAGATGAGACTCTGATTGACTTTTCCTGATGTTTAAATTGCAGCAGGATAGTTTCTTAATGCAGACAGAATTCCACACAAGGAAAGAAGGCAAGTCTTTGATTAGGCCTCTCACTTTTATTTGAGGATTTATTTAATGTAGAATTTGTTTAGATTTATACCAATAAATGAGAATCTTTAATATTTACATTTATTGCTGCAACAGAAAAAGAAAACATCAGTGAGAATAAATCATTTTCAGTTTCACTCAAGTAAATGAAGACATATAATATTTCATTCTGAATATTAAGTTATCCTGTGCTTCACTTTAAAGTGAATTTGTCTCATACTAATACAAGCATTACAGCAATGTTTACAATTCTCTGTGATTTCGCATGATGTATATTGTAGAAAAGTATCATTGCACAAGTATCAGTTTCCTGGAAGGAGGGCTGGACTAAAGTGGCAAAAATTTACCAATATCAGTTGATTGTTTTTTCATCCAGGAATGGATAATATGTGCAAATTCCTATGGAGATGTCATTAGACAAGAACAATTTCAAAAGAACTTTACATAGTAAGTACAAGAAATGAAGCTGACTAGCATAATACACGGAAAAATGAGTTTAAGAATCTATAAGTAAGGAGATCATGAAGGGGAAGCAAGGTAGATAATGAAGAGAAAGATACCAGAAATCCACAAAACTAGGGTATCTTATTATGAATTTAGAAAATGTCTCCGTGTGGAAATTTAAGCAGGCTGTGCTCTGGTGCTGGATAACTTAATTTGGATGCAATTTATATTTAAGTTCATTTCTGCTCAACAATAAAATAAAAATCCAAATGTCAGACACAAGACGATTTCCTCTAACTCACCTAAATACACCTTATCTATACACGGATACTGCACTCAGAGTAAATATATTTTCAACAAAATTCTATTCATTTTCTTTAAAATTTTGATCTAGAAAAGTTTATTTTGCCTATGCTTCATTTCAGAATTGTAATATAAATATTCCCTGAAAATATTTCTGAGAACCTCTATTTTAAAGCTATATCTTTAAGTATATCCAGTACTTTCTACATGAAGTATACATCAAACATCTATGTTCGGTATTTAAACTTGCAGTTTTATGTATGTAGCTGTTCATTTATTTATTTTTATTGCTACCAGGGTTTTATTGTTTAGAGGCACTTTTATTTTCAGATAGAAAGATACAGAGAGACAGACAGACATAGAGAGAGAGAGAGAGAGAGAGAGAGAGCATGATATCACAGTGCCAAGTTTCTTCCAGTGAAGTGAAGGCTAGCCTCCAACCTGAATCTTACACGTGACATAGTAGGCTCATTATACAGGTGAACTATCTTGCCAGCACCAAATTTGACACTTCTTTTTTTTATATTGACTTATTTCCTTTTGTTTCTTTTATTGTTTCTTTTGTTTCTTTTATTGTTGTAGTTACTATTGTTATTGTTATCGTTTTTGTTGGATAGGACAGAGAGATATGACAGAGGAAGGGAAAACACAGAGGAGGAGAGAAAGACAGCTTCACCGCCTGTGAAGCGACTCCCCTGCAGGTGGGGACCTGGGGGCTCGAACAGGGATCCTTATGCTGGTCCTTGCGCTGTGCGCCACCTGTGCTTAACCCACTGCACTACTGCTGACTACCAGACACTTCTTTTTATTCAGAAATGTAACACACATTAAAATTAATCTTGTGAAAATTAAAAATAATTCATTATGAATATCCGTGTCATTGTCATTAATATTACGCAAGGATATACTCTCTCTCTATATATATATATATATACACATACATACATACATACATACATATATATACATATATATGTATATATATATATATTTTTTTTTTTTTCCCACCACCAAGTCTTCACTGTTCTGAACTGACATTTTCATATATAAAGAGTGAGACAGGTGCTGAGGAGACAGCACAATGGTTATGAGAAAGACTTTCATGCCTGAGGCTCTGAGGTCCCTGGTTCATTCCCCAGCCCAACCAGAGCTGAGCAGTGCTCTGGTCATTCTCTCTATATATCTCTTTTTCCCATTAAAATGAACTAAAATATCTTTTTTAAAAAAAGATTAGTATTTTTAAAAAGAGTGAGACAAAGGAAAAGAGAGTAAGACACAAAAATATTCAGAAGTGTCCTCCAGTGCAGTGGACATAGGCTAGAAGTTAGGTACAGCATATGGCAAAGCAGTTGCCCACCCAGATGAACTATGTTTCCATCCCTTGCTGGATTTAAAATTTTTATCTCAGCTTAAAAAAGGTCATATTGCTGGGATTTGCTTTGAAAATACTTCCCAGTATTTAATTTCTTTCTATATAACTTTTAAAATTGTATCTGATTAAATGTGATGATACATTCTTTTTAGGTAATTTGAACAAAAACAAATATTTCCCACATATGAAGCATTTTCTCATATTTTCTCTCATTGTCGGCTATTCTTATAAATACCATTTTGGATCCACTTGTAATGTATGTTAAGATGGATGAGAAATATATCCAGTTTTAGTTTTCCTTACATGACTGTATGCTTATTCCAGAACCACTTATGTAAGCGTTTTTCTTTCCGTGCTAATTGGAGATGACGGCTGCTTCATCATATATGAAATTTACATAGGGAAACTGATCTTTACACTTTTGAGAAAATAGTTCGTTGACAGAAATCAGTGGGAAAATGACTAGAAAAGATGCAAGAAAATTGTTCTGGCACAATTAGATTTCATTTTTTTCTAAAGCAATATTTGACATAACAACAAAAAAAAACAAAAGATAAAAAAAAATAAAGCTATATGTTTTCTACCAATATCCCTGGTGCATTTTCCGACATTCAAATTCGTAATTCTGTTTTTAGTACTTTAAAAATAGCCCCTTTGGGAATCAAGTGACAGAAACTTTTTTATCTATAAAACCAAATTGTGACTGTAACTGATGTCATTCTAAGCTATTGGTGCTATCTTAAAATTAATTATTTTGAGCTAAATCCTCCAGCTATTATATTTTTTTCCAGTAAATTAATTAGATCACTATGATTGGAAACATTTTTTTGGTAGCATGTGCGTAAGCCCAAGTCCAACAAGCTCTTTGTCTTGTGTTTGTCACCTAGTTTATATACACACTAAAGTCATCACAAAGTTACTAGCTGAAAGAGAACTATCTTCAAAATTAAGTATATTGAAAGATATTGGTCTAAGTTGGTCTATGACATACATTATCTTACCTTATTCTTGATTTGTTTTTAGAGGGTTGGAGAACATAAACACTTTCATAATTGAGAATCTGGGCTACTCTTTTTCCTACCAGCTACACTGAAAAATACCAACATAGCAAATCTAAAAGAGACTACCTCAATCTCTGTTTTAATAGTGTTTATTATTGTAATCTTTTTAATCTGATTTAACTAGAAATTCTCTTATTTAAAAATATTGAATTATGATCCACTTATGAGATTAAGAACAGGGGGTTGGGCAGTGAGGCACCTGGTTGCATGCACATATTACCATGCACAAAGACCTCAATTCAAACTCCAGGTTCCCCCTTGCAGGGGGAAGGCTCTGCAAGTGGTGAAGCAGTGCTGCAGTTGTCTCTC
The DNA here is from genome assembly GCF_950295315.1 of Erinaceus europaeus. NCBI lineage: Eukaryota > Metazoa > Chordata > Mammalia > Eulipotyphla > Erinaceidae > Erinaceus > Erinaceus europaeus. The sequence goes on along the minus strand of NC_080166.1, from coordinate 25,594,446 downwards.
TTGTCTCTTTTCCTCAGTATCTCCCCCTTCCCTCTCAATTCCTGACTATCTCTATACAATAAGTAACTAAATAAATATAATTAAAAAGTTAAAACTGTGAGATTAGGAGAAAAAAAAAAGGGCAGAAAAATGTGTGATTTCATCATCTTCATCCTCCATAATGATCCTGATACTTATTTCTCAAAATGCATTTTCCTTTCTCGCTCTGGAATTCATTCCTTTTCTCCACAATATTTCAGACAGCATGTAATACTGACAAAAAAACTTATGCCTCTCAACTATGGAAAGAAGTTATCAGCTGAAATTAAACAAGGTATAGAAATGTTTCTAGGGTATGCATTTAAAATGGGAATTGGCTAAATGTCAAATGACTTGTGTACTCAGAAGTGATAAGGTGACTGAGTTGTTAGCATGTCAGTATGTTGATGTCACAGAAGTCTCAATAACATACACAGGGAAAGTTTCAGGTGCTGTGGAACAAGGCTGCAGTATCTCTCCTCTTTATATCTCTCACCATCTCATCTCTATCTAAAGAGCTAGAAGGAGAAGAAGAAGAAGGAGGAGGAGGAGGAGAAGGAGAAAAAGAGAGAAGAAATAGAAGGAGAAGAAGAAGAAGAAGAAGAAGAAGAAGAAGAAGAAGAAGAAGAAGAAGAAGAAGAAGAAGGAGAAGGAGAAGGAGAAGGAGAAGGAGAAGGAGAAGGAGAAGGAGAAGGAGAAGGAGAAGGAGAAGGAGAAGGAGAAGGAGAAGGAGAAGGAGAAGGAGAAGGAGAAGGAGAAGAAGAAGAAGAAGAGGAAGAAGAAGGGAGAAAAGGCATGTCAGAAGCACTGGAAGCATGGATAAACAAAGTTCAGAATAAACTGTTGTGATATATATATACCTAGACTCAATAAAAAAGTCAAAGGGGCCAGGTGATGGTGCACCTAATTAAGTGCACACATTACAGTGGGCAAGAACCCAGTACAAGCCATTTCCCATCTGCAAGGCAGAAGCTTCACAAGCAGTGTCTACTACTACAAGCAGTAGTCTCTGTGTCTCTTTCTCTTCTCCTCCTCTCTAAATTTCTCTCTGTCCCTATCTGAGGTAAGTAAAAATTTACAAAAGAAAGAGGAGGAGGAGGAGGAGGAGGAGGAAGAAGAGGAGAAGAATCCAGTGGTTCAAAAGGCTTCCCACCTGCATGGAGTCACTTTACAAGTTGTGAAGTAGGTCTGCAGGTGTTTTTCTCTCCCCCTCTATCTTCCCCTGCACTCTCCATTTCTCTCTGTCCTAACAATGATGATATCAATAATAACAACAGTAATAGATACAATAAAAATACAAGGGCAACAAAAGGGGAATAAATACTTAAGTAAATAAATAAATAAATAAATAAATTAAGGGTTCCAGTTTTTAACCATTAAGTATGATATTGACTTTAGGTGTGCTATATATGGACTCCACTATCTTCAGGAATTTTCCATCTATTCCCATTTTGTATTGTTCTGATCACAAAAGGATGTTGTATTTTGTCAAAGGCTTTCTCTCTATCTATTGATATTACTATATGCTTTTTGGTCTTGCTTTTATTAATGTGGTAGACCACATTGATTGATTTATGTATATTAAACCAACCTTGCATCCCTGAAATAAACCCCACTTGGACAAGATGAACAATCTTTTTAATATATACTGCTGTATCTGGTTGACTAGAATTTTGTTCAATATTTTAGCATCTATGTTCATCAGAGATATTGGTCTGAACTTTTCTTTTTTGGCTGTGTCCCTGTCTGCTTTTCGTATCAGAGTGATGTTGGCTTCATAGAAGCTGGAAGGGAGTATTCCTGTGTCTTCAATCTTCTGGAAGACTTTTAAAAGTAGAGGCATTAACTCTTCCTTGAAGGTTTTGTAGAATTTATTTGTAAAACCATCCGGTCCAGGCCTTTTATTCTTGGGAAGGTTTTTGATAAGAGTTTCAATTTCGTTAGCTATGATGAGCCTGTTCATATTATCTAGTTCCTCTTTATTTAATTTTGGGAGTTTTTAGGTATCTAGGAAATACTCCATTTCTTCCAGTTTCTCTACCGTGGTGGCATATAGTTGTTCATAGAAGCCATGCATGGTATGTTGAATTTTCACGGTATCTGTTGTGATATCTCCTCTTTCATTTACAATCTTATTTATTGGGGTCTTCTCTTTTTTTTGTTTTGTGAGTCCGGCTAAAGGTTTGTTGAATTTTTCACTCTTTCGAAGAACCAGCATTTACTTTCCTTGATCTTTTGATGGTTTTCTTATTTTCAATGGTATTGATTTCTGCCCTAACTTTAGTGATTTCTGTCCTTCTGGTTGCTTTAGGGTTCCTTTGTTCTTCTTCTTCTAGGTCTTTAAGATGTGCAATCAGGTTATTTGTACTTTTTCTTGTTTCCTAATGTGTGCTTATATGGCTATGAATTTCCCTCTTGGTACTGCCTTAGCTGTGTCCCAAATATTTTGATAGCTTATTTCTTCATTTTCATTCAAATCTTGAAACATTTTAATTTCTTCCTTAATTTCCTCTTTGACCCAGTAATTGTTAGGTAGTGTACTATTGAGCATCCACGTTTTGGGACTCTTACTAATCTTTTGTTGATTGTTAAGTGTTAGTTTAATTCCACTGTGGTCTGAGAAGATGCGTGGGATGATTTCAATGCTCTTGAATTCGCTGATGCTCTCTTTGTGGCCTAACATATGGTCTTTCCTTGAGAATGACCCATATGGACTTGAGTAGAATGTGTTCACTCCAGTTTCTTGTGATGAATGATTCTGAAAATGTCCAATACTTCTAGTTTATCTGTCTCCTCATTTATCTCCCTCATTTCTTTATTGATTTTTCTAACTGGATGATCTGTCAAGTTGAGAGAGTGGGGTCTTGAAGTCCTCTATTATGACTGTGCTGCTGTTAATATATTTCTGTAGCTCTTTCAGTAGATGTTTGATGTATTTATATGACTTCTCATTGGGTGCATAAATGTTAATAATTGTTAAGTCTTCTTGGTTGACTGATCTTCTGAGCATTAAGTAATGTCCATACCTATCTTTTAAAATTTTATTTATATTAAAGTCTACCATGTCAGATATGATAATAGCTGTTCCTGCCCTTTTTCTGTGGGCCATTTGTTGGTATGCTTCTAATTCTGCTTCTAAAACCCCTTCTGTCTCATTGGTTTAATCCCCCCTGCTTAACACTGTATTCTATTTACATAACCACTGTTAACTAAGCACCACCCTGCCTGCAGGGCATTGGTTTAATCCCCACTGGTTCATGATGTCTTTTTGCTCTGCCCCCTCTCCTTGTCACACCCTGATTTTTACCAATCTCTTTTCACTCCACCCTTTCTATGTCACATCCTGTTCCCACCCTATTTGATGAGTATATATATATATATATATATTTGGTGAGTATATATATATATAGACAGGATTGTGATTAGAGATAGCTTATCTTAGATTGTGCTGCATTCCGCATGAATAAAGACTGAAATGTGTACCACCCAGCCATGAGTCCCTGGTCGTCTGTCTCCCGCCCACGAATCTAGCTGGGCAGCCATTGTCTTGTATGAAAGTTTTCCATCCTTTCATTTTGAGGCTGTATTTGTCTTGTTTAGTTAGGTGGGTTTCCTGTAGACAGCATATTGTTGGATTTTTTTTTTCTGATCCATCTTCTTATTCTGTTTCTTTTAATATGTGAATTCAGGCCATTGACATTTATTTATATCATAGATTGAAGATATTTTAATGCTATTATTGTAGATTTTTAGAGTGTTTTGATATATGAGAATACCATTTTTGGTGGTCTGACTGTTTATAAGAGTCCTTTCAGAACTTCTTTCTGGGCAGGCATGATGATAGTTGATTCTTTCAACTGTTGCTTGTCTGAGATGGTTTTTATGCCTCCATCTAGTCTGAATAACAGTTTATCAGGATACACTAGTTTTGGTTGAAAGCCTTTCTCACTGAGCACTCCATAGATAACTTGCCATTCTCTCCTGGCCTGTAGTGTTTTTGTGGAGAAGTCTGCTGCTAATATTATGGGTTTTCCTCTGTAGGTGACTCTTTCTTTTTTCTTTTGCAGCCTTCAGGATCCTTTATTTATCCTTATTCCTTTCCATTCCAAATCTAATGTGTCTTGGTGTCTTTAAGTCTGGGTTAATTCTGTTTGGGATGCTCTGAGCTTCTTGAACCTTTATGTCTTTGATGTTTTCTAGGTTAGAGAAGTTCTCAAATATTATGTCCTAAAGAATGCTTTCTTCCCCTCACTCTTTCTTCCTCTGGTAAGCCAATAATGCATATATTGTTTCCTTTGAAGTTATCCTATAGGTCTCTGTTGTTGTTTTCAGTATCTCTTAATCTCTTTTTGATATCTCTTATTTCTTTTCTAGTTGTCTCTAATTCATCCTTGATCTTCCTAACTCTGTCTTTAGCCTCATTGATTCTTTCTCTCTCCCCTGTACTTTTTTATGTAATTCATCTATTTTGTTACCGTGTTCTGATACTGTTTTAGCTTGTTCAGCTAGTTCTGATATTAGCTCAGCTATTTCAGCTTTCAGCTCTCTAATAACCTTGAGATAATTAGTGTTTTCCTCCAGAATCTCATTTGTTTCTTCTGCATTTCTGTTGACAATTCTTTCAAACTCCTTGACTATTTCCTTAACAAGGCTTTGTATGTTGACCTCACTATTTTGTAGTTTAAACTATGGGAGGCTTTTAGCTGGACGTTTGTCCTGGTTCATTTCTCCAATATTTCTTCTTGTTGGTGTAACCATTCTATATAGTATGTCTTAAGGTCCCTCTCTCAGTAATTTTCAAATTACTGATCATTCTTGCCTGGATTGACTTGTATCTAAGTAAGGTACTTAGGAGTTTACAGTTGTGGAAATTACCAGTTGTTTCAATATTATTTCAATCCCTGAGTTGGAGCACAGTGGCTGTTAAATCCTCTTCTTTGTTCTTTTTTCCCCTGTAGACTAGGGGAACCTGAGGGCTTTAAAACTATAAGCATGTTTCTTAGCTTAATCACTCACTCCTGACCAAGAGATAAAGCAAGGTGGGGGAGAGATAATACAGTGGTTATGCTAAGAGACTCTCACACCCCAATGATCCAAAGCTCCAGGCTCAATTTAGCTTTTCTGCCAAGCCATGCAGCACTGCTGAGCCCTGTGAGTTTCTAAACAAGTCCTGCTTATTGTCTGTAGATTCTGAGGCAATTATTCACCATCTTCTCATCAGGAGTACAATGTGGAAAGGCTCCCACTATACAGCCCCACTGCTAGGCCACTGAAGTGTAGCTCTTCTCCTGAGTTTCCTGGTCAGTTTTCTATTCCCAGATATCAGGACAGGGCCTCCCCTCTGCTGTTCTTTCCTCTGAGGGCAGTACTAGTGGAGACTCACAATTGCATTTGGTGAGTTTTAGGGGGAATCCTCTTCTCCCTTCAGCAGTTTTTTTGTTGGTAAAATAGATTGGAGGTGGTATATCAACTGGTAAACTGCCAGACTGTCAGTAGCCTCTCAATCTCTCTTTAGACTCCTCTCTGTCCACGAGTCACACATGTTTGCACTCACCGGTGGTTTGGTGGGTTCCTGAAGTAGTTCTAGTCCTGCCTTGTTGTGTCCCAGGTGGCCTCCTTTGGTATACCTCACTTAAAGCAATTTTACATTTAACTCAATGATCATGAATGCATCAAAGTACTTAAAGATGCTTATCTTAGTTGTCTGGTTGATAGTCTGAGAAGATTCCAGGTTTTTGAAATCTCTACTCAATTCAAATGACTAGACTGAATACATCAAGATATTACCAATATAATGAATTGCTCTGTCTTTCTTTAGTCCAAAGCTAAACTATTACATTTTCTAAGTTGATATAGCATGCTACATTAAAGTATTAAATATTAATTTGCCACAATTAATCTCTATTTAAATAAATTATTTACAATTAATATGTAATAACTCTAATAAAATTTTTCCTTTTGAATCTTTGGCAAGCTATTTAATCCCTTTAAGTAATAAGAAGATTCTACATAAGAGATAATTTGCTTTGTGAAGTTAATAGTCTAATATAGGAAACACTGAGTAGAGGAAAAATTGTAATTTACTAGTAGTGTTATAGATGGAATATCATTATTTATCTGTCTGTTTAAAAGGCTCTTTCCTGTTCTAAGAATGTCATAAGTTCCCTTTATGGGAGTCTTTCTTTCTGATACAATAAATTAGAGATGTTATCTAAAAATATCAAGGTGGTCTACTGTCATTTTTTATATCAGTTGAAGATAAAAGAGTAGGACTTTTGTTTCCCCTGTGACTTGGTAATTTAAGAGAAAAATATATTGCCTATAGTTCCCTATTCAAAAGTATGGCTTAAGATGTATTATGCCAGATACTTTTCTTCTGAGTACACCTGATGCCTGAAAATCATTGGTTTATTTTTACCAACTAGTTGAAACTCTCTCGAGATTCACAACATTTCAGTTTACTCTTTACAAGAAAAAATATCCTATTTATGGAAACAAATACTAAATGATTTAAAAATCTAGGACAATAAAATATTTTGATTTTCCTTAAAAAATGTCTACACATAAAAAATGTATTGTCCAAGAAGGATAACAGAGGACCTAGTGGTGGTTGTATTGTTCTATGGAGAACTGGGAAATGCTTATCTTAGTTGTCTGGTTGATAGTCTGAGGAGATTCTCATGCATGTACAAACTATTGTATTTACTGTCAAATGTAAAGCATTAATTCCCCAATAAAGAAATTAAAAATAAGAATGTATTGTAATGACTTAATATAAATTTTGAATTTTATATTAGTCAATTCTATGTCAGTTTAAAGTCTTTAGTAGTTATCAATGAGATCTCTATACAAAATAGGTATTTTGTGTGAACTATTACCAAAGAACTATCTCACAAGAATGATGTCAGTTTCAAAGAAATTTTTTACTGTTATTTTGATGAGAAAAAAGTAAGAAGTTAAGGGGGTCGGGTGGTAGCAAAGCTGATTAAGCATGCATAAGGTGCAAAGGGCAAAGACCTGCTTAAGAATCCCGGTTGGAGCCACTGGCTCCCCACCTGCGGGGGCCGGACAGGGGGTCATTTCACAAGAGGTGAGGCAGGTTTGCAGGTGTCTAACTTTGTCTCCCTCTCTCTGTCTTCCCTACCTCTCTCCATTTCTCTCTGTCCTATCCAACAACAATGACATCAATAACAACAGTAACTGTAATAACAACAAGAGCAACAATGGTAACAAAAATGGAGAAACAAAATGGCCTCCAGAAGCAGTGGGTTCACAGAGCCAGCACCGAGCCCTAACAGTAACCCTGGAGGCAATAAAAAAAGAAGAAATTAAATTGTATATGTTAAGCTATACTACTTTACTACTTGATATTTGCTATATACATGAGTTGTGAAATAACTTCAATATTGAACCTAAGTAATGTATCCATCATCTACAGTCATTATTAGTTGCCATTTTACTTTCTTTCTTTTCAAATATCTGAACATGTATGATCTATCTTTTTAGAAGATTCAAGTATACAATACAATACTGTTAACAGCTGCCATATGGCAGCACATGTGATACACTGAGTTAATTTACCTTGCACACTTCAAACTTTGCAATCCTATGTCAGCATCTTCCTACTTTTCTCTTTCTCAGTACCAACCACCTCTTCTCTCAGCTCAATGAGTTTGACTCAGATTCTACTCATAAGTAAAATTATGCCATATTTGAGTTTCAGTGCCTCACTTACTTAATAGCCTAATGTTCTTCAAGCCCAACAATGCTGTTATAAATGACAGTTTTCTTATTTTTTATGACTAATTAATACCCAGATGAAACTGAGGCAAAATTTTGCCTTAAAATAATGTAGATTTTATTTTATTTCTAACCACTGATTTTTGGACAGGGATTGATGGTTTATAGTGCAATGTTAACTCATGGGTACAATCTCTTGTTTCCTCATGAAAGTTGTCTGTCAAAAGCTCTCACCCACAATTTAGATCCTTTTTCAATTATCATGCAACAGGATCTCAAGATTCCCTTCATGCCTCCCTGAATCCTCTTGCCCAGAGTCCTTTGCTTTGATGCAATACAACCAACCTAGTCTAAGTTTTGTTTTGTGTTTTTTTTTCTTTCCTTATTTATTTTTTTAATTTTTATTTATAAAATGAAATATTGACAAGAATATAGGATAAAGGGGGTAGAATTCCACATAGTTCCTACCACCAGAACTCTGTATCTCATGCCCTTCCTTCAAAGATTTCTTATTCTTTATCCCTTTGGGAGTATGGAACCAGGATCATTATGGGGTACAGAAGGTGGAAGGTCTGGCTTCTGCAATTGCTCCCCTACTGAACATGGATGTTGGCAGGTCAATCCATATTCCCAGGCTCACTTTCCCTAGTGTGGCAAAGGTTTGAAGATGTGGGGTTCCAGGACACATTGTTGAGGTTGTCTGTGCAGGGAAGTCAGGTTGTCATCCTGGTAACATCTGGAACCTGGTGGCTAAAAAAGAGTTAAGGTAGAAAGCAGAACAAGTTGTTGACTAATCATGAACCTGAAGGCAAGAATATTGCAGATGAAGATTTTGGGTCTCCATTTTGGAAAAAGTGAATAGGCCTATTTTAGGTATATTCCAGAGGGCTCATGACTTTACCAGTTTTTGCCTGAGCATGAAAGCTACCATGCAGGTGGACCCAAGGTATTGTCTGGGGAGAGGGTGTCATAATTGGAAAAAGGGACTAGAAAGCTGGATCAGGGAAGAGAGTAGCTCCGAATATTGGGAAAGTATATAAATATTGTTAACTATAAACTCTACTGATTTAATCTGGGGCCCTAAGTAACCTCTACATCCCTGTATGTCTGAGCTTGCATTCTGTGGCCACAGCTAGGAACATTCCAGGCTGCAGTAATTTCAGGACTCATCTTCCTCATGTGGTAGGGGGGTATGTTGCCCAACTTCCCTTTAGAGAATGGAACATTCTCTACCATTGTTGATCCACATTGAGGGAAAGATCCTATAGGGGCCCACAAAGGGGCCTATTATGCTCTTCCTGATAAAGATCTAGGCCTATTATGTCTGTGTGGGAATCCCAGGACTCCCTAGCTAGGGCCCCAGTTGATGGGGTGGCCTGGTAGTAACTAAAGAATCGTCATTAAAATATTCCAGTCTTTTGTCCTTATCTACCTTTTGTAGTCCTTACTTTGTCTGACAAGTTTAGCTTTGTAGTGATTGAGGGAAGTGAAATAGTAAGAAGATAGGTGGGTATTTATGTCTAAGCAGAAACTAGAAACTCTTTTGATTAGGTACTTTATGGTGTCTTTTTATGTCTTTCTACTTGCTTGCTGCATGTATTGACTCACTGCAAATTACTGTGCACTTTTTATTTAAGGTATATATTTTCCCCTATCTTATGGATACATGTGTACATATGCTCTGTCTCATGGGCCCTTGTCTATATCTAGGTTTTGAGGCTTTATTAGGAAATGCACCACCCAAATGGAATTAAGGAGTCCTATAAGCTAGGAAAAGTCTCAGCAGAGTATTGAAGCTAGAAGGTTGACTTTTCATGCCTGACTTCTCTGGACACGGTCTGAAGTGAAACATCCCAAAGTGGTACTGGTTGCATTGATTAGGTTAGGGTCAGAAGATACAGTATAGATTGTTATGTCCTTATTTCTTAAGGAGCAACTATAAGCAATTTCTGAAGTATTGCTTTATAAGCAATTTCTTAAGGAGCATCTATAAGTGGGTAGGACTATAAGTGAGATAATATGGTATTTGCTCTTCTCTATTGGCTTAATTCACTTAGCATATCTTCAAGTTCCATCAAAGATAAAGCAAAGGAGATGGCTTCATTATTTTTAATAGCTGAGTAGTATTCCTTTGCATATATATACCACAACTTCTTAGTTATGCATTTATTTATTTGAAATCTAGGTTTCAATCAATTTTTCCTCTCTCATACGAATTAAATGATTTATATAAAGAAAACACAAGTAGGACCTGAAATGGAATTGGCGTATTGCACCAAAGTAAAAGACTCTGGGGTGGGTGGGTGGGGAGAATACAGGTCCATGAAGGGTGATAAATGACATAGTGGGGGTTGTATTGTTAAATGGGAAACTCGGGAATGTTATGCATACACAAACTATTGTATTTACTGTTGAATGTAAAACATTAATTCCCCAATAAAGAAATAAATTTTAAAAATGATTTATATTACTACAAGTTAATAGAAGAGTGCATAAACACCATTCCCACTACCAGAAGACTGTGTCCCATTCAACCCCCCCCCCCCCAACCCCAGTGAAGCAAACATCTGCCCTCACCCTCAACCCAGAGATTATTACTTTGGTGCCCTACTCAAAACTTAGTCAAATCCTGCTTTGAGTTTCCCTTTCTGTTCTTCTTCTGTTTATGAGTGGGATCATCCCATTCTTGTCTTTGTCTTTCTGAGTTAGCTCACTTAACATAATTCCTTCTAGCTCAGATCTATAGAGATGTAGAGGTCACACAGGCTCCTAAGCTGTATATGGGTCCCATGTCACATCAAATCAATGAGGTTTACAGTCAACAATAGGTCCACCTGCATATCAGGTGCCAGGCTCAGAAAAAAAAACCAAAAACCTAGCATAGTCATGGGCCCTTTTAAATATAACTAAAATAGGACTACCAAATATCTACAAAACAGAGAACCTCAAATCTTCATCTGAACTATTCAAGCCTTTAGGTTCATTCAACAATTTGTTTGGCTTTATATGTTAACTCTTTTTTCAGCCACCAGGTTCCAGATGCCAACTGGACTTACCTGGACAGACAACCCCACCAGTGTGTCCTGGAACCCACTTCTCCAGAGCCCCACCCCACTAGGGAAAGAAAGAGACAGACTGGGAGTATGGATCGACCTATCAGTGCCCATGTTCATCGGGGAAGCAATGACAGAAGCCAGACCTTCCACCTTCTGCATCCCATAATGACCATGTTCCCACAGGGATAAAGAATAGGAAAGCTATCAGGGGAAGGTATGGGATACAGAGTTCTGGCAGTGGGAATTGTGTGGAGTTGTACCCCTCTTATCTTGTAATTTTTGTCTGTGTTTCCTTTTTATAAATAAAACTTTAAAAAAAAATCTAGTTTTCTTTTAAGTTTGGGTTGTTATGAACTGTGCTGCTATGAATATAGGTTTATATAGATCTCTCTTGTTAGGTGTTTTTGTTTCCTTTGGGTAAACCCTCAGAGGAGAAATTGCTGGATCATTAGGAAGGTTAATTTCTAGTGTTCTGAAAAAAATCTCCAGACTATGTTCCTCAAAACTTGGGCCAATTTATATTCTCATAGGCAGTTCGAAAGTATCCCCTTGCCGCTGCACCCTCTCCATAATTTGTTGTTACTGTTCTTTCTAAGGTATGACATTCTCACAGGTGTATGGTACTATCTGATTTCTGTCTTTATTTGCATTCCTCTTATAACAACTAACTTTGAGCACTTTCTCATATTCTTTTGGCCCTTTGGAATTCTTCCTCTGTGACAGTTCTGATCATTCCCTCAACTCAAGATAAGGAAAAGGTTTAAATGTTCTTTAACAAACAAGAATTTATCTGTTTTATTGAAGTATTAGAAGATAAATTCTTGGGGGTCGGGCAGTAGTGCAGTGGGTTAAGCGCAAGTGGCAAAAGCGCAAGTACTGGTGTAAGGACCCCAGTTCGAGTCCCTGGGCTCCCCACCTGCGGGGCAATGGCTTCACAGGTGGTGAAGCAGGTCTGCAGGTGTCTATCTTTCTCTCCCTTCTCTGTCTTCCCCTCCTCTCTCCATTTCTCTCTGTCCTATCCAACAATAAACAACATGAACAACAACAATAATAACCACAACAAGGCTACAACAACAAGGGCAACAAAAGGGGAAAAAATGGCCTCCAGGAGCAGTGGATTCATGGTGCAGGCACTGAGCTCCAGCAATAACCCTGGAGGCAAAAAAAAAAAAAAAGATCAATTCTTGAATTCTTGTGTAAATTATGACTGACTTGAACTCCAGGCAAAGTGTATATGTTCTAGATTTTTAGTTTTCTTATAGAAACAATAATTTATTCTTTTATTTTGGCCTCCAGGGTTATCACTGGGGCTGAGTGCCTGCACTATGAATCCACTGCTCCTGAGGATTCATACATATATATATATACAGAGAGAACTCTATAGGGAAAGGGAAGATAAGAGAGGCACAGAGATAGATAGACACCTGCAGACCTGCTTTGACACTTGTGACCTGACCACCCCTGCAGTGGGGGGAGGGAGGCTGGAATCAGAATCCTTGCACTGGTCCTTGCCCTTTGTACTGTACTCACTTTACCCAATGCACCACCACTGCCTGGCCCCCACAATAATTTATTCTAAAAAACTGTACTGAAAAGATGTCTCTAAAATTAAGAGATATTTAGTTATGATTGAAATTAATTTAATACTATGCCTTACTCTAGTAAAATTATGCATCTAACTGTAGCTGAAATAAAATAATGCTATTTCTGAAAGCTTTAATATTCATTTTATCCTTACACAGAAAAAACCTTCTAATGTATCTAAAAAGGAATGGTAAAAACTTATGTGTGGGTCACTGTATTTCAAATAAAGCTTCCCTGAAAACTTAAATTCATAGAGTTTACTCTTAAGCATCAAGATGTTCAGAAGGTGCAAATTATTCTTAAGTTACATTTATCTCTTATTCTCTGTGAATATTAATCTTTTATACATATTCTGATTTTTTAAGATCATCAGTTCACTACCTCTCTATTCAACAGATCAGATGAATTTATAGCATATTTTAAGAAAATTATCATTCTGACTTATAAGTTGGTTTTAGACTCCCTTAGCCAAGTAGAGATGAAAATTTCATCTCCTGTAGAAATGAAAATTTCTGAGCTAACAAATAAGGTTGAATTTATAAAATTACAAAGCTAACAGCTAGATATTGAGACATGACAGATGTGTTGTGATAAAAAATTAAAATGCATTTTGTCAATTAATATTAATGAGACACAACAGTAGTTAGTTTTCTATTTGTGAAAATAAAAGCACCCGGAAGAGCCTTTTTTTACATATAAAAAGGGTGTTAGGTTAAAAAAACATTAAAATTTGAGGAAACAATTTTATAAGAAATATATGTAATACTAAAATATTTATTTACCTGTTTATTGAACATTAGGAAAATTTATATTTCTCAAAACTCTAGTATAATGAAATGACTGTAAAATGTTGGGCCATTGTGAATATTCATTAATGCAATAGCAGATTTTGACTCAATTATATATGAAGTGATGTTTATATAATAGTACACATACATATTATTTTTAAAAGTCAGATATAGTGTTGAAAATTAAAATCATTCTCATCTCTAAAAATCACTCACCATGTATTGGAGGAAGAGGGACTGGCACTTGTTTCTGCAACATTTAAAAAACCATTCATGCCTTAAACTTATCTCAGCAAAGAATTGAGGAGAGAGCATGGTTTTCAGAAAATTTGTTTTATTCAGGGAAAACTGAGAACATTCACATGTTAGGCTGAGAGACAGAGAAAGAGAGAGAGAGAGAGAGAGAGAAAGAGAGAGAGAGAAAGAGAGAGAGAGAGCAAGAGAGTGAGAGCGAGAGAAAGAGAGAGCTCCCTCACTCACATGTTGATGGGATGACCTGGACAGAGAGACTGAGCTATGTCTAAAGGTCTAGCTTTTTTTTTTTTTTAAGTTTTTATTATTTTTTTGGTTATTATTTATTTTCCCTTTTGTTGCCCTTGTTTTGTTATTGTTGTAGTTATTATTGTTGTTGTTGTTGTTGGATAGGACAGAGAGAAATGGAGAGAGAAGGGGAAGACACAGAAGGCGAGAGAAAGGCACCTGCAGACCTGCTTCACCGCTTGTGAAGCGACGCCCCTGCAGATGGGGATCCTGGGGCTTGAACCGGGATCCTTAGGCCTTGCGCTTCGTGACACCTGCGCATAAACCACTGTGGTACCGCTGACTCCCAAAGGTCTGGCTTTTAACACCAAGCCCTGCCTTGACCTTTCCAAGCCTCACCTGTCACCACTCCCATTTTCTTTGTGTTACCCTCCAGGTACGTTCTGCCCCTCAACAATCACATTTTGTTAAAGTGGATTACACACAACTAAGTGTGGCTTCAAGTGGGGAGAAAAATATTTACACTTTATTTCCTAGTTTACTATTAATATGATCTCCCCAAAACTATATCTTTATTTATAACTGAAACTAAAATTGCTAATAACTAAGCAGTACATTTCCACCATGGATTCTTTTGGGATGAGACAGGTGTAATAAAGAAGAGGAAAAAGAAATGAGAATAATTTAAAGTTTCTGCCACAAAAGATTTTGACTTAATGCAAGTCATTTCTGGGTGTTTTAAATGCTTCATGGAAATAGGATGATAAACAAAAGCTAAATAAGTATGCCTGGCTATCTCAGCATACAGATACATGGAAAGCCTGACCAAGAATAGTCTGTCTAGTCAGACTTTCATTTTTATAAAACACACACACACACACACACACACAGAGAGAGAGAGAGAGAGAGAGACTGACTCTTTTCCTGCATTGTTTATAGACTTCCAGCTGTGACACTAAGTAATTTATGTATTTTTATGAGCCCCACAGTGAGAGTCTAGACAGCTTTCTCTGCTTATTTGCCTTTAGTGATTGTATTTATCCCAAAGTTGAGCCTTGTTTGCCAAATATCCCTCATATCCAACCTCTTTCTCAGGAAAAAAAAGAAAGAATAAAAATCAATTATGTTTTTCTTCAGTACATTCCCCATTTCATGAACCCATATCAATTTCTGACCATCTCTTTAGTTGTGGGCATCTCTTGTCCATAAGTATTGTGGTTCCTCCCCTTTAAATGTTTCCACTGGCCTGTAGTAACAGTTTCCATATAATCTTTAATCTTTTTCTATTTTTGTCTTTGTAGGTTCAGAAAATCACTTGTTGATCATACTTGAGCTTTGTATATTTTTAAAGAGACAGACGAGAAGTGTTCTTTTTTGTTAATTTTTTATATTTATTTATTTATTTTCCCTTTTGTTGTCCTTGTTTTTTACTGTTGTAGTTATTATTGTTGTTACTGGTGCCATTGTTGTTGGATAGGAAAGAGAGAAATGGAGAGAGGAGGGGAAGACAGAGAGGGGGAGAGAAAGATGGACACCTGCCGACCTGCTTGATCGCCTGTGAAGCGACTCCCCTGCAGGTGGGGAGCTTGGGGCTGGAACCAGGATCCTTAAGCCAGCCCTTGGGACTGGAAGGGTTCTTACTGATAAAATGACATTGAAAATGTGTTTACCTCTTCCAGCTCCTGACAAGTAAAAGTTGGGAAAGTCTTCTTATTCCTGTGTTTGTCATAAATTACAAGAAGCAACATATAAAAAATTCAAATACTACAATAAGGAAAGGAGAATGTACTTCCAGTTTTGGAAAGGTGGTGACACAATGAAATCATGTAGTTCTTCAGAACTTAGTTCTTAGAACTTAGTTCTTAGTTCTCTTAGTTCTTTAGAAACTCAAGTAATCAAAGAAGCATGAGACAAGGGGGAAAAAAAACACATCAATACTCTGTACACCTCCCATACATGAGGGAGAGACTCAGAAATTCTAAGTAATTCACTTCTTTGCCCATCATGATTTAATGAACTCGGGGGGCACTGAGAAGAAAGAGGTGGAGGCAGGAGGCGCACCTGGTTAAGCACACACAGTACTAAGCTCAAGCGCCTGGCTCCCCACCTGCAGGGGGAGACACTTCACGTACAGTGAAGCAGGTCTGCATTTCTCTCCCTTCTTCCCCCCCCCATCCCCTCTCAACTTCTCTCTGTCCCATCCAATAAAAAATGGGGGGGCAGGAGAAGAGGACATGGCCAAGGAGAACAGTGGATTCCTAATGCCAGCACTAAACCCCAACAATAACCTTGTAAGCAAAAAGAGAGTGAGAGAGAGGAAGGAAGAAGCGTGGGTCATTAACAGTATTACCAGAAAAGATTGCAGGTGAAAGCAAAGCAAATGAACTTAAAGTCTACCCCTGCCACAGGCCAAGTCCTTCTCCCTGGAAGAAGACTTTTTCTCAAAACCATTATTGCTCTATATCTAGGATCAATCTTAGTTACGAAATTAACTTTTTGCCAAATACATACGTGGGGTGCACAGAAGTAGCAGATTCACTATTTGCATTCTAACAGTTTGTTTTTAAAATAGAGACCTAGACCTATCATGTCTGTGTGGGAATCCCAGGACTTCCTAACTAAGGCCCCAGTTGATGGGGTGGCCTGGTAGTAACTAAAGAATTGTCATTAAAATATGCCAATCTTTTGTCTTTATCGACCTTTTGTAGTCCTTACTTTGTCTGACGTCTACACGAGTTTGGCTCATCTGTATTTTCTTCCCCTCCCTTACAACAGTTGGGAGCAACTGTGGTAGTTGTTAACTGGAATATAAGAACAGAATCCTTACCCATACTCTAGAAAAAATATGCATCTTCTTGGTATGATGGTGTCTGTGTGGACTTAATTAGCCTGAAGGACTACTGGTCAGTATAATGCCTTAGAAATAAGTGGATTCTATCTAACAAGAACAATCTACTGAAATGGGTAACACGATGAACTTAAATAACTTTTCCCTTTAGTTTTTATTTGTTAAGAGTGAATATTGGGCTTGAAGCAAAAGAAATAAATCCAAACTCAAACTTGTTTTAGCAAAACAGAAGTGATTTCTGGAACAAATTACTGGGTTACTAGAGGGCTCTATTTGGCTTTGATATCTGGACTGATTTAGAATTTTCATCTTAATCTTGAAAGATGGTAGAAGCTGAAATAGAGCCTACAATTTAGTTATTTGGGGGTCCACCTACCTCTGGCTCCTAAGAATCCCATATCCTTGTTTGTACTAAGAGAATAATGCTTTATTGAAAGTAGAAATTAACATTGCACAGTGTGAGTACAAAAGGGCAGTTAAGAGAAAGCACTGTGCCTCCTTCATCCTGTGAAAGCTAGGAGAAGGGGTCAGAGCATAGGAGCATATCCGGCCCTGCACTCCCTCCCTCTGACTGCAAAGGTCATAAAACGCAACAGATGGAGACAGATGTGAGCACCAGAAGAACAAAGGCAAGGCAGAAGCACACTTGCTGTGGGTCTGCCCTTACTCTGAAGGGACTATAAAGCTGGGAAGACCAGGTCTTCATATCTCTCTGTCTCAGGGATCTACATGCGTATATGGCTTGTACTTCTTTTCTGTCCTTACTTTCTCTCAATAAATGTTCATCTTCTCAATGATTCCCTGTGATTCTTCCATGTTGAAGCCAAGAGAGAACTGGGGAATGGTCCCAGAGAGGTGCTCTTGTTCATCTCTTCAGGAGGCAGAGACATTCCATTCCAAATCTACTGGCTACTGCCCCAAAGGCTTTTTTCTCCCATCTTTAAATGGTTTCAGTTCTCCATTGGATGTTTTCAAGCAAGTCTGTTGAGGGACAGGAGGTACCGGGGGAGGATACCACCCAGAAAATGGAAGAGGTGACAGGTGTGGCTTAGAAAGGTGGAAGGGGATCTAGGGTGTTAAAAGTTAGATGGGTGGGCTTCTCTCTCTCTGTCTCTGTCTCTGTCTCTCTCTCTGTTTGTCTGTCTAGGTCATCGTGTGAGTATGAACTCTGCTCTACTCTCTTCCTCTCCTTCTCTCTCTCTGACTAATCTTAATTTTCCCAAATAAAATTTAAAATTCCTGAAAATCATGCTCTCTCCTCAATTCTTTGTTGAGATAATAATACATGATGAACTTTTTAAATTTGGAGGGAGCAAGCGTCCACCCCCTTTCTTCCCCCAATACAAGTCCATTCCATGTTCTTTTGTAAATCACTTAAATGTTTTCAAGTATGGAAGTAGGTGAGCAGGGGTTCCTTTTACCACAGAGGAGTCCTTTTTATTTCATGTTTCAAGTAACCGCTTCTAAGCCCACAGGGCTTTATTTTTTTCATTAATTAAAAAAAAATTTATTTATTGGGGGTCGGGCAGTAATGCAGGGGTTAAGCGCAAGGACCTGTGTTAAGGATGCAGGTTCGAGCCCCTACCTCCCCACCTGCAGGGGGTCGCTTCACAGGCCGTGAAGCAGGTCTACATGTGTCTACCCCCCCCTCCCCTGGCCTTCCCCTCCTCTCTCAATTTCTCTCTGTACTATCCAATAACAATGACAGCAATAACAACAACAATAAACAACAAGGGCAAAAAAAAAAAAAGGAAAAAAATAGCCCCCAGGAACAGTGGATTCATAGTGCAGGCCTGGAACCCCAGTAATAACCCTAGAGGCAAAAAATAATTATTCACTATTATTATTTTTTATATTAAAGAATTACATGTAGACAGAGGTTTAAATTCATACCATTTCTACCACCAGAGTTCTGAATCTTCACTCTCCCCACTGCAATCCACCACACTTCCCCTGAGGTTGCTCATTTAGGCCAACCATCATCTCTACAATTATCTGTCCACATTCATGCATAATCCCTCCCCCTTTTTTAAGGTCTTTGTATTTATTTATTTATTATTCCTTTTGCTGCCCTTGTTGTAGTTATTATTGTTGTTGCTATTGCTGTCATTGTTGTTGGATAGGACAGAGAGAAATGGAGAGAGGAGGGGAAGGCAGAGAGGGGGAGAGAAAGATAAACACCTGTAGACCTGCTTCACTGCCTTTGAATGGACTCCCCTGCAAGTGGGGAGCTGGGGGCTCGAACCGGGATCTTTATGCCCGTCCTTGCACTTTGCACCATGTGCGCTTAACCCAGACTCCCTCCCCCCCTTTTTTTTTGATTCAATCCTCTCTTCCCTCCAAGCCACCCATAACTATTCCCATATGTCCCTCTCCTTTTCCTTCTCTCTCTCTGGATGCTGATGGAGATGGAGTTCAGAATCCTCTTATCTTCATCCTATCACTTCTCCCCAACTGGAAATATGGATCAAGGTTGTTTGGGGGAGGCAGAAGGTAGGAGTTCTGCTTTCTGTAGCTGCTTCTCCGCATGGGTGTTGACAGATCAAGTCATACCCCAAGACAGTTTCTGTCTTTCCCTAGTGGACTAGAGCTCTCGAGATGGAAGGGTCCAGGACACACTGGTGAGGTCATCTGTCCAGAGAAGTTGGGATGGAGTCATGGTAGCATCTGTAGCTTGGTGTCTGGAAGGTGGCATAACCTAAATTGAGATAAGATGGTTAATGAACAGGAACCAGAAAGTAGGATTAGAGCAGATGAGATCTGGGATTTTAGGGTAGAAGAAAGCTAGCAGCTAGATCCATTTTAGGCATGTTCCTGGAGGCACACAACTATGGTAGTTTTGGTTGAGTTTGGTGGCTATTCTGAGGTTGGATAAGAATATTGTCTGAGAGAATGGTGTCAGTAAAGAAAAGGACTAGAAAGTTGGATTAGGGCAGAAAGTAGTTCCTTTTCTGTGGCTAAAATTAACTGTTTGCCTCCATTCACCTTATTCAAGGCATATATATATAGCACCAGAGTCTGTGTAATCTCTAAGTCCCTGTTGGTCTGAGCTTACAGCTCTTATTTCAGGACCAGTCTTTTTTGAGTGGCAGGGCAGGATATCCCCAGCCTCCTTCAGAGACTGAGGCTATCCCTACTGTGTTTGCTTTGTGGTGAGGACAAGGGCCTGGGAGGGCCCACAAGATGCCATTCCTTATGGAAATGACATATGGTAGTGGAGAGAGCGATGTTTAAGAGGTCTAGGCCCAGGAGTCAGGCGGTAGCACAGCAGGTTAAGCTCAGGTGGCAAAAAGCGCAAGGACCAGCAGAAGGATCCAAGTTCGACCCCCTAGTTCCCCACCTGCAGGGGAGTCGTTTCACAGGCAGTGAAGCAGGTCTTCAGGTGTCTTTCTCTCCCCCTATCTGTCTTCCCCTCCTCTCTCCATTTCTCTCTGTCCTATCCAATAATGAATGACATCAACACACTTTACCATAGTAGAGGACCTCATTCCTCGCATTTCCATCATCCACATGGACTGGTATTGGTGTATTGCACAGAGCAAAGGACTCAGGACTGTGGAGTATGGGGGGGGGGCTGGCTTTCAGGTCCTGGTTCATGATGGTGGAGGAGTACCAAGGATGGGGTTGAGAGTTTATCAACAGCTGGGTTTACTGTAAACCATTACTTCCAACATTACCTTCCCCCCACCAAAAAAAAAAAAAAAAGCTTCATAGTGTTGAAGTTAGAAAATTACAGGAAGTAGGGGGTTGGGCAGTAGCATAACCGGCTAAGCACACATGGTGTAAAGCTCAAGAAGGGCAAAGGGATCCCGGTTGGAGCCCCCTCCCCTCCCCACCTGCAGGCGGGTCACTTCACAGGTGGTGAAGCAGGTCTGCAGGTGTCTGTTTTTCTCTTCTCCTCTGTCTTCCCCTCCTCTCAAGATTTCTCTCTGCCCTATCCAACAACAATGACAGCAGTAACAACAACAATGATAAACAACAAGGGCAACAAAAGGAGGAAAAATAGCCTCCTGGAACACAGACACATGTTCCCAAGTGAAATGGGAAAGGCGAAGGGGGTGTAACCTGAGAGTGTGGCTTAGAAAAGAGGGGAAAGAGGTTTGCATGGTTATATAAGCTAGTCCTACTGATGTGGTGAGGTTCTCTCTGCTGAGGTAGGCCTGCCAACATGTGAATAAATGGCTCTAGCTCATTGTCTCTCTCTCTCTTTACCTCTTTCACTGCACACCTGTACTCCAAAAATGTGGGTGCTCGCTGTATTCCTTAATAAAGTTTAAAATTCCAGAAAATCATGCTTTCTCCTCAATTCTTTGTTGGATTTATATATGATGAAACTTTAACCATGTGGGGAATGATCTTGGCCCAATTTCCCCCAGTACAATATGCAACAGACCACACTGCTGTGTCTTTCCTTCTCTCTCTCCCCCCACGCTCTCTCCCTATCGTTCTCTCTCTCAAAAACAAACAAAAACATTTAGATTGAGTGAAAATTACGTTGACTATCAGAAAAAAAAATGGGAAAGGAACTGAGAAACTAGACAGAGGAGCCTTTTAATGTATTGATACTGAAATTTTGCTGGCAGTTAAGGTATATATACCAAGCAAACAAATATAAAGAGACTCTCTCTCTTCCTCTCCCTCCCGCCCCCCGTGTGTGTGTGTGTGTGTGTGTGTGTGTGTGTGTATACAACTATTGGACCATCAAGATAACTCACTTGGAGAGTGTACAAACTTCATCATGGGCATGATTCAGGCTCAAGCATGGGCCTGACCACACTGATGGAAGCTTCATGCTGTGGTGAATGTTTCTCTGTCTCTGACATTTTATGTAAAATAATAATAATAATAAGTCTGTAACCATAAAATTGTATGGCATTGCAAATCACAAATAATAAAAATAGATGGAGCTAGCAAAATGTAGTATTTCTTTCTTTTTTTACTCTCAGTTAATGTTTTGAAAATAAAAAGCTAGTTGTTACCCTGAAGTTATTTTATATTTTTTTATAAAATCTTTTAAAAATTTTTTATTATCTTTATTTAGTGGACAGAAACAGTCAGAAATCAAGAGGGTAGGGGTAGATAGAGAGGGAGAAAGAATGAGAGACCCTTGCAGCCCTGCTTCACCACTTGCGAAGCTTTCCCCTTGCAGGTGGGGAGCAGGGGCTTGAACCCTGGTCCTTGTGCTTCGTAATATGTGCACTTAACCGGGTGTGCAGCAACCAGACCCTCATTTTATCTTTATTTATTTTTTGTTAGTACTTTAGAAGATTATAAGACAACAGAGCCATAGTTCCACACTACACTGACCACCAAAGCTCTGTGCCTCCATCTTTAAGGATAAACATAATTCTCCCAAGGTCTTAGAGATGAGTTAGCTTCTTTTTTCCCCCCACAAGTTCATGTGTTTCAATTCTTTATATTCCACATATGAGTAATATCATCTGGTAGTCAATTTTCACTTTTTTTTTACTTCAATAAGCATACTCACTTCCAGTTCCATCCATTTTTTTTTCCTAAGAGGACACATTGCCATCTTTTTTCTTTTCATTTTTTAAAAAATTAGGACAGAGAGAAATTGAGAGAAGGTGGGGAGATTGAGAGAGGGAGATAAAGATAGACACCCACAGACCTGTTATACCACTTGTGTAGCTGACCCCACTACATGTGGGGGTAGAGGGGTAGAACTCAGGTCCTTGATGTTGGTATCCTGTTAAACTAACTCAGTGAACCACAGCCCAGCCCCCTCATCACTTTTATTTTCACTGAGTATATGTTCCATAACTTTTTTTTAAATTCCGTCATCTGTCCATGGGCATTTAGATTGCTTTCTTAACTTGACTACTGTGAATAATGCAGCTAAGAATATAGAAGATACATATGTCTTATCCAATTAGCATTTCCATCCATGTCTTTTGGATAAATGCCCAGGAGTGATATGTCTGAATTATAAGATTCTCCCCCTTTTTCCTCATTTTATTAAGAGATTAATGGTTTATAGTACAGTTATTGGCATGTGGGTACAATTTTCCATCTCAGTGTGGTAAGTGTCTGCAAAATATCTCATCCACAACTCAGGACCCCAAGCCCAGCTCCCCCCATCCACGCCTCTCTATTCTACTCCCTCCCCAGACTCCTTTGCTTTAGTGAAGAACGCCACCCTCATTCCAAGTTTTACTTGGCATTTTCCCTTTCTTTCTCTGTCTCCCAAATTACACCTACGACTGAGTCCATCCTGTCTTCATCTCTGTCCTCCCGACTCACTCTGTACAACTCTATTCCTAGGGGTTATGTGAAGGCAGTGCCAGCTGATCAGATGGGAAGCTTCATGAACAGATATTTCTCTTCTCTTTTTTTAAAAACACTTTTGTTAATTCTCTCACTTTAAAACATCTTTATTTATTGGATAGAGACAACCAGTAATCAGGAGGGAGGAGGTGATAGAGGGGGAGAGAGACAAAGAGACACCCACCCCTGCTTCACCACTCGTGAAGCTTTCCCCCTGCAGGTGAAGAGTGGGGTCTTCAACCCCCTTCCTTGCACATTGTAATATGTGCACTCAACCAGGTGCTCCATTACCCAGCCCATTTCTCTTTCCTCTATCTCTTCTTCCCTTGACAATTTCTCTCAGTCCTAACTAATAAAAAAGAAAGAAAGAAAAATAAATAAATATTATTCCTTCTAGTTCCATCCAAGACAAGGCAAAGATTGTGATTTTAGAATTTCTATTCTAGTATCCAGGTCTTTGATCCAATTTTCTCTAATGTTATTAAGTGGTGGCCTAGTTTCACTTTTCTATATATGACTGTCCAGTTTTCCAAACACCAATGCTAAGGAAACCTCTCTCTAATGGGTGGTTTTGAGCCCTATATCGTAAATAAGGCAGTTTTATATGCGTGGGATTATATCTGCTCTCTTGATTCTGTTTTGTTGATACAAGTGTCCACTTTTATTCTAGTACCAAACTCTTTTAATTTCTACTGCTTTGTAGTATAAACTGAAGTTAGGAAGTGTGACATTTCCATTTATTTCTTTTGTTCTCAGAGGTCCTTTGACAGTTCATGGTTCTTTCATGGTTCCATACACATTTTGTTTTTCTTTCTTTTTTTTCTTTTTTCTTTTTTTTTTTAGTTTTTCAGTTTCATTAAAATCGGCTTAGCAGTCATTTGTAAATTGGCCTTGGTTCACCAACATTCATGTATTCTTCTGTCCATTTGCCCTCACTTTTCCTGTGTCTTTATTTTTTTCTGTTGTTATTGTTTGTATTCCTGGTTCTTAATTTTTAAATTTATTTACTAGTGGATAGAGACAGAGATAAATTGAGAAGGGAGGGTAAGATAGAGAGGAATAGTGACAGAGAGACACCTGCAGCTTCCCCCCTTAGGTAGGGACCAGAGGCTTGAGTATTTTTGCTTCTATTGTAGCACTGATCACCTCATTTTGAATTGGAATTCCTTTGAATCTTTTAATGTGGCACTTTTTTTGGTGGTTATTATTATTATTATTATTATTATTATTATTATTATTATTATTATCAAGGTTATTGCTGGGGCTCTGTCCTGGCAGAATGAATCCAATACTCCTGGTGACCACTTATTTCTCTTTTCCCCCTTTTATTTAGTAATATAGAAATTGTAGGGGAGTGAGGGATATGGAGAAATAAAGAAAAACTTTCAGTACTTGATTCACTACACATGAAACATCCTCCTTAAAGATGGGTACTAGGTGCTTTATGTGCTTAACCAGTTATACCACCACCTGGCCCCCTCCTTTTCAGTAATTCTGATAAGGTAGGATTAGTGGTGTTGAAATCTTTCAATTGCTTTATATTTGAGATTTTTACTTCTATCTCATACTTGAAGGATTAATTGGAAGAGTAGAGTATTTGTGGTAGGAAATTATTTTATTTAAATACTTTGAATATGTTATCCCACTCCTTTCTTGCCTCTAGGGTTTATGATGAGGATTTCAGGAAAAGAAGATAAAATTGCCACATATACTCAAGGGAGTACTATGCAGTTGTTAAAAATGATGATATATTCTCTTTTACAATATCCTCTTCAGAACTCAGAGGTATCATGTTGCATGAGACAAGCCTGGGAGAGTAAGACCAATACCGAATGTCATTTATAGCTAAAACTTAAGAACAAAGAACAATAAGGGAAACCATAAGATCAAACTTGGACTGGGTATGGTGGTATGGCATGGCATAATGCAGCAAATCAAAATATTCTGGGGAAGGAGGCTTAGGGACTAGATGAAGGGACAACGGGATGGCATTGTGTATCCTAGACCCAAATCAAGGGGACATGAGAGATTGTGCCTCTGTGTTAAAGGCTGTATTGAGGGTTAGGTGGTGGCGCACCTGGGTGAGAACCCCTGTTACAATGTGCAAGGACATGGCCTGCAGGCGGAAAGCTTTGCAGGTGGTGACCCAGTGATGAAAGTATCTCTGTCTCTTCTTCTCTCTGTATTACCCTCCCTTCTCGATTTCTGGATGTCTCCACCTAATAAATAAATAAATATAACAAAATATAAAATAAAGACTATGCTTTAAACCATTAGCCTCCCCTCCATAAAATTAAAAAAAAATGTTGGAGAGGAAATGTTTATGAAAAATGAAGCAACATTTTGTGAAAGAGCCAACACCACTGGAAAAAAAATGTATGTGAGAGTTATTGGAAAATCTAAGAAGAAAGGGAGAGAAGAGCAGATATTATATTCAAACTAATCATAGTCGAAAAAAATCTCACATTCATGCAACATTCAAGACATAGACAATTAGGACAACGAACTCAAGTTCCTGAATCCAAAATGACCGACATCAAGACACATCATAGTAAAACTATTCAAAATCAAGAACAAAAAAAAAAAAATAAAGAAAGAAAAATTGATGGCTGCTAGAGAAAGGAAGAAGCTGACATACAGAGGTAGACAAATCAGGCTTTCATCAGGTATTTCTTTTTTTACTGAAGGATTCTCCAAACTGTTCTTCATAATGGCTGAATCAGTTTGCAATCCTGCTAGCAGTGAAACAGAGTTCCTCTGTGCACACAACCTCACCAACACTTATCATCTTCTGTTTTGTTGTTGTAGGCTATTCTCGCTGGTGTTATGTGGAATCTCAGTGTAATTTTAATTTATATTTTTGTAATGATGAGTGAAATGAAATATTTTATTATATATCTGTGATCCCTATCTTTTCTCCACTTTTTTTTAAATGGGTTGCTCCATTCCTTTTGATTGTTATTTTTTAAATTTATTTTCCCTTTTGTTGCCCTTGTTGTTTTTTATTGTTATTATTGATGTCGTCATTGTTGGATAGGACAGAGAGAAATAGAGAAATGGAGAGAGGAGGGGAAGACAGAGAGGTGGAGAGAAAGACAGACACCTGCAGACCTGCTTTACCACCTTAGCCGGTCCTTTCGCTTTGCGCCACATGCGCTTAACCCGCTGCGCTACCGCCTGACCCCCCCCCTTTGTTTGTTATTAAGCCTTATAAACTCAGTGTTTGATATCAACTGCTTATCAGACATCTGATGTGTGCAGATATCATCCATCAATTCCTAGGTTGACTTTTTTGTAATATTCTAGCTTAAGGTTTATTTGTTTATTGTTTATCAGATAAAGACAGAAATTGAGAAGAAAATGGGAGAGAGATACCTGCAGCACTACTTCACCTTTGTTTGTTTGTTTCTTCTTTCTTTATTTCTCTTTTCCTACCTTCCTTTCTTTCCCCTTTTTAAAAATTTCTTTATTGGGGAATTAGTGTTTTACATTCGACAGTAAGTACAATAGTTTGTACATGCACAACATTTCTCAGTTTTCTATATAAAAATACAACCCCCACTAGGTCCTCTGTCATCCTTCTTGGATCTGTATTCTTCCCCCACCCACCCACCCACCCCAGAGTCTTCTACTTTGATGCAATATGCCAATTCCAGTTCAGCTTCTACTTGTGTTTTCTCTTCTGATCTTGTTTTTCAAGTTCTGCCTGATAGTGAGATCACCCCATATTCATCCTTCTGTTTCTGACTTACTTCACTTAACATGAATTTTTCAAGATTGAAAAAGATTGGCTGAAAATGGTCAAGTCAGCTAAGTTGAATTTTTATCCTTGTGGAGTATTCTTTCAGTGATTTGTATTTTTTTTTAAGATTTTATTTATTTATTAATGAGAAAGATAGGAGAGAGAGAAAGAACTACACATCACTCTGGTACATGTGCTGCTGGGGATTGAACTCAAGAGCTCATGCTTCAGAGGCCAATGCTTTATCCACTACACCACCTCCAGGACCACTGATTCGTAATTCTTATATTTGGTTCTCCATATATAGGAAACCCCTCCACCCACAATTCTTTAATTCTGTATGTTTCTACTGCACCAACTCTCCTGTTCTTCTGTTTCTGTATTGTCAGCAAATTTGGATTGCTTACTCACTTATTTGACTAATAGAACTTACCCTAGTTTTCCAAAACCTGGGCATCTGACACTATTTACTCTTATATTTGTGTTGGGTATTACATTTCTCCTGACAACTTTATATGGAAAAACATTTAAATATTTGAGACATATATAACTTTAAATAACTATAGTCAGCAAATTCAGGTTTATTACATAAATGTAAACAGGAGGGTTTTTACTTCATTTGTATTTACAATGGCAGTCTGTTGAAGTTCAGCTTTCATCTTTCAGCAAAAGAACTTACACATTTACTTTTATACAAAACAAGTTTGACATCTTGTTAGTTCCATTATTTGGCTGTAAGTCCTTATGTTTTATTTACTTTCAAATTTGCATATGCTATGCTTGAGAGCATAGTGAATATGTAGGTTAATGGAGAGCTATTATGTGATCAACTCTTCTTTTCATAGTCTGAAGACCTTTTGATTGAAACGATGACTACTGCAGAGCATCAGGGCACCTAAACAATAATTTTAAAGATATTATATTATACATAAGGCAGGAAGTGCTTTATGAGAGTCATCAGAGGTTAAGCACACATCATTAAAAGAAACTTATTGTCCTAATTTCACCAGATTTCCTGGCCTAAAAAATTACATGATTTGTTTTAGTGTCCTAGAGTCATGACATTTTTCAACTGTATAAACATGTCCTTTCAAGTAACTACAGACTCATTGTGTATATGGCAGAATAAATTAATGTGTTTCAGTTTTCATCTGTCAGTCTGAAACTTACAGATTCTATATTCTGACTTTTCCCTGATCAGTAGGCTCTAGAAGACAATTCAACTAAGGGTTAAATTACCATCAGTTGTGCCTTGAGGAAAATGTATATAAAATCTAGAAATTGTACTTACACTGAGTGGTTGTTTCCTGAAGTTTCCCTAAATGTC
Organism: Erinaceus europaeus; assembly: GCF_950295315.1. Lineage (NCBI taxonomy): Eukaryota > Metazoa > Chordata > Mammalia > Eulipotyphla > Erinaceidae > Erinaceus > Erinaceus europaeus. The sequence continues at coordinate 25,566,578 of NC_080166.1, read as the reverse complement.
TATTTTCCACCACATAAGTTTCGATGAGATGAGCTCATTAGTTTTATTCTGCAATTGCCCAAAAGTAGTAGCACCCCCTGCCATGACTACTATGACTCCCCTGCAACCCCACCTTGGTGACATGTAGGTGACCGTGTTCCTTTCTGCATAGATGGTGGTGAATTATATATACTCTCAGAACCCTGGCAGGGAAGAAGGGATGAGGAAACATAAAAGGCACAATAGTACTGTGTCAAGACCTGGATATTTCCTTTTCATCTGCAGAGGAACCATGAGATGAAAGCAGGAAAGTAAAGGCAACTCCAAAAATAGTCTCTTGAACTGAGATAGAGGTAGCTGAAGAAATAGCTCCAAAACATAGATCTTATTGCAAAGAATAATCAGAGTAAAGCAATTGTAATTCCTTCCTATTCCCGTGTTATACAGTCTGTTTGCAGTTAATACATTAGGGGATTTCATTCCTATCCATCATTTTTGGTTACACATTTAACTGGCTATTATTTTTTCATAAGAAATGATGATTTTGATCATTGAATGCCAGTACACAACCCAGGCCATATTTATGATGAATCATGTTAATGTAATGAATACATATTTGTAAGTACAGATAAATTGATTTTATTTGTTGCTATAGCACTGTTAATTAAAAAAATGAACAAAGATCACTTATTTTATTGGGAGGGAAGAAACCAAAGGGCTGGGCTGTAGCACAACTTGTTGAGTGTACATGCCATTATACGCAAGGATCTGGGTTCAGGTCTTCTGTCCCTACTTGCAGGGGTTAAGCTTCATGAGTAGTGAAGCAGTGCTATAAGTGTCTCTTTTTTTCTCTCCCTCTCTTTCCCCCATTATCTCTTAATTTCTCTCTGTACCTATCCAATAAAATGAATAAAATATCTTTTAAAAAAGAAAGAAGGGCTGGGTGGGGGTGCACCTGTTTGAGCGGCCACATTTTATTGCACAAAACCTGGGTTCAAGCCTCCATTTCCCACCTGCAGGGGGAAAGTTTCACAGGTGATGAAGCAGGGCTGCAGGGGTCTCACTGTCTCTCTCCCTCTCTATGACCCTTTTCCTCTCTATTTCTGGCTGTCTCTACACAATAAATAAAATAATAAGGGGCCAGATGGTGGCGCACCTGGTTGAGTGCATGTTACAATGCACAAGGACACAATTTCAAGCCCCTGGTCCCCACCTGTAGGGGGAAAGCTTTTCAAGTAGTGAAGCAGGGCTACAGGTGTCTCTCTTTCTCTATCTCCCCCTACCCTCTCAATTTCTGACTGTCTCTATCTAATAAAAAAGATAATAAAAAAAAGTTGAAAAGAAGAAGGAGGAGGAGGAGGAGGAGGAGGATGAGGAGGAGGAGGAGGAGGAGGAGAAGAAGAAGAAGACGAAGACGAAGACGAAGAAGAAAGCAAGAGAGAGAGAGAAAGAGACACCAAAGCACTGCTAAGCTCTAGCATATTCGGTACTAGTGATAAAATCTGGCACCTCAGGACTACAAGTTTTGTATCTACTGCTTAGTTACCTCCCTGGTCCACCTGACTAATTTTATTTTATGTGCTGATTTAAGTGGTTTTTGTCATCATAGATACTTCACTGCTCCCAGATGAGTATTTTTTCTACACAGAGATCCAGAGACAGACAAAGTAGGAGAGAGGAAAGGGCATCTCAGCATCAACGTTTTTTTTTTTCTTTTCTTTTTTTTCTGTAGTGGGGTTCCAGCACAAGGCAAAACAGTCACCTTTCCAGATAAGCTGACTTGCCATGCCCTAGAATTGTTCTATCAAAACTATTGAGACGCGTCTGTGGAAAATTAAAGTTAACAAGAAGAGGACGCCTTCCTCTAACCCTCCAAATAACCAAAGCTATTTTCACCATCATTTCACGAAAGTATATCTACATCCTATTCAGCAAAAGATGTGATTTCTTCTGAAATTATTTAAATAGTTTTAATTTATTTTATTTTTGCATATGGTAGTAGGCATTGAATCCAGAGCCCCTTGAATGAGCTTTACTGCTAATCCACCACCCTGATGTTTCTTCTTTTTTTCTTTTTCTATTTATTTACTTATTATTTATTTATTTATTAAATTTTTATTGATTTTTTAAAATATTCTCTTCATTTATAGGATAAAGACAGCCAGAAATTGAGGATGGGGGAGACAGAGAGCGATAGAGACAGCTGTAGCACTTCATCGTGCAAACCTTTCCCCCTTCAGGTGGGAACCAGGGGCTCCAACTTGCATGGGTCCTTGCCATGCATACTCAACCAGGGATGTCACTACCCAGCCCCCTATTTTTTTTATGTGAAAAAGTGATTATATTTTAGCACCACCACCATCCATGGAATTACTGGTTTTTATTTGTTTGGGTGTTGTTTCTATGTTTCCTCATGAAACGGAAAGCACAGGACTTCAGTCACCCATATGAGGAATGTACTCTACTGGTGAACCCAATCCTTGGCCTCTACTGCATTTTAAATATGTACCATACTTGAGTAAAAATATATTTCAGAACAATTTGCTGATTCCAACTCTTAGTATTTAAAATATTTAGAAGAGAGAGGGTGGGAGAGGGAGAAGGAAGGGGAAGAGGGAGAAGGAGAAGGAGAAGGAGAAGGAGAGGGAGAGGGAGAGGGAGAGGGAGAGGGAGAGGGAGAGGGAGAGGGAGAGGGAGAGGGAGAGGGACAGTGACAGGGACAGGGACAGGGACAGGGACAGGGACGGGGAGGGGGAGGGGGAGGGGGAGAAAGGGAGAAGGAGAAGGAGAAGGAGAAGGAGAGGGAGAGGGAGAGGGAGAGGGAGAGGGAGAGGGACAGGGACAAGGAGAGGGAGGGGGAGAGAGGGAGAGGGAGAGGGAGAGGGAGGGGGAGAGAGGGAGAGGGAGAGGGAGAGGGAGAGGGAGAGGGAGAGGGAGAGGGAGAGGGAGAGGGAGAGGGAGAGGGAGAGGGAGAGGGAGAGTAGCTTGCTCAGCTCATTATTATGGAGATGTTGGGGTCTGAACCTGGGACCACAGTGCCTTAGGTGTGAAAGTTGCTTTGCATAACCATTATACTATCTCTGCAGTCCTCCAAAGTTCAATATTAAGACCAAAGAGATTGTTATTTCCCCCTAATTTAAAATCTTATATATTAAAGTTTTAGTCACATGTGTCAAATGTGCCAAGATTAATGAATGTTACCATTTTTGCTTGAGAATTTTGTGCCATCTCCTAGACCACAGTGCTATCGTTTTTGAAAGTCTGAACATGCACTATTTTACCTTGTGTTTCAAAAGTAGGGAAACTTTCCTCCACTTTAGGTTCTGACAATATTTCTCTGATAAGCAACTAATCCCAGCAAGAGGAAGGTAAATGTTAGTACCAAAACCCAAATCTTAAAGGAATGCACATATTTTAACATTTCATACATTGTTTTTCATATGCTAGCATTTTTACACCAAGGCTTTCTTCCATTTGATTTGATAGACTATTAGAAGTAAATTTGTGGAGACAATGCTTTAGCTCACATTATGGTCTGGTAAGACTTTTTTTTTTTAATATAACTACTTACTCATATAATTTGGTATTTGTATATCCTTGCTAGTACACATGATAAACTAACTTGACACATTTGCATAAGTCTAGGATTTCTTCTCCCCAGAAAACTTTTAAGCACAAAAAACTAAAAGACAAAGTTTTGAGAAAACATTACTTGTCCTTTTTAAATATCTTTAGCCCAATATCACTCATAGATAAATCATCATGAACTAATTCCTTTCCTGCAACTTAGAAAAGTTTAGTGATTTTTTCTTTTTTTAAAATTGACATTTTTCTACCCTCAGTTAGGTCACCAATTAAGTGTTTGACCTTAGAAAAGGGAGGAAATATTCAGAACTGTCTTTCCAATTTTCATACAATAGATCTGAACTAGAAGTCAGAAAAGGAATTTTTGAGCCAAATACTTGACCCAGCCTCAGAGACGCCATTTAGGGAAGTTATGGTCTCTGTCAAGTGACAAGACTGAACCCTTTTGTCCTCTTGAGAAAGGCTCATTCAATTTTTACTGTGACAAATATTGTGTGTGTGTGTGTGTGTGTGTGTGTGTGTATGTGTGTGAGAGAGTGTGCGCGCACAAACATGTATATTTATGTATTACTTCCCATCCTATCTGGTTAGTACCTTATTAACAAACAAAGTAATTTATACTATAATTGTTATCATAAAAAAACAGCAATGAGGAGTCGGGTGGTGGCTCAGCGGTGGCTCAGTGGGTTAAGTGCACTTGGCACAAAGCTCAAGGACCAGCATAAGGATCCTGGTTCGAGCCCCTTGCTCCTCCCTTGCAGGGGACTCTCTTCAAAAGCAGTGAAGCAGGTCTGCAGGTGTCTTTCTCTCCCCCTCTCTATCTTCCCCTCCTCTCTCCATTTCTCTCTGTCCTATCCAACAACAGTGACATCAATAACCACAACAATGTTAAACAACAAGGGCAATAAAAAGGGAAAATAAATAAACAAATATAAAAAAAGATTAAAAAAACAGCAATGAATTCTTAACATCTTGTACTTGCCATTAATGACAATGTGAAGGGAAAAAAAATGTTGTATTGTAATTTCCATTCAGTCAAAATTTCCTGGATATACAGTTTTCTTTCTGATCACTGGTTGTTCTTTCTTTCTCCCTTTCTCACTTTCTTTCCCTCTTTCCCCTTCTTTCCTCCCTTCCTTCCTTCCTTCCTTCCTTTCTCCCTCTTTCTTCCTTTCCTTATTTTTCTTGTTAAAGTCACTGTCCACTAGAAAGGTTAGTATTCAGGCTAGGGAATTATCTCACTTATAAGAGTGTGTTGCTTTGTCATATACACAGACCAGGTTCAAGCCCAGCCCCTACTACACTAATGAAACTTTTGGTACTGTGATCACTTACACTCTATCAAAAAAAAAAAAAAAAAAGTTTAGAGTTCTTCAAGAAGTAGGTTAATTCTCCTAGGCAATGAAGCTATTATTTCTACACTTGTGTGGTTATTTATTTATTTATTTAATTTTATTGGGAGGTTAATGATTTACAATATGGTTTTTAACACATAAGTTGACCACATAGACTCCCTTAGTTGGAGTCTAGGAGACACAGTGGGGTCCCAGCATCCTTTCATCATACCTATCCCACCTTCCCCAGAGTTTTTTGCTATGGTGCAATACTCCACACCCAGCTCAAGTTTCAAAGTCCAAAGCTTTCTACTTTCCCTTACTATTCATTATTCTTAAGTTCCAAGTTGCACAGTTATTTTTAATAATTCTTGCAAAGTCAATTTTTTTTTCCTCCAGGGTTATTGCTGGGTTCGGTGTCTGCACCATGAATCCACCGCTCCTGGAGGCCATTTCTTCTCCCTTTTGTTGCCCTTGTTGTTATAGCCTCGTTGTGGCCATCATTATTGCCATTGTTGATGTTGTTCGTTATTGGATAGGACAGAGAGAAATGGAGAGAGGAGGGGAAGACAGAGAGGGGGAGAGAATGATAGACACCTGCAAACCTGCTTCACCACCCGTGAAGTGACTCCCCTGCAGGTGGGGAGCCGGGGGCTCAAACCGCTATCCTTACGCTGGTCCCTGCGCTTTGCGCCACATGCGCTTAACCCACTGTGCCACAGCCCGACCCCCAAAGTCAAATATTTTAAAGCAACTTTTGAAAAAAAAAATTACACATGTTCAAGGTGGCTCTAGGAAACAGAAGGATCTATATCATAAGATATAGCTTTCATTTAAAGTTATTATTTGTGGAAATCAAAATGAAGCCTTAATAGTCAATTAAGTTATGATTACAGAAGTGTATACACTGCTTAGAGACCTCTAAAGTACTTAAGCTTAATGAGGAAATTTGGTGATGATGGAGAAATTCACTCATTTATCAATTTACTTCACCAGCCACCTTAATCATTTAAATGCACTAAACTATAATGAAAATAATTTATAACCTCAAATCCAGTGGCAATGTGATTTCACCCTATACCAGATAATCTGTCATCATAAAATCTGCTGTTCTTTTGCTATAGAAAGTTGTATTTCAATTTGTTCCTGCTTACATTACTATTACACTGAGCGATTAACTTAGAAATGTAGGCAAACACAGAAGATTTATCCACCCCATCAATGTGGGTGTTTAATAACTGTTGCAGTGTGTTTTATTGTGATTACATATAAATAGTTCAAGTGTTAGAATACCAACACTTAAAAAATTCAAATTATAGAAAATAAATCATTACTTGTGATATGAACTGTTGGGATAGTAGGATAAAGTAAGATAGTATTTTCTGTTCATACAAGTGATTCCTCTGAAGCCCACACCATTTACGCTTGCTTTAAACCAATTCTTGTGTTAGATGTTGATATTCTAATAAATCTGACTAGTGAAGAGTCAGGGACAATGTAATGTGGCTAAGTCATCAATTTAAAATAAACCAATGATCTAGGAAGACACTGAAAAACATTTTTGAAAAAGGCAGGGGCAATTTACAATCTGTGTGGAGAGGACCTGCCTAAGTTAAAATTAATAGACAGTCTTGGTAACACACCTTAGAAAACAGTATAAATACAGGTGCTGTGTTATGCCAATCTGAGATGACTTCTAGACTCTACCAATGATGCTGAAATTTTCTCCAGGCTTGGGTGAAAGCTAGTAGGATCTTTCCCTGGGTAATGTAGTATTCTCACTGAGAATACATTGCAAGGTATTGTAAATTCAAGAACTATTCAGGGTATGCATACTAATCTCCACGCTTCATCTTAGTGATTACTATCCAACCCTTGTGCTTCCATTGCCACTAGAAATGTATGCTAATACTATTGCAATGCAGATTTCCTCCAGTAAATCATGTTGCAAGTATATAGCCCAAGTTTGAATCCTAAGTGAAATCCATCTACCCGGGGGGGTGGGGTGGGGTAGCAATTTGAGGCTTATATTGCAATATCTGCTTGTTCTCTATGCTTCTACCTTTTCTATTTTAGACCTATCTTTCAGCACCTGTTATATATATGCCATTTAAATCTCAAAAATCCTACAATGAATGAGTTTTGACCAAGTTTCCAAATTAGATTCAAGTTCATAAAGTGATTCTCAAGGGCCTGCTTGATTGGTATATCCTCTTGCCACTTTGCCAATGTCATTGTTTCTCAACTCCTCCAGTCATATTGACTGCACTTGACTCTCAGAAACTTCCTTTAGTTTCTGGTTCGCCTGTCACTATATCTCAAAGACCTCCCCTGGTCATTTTCCATAACATAGCAACCCCCTTTTCACAATTTATACTTTGTTTTGATCATAACAAATAGTCACAGCTGCACTATTCACAGGAGCCAAACTATGTTATCAACTAGAATCAAGCAGGTGAATGGATAAAACTGCTGTGAGACATATATTCAGTGAATATTACTCTGTGATTAAAATAATGTAATTGTATTGTTCAGGATGAATTGTATGGAACTGGAGGTGATTACGCTAAGTGAAAAGAGTAAAGTGAGGCAAGACAACCACCAGATGTTTTCAATTGCATGTGGCATATAGATAACAAAAGCAAAAACACTTGCAAAGGGAAAGAGTAACCAAGCTGTTTCTCAGAATTTATCAGGATAGCTATGGAGATTATCATAGGAAAGGGTGTAGGGGGACAGAGACTTTGATGGTGGGTGCAGTGTGACCCCTGAAATCATAGAACTTTGTAAACCTATGTAAATCAGTAATAGTAATAAGGTCTGTAAGAGTGTACCATGGCCAAAGTGATGTGGATATTGAAGTGTTTCCTATTTCAAAGGGGGGGGGGAGATTTAACTAAAGTTAGCCTGGTGTGATTTACTTTAAAATTCAGATAGAAAAACCAATAAATGGTTCTTTATATTATTTAATCTAGTCCCACAGACACCAGTTTATGTTATATAAATCATGTCTGTGACGCATACAGAAGACATAGACAACCTAGATCATTTCTATTAAACTGATTCAATACTAATGTTCTTATACTTTCAAATTCCCTAGAGAGATCAGTCTTTGAACGTTAGTAGTAAACTTAGTGTTACATAGAGGACACATCACTGTCGCTATACTGTATTACAGTCAAAGCATAAGTTTAGTGAGTCCTTTTCTTGTTATCTGATGTTACACAACCTTTAGCTGCTTTATTCAATTGACAAGTATTTATTTTGAAGAAGAATCCTTTTGACCATCAGAAATATCACTAGCACTAAATATGCCTATGATTGTGAATTACCACAGTTATCATCTAGATCTTCAAGAAATAGAGCAAGAGCTTTCATTTACAAAGTGAGGGAGGTTTATAAACATAAATGTTAACATATATGGCTAGACTTATTTTTCAACATGCTGTGGTTGAGATTCAGTTACATAGAGAGGGAGAAGAATGCCATGAGAATCAGGTCAGAGATTTTTCTTTGCCTCCAGGGTTATCTCTGGTGCTCAGTGCCTGCACTATGAACCCACTGCTCCTGGGGGCTATTCTTGTCGCCCTTATTGCCCTTATTGTTGTTGTCGGATAAGACAAAGAGAAATTGAGAGAGGAGGGCAAGAATGAGAGGGGAGGGAAAGATAGACACCTGCAGACCTGCTTCACTGCTGGTGAAGAGACCCCCCCCCCAGGGAGAGGGGGCACTCAAACAGGGATCCTTATACTTGTCCTTGCCCTTCGTGCCATGTGCGCTTAGCTGGTTGGTGCATTATGGTCCGGCCCTCCCCACGCCCCACCCCCCACCCCCCTTTTTTTTTGAGTGAGATGTAAAATTCAGAAATTTTGGGAAAGATAACAATCACTGGAAATGAGTTAAGTAGCTGAATGTAGTATAAACTATCAGTGTAGAACATTTTAAAAAGCACAGAAATAATGGATTCAAGAGAGCAATTATGTTGTCTCAGACTAGAGAGGACATGTTGAACGTTTCTGAATGTTACGCATTTGCTAATGATAGATATGAAATGTGAGCAAAAGCCAAGTGTTAAACATGATACCACTTTTGCTGTAATCTAAGTAACAGAAAAAGACTTGCGCTTCGTGCATGTGGCACGAAGCGCAAGGACTGGCAGAAGGATCAGGGTTCAAGTCCCTGGCTCTCCACCTGCAGGGGAGTACTTTACAGGCGGTGAAGCAAGTCTGCAGGTGTCTTTCTCTCCCCCTTTCTGTCTTCCCCTTCTCTCTCCATTTCTCCTTGTCCTATCTAACAATTATGACATCAATAACAACAATAATAAAAACTACAACAACAACAATAAAAAAAAAGTTGGTGAGGGAACCTGTAAAATAGCTTACATGAGTAGTTCACTTACTTTACCTTGAGTACAGCCAAGATACTAAGTCCCCACAATCTTGGAGGAAGTTTTAGTGCTGTGCTGTCTTCCTCCCACTTTCCTGTCTCCTTCTATCTGAAAAAGTTGACCTGGATTAGATAAAATTCATTAGTGACAAATAAACAAACAAATAAATTAATAAGGAGTCCTGGAAGCCTAGTAGCTGGACTTGGGAGTCTAAGACCTTCAGATCTTCCTACCTCCCAGGCCATAGCTCCTCAAATTTCCACCTAGAACAAAACCCAGGATCAATCTTAACTATGTCACTTTGAAGGAATAAAGTGAGCAGGAACTGGGGAGTTCTCATTTGTCTTCCATAAATGTCCTTTTATTTTAAAATTTATCTTCAGCATATAAACAGATGCTTTGCAAAGAGTTCCTATACAGAAGCAGAGCTCCAGAGTTGCTTTTTAGCTCTGGCTAGCCATCTCTCCCTTGTCTCAGGGCCATATCAGACATCCCAGACTTTTTAATACATAATTTTTGGTTTGCTGCTTGAGTAAAATCTGACTATTAAATTGCTTTGTGTACCAGTTTCAGACCATCAATAACACATGTTGTGGTTAGACTATGTACATCTTGTGGTTCCTGTATAACTGCAGTTTACTTTCAAGAATAAATTCATTGTAAAAATCTGAATATAAAAAATCAAATTTCTTATCTAGAAGATTTGAAAGCTACACAATATACCTAGGGTCAAAACAACATCTAGGACAGAAAGAAAGCATGGGCCATGGGTTCTACTATTAATAGAATTAAGGTCAACTAAGGACAACATTGCCTTGGGCTCATTCTTAATTGGTGAGTAAAAGGTTTAAGATCAGAGCCTTAAAGTGAGAGAAAGAGAGAGAGAGAGAGAGAAGCAAATGCCAATAAATCAGCTTTATTTGACCTCTAAAACAAAGTGGCTACAGGTAGGGGAGGCATCTCACTTTGAAGTAGATGCCTCATTGAAGTTGATGCCTTAAAAATCCAATTTTAAAATAGAAAATTACACAGCAAAATGAAAGCCACCTGTTGGGGTTTATACCACATAGAACTATGTAGATTTACCCACCTCTTGAAATATCTATGAATCTTACAGATGGAGGTGTCAGAAAACTATTTGAAATCTAAATCTAAATATCACAGAAAACTTGTGGGCCCAAGATTTACACGATGGAGTTATTAGCCTATAGATCAATGAGATAGGTAAACAAGTAATCTCCCAAAATTCAATCCCTGGAAATCTTTTTAATCTTAAGATAAAAAGATCATTCTAAATTATTTAAAATGTATTCAGCATCTAATGACAAGTGCCCTAATAATGACAAAGAATAGACCTATGAAGAGTATGGTGAATGACAATGGAGACACTGGTGTCTGGGGAAAACTCCAGGGGATGGCTACCATTTCTAAAAGCTGCAACAATTGGAATGAACTGTGCTTGCATCTTAAGTTCATATGTGAGTAATTATTTAGTCTAATGTTAGAACTGTGAGTAAGTAAGTGTTGCTTTAAGCCACCTATTTTATGGTGGTTAGCTGAAAAGTAATCTGATCCTGTTTATTTATTGAATGCTTAGGCAGTGCCAGAGATCAAACTCAAAATTTCACACATTCTCAGAGTCACCTCACTTGTAAAATATATTATTATTATTATTATTTTGTGATTTTTAAAATGAGATATAGGATACAGGCAAACAAATATGAGAGAGAGAAAAAGGGAGAGAGAGGCAGAGAGCAAAGCACTGTTCCATCATTCATGGAGTTCACATTGCAATTCCCTCGTAGTACTTAGAATTGGATGCAAGATTTCACACATATGAGATAGATACGATACCATTAAGTTACATCCCATTTTTCTGCCCCACCACAAGTTGAATTTAATGTGAAGAGACTGGAAACAAATGCACATAGAAATAAGAATTATCCAAACTCACTTCTGGGACACTCTAAAATAAAGAAGTTGGGGGAAATAAAGGAAGTTAACAGATATTTGAAAGGAAAGAGTAAAAGGTATTGAGGACAGGGAAGTGATGTACTGGGTTAAGAGCACATAGTGTGAAGCTCAAGGGCTTGAGCAAAGATCCAGTTCTAGACCACCGCACCCTACTTGCAGGGGAGGGAGGTTGCTTCGCAAGCAGTGAAGCAGGTCTGCAGGTGTCTGTCTTTCCCTCTCCCTCTATGCCTTCCTCTCCTCTCTCAATTTCTCTTTGTCCTATCCAACAACAATAACAATAATGACAGGAAGAGAAAAAGGTATTTACAAACCGAAAAAGAATGCTACATTGTCAGCATACAGAAAAGTAAATATTTTTAGGAAAACATAAAGCATTCTTTCACATTCAGATAGCTTGAGAAAGACAATTAAGAATTAAGACAATAGAAGATCTTTCCCCATAAAAATGGGAAGATTTTTTTTTTCTCAATTGACTATAGGCACCTAACGTTCATCAAGATCCCATAGATTTCAAGAGAAACTATTATGCTTACCTTGGAATATATGATATATAATATCACTTGAATTTATTATCACTGCTAGAAGTAGCCTTTTAAAAATTAGAGAAGCTAGCAGCAACAAATGCTGGAGAGGCTGTGGGACAGAGGAACCCTTCTGCACTGCTGGTGGGAATGTAAACTGCTTCAGCCTCTGTGGAGAGTAGTCTGAAGAACTCTCACAAGGCTAGACATGGACCTTTCATATGACCCAGTAATCCCTCCTCTAGGGATATACCCGAAGGATTCCATAATACCCAACCAAAAAAGAAATGAATACACCCATGTTTATAGAAGCACAATTTGTAATAGCTAAAACCTGGAAGCAATCTAGGTACCCAACAACAGATGAGTGGCTGAGAAAGCTGTGGTATATACACACAATGGAATACTACACAGCTATTAAGAACAATGAACCCACCTTCTCTGACTCATCTTGGATGGAACTAGAAGGAATTATGTTTAGTGAGCTAAGTCATAAAGATAAAGATAAGTGTGGGATGATCCCACTCATAAACAGAAATTGAGAAAGAATAACAGAAAGAGAAACTCAAAGTAGGATTTGACTGAATATGGAGTAAAAGTAAAAAAAAAAAAAAAAAAAGCAGGATGCTGACCAGACTTCCCTGGACAGACAACCCTACCAATGTGTCCTGGAGCTCCACTTCCCCCAGAGCCCTTCCCCACTAGGGAAAGAGAAAGACAGCTGGGAGTATGGATCGACCTGTTAACGCCCATGTTCGGTGGGGAAACAATTACAGAAGCCAGACCTTCTGCATCCCACAATGACCTTGGGTCCATAATCCCAAGGGTTAAAGAATAGAAAAGCTATTAAGGGAGGGGATGGAATACAAAGTTCTTGTGGTGGGAACTGTGTGAAGCTGTACCCCTCCTATCCTATGGCTTAGTCAATGTTTTCTTTTTATAAAAAATAAATAAATAAATATTAGAGAAGCTTATCTTCAGCGTAAACACCTAAGATGAGTTTCTTTTTTTTTTTTTTTTAGTTTTTTTTATTTTATTTATTTAAATTTTTAATTTAAGAAAGGATTAGTGAACAAAAGCATAAGGTAGGAGGGGTACAACTCCACACAATTCCCACCACCCAATCCCCATAACCCACCCTCTCCCATGATAGCCTTCCCATTCTCTAGCCCTCTGGGAGCATGGACCCAGGGTCGTTGAGGGTTGCAGAAGGTAGAGGGTCTGGCTTCTGTAATTGCTTCCCCGCTGAACATGGGCGTTGACTGGTCGGTCCATACTCCCAGTCTGCCTCTCTCTTTCCCTAGTAAGGTGTGTCTCTGGGGAAGCTGAGCTCCAGGACACATTGGTGGGGTCTTCAATCCAGGGAAGCCTAGCCAGCATCCTGGTGGCATCTGGAACCTGGTGATTGAAAAGAGAGTTAACATACAAAGCCAAACAATTTGTTGAGCAAACATGGATCCCAAGATTGGAATAGTGGAGAGGAAGTGTTGGGGAGGTACTCACTGCAAACTCTAGTGTAATCCTGCTTTCAGGTATATATTTTGCAGTAGTTTATGGATACGTGTGCGCATACGCTCTCTCTCACAGAAACTGGTGTATGTCTAGGTTATGGGACTTTGTTAGAAAGTGAACTACCTGAGATGAAATTAGAGTGTACTATAAAAGGAAAGGTCTCACCCGAGTAATGAAGCTGAAGGGTTGTCATTCCACACGTGAAGTCTCTGGATACACTCTGAGGTGAAGCATGTTGAGATGGCAATCGTTGCTTTGGTTAGGTTGTGATCGGCGGATGCAATATTATTTGGTATGGATTGGGAGAAGCATACGGGAAAGTGAGCCCTATCCATGGGTGCCAGGACTGGGGGAAGTAGGGGCTCTATAGTGAAGATGTGAGGTTCCTGCTGTCTTAGGGTTCAAAAAGACAATCAATAGTTAATATTATCATCACATTATTTGTTAATTGGGTTAACTTTGAAAAGTCCCTTTGTTATGGTTTGCTGTACAGTACCCAGTATCTTGTATATAGCTGTGCTATTGGAAGCCTCCAATCTACTTGGTCTAGGCTTTTGAGAGAGTCCGCATATCAAATACGTAGCCTATCTATTAAAAAGATTCAGTTTGCCTCCTGAGAACCTTTGAGACATACAATTGATTTCCCCCTCTCATATTAATTAACTACTGATTTATATGTCTACATTTTGCTAGGAGTGTACATAAACACCATTCCCATCACCAAAGGACCGTGACCCATCCCTCCCGCCCATTCCCACCCCCCACTGGCCCAGAAAGCTACATGTCTACCCCTCACCACTGGGTTTTTTCTTTGGTGCCCTACTTACAATTTGATCAGGTCCTGCTTTTAGTTTCCCTTTCAGATCTTCTAAGTCAGCTTCTGTTGATGAGTGGGATCATCCCATACTCATCTTTAACTTTCTGACTCAGTTCACTTAACATAATTCCTTCTAGCTCTGTCCAAGATGGGTCAGAGAAGGTGGGTTCATTGTTCTTGATAGCTGCATAGTATTCCATTGTGTATATATACCACAGCTTTCTCAGCCATTCATCTGTTGTTGGGCACCTGGGTTGCTTCCAGGTTTTAGCTATTATGAATTGTGCTGCTATGAACATAGGAGTACACACCTCTTTTTGGTTGGGTGTTATGGAGTCCTTGGGGTATAACCCCAGGAGAGGAATTATTGGGTCATATGGAAGGTCCATGTCTAGCCTTCTGAGGGTTTTCCAGACTGCTCTCCACAGAGGCTGTACCAATTTACATTCCCACCAGCAATGTAAAAGGGTTCCTCTGTCCCCACATCCTCTCCAGCATTTGTTGCTGCTGTCCTTTTTGATGTATGCCATTCTTACAGGAGTGAGGTGGTATCTTAGTGTTGTCTTAATTTGCATTTCTCTGACAATCAGTGACCAAGAGCAGCTTTTCATATGTTTGTTAGCCTTTTGGATCTCCTCTGTGGTGAGTGTTTTGTTCATTTCCTCTGCCCATTTTTGGATGGGGTCATTTGCTTTTTTGCGGCTAAGTTTGCTGAGCTCTTTATATATTTTGGTGATTAGTTTCTTGTCTGATGTCTGGCATGTGAAGATCTTTTCCCATTCTGTGAGGGGTCTCTCTGTTTGTTTAATTGTTTCTTTGGATGTGCAGAAGCTTTTCAATTTGATGTAGTCCCATTGGTTTGTTTCTACTTTGGTCTTCCTTGCAATTGGGTTTGATTCATCAAAAATATCCTTGAGGTGTAGATGGGAAAGTGTTTTACCAATGTTTTCCTCTAAGTATTTGATTGTTTCTGGTCTGACATCTAGGTCTTTGATCCATTTGGAGTTGATTTTTGTTTCTGGTGAGATAAAGTGGTTCAATTTCATTCTTCTGCATGTTTCAACCCAGTTTTCCCAGCACCATTTATTGAAGAGAGCCTCCTTCTTCCATTTAATCCTTTGGGCCCCCTTATCAAAGATTAGATGCCCATAGGTGTTGGGATTTACTTCTGGGCTTTCAATTCTGTTCCACTGGTCTGTGTGCCTATTTTTGTTCCAGTACCATGCTGTTTTGATGATGATGGCTTTATAATATAGTTTAAGGTCTGGGAGTGTGATGCCTCCATTTCTGTTTCTTTTCCTCAAGATGGTTTTGGCAATTCTAGGTGTTTTCAGGTTCCAGATAAATGATTGTAGTGTTTGTTCTATTCTCTTAAAGAAGCTTGGTGGAACTTTGATGGGTATTGCATTAAATTTGTATATGGCTCTGGGGAGAATGTTCATTTTGATGATATTTATTCTTCCAATCCATGAGCATGGGATATCTTTCCATTTCTTGGTATCAGTTTCTATCTCCTTGAGTAGCGACTCATAGTTTTCAGCATACAAGTCTTTCACTTCTTTGGTCAACTTTATTCCTAGGTATTTGATTGATTTTGCTGAAACAGTGAATGGGAGTGATTTCTGGATGTCTTCTTCTTCAGATTTAGTGTTTGCATAAAGAAATGCCACTGATTTTTGTACATTGATTTTGTAGCCTGATACCTTGCTATATTGCCTAACAACTTCCAGTAATTTTCTACTGGATTCTTTAGGTCTTTCTATGTATACTATCATATCATCTGCAAATAGTGAGAGCTTGACTTCTTCCCTTCCAATCTGTATCCCTTTGATTTCTTTCTCTTGCCTGATTGCTATGGCAAGAACTTCCAATACTATGTTGAAGAGTAACGGTGACAGTGGGCAGCCCTGTCTAGTCCCTGATCTGAGGGGGAATGCTTTCAGCTTCTCTCCATTGAGTATGATGTTGGCTGTAGGTTTGCTATATATAGACTCCACTATCTTGAGGAATTTCCCATCTATTCCCATTTTTTGTAGAGTTTTGAGCATGAATGGGTGTTGGATTTTGTCAAAGGCTTTCTCTGCATCTATTGAGATAATCATGTGGTTTTTGGCTTTGCTTTTATTGATGTGATGAATGACATTGATTGATTTACGGATGTTGAACCAGCCTTGCATTCCTGGGATGAATCCCACTTGGTCATGATGAACAATCTTTTTGATGTGTTGCTGTATCCGGTTGGCCAAGATCTTGTTTAATATTTTGGCATCTATGTTCATCAGAGATATTGGTCTGTAGTTTTCCTTTTTTGTTCTGTCCCTATCAGCTTTTGGTATCAGGGTGATGTTGGCTTCATAAAAGGTGGAAGGGAGTATTCCTGTTTCTTCAATCTTATGGAATAGCTTAAGAAGTATGGGTATTAACTGTTTCCTGAAAGTTTTGTAGAATTCGTTTGTGAAGCCATCTGGTCCAGGACTTTTGTTGTTGGGGAGATTCTTAATAACGGTTTCAATTTCTTTGTCTGTGATTGGTGCATTTAGATTTTGTAGTTCTTCTTGGTTCAGTTTTGGAAGTGCATAGGTTTCTAGGAATTGTTCCATTTCTTCCAGATTCTCTAGCTTGGTGGCATATAGTTCTTTATAGAAGTTTCGCAGAATTCTCTGGATTTCTGTGGTGTCAGTTGTGATATCTCCTGTATCGTTGACAATTCTATTAATTTGAGTCTTCTCTCTTTTTTGTTTGGTGAGTCTGGCTAGGGGTTTGTCAATTTTGTTTAATCTTTCAAAGAACCAACATTTGGCTTCATTGATCTTTTGTATGGTTCTTTTATTTTCGATGTTGTTTATTTCTGCTCTAACTTTAGTGATTTCTGTCCTTCTGGTTGCTTTAGGGTTCCTTTGTTCCTCTTCCTCTAAGTCCTTGAGGTGTGTAGTAAGTTCGTTCATTTGGGCTTCTTCTTGGTGTTTAATATGTGATTGTATAGCTATAAGTTTCCCTCTCAGTACTGCTTTAGCTGTGTCCCAAATATTTTGATAGGTTGTGTCTTCATTTTCATTAGTTTCCAGGAACATTTGAATTTCCTGTTTGAGTGAGTGTCTGACCCAGTGGTTCTTAAGGAGCATGTTGTTTAGTTTCCAAATTCTATGTCTTTTAATAATTTTCTGTTTGTTGTTAAAAGTTAGTTTTACTCCACTGTGGTCTGAGAAGATACTTGGGATGATTTCAATGCTCTTGAATTTATTGATGCTGTCTTTGTGACCTAACATGTGGTCTATCCTTGAGTATGTGTTGTGTGGATTTGAAAAGAAGGTGTATTCCAGTTTTTTGGGGTGGAGGAGTCTGAAAATGTCCAAGAGGTCTAGTCTGTCAATCTCTTCATTCAATTCTCTTATATCTTTATTGGTTCTCTTCTTTGTTGATCTGTCTAAGTGTGAGAGTGGGGTATTGAAGTCTCCCACTATTATTGTATTACTATTGATGTATTTTTGAAATTCTTTCAATAGGTGTTTAATGTATTTAGATGGTCCCTCGTTGGGTGCATAGATGTTAATAATTGTTAAGTCTTCTTGGCTGATTGATCCTCTTATCATTATGTAATGTCCTTGCCTATCTTTTATTACTTTATTTAATTTAAAATCTATCGTGTCTGAGATGAGAATGGCTGTTCCTGCCCTTTTTTGTGGACCGTTAGCCTGTATGATAGTTTTCCATCCTTTCACTTTAAGTCTGTGTTTATCTTGTTGTGACAGATGGGATTCTTGCAAGCAGCATATGGTTGGGTTATGTTTTCTGATCCATCCCCCCACCCTGTGCCTTTTGATGGGTGAGTTTAAGCCATTGACATTTATTGATATTATGGATTTAATGTATTGTAGTGCCATTGTTCTAAAAAACAATTTGTTTGCTCTGATATATTACAAGTATTATAGTGATGTTCTTGTTTATAAGAGGTCTTTTAATACCTCTTTCAGGGCCGGCTTGGTGATAGTTGCCTCCTTTAACTGTTGTTTGTCTAAGAAGGTTTTGATCCCTCCATCTAGCTTGAATGAAAGTCTAGCAGGATATATAATCCTTGGTTGAAACCCTTTTTCATTCAGGGCTCGATAGATATCTTGCCACTCCCTTCTGGCTTTTAGAGTTTGAGTTGAAAAATCTGCAGAAAGTCTTATGGGTTTTCCCCTGTATGTGACTTTTTGTTTCTCTCTTGCAGCCTTTAGGATCCTTTCTTTATCCTTACTTCTTCTCATTGTGACTATGATGTGTCTTGGTGTTTTCAGGTCTGGGTTGATTCTGTTTGGTACTCTCTGGGCCTCTTGCACCTTGATATCCTTTCTGTTATTCAGGTCTGGGAAATTTTCTTGTATTATTTCCTCTAGGATGTTTGCTTCCCCTTCCTCTCTTTCTTCCTCTGGCAGGCCAATTATACGAATGTTACTTCTTTTGAGATCATCCCATATGTCTCTGTTGTTGTTTTCAGTGTCTCTCAATCTCTTTTTAAGCTCTTTCACCTCTTTCTTAGTTTTCTCTAACTCATCCTCTGTCTGACTAATTCTGTTTTCTGCTTCTGTTAGTCTGCTTTCCCTTGCCTCAGCTTCTTTCTTCATTACAGCTATTTCAGCTTTCAGTTCTCTAATTGTCTCAAGATAATCAGTATTTTCCTTGGGGGTCTCAACTGTTGTTTCCCTAATACTGCCATTTCTTTCCTCCAATGTTGTTTTCATTTCTGTGATTAATAAGTTTATTATTGCTTGCATACTTTTCTTATCTATGGTTACTTCTGACTGATTTGTGGTTTCTTCTGGGCTCTTGTCTTCATTCATTGGGGTAGCAGTTTTATTTGTTTTTAATCTACCCATTTTTTTTTAATTTATGTGTTTCTCTCTTTTTTTTTTTTTTTAATGTTCTGTTGTTCCTCAGTTGTTGTGTTTTGAGCACAAGTAACACTGTACTAAATACCTTTATGACAATTGCACTCACCAACCTCCGGAATAACCGTAGCAACTGAAGTAAGTATTGAAGGAGTTTAATCGTTACCAGTTAGCCAAACAATTTCTCCAGTCCGTGAAAAAATAGTAACCAAATCCCAGTGAAGAAAGAGAAAAGGAAGAGAGGATAGCAAGAATAGACAGTTATGCAAATTTACTATCCAGTGTATATTCTAAGGGTAACAAGAGTGTAAAGGGAACTAGAGCAGAGATACACACATAGAGAGTCCACTCTGGGTCAGATTTCTTCCCCAAAGTAATTCACAAATTCAGAAAGTCAAAGAAGAAAGAAGTGTATGACAAGATTAAAAAAAAAAAAAAAAAAAAAAGAGAGAGATTGAGAGAGATAAGAGAGAGAAAAGGGAGAAGATAGGAAGAAGAGTTGTAATTAAAGAGCAGTGCGAGGAACTTCCCAAATGTGTATCAGTGAATTAACAAAAAAAAAAAAAAAAAAAAAAAAAAACCCTGTTTGGTGGTATGGGGTATCCTGCTAGTAGCTGGTCCCAGGCACTGCTTATGGGGGGAGGGGGGGCGGGCGGCGGGAAGGATGTATGCTTGAAAATTAAAAGGAAGAAAAAAGAATTTTTTCCCCCTACTCTAATTCTTAACCCAAATTAAGTTATAGAAACATCCTTGGTATGACCGTTATGGCCCCTTATTGGATGGCCTGCTAAAGGCAGAAAATCCTATTGTTTACACGAGATGTGTCCGGAGCTCAAAGGCTGGCCGCTTCTGCTTCTCCGTGCGCCATTTTCCGGGAAACCCCGCCCTCCAGACTTTTTTAAAGGATTTCTCAAAAATGAAAACTAGCTCCAAGTCCTTTGATCCAATGAGAGCTATACTCAAGAAGTCTTTGGATCCACCCTCAGGGTCGCGGTGGACCCTGGCAACTCCCAAGAGGCAGCCCCCGAGCTAAAGTGCTCTCTCCGGGTCCTCTGTCCGCTGCGCTCTGCAACCGGCGGAGGAGCCGCCTTCCCGGGCGGGCGGAGGACAATGCCCGGCGCACTCGCCTTGCCTGGCGCCGCCTGGGAATTCTGGCGCCCCGCTAGTCCGTGTCACCTTTGCTCTAATTGTTAACCCAAATTAAACTGTAATAACTTCTTTGGTGCCCCCCCCCCCCTTATTGACTGGCCTGCTAAAGGCAGAAAATCCTACCTTTGCCGACGATGCTATCAGAGCACTCGCTGTTAGCGACTTCTCAGCCTAAGATGAGTTTCATTCTAATAAGGCATTCCCTTCTTACCATGTGAACTCTTTTTCATGTTTCTTTGATGCCCCCCACCAAACTATACAGTCTCAATTTGTGCCGTTCACTCTTGGATATATGACCAAAAATGTCCTCCCAGTGTATGTAACTAAAATAAATCTTTTCCTTCTACTAATGTGTTTGGTGTTAATTGGTCTCCCCACACACCTTAAAACATTTATATTTGGTGAATATAAGTCAGTAATAATCATTATAATACCTGCTTCAGTTTTGTATTGCAGCTAAGGGCAGCATAGTCACGGTAAAACTAAATGTACTGTGTCTCTTGTGGCATTTTTTGCTTCAAAGAAAAGCAGAAGACAGAAACAGAATTGTGAAGTTCAGGGTGTGTGTGTGTGTGTTTGTCTGTGTGTGTGTGTGTGTGTGCATGTGTTTCAAGGAAAGCCATATGCTATATTGGCTCTGCCAACTCACACATGAAGCTGTAGAATAAAGAGAGCTGGGGAGGTGGGGATGAGTTCTATACTGAGAGTATTATTAAGATCGTTTTTTTAAATTTCTAGAATAGGAAAAACTCATTATTTGAATAAAATTATTGGTCAAGTGGAGTAAAGCAGGTCCTCCTAGAACTTCTCTGAGTTTATTTTGAAACATTTTTTTTCCTTCTGAGAAGTTAGTAAATTTTCTGCTTCAATTTTGTAATCAGACAAGCAGAGTTATTTAGCTCCTTACCTACTTCAAAGACCCAGTAAGTCTAGAAAATGTATAGTGTTTGCGGATTAGCTGTGGATAACAGACAAATAAACAAGGTTAAGATGAAGGTGTCTAGGATTCTCTGCTAAATTCCTGTAATGGAAGACTGTCTATGTCAACATTTTTTGGTTTTGTGGGTCAGTGATAGAGCTGGGCATATCGTTTTTTTCTAATATCATTCTCCAACATTTTCAACCTGTTTTTACAAAGAGCTGATTCTATTATCTGAAATAGGCTTAATGTCTATTACTGAAAGGAAAATGAGAGGGATTTTTTTTTTTTATTTTGGATGTCTTAGAAAACAAAAACAAAAACAAAAACCTGCTAATAAATCTTTTCTTCCCTTTAGACTCCTTTTCAAATGATCATAAATATATTTCATGTTTTATTTTTTCATCATTTTATTCGGGGGTTAGTTGTTCAGATTATATAGTTATTCGCACGTGGTTAAAGTCTCTCATCTCAGCAGCACTATAGGTGTCTGCAAAACACTCTCTCCCTCTACTAAGGTCATTTTCCTCCATCCTGGACCAGGACCCCAAAGACCCCCTCCCCCTTCCAAGCCCTCCTTACCCAGAATCCTCTGCTTTGGTGCAATACACCTAACCCAGTCCTAGCTTTGTTTGTATTGCACCATTCCAATACCTGATGGAGTGGATTGAACCAGGTGTATTGTGACTATAGATCATTGGTTTTACTACTGAGCTATCCTTTGGACAACCTTCTTTCTTTCCGTGTTTTTTCCTTCATTCATTTCTCTGTCTCTTTCTCACTGTTCACTTTTTTTTTCTCTGTTGTTTTATTCCTTTATCTCAATGTGAAAAAAATATGGAAAAAAATACTTTTAAGATTTCTCAGAACCTGGGACCTGGTTGTGTTGCATTTGGCAGAACAAACACTGCCATGCACCAAGACCCAGGTGCAAGTCCCCAGTGCCCTCATGCCAGCAGGAAATTTCACAAGTGATGAAACAATGCTAGAGATGTGTTTCCTCTCTAGTTCTCTCTCTTCTTATATTTGTTTCTCACCCTCTGTCAAAAAGAAAGAAAAAAAATGGCCATCAAGCGTAGTGAAGTCGTTTTAGGCACTGAGCCTATGAAGCTACTCCCCTGCAGGTGGGGAACCTGAGACTGAAACTGGGATCCTTTCCCCAGTCCTTGCGCTTCACGCCACATGCGCTTAACCCACTGCGCAACCACCAGATTGAGGGAGGCCATTTTTAAAGAGCTGAGGGATTGAATTCCAGCCATGACTAAAATTTCAGGGTTCTTTTTTTTCTGATAACTTCTTATTAGTAATTTAATAATTGACATGAGTGTGGTATAAGAAGGGTACAATTCCCACCACCAGAGTTCCACATCCCCTCCATTCTATTGGAAGTTTCCCTATTCTTCATTTCTCTGGGAGAATGGATCTTTAAAGGGTAGAGAAGGTGGGAGGTCTGTTTTCTTTAATTGCTTCCCTTCTAGATATGGGCATTGACAGGTTGATCCATATCCCTAGTCTATTTCTAACTTTTTTTTTTTTTTTTGCCTCCAGGGTTATTGCCTGCACTACAAATCCACTGCTCCTGGAGGCTATTTTTTCTTTTGTTGCTTTTCATTGTTGTTGTTATTATTATTGTTGTTGTTGTTGTTTGATAGGTCAGAGAAAAATCAAGAGAGGAGGGGAAGACAGAGAAGGGGAGAAAGAGACACTTGCATACCTGCTTCACTGCCTGTGAAAGGACCCCCTGCAAGTGAGGAGCCAGGGGCTAGAACCAGGATCCTTACCAGTCCTTGGCTTCTAGCCATGTGTGCTTAACCCGCTGCACCACCGCCCAGCCCCTGTCTGTTTCTGTTTTTCTCTAGTGGGATAGAGCTCTGGGGAGGTGGGGTTCCAGAACACATTAGTGAGGTCCTTTTCCCAGGAAAGTCATGTTGACAGCATATGCAACTTGGTGCCTGAAGAACATTAAGATATAAAGCAGAACAAAATATTTAATAATCAGAAACCTACAGGTAAGAATAGAGCAGATGATATTTGAGGTCTTCATGTTGGAAAGAGCTAAGTTTTAGATATATTCCAAGGGCCCATGACTTTACTCATTTTTGACTGAGCCTAACAGCTAACATAAAGTCGGCTAGGAGTATTGTCTGGGAAGATGGTGTCAGAATTGAGGATAGGATTAGAAAGCTAGATAAGGGGAGTGTGAAGCTCTCAAATATGGAAAAGTACATAAATATTAATTTCAAACCCCATCAATCTGACCTTGGACCCATGTCTATTCATATTTAGCACAGGAGCTTGTGTAAGCTCTGCATGCCTGTCAATCTGAGCTCACAGTCCATGATCATAGCTAGGAACATTCTAGGCTGCACTCATTTCAGAACCAGTCTTCTTTGAGTGCAGAGTATTTGAGTGCAGGGTTGACCTAACCTCCCTCCGAAGAGTGGGACAATTTCTACAGCTATTACTTTACACTGAGGGCAATGTTCTGTAGAGGCCCACAGGAGGGTTCTTGATGTTATTCCTAATGGAGATGACCAGTGAGGATGGAGAGAGGGAACTTTTAGAAGGCTAGGCCCATCATACCTATATGGGAGTCCAAGGATACCATGTCTAGGGCACTGGATAATGGGGGTGGTCTGGTAGTGATCAAAAGGGCCATTATTAAAGTGTGCTGTTTATTGCCCTTATCCAGCTTCTGTAGTCCTTACTTTAAAATGACACAGTTGGACCTAGAGTGATTGAAGGAAGTGAAATAGGGAGTAGGTGAGGAGGGTATCTAGACTTAAGTAGAAAATATTTGATTAAGTACCTTATGGTGTCTTTTTCAGGCCTTTCTATTTGCTTGCTGCACTTATTGAGTTACTGTAAACTATTGTGCACTTTTATTTTAAGGTGCATATTTTCCCTCAACTTCTGGGTACACGTGCACATGTGCCCTGGTCTCTATCCAGATTCTGTAACTTTGTTAGGAAGTGCTCCACTGATGCTGAGGTTCTTAATAGTTATCCTCTTTCTCTTCAGGATCAGACATAGTTTACAAGAGAAATTAAAGATAGACTATATTTACATCTGTTTGTTTTTTATTTTTTTTTCCATCGAGCTTATCCCTGGGGATCAGTGCCTACATAACTTTACTACTCCCAGTGACCATTTCAGTTAATTTTGCTCTTCTTGCTTTTTTCTCTTTTGATAGAAACAAGGAGAAGTAGAGATAGATGGGGAGAGCTTCATCCCTGCAGATGATGACCATGGGCTTGAACCCAGGTCATCAAACATAATAATGTGTAGGCTCTACTGGGTGTGCTACTGTCCAACCCCATATAACTTTAAATTTTTATTTAACTGATATTCTGTTGCTTAGAGAGACTTCCAGTTTTGTCTTCTCTCTCCACCCAGTACAGTATAAAGAGACATCCTTATGGATGTTTGCACATGGCCCTCCTCTTTCAATTTGAAAACTTTGTCCTCTGAGCAAAAGAAAGTTGTCTGGGAAAATGACAACATTGACTCTACCATCATTGTGTGGTCCATTTCAAAAGGACTGCAGTGACCTACAATTTCTCTTCTGGGTTTCCTGATTTATTTATTTTTTTTTTCCATGAAATCTACAGTGCACACACACTGGATGAACACTCTCAGATTTCCTAACATTTGCATGGTTCTCCAAACTATTGTTTGAGACAAAGTTCATCACCAGCTAGCATAAAAATCTATTTAATCACTCCAACTACATTGTTAACAAAAGTTTTACTCCATGGTGTTGGGCAATGAATTTCTTAGATAGTTTCTTCCTCTATCAAAATTAGGTAATCAAGCCAATTCAACTTTAAAATTATCTAGCTCAAATTATCCACATTTTGTATTATTTAAAACTAAGGGCACAGAGATCACTCACCTAGTTAATGCATCTGCTTTGTCATTAGCTCTAACTGGCTCTGAGTCTGGTTTCTATAACATTGGAAAGAACACTGGTGGCATGTATTTTTACTTCCTTCTTTTCTTATCTCTGTCTTTCCATCTGCAAAGTTTATCCTGAAGTAGTGAAGCACTAGCTGACAAAAATTAAATGAATAAGGGGGTTGGGCAGTGTACAGCAGGTTAAGCGCACATGGCACAAAGCACAAGGACCAGCGCAAGGATCCGGGTTCCAGCCCTAGGCTCCCCACCTGCAGAGGGGTTGCATCACAGGCAGTGAAGGTCTGCAGGTGTCTTTCTCTCCCCTCTGTGTCTTCCACTCCTCTCTCCATTTCTCTCTGTCCTATCCAACAACAATGACATCAATAACAACAATAATAATAACCACAACAATGAGAAAAGAATAAGGGCAACAAGAGGAAAAAAATAGCCTCCAGGAGCAGTGGATACATTGTGCAGGCACTGAACCCCAGCAATAACACTGGAGGCAAATAAATAAATAAATAAAAATAAAAACAAATAAATGAATAAATAAATACTAGTTAAATATATAAAATTGCAAATAAATATAAACTTCCAAATGGTAGACTATAAAAGTATAAATTGTGGATGAATTTGAGTTTTAGAATAATTATGGAAATGCCTGAAAATATTCTAAAATATTTCATGGATTAGAAAGACCAAGGACAAAACACATTTTTTAAATGGATGGTTCAAAAAAAAAATAACCGTGAGCTGATACGTAGCTAAATTTACTTCTAAATATTGCTAAATGTAACAAAATGAATATGCCCATGAAAAAGACCTTTAATTCATACTGAAGTACTTAACATAAAAATAAACTGGACATAGAAAGAAATAAAAGGATAACATGCACATACACATTTCCCAGAAATCAAACCAGAATGTTAAAATAGGCCGTAAACAGGAAACCAATGGGTAGAGGTGTTATTGAGCAGGTGCATACATCTTCTTCTCGGTTGACCACACACATTTAAATTTCTAAATAGATCTTTCCCTATAGTTCTCTCAGAAATACATTTCTTGCTGTTTTTACCTCCCACAGATATTATTTTACACTGAAAGTGGTCCTTAGGAGACTATGAATAATTGAGGAGAAAAGATTAGGCATGGAATGAAAAAGAAAAGCAGGCCAGTGTTCAGAAATATTTTTTACAGGGTTGAATAAGAAACATTTGAATGCATTTGTGATGTTCCATTTGTATTAATATCTTAGAGCAAGAGTTTTCCATTTTTCATAGCCTTGAAGCTATCACTTCAAACAAAGTCTTACCCAGAAGCATAAAGAAAGAAAAAATACCAGTACAGCTCTGACTCAGATGAAATTTGTGGGATAGTGATATAGAAGATCTTATTCATTCATTTATACAATCACTTACATACAATCACACACATACAGTCTTGCACACACTTATCACAATATGGAGAGTGGACATCTAGTTTATCATTACAATTACATTTTTCAAACATTATAATTGAAATTCTTTTTTTAATTTTAATTATTTATTTTCCCTTTTGTTGCCCTTTTTATTGTTGTAGTAGTTATTATTGTTGTTGTTGATGTCATCGTTGTTGGATAGGACAGAGAGAAATGGAGAGAGGAGGGGAAGACAGAGATGGGGAGAGAAAGATAGACACCTGGAGACCTGCTTCACCGCCTGTGAAGTGACTCCCCTGCAGGTGGGGAGCCAAGGTTGGAACCCGGATCCTTATGCAGGTCCTTGAGCTTTGTGCCACATGTGCTTAACCAGCTGTGCTACTGGCCGACCCTCTATAATTGAAATTCTTATATTACCTAAAAGCTTAAACAGTGAAGAAAATGGGGGCCAGTGAGTGGCTAATCTAGTAAAATACACACATTGCCACCCTCCAGGATCTGGGTTTGAGTCTCAGGACACCACATAAGAGCATTGAAGCAGAGTTGCGCTGTCTCCCCTTAATTTACTTTATCACTCTCTATTGTTTATGTATCTTCCCCCCTCCATTTTATAGGTATTCTATCAATGGGGAGAGAAAAAAATCTCCATACCTCTAACAACAGACTTGTCAATCATCATTCTTTCAATAAGATTATATAAGAAAAGAATTCACTTAGGATCACAATCACAAACTTACTGTATAGGATTATAGCCAAAATTATACTTGGGCTCTGATATAGATTATTTGATCTCATACAAATTTGTGAGCATGGAGTCACTTCATAAATTCATCACTTATTTCAAAATTGTGCAAGGGGGGTATAAAAATAGATTCAGCTCTGATTTGCAAATTATCCAAAGTAATAATTAGACTATTATTTAGTAAAGAATTGCACTAGGGGGTGGTCTGGGAGGTGGCGCAGTAGTAAATCTTTGGACTCTCAGGCATGAGGTCCCAAGTTCCATCCCTGGCAGCACATGTGCCAGAGTGATGTCTGGTTCTTTCTCTCTCCTCCTATCTCTCTCATAAATAAATAAAATCTTTAAAAAAAAAAAAAAAGAATTTCATGAGGGGTCAGGCAGTAGTGCACCATGTTGATCACATATGTTGCAGTATTCCAGGACCTACAAAGACAGGGGAAAAGCTTTGTGAGTGGTGAAGCAGGGCAGCACGTGTCTTTCTGTCTCTCTATCTCTATTTCCCCCTTCCTCTAGATTTCTGGCTGTCTCTATCAAATAATTAAAAAAATATTTTTAGAAAGAATGGCATTACGAAATGGTTCATTAATGTAATTAACAAGACTCCTCCAACACTTCCATATTAACAGCAACTTCTAAACAAGCACATTTTTTGTTTTAAATTGAGTATTTGTATAGTGGAAAACCTAGGTGAACATGAATATAATGAAAGAAAGCACATCTTACAAAAGGGGCAGGGTAGAGAACTGAATTTCCAAATAATTTCTTCTTCAAATATTTTTAACAATTAGATATAATTATCATGCACAAAACAACAGCCTTTTTACTAAAAAAAAGTCAGTTAATAGTATTATGTAATTAACTGTAAGAATTTATAAATTTCAGAATAAACATAACTTCAAATTAGTTCAATAAAGACCTATTAAAGATCACAAGGAAACAGAATTATATTTCCTGAATCCCTCTTTATCTAAATAACAATCATCAGAAAAAACAGATGCAACCACACTCCTTAGATCAGTGCTCCAGGCAACTTGAATCTAAGAACTACTTTTGGGAAAAGGATCTAGGCAAATGTAATTAGATAACTAATTGTCACATTAAGCTTATTGTGGTACAGGAAAAAAGAAAAATCACTATCATTTGGTAAGAAGGCATCTCTCGCTAAAAGCTGTATTACCTAAGTTTTAAAGGAGATGGTATCAGTAAGACTTTAATGCATTTTCTTTATTTAATAACATTGCTTGTTTATCTCATTATATTCATCTGCTTATTGGACCTGGTACCTTTCTCTTTTTCCTGTCACTGTTCTCTTTTCCAGTTCCAGAATTTGAAGGGTTTGTATCAAAGTTACTTGAAAACTTGTTAAAGATGTTCAAAAGCCAGAGAGATAGCTCAGCAGGTAAGGTATCTGTTTTGCATGATCAGAGTTTATATTGGGACCCTGCCACCACGTGTGGACATAAGATAGCCATAGTACCATGGGAAGGAACTCCAGTCTCTCTCTCTCTCTCTCTCTCAATCTCTCAATCTCTCAATCTCTCTCTCTCTCTCATTACCTTCCCTCCCTCCCTTCCTCTCAATGAAAAAGTGTCTTGGAAACAATAAAATTACATATAAATAAGGCTCTGGACAAAATAAACCAAAAAGAACTAAAATGTACACCAAATGAAACTTTATTTCCTTCCAAAGTGTCCTGGTGGTTTTAAGACTGTGATTTATCACTAAACTTGGGATGAAACAGAAAAGTACTAATATATTATAAGCACCATTTTTCTCATGCATATATCTATATTAACTGGTTAAAAATGTCCACCCTCTGCAACCCACAATGACCCTGTATCCATACTCCCAGAGAGGTAGAGAATGGGAAGGCTATCAGGGGAGGGGATGGATATGGAGATCGGGTTATGGGAATTGTACGGAATTGTACCTCTCTTATTCTATGGTTTTGTTAATGTCTCCTGTCTTAAATAAAAAAAAAATAACAAAAAAATGTCATGCCTAGATAGTACATAATTAACATGTCACAAACTTTTACTATAAAACTGTTCAGTATTTGGAAGAATAAATTCACTTTCCATTAACTAAGAATCATTTTATATTTATCCAGACCCTTAAATACAACTCGATGAGTCTTCAGAAATGATGGAAAAACAACTGCTACAAATAAATAAATAAATAAATAATCCCAGATAACCAAATAAAAACATTCCCAATGCTTTTCACAGTGATCCAAGCAGTCTTTAAAGTCTTTGCCCTGGTTTTGCAGAGAACTTTTCCAAGTATTGTATGGATACCAGGGATAAAACTGGGAATCTAAGGATCTACCAGTTGAGTTATTAACCTGTCTGCTATTGAAATATTTTAGTATAAATTTAATATTATGAAATAGATGGTTACAATATTAATATATCTTTATGGGGAATGGGGAAGTGCTCATGGTTGAGTGATTAACTATTAGAAATCATAGGAGATAGTATAGAGATGATCTTCAAAGTAGTTAAAAAGAAAAATAAATACAGAGACATTATTTTGTAGGTAGTGGCACCAACCAGAAAATCGAAAACCAGAAAGTTCTTCTTTTTGGGAGTTCAGAATGATTAGCTATTATTTTCATAATTGTCCTCATTTTTCACCTAGTTTGACTTTTATTTATAGAGAACATAAATGAAGTCTGAAGAGAGAGTTCATCAGGTTGGATAATCTAATATGTACAAGTTCAAAGAATATTTTCATAAATACTTTTAAAATATTAAAGAAACAAAATATAAATATTTAAATTTTGGTCTGCGACACAAAGATATATGTGCTTTTACATCTTGACTTGTATTTTCCATATCAATTGTTGTGAGAAGGGCTGGAAAAGTTGCATTTAAGTCTCATCATTTCATTTGTTTCACTCACCCTGATCTGCTAGACTGAAGTCATAAGAAATACAAGTGACTGTCTTGGGGCATGCACCAGGTAGAGTTTTTATTTTTTTAAATTTTTTATTTATAAAAAGGAAACATTGACAAAACCATAGGATAAGAGCAGTACAACTCCATACAATTCTCACCACCAGAACTCTATCCCATCCCCTCCCCCGATAGCTTTCCTATTCTTTATCCCTCTGGGAGTATTGACCATACTCCCAGCCTTCTTTCTCTTTCCCTAGTGGGGCAGGGCTTTTGTTTTTTTTTAATCTCCTTCAAAAATGTCCTGGCAGCTATAGGACTGTGTGATTCATTACTAAATTTGGGAGGAAGTAGAATAGTTTAATATACTATAAACACCATGTTCCCCATTTATCCGTGTTAACTAGTTAAAGCTTTTGTACCCAGATGGTACATAATTTACATGTCACAAAAACTTACTATAAAACTGTTCAATATTTGGAAGAATAAATTCACATTCCATTAACTAAAGATCATCACCACTTTAATGGTCTTCATGTTGCATTTTAATAGCTATATAAGCAACCTGAAAATTAAATAGGTCTTTTATCTAATATATATTTTCACATTTGAGTGTATTCCTGGCAGAAAGCTAGCTGGGAGTGTTGCAACTGATCAGGTTCCATTAATGCGAGATTGCTTGTGAAGTAGTACATTTTCTAATATCTCGTGTGGAAATGTTATGCAAATTATTTGTAAATGTGAAATCCTCAAGAGCAAAGCTACATTAACTGTTCCTATTGCAAAGGTATGCTCAATAATTTACAACCCATCAATGACTGAATTGGAAGTAAATTGTTTCTCTGCAGTTCCAAAATGCAGTAGACATGTAAACAGCACCATCTTCTGGATTATATGAATTCTCAAACTGCCTTTTAAATTGCTAACCACGTCTTCTCTGAAACAGATATCTACCAGATGTTAAACATTACAGGTATATGCTGTATATTTTGAAGTTTCTACCGTTTCTTTTAAGCATAACAATTAGATACAGACATTAAGTCAATAATGTATGGATAAAATGTAAATACTCTTGCAAACATTAATTTGAGCACTGAATCATAATCCACGCATGTTTCTGAATACAATAAATGAAGGATTAAGTGCTGCTTCATGTGTTTCCATCCACAACCACTGTCAGTTTGTGCAGTGTGTGATGTGAAAAAAAAAAATCATACCTTGACTATTTCTTGTAAAATTAAAAAAGAAAGCAGACACATCATCAATACGTACAGTCAATGAAAACTTTGGTGAATGATAACTCTAGAAACCATCGATTAGAACAAAGTTATTTTAGCATTTTCTCATCTCACTGATAATTTAAGAGAAGGTTCATTCAAGACCATTTCATGCATCATAATATTATTATATTTTTAATTTATTCTGAATATATCTCTAATAATTCAACTTTACATTTATCAATACTGGCATCAAATTTGTTATATTTAAGTTTTTTAATTCGGAAAGACTGTGAAAGACACCAGTAAAATGAAAAATGAACCAAAATAAAAAGGTCTAGAAAGACTGATAGTAAAATCAATAAAATATCAATTTTGTTATTATAAAATTTTATTTGATTGGCGGTCTGTAAAACTTTGGTTTATGGTAGTCCTGGGAATTGAACCTGGGATTCCAAGCTTCAGGCATGAAAGTCTGTTGTGCAAATTACTGCACTATCCTTCCAGTCAAAATACTGTCATGTTAATCACTGTTCTATCCCATAGCTCTCTTCTTCATACTAAGCCTTTATCTTCCTTATGCCATTAATTGTGGTCAGTTGATTTCCTCCTTAAGTCAAGCTTTAGGATCTGGTCCATCTAAGGATTACCCTCAGTACCCTTACTAATAAGTGAGCTACGTATTCTATCCCAATTGTAAGAGGAAATCTTAAGTGCAAACCCTCCAAGATCATCTCTTTATCTCTGAATGTAGGTATTGAAAGACAATACTAATAAATAGAAACAAAAAAATGAACTTAATAAAACCAAGAATGCAATAACGACTAGTAGAAAGAGGTAGGGGCTGGGGAATGGGGAGATGTTAGCTTATAAGAATACATTTTTCCCAATCCAAACCAAATAATATTGCATCCGCTGATCACAACCTAACCAACGCAACGATTGCCACCTCAACATGCTTCACCTCAGACTGTGTCCATAGACTTCACGTGTGGAATGACAACCCTTCAGCTTCATTACTCGGGTGAGACCTTTCCTTTTATAGTACACTCTAATTTCATCTCAGGTGGTTCACTTTTTAACAAAGTCCCATAACCTAGATATACACCAGTTTCTGTGAGAGAGAGCTTATGTTCACACGTACCCATAAACTACTGCAAAATATATACCTGAAAGCAGAAGTACACTAGAGTTTGCAGTGAGTACCTCCCTAACACTTCCTCTCCACTATTCCAAGCTTTGGGTCCATGATTGCTCAACAATTTGTTTGGCTTCTTATGTTAACTCTCTTTTCAATCACCAGGTTCCAGATGCCACCAGGATGCTGGCCAGGCTTCCCTGGATTGAAGACCCCACCAATGTGTCCTGGAGCTCAGGTTCCCCAGAGACACACCTTACTAGGGAAAGATAGAGGCAGACTGGGAGTATGGACCGACCAGTCAACGCCCATGTTCAGCGGGGAAGCAATTACAGAAGCCAGACCTTCTACCTTCTACAACCCTCAACGACCCTGGGTCCATGCTCCCAGAGGGCTAGAGAATGGGAAAGCTATCATGGGAGGGGGTGGGTCATGGAGATTGGCTGGTGGGAATTGTGTGGAGTTGTACCCCTCCTACCTTATGTTTTTGTTCATTAATCCTTTCTTAAATAAAAAAATTTTTAAAAATAAAGAATACATTTTTATTTAAAAGATTTGTTAACTTCTGACAACCAAGTCCACAGTATTGTGATTGTTAACAATATTATTGACTTGTAAATCTGTTGTTTGCAAGTTCTGTGTCTCCTCTATCACCACCCAGACCCACATGAGAGTAAATTTCAAATGTCTTCTCTCAACACTTAGTTGTGAAAATTATGTCTTGACAAATTTGTTAGTAACAATAAACTAATAGTAATATAATATACCATGTAAAACCAGTAGTTTGATGATTTAAAGTCAAACAAAATAAAAAATGAAGTCAAATAAATCCACATATATATATATATATATATATATATCCCTAATAAAGTTGAGGAAAAAAAATGTTGGCAAAGAGTTTGACCTTAATTTTCTTTAGGATGAAGATGATGAAATTATTAAAATCAGAGTTGATGACCTAGCTCACCATTTTCCCAACTTCAGTATGAATATCTGAGCATAGTTTTTCCTTTTTTTTTTGTTACTGCTTAATTTGTCTGTATTACTTCCTCACAATGGTTACCAAATTAATATGAACTACAAGTCTGAAAAAATATAGGGGAAATTTGAAATTAGAGGCAAGCATGTGCACTGGTTCACAGGTAGGATCAATTACAGTAAACCTGAACACACATATGTAGCCTTGAATTTGCACTTAGATATATCTGCAAGCATATATATTCTCTCATTTTCTGTCTTGCTACACATTTATTTATCCATCTATCATCTATCTATGACAAAAGGAGATGAAAGTATAATTCTTGAAAAACTATTGAAAATAGACTTTAACTGGAAGCAGGGACTGATTTTGTTATGTAAGTGATGATCATATCAAGCAAAGAAACAGCATGATAAAACTTTTGTTTTGGTTCAGAAAGACTGTTCACCAGTTCGGGCATATATGTCTTGAATGCGGTGCAGGTTGAGACTTGGCTTCCTATCAGATTGCCACAGCATTAAAGAAAGCGCTGGTGCTATTCTATCTGAATGATATTCACTCTGCATGCCATTCTATCTGAATGAAAAAAAAGTCAGCCTGTGAGTTTACATATGTGAGGTCACGCCTATGCTTTGTAAAATTGTTTCATGAAAATTCTGCTTCTAATAGAGAAATTTACTTGAAGGGAAGCTGCATAGGAACAAGAGATAATGGTGAATATATTTGAGGAGTTATTAGTTTGATATCCAAAGTAGGAATAATGGAAGATTTAGATTTTTCACCAGATAAATGAATGACTCCTGAACCTGAACTAAGCTATGGAACACAGAAGAGAAATTGTTTATGGAGAAATAGAGCACTTATATTTTGAAAATATGGGGTCTGTGGTGATAGCTATACAGACAAGGAGGAAGTGCTAGAAATGGTTGTGAACTCGTTGATCCCAGATGACCCTAAGATGTAGATGTGGATAACATCTTCATTTTGTTTGCTATCTGAATCCAAGAAAGCAAAAGGATATTTCCCATGGAACATCTTAGAGATGAATATATAACTTAAGAAAGCCTCTTAGCTAATAGAATAGTTGAAAAGAGAAAGTTTTGCAAGGTTTATAAGGTGAGAGAAACACAGTAAAACCATACTATAAAATGTGAAAAATAAACCATGAGTGGAAAATTTCAGCGTGCCCACGACTGTACAAAATCAAGTAACTTTAAGCTAAAATGCATTCACTGGAGCTTTATTTATTTTTACCTAAGCATGAAAAGAGCATATTTTATGGATTTGTTTTTATATGAAGGGAAAGGCATAACTTATACAAAGATGATTTTTTAGCACTTCTTGTCTTTCACTCTTTATTCACTTTGCCACAAGGCTTTGCAGTGGCTTATTTTATTATTATATTCAAAATGAATAATTGAGCATGCTTAACTCAGCTCTATCCTTCTTCACCTTGACAATGAGTCTATTTAGCATATGACTTTGCAGTACCTTTTACTATGGCAGCCCCCTCCTCAAAGGAAGTCCTGCTTTTATCGAATGATAGCAGGACTGGGCTGATGCAGTAGTTTCCCTGCTATGAGAATGTGCCACAAACTGACTACCGACAGAAATTCATTATCTTGTAGTTTGGGAGGTTAGTAATTTAAATTGAGATATAATGAGGGGCCTTGGAAGTGACTCTGCAACTTGTCATGTGTGAAGCCTTGATATTCAGTCTCTCTGGAACCATGTGACATCACCAAGGACAATACCAAGGGAACTCCATGAATTATGAGTGACACTTTTGTGTCTTCTCTCTTTTTCTCTCCCCCTCTCTCTATCACAAAACATTAAAAATGAAATGTAATCAGAGTTGGCTTCTTTCAAAAGCTGAATTGATTTCAATCTGTTTTCTAGATTCTGGGTGTCTCTTTAGTTTAGGTGATTCTCTCCTTGTGTTTCTGAATGATCTGCTCTCCGAACGTAGTCTTCTGTTCCAATGTCCACTGCCTTAGTACTGTTTGTTGTCATCAGGGCTCTGTTACTACAAGTAGATAAATTCAGACAGAGATAGATAGAGAAAAGGAGACAAAAGTAGAAAGAATATACTATAATAATACTGAAGCTTTCTCTGTTTCTATGGGTGCTTAGATCAGGTTATATTCCTGACAAAGGTGAGCTGTCTTGTCGGCTCTAAATTTCTTCATTTTATTATTTATTTATTTATTTATTTATTTTCCCTCCAGGGTTATTGCTGGGTTCGGTGCCTGCACCATGAATCCACCGCTCCTGGAGGCCATTTTTCCCCCTTTTTGTTGCCCTAGTTGTTGCAGCCTCGTTGAGGTTATTATTGCCATTGTTGATGTTGCTTTGTTGTTGGATAGGACAGAGAAAAATGGAGAGAGGAGGGGAAGACAGAGAGAGAGGGGGAGAGAAAGATAAACACCTGCATACCTGCTTCACCGCTCGTGAAGCGACTCCACTGCAGGTTGGGAGCCGGGGGCTCGAACCGGGATCCTTACACGGTCCCTGCGCTTTGTGCTACGTGCGCTTAACCCACTGCGCCACCGCCGGACCCCCATTTCTTCATTTTATATGGACACACGTTGTATGGTATTAGAGTCCACTTTAACGCCCTCATTTTAGCTTATCTACAAGACCCTGTTTGCAGAGTAGTTCATAGTCTGTTTGGGGGGAGTTACCTGCTATAGGGATTATCCATAGGTAATAGGGGTTAGGACGTCAACATCTTTTTGGAACATAATTTAACTCCAAACTATTATTAACTCTACCTAACACTGAGGCTTACTATTAACTGAAATCTTACAGATTTAGATACTGCCATCAATATCATTAACTTTGTCCTCTAAATATATTTTCTATGCATGTATTTATTTAGAAGTCATGAGGAAATGATAGTTTTGATTCATTTTGGTTTCCTCAAAGCCTGCACGTGGCGCGGGGTGTGTGGGGAGTAATAGCTTGCAGAACCCTTGAGAGCATTTCCATGATAGTTCAGAGTCCATTTATATCAGCTCAGAAGAGCCAATTTCTAGAGATGGAATAGATAGCATAATGGTTCTCATGCCTGAGGCTACAAGGTCTCAGGTTCAAGCCCCCACACCAATACAAACCAGAGCTGAGTAGTTCTACAGTAAAACAAACAAACAAAAAACTCAGTGCTCAATGGTAGAGTGGTAGAGTGTATGGGAGTCTAGGTTTGGTCCCCAGCTCTACATTAAAAAAAAAAAAGATAAAATAACATAAATGAAACAGTGATTCCTTCTATCATCTCTTATGGAAAAGAATGTTGAAAACTAATTAATAAACATTTATGATTAGACATTAAATCACATAAAATTAACCCTGAATTATTTTTTTCAGTAAATGCAAAAAAAAAAAAAAGACAATGATCATCACTTCATACTTATTTTACTACATTCTCTTCCAGCTAGGCTCTCTTGACTTATTTGACACTATTGTGTCTATAAAGTGGGAAACTATGGAATGTTATTGCTGTGTTACTGAATATCCCTTTCTAACTTTGTATCCAGTGACAGCACAGTAGTAATTTACAAGATCAGCAAGCAAGAATTACTGTTTTGATTAAACCCTTAAGAGTGCAACTGAAAAAAAAATGTAGATAATTCCAATAAATTTAATTGTGCCTGTCATTGATACTGTTGTAAATGATGTCCAATTAAAATTACTTATCAAGGCAAAAAATAAGGAGTTGAAGCAAGGCATTTATTCTTTTGCAAAAGGGTGTGCCACCAACACTGGTTGTCAGGCAGCAGCACTCCCCCTTCACCCTTCTCCTATTTTTTTTAAATATTTATTTATTCCCTTTTGTTGCCCTTGTTGTTTTATTGTTGTAGTTATTATTGTTGTTGTTGTTGGATAGGACAGAGAGAAATGGAGAGAGGAGGGGAAGACAGAGAGGGAGAGAGAAAGATAGACACCTGCAGACCTGCTTCACCACCTGTGAAGCGACTCCCCTGCAGGTGGGGAGCCGGGGTTCGAACCGGGATCCTTATGCTGGTCCTTGTGCTTTGCGCCACCTGCGCTTAACCCGCTGCGCTACAGCCCGACTCCCTCTTCTCCCATTTTTTATACCTGACACAGAACTGTCTCCTCCACCTCTGGACTGGGCTTCAGAGCTCACAATCTGCCCATTGCCTAAATAAGGAAAGGAGGAAGAGAGTCTGAGGGTCTCTGCTGGAGGATTAGCAAGCACTACAAGGAGGTGACATAAAAAATAAAAAACTACTGGCCACAGGTGGTCATAGATAACAATTTATAAAAGAATTTTTCTACTGAACAGTTGTTCTGTTCATGGTCTTTTGAAGAGAAGACATAACCATCTCTCACAATGCAGTGCAAACAACACAAACATTAAGAAAACATTATATATGTTGACTCTCTCAAAAGCCTAGACCAGGGAGAACAGAAGCAACTGGTGGCACAGCTATATACAAGATGCTGGGTATTATACAGCAAATCCTAACAAAGGGACTTTTCAAAGTTAACCCAATTACCAAATAATGTGATAATAACAATAATTTTCTATTGTCGTCTTGAACCCTAAGACAGCAGGAACCTGACATTTTCACTAT
This sequence comes from Erinaceus europaeus, assembly GCF_950295315.1. Lineage (NCBI taxonomy): Eukaryota > Metazoa > Chordata > Mammalia > Eulipotyphla > Erinaceidae > Erinaceus > Erinaceus europaeus. Next base: position 25,528,648 of record NC_080166.1, on the reverse strand, counting down.
AGAGCCTATATTCCCCCAGTCCTAGAAACTAAGGGTGGGGAGCACTTTCCTGCATGATTCTCTCAATTCATATCAAATAATATTGCATCTGCCAATCCCAACCTAATCAATGCAACGAGTGCCACCTCAGCATGCTTTACTTCAGACAGTGTCCAGAGAAATCAGGTGTGGAATGACAGCCCTTCAGCTTCATCACTCGGGTGAGACCTTTCCTTTCATAGTATTCTCTAATTCCATTCTAGGTGGTTCACTTCCTAACAAAGTCCCTAAACCTAGATATAGACCAGGTCCCATGAGATAGAGCATATGTTCACACGTATCCATAAACTAGGGCAAAATATATACCTGAAAGCAAAAGTACACAATAGTCTGCAGTGAGTACCCCCCCAACACTTCATCTGCACTATTCCAGCCTTTAGGTCCATAATTGTTCAATAATTTGCTTGGCTTTGTATATTAACTCTCTTTTCAGCAACCAGATTCCAGATGCCAGCAGGATGCCAACCAGACTTCCCTGGACAGAGGACTCCACCAATATGTCCTGGAGCTCTGCTTCCCCAGAACCCCACCCTACTAGGGAAAGAGAGAGGCAGACTGGGAATATGGATTGACTGGTCAACATCCATGTTCAGTGGGGAAGCAATTATAGAAGCCAGACCTTCCACCTTCTGTACCCCACAATGACCTTGGGTCCATACTTCCAGAGGGAGAAAGAATGGGAAAGGTATCAGGGGAGGGGATGGCATATGGAGATCTGGTGGTGGGAATTGTGTGGAGTTATACCCCTCCTATCCTATGGGTTTGTTAATGTCTCCTTTTTTAAATAAATAACTAAATGGTTTTTAAAAAGAAAACATCATTATAGTGTGCTAACACAATGTCACATCAGCAAGAATCTTTGTTATCATTGACAAGGAAGTGACTTTCCAGTATACAACTGCCTCATTTTATTTGTTCATATGTGAAATGTATGTGTCCCATAACCACATTGGGACAGCACCTGGAGAAGACCTGCAAAACTACATTATATTATTGCAGTATTGTGAAGAACTACTTATAGCAAGATTTTTTGTTTTTATCCTTTGCTAAGAAATGTTAGAAAATTAGTAAGTTGAAAGAATCAACAATATTTTGTTGCTAGTGGCAAGGTTTAAAGAAGTTTAGATATTCTTTGGAAATTGATGTGTGTAAGGAGAGAGAAAGAAAGAGGAGAGGGAGAGAGAGAAAGAGAGAGAGAGAGGCTCAGTCTGAGTTTAAAGGGCAAATACTTGAACAAAAGAGAGTTTAAAGGGCAAATACTTGAACAAAAGAGATGAAAGAAAATGTGCAGCTCAACTGAGAAACTGTCATCAGTAATGGAGACAGTTCTTTTACTCTGAGAAGACAGAATGAAATAATGACCTCAAGTGTAGGTAGTTTGTAAGTGGCACTGAAATACATTAAAGAAAGTCAATTGGGTATTTTTATATGTTTCTAATAAATACATGTTTATTACTGAAAGTGGTATAATTATGACTATATACACACATATATGTATATAAACAATTATTTAATAATAAGTATTCTATATTGCAGTGATGTTTGTGGAGTTGAGTGTTATATACATTTATATTTACTGACTTTTCTTGCTAGGAAAAATGTTCAATTAATTCTGAAGTCAAGACATTTAACTTCAGGAACAGTTTATTGTGGAATATGATGAGCTTGAGGGAAACAAAAAGATTCAGTGATTTTGAAGGTATAATAGGAATAAAAATGATATTAAAATACCTTTTGGTAATCTAGCCAAGTAAGAAATGTTTGCAATGAGAAATTTAAATCTTAAGAGAAAAGGTTAATTACTGTTTAAACTTTACAGACCCAAACCATAACTATTACTCATAAAACAAATGAACAAAAATTGTAACACCTAGATGTTATAAGATGGATTAACATGTATTTGTAAGTGGTATAACTGTGATTTCAAAGTCAGAAGATTATAGATTTGCTGAAAAGGACTACCCCCCTTTTTACTAAGACATGTCATCTTAAGGTCTGCAAACGCATTTCTCTCTTAGCATCCTATTTATCCTAACGTATAAGAATGGCTGGCATGTTACAGGAGAATTAAGGTTGATATTCCCCTTGTAGTACTGGCTACGTGAATGGATTAGAAATAGAAAAAGATAGATAGGCGAGGGACATAGCATAATGATTATGCAAAGACTATCATGCCTGAGTCTTCAAAGTTCTAGGTTCAGTCCCCTACACCACCATAAGCCAGAGTTGAGCAGTGCTTTGGTTAAATAATAAATAAATAATATATATATATGTGTATATATATATATATATATAAAGAGAGAGAGAGAATATGACATGACTATGAAATTCTACAACAATGGTACCAGAGGAAAAGGAGAAGAATGGTAAATAAGCCAAATAAAAGGTGTCACAAGAGGGTGAAGGAGGGAATTAGATTTTAAATTTTTTAATTTTATTTATTTATTTATTTATTTTGCCTCCAGGGTTATTGCTAGGGCTCGGTGCCTGCACCAAGAATCCACTGCTCCTGGAGGCTACTTTTCCCTCCTCTTGTTGTCCTTGATGTTTTGTCATTGTTGTGATGATTACTATTGTTGTAATTGATGTCATTGTTGTTGGATAGGACATAGAGAAATGGAGAGAGGAGGGGAAGACAGAGAGGGGGAGAGAAAGACAGACACCTGCAGACCTGCTTCACCTTTCGTAAAGCGACCCCCTTGCAGGTGGAGAGCCGGGGGCTCAAACTGGAATCCTTACTCTGGACCTTGGGCTCTGTGCCATGTGCACTTAACCCTCTGTGCCACAGCCCGACCCCTGGAATTAGACTTTTGAAGTTGAACTAAATGTAATGCAAACATATACGCCTGAAACTTACATAATGATAGGTGCAATATTACATACTTTAAAGAAAAAAAGAGAGAGATACTCATTATAAATACACATGAATAATTCCAGAAACAAAATAGACTCATTTGAAAATTTGAAAGAAGACAAAAATACATTTATTAAATACACAACAGGTAAAAAGTAAGGGCACAGGGGTCAAAACAAAAATATAGAAAAGAAAAAGAAAGGGAAAAAAGGGAGAAAGAAAGAAAGAAAGAAAGAAAGAAAGAAAGAGAGAAAGAGAAAGAGACATCTGCAGTAATATTTCACCACTATTGGCACTTTTCTACTGCTGCTGTGTACCAGGAGTTTGAAGCTGGGTCTTGTACACTGTAACATGTGTGCTTAACCAGATGTTCATGGCCCCTTGAAGGCTCAGTTTCATATGACATTAGTTTGAGGAAACAGCAATGCAACAAGTCAATTTGCATTAATTCTGGTCTATATTCTAGATACCAGTAAGATATTTCAGTGCAGTTGTCATAATTAGTCATCATCAATTTCCTCATACTTTATTTGGAGCTTTTGCATAGTTCTCCAGAGTAAACAGTCTAGCACTGCAGAGAATGATTTTTATCCATATTATTATATCTGATGAATCAAAATAATGACTCATGATAATATGCACTTTGAATTTTGATGGCTCAAATTTGAGGATAGTCGTATCTTTATTTTCCCTTTTTCATGATATGATTAAAGATTAATAATGAACTTATTGTAAATAGAAAAGATCAAGTGAAGTAAATAAAATTTTTCTTCCATCAGGGAAACTTTTATCTTCCACAGCTCAGTGCTTGCTTATTCCAAGAAAAATCAAATGTCCTTACCTTGCAAGAGGTAATGCTTTACTGAAAGGTAAGGCATTAGTACCTGTTGTGAAAAACCTTTATTAGTGCTAATTGTTCCAGCAAGCAGTGAATAGGGAACAGCAGTCTCAGAGGTTGTCTCTGACTATCTACAATAAAAAGAAATTCTGTACTTCATGGGCCTCTAAGCATGAAGCAAGCCCCCCTGATTACAAAAGGTACAGAGTGCCATTAAAAGGCCTTGGGATTTCCTGAAGGTAATTATAAAGGCATATAACATCTGTTCTCAGTCATGGGCGACAGGGGAGAAAATGGTCACCGCATGATATGTTACATGCAACAAAGAAGTCCAGCAGTGGGAAGAAAAGCTAGTGAAATGGCAATGGCCAAGAAAGAACAGTGCAAAGTAAGCATTGCTACAATGACAGTGACCCATGGTGATCCCTTTGAGGGGCTCTGCGGTGCCAAAATCTGTTTGTCCTACCACCCAAAGGGACACCTGTGACATCCTCAATCATTCCAACTCTTCATAAAAGAGTCCTAGTTACGAGATAATTTGGATTTAACATTGCGGATAACAAACCTCTGAAAAAGCTTCGGGAAAGCAAAATAGCATTTTCTCTTTCCTTTTGTTCTAATAGTCCAGGATCAAAAATGTGTTTATCTCCTTCTAGCGATCTATGCCATTCCAAACAATTTCGTGATTCCAAGGAGAACAAATAAGGGCTTCAAAATAAATTTCATTAAGAAAAGGAAGTGTTGCAAATAATGACAGGTAAATTGTGAGACTGTTTTCATGTCTGCCTCTCTCCCTCTCTCTCTCTCTCTCTCATATATATTGTCAATATATCTAGCTACACTGCTGCCTTGTTGTTCTTTCAGCACTGCAGGACCTCCAACAGGGCCTTATTATACATAGTGTTCTGTGCAGTTTGGGTGATCCCTGACTTGGCCATAAAAGTTTCTTACTCATTACCTGCAAACATTTACTAACATTGAAAACACAAGCTGCTCTCACAAAAAAACCTAGCTGTGAATCTATTTCGCACACTTCCTGTTATTTGATTTATGTTCACATGATTATACCACCATAGAGATATATTTACTTAATTATTTAATATATTGCTTATCTATTAGTTTTCCTTGGAAAATGTAAGGTTTTCGATGTTGGGGACCTGAGTTCATTTGTTCAGTGCTGTGTTAACAACACAAATGCCAAAATTACTTTCTGTCCACGCCCCCCCCCCCCCGGGCTTTTACTGGGACTTCATGACTATATAATTCTACTATCCCAGCTGACATTTCTTTTTTTTCTATTTATTTGTTTATTTTTGACATTGGATAAGAAACAGAACAGAGACAGAGAATGACAAAGAAAGAAAGCAAAGAGACACACTGTAGCACTGTTCCATTATTCATGATTTTCCACTTTTCATGATGGTCCTATAAAGCGAGTAGGCACTTAAGACCAGGTCTTGGGATTGGTAAAGTGCACACTTCACCTGTTGAATTATTTCCCAGCCTCCAGGCAAAGCCATTACTCAAATAATGGAAACAACTTGTGATTTCACTAGTCCTAGAAATCTTAACTGTTTAGGAAAGGCTTAAGTCATCATGTTTCCGATGAAGGACTTAAACTGCAAGTTCAGGGGCTGGGTGGTGGTGCACCTGGTTGAGCTCACATGCTACAATGCACAAGGACCCGGGTTCGAGTCTCAGGTTCCCACCTGCAGGGGAAAAGCTTTGTGAGTGGTGAAGCGGTGTCTCTCTGTCTCTATTCCTCTCCATCTTCCCAGTCCCTCTCAATTTCTGTCTCTAGCCAATAAAGAAGTAAAGATAATCAAGTCTTGAAAAATAATAATACACTCTGCAAGTTCGAAAATCAAGACTGATGTTCGATCAGCTCCAGTGAGATTCTGCTCCCTGTGGAATGATTTGCCTAAGAAGAATGACTGTAGGTGAACTATTGAGCCACCTTATGGGGAGCATCTGTTTTCGTCTAATTTGTGGCTTTGGACCATTAGTATCCATGTGATGTCTGGAAGCTTGGAGTCAAAGTTTTATAAGCCAGTAACATGCATAATACATGCCTCCAGGACAGACTACCAAGAAAATCCCCAGTCTTAATACTCAAGAAAGCTATAGTTTTTTGTTTTTTTTTCTGAAAACAACTTAACAAATGCCATTACACAATACTGCTAAATGAATTAAATGTCTAGTTGAGTCCATTGGGGAAGGACAATTGGAAGTTGGCAGCTAGAATCAACCCATCTTTTGCCCATCGTTGATTTTTTAGCTATATCCTTCTGTTGTAATAAATGATAACTGTGAATATAACAGTTTTTATTGTTTGTTATTTTCAGTCTGTGAGTCTTTCTAGAAAATTATCGGGGCTAGGTGGTGGTGCACCTGATTGAGCATACATGTTACAATGTGCAAGAAGGACCCAGGTTCAAGCTCTCAGTCCCCATGTGCAGGGGTGGCATAACTGGTTAAGCATGCACACACTACAGTGCACAAGGACCTGGGTTCAAGCTCTTGGTCCCCACTCACAGGGGGAAAGCTTTGCAAGTGGTGAAGCGGTACTGCAGGTGTCTCTCTGTCTCTCTCCCTCTCTAGCCTCCCCCATTCCTCTGGATTTCTGGCTGCTTCCATGCAATAAATCAATAAAGACAATCAAAAATTAAAAAGAAAAAGGTTTAAAAAAAAGGAAAAAGAAAATTATCAAACCTGAGACTGGTCTTAAAGAATTCCTAGAGAACAAAAAATTCATAGCTGCATAAAATGAAATAATTGCCAATTGTCAAACAAAACGATTTCTTTTTTTTTTATGTGGCTGGAGAGATAGCTCACTGGATAGGGCAGGTGATTTGCAATACTCACAGCCCAGGTTCCATCTCTGGGACCACATGGGAGATAGTATAGGAACACAGGAAGTTCTGATGCTATAATTTCTCTCCTCTCTCTTCCTATCTGCCTTTCTTTGTCTTTCTATTTGAATAAATAACTATCCTGGAGCATAAATCTTGTATACCTGCAGTTATGGTTACAAACACATATAAAAGAAAACCTGGGAGTTGGGCGGTGGCCAGCAGGTTAAGCACATGTGGCGCAAAGCACAAGGAACGGCTTAAGGATACGGGTTCCAGCCTCGGGCTCCCCAGCTGCAGGGGAGTTGCTTCAAAAGCGGTGAAGCAGGTCTGCAGGTGGGGAGCTGGGGCTCGAACTGGGATCCTTATGCTGGTCCTTGTGGTTTGCACCACGTGTGCTTAACCTGCTGCACTACCACCCAATTCCCATTCCTGAAGTCTTAAGCCTAGATCCTCAGTAATGATAAAGTATATGCTCCACCAGGTGAGCCACCACCAATAGGCCAATTCCCATTTTTACTGTTAATTTATTTTGACAATACAAAAGTAATTTTAATGCATATTTTAACTTTTTCCATCTTGTTCTATTTTATATTGATTTTACCAAACCTGATATAAAATATATGTATATTGCAAATTTCAAAGTAATTTCAGTGCACACTTAAACTGCTTTGTCTGTAGTTTAACTTGTTTTATCAAACCAGATATAAAGTATATTTTTATTACAAATTACAAATACAAAATATACATGTGCAGTATAAAGGTTTTTTTAATATTTTAAAATTAGTTTTATCTATTTATTGTATAAACACAGTCAGTAATGGAGAGGTACGGGGTGATAGAGAGGGAGAGAGACAGAGAGACATCTGCAGTACTGCTTCACCACTTGCAAAGCTTTCCCCCTGCAGGTGAGGACTAGGGGCTTGAACCTGGATCCTTGTGCATTGTAACGTGTGTACTCAACCAGGTGTACCACCAAGTGGCACCAAAGGTTTTTGGAATTAGCAGACACCGTGTTCTTTTTTCAACTTACATTGATATTATGTGACTTTGATACCTATATGACTGACAATGAAATCAAGAGAGTACCTAAGTACATTCTCATAATCATGAGGATTATAAATTATTCTTTACCTATAAATTAGTATCATAATCATTTGAAGCATTAGGTGATTGCTGTCAATTGTTTGAATACACATAAACCATTCAGATACATTTTTCTTATTTATGTGATGCGTGTGTGTGTGTGTGTGTGTGTGTGTGTATACTAAGGACATTCATGTTGAAGAGATTAGCACACTTATTTTTTAAAAAATATCTAGTTTCCTTTTTGTTTTATCTGTTGTTGTGGTTATTATTGTTGTCATTGTTGTCAGACAGGACAGAGAAATGAAAAGAAGAGGGGAAGACAGAGAGGGGGAGAGAAAGATAGACACCTGCAGACCTGCTTCACCGCCTGTGAAGCTACCCCTTGCATGTGGGGAGCCTGGGGCTTGAACCGGTATCCTTGCGCTTTGCACCATGTGCGTTTAACCTGCTGCGCTACCGCCTGACCGCCCGCACACTTAAATTTTATAGCATTTTTATCTTACAAATGTAAACATTTAGTGACTCTTAGGTAGTCTGAGAAATTTGAAGTTTTCCAAAATGCAAAACAATACATTTGATAATTATTTAAATTAATAAAGAAAACATGCAGCCTGTATAAGGTGACACAGTGGTAGAGGGTAAGCATCCAAATCTGGGTTTGATCTGACACTGTGTATGCAATTTTATTGCTTTGTTTTCCATCTCCTTCCCTTTGAAATTAATAAGTAAATTTTTAAAGCTTTAAAAAAATATTTATTATTTATTCCCTTTTGTTGTCCTTGTTTTATTGTTATAGTTATTATTATTGATGTTGTTGTTGTTGGATAGGACAGAGAGAAATGGAGAGAGAAGGGGAAGACACAGAGGGGGAAAGAAAGACACCTGCAGATCTGCTTCACTGCTTGTGAAGCGACTCCCCTGCAGGTGGGGAGCTGGGGGCTGGAACCGGGATCCTTATGCCAGTCCTGCCCTTAATCCGCTGTGCCTAACTCCCCCTAATAAGTAAATCTTTAAAAAATATAAACAGAGGGCCAATTGATAGCTTACTGAGAGTGAACACATACTGCCATGCATAAAGACCTTGGTTCAAGCAAGCCCCAGTCTATACCAGCTATGGGGCAGTGCTGCAGGTGTCTTTCTCTCCTCTCAACTCCTCATCTTAGCTCTCTTTCTCTGTGAAAAAGAAGAAGGAAGAAGAGGAGGAGGAAGAGGAGGAGGAGGAGGAGGAGGAGGAGGGTGAGGGTCAGAAGTCAGGCAGTAGCGCACCAGGTGAATCACACACAATAATACAAAGTACAAGGACCCAATAAAGATCCCAATTTGAGCCCCTGACTCCCCACCTACGGGAGTGAAGCAGTGAAGCAGGTCTACAGGTGTCTATCATTCCCTTCCTCCTCACTCTTCCTTCCTCTCTCAATTTCTCTTTCCTATCCAACAACAACAAAACAGCAAAGATGGCCTCCAGGAATGGTGGATTCATAGTGCAGGCACCAAGGAGCACCAATAAACAAAATAATGGCTACCAGGAGCAAAGGATTCCCGGTACAGACACTTTGACCCAGTAATAACCCTGGTAGAAAACAATAAAAATAAAAATAGGTGTTCAATGTTTATATTTTTCCCAGGTTTTACATGATGTATGACTGCATCATTATTTTTTTTTTTACTAACTTCTTTGATAAAGTAAAAAAGGAGAACAAATGTTTGTTTTAAAGTTAATTAATACTGTAGGAATGTGTGAGTACTATTCAGTGTTTATTATACTTAGTACTTCAGTACATTTATAAATATGCATATAGATGCAAAATTATTCAGTAAAAATAAATGACAACATATTTGTGAAATACTGACTATATAAGTATATGTAGAACAATATATTTATATTATACAAGTGAGCTAATTTTTCTGTCACTTATATTAAGGAAATGATGATTTCCAAGACTGCTGTCATAGGGGTACAGTTTCATATTTCCTCCTGTTAGGGTGTATGTACATTACAGAGTTCACCAACTTGTCCTCTTCCTCTACCATTTAAACAGAATAGGAAAAAAAAGAATATTAATGCTTTTGATTTAGAATATACCTTTATATTGCTTGCTATTTGATATCATCACTTAAATATAATTTATAGTGTTTCTTTAATATATGTAATATTTTAATTCATACTATTTGCAAATCTGACATGTCTCTTCAAAGCAAGATTTAGAAAAGACCACGAAAGCTATTATTACGTTTATGAAGATTCTTGCATTTAGTATTTGCATTGGTGTTACTGTTGTCTTTTCAAAGGAACATTGTTTATGTTTTTTATTGTTTATCTGGAAACATATGGACTTTTTTTAAGATCTTTTTCTACCTTGAGGATTCTAGTTTAACGTGTTTTAGTGCCATGAGTTCCAAATTTGTAGAAATTTATGTAGATTTCCCCTCTACCCAGTGAGGTAACTGCTTGATTCTAATTTTTAGAGAGGGGAAGAAGAGAAAGATCTTCACATTTTATAACTGTAAACCCTATACCGTTGTTTGTCAGTCAGAGTTCAGAGTGCCAGTATGCCGGGCAGGCTTCGCGGTGGGAGACAGACGACCAGGGACACAAGGCTGAGTGGAGAAGCAGTATTTCTTTATTCATGAGCGAATGGTTCAAAAAACTAATCTAATCAATCACCACACAATTATGTCCTGCCTCTCTCTCCTCCAGCTGCAGCGGCAACAACCAAGGAAGTATGTAGGATAGGGGGTGGGAGAAGAGAGAAGCGCGAAAAGGCAAGGAGTAAACCAAAATCTCCCGGAGGTAGGGGGAGTGAGACCAAACCAATGTAACAGAACGATGATGTAAATACACCACAACATCAAGCAATATAACAGAAGGGATCCCAGAAGCAGAACTAGAAGCATACCAACAATTGTTTCATTTTATTCCTGGCATAGGAAATATGTTTTGTAGGTAATTTTATTATTATTGTTATTAATAGTGATGCTGTTATTATTTTCTGCTAGAGCTATCTATAAGTACCTGCATGATGACTCCATAGCTCCTGATACATATATTTTTGTTCTATTTTATATATATATATATATATATATATATATATATATATATATATATATATATCGACAGAGAAAATAGGAAGTGGGGCAGGATTGGGAGAAAGGGAAACAGAGAGAGAGACCTCCATCAGTGCTCTAGCACTTGTGATCTGTTCCCCTGAAAGTGAGGACCGGGGACTTGAACTTGGATATTTATGTATGGTGACATGTGTGCTCTACCAGGTACACCAACACCAAGCTCCTCAATAATTTATTAATGCAATACCCTTTATTTGTATGTAATTATGTTTTGGAAATTGTTTTCCTATTTCACATTTATCATCATATTCTTCTACTTCCTTTGTAATTATCTCATTTTGCTTTTTCTAGCTTTGTTTATTAGTATATTTGTCTTCTCTTGGTGATTGAAACCATCAGAGAATATAGAGAATATAATGGGACTTTTAGTGGTGAACTTAATGTGGCATATGTTGACACTGATTTATGACAATGCACATTTGACATATAATGCTATGAAATGCTACTTCAATAAAATTACTTTTAAAGTACTCATAATATGTTAAGAAATAAAATATAACAACTAAATTCATTCTCTCACAGTTCTGTGTGCCAGGAATCCAAGCTCAAGGCATTGCTTTATTACTTTCAAAGACTTATTGGGAGGTTCTAGTCTCTTAACTTTTTTCTGTTTCTAGTACTACTGGATACAGTAAAAGTTTTTTAGAGTATACTACATCAAATTGAAAAGCTTCTGCACAGCCAAAGAAACTACTAAACAAACAAAGAGACCCCTCACAGAATGGGAGAAGATCATCTTCACATGCCATACTCAGACAAGAAACTAATCACCAAAATATATAAAGAGCTCAGCAAACTTAGCACCAAAAAAGCAAATGACCCCATCCAAAAATGGGCAGAGGATATGAACAAAACATTCACCTCAGAGGAGATCCAAAAGGCTAACAAACATATGAAAAACTGCTCTAGGTCACTGATTGTCAGAGACATGCAAATTAAGACAACACTAAGATACCACCTCACTCCTGTAAGAATGGCATACATCAAAAAGGACAGCAGCAACAAATGCTGGAGAGGATGTGGGGAGAGAGGAACCCTTTTACATTGCTGGTGGGAATGTAAATTTAGATTTGTATACTCTAGTATACTCTAATTCTAGTATACTCTAATTCTATCTCAGGTGGTTCACTTTCTAACAAAGTCCCAAAACCTAGATATAAACCAGTTTCTGTGAGAGAGAGCATATGTTCACACGTATCCGTAAACCACTGCAAAATATCTACCTGAAAGCAGAAGTACACTAGAGTTTGCAGTGAGTACCCCCCTAACACTTCCTCTCCACTATTCCAAGCTTTGGGTCCATGATTGTTCAACAATTTGTTTGGCTTCGTATGTTAACTCTCTTTTCAGTCACCAGGCTCCAGATGTCATCAGGATGCCGGCCAGGCTTCCCTGGACTGAAGACCCCACCAGTCTGTCCTGGAGCTCAGCTTCCCCAGAGACCCATCCTACTAGGGAAAGAGAGAGGCAGACTGGGAGTATGGACTGACCAGTCAACGCCCATGTTCAGCGGGGAAGCAATTACAGAAGCCAGACCTTCTACCTTCTGCAACCCACAATGACCCTGGGTCCATGCTCCCAGAGGGATAGAGAATGGGAAAGCTATCAGAGGAGGGGGTGGGATATGGAGATTGGGTGGTGGGAATTGTGTGGAATTGTACCCCTCCTACCCTATGGTTTTGTTAATTAATTCTTTCTTAAATAAAAAAAAAAAGAAAAAAAAGTTTTTTTTCTCTTTTTTTAATGAGACCAGAGTACAGCTCATCTCTATTTATGATGTGGGAGACTGAATTTGAGGTTCCTAGAATCTCAGACCATGCAAGGTCTGTGCACTAATCTTAAAGCATCTTCCTGGATTTTACAAGCATTTCTTAACTCTTTATATGACTACCCAATCCCTCCCTCTGTAGTCACAATGTCTTCTGTCCATCATAAGTTCTCTGTCTCTATCACTTATAAGAAAACTTGTCCAACCAGCCAGTGGTGCACTCTCCTGAAAGCACTTATTCCCAAGGGTTTGGGTTCAGGGCAAATTCTCACTTGTAGGAGAGAAGCTTTATGAGTGGTGGAGCATGCTTCTGGTCTCTTTCTCCTTCTCTGTCTTTGCCTTCTCAATTTATCGATGTCTCTATTAAATACATAAACAAAAGATGTTTAAAAAAACACTAGTCATTTGGTTAAGGATGAGAGTGAATATTAAGATATTAACTATTTCAATATTTTTAGATTGCATCTGCAGAGAGAGAGAGAGGAGTCAAAGAAGAATGAAAGAGATCATAGCACTGAGTTCCCCTTCAGCATGATGGGAACTGGTCACACATTTGAGTCATATACGTGGCAAAAAAGCACAAGACCTTTTTGTGAAATAAGATAACATTCACTGTGAATTAGGATACTGACATTGTGTGCATGTCCCTTTATTGTTTTATAATAATTTAAGATATCTAACCTAATTCACAGTGGTGGTTAAAAGCCTGAAATATGGCTTTTCTGCCACACATTGAAAATACGAAATTTCTTATTAAAACCAGTTTGCTGGTTCCAAGTTATAACCTGTCTTGTTTGTATTTAGTTATAAATATTTTCTGAATCTACACTATATACACTTTACTTTCATTATCATTTATTAAAAATATTGTTTACCTCAAAATATTGTATAATTTATTCATTGAAACATCACATATGACATATTTAGATCTGTTCTTGCTTAATACCTTCTGTGTTATTTTGGGGGTTGTATTATAGGTTTCTTTAAGTAGGGTAAATAAATATTGTCAGTATGGTTTTGGCCTTTTAAGTATACTTATATTTGCCCAGTTGGGTCAATACTAAAATTTACTTATATTATTGATAATAATTTCATTATTAGGCAATATTGTTCAATAGGAGCAGGATAATGAATTTTAGTGTGACCATTCAAATATTAAGTCTCTTTGAATGCTTTGTGTTATGTAGTGAATACCATCGACAACTTCAGCTATGATTTCAATATTTTTTATTTATTTTTGAAATAAAAGTCATACCATACATTTTGAAGTCACATTATATTTGCAACATAAGAACCATAATTTCTGTGATTATTTTAATTGAGTATTTCAGAATAGCAAAAATTCCTTTAAATGTACCATAATATTATATAGTGTCTTAGTTCATTTTGTCTCATAATAACACAATATCATCTTAGCACTTAATAATAGCATTAATGGAAAATGGCAAGAAGAATAAAATAATCATTTCCCAGTTGTTTTCTTCAACTCTTGCAACATTAAACCAGCTCTTGATTTTCGTCTCTTCATTCTAGTGATATAGTCCAAAGTTCATTCTCCATTTTTCTCCCTACTTTCTTTTCCCTTATCTGCAAATCCACCAAACTTCTAGGTGAAATAGAAATCAGAGGTATGAGACTTGTGGTGGGGCTCTGGGGAAGCAGAGTCCAGGACACATTGATGGGGTCGTCTGTCCACGGATGTCTGGTCAGCACTATGCTAGCATCTGGAACCTGGTGGCTGAAAAGAGAGTTAACATAAAAGCCAAACAGATTGTTGACCAATCATGGACCTAAAGGCTGGAATAATGCAGATGAAGAGTTGAGGGTCCTCCATTTAGTAGGTGGCCAGTAGGCATATTTTAGCTATATTTGAAGGGCCTATAGCTATACTTTTTTTTTTTCCCTCTGAGCCTGAAATCTGATATGCAGGTGGATTCAAGTTATTGTATGGGGAGGTGATGTCATGGCTGGAAAAGGGACAGAAATCTGGATCAGGGAAGACAGTAGCTCCCTAATATGGGAAGGGGTATAAATATTGTTAACTGTAAACCCCTTCGATTGATTTGATCTGGGGCCCATATTCAGCTTAAGAGCCTTATGTGACCTCTGCATCCCTGTAGATCTGAGCTCACATTCTGTGATAATGAGTAGGAACATTCCAAGCTGCCCCAGTATTGACCCATCTTCCTCAGGTGTAGCATAGAGTATGTTGTCCATCCTCCATTCGGAGGATGCATTTGTTCATTTTTATCCAAGGCTAATCATTGATCTCTATCGGAAGCATTACATTTGACATGGTTAGCTGCCCTGATGTTTGTGATAAGGAGTCTGGGGGATAATAGGCAATGTGGAAAAGGAACAAGCTACTTAATTTCTATTCATGCAAATCCTGTGTAAGGGCAACCTACCCCCTTTGACATGAGCACAACTTGCCACAAAGTTTTGGCAGATTTTCCAATTTTTGACTTGTAGCTGCTCCACTGTATTAGTTGTGATAAGAGGAGGCACAAAAAAATCTGTGGTTTATTACAGAAATGAATTTCTCTATAAAAGTAATGTTCACACGTGGCACAAAGCACAAGGACCAACATAAGTATCCTGGTTCGAGCCCCCGGCTCCCCACCTGCAGAAGGGTCGCTTTACAGGCAGTAAAAGAGATGTAGGTGTCTATCTTTCTCTCCCCCTCTCTGTCTTCCCCTCCTCTCTCCATATCTCTCTGTCCTATCCAACAACAACAACATCAATAACAATAAAACAACAAGGGCAACAAAAGGAAATAAATAAAAATATATTTTTAAAAAAGTAATGTTCAAATAGGAAAAGCCCTAGGTCAGGATAGCAGTTCTTTCATTGAAAATATGTTGTTTTTCTATCTTTATATTCACTGTGACTGTAGTGACTTTCAGTAATATCCTGGCAATGGCTGGAATATTTAGAAGTAGTGTATCACATGCAAGTAGTAATTCCTATTTTATAGATAACATGTAAGTAATATACTGATGCAGGTATTTAGACATGTACTCACAAAAAGTTGCAAAGGATGACGTCTTTGCCATAAGTCAAGGTAAAACCTGGTAGTTTTGTAATAGATGAATGAAGTAGATATAATTATAGAGCTGCACCTAAAAGAACCTAAAATCTCTTCCATTTTCATTTTCTCAGGAATGTGAAAGGCCTGGAGAGGTAGTTTAGAGCCTCAGGATGTGGCATACTAATGTGTTGCAAAGGTGAAGTAGTGATCATTTGTAAGAAGCAGGTCTCACCGTATCCATCCATTCCTGCAAATCACTTTCTATAAGTGATGTTGATTTGAGGTCATGCTATCTCTCTTTGGATAGCCTCATGGAAAATATTCTTTCTTTCTAAACTATGTCATCTCCAGGGAAACACTTTGCTGCTTGTTATTCTATACTCAATAGTGATATAAAGTAAAATATAATTTGCATTCAGATTGTGTAGATTTTTTCCCTAATCTCTGCAACATTCTCTCTTCAGCTAATTTTGCCATATCAAACTCTGCATGTAGTTATGAAGTTTTGCAGAAGAAAACCAATAGGAAATGCCAGAAATACATGGTAGCTATCTGATTCTCAATCCATTATATACAATCCTTTGACTTCCAATGATAGAAGCGTCAATATCAAATTATCTGTGTTAGTAACACTTTTAAGTAGCAATGCTATCATTTTCATATAATCAGTAAGATATCTTAGTCAATCCCTTTAACAGCAGATTATTATTGTATCTTTATAATATTATAATAATATTTATTTAAAATTATTATAAATAATATTTATAATAATTATTGTAATTTTATTTTAAAAATAGAGAAAAGAGAAATGCACGATAATATTCTCATTGATTATTTATTTATTTATTTATTTATTTATTTATTTTCTGGGGCTTCACCACTCCTGGCAGACATTTTTCAGACAGAGAGAAAAAGGGAAGCATAAAGAGAAAGAAGTCATAGCACTGACGTCTCCTACAGTGACTGAACTAGAACCTGAGTTGTGCACCTGACACAGCACCATTTTTAATTGCTTTTTTCTTTTGTATTGGTTTCAAATGATTTTTTTAAATTTTTTATTTAAGAAAGGATTAGTGAACAAAAACATAAGGTAGGAGGGGTACAACTCCACACAATTCCCACCACCCAATCCCCATAACCCACCCCCTCCCATGGTAGCTTTCCCATTCTCTAGCCCTCTGGGAGCATGGACCCAGGGTCGTTGAGGGTTGCAGAAGATAGAAGGTCTGGCTTCTGTAATTGCTTCCCCGCTGAACATGGGCGTTGACTGGTCGGTCCATACTCCCAGTCTGCCTCTCTCTTTCCCTAGTAAGGTGTATCTCTGGGGAAGCTGAGCTCCAGGACATATTGGTGGGGTCTTCAATCCAGGGAAGCCTAGCCAGCATCCTGGTGGCATCTGGAACCTGGTGATTGAAAAGAGAGTTAACATATGAAGCCAAACAATTTGTTGAGCAATCATGGATCCCAAGCTTGGAATAGTGGAGAGGAAGTATTAGGGAGGTACTCACTGCAAACTCTAGTTTACTTCTGCTTTCAAGTATATATTTTGCAGTAGTTTATGGATACGTGTGCACATAAGCTCTCTCTCACAGAAACTGGTGTATATCTAGATTATGGGACTTTGTTAGAAAGTGAACTACCTGAGATGAAATTAGAGTGTACTATAAAAGGAAAGGTCTCACCCGAGTAATGAAGTTGAAGGGCTGTCATTCCACACGTGAAGTCTCTGGATACAGTCAAAAGACAAACTGAATCTTTTTAATATATAGGCTATGTATTTGATATGCGGACTCTCTCAAAAGCCTAGACCAAGTAGATTAGAAGCATCCAATAGCACAGCTATATACAAGATACTGGGTACTGTACAGCAAACCATAACAAAGGGACTTTTCAAAGTTAACCCAATTAACAAATAATGTGATGATCATATTAACTATCGATTGTCTTTTTGAACCCTAAGACAGCAGGAACCTCACATCTTCACTATAGAGCCCCTACTTCCCCCAGTCCTGGAACCCTTGGATAGGGCCCACTTTCCCGTATGCATCTCCCAATCCAAACCAAATAATATTGCATCCGCCGATCACAACCTAACCAAAGCAACGATTGCCACCTCAACATGCTTCACCTCAGACTATATCCAGAGGTTTCAAATGATTTTAAGAAGTGATAATCAAATTGTAATTATGTCATATGGTTAGGTGAATCTTTAACACCATTGGGTATTTCTCAAGAGTCTTTTCTGATTAGCTGACTTTCCCTGAAAATGTAATTAAATGTATGAGCATTTAATAATTCAGGCTTAAATACTACATCTTTATGAAGAGATTTATTTAATAAATAGAAACGGTACTTCTTACCAAGTCAAATGCAGGTCCTTTAGGACAATAGATTTGGACCATGTGTTCAAACTGTGTCTTTCTTTGCGATTCATACATATCATCCAAAAAATATTTTACAGAACAAAGATTTTACAAATAGTTATTAATAGGAAGTTAAATGTAATTTATTAACAGTATAAAGAAGAATAATAGATTCACATTTGTATGTGTCATGTATAAGTTGGTGTTTGGAAATTCACATGAGATCAAGTTTAAAACGTGGTAATTGATGTCCTAGCACTCAGGAAATGGGCTACAATTTTTCTTCTACATTGACTAACTTATATAAATATGTATATAAGGAAGACCTTTTTAAATAAATGTTGAAAAATCCCAGAACACTAATATTCCATTAAGAAGGTTAAATTTAATTATGTATTATAGATTTTATCTTTCTTTCTATTTCCCCGAATGACAAGGAAAATGTAATTATTTTTCAAGCTTGATAATGTGTTATAAATGTGTGACCTTTCCACAGTTTATGCAATAAAGTTCACTCTGGGATATGCTATTGAACCACAATATTAATATACCTGACTTGTGCTGATATTTGATTAAATATGTTAATATACCACCAACAACATAAATTCTGAAGCATTTTAAAAATCATCAAGTGTTCCATGTCTACATGCTTAATATTCAAGGAACTAGATTTTCTACAATCTTGCTTGCCTATTTATCTGATATTTCTGAATGGATATTCTTCTTTAAAGTATTTATTTTACTGTGTGATATGCACTGTGTAGAATAAAATGCTACCATATATTCACAAATCTAGAAATTAAAATGTCACTTTTGAACAAGTAATTAACAATGGAACTAAATAAAAAGGGAAAATCAGATCTTATAGACCTTATACTAAAACAATGAAAGGCATTAAAAGTTGTGAAGTGATATCTTCAACTTTATTCTGATGGTTTTGTGGCTTGTCAATGAAACAATAAATATTACTTGAAGAATCATCCAATACACAACTAATAAAAATATTATGTCTTATCTAATGAATATAAAACTTAAGAATCTGACAAGAATTTATTAAACATTAGATTGTGAAGACTGATTTGTAAACAATCTTGGAATTAGTTCACTTATGTGATTTCTGTTTTCTAATACTATAAAATAAGAACGAAGTTAAACTAGGTTTCTACTGTATTTAAGGAAATGATGCTTTGGTTTCTTTCTTTTCTTTTCTTTTTTCTTTTGCTTTTCTTTTTTAAATTGATTTAATAATGATCAACAAGACTGTAGGATAAGAGGAATACAATTCCACACAATTCCCACCACCAGAGTTCCATATCCCGCCCCCTCCATTGGAAGTTTTCTTACTTTTTTTCCCTCTGGGAGCACAGATCCAGAATCATTATGAGGTGCAGAAAGTGAAAGGTCTGGCTTCTGTAATTGCTTTCCCACTGGAATATATATATATATATATATCTCTCCATCTCTCTCTCTCTCTCTCTCTCTCTCTCTCTCCTGCTTTCTCTATCTCTATCTAAAAGCAGTTTTTATTACCTGAGTGCAATGTGACAGTGGACATCAACATTCAGTTGAAAGACAGAATCATACATATGCACTTCAGAAGATTCAGGTTCTGTGAACATTCCACTAACTGCAATTCTCTTACATAAGGATGCCTCAAGAACAAGGGGCCTTAGTGGACAAGGACACTTGTTTATTTTCTGTGATAGCAGTCTCTATCATAGTTTACCCTTCTATTTACCAAATAGAAATTTCATTTTTTCTTCCATATACAAAGTACGGTCATTATTAGATGAAGATTCAATGTCTTTATGTTAAGTTTCTACATTCAATTAAATGAAACTAAGTGGGCTGGGGACACCATAGTGGTTCTGCAAATGACTTTTATGCCTGAAACTCTGAAGTCCCAGATTCAGTCCCCCGCAGAACCATAAGCCAGAGCCGAGCAATGCTTTTGTATTTTCCTTCCTTCCCTCCCTCCCTCCCTCCCTCCTTCCTTCCTTCCTTCCTTCCTTCCTTCCTTCCTTCCTTCCTTCCTTCCTTCCTTCCTTCCTTCCTTCCTCTGTTTCTCTCCCTCTTCTTTCTTTCCATCTTTCAGAAGCTCTAATTAAAATGAAATAAAGTTTTAAAAACATTAAACTAAGGTTCTACAACATATGAACCAATAAAATAACCTCAGTCATTGTCCTTTCACATTATGCAATCCACTGTGGTTGAGCAAGAGCAAGATCATTGCAAATAACTTCACCATTGTGAATATAAATTATGGAGACATGCAGGACAGTGCTGTAGTCTTGACAACTAGAATCTAAAAAATATGTTTTTCCTAGAAGTAGATGTAGACTCTTGATTACAGCTCAATTCATCTCTCTGGACAAACAATTCTCTTGCCTATTGACTTTAAGAGCCCTTTGCTTTCCTTTCTGGGATTTATTTTGTCCTTTCTGCTAAGGTCATGTGAAATGAGTAGTGAGGCATTCTTGTGTTGTAAAACTTCCTTAGTATCTCACACATGCAAATATATGATCTTGAGAATTACTTGGGAATTGTTTTCTAGAAATATATATATAGAAATATTCTAAAAGATACTCCATCTATTTGCTTTTGAATCTTATTCTCTCTGTCTCTCTCTCTCTCTCTCTCTCTCTCTCTCCCTCTCTCTCTCTCTCTCCTCTCTTCTCTCTCTCTCCCAACCAAATGACAGCTAACTTGAGGTAATCAGACTTATGTGGGAAAGAAATACTCTTAATCATATTTTTGTCACAGGGATGATTCTTATTTGGCTGCTTGAGCACAATTTGCATTTCAATTTATTTTCCCTCTTTAGGTGAAAAAGAATCAATTTCTCTAACAGGTGAGGCTGCAAATTACCTAGCCACTTCCACACCAATAGGTAAAGTTATTATTCCATTTCCAGATGAGAATAATGAGACAAAAACTAAGGTCAGGCCATGTACATTGTGACTTTGAGGATAAGATTCAGACAGAATTTAAACATTAAGTTTTGAACTTAATGTATTCCATACATTTGATTATTTTTAATGATGCATATTTGAAACTTATATAATCATGATGCAATACCATTTCAAAAGAAGTGGGCCTTTTTCACAAAGATACTGTTGTCCTGTACCCTGTCACTTCCCTGCTTTATTCTTCTACCCATAGCTATCTTCTTTTAATACTCAACTGCCAGTTTATATGGCAAGGAAGTTGAACAATCTTTGCCCTATGTCTTCCCTACCTCCTTATCTGTCATTTCCACAGACGTCTTTCTATCCAATCCATCCTCTGTATTTCTGTAAAGAAATCAAAGTTCTTATGTATGTAATCTCACTGAAATGGATGGCTGGCAGTAAGTGATGATGACATTTCACGCATGCCCACAGGCAAATCCACATTTCTCTTTGATTGCCAGTATACAATGCCTGTTGCATATGCACATTTTAAAACATGTGATACATTTGAATTTTTGCAAATAGTATCGAAGTCAAAATTATATTTTAAGACATATGCACATATGCTAAGTCTAAGGATATGTATCTATATGTTTTTGTGGTCACATCCTATGCTTTTTTTTTTTTTTTTTTTTGTAGAATTTAAGTTAGAGAAACACTTCCAGTATGGTTGCCATGGAATGTTTATCATGTTTTCTCTTAAAACACTGCACTGAACTTACTATTGATACTGGGGAGACTGATTCCCCCAAATTAATAAAGAACTCTTGACTCCAATAGTATAGGAATTATTATTAATGGCTATACAAGTGATGACTATGTGACTGAAAAGGTGATTTTATTGCTGGAAATCAGAAGCAGTGGGAAGCAGTGAAGAAAGAATGCCCCAACTACATTTGTTCCTATTGCTTTTGCTGACATATCACTTCCTGGGAATTTGCCTGCAGTTCTCTATGGGTTCATATTCAGGAGCAGAGTTCCAGCACCTCTTTTGTTCAATAGCTTGCCTTGTATACTGGTTAAGCATGCTATATTTCTTTCTTTAGTGCTTGGAACTAGGGACTTTGGGAATTGAAATTTTTCTCTTCTTAGTTCTGGTTTGGTTCTTTTCCAAAGTATAATATTTGTTTGTTTATTTATTTATTTATTTAGCATAGAGACAAAAGGGAATTAAGATAGAAGGGAGGAGAGAGAGAGAGAGAGAATCTACAGCACTTGTGAAGATTCCCTATGCAAGGTGGAGACACAGCTTGAACAGGGGTCACTATGCACTACATTTACACTCAAACGTGCCCTCTATGTTTTAAAATTTTTTGACTCATGAAATAAGAGTAATAACCTAGTAATTACATTGTATCTTTTTTCTTTCTAAAATTAAAAAAATATTTATTTATTTATTCCCTTTCTTGTTCCCTTGTTGTTTTATTGTTGTAGTTATTATTGATGTCATTGTTGTTGGATAGGACAGAGAGAAATGGAGAGAGGAGGGGAAGACAGGAGGAGAGAAAGACAGATACCTGCACACCTGTTTCACCGCCTGTGAAGCAATTCCCCTGCAGGTGGGGAGCCAGGGGCTCAAACCAGAATCATTACGCTGGTCCCTGGGCTTTGCGCCACCCGCGCTTAACCCACTGCGCTACCGCCAGACTCCCTTTATCTTATTTTTATGTCTGTGCTTGTCAATTAGTATGTGGTTGGAACATTTAAAATGGAAATATGAAGGCCCAGAATCAGTGATGACCACAAATCAAGAAATTCGGGAGAGATCTCGCTACTCTCTGTGCTTGTAAAGAAAGTTGTATAGTGCATTTTAATGTTCTGAGTGGAAAGCCAGTGCTTCCTTTCACAATTTCTGTTAGGCAAATAATAGGCTTTCAGAATTTCACTGTCTTAGTTCCTGGACCATGTGAATGTGTTAAAGTTAAAAGGTCATTAGAAAGTGTGATTTTGACTGAAATCTAAAGAAAGTTAAGATGGCCAGCAAGATAATTCACCTTGGAGAGTGTCTATTTTATCATGTTCAAGCACAGCTGCTCTGTATCAGAGAGGTTTTCATGCTGTGTATCTATCCCTCTCTCTGTTTCTTTGTTTAAACTTTATTTATTTGATTTGATAGGACAGAGAGAAAATGAAAGGGGAGTAGGAGAAAAAGAAACAAGAGAGACACCTGCATACTACTTTACTGCTCGGGAAGCTTTTCCCTGTGAGGGTGGCGGGGGACCAGCTTGAATCAGGCTCCTTGGAATGGTAACAAGTACACTTAACCAAGTGAAACAGCCTCTTCTCTGTTCCTTTCTTTCTGAGAAACTAATATTAAAGCACTGAAATCCCAGAGACAACATCATAATGTCGAAATAGGTCGGAGATGGGGAAATAACCTTCTAGAAAGACAATACTGCTTAGTTATGAATTTCAGTCCTGTGTGTTCTACATTAGATAAATAATTTTAGGTGTTATATATATTATTTCAAATCACACAGTGTATAAAATTTTAGCATCAATAGAAAACTGATATAGCTTGCTATTTTATATATTACATAACCTTAACATCTGTTTTACCTGCTAGTCTTTTTATCAAGTCTCAAAGTCTGCTTTTAAAAAAAGCAAAATAGAGGGAGGGGAAGATGGCGGACTGAGAAGCTGCTGACAGCGTGTTCTCTGATCACATCTTCTGGAAACGGTAGGATTTTCTGCCTTTAGCAGGCCTATCAATAAGGGGTGACACCAAAGAGGTGATTATAATTTAATTTGGGTTAAGAATTAGAGTAAAGGTGACACGGACTAGCGGGGCTCCAGAATTCCCAGGCGGCGCCGGGCAAGGCGAGTGCACTGGGCATTGTCCTCAGCCCGGGAAAGCGGCTCCTCCACTGGTTGCAAAGTGCTTCTGGGCGGCGGGCAGAGGACCTGGAGGGAGCACTGTAGCTCGGGGGCTTTCTCTTGGGAGTCTCCAGGGACCACCGCGACCCTGAGGGCGGATCCAAAGACTTCTTGAGTATAGCTATCATTGGATCAAAGGACTTGGAGCTAGTTTTCATTTTCGAGAAATCCTTTAAAAAAGTCTGGAGGGGGGGGGTTTCCCAGAAGATGGCGGACAGAGAAGCTGCTAGCCACTGAGCTCCAAACACACTCCCTGGAAACAATAGGATTTTCTGCCTTTAATAGGCCAGCCAATAAGGTGTCATAGCGGTGACAAAGAGATGACTATAACTTAATTTGGGTTAAGAATTAGAGTAGGGGAAAAAATTCTTTTTTCTTCCTTTTAATTTTCAAGCATACATCCTTCCCGCCCCCCCCCCCCATAAGCAGTCCCTGGGGACCAGCTCCTAGCAGGATACCCATACCACCAAACAGGGTGTTTTTTTTGAATTCACTGATACACATTTGGGAAGTTCCTTGCACTGCTCTTTAATTACAACTCTTTTTCTTATCTTCTCCCTTTTCTCTCTCTTGTCTCTCTCTCTCTCTTTTTTTTTTTAATCTTGTCATACACTTCTTCTTTCTTCTTTGCCTTTCTGAATTTATGAATTACTTTGGGGAAGAAATCTGACTCAGAGTGGACTCTTTATGTGTGTATCTCTGCTCTAGTTCCCTTTCCCCTCTTGTTACCCCTAGAATATACAGTGGATAGTAGATTTGCATAAGTGTCTATTCTTGCTATCCTCTCTTTCTTTTCTCTTTCTTCACTGGGATTTGGTTACTATTTTTTCATGGACTGGAGAAATTGTTTGACTAACTGGTAACGATTAAACTCCTTCAATACTTACTTCAGTTGCTACTGTTATTCCGGAGGTTGGTGAGTGCAATTGTCATAAAGGTAGTTAGTACAGTGTTACTTGTACTCAAGACACAACAACTGAGGAACAACAGAGCATAAAAAAAGAGAAACACATAAATTTAAAAAAATGGGTAGATCAAAAACAAATAAAACCGCTACTCCAGTGAATGAAGATAAGAGCCCAGAAGAAACTACAAATCAGCCAGAAGTAACCATAGATAAGAAAAGTATGCAAGCAATAATAAACTTATTAATCACAGAAATGAAAACAACATTGGAGGAAAGGAATGGCAGTATTAGGGAAACAAGAGTTGAGACCCCCAAGGAAAATACTGATTATCTTGAGGCAATTAGAGAACTGAAAGCTGAAATAGCTGTAATGAAGAAAGAAGCTGAGGCAAGGGAAAGCAGACTAACAGAAGCAGAAAACAGAATTAGTCAGACAGAGGATGAGTTAGAGAAAACTAAGAAAGAGGTGAAAGAGCTTAAAAAGAGATTGAGAGACACTGAAAACAACAACAGAGACATATGGGATGATATCAAAAGAAGTAACATTCGTATAATTGGCCTGCCAGAGGAAGAAAGAGAGGAAGCGGAAGCAAACATTCTAGAGGAAGTAATACAAGAAAACTTCCCAGACCTGAATAACAGAAAGGATATCAAGGTTCAAGAGGCCCAGAGAGTACCAAACAGAATCAACCCAGACCTGAAGACACCAAGACACATCATAGTCACAATGAGAAGAAGTAAGGATAAAGAAAGGATCCTAAAGGCTGCAAGAGAGAAACAAAAAATCACATACAAGGGAAAACCCATAAGATTATCTGCAGACTTCTCCACTCAAACTCTAAAAGCCAGAAGGGAGTGCCAAGAGATCTATCGAGCCCTGAATGAAAAAGGGTTTCAACCAAGGATAATATATCCTGCTAGACTTTCATTCAAGCTAGATGGAGGGATCAAAAACTTCTTAGACAAACAACAGTTTAAGGAGGCAACCATCACCAAGCCAGCCCTGAAAGAGGTACTAAAAGACCTCTTATAAACAAGAACATCACTATAATACTTGCAATATATCAGAGTAAACAAATTGTTTTTTAGAACAATGGCACTACAATACATTAAATCCATAATATCAATAAATGTCAATGGCTTAAACTCACCCATCAAAAGGCACAGGGTGGGGGGATGGATCAGAAAACATAACCTAACCATATGCTGCTTGCAAGAATCCCATCTGTCACAACAAGATAAACACAGACTTAAAGTGAAAGGATGGAAAACTATCATACCTGCTTAACGGTCCACAAAAAAGGGCAGGAACAGCCATTCTCATCTCAGACACGATAGATTTTAAATTAAATAAAGTAATAAAAGATAGGCAAGGACATTACATAATGATTAGAGGATCAATCAGCCAAGAAGACTTAACAATTATTAACATCTATGCACCCAACGAGGGACCATCTAAATACATTAAGCACCTACTGAAATAATTTCAAAAATACATCAATAGTAATACAATAATAGTGGGAGATTTCAATACCCCACTCTCACACTTAGACAAATCAACAAAGCAGAGAACCAATAAAGATACAAGAGAATTGAATGAACAGATTGACAGACTAGACCTCTTGGACATTTTCAGACTCCTCCACCCCAAAAAACTGGAATACACCTTCTTTTCAAATCCACATAACACATACTCAAGGATAGACCACATTTTAGGCCACAAAGACAGCATCAATAAATTCAAGAGCATTGAAATCATCCCAAGTATCTTCTCAGACCACAGTGGAGTAAAACTAACTTTTAACAACAAACGGAAAATTATTAAAAGACATAGAATTTGGAAACTAAACAACATGCTCCTTAAGAACCACTGGGTCAGAGACTCACTCAAGCAGGAAATTCAAATGTTCCTGAAAACTAATGAAAATGAAGACACAACCTATCAAAATATTTGGGACACAGCGAAAGCAGTACTGAGAGGGAAACTTATAGCCATACAATCACATGTTAAACACCAAGAAGAAGCCCAAATGAACGACCTTACTGCACACCTCAAGGACTTAGAGGAAGAGGAACAAAGGAACCCTAAAGCAACCAGAAGGACAGAAATCACTAAAGTTAGAGCAGAAATAAACAACATAGAAAATAAAAGAACCATACAAAAGATCAATGAAGCCAAATGTTGGTTCTTTGAAAGATTAAACAAAATTGACAAACCCCTAGCCAAACTCACCAAACAAAAAAGAGAGAAGACTCAAATTAATAGAATTGTAAACGATGCAGGAGATATCACAACTGACACCACAGAAATCCAGAGAATTCTGCGGAACTTCTATAAAGAACTATATGCCACCAAGCTAGAGAAGCTGGAAGAAATGGAACAATTACTAGAAACCTATGCACTTCCAAAACTGAACCAAGAAGAACTACAAAATCTAAATGCACCAATCACAGACAAAGAAATTGAAACCGTTATTAAGAATCTCCCCAACAACAAAAGTCCTGGACCAGATGGCTTCAAAAGCGAATTCTACAAAACTTTCAGGAAACAGTTAATACCCATACTTCTTAAGCTATTCCATAAGATTGAAGAAACAGGAATACTTCCTTCCACCTTTTATGAAGCCAACATCACCCTGATACCAAAAGCTGATAGGGACAGAACAAAAAAGGAAAACTACAGACCAATATCTCTGATGAACATAGATGCCAAAATATTAAACAAGATCTTGGCCAACCGGATACAGCAACACATCAAAAAGATTGTTCATCATGACCAAGTGGGATTCATTCCAGGAATGCAAGGCTGGTTCAACATCTGTAAGTCAATCAATGTCATTCACCACATCAATAAAAGCAAAGCCAAAAACCACATGATTATCTCAATAGATGCAGAGAAAGCCTTTGACAAAATCCAACACCCATTCATGCTCAAAACTCTACAAAAAATGGGAATAGATGGGAAATTCCTCAAGATAGTGGAGTCTATATATACCAAACCTACAGCCAATGGACAGAAGCTGAAAGCATTCCCCCTCAGATCGGGGACTAGACAGGGGTGTCCACTGTCACCGTTATTCTTCAACATAGTATTGGAAGTTCTTGCCATAGCAATCAGGCAAGAATAAGAAATCAAAGGGATACAGCTTGGAAGGGAAGAAGTCAAGCTCTCACTATTTGCAGATGATATGATAGTATACATAGAAAGACCTAAAGAATCCAGTAGAAAATTACTGGAAGTTATTAGGCAATATAGCATGGTATCAGGCTACAAAATCAATGTACAAAAATCAGTGGCATTTCTTTATGCAAACACTAAATCTGAAGAAGAAGACATCCAGAAATCACTCCCATTTACTGTTTCAGCAAAATCAATCAAATACCTAGGAATAAAGTTGACCAAAGAAGTGAAAGACTTGTATACTGAAAACTATGAGTCGCTACTCAAGGAAATAGAAACTGATACCAAGAAATGGAAAGATATCCCATGCTCATGGATTGGAAGAATAAATATCATCAAAATGAATATTCTCCCCGAGCCATATACAAATTTAATGCAATACCCATCAAAGTTCCACCAAGCTTCTTTAAGAGAATAGAACAAACACTACAATCATTTATCTGAAACCTGAAAACACCTAGAATTGCCAAAACCATCTTAAGGAAAAGAAACAGAAATGGAGGCATCACACTCCCAGACCTTAAACTATATTATAAAGCCATCATCATCAAAACAGCATGGTACTAGCACAAAAATAGGCACACCGACCAGTGGAACAGAATTGAAAGCCCAGAAGTAAATCCAACACCTATGGGCATCTCATCTTTGATAAGGGTGCCCAAAGGATTAAATGGAAAAAGGAGGCTCTCTTCAATAGATGGTGCTGGGAAAACTGGGTTGAAACATGCAGAAGAATGAAATTGAACCACTTTATCTCACCAGAAACAAAAATCAACTAAAAATGGATCAAAGGCCTACATGTCAGACCAGAAACAATCAAATACTTAGAGGAAAACATTGGTAAAACACTTTCCCACATACACCTCAAGGACATCTTTGATGAATCAAACCCAATTGCAAGGAAGACTAAAGCAGAAACAAACCAATGGGACTGCATCAAATTGAAAACCTTCTGCACAGCCAAAGAAACTATTAAACAAACAGAGAGAGCCCTCACAGAATGGGAGAAGATCTTCACATGCCAGGTATCAGACAAGAAACTAATCACCATAATATATAAAGAGCTCAGCAAACTTAGCCGCAAAAAGCAAATGACCCCTTCCAAAAATGGGCAGAGGAAATGAACAAAACATTCACCTCAGAGGAGATCCAAAAGGCTAACAAACATATGAAAAACTGCTCTAGGTCACTGATTGTCAGAGAAATGCAAATTAAGACAACACTAAGATACCACCTCACTCCTGTAAGAATGGCATACATAAAAAAGGACAGCAGCAACAAATGCTGGAGAGGATGTGGGGACAGAGGAACCCTTTTACATTGCTGGTGGGAATGTAAATTGGTACAGCCTCTGTGGAGAGCAGTCTGGAAAACTCTCAGAAGGCTAGACATGGACCTTCCATATGATCCAGTAATTCCTCTCTTGGGGTTATACCCCAAGGACTCCATAACACCCAACCAAAAAGAGGTGTGTACTCCTATGTTTATAGCAGCACAATTCATAATATCTAAAACCTGGGAGCAACCCAGGTGCCCAACAATAGATGAGTGGCTGAGAAAGCTGTGGTATACATACACAATGGTATACTTTGCAGCTATCAAAAGCAATGAACACACCTTCTCTGATCCATCTTGGACAGAGCTAGAAGGAATTATGTTAAGTGAACTAAGTCAGAAAGATAAAGATGAGTATGGGATGATCCCACTCATCAACAGAAGCTGACTAAGAAGATCTGAAAGGGAAACTAAAAGCAGGAACTGATCAAATTGTAAGTAGGGCACCAAAGTAAAAACCCAGTGATGAGGGGTAGACATGCAGCTTTCTGGGCCAGTGGGGGGTGGGAGTGGGCGGGAGGGATGGGTCACAGTCCTTTGGTGGTGGGAATGGTGTTTATGTACACTCCTAGCAAAATGTAGACATATAAATCAGTAGTTAATTAATATGAGAGGGGGAAATCAATTGTATGTCTCAAAGGTTCTCAAAAGACAAACTGAATCTTTTTAATATATAGGCTATTTATTTGATATGCGGACTCTCTCAAAAGCCTAGACCAAGTAGATTAGAAGATCCAATAGCACAGCTATATACAAGATACTGGATACTGTACAGCAAACCATAACAAAGGAACTTTTCAAAGTTAACCCAATTAACAAATAATGTGATGATCATATTAACTATCGATTGTCTTTTTGAACCCTAAGACAGCAGGAACCTCACATCTCCACTATAGAGCCCCTACTTCCCCCAGTCCTAGAACCCTTGGATAGGGCCCACTTTCCCGTATGCATCTCCCAATCCAAACCCAATAATATTGCATCCACTGATCACAACCTAAGCGACGCAAAGATTACCACCTCAACATGCTTCACCTCAGACTGTATCCAGAGACTTCACGTGTGGAATGACAACCCTTCAGCTTCATTACCCGGGTGAGACCTTTCCTTTTATAATACACTCTAATTTCATCTCAGGTAGTTCACTTTCTAACAAAGTCCCATAACCTTGATATACACCAGTTTCTGTGAGAGAGAGCTTATGTGCACATGTATCCATAAACTACTGCAAAATATATACCTGAAAGCAGAAGTACACTAGAGTTTACAGTGAGTACCCCCCTAACACTTCCTCTCCACTATTCCAAGCTTGGGATCCATGATTGCTCAACAAATTGTTTGGCTTCATATGTTAACTCTCTTTTCAATCACTAGGTTCCAGATGCCACCAGGATGCTGGCCAGGCTTCCCTGGATTAAAGACCCCACCAATGTGTCCTGGAGCTCAGCTTCCCCAGAGACACACCTTACTAGGGAAAGAGAGAGGCAGACTGGGAGTATGGACTGACCAGTCAACGCCCATGTTCAGCGGTGAAGCAATTACAGAAGCCAGACCTTCTACCTTCTGTAACCCTCAACGACCCTGGGTCCATGCTCCCAGATGGCTAGAGAATGGGAAAGCTATCATGGGAGGGGGTGGGTTATGGGGATTGGGTGGTGGGAATTGTGTGGAGTTGTACCCCTCCTACCTTATGTTTTTGTTCATTAATCCTTTCTTAAATAAAAAATTAAAAAAAAATAAAAAATTAAAAAAGCAAAATAGGGAGTTGGGTGGTAGCGCAGCGGATTAAGAGCATGTGGTGCAAAGTGCAAGGACCTGCCTAAGGATTCTGGTTGGAGCTCCAGGCTTCCTATCTGTAGGGTAGTTACTTCACAGGCGGTGAAGCAAGTCTGCAGGTATCTATCTTTCTCTCCCTCTCTATGTCTTCCCCTCTTCTCTCCATTTCTCTCTGTCCTATCCAACAACAACAACATCAATAACAACAACATTAATAGCGACAATAATAAAACAACCATGGCAACAACAGGGAATAAACAAATAATAATAATAAGCAAAATTAAATCATAATATTGGGATCAGTAGTTGGCACACTTAGTCGTGTTCATGCTATCATGGTCAAGGAACTAGGTTCAAGTGCAAGGTCTCCACCTGCAGAGGGGAAATTCATGAGAGGTGAATCATTTTTCAGATGCCTCTCTCTCCCCCCCTTTCCTTCTCAACTTCTCTTTTTCTCTATCAAATAAATATTCAAAATCAAATTACAATATCAGCATCCACCCCATTATTCCAATCAATTTTGTGTGCAATTTCATAATTGATAATGAAATGGTGGTTGGGCAGTGGAGCACTGGGTTAAGCCCACATAGTACAAAGCCAAGGACCCAGTCAAAGATACTAGGTAGAGCCCCAGGCTCTCCAACCAGAGAGGGTGTCACTTCACAAGTGCTGAAGCAGGTCTTCAGTTATCTATTTATTACTCTATCTTCCCCTTCCCTGTCAATTTCTCTGTCCTATCCAAAAAAAAAAAAAAAATCGAAAAAAAAAAAGTCCTCCAGGAACAGTGGGTTCATACATAGTACAAACACAGAGACCCAGAGACCAAAAAAAAAGACAATGAAATTACGAAGTCAAATAGATAAAGTACACCTCCCATTCTGGTGCCAAAGAAAGTCAAGAATAAAGTTTTGTGGTATCTGAGGAAGGACATTAGTGTGCCTCTTTACTACTTGGGGATTGAGTTTCAGAGTGACAATTCCTTCTGTGAAAGTGATTTGAGGGGGAGTTTTACACATTTCAACATGGTCCTTTACAAATAATGGGACTTCTGTGAGCTCTGTTTCTTCTCCATTTCTGAAGGCAGTGAAATTTATATTTGACCCATATCAATGGGGCAGTGTTTGTGGATAGAAATGAGTATAGAGAGAGACGGACAGTGGTGCAGCGGGTTAAGTGCACGTGGTGCAAAGTGCAAGGACAGACTTAAGGGTCCCGGTTTGAGCCCTGGCTCCCCACATGCAGGGGAGTTGCTTCACAGGCTGTGAAACAGGTCTGCAGGTGTCTGTCTTTCTCTTCCCCCTCTCTGTCTTCCCCTCCTCTCTCCATGTCTCTCTGTCCTATCCAACAAGGACACCATCAATAAACCACAACAATGTTAAACAACAAGGGCAGCAAAAGGAAAGTAAATAAATAAATATAAAAACAAACAAAAAAAGAAATGAGTATAGAATGAAAGTTATTTGGGGCTTCCAATGAAGCGGCAGTAATAAGCTTATTGATTATACTGGAAATGTAAATAAGAACAATAAAAGAAGAAATTTTATTCTTCATCAGATGCATCCTTACTGTGTAATCTGGTGTACAGAAAGTATGAAAGAAATAGGCCACGTTGGGCACCATTTGTTCTTAAGGTTTGGGGCCTCCAACTGGCTGGGCTAGCTTTGTGGCGGTGAACAGAGACTTGAGGACACACGGCTGGGCCGGGAAGCAGTATTTCTTTATTCATGAACAACGATTCATAAACTAACCCAAACCAATCATAAACTAACCCAAACCAATCACCACACAGATCTGTCCTGCCTCCTTCTCCGGTGGCCGTGCCAAGAACGCTGGCACTCCGTAGCATTGGGGGCAGGGAGAAAGTGAGGAACGAAACTAGCAAGGGCCAAACCAATTCTCTCAGAGGTGGGGGTGGGGAGGAGACCAAACCAATGTGAAGCATACAACAATACACGCTTGTCTGAATGCAGAATATATATTGAATAAAAACTCAAATAGAACTATTCATTAGTTAAATGCAAATAGAGAAATATTCTTTACACCCTACGCACAGAATACAGACATTTTACTAAAATAATGCACATTTCAGTATAAAACTGAAGTAAAGCTAAAACAAAACCCATAGCTCATGTATATGTATGCAGAAAGGTTAATTGCCTAGAAATACAAGAAGGTCAAAATCAGAACTAATACAGATATGACGGAATTAACTGATAATAAACACTAATAAACATGGACTTTTATTACTATATATGATGGATGCCTTAAAATTGATTATGTTTTATCACAGTCACACTTTTCAAAATGTCATATTTATATTCAAAAGGCCTATTATAGAAAACAAAAAAATATCTATGGTTATCTAACTATTTTGTTGAATGATTTTATGCTTGGATACCTTTCCTTTCCTATTAAAATTCATAGCTCTGCAAACTTAAATGGCAAGCTACCTCAGAACTCCCAGTCCTCTAAAATATTGCTTCTTTTCTGAAATCAATATATAACAAAGGGTGATTAAAGTAAATTTAGAACTTAGTAGATTGGAATCAATCTATATATGTACGTTAGAATAGTAATGGATGATACTACTAATTACTAGCTTTTAAAATAATGTGTATCATTTGATATAGTAATTAGTTGGTTCTGTACATAAATGTATGATGATGATTTACTAAAATTAGTGTGCAACCCTGTTGCTGAAGAAAATAAACATGACCTGGGAAGAGAGCTCAGGCTAGAGCTCGTTCCTTGTATCAATAGATCTGAGACACCAAAAAAAATAATGGAACAAATGCCAGTGAAATGGCTCACATGGATAGCGTGCTACAGCCCAAGTTTGAGACTGCTAGCCTTACCACATTGAAGGAAATTCCAATGCTTTGGCCTCTTTCACTCTCTCTGTCTTTTCTGTCTCTATCTACAAAATAAGAAAAATGTAGCAGTGCTCCAGTTCTTTTACTGTTAGTAAAAAGGAAGCTAAAATATTTTAGAAGAAAATAAATTTGTAATGTTAAAAAAAAATCTAGAGAGATCATCTTGGTGGATTATTTCAGGTCTTGACATTATTTGACTAAAAATAATCTAGATTTGTATTGGCTATGCCTATTAGGATAACTTGAATCTGTTCTATTTGTCTATTTCCCTCCCTTCTGTGACCACTGAGCCATCTTGAGAATGTGGATCTCTTAACAACAACCGAGAGTAAGAAGTGTACAAGCAGAAATAACCAAAGCCTTTTTAAATTGTATTAACATCATATCTGGTCATAGTTGATACTCTCAAGTAAGTTACAAGACATCTCAAAGTCAAAGAAGAAACTTACTATAAATCTATAAAGCAAATTATGTGACTATGTAAATGGGCAAAAATTTAGGGTAGTTATCTGCCCATATCAGGTCTCCATGTAATATTACGTCCCTCTTCCATATTGCAAATTATTATTGCCTCACTCTAGAAATAACAGTTACCCCACCTAATTATTTATCAGCATTACAATCTAGGAATTATAATCCAGAGTCAGTTGTCTTTTATTTGAAAGTCCATGAACTAAGAGAACAATATCATTTTAAACATCCAACCTATATCAGTAAACAGTTGCAATAAAAAATCTTGTTTGAAGTATAAATCTACCTGGTAAACTAGGAAAAAATGAATATATATATGCATAAATATTGTTTTATTTTTTGTTTTATTTATTTATGTTTATATTATAGAATTACATGTTGACAGGGGTTTGAATCCACATAATTCCCACCACCAGAGTTCTGAACCTTCATTCTCCCCACTGCAATCCACCACAGTTCCCCTAAGGTTATAGACACCGGCCAACCATCTTCTCTACAACTATCAGTCCACATTTATACATAGTTGCCCCTTCTTTTTCTGATTCAATCCTCTTTTCCCTCTAAGCCACTCATGACATCATAACTACCTCCATATGTCTCTCTACTTTCCTTCTCTCTCTGTGGGTGCTGATGGAGCTGGAGTTCAGAGTCCTCTTACCTTAATCCTATCACTTATCCCCCGCTTGGGGTATGGATCAAGGTCGTTTATAGGGAGCAGAAGATAGGAGTTCTGGCTTCTGTAGCTGCGTCTCCACTGAGCATGGGCATTTACAGTTTGATTCATACCCTAGCCTGTTTCTATCTTTCATTTACCATAGAAAGTCCCTCCTTTACTTGGAAAAATCTTACTTCATATCTTTTACATATTCTCAAAAGTGTTAAAGCTCTTCAAAGTATGAGGTGTGTTCTTTTTTTTTTTCTTTTTTTTGTGAAGTGCATCACTGTTATAGGATCCCCAGGTCTCTGAGAGGACACACTACACAGTGATGCTTTACTATAGGAGACAGTGTTTAATATACAGGTAGGACAGAGCTGGATTCATGTCCATAGAAGACTGGGCTCCAAGCATAGTGGCACTTACTCTTTTCTATAGTTATCAGTTTCCCCATAGTAACGCATATCAATAAGCTTAACAGGTTACTTTTTCATTTCTGTATACAGAGAGCACAAATTGTTTTGTTTAGCAGATGACTCTAGCAGAAATAGCAGATTCTGAGGCAACCGACCAAGGCCACTTTGATTACAGCAGTAGAAAGTCCTGTTTATCCTGGAGAAGGGGTAATCTTACTTCCAACTGCATTTATTAAATATTTTTATTTATTTATTATTAGATAGAGATAAAGAGAAATTGGGAGATAGAGTAGGAGAGAGACAGAGACACAACTGCAGACCTGCTTCAACTGTCATGAAGCTTTCCCCCTGCAGGTGGGACCAGGGGCTTGAACCTGGGTCCTTGCACAGTGTAATGTTGGTACTTAACCAGGTGCACCACCACCTGACCTCCCAACTGCATTTTTCTTTAAATAAGAAGTGAATACTTAATTTTCTCTTTAAAGTTAATACTTGCTTGCCTTATCACAAATGCAATCTCCTAAGTTTATTTTATATCTTTCAGTTTGATTATGACTTTCATGTTTCATGTGATTTTTTATTGTCTTGTATACAAGTATTTTCTATTACTGCATCTGGAAAATGATGCATATCAGTTAATGGAGGGAAGTACTGGGGTTTCTGTGGGCCTGAGAGTCAAGAAGGAAAGAACCAAGTCTGAGTTTCCCCCCTTATGCTCACCTCGGTTGAGAGAGACTTACCAAGAGGTTATCTTCTCAGACCTCCATCCAAGGATGGGGGTGGTACTCCCTTAGCTCTATCAGGCTTACACATGGTCCCAACAATGAGATAAGGAAGGGAATAGCCTCTGTCCCCATTCTGAGAATTTGTGCCATGTCTTATCTTCATAATGAATTGATAAAAGAGCATGAATATTCACATAAATTAAACTTTTATTAAAACCAAAATATGTTAGTGAAAGAGAGAGACAGAGATATAAAGAGATAAAGAGTGTCAGTCCCAGTTCAGGACACCAGTATGCCGGGCTAGCTTTGTGGGCGGGAGACAGATGACGAGGGACTCATGGCTGAATGGAGAGCAGTATTTCTTTATTCATGTGGAATACAGCACAATCTAAGCTATCTCTAATCACAATCTTCTCCTTCTCTCTCTTTCCTCTCTCTCTTCTGGTGGAAGAGTAAGGAACAAAGGAAGTACATAGGATAGGGAGTGGGGAGAAAGAAGAAGCGCGAACTAGCAAGGACTAAACCAAAATCTCCCAGAGGCAGGGGGAGTGAGACCAAACCAATGTAACAGAATGACCATGGAAATAGACCACAACATCAAGCAATGTAACAGAAGGGATCCCAGAAGCAGAACTAGAATCATACCAACAATTCCCCCCTTTTCTTTTTAACTAATTGACCATAGTATCAGGAGTGTGGGGTGAACAAAAACCTATATCATACAGGCATTTCCAAAAATGCCCTCTATTGGCATTATCTAGCAAGGAGGGGGGTATGGCCTATAGAGTCCCAAGACAGCTGGCTGCAGCCAGTCTTTGAGAAACACAGCAGCATAAAGAGAAGCTGCTGTACTTTCCAAGAGGTGTACCAGTAAGCGTAATAGAAGTGACAGTTCAAAGTAGATGACCATGGAAGAAATGCCAGGGGGTGAAATGTTGCATGAGGAAGGTCAGCCACTGGAATTCTGCTTTTCTGTAGAGAACTTGACAGCTGCAATTCACTTACTTGTGAAACACAACTTGTAGCAGCTTAGAAGTTTACCACAATTGATAACTCCATTATAATTGGAAGTCCTTCCTAGTATGATTTCAAGATTGTTTAAACAGTTTAAACTCAATAAAATGTGGAAAGGTAAACAGAAGAACCATGTTTAAAAGCTGCAGGCATGAGAATCATTAGCATAACCATTGTGAAATTTATTGTTCCTAATTGAGAAGGTATTTGAGAGCTTTACATATTAATAATGTCTTTTTTTACTTTGTGTTATACCCGTATAAGATGGAGCCACACCCTAGGTGTGCACAGGTTTTTTAGACCAAATTAGTTAAAAATAAATTGATTTTTAAGTAATTTTTACCTCAGATTTTAAATGTAAATTAATTTTACCTTTATGAGAATTATGTTGAAAACTTTCTTCATTTAACTTTGCCCGGTAAGAATATAGCCTTAAAGTCACATTTCTAACCTTAAAGTTAATGTTTACCAAACTTCAAACACACACATAAACATGGTCTTCAATACACAAGGAGAAAAACTTTTGTTATGAAGACATGTCATTTTAAACACTAATTTAGATCTGTACTGTCTTAGTTGTTAGGGGCGTGTGTTGCTGGCGGTGGCCTCTTGTGCAACTTCACTTCTAGGAATTGCAGGGGTGTGATCACTGCTCTGATGTCTGCATATTGTAGTTCCTCTGCCGTCAGAGCCGAGCTGGGGATCTCAGCCAGGGGCCCCAGTCCCGGCAGGGAGCCTGCAGTCTCCAGGTGGTCCAGAATCTACCCAGACACCACAGCAAGAGAGCAGGTGGGCCAGCCGTGCAGAAGACGCTGGCTGAGGCACCCCGGGGTGGGGGCCAGTATGGGCTGCATCTCTGCCCGCCATGCCCACCGCCCTGCTCCCAGCGGACGAGCAGCGTGGAGGGAGCCCACACCCAATGCCCTGCATTATGTGGTGGTGAGCAGCCTCCTGTGGGTGGGTGGCAGGCAGAAACCAGAGTGTGAAGAGCAAAGTGTTCCAGAGACAGAGAAACTGTCTCATGAAGAAAGGGCAGAGGCCTTTGGAAACCTCTTCATAAGTAGAAAAGCAGCCCATAGTGGATAGGTAGCCAAACATCTTCGTTTATCTGGGGGATGGGCAGGTTAGGTCCCACGTTGTTGTGCCGTATGTCAGTCCCAGTTCTGGGTGCCAGTATGCTGGCCTAGCTTTGCGGGTGGGAGACAGACGACCAGGCACTCATGGCTGAGTGGAGAGCAGTATTTCTTTATTCATGTGGAACACAACACAATCTAAGCTATAAAATCACAATCTTCTCCTTCTCTCTCCTCTCTCTCCTCCATTGGAAGAGTCAGGAACAAAGGAAGTACATAGGATGGGGGTGGGGAGAAGGAAGAAGCACGAACTGGCAAGAACTAAACCAAAATCTCCCAGAGGCAAGGGGAGTGAGACCAAACCAATGTAACAGAATGACCATGTAAATAGACCGCAACGTCAAGCAATGTAACAGAAGGGATCCCAGAAGCAGAACTAGAAGCATACCAACAAAAGAGAAAAGAGGACTCAAGAGCATTATGATCACATGGTATTCCCAGGAGAGACTGGGAGTTAAGAGTAGAGAATACTTACATTATGCTGTGGGAGAGAGAGAGAGAGAGAGAGAGAGAGAGAGAGAGACTGACTACATATGCACTCTGTTCCTGGGCTATAAACTCAAAATCCCACCTACACCTCCCAACTACAGCTATAACTACTCCCATTTCTGGGTGGTCCTCCTCTCCCTCAACAGAACTATTATTCTGTCTCCCTTGCCCAAGAATACTTTTCTTTAAGTGTATTGTCTTCAGAAACTGTCCACTTCATTTCTATATTAAAACATATTTCCTTAAATATCTAAAAATGATCCTAATATAATCCCCCCTTTTTTTCTTTTCAGTTCAAAATTAACTTTTACCTTCTTGGTTCAGTACAGTTACTGACTGCATTGAAAGTTCACAATTTTATAACACAGCTACCCTTCTCTGCTTGACATTGTTATCACTGACATTCTCCCTGCTTTTTTTTTACAGAAATAGAATAACAGGATGCATCTAAAATACAAGATGCAGAAAATAATCAAAGAGATAGTAAAGGAAGTTTAACAAATGCTACAGATATCAGAGTGGAAATAAATTAATTTAAAAATCATTATAATTAATGCATGAATAGCAATACAGAGCAAGCTACACAATATGGGCACACCTGAGTGGTCAGTAAGAGAGTACTGGATTAGGCTTAATATCATTAATTTGACTTTTATTAAATGAAGATGGGTCTAGAAGAATTACTCCAAAACAATTGACTTCAGTGGATCCACTCCATTGAGATGGGACTAAAAGGCTGCCTCCACTGGTGAGCATGGGGACTACATTCCTAATAAGGAGTACAGTGAACTGACAATATGTCCTGTCAATATTCAGCTCCTCTGTGGGGGGAGGGGAGGAAGAACAGTTTCCGTATCTAAGGAAACACCTAATACTTAACAGTCAAACTCACCAAATTTACAATCTCAAAAATATAGAATCAAGAAAAATATTAAAAGAAACTCAACAGCTAATTTTTGTCCTTGTACAAAATCAACTTTAGGAGACTTGAGACCCCTAAAGAGTTACAACTATATATATAAAAAAAAGCAGAAGCTTTTTATTTTCCTTTAAAGCAGAGGCTATTTATTTTCCTTTTTGTTGCCCTTGTTGTTTTATTGTTGTAGTTATTATTGTTGTTCATGTTCTTGTTACAACTATATATACATATATATATATATATATATATTTAAAGCAGAAGCTATTTGTTTATTTTACTTTTTGTTGCCCTTATTGTTTTATTGTTGTAGTTATTATTGTTGTTCTTGATGTCATCATTGTTGGACAGGACAGAGAGAAATGGAGAGAGGAGGGGAAGACAGAGATGGGGAGAGAAGATGGACACCTGCAGATCTGCTTCACCTCTTGTGAAGCCACTCCCCTGCAGGTGGTGAGCCAGGGGCTCAAACAGGGATTCTTACACTGGTCCTTGAGCTTTGCGCCATTTAACCTTAACCTGCTGCACTACTGCCAGTCTCCTGAGTTACAACTATATTATGAGAAGATATAAAGATTGTTTAGACAAAGAGATATGTATGAAGAAATTATTAAATGTTTTGAACTCCACCACCAAATCTTCTGTAACAGCCTCTCTCATTAAATCATTCAATCACTTTTTGAAAATGTAAAGGAAAAAAACACTCTTAATATGGAGAATGAAAGAGACTAAGTGTTTATGGGCCCAGCACGCTTCCGCTGCACTGCTCTGCTATCTAGACTAAGTGTTTAAAGAAGGACATTAATAACAAGTCAGTGTCAGATGTTTCTATTTTTATTTTATAACCCAGATTTAATTAAGCAAAATGATGATAAATCTTAGTCATCTAGCCAAAACTAATTTCTGTAGCAGATAATATTTTAGATATAATTAGGAAAGGGAAAATTACAAATTTATAAAATGCATTTAGACTAAAATCTTTTAACTCTAGGATGGCTGTAAAAAAAAACTCCTTAAAAGAAAAACAAAACTCAAAGTTAAATATTATGCATTAATAATTCTTGTGTGGAGGATTATACTCAGTAAATGAGAACATAATTTGTAAACTTAAATTTGAAAGGGTAGTACTGGACAGAAGTTCAATTCAATTGGATTAAAAAAACCTATATAGCTAGCTAGCAATGGTGATTTTAATGTAGTTTATTGTTATGGTGCAAATTAAATCATCCATACTCCTGTGGATTCTTAAATTGGACAAATAGTTGAACAAACATGAATCAAATTGATAAGACAGAAAGTTATTCACATTAATTAATACATATTAATTAACAAATATGAATAATATAGGTCCCTTTTGTATAAGTGAAAAAGACCAGCAAAGCTGACTAACTCACCTCTGTGGTACCAGTGAGAGCAAGAGCTCCCCATTTTGAGAGTTCCTCCATCTTTAAGACTTGCTTTATAAGTAAAAGACAGTAAAAGTTGAGAAGAAAGCTAACCTCTCCCCCAAGAACACCTGAGTCATCTGGGCAGCCACAGATGACTCCTTTGAACTTACAAGAATGATGTTGCAAAATTAGTATTTATGTGACTGTTTGAATTTTTGCAATACCCACTCAACTTTACCAGCTCATTTTGCTTATGTGTACCTGCTCTGCTGAGATAAAAGACTGATGTCTTAGATAGAGATTAGAATGTACTGTTTAGATAAAGATGTAATGTGTAATTTGTACCCTTTGCTTTGCTCAAGGCATTGCTCAAGATGTAATATCCCCCCCCCCGTACCTGAACATTATAAATACCCTTAGTGTTTAGAGAACCTTTGTCTCTCTCACCCAAGCAACAGGGCCACTTTTGGCACTCTGGCTTGGGGGGAGAGGGGAACTCAGCTCTCCTGAGGTCCCTGTGTGTGTGTCAGTTTCTGTATCTTTACATGTATAAATTTCTAAACATGGCTATTCTATGTGCTTGTGTGAATAAATCTTTTTGAACATCATTACTCTGTCCATGTCTCTTGGTTTGTGGTCAGGCTTGGTCAGTGGCTTCCTAACACCAGAATCATAAGTAAGTAAGTGAAGCTAGGACAGACAAAACTGAAGAAGCAGGAAAGTTTCAGTGATGTTTGCTTTATTAGTTTGTCATTGTTTCTGGGGATTTGATTTTTTTTTTTTTGCCAGCACACAGCTCAGCTGTGGTTTATGTTGGTGCTGGGGATTCAGCCTGAGACCTCTGAGCCTCATGCATGAAATCCATTTGCATAACAGTGATTCAGCTCCAAAGAAGGGAGATTATCAGGGAAAGTCCAGTAAACAATGGTGTGCCAGTATAAGTTCTGCTTTATATGTAGAACAGGCAACATTAGCACTGTTACCAGAACAGTGAATGAGATGCCCTATTAGAGAAGAGTTTTCATACAAATAGCTTTTTCAAAGGCTACCTCCATCATTCTGTTAAGCTCCTCCCCTTGAAATTAACCTTTTTGTCAAAGTTGCATTTTGAGTGTGGTAGATTTTTATTCCCTAACAGTTTTTCACTTAGTTTTTGTAGCCATGTATGTAGAAAATCTATATGGCTTGTTATACAAACTATAAACGAAAACAAGCACACAAAAAATTCAGGAGTAGCTGCAATTATTTAATTCAAAAAAATCTCACTATATCATAATTGTTAGCGAGCTAAAATCAAACCACCATCCACTGCAAGGAAACAAAAGATGTTTATTCACGAATTCAAATCCAGGCTGAGTGGTGACTGACAGCAGTCCACCAGCTCGACCCCGAACAGAGCTCAAACCACACAATTTATAGGATTTCAGAGCACACTCCAAGGGGGGGTTATGCAAAACAAGGATTCTACAACTTATTCAATGGTACTTTATAGAAAATGCGGGATCCAATCATTTCAAACATTGCAACACACAAAGCAACCTATAGAATTTGTCTAATTTCAAGCCTCTATGCAAAATAGGATTACCACACTTTCAGTTATTGACTAAGACCATCTGGCCTCAGGTGGTTGAATTTCATCAGTCTTGAGCTGACTTGGGTTTGTGGCTAGGTTAGCTATTTCCTCTAAGATAAAACTGGCGACTTGCCCCTGCATAGGGGTGGTGACTTTCGCCCTGTGTAGGGGGTACAGGAATTTTCCATCTCACACTATAAGCAGAAAAGCAACTATACTCAAAACTTTAAAACTACTGCATCTAACAATAATACATTGTCACTCTATGGTAATTAATATACATTAAATAAAGTGCACAATTAGATGAGCTGAAGATATGGTGTAAGTTGTCTTAAAGTGAATATATATTGGGAGTCGGCAGTAGCACAGCGGGTTAAGCACAGGTGGCACAAAGCACAAGGACTGGTGTAAGGATCTGGGTTCCAGCTCCCAGCTCCCCACCTGCAGGGGAATCACTTCACAAGCAGTGAAGCAGGTCTGCAGGTGTCTATCTTTCTCTACCCTTCTCTGTCTTCCCCTCCAATCTCCATTTTCTCTGTCCTATCCAACAACGATAACAATAATAACTACAGCAGCAATAAAACAACAAGGGTAACAAAAGGGAATAAATAAATAAAATACTAAAAAAAATTTTTTAAAAGAATATATATTTTAACGGGATATTTTTAATATTTTGTGATCCATTTTTTCCTAGTATTACTCATAGTTACATATTCAATTTACATTTTAAAGTAAAATTAATCCATATACCTCTGAATTCCTTACACTTATATCATCACAATGTTTTGCACGAGATACTTTCTATCTGTGAATTTTCTAAGCTTCTTAAAGTCTTTTAATTTATGTTGCACAAAGCTATTTTATCTTCCCTTTAAGTTAAGGCTGAAAGGACTCATTTATTTGCAAATGAAAACCTCAACATTAAGATGAGTTAGAAACACTTCCCATTAAACTGTATTTGAATATGTCTGAAAATTGTTATACCAGAAAACAATTTGTGAATTTTAACTTGTTTTTTTAAAATTTTTTTCAGGGGTCATTTTTTTTTTTTTTAATTTCTCTATTGGGGAATTAATGTTTTACATTTGACAGTAAATACAATAGTTTGTACATGCATAACAATTCCCAGTTTTCCATATAACAATACAACCCCCACTAGGTTCTCTGTCATCCTTTTTGGACCTGTACTCCCCCCGCCACTCACCCCAGAATCTTTTACTTTGGTGCAATACACCAATTCCAGTTCAAGTTCTACTTGTGTTTTTTCTCTTTTGATGTTGTTTTTCAACTTCTGCCTGAGAGTGAGATCATATTCGTCCTTCTGTTTCTGACTTATTTCACTTAACATGAATTTTTCAAGGTCCATCTTTAACTTATTCTGACATTTTCCCTAAAATATTTAGAATAACAGAATAGTTATGTAGAAATATATGTATTTCTTTGAATGCACAGAGATTTTTTTCTCAGTCTAAATATGGATGCTTTTGATTTACAATAATTGGGATCATTTTTGACAATGCATTGGATTACTCTGAATAAAACAGAACTACTTTATAGGTTTGTTGCAACCTCATGATGCCTTTTCCATAGATTTATGAATGCAACTATCACACTATCTGCTGAAACTTACATTTGATTATCAGAAAGCCGTCCTCTGTTCAAGTTTTATACCACTTAGAGCTCTAACATCCTTTTAGTTCATACCCTGATAAATGTTAAGTTGTTACCTCTACATCCTTCACAAATTTGTTTCAAAATATATTGTAAGTTAATTTAGTATAAATATTGTTCTTTGGGGGGGGCAATTCGGAGGCATTCTGGGTTAAGCAGAGATAGTACCTAAGAACAATATTTACACTAAATTAACTTACAATACACTCAACTTGATTCATTACAGTTTCATTGCCAACCTTTCATACAGGCAGAAGAAAAGCCCCTGGGGTCTTCCTACTACCATTATGGTTCCTCCCAGAATAAAAGACCCTTAATGAGGGCTGGGGAGATAGCATAATGGTTATGCAAAAAACCTTTTATGCCTAAGGCACCAAAGGTCCCAGTTTCAATTCCCAGCACCACCACACCCAGAGTTGAGCAATGCTGGGAGGG
The DNA here is from genome assembly GCF_950295315.1 of Erinaceus europaeus. NCBI lineage: Eukaryota > Metazoa > Chordata > Mammalia > Eulipotyphla > Erinaceidae > Erinaceus > Erinaceus europaeus. The sequence continues at coordinate 25,483,902 of NC_080166.1, read as the reverse complement.
GTGAAGGTGGGGGAGGGGAGAAAAAAGTTATCTTTGGGAACTGAGACAAGAGGCTGTGCCTATTTTAAAGACTCTGCTATAAAGCATGGCTCCCACCCACCACCAATACAATTAAAAAACAAACAAACAAACAATAACTCAGGACATGAATCAATAATTTTTCAGTAGTGGGACACTTTCCTTTCCAAAATAAAAAGAACAAACAAATTTAATAATTTTTGTCTTAGCTCAACATAGAAGCTACCAGAAAAACCTAAATATGCACCCCCAAATGAACCATATGAGTTGCTCTATTTCTATTTCTATTGAATCCTGCCTGATATTCCCCTTGCCATGGATCTGTAAGTAGGGCACAGCTAAAGCTTCCCTTATTTTCTCCACAATAGTCTCCCGAGTCTTTTGCTTGTAGCTGAGGCTCTGCCAGAGTTCTAGAGATAGGAGTTGGCTTCCTCAATATCCCAGGCTGTGAATAAACAAACTTGGCTTATAGCTAAAAAGAAAGAAGAAAAGATCTTTAATGGATCTCAACTACTTTTTTTTTGGGGGGGGGAGCATTCCCCCCCCCCTTTTAAATTCTTTATTGGATAGGAAAGAGAGAAATCAAGAGGGACTGGGGAGATAGAAAGAGAAAGAGAGACACCTGCAGCCAAGCTTCACCACTTGTGAAGCTTCCTCCCTGCAGGTGGGGTCAACTACTTATTTATTTATTTACTTGTTAACAAAAGTTCAGACCCACAAGTAGTGGATGGGGATTTGAATCTCTGAGGATCTAAAGTTAAATTCAACTCAATCTATCAATCCCTAGACCATCCCAACCCCCTAGGCCACATCAAATATTCTAAGTCTATTTTTTTAGGGCATTGTTTCACACATATGTTTTTTTTTTCCAGTTATTCGGGAAATACTTGTTTTTTGTTTGTTTGTTTCATCTGAGCAATACCTTTATTTCTTCTGAAATGTAATGCATACCTGAATGATAAGGATGGTTGACTCGAGGTGGCATAGTGTTATAAAGAGTTGTGAAAGTTTAGAATAAAAGGTTTCGTATCTGCTTGAGAAACATGGACCTGGTTTTAGTGGAAGGGATATATCTTTTTATGTCTTTGCTCCATATATGTCCTATACTGTCTGCATGAGTCTCAGTGATAGATACATAATAGGTACAATGGCCATTGCTAACACACAAACACACACACACACATATGCACACATCCTACCACCCAACAACAGCAATAGTAACAGCAACAACAATAAAATAAAAATTTCTATAATGTTCAAGGTATCATGGATTTAAAGTATTTGCAACTGTGTCAGCAACAGCTTCAATAAAAATTGGTCACAGAAACTTTGTATGTACATTGGTCCTTTGATGTTAGTCAATGTAAGGTCTGGTTAGTGGCAAAAGGGACCTGGTAGAAAGAGTAAGGCAGTGGATATTAACAACAAAGGCTTTATTCGGGTGCTCAGGGTCAACGTTCATAGGTCCCCAGAGAGTGAGGGGCCCTTGAAATTGCTCCCAGGGTCAGGGGAGGGAGATTCTTATAGGCAAGGAGAACAAAGAAGTTAAGTGAGAGTTCTGTGGAGTTCCATGATGTTAAGTCTGGTGGGTCTGTGGTTTTATGAAACTGCTAGCCTAGTTTTATTGTTGTTGTTATTGATGTCCTATAGGACAGTGAGCAATGGAGAGAAGAGGAGAAGACAGAGAGGGGGAGATAAAGATAGACACCTGTAGACCTGCTTCACCACTTGTGAAAATACTTCCCCTCAGGTGAGGAGCCTGGGGCTCAAACCAGGATCCTTAAGCCAGTCCTTGGCTTTGTGCCACCTAAGCTTAATCCGTTGTACTACCTCTCAACTCCCAGTTCCACACTCTTATGGCTAAGTGTCTTTAGCCACAAGCGCCTTCAATGGTCAGGCCTTCCCAGACCTATCAGTCAATAGTTAGTTATATGTTTAAGGGATCAAGGATATAAAGAAGCTCATATCAGACTCATTTACTTGAAAAGCAAGCATGCCAAATATTACCATTATAGAGCGATCACTTACATCCCTATTAACACACACAAAAAAAGTCACTTTGCTTTCCATATTATATCTCTAGCAATATTAATTTAACTAATACGGATCTATGTTTGGGTAGGTGTGGTGACTGAAAATACTACTAGGTAATAATGTGGATGGACAAAGGAAACTGAATCAACCCCATAAAAATACATGGAATATGATTCTCAGAAAAGAGATAACATTCTCCATTCCAGAGAGAATTGAAAGTGACTGGGAATTTGGGAGAGTGAGAATAGAACTTCAAAGCATCTAGGAAACTGAACCAACCCCATAAAATACATGGGGTACGATTCTCAGAAAAGAGATAAAATTCTCCATTCCAGAGAGAATTGAAAGTGACTGGGAATTTTGGAGAGTGAGAATAGAACTTCAAAGCGTCTGGGAGTCTTCCCAAACACTATTTTTATCTCCAATCTGCTGAGGATGGGGAAATATGTAATCAGTCTAGTTCTGCTCTGGAAGCATGAAATGGGGAATAGGGAAAACACAATTTACTAGGTTTTCTCCTGAGTGTGAGAGATATGAAGATTATGAAGCTTTATTTCCCACTTCTCTTATAAGTTGGACTTAGACATAGTGCAAAGGTGGCTATGGGTTTAAGATTCAAGGTTGAACATGTTCAGGGATCTGTTTCAGCAAATATAAAAAGTGAGTAAGGAATGAAGAACATTTCTGTAAATATTGCTGAATTTAATTTAGAAGGGTAATACAAATATAATAGACCTGGAGTACATTTCAAGAGATAGTATAACAGGAAAAGCTTTGAGTGAATTTAGGTTTATTTTGGCTTGTCTATTATTAGATATATAGTTAGATATACATGATATAGAGATAGATGATAGATAGATATATAGATGATAGATAGCTAGATAGATAGATAGATAGATGGGGGGAGAGATCAGGGCACCAAAGCTCACCTTAGTGTGGTGTAGGATTGACTCCAATCTACGGGTTGCACACAGTATCCAAATAAGTTATTTCTCCAGCCGTGAGGGAATTTAGACAGATATTTATGTTGAATATATATATGCTCATGACCACCACACAGGCTAATGTAAAAGTTTGCAAGGGGGCAGGTGGTGGCATACTTGGTTAAGCGCATACACTATAGTATGCAAGGACCCAGGTTCAAGCCCCTGTTCCCCACCAGCAGAGGCAAAGCTGAGTGGTGAAGCTGGGCTGCAAGTGTCTCTCTGTCTCTCTCCCTCCCTCTCCATCTCCTCCTTCCTTTCAATTTCTGGCTGTCTCTATCCAATAAATAAAAGAATAAAGATAATAAAAATATTAAAAGTTTGTAGCAGAGTAGGAAAGGGGTTTCATGCTATATTTTATTATCTTGATTTCAATTGAATACAGGTTTAGTGAAATTTACTAAACATGGAGAATATACAAGTCAGAATATTACAAATTGAAAGACTAATAAAAACAATCTCTCAGTGATCTAGATAACTTTGCCGATTCATCCACAGATAGGAGAAAAATTAATTACAGTTCTTTAGGGTAACATTAGAAAAGAATAAGAAATGAAATAAGTACAGAGAAAATTGGAAAAAGTAAGGAGACTGATTTAAAGGGTAAAATGATTACAATGAAATAGTGATAAATGTAAAGACTGTATTATAATGAAAGTTTAAATGGGGAGAGTTGAAGCGTGGCCTGTATAGCACAATGACAAAATGCAGCAGGCCAGGGGCCAGGTGGTGGCACACCTGTTTGAGTTCACATGTTATAATGCACAAGAATCCAAGTTCAAGCCCCTGGTCCCCAACTGCAGGGGGAAAGCTTTGCAAGTGGTGAAGCAGTACTGCAGGTCTCTCTCTCTCTCCCTCCCCCCCTCTCTTTCACCTCTTACCTCTCGATTTTTTATTGTCTTTATTCAATAAATAAATAAAAATAATTTTAAAAATCTTTAAAAAAAACTGCAACAGGCCTTTCAAATAGTTCTTGGTTATTCCTCTTTGTCAATATTTATTTGCAGTCTTAGAATTGCTTAATGCAACAACTCAGTGGAAATATGTATGGAGACTAGCATTGTTCTTTCTCCTCTTCCAGCTTAAACTGGTATTCTGTTGCTTACAGTAGAAAAAAATTGAACAGTTGCAGCCAAGTCCAAATTCTAACTTGTGTGAAGAAGATGGCTCTGAGCTGTAAGGTTTGTCAAAGACATATCTGTAAACATGATCATATTTCTGTTATGGTTTAATTTCTTGGAGTCAGTTTTTGAGTCGAATAATCATCTATATGAGGTCAAATTTTGTGTAGAATGATAATATAGCTGAGTACATAAGACAGTTGCTATTTTATTACAACTCATATCTGCTTTAACATTTTTTGAAGAAGACAAAGAGGTCAGGTTATTAGAGGATACAGGAAGAGACAGAAGGTATATATCTTGAGTCATTTTCACATGTGGACTTGCCAGGAATTTTGGAATTGAAACTTAAAAATAGTGTCAGATAACAAAGTGAACAAGATAGCAAGACATACATCATCCACAAATGACACTTATAATCTATTACAGAGGAAAAAAAATCCAGGAATATGTTCTGTGGCATTTGTTAAATAGGGACATCAAAAAAAAAAAAAAACTTAATGAGGGGGTCCGGCGGTAGAGCAGCAGGTTAAGCACAATGGCACAAATGCAAGGACCGGAGTAATAATCCTGGTTTGAGCCCCCAGTTCCCCACCTGCAAGGAGGTTGCTACACAAGTGGTGAAGGAGTTCTGTGAGTGTCTATCTTTCTCTCCCCCTCTCTGACTTCCCCTCTTCTCTCCATTTCTCTCTGTCCTATCTGACAACAATGACATCAATAATAACCACAACAATGATAAATAAATAAACTTAATGAAAACTTTAACTTTTTCAAACATAGTAAAATTACAGATATTTTATAACATATAATCTATAATTTAAATGAGTATGATGAGAATGAACTATCTTTTAGCACACGCATTATAAGTAATACAAGAATATTTGATTCTTAATTTTTTTAATATTTATTTATTCCCTTTTTGTTGTCCTTGTTTTATTGTTGTAGTTATTATTGTTGTCATTGTTGGATAGGACTGAGAGAAATGGAGAGAGGATGGGAAGACAGAGAGGGGGAGAGAAAGAGAGACACCTGCAGACCTGCTTCACCACTTGTGAAGCCACTCTCCTGCAGGTGGGGAGCCGGGGCTCGAACCTGGATCCAAACGCCGGTCCTTGTGCTTTGCGCCACCTGCGCTTACCCCGCTGCGCTACAGCCCGATTCTTAATGTTTAATAATAAATATATGTTGAAAATTTTATCTAATATTTGATGGAAAATTTATCAGAAAAAAAGGAATAAACATGAAGAACTTGATATTTACAAATAATGCTATTTTTTAAATATTTTATTCGTTTTTTTTTTTAATGGAAGAGAAATCCAAAAAGAGAGAGACCAGAGCACTGATAAACCCATGTTTATGGTGGTGCTGAGGACAGAAACTGGGACCACAGAACTTCAGACATGAAAGTCTTTTGCATGACCATTAAGCCATCTCCTTACCCCTGCTGTTTTGTTTTCAACTTACTGTAACTTGATTAAAAATAACACAATTTTTCTCTAAGTAGATTTTTACTGTTGTTTAAAAGATACATGTCTTTTAAAGGTTTTGGGGGGGGGCTAATAGTTTACAGTAAACAGTAAATATGGTTGTTTCTAGGTTTTCTACAAAACATTCTAGGACCACAACTAGGTCCTCTTCCACTATCATGCACCAGGACTTGAAACCACACCCCTAATACCACACCCCAAAACCTTTTACTTTGCTGCAATACACCAAACCCAGTCCCAGATTCTGCTTTGTTTTCCTGTCTGTTCTTAGTCTTTAACTTCTATCTATGCATGAGATCATCCCATATCCATCCTTCTCTTACTGGCTTAAATTTATATTTGATTTTAGGGAAAAGTGGTACAGCTTTTTTATAGTTTTTAACTTCTGGAGAAAGCAAGTCTTAAAAACATGATTTTTCACAGAAAAGTCTTATGACTACGTAACTTTGCAAACCATTAATTGGTTTATTTTTTCACTTAACATACCTATCACTTATATATAAGGTTTTATTTACTTGAAACCTATATCTAGATAAACTAAGAAATATTCCAGATGGTGCATCCAGTTGAATGAGCATATTATCATGTTCAAAAAGTTCATGTCTCTGTTGCCTACCTGCATGGGGCAGGAGGGTTGGGGGACGTTCCTCAGGAGTTGTGAAATAGGTCTTCTTTTTTATTTCACCCTCTCTTTCTTCCTCCATTCTCTCAATTTCTCAATTTTGGGGCTGGATGGTGGCACAACTGGTTGAGTGCACATATTACAATGCACAAGGACCTGGGTTCGAGCCCCCAGTCCCCACCTGCAGGGGTAAAGCTTTATGAGTGGTGAAGCAGTGCGAAAGGTGTCTTTCTTCCTCTCTATCACCACTTGTGTCTTGATTTATCGCTGTCTCTATCCAATAAATAAATAAAGATAATTTTAAAAAAAAGAAGGAAAAATAAATATATCTTAGGGAAGTCAAGGAAATAGTACTTTATCTAGCAAGATACATCAGAGGTTTCAGTGCTCTTGTAGGAAACAAGAGCAACAAAATGGGAAAATGGCCTCCTGGAGAAGTGGATTCCTAGCGCAGGCACTGAGCCCCTCTGATAACCCTGGAGGCAACAAAACAAAGTTATTCTTAACCACTCTTAAGTTGTGTTCCTTAGGAGTAAATCAAACTATTTTCCGTAAGAATATAGCCTCTTCATGGGGTGATGAGAAATTGAATCTATATGTCAGCAACTGTACTGTAAACCATTAGCCTCCTAATAAAAGGATAGATAAATATATATAAAGAACATAACCCTTAAGGTCTCATTACTACTGATTTCTATTCTATGTACAATGCCTTTTACCAAGACAGATTTTATAAATATTAAATATGAATGAGTGAGTTAGGATCCAGGAAAAACACGTAAGAATGGCTGTCACACCTACTATCTTGGGGAAATTGATTTATTTTTTGATTGATTTCCTAGGACAGACTAATGGCTTAGAAGCATCCCCCAAGTGTGATAAGGAAACTACTCCAGAAAGACTGCAAGTTGAGACTAACTGACTCTCTAAACTAAGTGGCTGACCTATGTGAACACCCTGATTTATATAGATGCCATTCCAGATAAAGATATACAGAGAGAAGACACATTATGGAAAGAAGTCCAGTCTGCCCAGCTCATTATCAGATCACTCAACTGCTTCATAGAGTCATGACTTACAGAACTTACTACTCTAGGTGCAGTTACTCCTCAGAAAAATGGAAGAAAAAAATAGCAAAAGGAAGAAAATAAGACGTCTCATAATAACCAATGTATAGAACTTGATCAAGTTGTACAGAGTTTAGCACTTACATGCTATCCAAATATGATCTTTGACATTCTGCCCACTTCTCCAGAACCCTCTACATCTATGTATCTGTTGTCCTTTGTTCTCCAGCATCAACCACAACATCTCAGTGGCAATCAATAAAACCTGGTTATTATTCAATTGACAGGGAAATTATCCAGGTCACCCCACTTAAATTAGCTGTGGTTAAGATGATTGTCAATCTACCTCAGCTGGGCCCTGGCTGGAACAGCTGGGATGGCTCAGCTCTTTTCCACATGCATCTGGACCTTAGCATAGCAACCTGGGTAGTCTCTCGGTAATTACCAAGGACAGGAGAGGTGGAAAACTAATAATGTAAAGGTTTTTCAAGTCTTATATTTTGCCGTACTTATTAATAGCTCATAGATAAAGTAAGTCACATGAACTAGTCCACACCCAGAGAGGATATGGCTAATAGGGATCATAATTCCCACCTCCCACACTCAAAAGAATAAGAATATGGGGCACCCTTACCTATTGAACACACTGACAGATCCGTATGTGTTGTATGCTTTACATCGGGTTGTTCTAGCTCTCCCCCTGCCAAGAAAATTGGTTTAGTCCTGCTAGTTTCACAGCCCGCTTGTCCCCGCCCCAAAAGAACCCCACAGAGTTAGAGACTGCTTGGCGCTGCCATGTGAGAAGAATGCAGGAGAGTTTTCTTTGGTGATTAGTTTGGGTTAGTTTATGAATTGTTGTTCGTGAATAAAGAAATACAGCTTCCCGGCCCAGCTGTATGTCTCTGGTGGTCTCTGTTACCTACCTGTGAAGCTAGCCCGGCCAGCTGGAGCCTCTGAATTTTAACAACAAATGGCGCCCACATGGACCTGACCTGCGCATCTCTCAGATAAGTGAAGACAATTTGGCTACCTATGCACTATGGCCTTCTCTTCTGCTTGTGAAGAGATCTCCAAAGACCTCTGTTCTTTCTTCACGAGACTGTTTTGCTGTTTCTGGAACATTTATCTCTGGACCGTTCTGTGGTTTCCACTCTCTCGGGCGCACTCAGAACAGCCAGCGGAGTCGGGAAGAGCCAGCGGGCAAGAGGCGAGGCGCGCAGCTGCCTTTTCCACCTGGTGGAGCAGCCAGCCAGCTGGCTGCGCCCAGACAACCCTGCGCACCGGGCCCGCAGCCCCACAGCCCCGCAGCCAGCAGGAGGCCGACGCCACCACACAGGAGCCCGACGCCAGTACACAAGAGCCCGACACCAGCACACAGGAGCCCAATGCCAACACGCAGGAGCCTGATGCCAACACGCTGGAGCCCGATGCCAACACGCTGGAGCCCAATGCCAACACGCTGGAGCCCAATGCCAACACGCAGGCCAGGCCACAAAAGCCGGCTCTCCACCGCGTGGCGCAGGACACTGGACGCGTGATCCCTCCACGCTGCTTGGCCAGTGCGAGCAGGACAGCAGACATGGCAGGGCCATGGGGCAGGGCTGCAGCAGCCTATCATGGCCGCCACCCCAGGGCACCTTGGCCCGCGCCTTCTACAAGGCTGGCCCGCCCGCCCTTGGGCTATGAATTCTATACAGATCCCGGACCTCCCGGAACCCCCGGGCTCCCTGCCAAAACTGGGCACCCTGGCCGAGATCCTCAGCTCCTGTCTGAAGGCAGACAAGCTGGAGTACGCAGAGATTTGTGCAGAGATTGCAACCTGCAATTCCTTGAAGTGGAGCTGCGCGGGAGGCCACCTCCATATGGTGATCCCCCCAACAACTAAGACAGTACACATCTAAATTCGTGTTTAAAATGACATGTCTTCGTAACAAAGGTTTCTCTCCTTTTGTATTAATGACCATGTTTATGTATGTGTTTAAAGTTTGGTAAACAGTAACTTTAAGGCTAAATTCTTACTAGGCAAAGTTAAATGAAAAAGGTTTTCAACGTAATTCTCATAAAGATAAAATTAACTTACATTTAAAGTCTGAGGTAAAAATTAGTTAACAATCAATATATTTTAACTAAGTTGGTCTAACAAGACCTGTGCACACCTAGGGTGTATCTCCAACTCGAACGGGTATAACAAAAGGTTAAATAGACTTGTTGATATGTAAAACTCTCGATTACCTTCTCTATTAGAAATGGTAGATTACACAATGGCTATGCTAATTATTCTCATGCCTGAGGTTTTCTTTCCTGCGCACACCTAGGGTGTGTCTCCATCTTGAATGGGTGTAACAAAAGGTTAAAAAGAAGTTGTTGATATGTAAAAGTCTCAAATTTCTTCTCTATTAGAAATATTAGATTGTGCTGTGGTTATGCTAATAACAAGTTTTGTTTCATAGTAAGTAAATTGCAGCCAGCTGCCTTTGGGACTCTAGGCCATTCCCCACCCCCATACAAATGCCTGTTGAGGCAAGTATGCCCCCCAGAGGCAAGAAATGTTTTTTTTTAAGCTGATAAAGTTTTTCCCACAGAGGCAAAAAAAAATGGCCCCCTCAGGCCTTCCCTTGACAGCACAATGGTTCTTGTTACTTGCTTACATGTTTCTCCATGTTTGTGCCAGTTTCTTTTTTAAAAATGCCTGTACAATAGAGGTTTCTGTTCAACCCACACCCCTGATACTCTGGTCATTTAGTTAAAAAGAAAAGGGGGAATTGTTGTATGCTTTACATTGGGTTGTTCTAGCTCTCCCCCTGCCAAGAGAATTGGTTTAGTCCTGCTAGTTTCACGGGCCTGCTTGTCCTCGCCCCAAAGAACCCCACAGAGTTAGAGACTGCTTGGCGCCGCCATGTGAGAAGGATGCAGGAGAGTTTTATTTGGTGATTAGTTTGGGTTAGTTTATGAATTGTTGTTCGTGAATAAAAAAATACAGCTTCCCGGCCCAGCCATATGTCTCTGTTCATCTCTGTTACCCACCTGTGAAGCTAGCCTGGCCAGCTGGAGCCTCCGAATTTTAACAACACATATGTACCATTATCACCAACAGGTTACCCACAGGAGATGTTATCCTTGATTTAAAGTTTTAAGAGCCATCAAGGGGTGGAAGATTCAGAATATTTTCTTACCTTTTGCATATGAAGGTTTCACTCCCCCCCCACAAACTGTCCTAAGATTTCAACCAAAACAGGGAGAATATAAAGTAAAGCTAATTGGTATATTTTATGTTGAATATATGCATATGCAATGTGTTACAAGTTATGTGAATATCAGGGGGCCCTCACGGGACCTGGGCTGGCTTTACCACCCTCCATTAGAATTAGAAGTAAATCTGTGCACAGAAGCCAGCTAGACTAGGGCCTGGGCCTAAGACACCCATCACTGGAATTTGAAGAAGAAAAACCTGTGGCCAGAGGCCAAAAGGAGTCATCTCCTAAGTGGTAGAGAGTTGGCCTAGCTAGCTGTCTGTCTGTCTCCTTCCCCTTTATTACTCTGTCTGTATTTCACTCTAAAGCATAGAGCTGGAGAGATAGCATAATGGCTCTGCAAAATCTCATGCCTGAGGCTCCAAAGGATCCAGGCTGAATCTCCCACACCACCAGAAGCCACAGCTGAGCAGTGCTCTGGTGAAAGGGTGAAAGGGTGAAAGGAAGGAAGGAAGGAAGGAAGGAAGGGAGGGAGGAAGGAAAGACAAACTGAGTTGTCTTCCTCTATTTGTCACAAATACCTAGGAACCAGAAACCCCCAGCACATCTGGCTGTAGACCGCTGACTGAAGATGTTCCTGATTCTTCAAGAAGGGGGAGGGGGGAGGGGGCTCTTTAATGAAGAGAGCTGCAATCTCTCATTATGGCTCGGGATGGCACAGTGGATAAGCCACTGGGCTCTCGAGCATGTGGTAAATTCGATCCCTGGCACCACATATGCCAGAGTGATACTCTGGTTCTCTATTCTTTCAATCTCTCCACCCCTGCCCTCCCCTTCGTCCTCCTCCTCCTCTCTCTCTCATACATAAATAAGAATAAATACTAAAAATAATAATGGTCCAGGAGGTAAATTCTCAAGCATGAGATTCTGAGTTCTATCCCTGGCATCACATGTACCTGAGTAATGCTCTGACCCCCCCCATATTAATAAATAAATAAAATATTTTAAAAATAAAAAGAGATATTTTTGTCTGTTTCAACTGTTATAATTGACTACACTTAACATTTTCTGCAGGAGTTTTATACTAAAATTCTGATGATAAATTTTCTATAAATTGTCCTAAAACAATATAAAATCTGGTAAAATGGATGAGACATGTTTACTAATAAGCATAAAATAAGAGTATGATCAATGTGTTTTGAGAAGGGATGTCTTCATATTATATTATATTATATTATATTATATTATATTATATTATATTATATTATTTAAATTATTTAGTCAGACCTGGTTGCTATAACAGAATACTGCATAATAAACTGAGTGACTTAAATGACAGATATTTGTTTTTTTTAATTTGTTATTAACTATTCAATATTGGTTTACAAAATTACATGTCAACAGGGGCATAATTCCACACTCTTCCCACCACCAGAATTCTAAATCCCATGTCTCTCTATTGTAAACCACCAAGATTCACCCAGGGTTGCAGACATGGGTTAACTGTCAGCTCTACAGCTATCTGTCTACATCTGTACATAATTGTCACCTTTTTCTTCCAGGCCCAATCCTCTCTTCCCTTCCAAGCAACACATAACCTGATTACTACTTGCAAGTATCGCCCCACTTTTTTGTCCTCTCTCTGGGACCTGATGAAGCTGTAGTTCAGATATCTCTTATCCTCTTCCTCCTATCACTTCTCCACCACTGAGTATGGATCAAAGTTGTTTTTGGGGTGCAGAATATAAGAGTTTTGGCTTCTGTAATTGCTTCCCCACTGGATATAGGTATTGGCAGGTAGAGTCATATCCCCAGCCTGTTTCTTTCCCTAGTAGGGTAGGGCTTTGGAGAGATGAGATTCGAAGACACATTGGTGAAGTTGTCTGCCCAGGAATATCAGGGTGGAGTCATTGTAGCAACTTACTGTCTGGAAGGTGGCAAGACACAAAGTAAGACAAAATGGTTAATAAGCAGGAGCCAAAAAGTAGGGACCAAGAAGATGAGATTAGGGATTTTAGGCTGGAATAAAGTTTGGAAGTCCATTTTAGGCATGTTTCTAGGGGCACACGACTATGGTACTTTTTGCCTGAGTTTTATAGCTAAGATGAATTTGGATATAAATATTGAGAAAATGGTGTCAGAGTAGAGAAAAGGGCTACAGACTTGGATTGGGGCAGAGAGTAGCTCTTATTCTTGAAAAAATTGAATTAACTATTTACCTCCATCCACCTTGCCCAGGACCCATATATATTTTATATTTAGCACCAGAGCCTGTGTAAACTCTAAGTCCCCACTGGTCTAGATCACAGCTGGGGACAGTGCAGGTTTCACTCATTTAAGGATCAGTATTTCTCGAGTGGCAAAGCAGAATAGCAGATATCCACAATCAAGTCTGCCCTACTGAATACTCGACTAGAATTCTTTTCATGATATATATATATATATATATATATATATATATATATATATATATAGAGAGAGAGAGAGAGAGAGAGATAGAGAGAGAAAGAGAGATCTATTTTTTTCTCTAGATGCTATAGAACTATTATGTTCCTACTGTCTCTTCCTTTAAGGTCCCAACTTCTAGCATTAGTGTTCACCCTAATGCCTGTTTAATTCCCAAAGGTTGGGCGGGAGGTGGCACATCTGTATGAAGCACAAGATCCAAAACAATCATTGTTTGAACCATGCAATCGGTGAAATAGGTCTGCAAGTGTCTATATTTCTATCTTCCCTCCCTTCTCAATTTCTCTTTATCCTCTCCAATAAAATGAAAAATTAAAAAAAAAAGTCCAACAATAGGAGCAGTGGATTAGTAGAGTCACCACTGAGCCCCAGAGATAACCCTAAAGACAAAGAAAAGAAGGAAGGAAGGAAGGAAAGAAGGAAAGAAGGAAGGAAGGAAGGAAGGAAGGAAGGAAGGAAGGAAGGAAGGAAGAATTCCCAAAGGCTCCACCACCAAATGTCACAGTGGAAATTATTGATATGATTGGTGCATCACTCTATGAGTTTCATAGGTGCATAAATAGTAACTCTTTAGCATTGTTCTTACAAGTAAATATAGATTTTTTTTTTTTTTGAAGATAAAGAAGAGGGAGTAAAATCCATGAAAATAGTACCAAGACAATATATTATTACTATCAACAGTAGATTTTGTTTTGGCCAAGCCTATTTTTCAAAATTGTAAAATGTGGATTATTTATATATTATGTTACTAAAACCATTGTTAAATACTGAATGCTAAAGAGAGTAGAAGTAGTTTGAAAATGCGAAAAGGATAAAATCCTTGATCCATTACAGAGAATAATTTTGGTCTGAATTTTTTTTCCAGATGATGTAGTATGACATATACAGTGCTTCACATAGAATTGTGTATGGATATAACACTTTTATTTTCAAAATAAGCCATCATACAATTCAACACTTGGGAAATATTCAAGTGCTCTAGAAAAAAGGACGGAATCATCTCAAATATATGACTAAACTTCTCTTCTTCACTCTAACAGATAATTGACTTTTTGAAATAATAATGCTGCTGATGATTAAATCAATAAGAACATTCTGGAGACTAATAGAATCTTCTGTCAATAGCTCTTCGAAATACCACTATTACCTACTTTCGATTTAAACAGAGCTTTTGCCAGAGACTAAACCTTACTCTCATTACTATTTACATCTGGTGAATGGGAAGTAAGAGTCAGTTTCAGACAAGGCTGTAGAGTAAGAGCTAATTAAACCACATTAGAGGTGGCAGAATATAACATCATGGCCACCCACTCATTTCTGAATATTGGTAGACTCTTATCAGATCTTATGGAAAAACATTTTACACATATTATCAGACACTGTGAGCTCTTTTAAAATTGGCATCTTTACAAAATGCAGTGCATCATTACAAAGTGTAATAATTTTATCTCCTACTAATTTGACCAAGCGGAATCATAAAATATTGCCAATACAATCCTGTCTAACATAAAATAGCACCTAAACTGAATGTAGTAAATACAGATTGAAAATGAGCATAAGAGTCAGCATATATTCACTGTACACATATAAATATATATACATAGTATAGCATATATAAAAATGTATATTACATATAATATTACATGCCTGGAATATCTATATAAATTATAATACACAAAGTAAGACATCAAAATGATAAAATACATTTTATTTTTATTAGTGATTTAAAATGACTTATAAAACTATAATTGGGGCATAATGCCACCCTAGTCCCACTGTGAGAATTCTGTGTCCCCATCCATCTCAAGTTGTCAGGAAAAGACTCTAGTACTCCAAGAGACTGGAGTCAAGATGGATGAAGCTTTATTTGTGTACACCAAGAGGCCAGATCACCCTGTGGACTGCTGGTCCTGAATGGAAGTTTAACATTATCTTTATACCATTTTGTGATGTGGCAGTAAGCTAATTTGGCCTCAGGTTACAGAAACAGTTATTGTGGTTAAGTACTCATATGGAATATTCTTTTCCAGATCTAAGAGTGAATTACTGGAATTCCCCTCCAGCTAAAATTTTCTGAATTCTCTCTAGTTCCCTCTCACATGGAAACTGCCATAGTTCTACTAAGGTCACACATATGGGTTAACTGTATGTCATCTACGTCTATATCTATCATCTACCTATCACTCTATATATGGCTTCTTTTTTGCCTGTTTTTATTCATTTCTCTAGCCTTTTCTTCATTTCCTTCCTAAGTACCTACACACCTATGGGTACTTCTGAGTGTCCTTCCTTTTTCCTTTTCCCTCACAGGTTAGACATTAAAATAATAAATTTTATTTAAAAATGCAAAGAATGATGCAACCCTACTATTGGCATCTATATGGATAGAACACATTAACATTTTGATAAGTGAGATAATTCAAGCAGAAGAAGACAAATATTTGTGTGATTTCCTTATATGAGTATAACAAATAATCTATTGGGAGTCGGGCTGTAGCACAGAGGGTGGCACGACGCACAAGGACCTGCTGCATAAGGATCTGGGTTCGAGCCCTCTGCTCCCTGCCTGCAGGGGAGTCGCTTCTTTCTCTCCCCGTCTTCCCCTCCTCTCTCTATTTCTCTCTGTCCTATCCAACAACGACGACATCAATAACAACAACAATAATAACTACAACAATAAAACAAGGGCAAAAAGGTAATAAATAAATATAAAAAAATAATCTATGAAACAAAACAATTTCATAGAAAAAGAGATGAACTGTATTGCTAACATTGGAAGGTACAGGCAGTTGGATTTGGAGGAAGGTGGTATATACATTAAATTTCCAATTACAAAATAAACAGTAAAGATTTAATAAACAGTGTGATAACAGTAGTTAATGTTATTACACAAGATGTGTGTAAATTATAAGTAAGTCCTAAGATTGTCACAAGAATATTTTTCTTTCCTTTAATTGTTTTTTTCACTTATGTGGTCTGAGAGGAGGCACAATGGATAAAACATTAGACTTTCAAGCATGAGGTTCTGAGTTTAATCTCTAGCAGCAAATATATCAGAGTGATGTCTTGATCTTTTTCTCTCTCTTCCTATTTTTCTCAGTAAATAAATAAAATCTTAATTTTTTTCATTTATATGAGAAAATGGACATTTCTTTAACTTATTATTGGCAATAATTTCACAATACATGTAAGCAGAACTATCATGCTGTTTACCTTAGCCATATACAGTGATTTTTATCTATTATGTCTTCATCCTTTTTGGGTCAGACAAAAATACCCTCAATGAATGTGAAATTAATAATAAAAAATAAAACTACCATGAGTAGCATACATCCCTAATCATTTTCTGCTGTACATTTAAAGAATTAGGCCTAAATGTTCACAAATTCTTCCCAAAATATTAGAATAAGCATGTCAACATACATTCTCACTCAAAAGATAATAAATATGTACAATGGGGTCAGATAAAGACATTCCATAAAAGGAAACTCTATATATTAGTTAATATATCATGTATTGTCTTTAGCTTTCCTAGATTGGGGTATTCTCATTTGACTGCCTTCTTGTTGTCTTAGAATATTTACAAAAGATGTATTTTGTTTAATCAAACATTAAAAATGGAAATCTATAAAAAAAAAAGAATATATGATCGTTGTCTTCAGCATGGTCAGTAAATGTTAGGTCAAAGAAAACAAAATGTTTCTTTAAACCTCAAAATGTTTAGCATCTCATTTCATCCAATAGCTTTCCTTAAGAAATAAGACTAAATATTTAAAGTTCTGAAGGCTTCTAACAAAATTATTTGATGTTCAGTTTGACATTTCTAAGAGTGAACAGCAGACAAATCTGCTTTGTAATGAAAATTACTTATTTTTTCTCCTTTAAAATATTTGAGATTATCATCACTATTATTATTATTGTTATTATTATTATCTGTTGTTGTCTCTGGGGTTTCACTGCTTCATACTGACTTTTTCAGATATAGAGATAGAAGGAGAGAGAGAGAGAGAGAGCACAAAAGACACAGCATCAAAGCTTCATACAGTGCTGTGGTGGTTGGACTTGAACTTGAGTTGCACACAAGGCAAAGCAGTGCACTATCCAAGTGAGTTCTTTGCTCATTCTTTGTCCTCTTATTATTTTCAATAATATTATTGCAATAGAATTTCATTATAAAATTCTTTAATCTTTTTATTTTTTAATTTTTTTACCAGAGCACTGATTAGTTCTAGCTTATGGTGGCGCTAGGTGGACTGAATTTGGGACCTTGGAGCATCATGCCTGAAAGTCTCTTTGCATCCCCATTATGCTATCTACCCCCCAACCTCTAGAGCCATTTAAATTGGTCCTGTCTCTTCTTTTATCTTTCTTTTTTTCACTGTATTAAAATTATATGTGTGGGCACCAGGCTGTGGCGCAGCAGGTTAAGCACACATGGCAGGTTAAGCACAAGGACCTGCCTAAGGATCCTGCTTCCAACCCCCAGCTCCTCAACTGCAGGGGAGGGGGCACTTCACAGGCAGTGAAGCAGTTCTGCAGGTGTCTTTCTCTCCCCCCTCTATCTTCTCCTCCTCTCTCCATTTCTCTCTGCCGTATCCAATCACAACAACAATAATGATAACAGCAACGATAAACAACAAGGGCAAAAAAAAGGGGGGGGGGAAATAGCAATAAAAATTATATTTGCCGTCTTTCTCATAATAAATATTCAATTAAGGTGACCCCTAATGGCACTAATGTTTAACACAGCTATTAAGGAAATCTGAAAATGAGGAACTTGTCTTTACCCTAAATGTTATGGAACAAAAGCTTAAGCTATGTACATAAAAATCTGGAAAAAAAAATGTAAAATAGCTATAAACAGTATCAACAGCAAGTCAGATATATTGACTTTGCATGTTATCATTTTCGTTTTATAATCTTCTTTTAAAAATATTTTCTATTTTCTTTTTGTTTATTATGGATGGAGGTAGAGAGAAACTGAGAGGGAAGATAGTACCTAGAAGCCATTTTGTTGTTGTTGTTTATTGAAAAAGAATTTGGCTAAAGATAATTTTGGCATTCATTTGTGGCTTGTTTTGTATCCTGTTTCTGGAACAATGAAGATATATTATTTGAGAGTTCTTGAATCCTTTTGGACAAGCAGAGATATAATCATTTGCCTAGGTTATTGTTATATACTGCATTTTCGATTTTGCTTTTAACAAGTGACACATGGGTGTAAATCTAGGTAAAAAGGAACTACTCAGTGGAATGTTTTCATTAATAATGACTAATTGATTAGTGATATTTTAAGTGGTTATTTATTATAGGATAGAGAGAAAAAATTGAGAGAGGAGAGGGATGGATATAAAGGAGAGAGAGAGAGAGAGAGCTACAGCCCTGCTTCATCACTTGTGAAGTTTTCCCACTGCAGGTGGGGACCGGGGGATTAAACCTGGATCCTTGAGCACTGTAACGTGTGCACTTTACCAGATGCACCACTTTCTGGCCCCCTGGTTAGTGATATAGTTAAAGCAGTATATCTTTGATAAGTAGAATGCACATTTATTATTGAATATTAATATGTAGGGAATAGGACTAGGGAATTTATGATTAGTTATTGATGGAGTATTTAGGATTAACATTATCAGTGTTATATATTGGGTATATTCCAAGGGGCCCATGACTTCACTAGATTTTTCCTGTACTTGACATCTAATATGCAAGAGGACTCAGGTTATTGTCTGGGGAGATGGTGTCATAGTTGGAAAAATGACTAGGAAGCTGGATCAGGAAAGAGAGTGGCTCCCAAATATGGGGAAAGTGTATAAGTATTATTAACTGTAAACCCCACTGATTTGATCTGGAGCCCATAGTCAGCACAGGAGCCTATGCAACCTCTGCATCCCTGTAGGTCTGAGCTCACATTCTTTCTAGTCACGGCTAGGAAGACTCCAGGCTGAACAAATTTCCTCAGGTAGTAGGTAGAGTATGTTGTCCAGTCTCCCTTCAGAGAATGGAACATTCCCTACCATTGTTGATATACATTGAGGGCAAGGTCCTATAGGGGCCTACG
Source organism: Erinaceus europaeus (assembly GCF_950295315.1). Classification (NCBI taxonomy): domain Eukaryota; kingdom Metazoa; phylum Chordata; class Mammalia; order Eulipotyphla; family Erinaceidae; genus Erinaceus; species Erinaceus europaeus. The sequence continues at coordinate 25,464,855 of NC_080166.1, read as the reverse complement.
AAGGGGTCCATTATGTTGTTCCTGATGGAGATGACCAGTAACAGTGGTGAGAGGGATCTGTTAGAGGTCTAGGCCCATCATGTCTGTGTGGGAACTTCAGGGATCCCTGACTAGGGCCCCAGGTGATTGGGTGGCCTGGTTGTGATTAAAAGTCCATCATTAAGGTATGCCAGTCTCTTGTGCTTATTCAGCTTTTAAAGTCCTTACTTTGACAAGGTTAACTTTGGAGTAATTGGGGGATGTGTAATAGAAGGTAGGTGAGGAAATCATCTAGGTCTAAGTAGAAACTATTTCATTAGGTATTTTAAGGTGTCTTTTTAGTTCTTTCTACTTTCTTGCTAACCCCTTGGAATATAACTAAAATAGATCTACTAGCTTTTTCCAAAATGGAGACACCAGATTTTCATCTGCAATGTTCTTTTTTTAAAATATTTATTTTATTTATTCCCTTTTGTTGCCCTTGTTGTTTTATTGTTGTAGTTATTATTGTTGTTGTATAGGACAGAGAGAAATGGAGAGAGGAGGGGAAGACAGAGAGGAGGAGAGAAAGATAGACACCTGCAGACCTGCTTCACCGCCTGTGAAGCGACTCCCCTGCAGGTGGGGAGCCGGGGTTCGACATCTGCAATGTTCTTTTATTTAGGTTCATGATTAACAATTTGCCCTGCTTTATATAGTAACTCTTTTTTAGCCACTAGGTTCCAGATGCTATCATGATGCCAACCTGAATTCCCTGGGCTTCTACAGATCCCTGTATCACTAAGGAAAGAAAAAAACAGGCTGGGAGTATGGATTGACCTGTAAACAGCCATGTTTACAGAAGCCAGACCTCCCACCTTCTGCACCCCACAATGACCCTGGGTCCATACTTCCAAATAGATAAAGAATAGGGAAGATGTTAAGGGAGGGGATTGGATACCGAGTTCTGGTGGTTGGGATTATGTGGAATTGTACCCCTCTTATTCTATGGTCTTGTCTATACTTCCATTTTATAAATAAAAAAATAAGAAAATTAAAATAAAAGTTAAGTTAAAGTTTTAAAAAAGAATTATACCCTTGTTATCTATCTGAAAATCTTGTTAATCATTATTTAATCAATAATAAAAATTCAAAAGAAAAATATATATTGAGTAATCAAGAGGCATCTACCTGAACCTTTTTTTTTTCCACCAGGTTTATTGCTGGGGGTCGGTGCCAACATTACAATTCTCTGCTCCTGGAGGCTATTTTCTCCATTTTGTTGCCCTTGTTGTTTCCCTCATTGTGGTTGTTATTGTTGTTGGGTAGGACAGAGAGAAATCTAGAGAGGAGGAGAAGACAGAGAGGGGAGTGAAAGACACCTGCAGACCGGCTTCACAGCTTGCGAAGCGACCCCCCATGCAGGGGAGCAGGGGGCTAGAACGAAGATCCTTAAGCCGGCCTTTGCAGTTTGCGCCATGTGTGCTTAACCTGCTGTGCTACCGCCCAGCCCCTCTGAACAGGTTTTATAATGCTATGGACATTAAACTGTAACCAAAAATTTTGCCCGAGAATCTCACTTTTAGTTTCTGTTTTAGTTTATAAAAATAAAATACCTTCTTTAGTTTTCTCATAGTATTTCTGAGCTTTAGTGTCTGTTGGACATTATTAAAAATGATTAAATACAAACTTTAAAACATTCATTTCACATTAAAAAGAACAGTAGATGGGGCTGGGCGGTGGTGCACCTGGTTAAGCGCCCATAGTGCGGAGCACAAGGACTGGAGCAAAGATCCTGCTTGGAGCCCCTGGCTCCCTACCTGCCTGGATGTCACTCCACAAGTGGTGAAGTAGGTCTGCAGGTGTCTGTCTTTCTCTCCCCCTCTCTGTCTTCCCCTCCTCTCTAGGTTTCTCTGTGTCTTGTCCAACAAGGACTATAGCTGCGATGACAATAACATTTATAGTGGCAGCGACACCAATAACAATGGAGGAGGAATGGCCACCAGAAGCAGTGGATTTGTGGTGCAGGCGCCCCAGCCATAACCCTGGAGGCAAAAATCAAAAACAAAAACAAAAAACGAGTAGATGCAAAATCACAGTTATTGATTCCTGTGCATCCTCTGATAAACTATTGGTATTTTTATTTATGTGACTAGTGAATTTCACAACCCTATTAATAAAAATATTGTGTAGCTTTAGCAAAATTCTATGAGTTTATGTTATCAAGAAAATTCAGACATCTTTTTTTCCCCTCCACCTTGTCTTACTTAGGCTATACAGCATGGGATTAATGAAAATAACTGAAGGTATAGTAAGGCATGTTTCATAAGTATTATTAGTGCAGCCTCAAAAGTATAATTGGTAGACATAATAAAATATCAGCTTTTATCTAGAGTAAATATAATTTAAAGCAGAAAAGAGTGACGAGTCAGATCACTGAGAGGCTAATGGAAAGAGCCTTCGGTGCAGATGTGGATTGTTCATTTTGCAAGAGATCAGAGAAGTGACAAATGCTGGAGGTGTTTTTACATGCACTAAAACTCATCATAGACATGCTCAATCATGCCCTGGGATACAGAACAAGCTAATCATTTTTTATTAAATAATTCAAATTATATGGCCTGTGTTTGACTCACATTTTGAAAGTTATTGAGTCTTTCACTGCTTGGAAGTTAAAGCATGTTTCATAAATTGGGTTGTAAGAAACATTAACAAAAAAGAAGACTGTAACCAAACAGAAAGAAAAGGATGGGTTCAGAAAGGGACAATAAACCACAGACCAAATTACACAACTAGATTGCATCAGCAAAATAAATCGATCCAATATGCTGTTGAAAATAACTGTCTACATATCTGTTTTGAAAATGATGTCCTTTAATAACTATTAAAAGAGTTATTTGAAAAGTTTCATGTTATTTTGTGCTCTAGTTAATGAGATCCTGGAACTTAAAACATTGCCTAAGGAGGAGAGTGTGAATAAGTAAATTATGCTTCTTTAGCATCTTTTCGTAAATGTGTGTTGCTGCTTAATCAAATAAAATTGAATCACAAAGGAACTCGGAGGGAACTGACAAAACTTAGAGAAGTACAATTAAAGGAAACTAAGGACACATGAGAAAGATAACTCAATAATAACCATTATTACTTTAGTACATATTTATAAATTTAGTGAAATATGTTCTAGATAGTAAAATCAGTTGTGATAATAAAATTCCAGGGAGCCGGTCAGTGGCACAACCCATTTAAGTACACATATTACTAAGTGCAAGGATCTGCACCTTGGAGCTCAGGCTCCCCACCTGTAGGTGGGACACTTCATGAGCGGGTGAAGCAGATATGCGTGTGTATATCTGTTGGGGCTCTGTGTAAGCTTGATAGAGCTTAGGGAGAACTTCTTCCATCCTTGGATGGAGGTCTGAGAAGATATCCTCTTGTTAGTCTCTCTCAACCGAGTTGAGCAAAGGGAAGAAACCATCTCTCAGACTAACTTCTTCCCTTCTTGACTCTGAAGACCACGGAGACCTCATTGCCTCTCTCTATTAACTGCAGGACACATGGCTGCCTGCCTTATAGTTCATTCAAAGTTCACATAGTCATCCAGAGTTCACACAACCACCCTACTTCTGATCACTAGAGAAAGCATACTCCATCACACACCTCTCTGACAACAGTCAGTGAATCACCAAACTTTATTTCCTTATAGCTTTGATACCTACCATACTCTGTTTATCTTTACCCTATCTCACCCTGCTGACTTAACCCCTATGTTTCTCTCAAATACCTCTGGATAATTAAGGTGCTTGCATCATGGAGAATAATTGTCTTGACCTTTATGTATCTCATCAATTCCTGTCGTGCCAGCCCCCTACCTGTTGGGAACATGTGTAAGCCTGATAGAGCTTAGGGAGAACCACCCCCATCTTTGGATGGAGATCTGAGAAGATAACCTCTTGGTAAGTCTCTCTCAACCGAGGTGAGCATAAGGGGCGAAACTCAGACTTGGTTCTTTCCTTCTTGACCCTCAGGCCCACAGAAACCCCAGTACTTCCCTCCATTAACTGCAGGCCACATGGCCGCAGATTCACTTATTCAAAGTCACCTTCTGAACACACCTTATCACACACTTCATCACACACCTCAGACAAGAGAAATTCCAGACTATATGGCTTTTTGATATTCATCTTCTCTCTGTCTCACCCTACGGGATTAACCCCTATGCTTCTCTCAAATACCTTTGGATAATTAAGTTACTTGGGTCATGGAGAATAACTGTCTTGTATCTTATCAATTCCTGTCATACCAGCCCCCTACCTTAGGTGCATGCTGACTGTTAAGAAACCTGTAATTTCTGACATATTTCAACAATAATTACCTCCATTGTTTTTCTATTTAACTCATGTCCACTTTGCTAATAAATGGACTCTAGGATTCTGGGACTCTAGGACTCAGATTCTAGGCACGCTAAGACTCCCCTGGTGTCTTTTACTTCGTGTCACCCCTGTCATGAGCGAGAAAGAACCAGCCCGTTACCTTTCCCCTGGAGACCACCCCGCCGGAGAGAGAGAGAGATACCCCGAAACCTACCATAGGGGTAAGCTGACCTTTAAGAAACCTGTAATTCCTGATATGTTTGAAATATGTTCTTTGTTTGGTTTTCTATTTAAACTCATGTCCACCTGCCAATAAATAAGATCTGAGCATGCTTCAGTCTCCCAGTGTCTTTGTTTCGATTCGTCCCTTGAGCAAGCGAGACAAAACTTGTCATTTGCCTTCCTGCTGGAAATCACCCTGCCAGAAAGCCGACATATATCTTTTTCTATACCTCCCTCCCCTCTCTCAATTTCTCTCTGTCCTATCCAGTCAAAAAATTGCCAACAGGAGCAGTGGATTCCTAGTGTAGGCACCAAGCCACCATAATAAACCTGGAAGCAAAAACAAATAAAAGAATGAAAGTAAAGAAGACTTCAATTTACATACTTAGATCAGAATTAATGAGTCCATCTATTTATATTGGAAGACTGACAGATATAATACTACTCATTGTGAGGCACCTGGAAGTATCTAGGGTTAAAATACAGCTGGCAAAGAGGAAATAATAGCTGTGAAAATTTATGTGAGATAAAAGTTAAGTTGTCTAAAAATGGCATTACTCCTTTTAAATATGGACACTTCATTTAATGAACCTGGATGCAAATAGTCACACCAAATGAAGACACTAATCAGAAATGACACATGCACACTGATCTTCATTGCAGCACAATTTACAATAGCTAAGAGTTGAAAATAGCCCAAGAGTCAACAACAGATGTGTTAATAACAAAGATGTGCCATATTGCTCTATGGAATAATACTCTGCTTTAAGATGGATGGGGCTGGAAAGGATCCTGCTAACTGAAATAAGTGAGAAGGGAAAAGGCAAAAGGGAAAAGGCAGGTAAGTTTACTCACATATGGAACTGAAGAAACAAAGCAAGGAAACAGACAAGGCAAGCAAATATAAAACCTTGACCTATGTCTATATGTGTGAAGTCACAAGGTCACATAGAAAGGAGGACAAAGGATGACAGAGAAAGTGGGAACCTAGCATGCTGCAGTGGAGATTGATGACACTAGAGTGGTGTAGTGAAAGATGTTGACATATATTTTTTAATATATATATTTAAAATCCCCACACAAACAAGGAGACCCCTCACAGAATGGGAGAAGATCTTCACATGCCATACATCACACAAGAGACTAAGCACCAAAATATACAAAGAGCTCAGCAAACACAGCAACAAAAAAAAAGCAAATGACTCCATCCAAAAATGGGCAGAGGGTATCAACAAAATATTCACTACAGAAGATATCCAAAAGGCTAACAAACACATGAGAAAAGTACTCCAGGTCACTGGTTGTCAGAGAAATCCCAATAAAGACAACATTGAGATGCCACCTCACCCTGCCAGAATGGCATACATCAAAAAGGACAGCAGCAACAAATGCTGGAGAGGCTGTGGGGACAGAGGAACCCTGCACTAGTAGTGGGAATGTAAATTGGTCCAATCTCTGTGGAGAGCAGTCTGGATAACACTCACAGGCTAGACACGGACCTTCCATATAACCCAGTAGTTCTTCTCCTGGGGATATACCCCAAGGACTCCATAACACTGAACCAAAAAGAAATGTGAACACCTATGTTAATAGCAGCACAATTTGTAAGAGCTAAAACTTGGAAGCAACCAGGGTGCCAACAACAGATAAGTGGCTGAGAAAGCTGTGGTATATATATACAATGGAATACTATGTAGCTATTAAGAAAAATGAACCCACCTTTACTGACCCATCTTATACATAGCTAGAAGGAATTATGTTAAGTGTGCTAAGTCAGAAAGATAAAGATAAGTATAGGATGATACCACTCATAAACAGAAGTTGAGAAAGAATAACAGAAAGGGAAACTAAAAGCAGGATTTGACTAATCCAGAGTAGGGCACCAAAATAAAAATCCTAGGGTGAGGTTGAAGGTGGATATTCAGCTTCCTGGATTGGTGGGAGGAGTGGTGGTTGGGATAGAACACACTCTTTTGGTGGTGGGAATGGTGTTTATATACACTCCTATTAATTTGTAGTCATATAAATGACTATTTAATATTAGAGGTGAAAAATTGATTGTATGTCTCAAACTTTTAAAGCACAGACTGAGTCATTTTAATTTATAGGCTGAGTCTTTGATATGTTGACTCTTTCAAAAGCTTAGACCAATGAGAACAGAAGTAACCGGTGGCACAGCTATATACAAATAATGTCAAAGGATGTTGTGATGTTGTGTATGATACAGGTGATGTTGTGTATGATACAGAAAATTCTAACAAAGGGATTTTTCAAAGTTAACCCAATTACCAAATAATGTGATTACAACAATAACTATCTATTGTCTTTTTGAACCCTAAGAATGAAGGAACCTCACATTTCCTTTGTAGAGCCTATATTTCTCCCAGTCCTGGAACCTCTAGGGTGGGGCTCACTTTCCTGCAAGCTTCTCTCATTTCATACCAAGTAATATTGCATCTGCCAACCCCAACCTAATCAATGTAATGAGTACCACCTCAGCATGCTTCACTTCAAACTGTGTCCAGAGACTTCAGGTGTGGAATGTCAACCCTTCACCATCATTACTTGGGTGAGCCCTTTCCTTGAGATTTAAAAAAGCAAATGATACAAGCATTCAAAGAAATATTTATAAACCTGCTTATGGGTATCTTGATTAATAACCATAAAAATATAGAAATAGCATAGTCATCATTCAGTACATAGTTTCAAACAAAGGTTGACTGTGGCTGATCCATACAATTCAACAATAAAATTTGTAAAATATTGATGCAAATACCATTATGATATTCTCTCAATGCATTCTGCCCACATTTACAATAGAGAGAGAGAGAGAGCAAGAGAGATAGAGTTGAGGTTGGGTAATGTATAGCCTACTGTGCATGCTTTATATCTCTCCAGGACCTGACTTCAAGTCCCAGACTGTGAGTCAAGAAAGCTTCTCTGGGAAGTTGGGCAGTAGTGCAGCGGGTTAAGCACAGGTGGCACCAAGCACAAGGACTGGTGTAAGGATCCCATTTGGAGCCCCTGGCTCCCCGCCTACAAGGGAGTCGTTTCACAGGTGGTGAAGCAGATCTACAAGTGTCTGTCTTTCTCTCCCCCTCTCTGTTTCTTTGGCTGTGCAGAAGCTTTTCAAGTTGATGTAGTCCCATTAGTTTGTTTCTGCTTTAGTTTCCCTTGCAATTGGGTTTATATAATCAAAAATGTCCTTGAAAATTAGGTGGGAAAGTGTTACACCAATGTTTTCCTGTAAGTATTTGATAGTTTCCAGTCTAATATATAGGTCTTTGGTCCACTTGGAGCTGATTTTTGTTTCTGGTGAGATAAAGTTATTTAGTTTCATTCTTCTCATGCTTCAACTCAGTTATCTTAGCACCATTTATTGAAGAGGTATTCCTTTCTCCATTTAATACTTTGGAACCCTTATCAAATATTAGATGCCCATAGGTGTGGGGAGTTAGTTCTGGTCTTTCAGTTCTGTTCCCCTGGTCTGTGTATCCATTTTTGTTCCAGTACCAGGCTGTTTTGATGATGATGGCCTTATAATATAGTTTGAGATCTGGAGTATGATGATGCCTCCATTTCTGCTTCTTTTCCTAAAGATTGTTTTGGCAATTCTGGGTGTTTTCTGGTTCCAGATAAATGACTGCAGTTTATGTTCTATTCTTTAAAGAAACTTGGTGGAATTTTGATGTGTATTGTGTTAAATTTGTATATGGCCCTGGGGAGAATATTTATTTTGATGATATTAATTCATCCAATTCATGAGCATGATATGTCTTTCCATTTCTTGGTATCATTTTCTATTTCCTTAAATAGTTACTCATAGTTTGTAGTATACAAGTCTTTTACTTCTTTGTCAGGTTTGTTCCTAGGTATTTTATTGTTTTTACTGCAATGGTGAATGGGAATGATTCCTGGATATGTTCTTCTTCAGATTTAGTGCTTGCATAAAGAAATGCCACTGATTTTTTGCTCTGATTTTGTAGCCTAACACCTGGATATATTGCCCAATAATTTCCAGTAGTTTTCTGCAGGATTCTTTAGGTTATTCTATGTATACTATCATATCACTTGCAAATAGTGAGAACATGATTTCTTCCCTTCCAATCTCTATTCCTTTGATTTTTTTCTCTTGCCTGATTGCTATGGCAAGAACATTCATTACTATGTTGAAGAGTGATGGTGATAATGGACAGACCTGTCTAGTCCCCGATCTGAAGGGGAATGCTTTCAGCTTCTGTCCATTGAGTACTATGTTTGCTGTAGGTTTGCTATATATGGACTCCACAATCTTGAGGAATTTCCCATCTATTCCCATTTTTTTAGTGTTTTGAGCATGAATGGGTGTTGGATTTTGTCAAAGGCTTTCTCTGCATCTGTTGAAATAATCATGTGGTTTTTGGCTTTGCTTTTATTGATGTGGTGAATGACATTGATTGACTTATGTATTTTGAACCAGCCTTGCATTCCTGAGATAAATCCCACTTGGTCTTTTTGATATACGGTTGGTATGTGGTTGGCCAGGATCTTGTTTAATATTTTGGCATCTGTGTTCATCAGAGATATTGGTCTGTAGTTTTCCTTCTTTGTTGTGTCCCTATCTGCTTTTGGTATCAGGGTGATATTGGCTTCATAGATGTTGGAAGGGACTGTGCCTGTTTCTTCGATCTTGTGGAAGAGCTTTAGATGAGGAGGTACTAGCTGTGTCCTAAAGGTTTTGTAGAATTCATTTGTGAAGCCATCTGGTCCAGGACTTTTGTTATTGGGAAGATTCATAATAACTGTTTTGATTTATGTGTCTTTGATTGGTGCATTTAGATTTTGTAGTTCTTCTTGGTTCAGTTTTGGAAGGGTATATGTTTCTAGGAATTGTTCCATTTCTTCCAGATTCTCTAGCTTGGTGGCATGTTGTTCTTCATAGAAGTCTTGCATTATTTTATGGATTTCTGTAGTTTCAGTTGTGATAGTTCTTCTATAATTTAAAATTCTATTTATTTGGATCTTCTCCCTTTTTTTTTTTTTTTTTTTTTTTTTTTTAGTGAGTCTGGCTAGGGGTTTGTCAATCTTGTTTAATTTCAAAGAACCAACATTTGGCTTCATTGATCTTTGGTATGGTCCTCTTATTTTGGATGTTGTTTATTTCTGCTCTAATTTTAGTGATTTCTGTCCTTCTGGTTGCTTTGGGGTCCCTTTGTTCCTCTCCCTCTAAGTCCTTGAGGAGTGCAGTAAAGTAGGTTATTTGAGCTTTTTCTTGTTCTCTAACATGTGATACTGTTTTAGCTGTGTCCCAAATATTTTGATAGGTTGTGTCTTCATTTTCATTTGTTTCCAGGAACATTTGAATTTCTTCCTTGAGTGACTCTCTGACCCAGTGGTTCCTAATCAGTATGTTGTTGCATTTCAAAATTCTGTGACTTTTAGTAATTTTCTGTTTGTTGTTGAATTTTAGCTTTACTCTACTGTAGACTGAGAAGATACTTAGGATGATTTCAATGCTCTTGAATTTGTTGATACTGTTTTTGTCTAACATGTGGTTTATCCTTGAGGATGTGGTGTGTGAATAAGAAAAGAATGTGTATTACAGTTTTTTTGGGTGAAGGACTCTGAAAATGTCCAGGAGGTCTAGTCTGTCCATCTCTTCATTTAACTCTCTTTTTTCTTTCTTGATTCCCTGCGTTTTTGATCTGTCTAAATGTGAGAGTGGAGTGTTGTAGTCTCCCACTATTATTGTATTACTCTTGATGAATTTTTGTAGTTCTTTCAGTAGGTGTTTGATGTATTTAGATGGTCCATCATTGGATGCATAGATGTTAATAATGCTAAATCTTCTGGTTGATTGATTCTCTAATCATTATGTATTGCCTTGCCTATCATAATTACTTAATTTAAGTTAAAGTCTATGGTGTCAGAGATGAGAATGGCTGTTCTTGCCTTTTTTTGTGGCCCATTAGCCTGTATGATAGTTTTCTATCTTTTCACTTTAAGTCTGTGTTTGTCTTATTGGGTCAGGTAGGATTATTGCAAGCAGTATATGGTTGGGTTGTGTTTTATGATCCATCCTCCCATTCTGTGCCTTTTAATGGGTGCATTTAATCCATTGACATTTATTGATATTATAGATTGAATTTATTTTAGTGCCATTTTTCAACAATTCTTTATTTGCTCTGATATATGGCAAGTATTATAGTGATGTTCTTGTTTATAAGAGGTCTTTTAGTACCTCTTTCAGGGCAGGCTTGGTGATGGTTGCTTCCTTTGTTTTCTGTATGAGAAGGTTTTGATCCCTCCATCTAGTTTGAATAAAAGTCTAGCAGGATGTATTATCCTTAGTTCATTCAGGGATCGATAAATACCTTACCATTCTCTTCTGACTTTTAGAGTTTGAGTGTAGATGTCTGCTGATAGTCTTATGGGTTTTCCCCTCTATGTGACTTTTTGTTTTTCTCAGATTTCTTTCCCAAAATAATTCACAAGTGAGTCTCAGTGAATTCAGAAAACAAAAGGAGGAGGAAAGAAGAAAATAATAAGGAAATAAAAAAGAAAGAAAGAAGAAAAGAAAGAGCATTGAAAGGAAAAAGTTTTTTTTTTTTAAATTAGTTGTTGGGGGGAGGGAAGAAGAGTGGAGAGAAGTGGTAGAGAGAAACAAGTTCCTTTCACAATGGATAGGACACCCAGTCACCTAGCAATGGAAAAAACAACAACGGTTGATTTTGGTCAACCTGAAGTACGTGGATGGAAAAGGGACATGTGTATATAATACTATATTATTACTATAGTGGTAATAAAATAAATAGAGTAGAAAACCCCTGTCAGTCTGCAGCTTGGACTGCTCCAGATTGGCTGCAAACAGCCTGAGCAAAGACTGCCACTTGTATGAAATTACAGAAGCCAGACCTTCTACCTTCTGCAACCCACAATGACCCTGGGTCCATGCTCCCAGAGGGCTAGAGAATGGGAAAGCTATCGGGGGAGAGGGTGGGATATGGAGATTGGGTGGTGGGAATTGTGTGGAGTTGTACCCCTCCTACCCTATGGTTTTGTTAATTAATCCTTTCTTAAATAAAAAAAAAAAATTAAAAAAAAAAAACCTCCAGGTAGTCTTTCCCAGGTTCTGATTGCTCAAGTATTTGTCACTCAAATAGAGCTCCAGCCACTTAAAGTTAAAGGAAGAGGCTTGGAACGAGAGCCCCGGTGAGCCAGGAATCTTGGTAAAGAAAATAGCTCAGCGGGGAACCTCCAAGGAGTGGCTGTCCAGCTCCTGGGGGCTGGTTCTGGAGTAGGGGGTGTGAGCTCAGAAATAATCAAAAGATTTTCCTTTATCCCCCTAGCCTCCATCTGTCAGTCCAAGAGAGAGTTATGGGACTGTATTTTGGTGTCACTCTGATCTGCCCGAGTTCACCCTCCTACAGACAGCCCAGTATCCTACCATACCCAGAGAATCATATGTTGTAAGCTGCTGCCTCTTGGAAATCACAGCAGCTGCAGCTCCAAAGTTGCCATCTTGGTTCCGCCTCCCCTCATTATCAATTTCTATTTAACACAATAAATTTGGAAAATAGTGTACTGAGAGCCATTCAAAGCTATGAATTGTAATATAAGTATCTGTAAGGATGAAAGCCAAATTAAAGCAATATTTACAGGTATTAGTGCTTAAGAATCATAAGAAAAGAAGATAGCTCATCTGGTCAGTGTGTCTGCTTTGCCATGCTTGTGAAACAGATTTATGCCAGTCCCCACTACACTAGAGAAAGATTTGGTGACATGGTACCTTTCTCTTCCCTCCTATCCCTCCTATTTCTGCCTCTTTACTATCTGGAAAAAAAAAATGGTTCACACCAGAGAAGTACCAGCTATGGCAGAGAGAGAGAAGAAAGAATAATATGAATTATCTAAAAAAAAAAAAAATCTGGTTGTTTTGAAATTATGCTGGTCAACCTCTGCTTTTTCGTATTTAAACCTTGCTAAGAAACTGGATTATGTAGCTTTCTATGTTGATGACATTAATCATCTTAGTTATGGAGAATGAAATTTTTTTAAATATTCATTTTATTTATTTATTCCCTTTTGTTGCCCTTGTTGTGGAGAATGAATTTTATATACTTTAAAGGGGATTTATCATTCTTGCCATGGTTGGAATTTTGAGTCAGATGATTTTCCCTTATCAATGACAGTCCTGTCATTTCAACAGCATCCAAGGTCTACTGTCAGATTCCGGTATAAACCATTTACATCTGTAACAACAAAAATCTTGTGATGATCCCAATTACCTCCAAAAAGAGCCAATTATCCCTAGGCAGTTTTTCCTGTTGAGAAATAGTGATGTGAAGTAGTATGATCTATGGGTGAAATTAGAAGGAAATATTGAAACCATATGACTTAAATTGTCCAATGCATGAAAAAAAATCTTTTTTTAATGTCAAAAGTTTTTAAAAAAATTACAAGTGATGATATTGACTTACAAAATTATAAGATAACAGGGGTATAATTCCATACTGTTTCTACCACCAGAGTTTTGTATCCCCATTCTCTCCACTGGAAATATTGCAGTAGTTTTCTCAAAGTCACATATATGAATTTAATATAATTTCTATATCTATATCTATATCTATATCTATATCTATATCTATATCTATATCTATATCTATATATCTATATCTATATCTATCTATATCTGCCCATTTAGAATCCACTGCTCCTGGAGGCTATTTGCCCCCTTTTGCTGCCCTTGTTGTTAATTGTTGTTATTATTTCCATTGATATTGTTGTTGTTGGATAGGACAGAGAAAAATCGAGAGAGGAGGGGAAGACAGAGGGGGGAGAGAAAAATAGACAATAACTACAGACCTTTTCACCTCTTATGAAGCAACCCCCAGCAGGTGGCGAGCCAGAGTCTTGAATCTGGATCCTTACACAGGTCCTCGTGCTTAGCACTATGTGTGCTTAGCCCGCTGCACTATCAATGGACCTGCTATTTGTCCATTTTTCTATGGTTATGCATTCCCTTCCTTTCTAAGTCACACCTACACCCATTGCTATGTCCAAATCTATTTCATTTTTGTCTCTTCTCTCTCTGGTCCCTAATGGAGTTGAAGTTCATAGCTCTCTGATCATTTTCTTGCCCTTTGAAAGTATAGACCAAAATTATGTGAGGTGCAAATTTATGAGGTGCAGGAGTTGGAAGCCCAGTCTTCTGTAGTTGTTTCTTCACTAGACATGGGTGTTGGCAGGTTGATCCATACTTCCAGCCTGTTTTCCATCTCTCTTTAATGAGGTAAGGATTCAGTACATCTGTTTTCTCTGCATTGATCACACAGGGACAGAAAACTGAAAAGACTCATATTCCTCAGAGCAAGTTCTTGAACGTTTTTGGAAAGGGACACTCTAAAGGCAAGTACTGGAAACAGAAGAATTTCAGGTTCAGCTTCAAAGTTTTCTTTCTCAGTTGCAGAGAATGTGTTTTGTCTCTAATGAATTTCCAGAGACTGAAATTGAGAACTTGGTTTGAGATGAACTCACATGAAAGCTTTATAGAGACTTTTTAGTTCTATTTATTTTCTGCCACTAGAGTTCTTGTTGAAGCTCTGTGCTTGCATGACTCCATCACTCCTAGAGCCCATTTTTGATAGAAGGCAGGTGACAGAAAGTCAGAGACGGAGAGCTACCTGGACCACTGTTGCACTGTTTGTGAAGCTTCTGTCTTGTAGGTGGAGTCTGGCGTATTGAATGCTGGTCCTATGGCATCTTAAAGAGAGCACTCTATCTAGTGAACCACCACTTTGCTCCTTCAGGAAGATAATTCAGTACTCTATTGGTGTTGTAGCTAAGGAATCAGTGTTACAGTTAATGTAGATTTAAAACACCAAATTACACAACTAATAACTCACTCAAATCAGCTGTTCCAGAGAAGTTTTGAGCTTTAAGGAATGTGTTACAGGAGCTTGTTGGTGGAGCACCTAGCTGAATGCACATGTTACAATGCACAAGGACCTGGGTTCTAGCTCTTGGCCCCCACCTGCAGGGAAAAAAAACTTTGTGAGTGGTGAAGCAGTGCTGCAGGTGTCTTTGTCTCTCTCCCATTCTGTCTCCCTTTCCTTCTTGATTTCTGACGGTCTCTATCCAATAAGTAAATAAATATATTAAAAACAGATTAAAAAGAACCTGTTAACATGTCCTTACTGAACCAGACTGACTTACATAGCCTTTTAGACATGTTTTATTATTATTTTTTTAATTCTGGCTGATGGTAGTTCTGGGGATAAAACCCGGGATCATTACTTCTGTTTATATTTTATTTATTTATTTACTTATCACTATTATTATTATTGTTGTTGCCTCCAGGGTTATCACTGGGGCTCAGTGCCTGCACTACGAATCCACTGCTCCTGGAGGCCATTTCCCCCCTTTTGTTGTCCTTGTTGTTGCACTTGTTGTAACTGTTATTGTTGTCATAGCTGTTGTTGTTGTTGTTGGGACAGAGAGACATTGAGAGAAGAGGGGAAGACAGAGGAGAGAAAGACAGACACCCACTTATTTTACATTTTTATTTGATATATTTCAGTATTTGACTTAAGTGAAATTTAAAAAGAAATGTTGCTTAACTGTTGTATTATTTATTATTTATTTACCACAGCTATTCAGTTATATTTACCTTGATGCTAGAGACTGAGCCTGGACCTACAACTCTCAGGCATGAAAGTCTTTTGAGTATCCACTATTCTAGAGCTCTGTCCCTCAATAAACATTTTAAATAGAGACTTTCAGAGGCTGTGTGACTGTTGTGTAAAAGCAGTTGTAAACTTGTGCCCAATAAAAATATCAAATTCAATAGAAGCACACACAAAATCTCATCAAAGTATGGCTGAGACTTCTGGAAGAAAAGCCACAGGTGAATGTCTATTACAAAGAGGGAAATATTTTCATTGGCATTTATGCATTGGGAGGTCTTGAAACTTTACATCAGGCTCAACCTGACGCTGTTGACTGGCTACGGAAGAATGGCAAGCGCTAGAAGAAGAAGAATTGGTATTTATATTAAAATTAATAGGAAAATCGATGTGTCACTGAGCTTATTTGCTAAATCCATCTTAAAATTTCTTACCTGATACAATTACTTAAACTATTTTATGATTTTCTTAGCATCTAATTTAGTTTCAGTTAATTATAGCTCTATACAAAGTAAACACAAAAACAACCAAAGTTTACTTAGGTTACATTCTGTTTTTTAAAATTAATTTATGTACAGACTCTCCTCAACTGTTCATTGAAATGTTAACTCATGGCATGCTTTACCGATGAATGATCCAAAGTAAACTTCTTTCTCCCAATAATACTCCATTGAGAATAAGGATGATGTTACTGTCTTGACACTAGATGGCATTCCTGCGTAATCAGAGGAACAAAAACCTAACATAGTTACTGCTCTGTCCTCCTGAGACCTCGGATAAGTTCGGAGATGAGCAAACCGCAACTGGAAAAAGTTAGATGTAAGATTCTACCCAGAAGGTAATATGAATATATAATATGTATATATGTAATTCATATGATAATATGAATATGAAAATAAAATGTATCAAGCTACTGACTGATTAATATATTAATAAAGTTAAAAGGCATTTGCCTTTACTTGATTAAAATTATAGATGATAGCCTTTAAAAGTCACTTTTACTTTTTCTCTGAGATAGCTATCTCCATGAAAACTTTTTTGTTTATAATAATAATGCAGGAGTATTTAATCCAACATTCTGTAATATACTATCATTGTTGCAGTAAGCTAACAGGAAAATTATGTATTATTTCTGTGGAAGTTAGGCAAGTTTCCAATGACATTTTACAAAGAGCATAATGCTGCTATTGTATGCAGACCAGTTAGTGTCAAACCACCCCAGGAGGACATAAGAACAAAACAGAAGGAGGCAGAATTTGCGGTTGGTTTGTACTGCCAAGGACAAGTAGTTTGACTCATACTTGTTAACTGGTTAAATATCACCTGGATTACTAACAGTTAAGGAAGCTCACCTGTCAAAACTACAAGTAGAGCAGATGCAAAGAAGAGAAATAGGTGGCCAAAGACGACCTCTGCTTCATTATAACATTGCTGGGATGCATTGGATCGACCTTCTCATGGTGCATCCCGTGAGTACCCATTCCTTGGGGAAACTGAGGATCCTTCCTAGCTGACTGAATCCACATGGATCGCAGTCACTTTCAAAGCCAGCAACAAGCAGCTCCTGACAGCTTTCAACCTGACGCTGTTGACTGGCTACGGAAGAAGGGCAAATGCTAGAAGAATAACATTGCTGTAATAAAATTTTCATTGCTGTCCTCCCCTTGATTTTCTATATGCATTATGGGTAAGTACATGCACAGACTATTACTGATTATATAAAACCCAATTTGTCAGTCAATCGTATCATTTCAAACTCCTCCCAAATTTTTGCTTTGAAACACACTCATTTTTGGGAATGGGTTGTGGCATATCCAGTTAAGGTTAAGGATCCGAGTTCAAGCCCCTTCTCTCACCTGCAGGAGGGACACTTCACAAGTCTGTAGGTGTGTATTTTTTTTTCTCTCCCTCTCTGTCTCCTTCTCATCTCTCAATTTTTCTCTGTCCTATCCAATAAAATGCAGGAAAAATGGTTGCCTGGAACAGTGGATTCATAGTGCTGGTGCCAGCCCCAGTGACAGACCTGGATGAAAAATAAATAAATAAATAAAACAAATAAACAACAAAATAAATAAAACCACTCAGCTCTGCTCTTGGGGCTCGTTTACTTTCTGGGTGATAGCCCTCTCAGTATTTGAGAAGATCTTTACTTACTACATTGCAATACAATTCTTTGCTTTGAACTTCAGTGTGTCAGTCTTAAATTCCTGGCTGACAGACACAAGGATCAAAAGAGCTGTGATTCCCCTGAGATGATTATCCTGTAACACCACTAATTTATTTCATTGAAAAAATAGCATAAAATAGCAAATTGTAAACATTTTTATTTACCACAGCTGTTCAGTTCTTTGTATATTGATGTCAGAGATAGAGCCTAGGATCTACAATTCTCAGATTTATTATTCTTATAAAAAGATTAAAGAAAGTATGAGAGGCAAAAGGAACACTGATTTTTGAAAAAGATCACATGTATTGTCATATCTTTGTATGTATCACAACACAGACATTACACTTTTCAGCAAAATCTGGTCATGCTTAGCTTTATCTCATTATTATTATTATTTCTTTACTGGGTGTTAATAGTTTATAGTTGACCATAAAATATAGTAGCTTGTACATGTGTCACATTTCTCAGTTTTCCACATAATAATTCAACCCCCACTAGGTCCTCTGCCACCATGTTCTAGGACATGAACCCTCCCCTTTTACACCCCAGAGTCTTTTACTTTGGGGCAATACATGAACTCCAGTCCAAGTTCTTCTTTATGTTTCCCCTTTCTATTCTAATTTTTTGACTTCTATGAATGAGATCATCCCTAACCTTCTCTTTCTGAATTACCTCAGCATAATTTCTTTAAGCTCCATCCAAGTTGAGGTGAAGGTGAATTGACCATTTTTAATAGTTGAGTAATATTCCATTGTGTATGTATACCACAACTTATCCAGCTACTCATCTATTACTAGACACCTGGATTGGTTTTTGGCTATTACAAATAGTGCTGCTAAGAACATAGGTATACACAGATCTTTTTGGATGGGTGTTTTGGGTCCTTAGGATATATCCCTAAGAGAGAATTTGCAGGGTCTTAGGGTAGGTCCATTTCTAGTCTTCTGAGAGTTTTCCAGAATGTTCTCCACAGGGGCTGGAATAATTTGCATTCCCACCAGCAGTGCAGGAAAGTTCCTTGGTCCTCAGAACTTCTCCAGCATTTGTTGCTGCTATTTTTTCTGCTGTATGGCATTCTCACAGAATGAAGTGTTATCTCATTGTTGTCTTTATTTGCATTTCTCTGACAATCAATGATTTGGAACAATTTTTCATACATCTGTGGGCCCTGTGAATCTCTTCTACTGTGAATATTCTGTTCATATCTGCTCCTCAGTTTTGATAAGGTCATGTCTTTTTCTGTCTGCTTAGTTTGGTAAGCTCTATATATTTTGTTTATTACCCTCTTATCTGATATATGGCATGTAAAGATCTTATATAAAGCTTCTAAGCATACACCTATGGAATAAAACACATATTCTATAAATTTTATTTCTAGTACATCAAAATAGTAATGCTGCTTTCATTTAGTATTGAGCTTATAAAATACATCTAGGATCTTCCTGTATATGTCACACAGAATTGTTGAGAATTACATGCTTAAATTTTATTAAAATGAAGTAAAATGTTTTATTTCTGACACATGTAGTCAGCTCTAGAAATAATAGTTAAGAGTTTTTTCTTTTTTTTCTGAATGATTTTAAGTGCCAGATTATCAATCATTTAAAGACTTTGGAAACACAAGAACATTCATATTTGTATTTAGATGACAGCAAACTAATGTAATGATTTAGAGCTTTGTTCTCTGTCATGTCAGGAGTGTACTGCTCAGAGTTCATCAGCAACCCTTCAGGATCTGACATAAAAGCCAATATAATATATGTTCCACAATATTTGGTTTCAAGGAATAAGAAGGTCTTTGGTGATGTCAAAGCAGGATGGGATGACAGGTGGTTATTTTTGGAGACCTCTTACTTTTTCCTATTACTTTTTCTGTGATTGCAAACCAACAGCAGACTAACCCTGCAAAAACAAGAATTGGTTATGATAATTCTAATAGTAACAACAATAAACAATAATACTAGAATGCTGTTATATAAAACATTTAAACTATTTACTATGGTTTACAACACTGATTACATCTCTCTCTCTCTCTGTGTGTGTGTATTTACTTTTTCCCCCCATCAGGGTTATCACTGGAGGTTTGTACCAGCACTACAAATATATCTTGGCTATTTTTCTTTTTATTTGAAAAAGACAGAGAAATTGAGAGGGGTAATGAATATATAGAGAAAGAGAAAGATAGACAACTGTAGGCCTGTATTACCTATTTCCATGTGTTTTTTTTTATACAAAGAAGTGTCATGACTTTTCTGACAACTGAATAGATGACAAATGATTAGATAGATAGATAGATAGATAGATAGATAGATAGATAGATAGATAGATAGATCTGAAGTGAGAGAGCCATGCAGATGTGGGGGAGAAACTCAGGACCTCATGCTTATAAGCCCAGCTCTACCTGCTGTATTATAAGTCAACTAGGTCACACCATGTTGGAATCTCACTAGGTCATGTCAAAAGAAGAAGAAGAAGAAGAAGAAGAAGAAGAAGAAGAAGAAGAAGAAGAAGAAGAAGAAGAAGAAGAAGAAGAAGAAGAAGAATGAGAAAAAGTGTGTGTGTGTGTGTGTGTGAGTTTGTGTATGTGACAGAGAAAGATACATATGTTTGCTTACTTACTTTATAATGCTGGAGCCTTTAACATGTATGGTTTCACCACTCCCAGACTGAATTTTTCAATCTACTTCAGATAGAGAGAGACATTACAGTGCCTGAGGTTCCCCAGAGTGATGGCACTACCCTGTGATGGTGAAGTTTCCACGTGAGCATCTCAAAATAAAATTGTTATTCCACTTAAAGGAAAAAAATTGTCATTAATAAAACATATGATAGTAAAGATGAGCCAGTAGACATAAGTTTGAGGTGGGAGAGATATATTGTTTATACAAACAGACTTTCATGTCTTAGCCTTCAAAGTCCCAGGGTTCAATCCCCACACTACCATAAGCCAGAGCTGAGCAATGCTCTGGAAAAAAAGAAAAGAAACAAGCTTGATGTTCATCTATCAATATTCATGTATAAACAAAGCTTTTAAAAAAATAAACTTAATTGTAATCTGTGTATAGCAGTTAATGCCTTTGGAAGTCTAATTCATCTTTTATAATTGTGAATTAGCCCTTACTAAAAAGATAGCTTCTTTTATATGTCTGAAACCTTTATTATTTGAACTCTAAGAAACTTACTTTACTCCAATCCATCATATATTCATGTGAAAGCAGCTATTTTTAGTATTAATCTTGAACTGAATTGCTAGAAGAATCCCCCTGAATTTCACTAAGTTCTCAAAAAAAGTATGTACAGTTTCTAAAACATTAAACAGCATTTTATATTGAAATTACTCAAAGGAACTTCTGTTTCAATAAATGATATCTTTATTATTTTTTAATTTGTTGGAAGCACCTTCTCTTGAGGTCTAAAAACAAATTTACAATATATTTATTAGTAATTACACAAGTCCCTGTAGATCATTCAGGCCCAACGGTATTAATCCAACCAAACTATTGCAAGAGAATCATGCCTTTTGACATATTTAGAATATTAGAATAGACACAGAGATTAAATAAAGTTTTCAATGATGCAATAATGTGTCAGAGGTAAAGAGGGAGACAAATAAGAGAGAAAACGTAGTATTGTTCCATAACTCCTGAATCTTTCCTTTTTATGCTATTTATATGTGGTGGCCAGGACTTCCATATGACAATGTGAGATTTCTTGGTTGAATCATCTCCTGAGCCCTCAGAGTTTAAAAAAAATAAATAAAAGGAACCAGGCAGTGTTGCACCCAGTCAAGTACACGTCACAATGTGCAAGGATCAGAGTTCAAGCCTTTTCTCCCCACCTGCAAGGGGTCAGGATTCACTAGTGGTAAAATATGGCTGCAGGTATCTGTCTCTCTTTCCCTCTCTTTCTTCATTCCCTCTTAATCTCTCTCTGCTCTATCAACAATAAAAAAAAATAGAAAGAAAAAAAAAATCAAGGAATAAATGGTCTGGTAAAGTGGATTTAGTACAGACATGGAACCTCATTGAGAAACCCGGTGGAGGAGAAAAATAAAACTGTCACCCATTTGCACATACACCATCTATTGGGATCACAAAAATGTCTGTGTCTGCATTGAGTCTAATTGATGTTCAAGTTAATTGTGGGTGCTAATGCTGGTCTCACTAACTGTGTCTGTGTGAAAACTTGCAAGTAAAATACTGTTTTCTCCTTTCAAGCACACTCTTACCTTAAATATGTAATACTCTCCAAGGCTAAGTGTAAACAAATTCTATTAATTTTCCACAAGTTACTGTTTAGTGAAATGAAATTACCATTTGATCGTAACAAGGAAAACTCCAAACAGGACATATAAATCAGAATCACTGGCAGTTGGAAAACGACATATTGCTTCGAGTAGAGTTAGTGATTCCGGAAATAAATTACCATTTTAGAGGTTTTAGAAGCAATAGGAAGAGTAAATGAAGATAGCTTCTGAAAATTGCTGA
The DNA here is from genome assembly GCF_950295315.1 of Erinaceus europaeus. Lineage (NCBI taxonomy): Eukaryota > Metazoa > Chordata > Mammalia > Eulipotyphla > Erinaceidae > Erinaceus > Erinaceus europaeus. Next base: position 25,442,987 of record NC_080166.1, on the reverse strand, counting down.
AGGGAATTCATCAGAATGGAGGCCGGAGTTATATAAACAGCATTTATTTATCTGATTTGATCACTCTAAAAGGGAATAAAGTTTGGGAGAGATCTTTACATGAGAAAAATGCTGACATAGTGTATGAGAGCCTGCAAAGAGTTTGCAATGATACTAACAGGCAACAGAAAAAAGCGTGGTATATAGCATAACACACTTGAAAGTCTGGGATTTATCTAGATGCTCTAGAGGAAATTTGCTGTTGTTTACTTTTTAGGAGACAGTGCCTGAGTTTAGAAAGGTGATACATTAAGAACATCCACTTAGATTGCCCTAAGTAGAACTGCATTAAAATACAGGTTCATTCATCATTGGCTCTTTCAGGTAAGCAGGACAAAAAGTGACTAGGTTTGCTGCACTGATGCAGTAAGTTAGTGTTTTGGGATACTGCAACAGAAAACTCATTTTACAAGTGTTCCAAGAGCATTTTTTTCACAGGATGAAAGTTTTTTTTTTTTCACATTTCTAAGAGAAGTTTCAAAACTTTTTAATTTTAAAAACTTTATAATTCTAGAGGGCTAGGTAGTTAACTCATCTGGTTAAGTGCACACATTACAATCCTTAAGGACCTAGATTCAAGCCCTAGTCCCCACCTGCAGGGGGAAACCTTTACAAGTGGTGAAGCAGGGCTGCAGGCTGGTCTGGCTCTGTCTCTTTCCTGCCCTATTTCCCCTCCCCTCTGAATTTCTCTCTGTCTCTATTTAATAAAATAAAATCTTTATGATTTATTAAATATGAAAATGATATTCACACACACATACATGTTTCTAGAAGATCTAATTTGATATACAAGGACTAGATGTTTTAATAATAATCAACTAGATATCATTAACCTGAAGACAATTTATGATTAAGAAGAGATATCTCAGCTCTGTCAATATTATTTTTATTTTATTTATAGGGTTACTCATTTAGAAAAAGAATCAGCATGAGAAAATATTTAGTTCTCAACTGTATTCATTTTTATTAAAAGCTTGATTTATAATAAATAATAATCCAAATACCCAATACTTGTGGACTATAAACTTAAAATCTGCTCTTTATGTAAATTATATCTAGTTAATTTAATTAAGAAATTGAGTGACAATATAAATTCATCATAAATTTGATTGAAACACATCAATATCATCTTGTCAGAGAAGTCAGAGAATCTATTTTCACTGAACAGAATAAATAAGGTGTTAAGGAGGAAGCAATTTAACTAGAAATGTGATTTATTTCTTTTTAATATATATATTTTTATATTTATTTATTTTCCCTTGTGTTGTCCTTTTTTTATTATTGTTGTAGTTATTCTTGTTGTTATAGTTGAAGTCATCATTGTTAGATAGGACAGAGAGAAATGGAGAGAGGAGGGGAGGACAGAGAGGGGGAGAGAAAGAACCTGAAGACCTGCTTTACCATCTGTGAAGCGACTTCCCTGCTGGTGGGGAGCCGGGGGGCTCAAACCGGTATCCTTATGCTAGTCATTGTGCTTCTCACCATGGGGGCTTAACTAGTTGCACTACCACCCAACTTCCCATAGAAATTTGATTTTTATACCAGCTTAGTAAATAAAATACAATTGACCTATGTTGTTAAAATTCGGAGGCTCCAGCTGGCCGGGATAGCTTCACGGGTGGGTAACAGGGACGACCAGACACACGGCTGGGCAGGGAAGCTGTATTTCTTTATTCAAGAACAACAATTCATAAACTAACCCAAACTAATCACCAAACAAAACTCTGTTGCCTCTTTCCCCCGCAGTGGCACCAAGCACTCTCTAACTCTGGAAATCTGGAACCCTCTCGGGGTTCCTTGGGGCAGGGCCAAGCGGGCCCGCGAAACTAGCAGGACTGATCCAATTTTCTTGGCAGGGGGAGAGCTAGAACAATCTAATGTAAAGCATACAACAATTTCCCCTTTTCTTTTTAACTAAATGACTACAGTATCAAGGGTGTGGGGTGAACAGAAACCTATATCGTACAGGCATTTTTAAAAAAAGAAACTGGCACAAACATGGAGAAACATGTAAGCAAGTAACAAGAACCAGTGTGCTGCCAAGGGAAGGCCTGAGGGGGCCATTTCTTGCCTCTGTGGGCAAAACTTTTTTTTTTTAAATAATTTATTTCTTTATTGGGGAATTAATGTTTTACATTCAACAGTAAATACAATAGTTTGTACATGCATAACATTCCCCAGATTCCCATTTAACAATACAACCCCCACTATGTCATTCATCACCTTTCATGGACCTGTATTTTCCCCACCCACCCACCCACCCCAGAGTCTTTTACTTTGGTGTAATACTCCAATTCCATTTCAGGTTCGACTTGTGTTTTCTTTTCTAATCTTGTTTTTCAACTTAGGCCTGAGAGTGAGATCATCCCATATTCATCCTTCTGTTTCTGACTTATTTCACTCAACATGATTTTCTCAAGGTCCATCCAAGATTGGCTGAAAATGGTGAAGTCACCATTTTTTACAGCTGAGTAGTATTCCATTGTGTATATATACCACAACATGCTCAACCACGCATCTGTTGTTGGACACAGACAAACCTGGGTTGCTTCCAGGTTTTGGCTATTACAAATTGTGCTGCCAAGAACATACGTGTACACAGATCTTTTTGGATGGATGTGTTGTATCAGCTTAAAGAAAAACATTTCTTGCCTCTGGGGGGCTACTTGCCTCGATGGGCATTTGTATGGGGGCGGGGAACGGTCTAGAGTCCCAAAGGCAGCTGGCTGCAATTTACTTACTATGAAACAAAACTTGTTATTAGCATAACCACAGCACAATCTAAAATTTCTAATAGAGAAGGAATTTGAGACTTTTACATATCAACAATGTCTTTTTAACCTTTTGTTACACCCATTCAAGATGGAGACACACCCTAGGTGTGCACAGGAAAGAAAACCTCAGGCATGAGAATAATTAGCATAGCCATTGTGTAATCTACCATTTCTAATAGAGAAGGTAATCGAGAGTTTTACATATCAACAAGTCTATTTAACCTTTTGTTTAGACCAACTTAGTTAAAATATATTGATTGTTAACTAATTTTTACCTCAGACTTTAAATGTAATTTAATTTTATCTTTATGAGAATTACGTTGAAAACCTTTTTCATTTAACTTTCACTAGTAAGAATTTAGCCTTAAAGTTACTGTTTACCAAACTTTAAACATACACATAAACATAGTCATTAATGCACAAGGAGAGAAACCTTTGTTACGAAGACATGTCATTTCAAACACGAATTTAGATATGTACTGTCTTAGTTGTTGGGGGGGGTGCATTATCCAGTGGTGGTCTCTTGAGCAGCTTCACTTCTAGGAATTGCAGGTTGCGATCTCTGTACAAATCTCTGCGTACTCCAGCTTGTCTGCCTTCAGACCAGACCGGCAGCTGGAGATCTCGTGTGCCCAGTTTCGGCAGGGAGCCCGGGGGTCCGGGAGGTCCGGGATAGTTCCAGAATTCATAGCATGAGGGCAGGCAGGCCAGCCTTGTAGAAGGCGCGGGCCGAGGTGCCTAGGGGTGGTGACCATGATAGGCCGCCGCTGCCCTGCCCCATGGCCCTGCCATGTCTGCTGCCCTGTTCCATGGCCCTGTCATATCTGCTGCCCTGCTTGCAGTGGACGAGCAGCATGAAGGGATCCCGCGTCCAGTGCCCTGCACCACGTGGTGGAGAGCTGGCTCCTGTGGGCTGGCCTGCGTGCTGGCATTGGGCTCCTGCATGCTGGCATCAGGCTCCTGCGTGTTGGCGTCAGGCTCCTGCATGCTGGCGTCAGGCTCCTGTGTGCTGGCGTCAGCCTCCTGCGGGCTGTGGGGCTGCGGGGCTGTGGGCACGGTGCGCGGGGTTGTCTGGGCGCAGCTGGCTGGCTGGCTGTTCCACCAGGTGGAAAAGGCAGCTCTGCACCTCACCTCTTGCCCGCTGGCTCTTTCCGACTCCTCTGGCTATTTTGAGTGCGCCCGAGTGCGAGGAAACCACAGACTGGTCCAGAGATAAATGTTCTAGAAACAGCAAAACAGTCTCGTGAAGAAAGGGCAAAGGCCTTTGGAGATCTCTTCACAAGCAGAAGAGAAGGCCATAGTACATAGGTAGCCAAATTGTCTTCACTTATCTGAGAGATGCACAGATCAGGTCCATGTGGGTGCCATTTGTTGTTAAAATTTGGAGGCTCCAGCTGGCAGGGCTAGCTTCACGGGTGGGTAACAGAGACTACCAGACACATGGCTGGGCAGGGAAACTGTATTTCTTTATTCAAGAACAACAATTCATAAACTAACCCAAACTAATCACCAAACAAAACTCTGTTGCCTCTTTCCCCCGCGGCGGCACCAAGCACTCTCTAACTCTGGAACTCTGGAACCCTCTCGGGGTTCCTTGGGGCAGGGCCAAGCGGGCCCGCGAAACTAGCAGGACTGATCCAATTTTCTTGGCAGGGGGAGAGCTAGAACAACCTACTGTAAAGCATACAACAGACCTACAAGTAAAATTTCCCTGTTTTAGTCAAATAATGTCCTCTATGCACTGAATTCTAGAAAGAGGAGGGCAGATGACCTAGTACCAAAATATAATATCTGATAAAGTGTTATTTCTTGCTCTTAAATAACATAAATTCAAATTTTCATAGGATATAACTTATTCATAAGAATTGTGACATGGATGTGAAAATATTTGTCATATTGCAAATTTTTGTAACAGTTTGAAGATTACAACTAATATAGATCATGTTACATAAAACATTGTCTCATACTTCTACTTTCTCAGTTACTTAATGAAGTTCTTAATGGATATATTATAACATTTTACTTATATTTATTCATTTGACAATTAATTTATTTATAAAAATTGTAATGATCTTTATTTATTTGTTGGATAGCAACAGCAGAAATTAAGAGGAAGGGGAAGATAGGGACGAGACAGAGAAACACCTGCAGCCCTGCTTCATCACTCACAGAACTTTCTTCTTGCAAGTGGGGACCGGGGGAATTTAACCTGAGTTCTTGCATATTTTAACGTGCAGTTAACCAAGTGTGTCACCACCTGGCCCCTGAAAGTGAATTTCTAAAGTAATAAGCTTTGATTCTTTATAAATGCCCTGATCATAAACATATAATAAGTATATATTTTGTCTACTTAAAGGAGACACATATTGCTCACTTTGGCAGCCCATACACAATAATAGAATGATACTGGAAATATTAGCTTGTAATCTACAGGATACATTTATGTAAATTCACAAGGATCCCAGTTCCAGCTCCCAGCTCCCAATGTACAAGGTGCTTGCTTTACAAGCGGTGAAGCAGTTCTGCAGACATCTTTCTCTCCCCATCTGATTATCCCTCTTCTCTCGATTTCTCTTGGTTCTATCCAACAACAACAACAGCAGTAACAACAACAATAACAACAAAAGCAACAAAATGGGGAAAAAATGGCCTCCAAGAGCAGTGGATTCATAGTGCTGGCACTTAGCCTTAATGATAACCCTGGAGGAAGGCAGGACCATTAAAAAAAGGGGGGGGGAGATACAGATAGTTATAGAAATAACCGTTAGCCCATATCTGCAAACTTGGGACAACTATGGTAGCTCCCAGTGGAAGAAGTGGGTATGCAGAACTCATGGTGGGAATGGTGCAGAATTATATCCCTGTTATATTATAATTTTGTAAATCAATATTAAGTCACTAATAAAATTTTTAAAAAATAATAAAGAAAAATGTATGTATATACAATATTAAGTGTGTATTGAAAAAATTATATTGAATGGGAAGTAAAAGCATTATCATACTATGTCATATGAATAATATAATAGAAAATTAAATATAGTTGGGATATTCTAATTCCCATGTAGAGAGATAAGAGTAAAATGGAGCTTTCATAAAGTGTGTGATGAGATTATACTTAGGGGAAATAGAAAGTAAAGAATTTCATGAGTAATTAGTAACAAAAACAAATTGCAGTATTTTTTTTTTCCAATGACTATTCAAACTACACAAGTGTTTTAATATAACTATATAGTAATTTATTCAAAGCATTTTACACTGTAGCTAAGGTATCTCTGTTGTTAAATATTGCACTTTTGGTCATTTGAGAGGATGCCATTCACATTATATTCATTATGGGTAGATAGAGGTATTAGAATATCTTCCCTATAATAAAATGCAATTACTTGGCTTTTGGGCCAAGGTATTTGTTCATAATTAGCATAAATTCACCATTTTGACTGATGGTGTGATAAGAAGCAACAGATTGCAAACTTCAGGAAGTTATGAAAGAATTGGCTGATATCAAAAACAACGTGGAAAGACAATAGCTTTCCAGGGCCAAAAAAGTTATATTAGTCAAGGAATATGATTAACTACACAATGATGAGATATAACTTAAATCGAATAGTTTCTAATTCAATGGCATAAAATGAAAATATTTGACAGACATTGAAGATAATATGTAATTTGCATGAAGATACTTGATTTTGATCTGAAAAACATGGGGGATTTCAAGTCAGGTATTCAAAAAGGGTGAAAAGAAAATTATAAGTGTTCACATTATAAGGATTAAGTGATATACCTGAATGATAATGTAACTTTCCTATATTGACTGACAAATAATTACTGCTATTCAGTCTGATGAAGCTTAATATTTAAAAATTTGTTGTGTTCTGGTCTTCTGATTAATGCCTTAGTATCAAATATATTTTCAATGACTTAATGAGAAATAAATATAGTTATAAAATGTTGAATTAATTCTGATTGTAAAATGATTTTAACATTGTTATATTTAAAATATTATATGCTCTATCACATAGTTGACTTTTACTACCTTTAATTTTAATTTACTAAGAGTAGTGGTTTTAGGAGGCTTTTCTAATTTTATTAGCTGATTAATTTTATTATCTGACTAATTTCATTGACTGATTAATTTTCACAGCACAGAACAAAGTCTCTCTTTTGTCAAATTACCCAGTTATATAGATGAAATTAACATGAATGAAGGGTAAAATAAACCAATAACTGTCATGATGAAATTACTGGTTCTGGTACTTATCTTAAGAAAGCATAATTAACATTGTGTAGTGTTTAAAATTGTTAAAAGTCAGAATATCATAATTAAAGTCATAGGTCTAAAAATTCCAGACCAGAGAGGCAACTCATGAATGAGGCCATGAATTCAAAAGTGGCACTCCATGACAGCGTAGAGAGAAGAGGAACCCCATGGAAGTTCCTCTTCCTTTCACTCTCCTCTCAGTAATGTATAAATAAAAGGATTAGGCAATGGTGCAGCTGGTAGATGTCACCTTGCATGAGGACAAGGATTCTTTTTTATTATTATTATTTTTATTTAAGGAGACATTAACAAAAACATAGGATAGGAGGGGTACAACTCCACACAATTCCCACCACCCAATCTCCATATGCCATCCCCTCCCCTGATAGCTTTCCCATTCTCTAGCCCTCTGGGAGCATGGACCCAGGGTCATTGTGGGTTGTAGAAGGTGGAAGGTCTGGCTTCTGTAATTGTTTCCCCACTGAACATGGGTGTTGACTGGACAAGGATTCTAACCCCCTCTCCACACCTGCAATAGAGAAGCTTTATTGGTGGTGGAATAGGGCTTACAGGTGTTTCTACTTCTCTCTTCCTCTTTCTCCCCCCCTTCTTCTTTCTGTCTAAATATGGAAAGATAGAAAGGTTAAAAGAAAGAGAAAGTGAAGAAGAGAAAGAGATTATCAGCAGGAGTATTAGAATTATTGTGCAGGCACTGATAAATAAATAAAGTAATAAATAAAATTGGGCATAGTAATTAACTCAATAGAATGTATCAAGAGGCCCTGGCTGTTGTTCTCCACACCAAATTAAATAGCTTTTTCTTTTCTTCTGTACTATCCAGGTATATATGTCAAATGTCTTTATTTTACTGATAATATTGTTAAATAATGGATGAAAATTTAAATTGATTCTAGGTATAAGATGCATAGTTATCTAGAGAGAACAGAACACACCCTAATAAATGTAGAAAATTGTTACATGCCATATTATCTGTCAAACAATTAATAACCAACACATAGGAAGAACTCAGAAAATTCAACAATAAAACATAGGTAGAGAACTAAAGAAGACATCCACATAGTCAACAAATATATGAAAAAAATACTGAGTCACTGATTATTAGAGAAATTCAAATAAAGAAAACAATGAGATGTCATTTTATACCTGTAAGAATGTCATACGTTAGAAAGAAGAGAAACAAGGGGCCAGGCTATATCACAGCTGGTTAAGCACACATGGAGCAAAGCACAAGGACTGTGTAAGGATCTGGGTTAGAGCCACGGCTCCCCACCTGCAGGGAGGTCGCTTCACTGGCTGTGAAGTGTCTATTAATAACTCTAGAGGTAAAAAAGGGAATGAGGAACATTTCCAAATTGTTAGTGGGAATACAAATAGGTTCAAACTTTATGGATTTGTTTAGCCAAAACTTTATTAAAGATCTTTGCATCAGTGTTTCTCAGGGATATTGATCGATAGCTTCCTTTTTTTGGTGGAGTCCTTTCCTGCTTTGATGATCAGAGTTCTACTAGCCTCATAGACTGTGTTTAGTAGTTACCTCTTCTATTTGTTGAAATAGTTTGAGGAGAATGGTTGTTAGTTCTTCTTTGAATGTTTTATAGAATTCATTAGCATAGCCATCTGTACCTGGGCTTAGGGAGGCTTTTGATTACTGTCTCAATTTCTGCACTAGTGATTGGTCAGTTAAGTTTATCTACTTCTGATTGTGTCAAGGTTGGCAGTTGATATGACTAAGAATGTGTCTGCTTCTTCTAAGTTGTCAAATTTATTTCTATATCAATGCTTCAACCTGTTACATTAAAATTCCCTTTTTCTTTTCTTTGGTTGTGTGCTTAGATTCTTGTAGAGACCTCACAATGAACTTTCTGTAGTCTTTCCCTGGTAGTTCCTTGATCTATAGTTTCCTGGAGTTCTTCTGTTTGATTTCTATTTATCTATGTTAGTCATATTTTAAATTTTGCTTTTGCAATTTTACTTTTTACTATGCTAGTTATTGCTGGCCACATTGACTTATAACATTGACATTATTTGATTCTTGCTTTTTCTATCATGATACCTGATTTATAAATATTATACTGCCTCTTATAACTAAAACTTTCATATCTGCTGGGAAATTGTGCAGATGCAGTCACATCTGCCATGTTGTCCCCTCAGGCTACTGCTAGTTCCCGTGAGAGTTGGGACATTCTTGGAGTGCCTGTTTCGCCATGTTGTGCCCTCAGGGCATTGTCTATTTCCCTGCAATATTTGGAATGCTTTGGTCACTCCTCCCCCTTCCCATTCTCATGATAGTTATTAACCTATCCTGGAGTGCTATGGTTACTCCTCCCCCTTCCCATTCTCGCAAAGGCTGCTCCTATGAAAGGCATTCTTCTTTCGCACCTCTCCTTGCCAGCGCTTCACTTCGGTGTTTGCAGGAAAGGTTATTGCGTGAGGCGGCCATTTTCGCTACCTCCACATGGCCCAACCTGCTTCTCTAGCACCCAACTCTGAGGTGCCAGTGCAAATAAAGATTTGTGTTCCCTCTTTGCTCCGGACCTCCTCTCTCTCTTCTCCGCGGCACACAACAACACATATCTACTTTTTTCTGAGTTAGTATAAGATACAAGTCTTCTTGTTATTAGTGATTTAATATTGATATACAAAAATATAAGCTAACACAGGTATAATTCTACATCCTTTCCTCCACCAGAGTGTACCTATCCCCTTTATTGGGGACTGTAGTAGCACTCCCAAGTTTACAGATATGGGTTAACGTATATGTATATCTATATGTATATGTATATGTATATGTATATGTATATGTATATGTATATGTATATGTATATGTATATGTATATGTATATGTATATGTATATGTATATGTATATGTATTTCTATCTAGTAACAAACAATATAAATAATCTCTGAAAGTACAGACATTCTATTTCTCTTTATCATCTATATTGTTTCTATGATAATGCCTTCGCTTCCTTTTTTTAAAAAATATATTTTAAAAATTTTTAAATATCTTTAGTAGAGAAAGAAATTGGGAGGAAGAAGGAGATAGATAGGGAGAGAGAAAGAGAGACACCTGTAACATTGCTTTACCACTCCCAAAGCTTCCCCCCCTGCAGGTGGGTACTAGGGTTGGAACCATGGTCAATTCGCATTGTAACGTGAGCCACCAACTGGCCCCCTTTCTAAGTCATTCCTATTCCTATTGGTACTTCTAAGTGTCTGCTTTTCTTCTTTTTATCTCTGAGATAAGAGAAACAAGGCTTAACTTCCTCTTGTGTTTTCTAGGTTCACTTTCCTTACACTGATGTTATAAAAATAAGATTCCTAGTGATAGATGCTTTGGGTCTTGATAGAATCAGGGTTCAGAGACCTCTGGTCATCTTCACCCACATTTATCCCTTTGGGAGTGTGGACCAAAAATACTTTTTGTGGTGGAGATGGTGAGAGTTTGACTTTTGTAATGCTTCTTTGTTGGGCATGGACATTGGCAGACTGTCAGACTGAGCTCACATTCCATGGTCACAGCTGGGAATACTTTAGGCTGCATTTATTTTAGTACAAATCTTCCTTGAATGGTAGAGTAGGATGACCCTGCCTCCCTTTGGAAAGTGGAGAAATCCTTACCATTGTGAGTTTATAGTGATGGCAAGGTTCTGGCCAAATCGCCTTTTACATGAGAATAATATAGAGATGGATAAAAAATCTGGAGGATCATATTTAATTTCCGTACACTGTTTTGCATGATCTGGAGCAAATTACCTAACTTCTATTTTAAAAATATTATTTTTACTTTCCTTCTTATCAGTGAAAGGGGATTCAAATGCAAAAGCATGTTCATAATTTAATTGGAATTTACAGCTAAAAATACTTAAGAGGATAGTCTGACTGATAGTATGTATATATGTCAACTATTTTATTATTCTATAAATAGAACACTGTTTTCCCATCCAAGAGCTTTGCAGTGACATTTATACATGTCAAATCTGTAGTCTGTGATTCAGATAATTCTTTTTTCCATCCTTTCCAGCTTTTATCTCATGCTCATTAGAGAGACTGATTTTGGATATTTGGTTTACCACAGCTAATTAAATGATGGTCACAACATTGTGCCTCTTTTCATCAGACTCACTATGTATTTTCCAATACCATTTCCCCTGCATTTTCATTTCTCAGCTGTGTCTCTCTGTCTCTCAAAGAGAGGCCATGAGGATAACTTCCTGCCAAGTAGGTAGGGATGAGTGTTAGTGAAGTAAATAGGAATGGTGGAGAGTAAGCCATTTTCAGGCACATTCACTTATGACTTTCAGATTTCCACTTCCTCAGTCTGACAGAAAAATGAGTTTAGACCAATGAATAACTGGGACCATGAACTAAGGATTAAGGATTGCTTTGGAAGATGAGAAAGTTTAGGTTGTGTGTGTCAAGCCGCTGAGATTTCACAACTGCAACTGTGTGTTTCTACTGAGAGCTATTTGATATACTTAGGGACAATGTATATCTTCAGATCTCCAGTACCCTTCTTTGTTTCATGAACTTAAGCAATATTTTCCATATAAATCATATTAAAAATATCTCATTATATATATGATTCAAATTATTTTTTTTTAATCTCACTTTACTTCTAAAAGAATATATTAATTCTCATTAGGAAACATACTTTTGCCTCATAGTGGAGGGAGGTTGAATGAATTATGTTAACTGAGATATGTCAGGAGGATAAATACCGATTATTTCACTTGTAGGAGGGATTTAAGAAACAATGAGGGAAAGACAAAACACTAGGCAAAGTTTGTACCAAACATGTTTTTTTGTAGTAATGTCAAGAATATGGGAGACAAGGGGCAGGACCCAGAGACCATGGGGAGTCAGTGCACAATAATGCTGAATAGTAAGGATTAGTGTGAAAGCACATGTCATATAATGATGAAAAGTTATATCCATATTATAACAACTATATTATAAGTCAATATTTCCCTAATAAAATATAACTAATAAAAATCACCTTCCTAAAATTTGTGATTATATATATTTACATCAGATCAGTGTGACAAGCAGGACAATACAGTATTATTTTTAGCAAACAAACACATTTATATTTTAAGTCCTTTTTGTTTGATTTTTTTTTTTTTTTTGGTATTGTTGTTTGCCGGTGCACTGCTCAGATCTATTTTTTGGTGATACTGATTAAAGGTAGGGCTTCAGAGCCTCAGGAATGAAACCCTTTTGCATAACTATCATGCTGCCTCCCCAACCTATATACTTCCATCTTGATGGATATAAGGTTGAATGACCCCTATTTGTACTTTGTATTATTGAAAATGACTCAAAGTTACAAAGAATTTTTGAATATCCTTCCATTTTATTCTGTTTTCTTATAATGAGTAAATGCAATCAATACATCTCAAAATATGCATTCTGTGCAAAATTCTGCAATGTTTACATTTGCTGATTACTTCTTTCTTATATGACATTTAGCAGAGTCTAAGCTTTGTGAAACTACATAATGGTAACCTAAAAGTAAAAAGATAAAATGAATAAATGGAGAAAGCATTAAAAATTATGACTGGTTCTCTCTCTGAGGGTGATAGGAGAAAATAGGAAGAGGAATTTCAGCATGAAGGATTTGGAATGACTTCCTGTCAACAAGGGCTCTAAAATATATGTTGTTTTCATTGAAGAATAAACTTAGGTAATAAAGCAGTGAAAAATCCCATAACATCTGATTACACTAATATTTTATGAACCGTAAGGATGTCAATATACAATTTAAAGCAAAAACAAACCCACCAATTTTTACTGTACTTCAGGTTAAATATTTTGAACATTACACATTGCCATGCATTGCACATTAATAATGATTAACCTCTTTTTAATTTAGTCTTTGAGAAAAGTTTTAAATCACACACACACACACACACACACACACACACACACACACACACACATATATATGATATATATATATATGTATAAAGAGAGAGAGAGAGCAATTTGGACCCATGGTATTTAATGGAAGTTAATTCATCTTTGAAAGCACTCCATAAACTTTTCATTGAAAATGATACAAAGCCTACAACAGAGAGACAATTTTTAAAATATATTTCAGTTTAGGTCAAGGTAATTTATCTTCCTATTATAAAACTGAAAAATGTGCTTTGAAATCACCCATTTATATGATATGTAAGTTGATATTATTGACATTGTGTCCATCTAAAAGAACATGAACTTATTTGCTTTCTTATTTATTTATTTATTTATTTATTTTTATATAAAAAGGAAACATTGACAAAACCATAGGATAAGAGAGGTAAAACTACACACAATTCCCACCACCAGATCTCCATATCCCATCCCCTTCCCTGATAGCTTTCCTTTTCTTTAACCCTCTGGGAATATGGACGCAAGGTCAATGTAGGATGCAGAAGGTGGAAGGTCTGGCTTCTGTAATTGCTTCCCTGCTGAGCATGGGCATTGGCAGGTTGATCCATACTCCCAGCCTGCTCCTCTCTTTCCCTAGTAGGGTGGGGCTCTGGGGAAGCAGAGCTCAAGGACACATTGGTGGGGTCTTCTGTCCAGGGAAGTCTGGTAAGCATCAGGCTAGCATCTGGAACCTGGTGACTGAAAAGAGAGTTAACATACAAAGCCAAACAAATTGTTGAACAATCATGGACCTAAGGCTGGATTAGTACAGATGAGGGTACTCCATTTTTTAGATAGCTAGTAGTCATATTTTAATTATATTCCAAAGGGGCTATGGTGAGCCTGAAATCTGATATTCAGGTAGATCCAAGTTATTGTCTGGGGAGATGATGTCATGGCTAGAAAGGAATAGAAAACTGGATCAGGGAAGAGAGTAGCTCCTAAATATGGGGAAGCTTAATAGGTATTGTTGATTGTAAACCCCATTGATTTGATGTCATCTGGGGCCCATATTCAGTTTAGGAGTCTATGTGACCTCTGCATCCCTGTAGATCTGAGCTCACATTCTGTGGTCAAGTGGAGGAACATTCCAAGGTGCACCTATATCGACCCATCTTCCCCAAGTATAACATAGAGTATGTTGTCCAGCCTCCCTTTAGAGTATGGAACATTCTCTACCGTTGTTGATCCATCTCGAGGGCAAGGTCCTATGGGGGTCCACAAAGGGGTCTATTTTGTTGCTCCTAATAGAGGTGACAAGTAACAATGGAGAGAGGGATTTATTTGAGATCTAGGCTCATCATGTCTGTTTGGGAATCTCAGGACTCCCCAAATAGGGTCCCAGCTGATGGGGTGGCCTGATAGTGACTAAAGAGTCATCATTAAAGTATTCCAGTCTCTTCCCCTTATTTAGCTTTTGCAGTCCTTGCTTTGCTAAGGTTAGCTTTGGAGTGAGTGAGAGAACTGTAACAGGAAGTAGGTGAGGAGGGTATCTAAGTCTAATTAGATACTATTTTATTTAAAACTTCATACTGATTCACTGCAGACTATTGCGTACGTTTGCTTTCAGGTATATATTTTGCCCTAGTTTGTGGATATGTGTGAACATATGCTCTATCTCACGGGACCTGGTCTGTATCTAGGCTTTGATACTTTGTTAGGAAGTGAAGCACCTGGAATGGAATTAGAGAATACTATGAAAGGAAAGAGCTCACCCGAGTAATGAGGCTAAAGGGTTGACATTCCACGCCTGGTGTCTCTGGACACAGTATGAAGTAAAACATGCTGAGTTGGTACATTTTGCATTGATTAGGCTGGGATCAGCAGATGCAATATCATTTGGTATGAATTGAGAGAAGCATGCATGAAAGTGGGCCCCACCCTAGAGGTTCCAGGACTGGGGGAAATATAGGCTCTATAAAGGAAGTGGAAGGTTCCTGCTATCTTAGGGTTAAGAAGACAATAGATAGTTATTGCTATATTCACATTATTTGGCACTTGGGTTAAATTTGAAAAATCCCTTTGTTAAGATTTGCTGAATCATACACAACAACAACATAATTTATGTCCTTTGACATTATTTGTGTATAGCTGTGCCACTGATTTCTTCTGTTCTCCCTGGTTGAAGCTTTTAAGAGAGTCAACATATCAAAGACATAGCCTATGCATGAAAAAGACTCACTCTGTGCTTTAAAAAGTTTGAGACATACAATCAATTTTCCCCTCATATTAATTAAATAGTAATTTATATAACTAGAAATTAATAGGAGTGTACATAAACATCATTTCTACCACCAAAAGACTGTGTCCCATCCCCCCCCCCCCCAATCATCCTGGGAAGCCGAACATCCACACTCATCCACACCGCAGTGTTTCTGCTTTGGTGCCCTACTCCAGTTTTAGTCAAATCCTGCTTTTAGTTTCCCTTTCTGTTCTTATTCCTCAACTTCTGTTTATGAGTGGGATTATCCTACCCTAACCTTTATTGTTCTGACTTAGCTCACTTAACAGAATTCCTTCTAGCTCCATCCAAGTTGGGTCAGAGAAGGTGGGTTCATTGCTCTTAATAACTGCATAGTATTCCATTATGTACATATACCACAGCTTTCTCAGCCACTCCTCTGCTGTTGGCAATTGGGTTGCTTCCAAGTTTTAGCTATTATGAATTGCGCTGCTATGAACATAGGTGTTCACATGTCTTTTTGGTTCAATGTTATGGAGTCCTTGGGGTATATCCCCAGGAGAAGAACTATTGGGTCATATGGAAGGTCCATGTCTAGCCTTGTGAGTGTTCTCCACCAGACTGCTGTCTACAGAAAATGGACCAATTTATATCCCCACCAGCAGTGCAGATGGGTTCCTCTGTTCCCACAACCTCTCCAGCATTTGTTGCTGCTGTACTTTTTGATGTATGCCATTCACACTGTGGTGAGGTGGTATCTCAATGTTGTCTTTATTGGCATTTCTCTGACAATCAACGACCTAGAGCAATTTTTCATACATTTGTTAGCCTTTTGGATATCTTCTGTAGTGAATGTTCTGTTGATACCCTCTGCCCATTTTTGGATGGGGTCATTTCTTTTTTGTTGCTAAGTTTGCTGAGCTCTGTGTATTTTGGTGATTAGTCTCTTGTGTGATGTATGGCATGTGAAGATCTTCTCCCATTCTGTGAGGGGTCTCCTTGTTTGTGTGATAGCTTCTTTGTGCAGAAGCCTTTCAATTTGATGTAGTCCTATTGGTTTGTTTCTGCTTTAGTCTCCCTTGCAATTGGGTTTATATAATCAAAGATGTCCTTGAGGATTAGGTGAGAAAGTATTCCACCAATGTTTTCCTCTAAGTACTTGATAGTTTCTGGTCTAACATCCAGGTCTTTGTTCCATTTGAAGTTGATTTTTGTTTCTGGTGAGATAAAGTGGTTCAGTTTCATTATTCTGCATGTTTCAACCCAGTTATCTTAGCACCATTTATCGAAGAGACATTCCTTTCTCCATTTAATACTTTGGGTCCCCTCATCAAAGATTAGATGTCATAGGTGTGGAGGTTCAGTGCTGGGCTTTCAATTCTGTATCACTGGTCTGTGTGTCTATTTTTGTTACAGTTCCAGGCTATTTTGACGATGATGGCCTTAAAAAATATTTTGAGATTGGGGAGTGTGATGCCTTCATTACTGTTTTTCCTCAAGATTTTTTTTTCGCAATTCTGGGTGTTTTCTGGTTCCAGATAAATGATTCTAGTTTTCATTCTATTCTTTTACAGAAGCTTGGTGGAACTTTGATTTTTTTTTTAATTTGTATATGACTCTGGTGAGAATATTCATTTTGATGATATTAATTCTTCCAATCCATGAGCATGGGATGTCTTTTCATTTCTTGGTATCTTTTTCTATTTCTGTGAATAGCCAATTATAAAAAGTATGGAAAGAAAATAAACCCTCCTGGTAGTCTTTCCCAGGCAGTGATGAAGCTATGATTAGTCAGGTATTTTGTCACTCAAATAGAGCTCCAGCCACTTAAAAAAAGAGAGAGAGAAAGAAGTTAACCAAAAGGAAAAGGCTTGGAATGACTGCTCTGGTGAGCCAGGAATCTTGGTAAAGAAAATAGCTAAGCAGGAAGCCTGTAGGAAGCCTCCTAGAAGCAGTTGTCCAGGCCCTGGTGTCTGGTTATGGGGTGGAGGTCGGACAGGTGAGCTTAGAAATAATCAAAAGATTTTTCCTTTCTTTGTCCCCCTGGCCTCCGTTTGTCAGACAAGAGTGGGTTATGGGACTGTATTTTGATGTCATTCTGACCAGCCCATGTTCACCCACCTACAGATAGCCCAGTAGCGTACCCTATCCAGAGAATCCCAGGTCACAAGCTGCTGTTTTTGGAGCTCACTGCAGCTGCTGCTCCAATGTTACCATCTTGGCTCCGCCTGTCCCTATTTGCTTTTAATGGCTTCTGAAATACTAACTTAATGAAATGGCAATAAGGGCCAAATAATCATCAATGTAGATTTCACCTTAAATTAGAATATTTAAACTGCCAAAAATCTCCAAAAGAACCAATTAAGTGCAAGGCATTAAGAAATATCTAAGTATTTGGCCCAGAACCCAAAATGCGATGTGACTGGGCTTTTCCTGGTCTGACTGTATCAGTCATTTTTAATTTTCAGAGCTTGTTGACTATAATATTACTTCTTATATGTACCTCTGCTTATATCCAGTCCTTGGCACCCAGCCACCTGGAAGAAATAAAGCTAGATTTCTATGTACATTTTGAGAGTGTGCCAGAATTGATAAACAAGAGTCCTTATGAAGCAGTATTCTGTGTAGTGATGGCAGTCAGTATCCACTTCATGCAGTAGTTCGGTAAAATGTCAGAAGTTAGTCGTTATCAGATTTCAACATGGGAAAAGATCTGCTGAAAATAATCTGAAGAATGATGTACCTTTTTTAAATCTCTAAATATTGAATGAGATAAATTTTCTAGCTTCTGTTCTCTGTATGTTATTGAACCAATATCCTATACAACTAAGATGTATCCATTCAATACTCAAAGATGTAATGGGTCTGTAGCAATCAACCTTATAACAGTCACTGCAATGTTTTATTATCCAAATATCATTCAGAGTGATTTTTTTATTAGATTTTTACTTGCAGAAAAAAAATCTATCTTCTGTATTGGGAAAACATAGTGAATGGAATTGTTACGTCTCTCTTATTTTATTTCCTTAAATTTTCCTAATTTGTCTTAACAATTTAAACACCCTTAATAAACTACAGGGTTTGCTAAAAGTAGAAGTACTACGGCTAATGTTCAAAATGATGTAACCAAAGAGAAAACAAGTACTATATAATTGTTAGTGCAATCTTTGCCAATACAAACTGAACTTTTTTTTTCTGCTAGTGACAATCTAATCCAGAAAAAGAAAAAAAAAAGATCATTCTCTGAAATCTTATTATTTAGAAACTACAGTGAATGGAGTTTGAGTAACATGGCAATTTTGATTCCTATTATGTGCCTTGGAGATACCTTACTAAAAACAGGTATCTGATAAAACAAAATGACATATGCAGGATATAACATGTGTTTCATTTTTTAAAAAATTTTAAAAAAATATTTTATTTATTTATTCCCTTTTGTTGCCCTTGTTGTTTTATTGTTGTAGTTATTATTGTTGTTGTCGTCGTTGTTGGATAGGACAGAGAGAAATGGAGAGAGGAGGGGAAGACAGAGAGGGGGAGAGAAAGATAGACGCCTGCAGACCTGCTTCACCGCCTGTGAAGCAACTCCCCTGCAGGTGGGGAGCCGGGGTTCGAACCGGGATCCTTATGCCGGTCCTTGTGCTTTGTGCCACCTGCGCTTAACCCGCTGCGCTACAGCCTGACTCCCCATGTTTCATTTTTATATCTGGTCTGTAACAACTTATTTCAATTGTCCTTTTTAAAAAAACAGACTATATCTTGGTGTTTTCTTTTCAATATAGAACTTTAAATCTGAAAAAGAAAAAAAGAAACATTTAAATTGCTCAGTATTCTTTTATTATAATATTGTTGATAGTGATTGCATATTGAACAGCTGAATGCAAACACAAAATTGTAAGATAAGAAAGAATATAGGGGTTATTACACCATTAATTGGAGCTTATATTTAGTTTGAATAAATTCATTAACATTTCGTGTGCTTCTCAAAAATTTTCTGCATGGTTCAATGATATGTAATTGCTGAGATCATTTTTGTTTTTATTAATTATTACTATTAGCTTACAAAATTATAAGATAACAGGGGCATTATTCCACAACACTAGAGTTTTGTGCCCCCATTTTCTTTACTGGAATTCTCCCAATGTAACAGATATGGGTTCACTATCATATATAAATGATTTTTTCTATGGGCTTGACTTCCATTCTAAATCACACCTACCCCCATCACTACTTCCAAATATATTCTCTCTCTCCCTCTCTCTCTTTGTCTTTCTTTTTCTTTTTTTATTTTTTAAGAAAGGAGACATTAACAAAACCATAGGATAGGAGGGGTACAACTCCACACAATTCCCACCACCCAATCTCCATATCTTATCCCCTCCCCTGATAGCTTTCCCATTCTCTATTCCTCTGGGAGTATGGACCCAGAGTCATTGTGGGTTGCAGAAGGTGGAAGGTCTGACTTCTGTAATTGCTTCCCCGCTGAACATGGGTGTTGACTGGTCAATCTATACTCCTAGTCTGCCTCTCTCTTTCCTAGTAGGGTGGGTCTCTGGGGAAGCGGGGCATATGGAAACTAAATGGATCTCATAATATTGGCTTATTGTTTATAAATCCTAGAACATTGAAGAGTTAATGTAGCCTTAGTACTTTGTCAAATTATATTAGTTTGTGACAAACTGTCTTGATTATATATAGAATTATTTAATGTGTTATCCCCCCCACTTCTGCAGTGTTTTCTGAAAATAGTCCTTGAACAAACTGTGATTTCAGCACATAAGCCTTTAAAGGAAAAGCCATTTTCATGGCTCATTAGTTTAGCAGTGATTCCATAAAAAATGAAATATCACAGATTAAATATTTCATTCATTTATTTTATTACTTTGTTGTTGCTATTGTTAGTGGGACTTCAAAACTATAGGCTGTCTTTTTCATCTAGAAATTCAGAGATAGAATGTCAGAGAGAAAGCCACCACAGCTTTCTTCAGTGTGGTGGGACCTGGATTAGAACCTGGGTCATATACATAGCAAGGTAAGTGCATTATGCAAGTGAGCTAGTAGTTTAAAGTGTGCTGTTAAACACCCAACCAAAAAGATATGTGTACACCTATGTTCATAGCAGCACAATTTGTAATAGCTAAAACCTGGGAACAGCCCAGATGCCCAACAACAGATGAGTGACTGAGAAAGCTGTAGTATATATACACAATGGAATATTACTCAACTATTGAGAACAATGAACCCACCTTCTCTGACCCATCTTGGATGGAACTAGAAGGAATTATGTTAAGTGAGATAAGTCATAAAGACAAAGACAAGTATGAAATGAACCATTCACAAATAGAAGTTGAGAAAGAAGAACAGAAAGGGAAACTCAAAACAGAATCTGACTGAGTTTGGAGTATGGCACCAAAGTGAAAATCTCAAGGGGAGAGATGGGGGATAGATGCTCAGCTTCACCGAGGTAGGGGAGACACACAAAGACCTTTGGTGGTGGAAATGGTGTTAATATACACTCCTATTACCTCAAACTCTCACAAATAACTATTTAATTAATATGAAATGGGAAAACTGACTGAATGTCTCAAAAAATTAATGCATAGATCATAGTTCTGTGTATATATTCCTTCAATCTAAGCACTCAAGACTTCAAATTGGTAGTAAGGCTGAATTTTAACAATGGGCTCAAATTGTTAATACATTTATAATTCTTCTTCTTCTTGCATTTGCCCTTCTTCCGTAGCCAGTCAACAGCGTCAGGTTGAGCCTGATGTAAAGTTTCGAGACCTCCTTTGAATCTGGAGAGGTGGCAGTTGTTGACTATGTGGGTCATAGTGTGTCTGTAGCCGCAGGGGCAGTTTGGGTCGTCTCTGGCTCCCCAGCGATGGAACATAGCAGCGCACCGGCCATGGCCTGTTTGATAGCGATTGAGGAGGGCCCAATCATAACGTGCTAGGTCAAAGCTGGGTTGACGCTTGCAGGGGTCTGTGATGAGGTGTTTGTTCTTTACCTCAGCTGACTGCCAACTCTGTTTCCAAGAGACTGGAACAGAGAAGTTCAGTGTAGGCATAGGGGACCAGATTGGGTGACGAGATGTCAAGCGTTGGACAGAGTGGGCGAAGATATCCGCGTATATTGGCAGGTCCAGTCGAGCGTAGACGTGGGAAATGAACTTAGATGATGCCGCATCCCAATGAATATCTGGCGGGGCGATGTTGCTAAGAACTGGCAGCCATGGAACTGGGGTGGAACGGATGATTCCAGAAATTATCCTCATGGAGGAATATAATTTGGAATCGACCAAGTAGACATGGGGGCTACAGAACCATACTGGGGCACAGTATTCTGCAGTGGAATAGCATAATGCCAGAGATGATGATTGTAGTGTGGTGATGAATGATTGTAGCTCGCGCCCCATGAGGAGCTGGCCAGTCTTGCAATGATGTTATTCCTCGTGCCCACCTTTGCTGCAGTTTTTATGAGATGTTTGTGAAATGACAGAGTGCAATCGAGAGTAACGCCAAGATAGACTGGCTGGGCTTCATGCCGGATTCTTGTATCGCCAAGCTGCACATTAAGCTCACGCGAGGCCGAGGCATGGTGTAGATGGAAAACAGATGATACCGTTTTTGCAATGCTAGGGATTAGTTGCCATTTTTTACAGTAATTAGATATCAGAGACATGTCTTTCGTGAGTGTTTCCTTGAGGATGTCGAACTTGTTTGCCTGAGTTGCACAGCAGATGTCATCGGCGTAGATGAACTTCCTTGAAGAAGTTTCTGGGAGGTCATTGATGTAAATATTAAATAGCGTAGGAGCCAGAACAGAGCCCTGGGGGAGGCCACTTGAGACAGGTCTCCATCTGCTAGACTTGTCACCCAGATGCACCCAGAATCTTCTGTTTTGGAGAAGAAATGATATAGTGTTGGCCACCCATGGAGGCAGGCATCTTGAGATTTTGACTTGGGTTGCATTGGATCGACCTTCCTGTGGTGCATCCCGTGAGTACCCATTCATTGGGGAAACTGAAGATCCTTCCTAGCTGACTGAATCCACATGGATCCCAGTCACTTTCAAAGCCAGCAACAAGCAGCTCCTGACAGCTTTCAAGCTGTTGGTCCTGCTCTTCGAGTCCTCCAACTTAATGTTGAGGGGCTGTCCTTTGCCAAACGCGTTCTTATTGGTCAACTGGTGATACAGCATCAGGCAGATGTTATCTGCCTACAAGAAACACATATAGCAGTAGATGA
Organism: Erinaceus europaeus; assembly: GCF_950295315.1. NCBI lineage: Eukaryota > Metazoa > Chordata > Mammalia > Eulipotyphla > Erinaceidae > Erinaceus > Erinaceus europaeus. The sequence goes on along the minus strand of NC_080166.1, from coordinate 25,420,547 downwards.
AGCTGCTTGATTCACATTTATAATAATGACTTGTTAACCCAATTTCCAAATAATTTTATTATAGCAAAACTAGCTTTTGCCTTCTTAACCCCTAAGACAGCAGGAACCTCCCACTTCCTCTATAAAGCCCAAATTTCCCCCAGCCCTGGAACCTGTGGGATAAGACTCACTTTCCTGCATGCATCTCTCAATTCATACCAACTGATACTGCATCTGCTGATCCCAAACTATTCAATGCAATGAGTACCACCTTGGCATGTTTCACTTCGGACAGTGTAAAGAGAAGTCAGGCATGGAATGTCAACCCTTCAGCTTCATTACTCTGGTGAGAACTTTCCTAGCTCATAGGACTTCTTAATTCCATTTTGGGTGGTACACTTATTAACAAACCCTTAAAACTTAGAAATAGACCAGGTCCGATGAGATAGGGCATATGTATACATGTATCCATAAGTTAGGGTAAAATATATACCTTAAAGCAAAAGCTAGAATAAGAATAGATATCAGTAAATAGAAGTCAAGCATTAAAATAATAATCCAAAAGGAGTAAACAAATAAAAATTGGTGAGAAAAAAGCCAAGCTAAAGAGTTAATATGATAATTGAATTAGCACTTGAACTGGGCTGGACATTATGAGGCTTATTCACATATATTTACATATACTACTATAATCTAATGGTAGATTAAAATATAAAAATAAATAATAAGCCATGAAGTCATTACCTTAGCTCTTATTCCTTATAATTGTGTCATGTTGTCTACATCAGGGTTTCTGTGATAATCTCTCTTTCTCTCTTTCTTTCTTCCTTTCTTTCTTTCTTTTCCATGAGATATTGCATACTTTTTACATTTGGCCCAAGGACTAAAAATTAAATTCATGAATTCAATATTTACCTCCACCATTTCTCATTCTAGACATTAAAAAAATACCTCTACTATTTATCTAGAAATTAGGAAAGCAGGAAAATTTTCTGTTCATAAATGTTTCTTTTTTTCTTGTCCTTTAATATATTTAAAATCACCTGAGATGGTCAATAAACATTTGACAGATATTCCCACCAGTTTTTTTCATTAACACTGATTTAATTGTTCAGATATAATAAGACAGGAAATGTGGTCTTGCATTTAATTCAAGACATTCATCAAACATTCAGCTAATACGTTGTGTAATGAGCCTGATAAGATTGTCTATATATTTTAATGTTTAAAATATATATATAAGATTAGTTTTAAGTTGCATTCATCCTAATGGAAATTTTTCACACAAAGCCAAAATAATTAAAACAGATGTTGGAAAAATTACCTAAGTTGGAGGTGAGAATATTTTGCTGACACCTATTCTGGTGAGATGAGGAAATGTATCCTTGTGTCAATAACTGTGCTGCAAGCCATTAGCCTTCCAAGAAAATGATAAAAAATAGAATCACTACACTTACAATTCATGTTAATGTTGCAGAGCTCTTACAAAGACAAATACTTTCAGAGAGATCCCAATAGTTCCCATCTCCTGATAACCAACCAGAAACTTGTATAATTCGCCCCCTTTAGTAAGGGTACATTTTACAATATTTTTCTGATCTTAGATATCCTTGCAGATGTGATGCAATGTCCATCTTGAGGTTATGTTAACATGTATGAGACTACATGTAACTTCTGACTCATTTCAGAAACATTTATTGCAGAATTAAAGTTCTTGTTGGTGAGAATTATTTGACAAGAAACTACAAGAAATTATTATGAATATTCCTCTAGTATCTGATAGATTCCCTGCCAAGAGTCAGCAAGAAATTGGGTCTGTAGTCATGGTTTCTTGATTTATTGGAGTAATAAGATAACAAATCTGTAATGAGTAAGTCGTTGACTAGATGGTGAATTAATCATTGAAGTAGATGATAGTGTTGTTCGCCTTTTGATGATAGTGTTGTTCGCCTTTTGAGTCAACCTAAAATGTCATGTGATTAACAAATTGTGGCTTCTTTTACAATACTAAGTGCTGGCAACAAAACAATTATCAAAATGTAGAGATGGTAATGGATGTCAACAATTATACCAATGTTTTGATTATAATTTTAATAATTTTTTGAAATCAGTCTGTCAATTAGAAATTTATGCTTTACATTTTTGAGGATCTAGGACCTCATCTGTATGCAAATTCACTGCTTTGAATCAATTATTTCTCATTCAAATAGACAGAGAGAAGCATAGACAACACAGCACCGAAAACACATTCACACTCTAATGGGTAAGAAATTTTCTTTTTTTTAATTTTTTATTTAAGAAAGGATTAATTAACAAAACCATAGGGTAGGAGGGGTACAATTCCACACAATTCCCACCACCCAATCTCCATTTCCCACCCCCTCCCCTGATAGCTTTCCCATTCTCTATCCCTCTGGGAGCATGGACCCAGGGTCGTTGAGGGTTGCAGAAGGTAGAAGGTCTGGCTTCTGTAATTGCTTCCCCGCTGAACATGGGCGTTGACTGGTCGGTCCATACTCCCAGTCTGCCTCTCTCTTTCCTTAGTAGGGTGGGTCTCTGGGGAAGCTAAGCTCCAGAACACATTGGTGGGGTCTTCAGTCTAGGGAAGCCTGGCCGGCATCCTGATGACATATGGAACCTGGTGACTGAAAAGAGAGTTAACATACGAAGCCAAGCAAATTGTTGAGCAATCATGGACCCAAAGCTTGGAATAGTGGAGAGGAAGTGTTAGGGGGGTACTCACTGCAAACTCTAGTGTACTTCTGCTTTCAGGTATATATTTTGCAGTAGATCATGGATACATGTGAACATATGCTCTGTCTCACAGAAACTGGTGTATATCTAGGTTTTGGGACTTTGTTAGAAAGTGAACCACCTGAGATGAAATTAGAGTATACTATGAAAGGAAAGGTCTCACCCGAGTAATGAAGTTGAAACGTTGTCATTCCACACGTGAAGTCTCTGGACACAGTCTGAAGTGAAGCATGTTGAGGTGGCAATCGTTGTGTTGGTTAGGTTGTGATCAGGAGATGCAATATTATTTGATATGGATTGGGAGAGGCATACGGGAAAGTGGGCCCTATCCAAGGGTTCCAGGACTGGGGGAAGTAGAGGCTCTATAGTGGAGATGTGAGGTTCCTGCTGTCTTAGGGTTCAAAAAGACTATCGATAGTTAATGTTATCATCACATTATTTGGTAATTGGGTTAACTTTGAAAAGTCCTTTTGTTATGGTTTGCTGTACAGTATCCAGTATCTTGTATACAGCTGTTCTATTGGTTGCTTCTGATCTACTTGGTCTAGGCTTTTGAGAGAGTCTGCATATCAATTACACAGCCTATATATTGAAAAGATTCAGTTGTGTTTTGAAAAACTTCGAGACATACAATTAATTTTCCCCCTCTCATATTAATTAACTAGTGATTTATATGACTACATTTTACTAGGAGTGTACATAAACACCATAACCATAGGTTTTTCCTTTTCCTTTTTTTTTCTAGATTTGCCCAATTTTCTAAGTAATAAAAGAAAGAAATCTCTTCATTTGCAGTGAGGCCTGACTTTTACACAATCCATGCACATTATGGGAGTAATTGCTACTAATGATAGCTAGAAGAAATTAAATCATAAATATTGTTTAGAAAATTTGCATATACTATAAAATGGAGTAAAATGAAATTAATATGTCAATTTACACTAGCAACTAAAAGTTCCAAGTTTTTGTAAAATCGGGAGCTTTAAGCTATTTTTGTAAAAAGGCTTTTGTAATCAGGAGCTTTAAGCAATTTTATGGTACTATGTATCTAATACACAGTAAATAAAGTGTTAATTAAATAGTATCTACTTTCCCATACAAAATAGAGCTTTTAAAAGTATAGTGAAGCACACAATCCAAGTTCAAGTTCAGACCCCTCCAAAGTAAAGGAACCTTCAGTTTTGTGGTATAGTTCTCTGTGTCTCTGTCTATGTGAAACAATAATGAAATTGGCCTGAAACAATGAAACTCTAGTGAAAAATGGATTGTAGTTTATTAGTATACTTTCAAGCCATAAATTATATAACTTGACTCTAGATGTGGTGAAGAAGTACATTTAAGTGAAAATCAAGTCAGTTCTTAATTCTAGTAAGATAATAAGTCAGAGGGCAGGAAGGAGAAATAGGACAATGTTAGAACAAAGGACTTACAGGACAGAAAAAAAAAGTGACTAAGAAGGAGAGAAACCATTGTACTGGACCTTCTACTAGTGCCTCTGTGGTGCTGGGCTTTGAATCTGGGTCATGAGCATGGGTCAAGGCAGACATCCTATTAGGTCATCTTATATAGCCATCTAATATATACATCATATTTCAAATAAATATACAAGCATATATTATGTTGATTAGTGATATTTTAATTCTTAGTACTGTATACACCAGAGCTGAGTCATGTTCTGACCTGTCTCACAAACATGCCTACATTAAACATTCATTAAGCAATTTATCCAGGCCTGGATCTAGAATTATAAATATTTTAATTGTGACCAGAATATTAACTTAAAGGGTATTTCTAACATTTTAATATAGATATTAATATAAATTTTTGGTTGTTATATGGAATTAAACAATCATAGAACAGCATATTCTTTTTTTCCCTTACTCTTAGTGAAGTTTATTCTTCAAAACAGTAGATGCAAAACCAAATAAAGCAAGTTAACAATGCTCTTTTTAAAAGTTGTTACAACCTAACCTCTCCCAAGCCCTACCACACCAGGGAAAGACAGAAACAGGATGGAGGTATGGATCTAACTGCCAGTGTCCATGTCCAGTGGAGAAGCAATTACAGAAGCCAGACCTTCTTCATTCTGCACCCCTTAAGGAATTTTGGTTCATACTCCCAGAGGAGTAGACAATAGGGCAGAAAACCAGAGGGGTCTTCCTCATCAGGAATCTTGCCTTTTTTTTTAAAAAAAATTATTTATAAAAAGGAAACACTGAGTCAGAAAGATAAAGACAAGTATGGGATGATCCCACTCATAAACAGAAGTTGAGAAAGAAGAACAGAGAGGCAAACTCAAAGCAGGATTTGACTGATATTGAGTAGCCACCAAAGTAAAAAGCCTGGGCTGAGGGTGAGGGGGGATGTTTGGTTTCATGGGGTGTGGGGGTGGGGGTGGAGGATGGGATGGGACACAGTCTTCTGGTGGTGGGAATGGTGTTTATGTACACTCCTATTAATTTGTAGTCATATAAATTACTATTATGAGAACTAATATGAGAAGGGAAAATTGATTGAATGTCTCAAACTTTTTAATGCACAGACCAGAGGCAGATTCTTTGATATGTTGACTCTCTTAAAAGCTTAGACCAGAGATAACAAATGCAATAATTGGCACAGCTATATACAAATAATGTCAAAGGACATAAATTATGGCGATGTTATGTATGATATAGCAAATCCTAACAAAGGGACTTGTCAAAGTTAACTCAATTGCCAAATAATGTGATTATAGCAATAACTATCTATTGCCTTCTTAAACCCTCAGACAGCAGGAACCTCCCACTTCCTCTATAGAGCCTATATTTCCCCCAGTCATGGAACATCTAAGGTGGGGGCTCACTTTCCTGCATGCTTCTCTCAATTCATACCAAATGATATTGTATCTGCTGTCCCAACCTAATCAACACAATGAGTACCACCTAGGTATGCTTCACCTCAGACTGTGTCCAGAGACGTCAGGCAAGGAATGTCAGTCCTTAAGCCTCATTACTTGGATGAGACCTTTCCTTTCATAGGATTCTCTAATTCCATTCCAGGTGGTTCACTTCCTAACAAAGTCCCAAAACCTAGATATAGACAAGGTCCCATGAGATAGGGCATATGTTCACAAGTATCCATAAATTAGGGGAAAAATATATACCTGAAAGTAAAAGTACACAATAGTCTAAGGTGAGTCAGTATGAAGTTCATAATGAAATAGTTTCTACTTAGACTTAGATACCCTCTTCACCTATTTCCTTTTATACTTCCCTCACTCATCCCCTAGCTATCCTTATCAAAGCAAGGGCTGCAAAAGCTGAATAAGAGCAAGAGACTAGGAGAAAGTTTGGGAGTATGGATCAACCTGCCAGAACCCATATTCAGTGGGGAAGCAATTACAGAAGCCAGACCTTCCACCTTCTGCACCCCATAATGACTCGGGGTCCATACTCAATAAGGAAGAGGAAAGCTGTCAGGGGAGGGGATGGGATATGGAGTTCTGGTGGTGGGAATCATATGGAGTTGTACCCCTTTTATTCTATGGTTTTTGTCAGTGTTTCCTTTTTTTAGATTTTTTAAAAAAATTTATTTTACTTATAAAAGGAAACACTGACAAAACCATAGGATAAGAGGGGTACAACTCCACACAGTTCCCACCACCAGAACTCTGTATGCCATCCCCCCCCCCATACCTTTCCTATTCTTTAACCCTCTAGGGACCCTTGTGGGGCGGGTTCTAGGGAAGCAGGGCTCCAGGACACATTAGTAGGGTCATTTGTCCAAGGAAGTCTAGTTGGCATCATGTTAGCATCTGGAACCTGGTGGCTAGAAAAAAGCATTGATATATAGAGCCAAAAACAATTGTTGACTAATCATGAACCTGAAGGCTGGAAAAGATCATATGAAGAGTTGGGGGCGGGGGGTTGTCTCCGTTCTGTTGATAGTTAGTAGGCATATTTTAGTTATATTCCGAAGGGCCCAACTATACTAGTTTTTTTTTTTTTTCCTGAGCCTGAAATCCAATAAGCAGATGAATCCAAGCTGTCTGGGGAGAAGATGTCATGGAACGTTCCAAGCTGTCCCAATTTCAGGACCCATCTTCCTCAGGTGGAACATAGATTATGTTGTCCATCCTCCCTTCAGAGGATGGAACATTCTCTACCATTGTTGATCCTATGTTGAAGTCAAGGTCTTATGGGGGCCAACAAAGGGGTCTATTGTGCTGTTTCTGATAGAGATGTCCAGTAACAATGTTGAGAGGGAACTATTTGAGATCTAGGCCCATCATGTCTTTTTGGGAATCTCAGGATGCCCCAACTAGGGCCCCAGCTGATGGGGTGGCCTGATAGTGACTAAAGATTCATCCTTAAAGTATACCAGTCTCTTGCCCTTATTCAGCTTGTACAGCCCTTACTTTGATAAGGCTAGCTTTGGAATGAGTGTGGGAAATACCTTGTTTTTATACTACCATTGAAAGTGAAGCAAATCTGGAAAACATCATAGGAAGCCAGACACAGTTTTGCTTATCTGAGAGAGAAGAGGGGGAAAAAAAATTGGTATTAGTAATAGGTGTTAGGTGACCTAGAAAGGAAGTGAAGGCAGGACTGTTTGTAAAGATTGAGGAAAATACATATAATATTTATCAGTCCATATCAGTGACCTTGGGGGAAATACTGCAGTTTCCACTAGAGGTGATGAAGCACAGAACTCCTATAGTGGATGCTGTATGGGATTATACCTCCATTATCTTATAGGTTTAAAGCTAATAAATTTTAATGTTATAATAAATATTAAATCACTAATAAAATAATTAAAAATATGTTGACACATGCATTGTTAAAATATCAACTGCTAATCATAGAACTTGAACATTTTTCTTTTTTAAACTTTTTTATTGAGGGGGTTATTGCATTATAGTTTATTCATTGTCCCATTCATATGATTTCATAAACATTTCATATAAATGAATTTGAACTGGTTTGTTTTTTAAAGAAGCTCATAGATATATAGGAGACATTGGAAATATAGTTTCTTGGCATTACCTTTAATTCATTTTTTTTTTATCAGAGCGTTGCTCAACTCGGCTTATGAAGGTGTGTTCTAGAACACTTTTTAATCCTGGTGGACTCATAGGAAAAAGAAAAAGAGGAGAGACATCATAGCATGGAGCTTCATAACACCTCCCCTTGTGCTTCTGGGATTTGTTTCTGGGTTGATACATGGAAGAGCACACAGTCTATCCAGTGAATATATATGGGCAAAGCTATTAATGGAAAATCGATTAATGCTTTTAATATGGAAAGCTATTAATGCTGTGAAGGAAAATTTGTTTTTAAAAAATTTTATTTTCTTTAATTATTGGATAGAGATAGCCAGAATTTGAGAGGGAATGGGGTGGTAGAAAGAGAAAGAGAGACACCTGAAACACTGCTTCACCACCTGCCAAGTTTTCTTTCTTAAACCTGAGTCTTAGTGCACTGTAACATGTACATTTCAACCAGGTGTGCCACCAGCCAGCCCTGGAAATATGTATTTCTATAGGTGTGTGTGTGTGTGTGTGTGTGTTTATAAGAGTGTGTCTATGTACATATTTTGAGTGAAGAGTGTGAAAATTGAAAAAAAAGTAGAAATAAAGAAAAAAAAAACAAAAGTATTAGCCCAATAACTTGTTACTTTTTATTTTGAATTCTAATTGTTAGAGTGATTAAGCAGAAAGTCCAGATCATCTTTCTTTTTTTATTTTTTTATATTATCTTTATTTGTTTATTGGCTAGAGACAGCCAGAAATCGAGAGAGAAGGGGAAGATAGAGAGGGAAAGAGAAAGAGAGAGAGAGAGAGAGAGAGAGACCTGCAACCCTGCTTCACCACTCATGAAGCTTTCCCAATGCAGATGGGGACCATGGGCTTCAAACCTGGACTCTTTCGCACTGTAACATGTGAGTTCAACCAGATGTGCCACCACCTGGCCCTCAGATAATCTTTCTTAAAGGTGAAACTGAAGAAATAAGGAGAATGATACAAAGTGATCCATAGAATAGCTCTGGTTTATTGCAGCCCAATCAAAGATTTTAATGGAGGTAGGAGGTTGAAAAGGCATTGGTCCATACAATTGTTTTTCCCCCTCTCATATTAATCAACTACTGATTTATATGTCTACATTTTGCTAGGAGTGTACATAAACACCATTCCCACCACCAAAGGACTGTGACCCATCCCTTCCACCTACTCCCACCCCCCACTGGCCCAGGAAGCTGCATGTCTACCCCTCACCACAGGGTTTTTACTTTGGTGCCCTACTTACAATTTGATCAGGTCCTGCTTTTAGTTTCCCTTTCAGATCTTCTTCCTCAACTTCTGTTGATGAGTGGGATCATCCCATACTCATCTTTATCTTTCTGACTTAGTTCACTTAACATAATTCCTTCCAGCTCTGTCCAAGATGGGTCAGAGAAGGTGGGTTCATTGTTCTTGATAGCTGTATAGTATTCCATTGTGTATATATACCACAGCTTTCTCAGCCATTCATCTGTTGTTGGGCACCTGGGTTGCTTCCAGATTTAGCTATTATGAATTGTGCTGCTATGAACATAGGAGTTCATCTTTTTAATATATAGGCTGTGTATTTGATATGCGGGCTCTCTCAAAAGCCTAGACCAAGTAGATTAGAAGCATCCAATAGCACAGCTATATACAAGATACTGGATACTGTACAGCAAACCATAACAAAAGGATTTTTCAAAGTTAACCCAATTACCAAATAATGTGATGATAACATTAACTATCGATTGTCTTTTTGAACCCTAAGATAGCAGGAACCTCACATCTCCACTATAGAGCCCCTACTTCCCCCAGTCCTGGAACCCTTGGATAGGGCCCACTTTCCCGTATGCCTCTCCCAATCCATACCAAATAATAATGCATCTGCCGATCACAACCTAACCAACACAACGATTGCCACCTCAACATGCTTCACCTCAGACTGTGTCTGAGACTTCACGAGTGGAATGACAACCCTTCAGCTTCATTACTCTGGTGAGACCTTTCATTTTATAGTACATTCTATTTTCATCTCAGGTGGTTCACTTTCTAACAAAGTCCCATAACCTAGATATACACCAGTTTCTGTGAGAGAGAGCTTATGTTCACACGTATCCATAAACTACTGCAAAATATATACCTGAAAGCAGAAGTACACTAGAGTTTGCAGTGAGTACCCCCCTAACACTTCCTCTCCACTATTCCAAGCTTTGGGTCCATGATTGCTCAACAATTTGTTTGGCTTCATATGTTAACTCTCTTTTCAATCACCAGGTTCCAGATGCCACCAGGATGCTGGCCAGGCTTCCCTGGATTGAAGACCCCACCAATGTGTCCTGAAGCTCAGCTTCCCCAGAGACACACCCTACTAGGGAAAGAGAGAGGCAGACTGGGAGTATGGATCGACCAGTCAACGCCCATGTTCAGCGGGTGGGGAAGCAATTACAGAAGCCAGACCTTCTACCTTCTGCAACCCTCAATGCCCCTGGGTCCATGCTCCCAGAGGGATAGAGAATGGGAAAGCTATCAGGGGAGGGGGTGGATTATGGAGATTGGGTGGTGGGAATTGTGTGGAGTTGTACCCCTCCTGCCTTATGGTCTTGTTAATTAATCCTTTCTTAAATAAAAAAAAAAAAAAAGAAAAGGCATTGGTATCCCACTGCACAATGGTGGTAGAAGAGGTAATTAGTGATTGTTGGGGTGTGCACATCTTATAGGGAGATTAAATATATATATATATATATACATGTGACAACTGTCCTGTAAATAATTATTTCCTCCTCTAAAATGATGTTTTAAAAATTTGTGTTTTAAAAATTTGAACCAAGAATCCATGCTTCTGGTGATCATTGTCTCCTTCTTTCCTCCCTTCCTCCCTTCCTTCCTCCCTCCCTTCCTTCCTTCCTTCCTTCCTTCCTTCCTTCCTTCTTCCCTCCTTCCCATCTTCCTTCCTTCCCCTCTCTCTCTCTCTCTCTGTCTCTCTCTGTTTTATTTGATAAGAGATAATCTAGAGGGAAGGAGAAGACAGAGAGGAAGAAAAACGCCTGCAGAAATGCTTCATGGCTTACGAAGTGTCCCCCCTATAGGTGGGGAGCAGTGGGGTTCAATCTTGGTCCTTACTCATGTGCTTTCAACCAGGTGCACCACTGCCTGGATCTCTGCCAGAGTAGTGATGGAAAAAAAAAAATTAGCGTGGTCAGGGAGGTGGTGCAGTGATAAGGCTTTGGACGCATGAGGTCCTGAGATCGATCCCTGGCAGCATATGTGCCAGAGTGATGTCTGGTTCTCTCTCTCCTCCTATCTTTCTCATAAATAAATAAAATCTTTAAAAAAAAAAAAGCAAGTTAGCTTTAAAAAAATGAGCTACGTAAAGAGGATTACAAAAGTCAGTGTCATTATCCCTCAGGATGGAGTAAGTGACATGGAAGTTATGATTGCATTATTCCACTGGTGGCACATGTTACCATGCACAAGGACCCAGGTTCAAGGACTTGCTCCCCACTAGCAGAAAACAAGCTTTAAGAGCAGCGAAGCAAGTACTATAGGGGACTCTATCTCTCTCTCTCTTCCTCTCTCTTCCTCTCCCCTCTCTAGTTCTTTCTATCCTATGAAATAAAAAAATGTTAGTTTCCAGGAGCAGTAGATTTATGGTGCAGGCACCTAGCCTCAGAGATAATCCTGGTGGCAAAATATATCATTTAAATATAATTATACATTATGTTTAATTATTATTATAAATGATTACATATAAGTTAAGATGAGTCAGAAAAACAACCTTCTGCTGAAAAGGTAAATTTTTAATAATTAACATAATGAGCATAGAGTATGATTTATAAAAAATAAATTTCCTAAGAAATAAAATAATTTATAACCTCCTTTTTAAAAGAATGCTGTAATAGCTGTGCTGCCAATCACGTTTGATGTCCTGCTGAAAAAAATTGTGAAAAGTAGCAGACCCTCTTTTCCCAAGAACTATTAGATTGGAAAGCTTTTAAAATCCAAACCCACAACTTACACTTTGAACTGCATTCCTTCTTTCGTTTTCATCAAGTGTTGTAACAGCATTTCATTGTTTATAATTTATTGAGACTTTAAGTCGAAGAATTTTCCCCATGTTATATTTCTGGCTCCTTGGGAGAAATTGCAAAAAACATTTACTCTTCTGTGTACTTCAACCATAGGATTTGTTGGGAGGAAGGATATTTTTCTGTCTCTTCCAAGCACTTGGTTTAATTTATATTAGTAGAAAAGTTTCCACTTTGTATAATATTTCAGTCAAAAGTATCAAACTTGTATTTCATTGCCATGCACTTCCTGTCAACTATTTTCCATTTTATTTCATACTAATATTTTATACAGTATCACTGTGTTTTCTAAATCCATAGAAACCATATATACATATCAGTAGATGTGTATAATCTTTTTATTTTACTTTTGAACTCAGAAAATATGAATTGAGTATGTATTTCAGGAATCACATTCATTGAAACAGTTTAGATATCTCTAATGTGAAAAGAAGTGAGTCAGTTAAATACATAGGTGAATATGTGTGTGTGTTGATTAGTTTTAAATAACTAGAATATAATTTATGCTACAGGTTAATATAGTACCATTTTTCTGTTTTTAATAAGATAGTGTGATAGTGGTTATTATTAACTCAAAATATAATCTATATTTCATATTTATATATTTTTCTTGCTTTCATCTAATTCAAGACTTTCCAGTGAAATACTTAAAATTCTAAACTGAGGTAGTATGCACACATTAAGCACATATTCTTTACATTAATGATGAAATACTACTTTCTCTTGATCGTCAACATTTTTAAACAATGGCTTTTAAAAGTAAAGAAGAATAGTATGATGAAACACAAAATCTTAAAACTTATGATCTATTCCTCAGGATGTATGTATGTGTGTGTTTCATAGATCAGGAGCAGGCCTTTTGGTTGGCTTTAAGTCCTAGATCTTATATATGGAACTGCTCATTAATCATAGGTGTGGAGGAGAAGACAGATGATGATGTATCAAATAAGTGTCCCTTGGGGCTGACCAATTTGTTCTAACAGTTTAATTGATTCTTAGACCTGCTATAGCCTAATTTCATACATGTGGTTTCCAGATGATTGTGGAGTACAGTAGCACAACCCAATTTTATGAATCACTGGATCAGATAATTTTCAATTCATTAAGAAGAGCTGACAAAATACCTGCCTTCTTAGTTCCTCAACGTCTCATGTTCATACTGAGAACACGATGTGAAGTCATACTTCTTCCAGATGAGGCTAGACTATGACATAACTAGAACTCTTATACTGGACCTAAGACTATCATAAACTCAGAACAAGTGACTATGAAATGTTGGAGGATCTAACTGGTGTTGTGACTTTCATGGTTATGATTATCTTTCAAAACTGTTAGCCTTTTGCTCTGTAAGTGGTTCAAAGCAATACACACATGATAAAAATTTACCTTTATAAATCTAGAAACTTGGTAATTACTGAGGTTCCTTCTGAGCTGTTGATTCTCTAAGTTTTCTCTGGGATTTTCCCACCTTTTGGGTTACATATTGTGTTAATTTTACAGAAACATTTCCTTTTCCTTGTTTGTAAGCACAAATCACCATGATATTACCAACTGAATAAAGCAACATGCTATTCTGTGCAGTAAAAGCTGATTTTGTTTATGACCAAGAACTGTAAAATTGTAATGGCCCAGAGCTGAGATTTTAAAGCTATAGTGATAACTTTATAATAATAAAAATTCATGTCTTGCTATTTTTTCAATTTGATTAAGGGGATAAATTCAAATATATATATATATATATATATATATATATATATATATATATCAGACTCAAAGGTGCATTTGATTGGGTTTAGTGAAGAAATAAAGCATAGCAAGTAGAACTGATGCCAACATAGGATAAAAATAACAATACACATATTTATCAAATTATGTTTTCCTTTAGTCATCAAATAGGAACATTTAGATAAAATATATAAAAACACTTCTATATCTTTCATGTCTTTAAATTGGGAATGCTATTTACAGTCTGCCAGCTATGGTATACTGCATTTGGTTTATTATTTTGTTAGGGAATGAAATTCCTAAGAAATTTTACTTTTCCCTTTTTATTGTAATAACCCACCCATCTATGGTACAGAACCCTAATATAAGCTCTTCTAGCTATTTCCAAAATATGTGTTTAGGAACAGGAAAATAATATAATGCATATTTGTTGACAAATGGATAGATTCAGGCAAGCCTCCTCATTTTCAATTTGATCACTTGTCTGAAATTTTCCTCTCAGTCTCAGATTCACTCATCAACACATGTGCTCATAACTGATGAAGTTTCTACAATTGTCTGTCTTTTACAAGGATCACAGTGCTAAATTTTCTCTGTAGAGGGTAGTTGAGGGATAATTCCTGTGGACAAAACTGTAAAAAGCTTTGAGATATAATAAATTCTCTCTTTCCAAGTGGCAATCTCTTTATATTGCAAAAATAAATTCTGCAACTATCTCTATTATAAATTAGATTTGAATCTAGTTTCCTATTATCTAATATGGCTAACTGCTAAACCATGTCCATGGCAGGAATCAATTCAGTCAGTCCAAGAGTTCTTTCTTTTTTGCCTCCAGGGTTATCACTGGGGCTTGCTGCCTGCACTACAAATCCACCACTCATGGAGGCTGTTTTTTTCCATTTTGCTGCTCTCCTTTATGGTTAAGAAGTGGCTCGCTTCATTCCTGTCCCACATCTTGGAATCTGAGTCTATGCCCAAAATTTGGCATCATGCGAAGATAATAGCGGTTTTGAAACCAAAGAAAGACCCAACACTGGCCGCCAGCTATAGACCAATTTCTCTCCTCTCCATGTGTTACAAACTCCTTGAGAGGCTGCTTCTGTCACGTGTTTCTCATCTTACAGAGAAATTCCTATCACCCGCCCAAGCTGGTTTCCGCCCAGGAAGATCTACCTGCGAACAAGCCCTGGCCCTCTCAACTTACATTGAAAATGGATTCCAGAAGAATTTAAAGACGGGTGCTGTCTTTGATGATCTCACAGCAGCCTATGACAAGGTCTGGCACCGTGGTCTCCTAGTCAAGATCTCAAGATGCCTGCCTCCATGGGTGGCCAACACTATATCATTTCTTCTCCAAAACAGAAGATTCTGGGTGCATCTGGGTGACAAGTCTAGCAGATGGAGACCTGTCTCAAGTGGCCTCCCCCAGGGCTCTGTTCTGGCTCCTACGCTATTTAATATTTACATCAATGACCTCCCAGAAACTTCTTCAAGGAAGTTCATCTATGCTGATGACATCTGCTGTGCAACTCAGGCATCCAAGTTCGACATCCTCGAGGAAACACTCACGAAAGACATGTCTCTGATATCTAATTACTGTAAAAAATGGCAACTAATCCCTAGCACTGCAAAAATGGTATCATCTGTTTTCCATCTACACCATGCCTCGGCCTTGCGTGAGCTTAATGTGCAGCTTGGCGATACGAGAATCCGGCACGAAGCCCAGCCAGTCTATCTTGGCGTTACTCTCGATCGCACTCTGTCATTTCACGAACATCTCATAAAAACTGCAGCAAAGGTGGGCGCGAGGAATAACATCATTGCAAGACTGGCCAGCTCCTCATGGGGCGCGAGCGCTTCCACACTACAATCATCATCTCTGGCATTATGCTATTCCACTGCAGAATACTGTGCCCCAGTATGGTTCCGTAGCCCCCATGTCCACTTGGTCGATTCCAAATTATATTCCTCCATGAGGATAATTTCTGGAACCATCCGTTCCACCCCGGTGGTTCCATGGCTGCCAGTTCTTAGCAACATCGCCCCGCCAGATATTCGTCGGGATGCGGCATCATCTAAGTTCATTTCCCATGTCTACGCTCCACCGGACCTGCCAATATACGCGGATATCTTCGCCCACCCTGTCCAACGCTTGACGTCTCGTCACCCAATCTGGTCCCCTATGCCTACACTGAACTTCTCTGTTCCAGTCTCTTGGAAACAGAGTTGGCAGTCAGCTGAGGTAAAGAACAAACACCTCATCACAGACCCCTGCAAGCATCAACCCGGCTTTGACCTAGCACGTTATGATTGGGCCCTCCTCAATCGCTATCGAACAGGCCATGGCCGGTGCGCCGCTATGTTCCATTGCTGGGGAGCCAGAGATGACCCAAACTGCCCCTGTGGCTACAGACAGACTATGACCCACATAGTCAACAACTGCCACCTCTCCAGATTCAAAGGAGGTCTCAAAACTTTACATCAGGCTCAACCTGACACTGTTGACTGGCACTGTTGAAGGGCAAACGCTAGAAGAAGATGGTTGCTGTTGTTATTATTGTTGTTGGATAGGACAGAGAGAAATTGAGAGAGATGGGGAAGACAGATGAGGGGAGAGAAAGACACCTGCAGACCTACTTTACCACCTTTGAAGCAACATTTCTACAGGTCGGGATCCAGGGCTCGAACTGGAATCCCTGTGCCAGTCCTTGAGCTTAGCGCCATGTGCACTTAACCTGCTGTGCCACTACCCTGCTCCCAGTCCAAGAGTTCTTGTAAACTAAACTAAGACACAAAATATTACCTTTCTCCATCAGATGACTATTTTGAATTTGTACTCACAGTTATTCCTTAGGTTTTTCAAACATAATAAGTAAAAAAAAAAGTATAGTTCTTTTAATAGTTGTTTTATCTCCCCCACCAATGTTTATTTCCTCTCCTTGAATAAATTAACTGTTTCCCTCTAGCTATCCAGATCCAAATGGATCTAGATGCTATAAAAGATAAAGATATAAAGAAATAAATTGTTGCAACAATATTAAGGATATGGAGGGAGGGATGTGAGGCTGGGGAGAGGCGTTAGTGGGCACTAAGGACACAATACGCAATGGGAGAGGAAAATCAGAGTTGCCTGGTGGTGGGAGCAGTGTCCAGACAGTTATCATGGAGGTATTAGAATAATTAGGAAACCAATTATTATTTCCCTAATAAGAATTTGTATATAAAAATAAATTAGGAATAAATCATTTTCCTAGTAAAAAAAGTAAATATCAAATAGGCATCTGTATGCTCTACTTGAAACTTCACAGATTTTAGATATAAGTCTCAGGAAATAAGAGGTTGATGTTAACTGTGTTGATATAGCAGGAAGGATAACTTAACATGATATTGGTGGAGTCATTAAAATTCCAACAGTTGCCCACAATTCAGTTCTCAATTATATAAGCTTATTTAAATGAACTTTAAGATTATGAATCCTTGGGGCCAGGTGGTGGCACACCTGGTTAAAGGCATATATTACAATACTGATGGACCCAGGTTCGAGCCCCCAGTCTCCACCTGCAGGGGGAAAGCTTTGTGAGTAGTGAAGCACTGTTGCAGGTGTCTCTCTGTCTCTCCCCTTCTGTCATTCCCTCCTTCTTGATATCTGGCTGTCTCTACCCACTAAATGAAGATAATACAAAAATTTTTTAAAAGATTGTGAATTCTACTTATTTCATAATTCTTTGTACTGTAGTCATACATTTTCAATGAAATGGGATATATTAATGTTGGAAAAAGACGATTATGGCAAAACAGTCATAACTATTTTTTGTCTTCCTTGAACTGAGACTTAATATTATCTTTTGTTCATTTATTTCTGTGAGCTTTTAAATGGAATTGGTAGTTGTCAGCACCCCACAGTCATTTTATCAATATTTGCAACATTTCATTCTGTGATTGGTACAACCTTGCCTGCCTCCTAGGCCCTTGCCTTTCGTAAGAACTTAATTCCAGGACCTGTGGTGACCCACACAGCAGAGTACAGAAGTTTGCATATGTGGGGACTTAGATTTGATACTTTGCACCAACACAGGGAAATGCCTGCAGTGGAGTGATGCTGTAGAATCTTTCCTTTGTCCTGTGACTCTCTCCCTCTTTATCTCTGTTTGTATTTTACCCTCTAACCAAAACATGTATGACCCCCAGCAGCACTGGAGTGGGTAGGTATCAAGCCCCAGTGACAACTCTGGTGGCAAAGATAAATACATTAAGTAAATAAATAAGTAACTTAATTAAAACCAAAGATTAGTTGTGGTTGAAATGAATTTTTTTTTGAAATTTTATTCTTTTTTACTATACAGACCAATCTGCCACTGATGGTATCTGCTGGTTTATTTATGGGTAGAAGAAGCTTAGCCAGATGCCAGGACCCTGAGATCTGATGCTCTAAGAGTTGAGAACCCCGAGAAAAAATAACTTCAGTCACTTAATAGTTTATCTCAAGAGTCTGGAGGGACAGTAGCTAGACACCTTGAGATGGAAGAAAGTCAGGTGTGCCAGTGATCAGAACTCTAGGAAACGTATTTATTGGTCAAGACATTAAAAAGAACAGGAAGATCAAAGATGTTTTTAGGTAAACACAGAAAGGGTAATTGTCAAAGCACAAATTACTTTCAAGGTAGGGGAGATATCAGGAGTATGTTAAACCTTGGTTACAACAGTCTTTATCTGAATATCATTAGTCATGTGCAATTATCTGATACCTCAAAAAATATTCAGGTCATTCTACTGTGTATAACCCCCAAACCTTCCAGGGAAGTAGCCAGAGGCTGGAGTAATGAATATGCATTTTGCATAATCTCAAGACCTGTGGGCTGCCATTATATCTCTCTGACACTGTTCATGCTTCAGCTTTAAGGAGTAAACTGGGACAAAAAAGAGCCCAAAACTTTACTTACTGGGAACCTGTTAATACTTAACCAGGCATATACTATAAACATGGAGGCTTTAGGTAAAAATCAATAAAATTTCTACTAACAAAAAATATCAAGAAATATAAGATCAGAAAGCTGCTTCAACAATAGGTTATTACTAACTCAAAATCAAACTAAGTCACACATGATGCTGCAAGTTTTTATATATGATATTCTGCTCTGTAAAAAATCTTTCAAACACCTAATATTCTGTCAAACAAGATTCAGATGAGAGAACAAGCAATGCATCTCATATATTTCAATAAAAATTGGGGAGACAATTGTACCTATATGTCAACAACTGTACTATAAACATTAACAGTCCAATAGAGTGGATAACAAATAATATTTTCAGGAGAGACCAGCAGTTCCCTTCCATTTATAATGTCCTATTTGTTTTCTTATCTAGATATTTATTTTATTTATTACCTTTGGAGGACAGATAGTACCTCATGAGACAGACAATAGGAGAGACAGACAATTGAAAGTAATCCTGTGGTCCAAGCAGTTAAAGAGATAGAACCAAGTCTTACCCATGAGTCCTGTACTCCACTGTTGAGAAATTTCCTCAGCCTTTCTATTTGAGTTTTGTATTATTGTATAATGCTGAGAATTGAACTCAAAACCTCATACAAGTAAGAGATGCATTCTGCTACTGAGGAATATCATTATACCTGTACTATGCACTTCAAATGAGACAGAATTAATAGAGGGCTTTGATGGGCAAAAGATATTAGGAATATTTATTATATAACTTCTAGATTTTAGATATTATTTATTATTATTATTATTATTATTATTTTCCTCTAAGGTTATTTCTGGGGCTTGTTGCCTGCACCATGAATTCATAGCTCCTGGAGGCTATTTTTTCCCCTTTTGTTGCTCTTGTTGTTTTATCATTGTTGTGGTTATTATTACTGTTGCTATTGATATCATAGTTGGATAGGACAGAGAGAAATATAGAGAGGAGGGGAAGATAGAGAGGGGAAGAGAAAGATAAGACACCTGAAGACCACCCCCTGCAGGTGGAGAGCCTGGCTCAAGCCGGAATCCTTACACAGGTCTTTGCACTTTTCCCCATATGCGCGTAACCTGCTGCTCTACCACCCAACCCTCCCACCTTTTTTTCTTTTTCTTTTTCTTTTTTACTTAAATTCACATTAACACAATTTTATTGAGTATCTCAGAGCTATAGCACGCATGGAAGATCATTTACTAATTGTATATGATACATTAAAAGAGAAGACCTGAAGTATGTCATAACCAATGCAGGCCATAAACAGTCATCCTTTGTGGATGTTGTCACACAGCGAAAGGGTCTGTCATGAAACTCTCCAGACCTAACAGGTTAAGTTTCTAATAAGACTCACAACTTATTTCATGTCAAGAGATATCAATGAACACAAACTGAATCTTGAAATAATGCATTATAAATATGGCACAGGGCAGAGATGGTTCATTTTTGAATAGTTTTGATTCTTAAACCTGAGAAACTGTAAATGTGTAGCCACCGGCTCTCGTAAAGTTAAAGGATAAAAAATACGGAGACTTTCTGTGACAAGGAACAATATTTGAAAGTAACAAAAGAACTATTTAATATATGACCTTTAAGTTACCCTTATAGAATAGGAATATACAAAGGAGACCCACCATGCCCCACCCAGCTCTGCCCTGACCTTCAGAGTTTAGGAAACTGACTTTGTTCTTGAACTAAGAGATATATCCCAGGTGTCACTCACTCCAGGAAGGAGAAACGTGAGGATGAGGCAGGGGGACTTGCACTGGCCATGGCAGCAGTATCAGTACCAGCAGCATTTCTTTTTTTTTATTTAATTAATTTATTTAAGAAAGGAGACATTAACAAAACCGTTGGATAGGAGGCTTACAACTCCACACAATTCCCACCACCCGATCTCCATATCCTATCCCCACCCCTGATAGCTCTCCCTATCTCTATCCCTCTGGGAGCATGGACCCAGGGTTGTTGTGGGTTGCTGAGGTGGGAAGTCTGGCTTCTGAAATTGCTTCCCTGCTGAACATGGGTGTTGATGGGTCTATCCATACTCCCAGTCTGCCTCTCTCTTTCCCTAGTAGGGTGAGTCTCTGGGGGAAATTGTAGTCATATAAATCACTATTTAATTAATATGAGAGGGGGAAAAATTGATTATATGTCTAACAAAGGGACTTTTCAAAGTTAACCCAATTACCAAATAATGTGATGATAACAGTAACTATCCATTGTCTTCTTGAACCCGAAGACAGCAGGAACCTCACATTTCCACTATAGAGCTTAAACTTCCCCCAGTCCTGGGACCCCAATGTAGGGCCCACTTTCCCATATGCTTCTCCCAATTCTTATCAAATAATATTGCATCTGCTGATTGCAACCTAATCAATGCAACGAGTGCCACCCCAGCATGCTTCACCAGAGACTTCAGGTGTGGAATGACAACCCTTCAGCTTCATCACTCAGGTGAGACCTTTCCTTTCATAGTATTCTCTAATTACATCCCAGGTGGTTCACTTCCTAACAAAGTCCCAAAACCTAGATATAGACCAGGTTTCAGGAGACAGAGCATATGATCACATGTATCCATAAACTAGGGCAAATATATACCTGAAAGCAGAAGTACACTAGAGTTTGCAGTGAGTACCCCCCTAACACTTCCTCTACACTATTCCAAGCTTTGGGTCCATGATTGCTCAACAATTTGTTTGGCTTTGTATGTTAACTCTCTTTTCAGCCACCATGTTCCAGATGCCATCAGGATGCCGGCCAGGCTTCCCTGGACTGAAGTCCCCACGGGCAGCATTTCTGACCTGGGCTCTATCCTGATCATCTCTCAAAGCTTCCTCATCTTAGATTTTGACATTGAAGGAATCACAGGAAAATGATGAACTAATGTCTGTTGCTTTCAGTAAAGAAGGTCATTATTATCAAGATCCATAAAAACACTGGCAAACCCCCAATGATTGCTTTATTGTAAAGCAAGTACAACTGCCCCTTCCACTCACTTTAAAATTGTTACGACTATATCACATTTACAAAAAAAAATATTTTGAAGAAGCTTTTAAGGAAATCTAAGGGATTTAAAACTTTGCTTTATAGGTATAAAGACAGAACAACTATTGGTTGTTATAAGCAGATGATGTTTCACTGGGATACTACAACCAAATATCATTGTCAGGAGCTTTATAAACAGTATAAATATATTTATCACAGTCCTGGAGACTGAGAAATGCAAGATCAGGAGAATAGCACATTCAATATTTAGTGAGTGACTATTCCAATGTCTCTTTTATAAGGGCACTAACTCCACTCATGAGGATGCTTTCCTTAGTACTTAGACGTTTTCCCAAAACCCCACCTTTGTATCATATTGGGGATTAGGACTCTCTTTCTCTTTCTCTATTTCTCTCTCATTTTCTTTTATTTTTTTATATTTAATAAAGGATAAATTAACAAAACCATTAGGTAGGAGGGGTACAACTCCACACAATTCCCACCACCCAATCTCCATATCCCACCGCCTCCCCTGAGAGCTTTCCCACTCTCTATCCCTCTGGGAGCATGGACCCAGGGTCATTGTGGGTTGCAGAAGGTGGAAGGTCTGGCTTCTGTAATTGCTTCCCTACTGAACATGGGCGTTGACTGGTTGGTCCATACTCCCAGTCTGCCTCTCTCTTTCCCTAGTAGGGTGGGTCTCTGGGGAAGCTAAGCTCCAGAACACATTGGTGGGGTCTTCAGTCCAGGGAAGCCTGGCCGGCATCCTGATGACATGTGGAACCTGGTGACTGAAAAGAGAGTTAACATACGAAGCCAAACAAATTGTTGAACAATCATGGACCCAAAGCTTGAAATAGTGGAGAGGAAGTGTTAGGGGGATACTCACTGCAAACTCTAGTGTACTTCTGCTTTCAGGTATATATTTTGCAGTAGTTTATGGATACATGTGAACATAGGCTCTCTCTCACAGAAACTGGTGTATATCTAGGTTTTGAGCTTTGTTAGAAAGTGAACCACCTGAGATGGAATTAGAGTATATTATGAAAGGAAAGGTCTCACCCAAGTAATGAAACTAAAGGGTTGTCATTCCACACGTGAAGTCTCTAGACACAGTCTGAAGTGAAGCATGTTGAGGTGGAAATCGTTGTGTTGATTATGTTGTGATCGGCAGATGCATTATTATTTGATATGGATTGGGAGAGGCATACGGGAAAGTGGGCCCTATCCAAGGGTTCCAGGACTGGGGGAAGTAGAGGCTCTATAGTGGAGATGTGAGGCTGCTGTCTTAGGGTTCAAAAAGACAATCGATAGTTAATGTTATCATCACATTATTTGGTAATTGGGTTAACTTTGAAAAGTCCTTTTGTTAGGGTTTGCTGTACAGTACCCACTATCTTGTATATAGCTGTGCTATTGGTTGCTTCTGATCTACTTGGTCTAGGCTTTTGAGAGAGTCCACATATCAAATACACAGCCTATATATTAAAAAGACTAAGTCTGTGTTTTAAAAAACTTTGAGACATACAATTAATTTTCCCCTTCTCATATTAATTAACTGGTCATTTATATGACTACATTTTACTAGGAGTGTACATAAACACCATTCCCACCACCAAAAGACTGTGACACATCCCTCTCACCCACTCCCACCCCCCGGACAGGAAGCTGCATCTCTACCCCTCACCACAGGGTTTTTTTTTGTTGCCCTACTTACAATATGGTCAGATCTTGCTTTTAGTTTCCCTTTCAGATCTTCTTACTCAACTTCTGTTGATGAGTGTGATCATCCCATACTCATCTTTATCTTTCTGACTTAGCTCACTTGACATAATTCCTTCTTGCTCTGTCCAAGATGGGTCAGAGAAGGTGGGTTCATTGTTCTTGACAGCTGCATAGTATTCCATTGTGTATATATACCACAGCTTTCTCATCCACTCATCTGTTGTTGGGCATCTCGGTTGCTTCCAGGTTTTAGCTATTATGAATTGTGCTGCTATGAACATAGGAGTACATACCTCTTTTTGGTTGTGTGTTATGGAGTCCTTGGGGTATATAACCCCAGGAGAGGAATTTCTGGATCATATGGAAGGTCTAGCTGTCTTAGAGTTTTCCAGACTGCTCTCCACAGAGGCTGTACCAATTTACATTCCCACCAGCAATGTAAAAGGGTGCCTCTGTCCCCACATCCTCTCCAGCATTTGTTTCTGCTGTCCTTTTTGATGTATGCCATTCTTACAGGAGTGAGGTAGTATCTTAGTGTGGTCTTATTTGCATTTCTCTAACAATCAGTGACCTAGAGCAGTTTTCCATATGTTTGTCAGCCTTTTGGATCTCCTCTGACATGAATGCTTTGTTCATATCCTCTGCCCATTTTTGGATGGGGTCATTTGCTTTTTTGGTGCTAAGTTTGCTGAGCTTTTTATATATTTTGGTGATTAGTTTCTTGTCTGATGTATGGCATGTGAAGATGATCTTCTCCCATTCTGTGAGGGGTCTCTTTGTTTGTTTAATAGTTTCTTTGGATGTGCAGAAGCTTTTCAAATTGATGTAATCCCATTGGTTTGTTTGTGCTTTAGTCTTCCTTGCAATTGGGTTTGATTCATCAAAGATGTCCTTGAGGTATATGTGGGAAACTGTCTTACCAATGTTTTCCTCTAAGTATTTGATTTTTTCTGGTCTGACATCCAGGTCTTTGATCCATTTTGAGTTGATTTTTTTTCTGGTGAGATAAAGTGGTTCAATTTCATTCTTCTGCCTGTTACAACCCAGTATTCCCAGCACCATTTATTGAAGAGAGTCTCCTTCTTCCATTTAATCCTTTGGGCCCCCTTATCAAAGATTAGATGTCCATAGGTGTGGGGATTTACTCCTGGGTTTTCAATTTTGTTCCACTGGTCTGTGTGCCTATTTTTGTTCCAGTACCATGCTGTTTTAATGATGATGGCTTTATAATATAGTTTAAGGTCTGGGAGTGTGATGTCTCCATTTCTGTTTCTTTTCCTCAAGATGGTATTTGCAATTCTAGGTGTTTTCATGTTACAGATAAATGATTGTAGTGTTTGTTCTATTCTCTTAAAGAGGCTTGGTGGAATTTTGATGGGTATTGCATTAAATTTGTATATGGCTCTGGGGAGAATATTCATTCTGATGATATTTATTTTCCAATCCATGAGCATGGGATATCTTTCCATTTCTTGGTATCAGTTTCTATTTCCTTGAGTAGCAAATCATAGTTTTCAGTATACAAGTCTTTTACTTATTTGGTCAACTTTATTCCTAGGTATCTGATGGATTTTGTTGAAACAGTAAATGGGAGTGATTTCTGGATGTCATCTTCTTCAGATTTAGTGTTTGCATAAAGAAATGACACTGATTTTTGTACATTGATTTTGTAGCCTGATACCTTGCTATATTGCCTAATAACTTCCAGTAGTTTTTTGCTGGATTCTTTAGGTCTTTCTATGTATACTATCATATCATCTGCAAATAGTGAGAGCTTGACTTCTTCCCTTCCAATATGTATTCCTTTGATTTCTTTCTATTGCCTGATTGCTATGGCAAGAACTTCCAATACTATGTTGAAGAGTAATGGTGACAGTGGACAGCCCTGTCTAGTACCCGATCTGAGGGGGAATGCTTTCAGCTTCTGTCCATTAAGTATAATGTTGGCTGTAAGTTTACTATATATAGAATCCACTATCTTGAGGAATTTTCCATCTATTCCCATTCTTTGTAGAGCTTTGACCATGAATGGGTGTTGGATTTTGTCAAAGGCTTTCTCTGCATCTATTGAGATAATCATGTGGTTTTTGGCTTTGCTTTTATTGATGTGGTGAATGACATTGATTGACTTACAGATGCTGAACCAGCCTTGCATTCCTGGGATGAATCCCACTTGGTTGTGATGAACAATCTTTTTGAGATGCTGCTTTATCTGGTTGGCCAAGATCTTGTTTAATATTTTGGCATCTATGTTCATCAGAGATATTGGTCTGTAGTTTTCCTTTTTTGTTGTGTCCCTATCAGCTTTTGGTATCAGGGTGATGTTGGCTTCATAGAAGGTGGAAGGGAGTATTCCTGTTTCTTCAATCTTATGGAAAAGCTTAAGAAGTATGGGCACTAACTGTTTCCTGAAAGTTTTGTAGAATTCATTTGTGAAGCCATCTGGTCCAGGACTTTTGTTGTTGGGGAGATTCTTAATAAAGGTTTCAATTTCTTTGTCTGTGATTGGTGCATTTAGATTTTGTAGTTCTTCTTGGTTCAGTTTTGGAAGGGCATATGTTTCTAGGAATTGTTCCATTTCTTCCAGATTTTCTAGTTTGGTGGTGTATATTTCTTCATAGATATTTCGAAGGATTCTCTAGATTTCTGTGGTGTCAGTTGTGATATCTCCTGCATCGTTTACAATTCTATTAATTTGAGTCTTCTCTCTTTTTTGTTTGGTGAGTCTGGCTAGGGGGTTGTCAATTTTGTTTAATCTTTCAAAGAACCAACATTTGGCTTCATTGATCTTTTGTATGGTTCTTTTATTTTCGATGTTATTTATTTCTGCTCTAATTTTAGTGATTTATGTCCTTCTGGTTGCTTTGGGTTCCTTTTTTCCTCTTCCTCTAAGTCCTTGAGGTGTGCAGTAAGGTCGTACATTTCAGCTTTTTCTTGGTGTTTAATATGTGATTGGATGGCTATAAGTTTCCCTCTCAGTAATGCATTAGCTGTGTCCCAAATATTTTGATAGGTTGTGTCTTCATTTTCAATTTTTTCCAGGAACATTTGAATTTCCTGCTTGAGTGAGTCTCTGATCCAGTGGTTCTTAAGGAGTATGTTGTTTAGTTCCCAAATTCTGTGACCTTTAATAATTTTCTGTTTGTTGTTAAATGTTAGTTTTACTCCACTGTGGTCTAAGAAGATACTAGGGATGATTTCGATGTTCTTGAATTTACTGATGCTGTCTTTGTGGCCTAACATGTGGTCTATCTTGAGTATGTGTTATGTGGATTTGAAAAGAAGGTGTATTCCAGTTTTTTGGGGTGAAGGACTCTGAAAATGTCCAAGAAGTCTAGTCTGTCAATGCCTTCATTCAATTCTCTTGTATCTTTGTTGGATCTCTGCATTGTTGATATGTCTAAGTTTGGGAGTGAGGTATTGAAGTCTCCCACTATTATTGTATTACTATTGATGTATTTTTGAAATTCTTTCAGTAAGTGCTTGACATATTTAGGTAGTCCCTCATTTGGTGCATAAATATTAATAATTGTTAAGTCATCCTGGCTGATTGATACTCGAATCATTATGTAATGTCCTTGACTACCTTTTATTGCATTATTTAATTTAAAATCTATTGTGTCTAAGATGAGAATGGCTGTTCCTTCCCTTTTTTGTGGTCTGTTAGCCTTTATGATAGTTTTCCATCCCTTCACTTTAAGTCTGTCTTTATCTTGTTATGACAGATGGGATTCTTGCAAGCAGCATATGCTTGGGTTATGTGTTCTGATCCATCCCCCAACTCCGTGCCTTTTGATGGGTGAGTTTAAGCCATTAACATTCATTGGTATTATGGATTTAATGTATTGTAGTGCCATTGTTCAAAATTTTTTTTTTGTTTGCTCTGATATATTGCCAGTATTATAGTGATGTTCTTGTTTATAAGAGGTCTTTTAGAACCTCTTTCAGAGCCAGTGTGGTAATGGTTGCTTCCTTTAACTGTTGTTTGTCTAAGAAAGTTTTGATCCCTCCATCTAGTTTGAATGAAAGCCTAGCAGGATATATTATCCTTGGTTGAAACCCTTTTTCATTCAGGGCTCGATAGATATCTTGCCATTCTCTTCTGGCTTTTAGAGTTTGAGTGGAGAAGTCTGCAGATAATCTTATGGGTTTTCCCCTGTATGTGACTTTTTGTTTCTCTCTTGCAACCTTTAGGATCGTTTCTTTATCCTTACTTCTTCTCATTGTGACTATGATGAGTCTTGGTGTCTTCAGGTCTGGGTTGATTCTGTTTGGAACTCTCTGGGCCTCTTGAATCTCGATGTCCTTTCTGTTTTTCAGGTCTGGGAAGTTTTCTTCTATTATTTCCTCTAGAATGTTTGCTTCCCCTTCCTCTCTTTCTTCCTATGGCAGGATAATTATATGAATATTACTTCTTTTGAGATCATCCCATATGTCTCTGTTGTTGTTTTCAGTGTCTCTCAATCTCTTTTTAAGCTCTTTCACCTCTTTCTTCATTTTCTTTAACTTATCCTCTGTCTGACTAATTCTGTTTTCTGCTTCTTTTAGTCTGCTTTCCCTTGCCTCAGCTTCTTTCTTCATTACAGCTATTTCAGCTTTCAGTTCTCTAATTGCCTCAAGATAATCAGTATTTTCCTTGAGGGTCTCAACTGTGGTTTCCCTAATACTGCCATTCCTTTCCTCCAAATGTTGTTTTCATTTCTGTGATTAATAAGTTTATTATTGCTTGCATACTTTTCTTATCTATGGTTACTTCTGGCTGATTTGTAGTTTCTTCTGGGCTCTTGTCTTCATTCATTGGAGTAGCAGTTTTATTTGTTTTTGATCTACCCATTTTTTGATTTATGTGTTTCTTTTTTTATGCTCTGTTGTTCCTCAGTTGTGGTGTCTTAAGTACAAACAACACTGTACTAAACACCTTTATGACAATTGCACTCACCAACCTCAGGAATTACAATAGCAACTGAAGCAAGTATTGAAGCAGTTTAATCACTACCAGTTAGCCAAACATTGTCTCCAGTCTGTGAAACAATAGCAACCAAGTCCAAGTCAAGAAGAAAGAGAAAAGAAAGAAGGGATAGCAAGAATAGACAGTTATGAAAATCTACTATCCACTGTATATTCTAGGGGTAACAAGAGGAGAAAGGGAAATAGAGCAGAGATACACACATAGAGAGTCCCCTCTGAGTCAGATTTCTTCCCCCAAATAATTCACAAATTCACAAAGGCAAAGAAGAAGGAAGAAGTGTATGACAAGATAAAAAAAAAAAACAGAGAGAAACAAGAGAGAGAAAAGATAAGAAAAAGAGCTGTAATTAAAGAGCAGTGAAAGGAAAGTTTTTTTAATTGATTATTTTTATTTTATTTTATTTTACCTTTTTTAAATTAGCTAGTAGAAGGAAGAAGGGGAGAGTCTGTAGAGGAATTAGGAGTAACGAGACAAGTTCCTCTCACAATAGGTAAGATGCCCACTACCCTAGCAATGAAAGATACCCTAAGAGTTAATTCTGATCAACCTAAAAGGCGTGGGGAAGATATATGCCTTTATATAATATTAGTAATAAAATAGAGCAGGGTAAAACACCCTGTCCCAGATTGCCTCAAGTCTCCTGATCAGAGGCAGATGATTGTTAAGAAAGAAAAAAAAAAACCCTTAGGACTAGACAAGGATAGCAGGAATAGACAGGTATGCAAATATACTATCCACTGTATATTCTAGGGGTAGCTAACGGAGGAAGGGAAGTTGAGCAGAGATACTCACAGAGAGAGTCCATTCTGAGTCAGATTTCTTCCCCTAAATAATTCCCAAATGTGTATCAGTGAATTCAGAAAGTTGTAGGATTAAGGAAGAAAGGATGATAAGAATGAGAAAAAAGAGAGAGAGAGAGCGAATAAAAAGATAAGAAAAAGAACAGTAATAAGCGGTGAAAGGGAAGAGTTTTTTTTAATTTATTTTTTATTATTTAATTAGCTATGGGGGGGGGGGGCAGGAGGGGAGCTGCTTATGCATAGGCAGCTTGTTGGCTACTTAGAAAGAAAAAAGGCGGGGGTTCCCGGAAGATGGCGGACTGAGAAGCTGCTAGTGGCTTGAGCTCTGATCACATCTCCTGGAAAGGGTAGGATTTTCTGCCTTTAGCAGGCCAGCCAATAAGGGGTCCTAGCGGCGACACTAAGGAGGTGACTATAACTTAATTTGGGTTAAGAATTAGAGTAGGGAAAAAAGGGGGGGGGAAGGAAACAAATTTTTCTTCCTTTTAATTTTCAAGCATACCTCCTTCCCACCCCCCCAACCAGTCCTTTTCTTTACCAAATTCCTGTCCCACCAGGGAGTATCATTAATTCTAAGTCTATACCCTTCTGAAACCTCTGGCCTTTTTTCTTTCTAGGTAGCCACCCTCCCCTCACCCCACATAGCTAATTAAATAATTAAAAATAAATACATTAAAAAAAAACCTTTCCTTTCACTGCCCTTTTATGACTGTTCTTTTTCTTATCTTTTTCTTTTTTTCTCTCTCTCTCTTTCTTTTTTCTTTTTCTTTTTCTCATTCTTGTCATCCCTTCTTCCTTAATCCTACAGCTTCCAAAGTCACAGCCCCCAACCCCCACAGCAACAAACAGTGTGCCTTTTTGAATTCACTGATACACATTTGGGAATTTCCTTTCACTGCTCTTTAATTACAGCTCTTTTTCTTATCTTTTCCTTTTTCTCTCTCTTGTCACTCTCTCTCTCTCTCTCTCTCTCTCTCTCTCTCTCTTTTTTAATCTTGTCATACACTTCTTCCTTCTTCTTTGCCTTTCTGAATTTGTGAATTATTTTGGGGAAGAAATCTGACTCAGAGGGGACTCTCTATATGTGTATCTCTGCTATAGTTCCCTTTCCCCTCTTGTTACCCCTAGAATATACAGTGGATAGTAGATTTGCATAACTGTCTATTCTTGCTGTCCTTTCTTTTCTTTCTTCACTGGGATTTCGTTACTATTTTTTCACGGACTGGAAAAATTGTTTGGCTAACTGGTAACGATTAAACTACTTCAATACTTGCTTCAGTTGCTACTGTAATTCCTGAGGTTGGTGAGTGCAATTGTCATAAAGGTACTTAGTACAGTGTTACTTGTACTCAAGACACAACAACTGAGGAACAACAGAGCATAAAAAAAAGAGAGAAACACATAAATCAAAAAAATGGGTAGATCAAAAACAAATAAAACTGCTACTCCAATGAATGAAGACAAGAGCCCAGAAGAAACTACAAATCAGCCAGAAGTAACCATAGATAAGAAAAGTATGCAAGCAATAATAAACTTATTAATCACAGAAATGAAAACAACATTTGGAGGAAAAGAATGGCAGTATTAGGGAAACCACAGTTGAGACCCTCAAGGAAAATACTGATTATCTTGAGGCAATTAGAGAACTGAAAGCTGAAATAGCTGTAATGAAGAAAGAAGCTGAGGCAAGGGAAAGCAGACTAAGAGAAGCAGAAAACAGAATTAGTCAGACAGAGGATGAGTTAGAGAAAACGAAGAAAGAGGTGAAAGAGCTTAAAAAGAGATTGAGAGACACTGAAAACAACAACAGAGACATATGGGATGATCTCAAAAGAAGTAACATTCGTATAATTGGCCTGCCAGAGGAAGAAAGAGAGGAAGGGGAAGCAAACATTCTAGAGGAAATAATAGAAGAAAACTTCCCAGACCTGAAAAACAGAAAGGACATCGAGATTCAAGAGGCCCAGAGAGTACCAAACAGAATCAACCCAGACCTGAAGACACCAAGACACATCATAGTCACAATGAGAAGAAGTAAGGATAAAGAAACGATCCTAAAGGCTGCAAGAGAGAAACAAAAAGTCACATACAAGGGAAAACACGTAAGATTATCTGCAGACTTCTCCACTCAAACTCTAAAAGCCAGAAGGGAATGGCAAGATATCTATTGAGCCCTGAATGAAAAAGGGTTTCAACCAAAGATAATATATCCTGCTAGACTTTCATTCAAACTAGATGGAGGGATCAAAACCTTCTTAGATAAACAACAGTTAAAGGAGGCAACCATCACCAAGCCAGCCCTGAAAGAGGTTCTAAAAGACCTCTTATAAACAAGAACATCACTATAATACTGGCAATATATCAGAGCAAACAAAAAAAAATTTTTGAACAATGGCACTACAATACATTAAATCCATAATACCAATGAATGTTAATGGCTTAAACTCACCCATCAAAAGGCGCAGGGTGGGGGGATGGATCAGAAAACATAACCCAACCATATGCTGCTTGCAAGAATCCCATCTGTCACAAGATAAACCTAGACTTAAAGTGAAAGGATGGAAAACTATCATACAGGCTAACGGACCACAAAAAAGAGCAGGAACAGCCATTCTCATCTCAGACATGATAGATTTTAAATTAAATAAATAAAAGATAGAAAGAAAAAAGGCCAGAGGTTTCAGAAGGTAATAGACTTAGAATGAATGATATTCCTGGTGGGACAGGAATCTTAGTAAAGAAGGAAGCTCAGCAGGGGAGCCTGCTTGGAACTGGTCTCCAGGGACTGGTTATGGGGGGGGAGGAAGTGCGCTTTGGGAATAATAATTTAAAAGAAAAAAATTTTTTCCCTTTCTTTCTACTTTATTTTTTAACCCAATTTAAGTTATAGTCATCTCCTTGGTGTCACCGCTAGGACCCCTTATTGACTAGCCTACTAAAGACAGAAAATCCTACCGTATCCAGGAGATGTAGTCAGAGCTCAAGCCACTAGCAGCTTCTCAGTCCTCCCTCTTCCGGGAACCCCCAATGCCACTGCTTTTACTATTAATCTGATTAGAAGAGCAAAAATGCTCAAGTGTTTTCTAAATCCTCTCATAAAAAAAATTTCCCACTGATGTGGATTTCCAAAACTTATCAAGCCAGTATTCTAGGGAGAGCACTAAAGGAGACAAGAGTAAGAGTGGCAAGAAGAAGAGAAGAGATGGTGTAGCTCTCTGGACTCTCTCTCATTTTCTAACTCTCTCTCCATATACATATTAATTGCTACAGTTGTAACTCTTTGGGTTAAGTTGCTTTTTAATGTCTCTTTTTAAATTTTATTTATTCATTTTTATATATTTACTTGTTTTCACTTTTGTTGCCCTTGCTGTTTTTTATTGTTGTAGTTATTATTGTTGTTATTGATGTTGTTATTGGATAGGACAGGGAAAAATGATGAAAGGAGGGGAAGACAGAGAGAGAAAGAGAAAGACAGACACCTGCAGACCTGCTTCTCTGCCTTTGAAGCAACTCCCCTGCAGGTGGGGATCTGGGGGCTTGAACTGGGATCCTTATCCCAGTCCATACACTTTTGCCACGTGTGCTTAACCAACAGTGCCACCACTGGACTCCCTTGGGCTAAGTTGTATAAATGGAAAGAGAAACATGGAAATAAACATAAGGAGTAAAAGAAAAACTCTATAGTATTAAAATGTCCCCCAATCTGGTGGGGGCCAGGCTCTGATGTGTCTTGTATGTGACAATGCAGGAACCTGCTGATGTAAATTGTCATGGCAAACCAAGGAAGTTAGGTTTTAACATATGAGTGAGTATCCCATCTGAGTGGAATAGAAACATTCAAATGACATATATGTTCTAAATAATAGATTCTAAAATAATCAGTGTACTCTGTACTAAAAGTAGAGTGTAAGAGCATGGAAGAATCACTGAAACCAGTTAAGAGTGCTTATTAATCAAGAAAAGAGTGAAGGACAGTGCATTTTAAAGAAGCAGCAGTGGAGTACACGAGAAGTAGCCAAATCTTGGAAATACTTTGAAGGTGAATCCAATAGTATATATGGGTGTACTGAATATGGAATGCACACTTTCAAGGATTATGTTCCCATCAGTGTAGATGGGAAAGACTGTGAGAATAGCAGAATTTAGAACAAGGAAACTTTACTCTCTATACTCTAAGCTTGTATAGCTCATTTGGTATGCACAGAGGCATACTGAAAATATACTTTTATAGTTCAGTGTAGAGTTCTGAGTATGCAATTTAGTAGCATTGGTATATAGATTGGTTTAAAATGATGAGGAAAGTCAAAGAACACAAAGAGTGGATGTATTTAGGAAGGAAAAAAGAACAATGGCAGACTTAGGATCTTTCAGCATTCAGGGTTAGGAAGAAGTCAGAACTCTGGGCCCCCGATCACATTAAATTGATGGGGTTTACAGTCAACAATATTTATACACCTTTCCCATACCTGGGAGCTTACTCTCTACTCTGATCCGGCTTTCTGTTCCTTTTTCTACCCATGACATCATCTCCCCAGCCAATTACTTGGATCTGCCTGTGTATCAGATTTCAGGATCAGGGAAAAAAAAAAAACCTAGTATAGTCACAGGCCCTTCAGAATATACCTAATATAACATAAATAAAATATGCCTACTAGCTGTCTACAAAATGGAGACAACCTCAACTCATCATCTGCAATATTCCAGCCGTTAGGTTCATGATTAGTCAATAACTTGTTTGACTTTATATGTTAACTCTCTTTTCAGCCACCAGGTTCCAGATGCTAGCATGATACCAACCAGACTTCCCTGGACAGACTACCCCACCAATATATCCTGGAACTCAGATTCCCCAGAACTACACCCCACTAGGGAAAGAGAGAGGCAGGCTGGGAGTATGGATCAATCTGCCAACACCCATGTCCAGTGGGATGCAATTACAGAAGCCAGACCTTTCACCTTCTGTACTCCATAATGACCCTGGGTCCATACTCCCAGAGGGTTAAAAAAAATAGGAAAGCTATCAAGGGAGGGATTTGGGGTTCTGGTAGTGGAAATTGTGTGGAGTTGTACCCCTCTTGTCCTATGGTATTTGTCCGTGTTTCCCTTTAAAAAAAACATCAAGACTCAGCAAATGAAACTGAGAACCAAATGTTGAAGTAAAAGCAGAATCATAAATGCAAGTGAAGAAAACATGAATTATGACAACATATAGACAAAATGTGTCACATCAGTAGAAAAGTAGAAAAGGATTGAAATTTGACTTCTTCATGAGGTCTGGGTGAATACTGAATTTGACTAAAAAATATATGGAAACCATGCAGGCAAAATCTTTAATAAACTGGACTTTGTTAAGAAAACACTAGATGGAACTAAATATTTGGGAGTCTTTCCAGATTTCCTTACATGACACATACATGCAAGCGCACACACACAACACAGATATCACCTTCATAGACGCTTTGTCATGAATCACACAGTATCATTTTACAGAATCAAATTATAGACATTTGTTGGATTGAAGCAGTCTGACAGGGCCTGGGTAAATGGTGAAGATCACACATGCTACTACATGAGAGGTCTCAAGTTGGAGCCTTTGTTGCCCATCTATAGAATAAAGCTTCAGAAGAAGTAGAACAATGATGCCGGCGTTTCTCCTTTATCTTTCTGTCCCTCCCAATCTCTCATCTCTAACAAAGAAGGAAGAAAATAATGCGGCCACAGAGAGTAGTGGAGTAGATATGCAGGCACCAGTGATCATTCTGCTGGCAAAAGAACAACAACAATCAGTGTGACTCCTATGTGAAAGAAAGCAAGAGGATAATATGAAGTTTTTGGTGGTCTTAATAGCTTAAAACCCAGATACTGCTATCTAACAGTAACTATCTTAAAAGGATAGTTACACAATAAGCATGGCAAACAGGAAGATCTAATAACATCAAAATTAGGATCAATCTCACTATTAATTTCTTTTCTCTAATAAATGCAAAAAAACTAAAGAAACACTAGTACTTACTGCACTGCATCAGTCTTCAGAAATGTTAGTATGAAGTGCCCAATGGATAAAATAGGGAAACAATTTGAGATGGAATAACCTTAAATAAATATGAATACTAAGTTAAATTTAAGAAAATTTTGAACCTCAATTGAAGGTCCTGACTGAGAACAAAAACAGCTTTATAAAGGAGTTCATGAAGAAAACAAAGATTATAAGAATAGATAAAAATTTGGTTGGGTACTATATATTAAGTAGAACATTTTATTTGGTAATAAACTTTTATTACCTGTCTTATAAAGAGTAATCTGGAGTCCAGTGTTTTAGATTCCTGTATTCTAATTTATAACCTCTTGCACTCTGCATGCTTAGCTTTAAACTATTGCATGTTAGAAATCATACTAAGTGAATTTTTAGCATTTTTTTCCTTTTTAATAGTTACTGAGTATATTTTGCACCACTTTGAAGCCATATGGGTATTCAACCACATACACTGTCAAATATGTGAAAAACATAGAGGCTATTCTGACAGTGGTCATATGTTTAAGAAGCTAAACATAAAGCAGACAAATGTATTTTGAAATCATGAAAAGATAATGGTAAGAGTTGAATATAAATGTTGACAAAGGTAGGCCATTAACTCGATTTATTTGTAATAAATATTTAACCTTTTGTAATGTTTCTACAGTTTGGAGGGGGCTATTTATATTTTCCAGTTTGTAAGTTATGAACTTATAAATACATGAGAAAATTTGAACAGTGGTTCTACCATTGATTACTATCAAGAGAACATTTTCTAATTTATAAGTCCTAGTAAAGACTATTTTGCAGCTTGTAAATCAACACTTTTCTCTGCAAAATATAAGGATATGCTGAAAATACAAAACATTGAATCATATTCTACCTTATACAAATTTAAAATAAATTGTACTTTTCAATTTGAAGAAGATAAAAGGAGCATTTTATCAGAAATGCAGTTTCATTTTAGATGCAGTATGCTCAAGAGTACTTTCAAAACAGGAATATCATTGATCTAGAAAGATCAAGTGAAAATAAATCATGACTAAGTACAATTATCTAGTCTTTGGCATGATTAAATACTTTGGGGCCATGATTTATTGAGTTTTCATGTTGAGATATTTCACTTTGTAAACAGATGTTAGTTATCTCAACCTAACTGAAATAATTTACAAACTGTCTCACATTGCCAAGCAAAAATGAAGACAAATTAGTTTGATTTCCTACTACATGGGGATAGTTTCATTGGTAAGTGGTTATAAAATATGATACATAGTATTTATAATGGTTCTCAGCTCAAGATGATGGGAGAAACTAAGTGCTCCTTTATACTATAATGTGATCATTGAATTTTTAGGGGGAATTTTTTATATATTTCTGATATACCACTGATATTTCACTGACTCTCTAGTCGGACATCATGCTTCAAATAGATATGCATCTGATGAACAAAATGTAATATTGAAAAAATATAACTTTCATTTTGTAATAATTTTGTTCGCTATAAAGGAAATCGGATTGTGTTCAGACTTGCTCATACTTTCTGGGGTGGAATTTGATAAACAACACTGATCCTAATATTGAATCCCAGAGCTATTACAGAAAATAACACATTGAATAGTCATGGTGATGGCCGTGAGTCCGAAGATAAAGGCAGATCTAGAAATTGAAATGCTATCCTGTGACTAAAAGAAAAGTGGAGATGATTTCATAAGGACACAGGAAAATACTTAAAACCAGTTAAAGAGTATTTATAAGAGGGATTTACGACAACTTGTTTCAAGTTTTCTTTTGTGAACTTAGAGGAAGTATTAATTTATTAAGAATTTTCAAAATCCCCACTCAAAATTATAGTTTACTTAAAAACTCTGTAGCTTCCTTCTATAAGTGGGGACCAGGGGCTTGAATCTGGGTCCTTGTGCACTGTAACATGTGCACTTAACCAGGTATGCCACCACCTGGCCCTCAAATGTGTTCTTTGCACACTTGTATTTGTCATCTGGGAGACATCTACCCCTAATGATGGCTTCCTAATCCCCAACTGTAGTTTGGTACTAACACCAGAAATAAGTGCAGTAAAAAATATTTTCCAACAATCTTTTATGAATTACCTATGTAGTAATAGTATTTTAATTTATCCATGTTTAAAACATTTCACCCTGAATACTAATATGAATAAATCGCTTAAATCTAGTTCATATTTTAAGTTATTGGAAAAAATAGGAGTATATTCATCAATCTGTCCCTTCAAGAATGTAGCACATAATTATTAGAGAACACTGGTTAATAAGTTAATAACAATTACTTTTCCTTTCTTTCCTTTTTTCCTCCAGGGTTATTGCTGGGGTCCAGTGCCTGCACTATGAAATCTATTGTTCCTGGTGGCTATTTTTTTCCATTTTATTGGATAGGATAGAGAGAAATTGAGAGAGGAGGGGAAGACAAAAAGGGAGAGAGAAAGATAAACACTGGCAGGCATGCTTCTCTGCTTGTGAAGTGGTTCCCTTCTAGGTGGGGAGCTGGAGTTTGAACAGGGATCCTTGTGAGGGTCATTGTGCTTCATACTATGTGCGTTTAACCTGATATGCCAACTCCTGGCCCTGTAATATCTACTTTGTAGAACTATTGATATTTTAAAGCCATAAAATTTATTCATCTTGTAATAAATGTTTTTTCATAAATATCATAATTTAATATATTGATTTAATATGAAGAAACTAGAGAAATGCTGATTATCTGTATGTATCTTCTATTGTTTTATCTTGGTAAAAAAATTACATGATTTTGAAACTTCACCTCTGGAATGTTTTACATTAGTTGGAAAAATAATTTCTAGAAGACATTACACAATTCACTGCCTTATATCTAACATGACATTTATAAAGCATTTCAGATGAAGTATTACTATTGTAGAGATTTCATTTGAGTATCTAACCATGTGAAAAACCATTTTAATCACTGGGTCTGTATCACACATATAAAGTAGTCACATTACATTTATTATATTAACAATGTTAGATGTTTGGTGCTTGACTCATGCCAAAGCAGACAAATAATTGCTAGGACCACAGAATGTGAGCTCAGATCTATAAGGATGCAGAGGTCACATAGGCTCCTAAGCTGAATGTGGGCCCCATGTCAGATCAAATCGATGAAGTTTACAGTCAACAATATTTATACACCTTTCCCATATTTGGGAGCTACTCTCTTCCCTCATCCAGCTTTCTGGTCCTTCTTCTAGCCATGACATCATCTCCCAGACAATAACTTGCATTCACCTGCATATCAGATGTCAGGCTTAGGAAAAAAACTAGTATAGTCATGGGCCTCTTGGAATATAACTAAAATAGGCCTATTAGCTATCTTCAAAACAGAGACCCCCAAATCTTCATCTGCACTATTCCACCATTTAGGTTCTTTATTAGTAAATAATTAATTTGGCTCTATATGTTAACTCTTTCTTCAGCCACCAGGTTCCAGATACGAACATGATGCCAACTGGACTTCCCTGGGTAGACAATCCCACCAATGTGTCCTGGAGCCCTGCGCCCAAGAGCCCTGTCCCACTAGGAAAACAGAGAGACAGCCTGGAGTATGGATAGACCTGTCAATGTCCATGTTCAGTAGGGAAGCAATTATAGAAGCCAGACCTTCCACCTTCTGCAACCCATAATGACCATGGGTCCATGCTCCCAGAGGGTTAAAGAATAGGAAATCTATCAGGGGAGGGGATGGGATATGGAGTTCTGGTGGTGAGAATTGTGTAGAGTTGTACCCCTCTTATCCTATGGCTTTTGTTAGTGTTGCCTTTTTGTAAATAAAAATAAAAAAAAGTTTAAAAAAGCATGTGTGCTGAATGACCAAAATATAGTTTTAGATAAGAAATGTAAAGCAATTCATGAAAATTGGAATCTCTTTCAGTCACTGAGTCCATACCACTACTCAGTATAGAAATGTTAGTGATTTGTACTGTTCCCTTAGACAGAGTGCTTTCGAAAAAAAAAATGTGGGAATGATTTTTATTGCAAAACTTAGATTATGTTTCATCATTCTATATTCTAATAAGATGATCCTATCATTTCTCCTTAAACTTAAACAGCAATTAAAAATAAATAATAAATCCCTGAACAAATTACAGCTATCTAAAAGAAGAAAGACAGAGCAACAAGATGCTAAATTTAATTTAAAGAATACATTTAGACAACAAGAAATACTAACCAAGCCATGCACTTGTTAAGATGTCAAAAATAATCTTTATCATGTTGTGTTAGTAGCTACTAAACTACACTTAAATTATTCATTTCCCAGTGTAGTTCTTATGCAGCTTATATTACAAAATCACATTAAATTATTGGTAAAAATATTTTTGTGTGTTGTATTCAGTCTTCCAATACTCAGATTTGACTCCCTGAATCGATCATAAGCATTTTTAATTAGTTTTTTTAACCTATAAGTGATGTGCCCTTATAAAGTTTATGTATAAGACTTGATGTCTGATACCAAATTGTTTGTAATACAAATATTAGAATATCATCCTCTTAGACACTATAGGAATATTATAAATTTTATTTTAGAAAAGTAGTTTTCAGGTGACATATTACTGTTGTCGCACATTCATAATGAATATAACCATATTAGACTTTAAAAGTCTGGTTAAGAAACTTGAAAAAGGGGAGTCTGGTAGCACCGCGGTTTAAGTGCACACAGTGTGTTATGTGCACGTGGAGCAAAGTGCAAGGACTGGTGTGATGAACCCGGTTCCAGCCCCCAGCTCCCCACCTGCAAAGAAGTCACTTCACAGGTTGTGAAGCAGGTCTGCAGGTGTATATATATATATATCTTTCTCTGTCTTTCCCTCCCCTCTCCATTTCTCTCTGTCCTATCCAACAGTGATGACATCAATGATAAGTATAAGAAGGGTGACAAAAGGGAATTAAAAAAATAAAAATTAAG
This sequence comes from Erinaceus europaeus, assembly GCF_950295315.1. Classification (NCBI taxonomy): domain Eukaryota; kingdom Metazoa; phylum Chordata; class Mammalia; order Eulipotyphla; family Erinaceidae; genus Erinaceus; species Erinaceus europaeus. The sequence continues at coordinate 25,380,568 of NC_080166.1, read as the reverse complement.
AAAGTTGAAAAGGAATTGAAGGCCAAGATACTGTAAACTATGTTAAACTGGAGGCAGCAATGAAAATTAAACAAAAACAACTGAATAGCACCATTTAGAAGTTTGTTGTCAAATAAAAAGGATGCAATTTATAAAATTGCCCTTCTTATTCATATTGATCTTATAATGAAAAGTTTATTTCTATTTTTAAAAATATTTCACTTTTTTAAATGATTTTTTAAATTATCTTTATTTATATATTGGAAGACACGGCCAGGGATCAAAAGAGAAGAGGAAATAGAAAGACATCCTCAACACTGCTTCACCACTTGCGAAGTTTTCCCCTGCAGATGGGAACTATGGGCTTGAACCTGGGTCCTTGTGCATTGTAACATGTAAAAGGTTTCAATCATATGCACAGTAAACATAATTGAGATATATGAACTTGCAAGTACAACAAAAGAAAGGTACCACACTGTATCTTAGACATTCTTAGAACTATAAGGATGCATATAAACTTAGGTGTATGTGTGAGGCAAACCTATGACCACGTGATTATAATTATGCAAACTACCACTAAGTCACTAATAAAATAATATTGATGGTTATAGTCAGTAATATTATAAACATGGCAAAAACAAACTATGAATAAAATCTGCTTTTTGACACTCGCATAGATAAGATAGAAAATTACATTGATCTGCCAAGAGAAAGATCTAGCAGGAGACAATGCCAGATTAAATTTATCCATTTTATACTTGAGACTTGAGCAGGGCAATTCAAGTGACAATATATTAAAATAAAAATGAATTAAAGTTGAAGCTGAGAGAATGGATATGACCATGTTTAGCACTGAGGCAATATTGAAGATTTGTATACTAAGGTGAAAAAGGGGGAAAGGAAGTGAAAGGATGAATAGAGAAATAATCAGGAATAGAGAAATAATCACACCACATTTACTAGTTAAAGGATATGAGAGTTTTCCTTTTAATCCTATTTGTGCCAATTTATCTTAAAATCTTTTTAAAATTTATTTTCTTTTTTTGTTGCCCTTGTTGTTTATCATTGTTGTTGTTATTGTTGTTATTGCTGTCAGATAGGACAGAGAGAAATGGAGAGAAGAGGGGAATACAGAGGGGGAGAGAAAGATGGAATCTCCACACAGTGCTGGCTTAGGTGAGCCAATGTGGAATGACCCAGGCACTGTCACCCTGGGAATATTGATCACCCCTCCAAATCAATGGCCATGAACCTGGCCACTCACATTTTGCTGCCTGCTGAGTCCCCAGACACTCAGTCCACTGCTCAGGAGTCCAGATTATAAGACCACAAATCACCCAAGCAGAGCTGTGTTTTCTATATTTATGAAAATTCTGGTGAAATAATGGACGATTAACCCATCCCCATACACCTAGCCTTTGGGATCTGTTAAGAAAATTTCACCTGTAGGATCTCACAGTCAATAGATGGAGTCCATTGGTCCACACATCACCCTTAGGAGAGATTCCCAGAAGAGGTCATAGTTAGCGAGCAAAAATCAAACCACAAGAAAGCAAAGATGTTTATTCAAGAATTCGAATCTGGATCAAGAGGTGACTGACAGCAGTCCACCAGGCTTGACCCTGAACAAAGCTCAAACCACACAATTTATAGGATTTCAGAACACACTAAGGGAGGGGGGAACACATCACCTTATCAACCTATATCCAATAATATGCTATAGAAAACGCGGAATCCAATCCATTCAAACCAGGCAGAAAGCGGGGTCTATTTAAAGCAAAGCGAGGGATAATTTTAAACATTGCAAAATCACACAACCAATAAAACTTAGCCAGAGTATGGTCACCACATCCCCCTGTCACCCCCTGTCATCGGCTGTAACCTTCTGGTAAAGTTTCCTTGTGCAAAGGTGCTGATAAGCCTCGCCTGCATGCAGGGTCTTGGTAAACAGCTTGTGGTTTACTGATTAAGTCCTGTGGTCAGGGGGAAAGGGCAAGGAATTTTCCATCTCACACTATAAGAAACTAAACTAAAAAAGAGCTTCTAAAACTATTGCATAAAATGAACTTTAAAAACTACTACCTCTAACATTACCCACTAGCCTTACCTAAGAATCAAATCTTTGATTCATCTTCTTCTTCTTCTGAATAAGTCTCAATATATCCTGTCTCAAGGTAAGTCTCGAGGAGCATTACCTTTTCACCTCGTCTCCGTATTAGGGAGATCAAAGATTTCCACAGACAAGGACCCAGGGTAAAAATGAGGAGCAGGGTGAGCAAAGGCCCTGCCAGAGAACTAATCAGCGTTGTCAACCAAGGGGACCAAGAGAATGGGTTGGTAAACCAGCTGTCCTCGCTCAGGTTACTCAGGCGGTTGCCCCTGTCTTCTATTCTTGTCTTAACTTCACTTAAAGTCTTCTTTACCATTCCAGAGTGGTTGGCATAAAAACAGCAGGCTTCATTTAGGGCCACACATAATCTTCCCTGTTTCATCACAAAGTCACCAGGCTCAAACAAGGGGTTGCAGCCTTGGCTCTCCTCTCTACGGGTTCTAGATTTCACATCTTGGACAGCAGCTCTGGCCTTCCCACACACCACCTTCAAGGCCTGTAGAGACTTAAGGAGACTGCCATGTGACACCTTAGCCAATTTTTCAGCCTCAACCCGGGGTACCAGGGTTGGCTGCTTACCATACACGATTTCAAAAGGGGTGAATCCAGACACATAGGGGGTATTCCTAATTCTAAGCAAGGAAAAAGGTAAGAGAGAAACCCAGTCTCCACCAGTCTCTATTTTTAACTTGGTTAAACTTTCTTTAATAGTCCTATTCATTCTTTTTACTTGCCCCGAGCTCTGGGGGTGATAAATGTAATGTAACTTTCACTTGATTTTTAGAGTTTCAGCCAATTGTTGGGTGACCTTGGCAATGAATGTAAGGATGTTATCAGACCCCAGTGAATAAGGGAGCCCAAACCTGGGGATAATTTCAAAGACCAATTGTTTCACCACTACCTGGGAAGTCTCTTTTTTAGTTGGGAAAGCTTCAGCCCATCTTGAAAAAGTATCTATCATAACTAAGAGGTATTTATATCTTCCTCAAGGCCCAGGCATCTCGGTGAAGTCTAGTTCCCAGTGTTCTCTAGGTTCTTCTCTCCCCCACTGGTTTCAAGGCTCCTTCACCTGCACAGGATTGGCATTGATTCTAGCACACGTGGCACATCAGCTTGCCACACTCTGGGAAACCCTATGCAGACCAACTATCAAATAGAATTTACTGATTAACTCGGCCAATTTGTTTCCCCCCAAGTGGGTACCTTCATGTGTCCGAGTGACCACCTGTCTTCTCAGTGACTGGGGTAGCAGAATTTTCTCATCTGCCAAGATGATCTATCTTTTCTTGTTGGGTTTTCCCCCCAAGCTTCCGGCTCAGCTTCTCTTCTTGCTCAGAGTACTCAGGCTTTTCTTCCTTGATAATTTCTTCAGGTGTAGCCACTACCGCCTGGGCCTGGGTCCCCACTAGTCTTTGGGCCACCTCCCGGGCTGTCTGGTCTGGCAGCCAGTTCCCCGCGAGACTTCTGAGTTATCTTTCTGGTGCCCTTTACTATGGATGACACCAACCTTTTCTGGCCCCCAAACAGCCGCCAGCAGGGTCAATATTTCTTGGGCATGCTTGATAGCTCTTTCCCCGGCTGTCAGCAATCTTCTCTCTTGGTACAGAGCCCCATGGACATGGACGGTAGCAAAAGGGTACCTACTGTCGGTGTAAATGTTCACCTTCTTTCCTGCTCCCCACTTGAGTGCTTGAGTGAGTGCGATCAGCTCCGCCTTCTGGGCTGATGTTCCTTGAGGCAAGGCCTCAGCCCACAGGACCTCCCGGCTCCTGACCACTGTGGCGCCCACATACCATACACCGTCCTCCACAAAGCTGTTTCTATCTGTGCAGAGGGTCTCCTGTGCATCTGGCAGCGGAATATCTGTCAGGTCAGCTCGCAGTGAGGTCAGGGCTTTCAGAGCCTCTCCGCAATCATGGATGACATCCTCCTCTGGGTTGGGGAGCAGGGTGGCTGGATTCAAAGCTGCAGTCTGTTTAAAAGTAATGCGAAGTGGGTCCAGCAACAGTACCTGATAATGGGTGACCCGAGAGTTGGTCATCCATCGGTCCGGAGGGGAGTGAAGTAGGCTGGCCAGGTTGTGGGCCGTGGCGATTTCTAGGGTCTGTCCCAAAGTTAGCTTGGTAGTCTCTTTCACCAGCAGGGCGGTTGCTGCCACTCTCCGTAGGCACCCTGGCCAACCTGCGGCTACTGGGTCCAATCGTTTAGACAGGTAAGCGACAGCCTTCTTCCTGGGTCCCAGGGTTTGAGTAAGCACCCCCTTAGCTACACTGGCATTTTCTGCTACAAACAGCTGGAATGGTTTGTTAAGATCAGGGAGACTCAGGGTGGGGGCACTCACCAGGGACGTCTTCAGTGCCTGGAAAGCCCTTTCTTCTGTCTCAGTCCATTTTAGGGGTGTATCGCTTCCGCCGGTGGCAGTGTAGAGGGGTTTTGCTAGCTCAGCTAACCCTGGGATCCATAGCCTACAGTATCCCACTGCCCCCAAGAACTCTCGGACCTGTCTCTTGGAAGTGGGGGTCGGGATCTTCAGGATGGCCTGTATCCTGCCCTCAGACAGGGCCAGTTGTCTTTCTTTGATATGATAGCCCAGGTAGGTTACTGTCTGGGTACACAGTTGAGCCATTTTAGCAGATACCCTGTACCACAATTTCCCCAATACCTCGAACAGGTCCTTGCTTACTGTTTCACAGTCTTACCTGGAGGGGGCAGCAACCAGTAGATCATCCATGTACTGCATAAGGCTGCACTCGGGGTGTTCCCCTCAGAATGTCAGCAAATCTTTATTAAGAGCTTCATCAAACAAAGTAGGAGAATTCTTAAAACCTTGGGGCAGTTGGGTCTAAGTCGGTTGTCCTGACTTTCTTTGGGGTCTGTCTATTTAAAGGCAAAGATGGGCTGGCTCTGCAGGGCTAGGGGGAGACTGAAAAAAGCATCCTTCAAATCTAAGACACTGTACCATCTTTGGTCAGGAGGCAGGAGGCTGAGGAGAGTGTAGGGGTTGGGGACTATAGGATGGATAGTCTCTACCCTTTTGTTTACCTCATGCAGGTTCTGCACTGGATGGTAGTCATCTGTTCCAGGCTTTTGAACTGGCAGGATGGGCTTGTTCCATGCCGATTTGCAGGGTACCAGGATGTCAGCCTCCCTCAGGCATTGGATATGGCCCCTGATACCATTCTGGGCTTCCCGACTCATGGGATATTGTCAGACGCGAACCGGAGTAGCTGAGCTAATTAATTGAACTACTATAGGTGTCACCTGCTTGGCTAGCCCTGGGGGGATGGTCTCAGTCCATACTCTTGGGACTTCCTGTTTCCACAGAGTTAACAAATCTTGGTTACCTGCATCCTTTGGGGTTTCATAAAGGCGGTATTCTTCCCTTGCTTGCATGGTAAGCAAGATCCGTCCTCCTGCCTGAATTATGGGCCCCTCATTGGCCTCAAAGGAAATAGTGGCTTGTAGTTTCTGCAGGAGGTCTCGTCCCAGCAAGGGTTCAGGGCACTCAGGAATGACCAGGAAGGAGTGAGTAATAGTTTCTAGGCCTGGTCTTGCAACTCCTTTACAGACTTTGGGTAACTCTTAGCTTCCCCTGTTGCTCCTATAATTCTAAACTTTTCCTTCTCAATAGGTCCAACTGGTTGCTGAAGTACTGAATGAGTGGCCCCGGTATCCACTAGAAAGTCAAATCTCTCCCTACCGAGAGTTTTACCCTAGGCTCCCGGGGGTTGGAGGAGCCTTGACGTCCTCAGTCCAGTTTCACTAGTAAGGGAGTTTCTTCTTTCTTCTTTTTTTTTTTTCTTGAGTTTTGGGCAATATTTTTTTTTAATGTCTCTCTTTTTTGCAGAAACGCTATTTACTCCTTCCTGGAGGGCAGCTTCGACCATTAGCCAGTTCTCTGTTCCTCCTGGGTCCCCTTCCCTCGTCTCTCTGGCCTCTTTCTTGGGCCAGGAGTACCTTGGTCATCTTCTTATTTAGCTCTAAGATGGCTGTAGTCAGGTCTTCCCTATTCTCAAAAACTTTCTGGGCTACTGCCAACAATTCAGAAAGAGTCTTCCCCTGAAAACCCTCTAGATTCGGCAACTTCTTTCTGATATCTGGGGTTAACTGGGCCACGAACTGGAGGGCGACTACTGGCCCATTTTCAGGGGCCTTGGGGTCTATAGGCATCTAGGTTATATACACCTGGCATAACCTCTCTAAAAAGGCAGTCGGACTCTCGTTCGTGCCCTGCTTACAATCGATCACCTTAGACAAATTGGTGGGCTTCCGGGCCGCAGCTTGGATATCCCTTAATAGAGTCTGGTGGTACCTGGTGAGGGTATCATGTCCAGCGCTTGTGTTGGGGTCCCACCTCGGCCAGGACTGAGGGAACACCTCTTCAATCAGACCCTAGTCCATGGCCGGTTCCCCTTGCTGATCCTGAACCTGCTGCTTTTCCTCTGCCTTCTCTCCCTCTCCTCCAGAGTGAACAATGTATTCAGCAACTGCTGACAATCATCCCAAGTGGGTTGATGAGTATAAAAAACTGACTCGAGTAGGGTAGCCACCCCCTCTGGGTTAACAGAAAAAGGGGGTTCTGATTTTTCCAATTATACAAATCAGATGTGCTAAAGGGGATGTACATCCTCAAAGGCCGCCCCCCTGTATCCACTTCCCCCAACTCTCGCAGGGGGAAGGTTCCAGCGGATATGGGCTCTGGTCTGAATGTTGTCCCTGCTCTAATGTGGGGTGGACTCAAAACCTCTGGGCAGGGCCCGATGGTGGAGGTGGAGTCTGGCACCTGGGGAATTCTCTCTGGGGTTGGGACTCTTGGAACCCCTGAGTAAACCTGATAGGGAGGGGAGTATCCACTCCTAGACCTCCTCACCTTCAGGGGAGACTCAGGGGCCTTGGGCAAAACCAGAGTGGTGGGCTTCACAGGAAGCCGACCTCTGGGTTTCCCCTCAGTCACAAACATTCCAGACGCACCCCTTTCCTTCCCCTTCTGCTTCCGGCTTCCCTTGCACTCTTGCAAGTACTTGGGCCGGTCGTGGGCAATACCTAACCAGATCTCGATGTAGGACATCTGGTCTGGGTGCCCATGGTTCCCAAATATAACATTGTGCACCACCGTGCATGTTCCCAGGTCGAGGCTCCCTGCCCTAGGCCAGCCAACCCTGAAGGTTGGCCACTCCCTCTCACACAGCTTCTTCAGTGTGAAAGCATCCACCTGGGCTCCGAACCCAGTGGCTCTCCTCGAGAAATCTGAAAAATTATTGGTTACACATTCAAGAGGGGTGAGCAGATAGTCTTTGGAATGAAACAAAAGAAAAGCAAACAGTATAACAATAATTCCAGCAATCACCCCTAGGGTCCCTTTTACCCGTGTGCTGACATGCTGTCCAGTGCACCACACACTCTTCTCTTCCTCCCGTACCCCTCGTATCAGTCCAAAAGGTGTCCACTTGGGGTTTCCCCCTGGCTGGGGAGGGGAGCACAGAGCCTCAGTTGAAGAGAATTCCAGGTTGCTATGCTTGAGTACACAGACACAAATTAAGACAAAGACAACACTGGAAAAAAGGAACTGCTCCCCGGGGTGGGGGGGCAGGCAATCAACTGTACTCGCCTGGCCTGGCCCCTCACGGAGCCATAAGGAGTCTTAGCTTAGGAGTAGCCGTATGAACCCTGGCCTTGGTCTCAATGAATTGAGAATATCCACTGAGCTGAGACAACTCCACGGACAAGCAGGTTAGAGCCCAATCAAGCCCCGTAGTCAATTGACCGTGAGGCACACAACATGCACACGAGCATTCGCAACAGACCATTCATTCAGTCAAGAGTGGGTGATTACCTGACCGGCCACTGCTACTAGGACATCACAAGCCAGGTCTTCGGGAATTACCGGAGAGTAGCTCCGGCCAGACTCCGTCAGTTGCACTGGCAAGGTCAATCTCTTCACGAATCACCAAAGTGTAGAGAAGAGCAGAGGCCACAAACAAACAGTAGAGGGAGAGAGAGACAGCCACAGAGAAGAGGAGCCAGTCCTGCCATGACAGCTCCCCCCATGGAGCCACTTCCAGCAGCGGGGCCAAACAGTAGGAGCCAACCCTACCATGAAAAGCTCCTGAGCCCCCTGGGCGGTGTGGTTCCTGTTGCAGCCTTTGTTGGCGGCTGCAGTACCATCTAACAAGTGCCAAACCCCTGTCCTCTGACTGTGCAGGCCTCAGCCCCCACGTTTGGACTGGCTATATTGGCACCTGACCTCTGACTTCTGTCCTCATCCCTACAGTCCGTCAGACTTCAGTCTCAGGAATTACCCAGCCTTAGTGTGGCATGGCACACCCCACACTAGTTCGGGAGCAAGACCCTGGCCAGCTGGTCTCTTCCTGCTCCCCTTCCTGCAACCAAGAGGACCTCCCCTCCGGTGCTGATGCTGGGATTACCGTGGTGTCCCACAATCCACAAGCCTCTACCCAATCTGCGGAGACAAACACAAGATGGTATTGTGCACTAAAATCAGGCCTGACTTACCAGCACTGGGCAGAGCCTCCAAGGCCTCCTAGGGTCCAGAACCAGAATGGGGTGTCCTCAGGAATCCCCGTCTGAGGAGATCTCGCTGGGGCCTCCAAATGTTAGCGAGCAAAAATCAAACCAGCATCCACTGCAAGAAAACAAAGATATTTATTCACGAATTCGAATCTGGGTCAAGAGGTGACTGACAGCAGTCCACCAGGCTTGACCCTGAACAAAGCTCAAACCACACAATATATAGGATTTCAGAACACACTAAGGGAGGGGGGAACACATCACCTTATCAACCTATATCCAATAATATGCTATAGAAAATGCGGAATCCAATCATTTCAAACCAGGCAGAAAGCGGGGTCTATTCAAAGCAAAGCGTGGGCTAATTTTAAACATTGCAAAATCACACAACCAATAAAACTTAGCCAGAGTATGGTCACCACATCCCCCTGTCACCCCCTGTCATCGGCTGTAACCTTCTGGTAAAGATTTTCCTTGTGCAAAGGTGCTGATAAGCCTCGCCTGCATGCAGGGTCTTGGTAAACAGCTTGTGGTTTACTGATTAAGTCCTGTGGTCAGGGGGAAAGGGCAAGGAATTTTCCATCTCACACTATAAGAAACTAAACTAAAAAAGAGCTTCTAAAACTATTGCATAAAAAGAACTTTAAAAACTACTACCTCTAATAGTCATGTATGAATCTTCCATTCAAAGTCACTGCATGCAGGAATAAGAAGCTTTCCAGGCCCTGACCACTGAAAGACACAAGAAAGATGTGGGCTTCTACTGACTGAGTCAGGAGCTTCCAGTAGATATCACAGCCCCAACCCTGACCTAACTGCCTGGCTCCTGATAACAAAGGCAATTTGAAAAATCTGTTACAGCTTTGGCCCTGAGGACACACTCAGAAAACCCTCCAGGAGCCTGTGGGCTGGATGACCTCCTGACCCCTAGTTTGTGGCCCACAGGTGTGATCCTAATTTCATGGGCCTTCTGTCTGTAGACTCCAATATTGCCTGGAAAGAAGGAATTTTAAATTTCAACACCTCTTTGACTTCATGATGCACTTGGATAGATGTTTCACATTAGAAGTCATGAAAATCAAAGCACTCTATTTCGTAAACATAGAAATTTCACCTTTTGCATGGAAATGTTGACACTGGTGTGGTCATCACTGCTATAAAACCTTCAAACACGGCAGACATAAGGAAAGCACAATGCTTAAGTGAGAAATAGTTTCACTGCTGTATACCTGTTCTGAGATTACTTGCTGCTCTAATGGGATATGTACACTGGGCAGGAAAGACAGGATGGCTGGCTCTAAGTTAATGTCAGCTCCAGGGCCTTAGAGAAGGGGTGGTCAGCACAAGGGACCTAAAATACAGTGCCTGGGGACACATCCCTGGAACAGAAGCAGAAAACAGAAATAGTCAGACAGAGGATGAGTTAGAGAAATCTAAGAAAGAGGTGAAAGAGCTTAAAAAGAGATTGAGAGACACTGAAAACAACAACAGAGACATATGGGATGATATCAAAAGAAGTAACATTCATATAATTGGCCTGCCAGAGGAAGAAAGAGAGGAAGGGGAAGCAAACATTCTAGAGGAAATAATACAAGAAAACTTCCCAGACCTGAATAACACAAAGGATATCAAGGTTCAAGAGGCCCAGAGAGTACCAAACAGAATCAACCCAGACCTGAAGACACCAAGACTCATCATAGTCACAATGAGAAGAAGTAAGGATAAAGAAAGGATCCTAAAGGCTGCAAGAGAGAAACAAAAAGTCACATACAAGGGAAAACCCATAAGATTATCTGCAGATTTCTCCACTCAAACTCTAAGAGCCAGAAGGGAGTGGCAAGAAATCTATCGAGCCCTGAATGAAAAAGGGTTTCAACCAAGGATAATATATCCTGCTAGACTTTCAATCAAGCTAGATGGAGGGATCAAAACCTTCTTAGACAAACAACAGTTAAAGGAGGCAACCATCACCAAGCCGGCCCTGAAAGAGGTACTAAAAGACCTCTTATAAACAAGAACATCACTATAATACTTGCAATATATCAGAGTAAACAAATTGTTTTTTAGAACAATGGCACTACAATACATTAAATCCATAATATCAATAAATGTCAATGGCTTAAACTCACCCATCAAAAGGCACAGGGTGGGGGATGGATCAGAAAACATAACCCAACCATATGCTGCTTGCAAGAATCCCATCTGTCACAACAAGATAAACACAGACTTAAAGTGAAAGGATGGAAAACTATCATACAGGCTAACGGTCCACAAAAAAGGGCAGGAACAGCCATTCTCATCTCAGACACAATAGATTTTAAATTAAATAAAGTAATAAAAGATAGGCAAGGACATTACATAATGATTAGAGGATCAATCAGCCAAGGAGACTTAACAATTATTAACATCTATGCACCCAACGAGGGACCATCTAAATACATTAAGCATCTACTGAAAGAATTTCAAAAATACATCAATAGTAATACAATAATAGTGGGAGACTTCAATACCCCACTCTCACACTTAGACAGATCAAAAAAGCAGAGAACCAATAAAGATACAAGAGAATTGAATGAAGAGATTGACAGACTACACCTCTTGGACATTTTCAGACTCCTCCACCCCCCAAAACTGGAATACACCTTCTTTTCAAATCCACATAACACATACTCAAGGATAGACCACATGTTAGGCCACAAAGACAGCATAAATAAATTCAAGAGCATTGAAATCATCCCAAGTATCTTCTCAGACCAGAGTGGAGTAAAACTAACATTTAACAACAAACAGAAAATTATTAAAAGACATAGAATTTTGAAACTAAACAACATGCTCCTTAAGAACCACTGGGTCAGAGACTCACTCAAACAGGAAATTCAAATGTTCCTGGAAACTAATGAAAATGAAGACACAACCTATCAAAATATTTGGGACACAGCGAAAGCAGTACTGAGAGGGAAACTTATGGCCATACAATCACATATTAAACACCAAGAAGAAGCCCAAATGAACGACCTTACTGCACACCTCAAGGACTTAGAGGAAGAGGAACAAAGGAACCCTAAAGCAACCAGAAGGACATAAATCACTAAAGTTAGAGCAGAAATAAACAACATCGAAAATAAAAGAACCATACAAAAGATCAATGAAGCCAAATGTTGGTTCTTTGAAAGATTAAACAAAATTGACAAACCCCTAGCCAGACTCACCAAACAAAAAAGAGAGAAGACTCAAATTAATAGAATTGTAAACGATGCAGGAGATAGCACAAATGACACCACAGAAATCCAGAGAATCCTGCGAAACTTCTATAAAGAACTATATGCCACCAAGCTAGAGAATCTGGAAGAAATGGAACAATTCCTAGAAACCTATGCACTTCCAAAGCTGAACCAAGAAGAACTACAAAATCTAAATGCACCAATCACAGACAAAGAAATTGAAACTGTTATTAAGAATCTCCCCAACAACAAAAGTCCTGAACCAGATGGCTTCACAAACGAATTCTACAAAACTTTCAGGAAACAGTTAATACCCATAAATAAGCTATTCCATAAGATTTAAGAAACAGGAATACTCCCTTCCACCTTTTATGAAGCCAACATCACCCTGATACCAAAAGCTGATAGGGACAGAACAAAAAAGGAAAACTACAGACCAATATCTCTGATGAGCATAGATGCCAAAATATTAAACAAGATCTTGGCCAACCGGATACAGCAACACATCTAAAAGATTGTTCATCATGACCAAGTGGGATTCATCCCAGGAATGCAAGGCTGGTTCAACATCCGTAAGTCAATCAATGCCATTCACCACATCAATAAAAGCAAAGCCAAAAACTACATGATTATCTCAATACAAAGAAAGCCTTTGACAAAATCCAACACCCATTCATGCTCAAAACTCTACAAAAAATGGGAATAGATGGGAAATTCCTCAAGATAGTGGAGTCTATATATAGCAAACCTACAGCCAACATCATACTCAATGGACAGAAGCTGAAAGCATTCCCCCTCAGATCGGGGACTAGACAGGGCTGTCCACTGTCATCATTACTCTTCAACATAGTATTGGAAGTTCTTGCCATAGCAATCAGGCAAGAGAAAGAAATCAAAGGGATACAGATTGGAAGGGAAGAAGTCAAGCTCTAACTATTTGCAGATGATATGATAGTATACATAGAAAGACCTAAAGAATCCAGTAGAAAATTACTGGAAGTTATTAGGCAATATAGCAAGGTATCAGGCTACAAAATCAATGTACAAAAATCAGTGGCATTTCTTTATGCAAACACAAAATCCGAAGAAGAAGACATCCAGAAATCACTCCCATTTACTGTTTCAAAAAATCAATCAAATACCTAGGAATAAAGTTGACCAATGAAGTGGAAGACTTGTATACTGAAAACTATGAGTCGCTACTCAAGGAGATAGAAACTGATACCAAGAAATGGAAAGATATCCCATGCTCATGGATTGGAAGAATAAATATCATCAAAATGAATATTCTCGCCAGAGCCATATACAAATTTAATGCAATACCCATCAATGTTCCACCAAGCTTCTTTAAGAGAATAGAACAAACACTACAATCATTTATCTGGAACCTGAAAACACCTAGAATTGCCAAAACCATCTTAAGGAAAAGAAACAGAAATGGAGGCATCACACTCCCAGACCTTAAACTATATTATAAAGCCATCATCATCAAAACAGCATGGTACTGGAACAAAAATAGGCACACAGACCAGTGGAACAGAATTGAAAGCCCAGAAGTAAATCCCAACACCTATGGGCATCTAATCTTTGATAAGGGGGTCCAAAGGATTAAATGGAAAAAGGAGGCTCTCTTCAATAAATGGTGCTGGGAAAACTGGGTTGAAACATGCAGAAGAATGAAATTGAACCACTTTATCTCCCAGAAACAAAAATCAACTCCAAATGGATCAAAGACCTAGATGTCAGACCAGAAACAATCAAATACTTAGAGGAAAACATTGGTAAAACACTTTCCCACATACACCTCAAGGACATCTTTGATGAATCAAACCCAATTGCAAGGAAGACTAAAGCACAAACAAACCAATGGGATTACATCAAATTGAAAAGCTTCTGCACATCCAAAGAAACTATTAAAGAAACAGAGAGACCCCTCACAGAATGGGAGAAGATCTTCACATGCCAGACATCAGACAAGAAACTAATCACCAAAATATATAAAGAGCTCAGCAAACTTAGCCGCAAAAAAGCAAATGACCTCATCCAAAAATGGGCAGAGGAAATGAACAAAACATTCACCACAGAGGAGATCCAAAAGGCTAACAAACATATGAAAAACTGCTCTAGGTCACTGATTGTCAGAGAAATGCAAATTAAGACAACACTAAGATACTACCTCATTCCTGTAAGAATGGCATACATCAAAAAGGACAGCAGCAACAAATGCTGGAGAGGATGTGGGGACAGAGGAACCCTTTTACATTGCTGGTGGGAATGTAAATTGGTACAGCCTCTGTGGAGAGCAGTCTGGAAAACTCTCAGAAGGCTAGACATGGACCTTCCATATGACCCAGTAATTCCTCTCCTGGGGTTATACCCCAAGGACTCCATAACACCCAACCAAAAAGAGGTGTGTACTCCTATGTTCATAGCAGCACAATTCATAATAGCTAAAACCTGGAAGCAACCCAGGTGCCCAACAACAGATGAATGGCTGAGAAAGCTGTGGTATATATACACAATGGAATACTATGCAGCTATCAAAAACAATGAACACACCTTCTCTGACCCATCTTGGACAGAGCTAGAAGGAATTATGTTAAGTGAACTAAGTCAGAAAGATAAAGATGAGTATGGGATGATCCCACTCATCAACAGAAGCTGACTAAGAAGATCTGAAAGGGAAACTAAAAGCAGGACCTGATCAAATTGTAAGTAGGGCACCAAAGTAAAAACCCAGTGGTGAGGGGTAGACATGCAGCTTCCTGGGCCAGTGGGGGGTGGGAGTGGGCGGGAGGGATGGGTCACAGTCCTTTGGTGGTGGGAATGGTGTTTATGTACACTCCTAGCAAAATGTAGACATATAAATCAGTAGTTAATTAATATGAGAGGGGGAAAATCAATTGCATGTCTCAAAGTTTCTCAAAAGACAAACTGAATCTTTTTAATATATAGGCTATGTATTTGATATGCGGACTCTCTCAAAAGCCTAGACCAAGTAGATTAGAAGCATCCAATAGCACAGCTATTTGTTGTTAAAATTTCGGAAGGCTCTGGTCGGGCTGGCTTGCTTCACGGCGGGTAACAGAGACGCGGAGACAACGGCTGGGCAGGGAAGCTGTATTTCTTTATTCAGGAACAACGATTCATAAACTAAGACAAACTAATCATGGCGGGGGGAGGGCTAGGACAAACCAATGTAAAGCATACGACAGCTATATACAAGATACTGGGTACTGTACAGCAAACCATAACAAAGGGACTTTTCAAAGTTAACCCAATTAACAAATAATGTGATGATAATATTAACTATGGATTGTCTTTTTGAACCCTAATTCAGCAGGAACCTCACATCTTCACTATAGAGCCCCTACTTCCCCCAGTCCTGGAACCCTTGGATAGGGCCCACTTTCCCGTATGCATCTCCCAATCCAAACCAAATAATATTGCATCCGCCGATCACAACCTAACCAAAGCAACGATTGCCACCTCAACATGCTTCACCTCAGACTGTATCCAGAGACTTCACGTGTGGAATGAAGACCCTTCAGCTTCATTACTCGGGTGAGACCTTTCCTTTTATAGTACACTCTAATTTCATCTCAGGTAGTTCACTTTCTAACAATGTCCCATAACCTAGATATACACCAGTTTCTGTGAGAGAGAGCTTATGTTCACACGTATCCATAAACTACTGCAAAATATATACCTGAAAGCAGAAGTACACTAGAGTTTGCAGTGAGTACCTCCCTAACACTTCCTCTCCACTATTCCAAGCTTGGGATCCATGATTGCTCAACAAATTGTTTGGCTTCATATGTTAACTCTCTTTTCAATCACCAGGTTCCAGATGCCACCAGGATGCTGGCTAGGCTTCCCTGGATTGAAGACCCCACCAATGTGTCCTGGAGCTCAGCTTCCCCAGAGACACACTTTACTAGGGAAAGAGAGAGGCAGACTGGGAGTATGGACCGACCAGTCAACACCCATGTTCAGCGGGCAGGGAAGCAATTACAGAAGCCAGACCTTCTACCTTCTGTAACCCTCAATGACCCTGGGTCCATGCTCCCAGAGGGCTAGAGAATGGGAAAGCTACCATGGGAGGGGTGGGTTATTGGGATTGGGTGGTGGGAATTGTGTGGAGTTGTACCCCTCCTACCTTATGTTTTTGTTCATTAATCCTTTCTTAAATAAAAAATTTAAAAAAACATTAATTCCCCAATAAAGAAATAAATTTTTTTAAAGGCAAAAAAAAGTGTCTCTATTCTCTCTGAATATGCATTAAGCATATTAGTGAATAATAAAAAAAAGCAAAGAATTGAAAATTTAAACACCTTGGAAAGTGAGTTCATCATGCAGGTAATGACTTACAGTAATAGCCCTGCTAGCAATAAAGAAAAACAATTAGGGCTACCAGGAGGCATGGTTTGTGGAGTAGCTGTAATCAGACTTTTTCTTCCCTGATACAACTATTGTACAGAACAATACATTGAATTAGACACATACGTACAGCTAAAAAAAAAAATCCACAGCCTCATGTGGGTATCAGCGAGCGCTGCTGGGGAAAAGATAGTGGGGTGAGAGACACAATCAGTTGAAATGAGAGCTCTGGGCAGACAGTGCTTGGCATTGACACATACCATCTTGGACAGTAACGCAGTTATCAGACTCAACAGAAGAAAAGATATTGGTACTTAATACCTCTCAATCTTTGACTTAGTGTTTTTATTTATATTACTATTTTTTGTGAGTGTTTACTTTTGTTTTTTTCTCAGTCTGAGTTTAAGACAAAGACAAAACTCAGCCCACAAGGTAGCCCGAAACACCCCTCCCCCCACCCACCACAGATTCAAATAAGTGGAAAGCAAGGACCACAACAGCACCACTAGCTGGCCAACAATAACCAACACCATGCATGCAAAAACAAAGAGGTGGACAGTTAAACAGCATGCCTCATCACACAGAGAGAAGTCAATCAGACAAAATGCAGAAAATTCCAGATGCAGAGAGTCTATCAAAGAAAAGCTGTAGAAAGCTTATGAGAAATCTACAAGAAAATAAGAAAGAGCTGAAAGAGGATTTTTTACCTTGGAATTTGATAAGAAGCTACAAAGTGTGAATGAAGAACTTAAAGCAGAGTTCACTAAGCAGTTAAGCAGCATGGAGGAAAATTTTTAGACAGAACTGCAAGGACTTAAAGACATCTTTAGTGCAGTTCAATTTCAGGTAGAAAACTTAAGAAATAGACTCACACAGGCAGAAGAAATAATTCCCCGTCTATAAGACACAATTAGACCACTCTCATTTCACATATTAGGGAGGGGAAAGGTTTAGAAAGAATGATGCAACTCTCTGTGAAATTGCAGACTCTATGAAAAGGTAGAATATATGAGTTATAGGGTTACCTGAAGAAGTAGACTGGGTCAAATGTCCAGAGGTAATTTTTCAGAGAAATGTTAGATGAAAAATTCCCTCACCTAGGTATTCCTCAGAACATACTGATTTTTGAGGCAGTTGTATCACCCAGGTTCACAAATCCAAAACGACCAACACATTAATATAAAATTATCAAAGCTCAATGACAAGGAGAACATTTTTCAGGCTTCTAGTGAAAGGAAAAAAGTTATATACAAATGGAGAAATATCAGACTTTCATCAGATTTTTCTTCACAAATCCTAAAAGCAAGGAGAGAGTTGAATGACATACTCAAGCACTAAAGAAAAGGGAATTTGAGCCACAATTTTTTTTTCCTTCCGCTCACAGAGAGTGAGCAAGAGATGCTGCAGTGGTTACGGGACATTCCTGGGAGCAAAGTCTTCAGTGTATATGTAGTCAGTGAGGACACAGTGGTGAAGCCTGTAGGTATCCAAGTTCAAATCCTGTGTCACATGCTTATAAACATGTTACCACAGTAAAGTCCTCTGTTCCCCCCACACCCTCAAGACTCTGTTTCATCCTCTGTAGAGGCTCATGACGAATGCTTCCTCTCTGTCATGCAAGAGCAGAAAACACAAGGGCTGGCACTGGGAAAGCACTCATTTCTGTTGGCATTTTGTGTACTTAGATTTGTATTCATAGTTGTGTACACCTTGTAGTCACTCGATGATTGGGACACAGAGATGCACTGCCAACTGAAATCACCAAGTTCTAGGGTAGCACCCATAGAGCTCTAGGTCTGAGCCTGTGCTCCAGGGTAATATTAAGAACAAGCCAATACTCTGTGCAGGAGGCAGCAGGTTCTACAGAGACAGGGAGTCTACTTGCCTTTTGATTGAAGACTTCCCTGGCTCCAGAGCCTGAGGAATACAAGTTAGGTTTTCAAGGTAAAAGAAGTCGTACTGGGTCATTGCAAAACAGTGCCCATTGCTGATTCAGTCACAGCATTATTCCTAACAAGTGAATTTTTCAGGTTTAGTCTTTGCAGCCCGGTGCCAGGCTGTCCCTGGGAGCAGAACAGTGTCCACAGACCAACACCCTGCTCTCTCCTCTTCTTGGCTTCCTGCTCAGGACTCTGGAACTAGAGGCCCTACCTAGCAAGTCAGCTATGCCCTTCCTCCTCTCTTTTATATTTCTGGGTGGTCTACACTTTCACACTTTGCATGCATTTACTCTTGTCAAAAGATGTTCCCACATTAGGAGAAGTGTTAGAGAGAGTCTACCACAGAAGTCAGGCAAATGAATGGCAGGGATCGAACCTGGGACCTCAGACAGGTCCAACTCCCTTTCCACCACCAAACTACCTGCCCAACTACTCCAGTTCTTTGCAATGAATTTACAAGTCTATTTAATAATATCTAGAAATACCTTTCAAATTGATACCATCTCTTTTGTTGAGTATTCTATGCCATGTCCACACGGGGGAGACATAATAACACAACAAGCATCCTAAGCCTTTGTGCATGATGGAATTCCCCTGCCTCTTGGTCAAATGGTCATGTGCTTACTCTGCAGTGAAGCCAATTGACCAGTTCTTTCTTTTTCTCTTTCTTTCTTTCTTTTCCTTTTTTTTTTTTTTGCCACCAGAGTTATCAGTGGGGCTCAGTGCCTGCACAACAAATTCACATCTCCCAGCAGCCATTTTTCTGTTTTTTTTAATTTAAAATTTGTGTTTTATTATGATTTTTTAATTGATAGGACAAATAGAAATTGAGAAGGGGAGGGAAAGATGGATGTGGAGATAGATAAAGAGACACCTGCAGACCTGCTTCACCACTTATGCAGCTTCCCCCCATGCAGGTTGGGAGGGGTGTCGAACCTGGGTCCTCACACATGATGATGTGTGCTCTTAACACAGGGTGCCACTTCCTGGCCTCTTAGAGCTTCTCTCTTTTTAAAATCATTATTTTATTTTATTTTATTTTATTTTATTTTATTTTATTTTATTTTATTTTATTTTATTGTCTTCAGGGCTACTGCTGGGGCACCTGCTGGCACTACAACTCCACTGCTCCTGGAGGCCATTTTTCTCCATTTTAATGGATGAGACAGAGAGAAATTGAGAGAAGAGGGGAAGAAAGAGAGGGAGAGAGAGAGAGAGACACTTTAATAACTGCTTCACTGTTTGTGAAGCAACCCGTCTGCCAGAGGCTTGAACCAGGATCCTTTTGTGGGTCATTGTGCATAGTATGATGTGCGTTAAACTTGGTGCATCATTGTCCAGCCCCCTTTACTTTTTTTTTTTTTTGGTCTCCAAGGTTATCACTAGTGTTCAGTGTCAGCAATGTGAATCCACTGCTTCTGGAGGCTATTTTCCCATTTTTCTTGCCCTTGTAGTTTCCCTTGTTGTGGTTGTTTTTGTTGTTATAGCTATTGTTGGATAGGACAGAGAAAAATTAAAAAGAGGAGAGGAAGACAGAGAAGAAGAGAAAGATAGACACCTGCAGACCTGCTTCACTGCTTGTGAAGAGACCCCCCCCCCCCCCCGCAGGTGGGGAGCTGGGAGCTCAAACTGGGATCCTTGCGCAGGTCTTTGCGCTTTGCACTGCCTGCACTTAACCCGCTGTGCTACCGCCCGGCCCCCATGTCCAGCCCCCTTTAAAATGTTTCTTTCTTTTTTTTTCTTTTTTATATTGTTTTTGTGTTTTTCACAGAGTGGTGAATCTCTAGTTTCTGGTGAGACTGGGGTAGGAACTTAAAGCTCTGATGCTTCAGGCATGAAGGGCTTTGTGCAGAGCCACCCAGAGTTAAGCCGCCTGCCCTGGAACTTCTTTCAAATCCATCCTTTATTTTGGGACTTGGAGAGTGATGAGCGAAACAGCTCCATGAGGCCGAGGACAGAGCTTGTCTGCCTGAGGCTCCAGCTTCCAAACCTCTGTTACCCCAGTTACTGCAAGGGTTCTCTGCCATCTCTTTGGGTCTCATGTAAGTCTCTTTCCTCTCCTCCGGATTAAGTAAACCTGTCTTCAGTGTAAATGAACCAGAAAACATGGGAAGGATCCTGATTAGGAGTTGCTTGGGTTTTAATAAATTTAATAAAGTGTTTTTCTGTTGTTGTAGTTATTATTGTTATTGATGTCATCATTCTTAGATAGTACAGAGAGAAATGGAGAGAGGAAAGGAAGACAGAGAGGGGGAGAGAAAGATGTGGCCCTGGTGTGTTTGAGCACGGATGGCTGGCCCCCCTGGAAGCTCGTCAATCAGCCTCCCCTTGGCACACCAGTCTTGTGGTCCAGCGAGATGTGGCAAGAGTATGCGGGAGAATTCCAACATTCCTACCAGCCTTTCTCCCCTTTTCTGGTGGGCTTCGCCTTCTTTATATTTCTGTTTCCCTGTTCTTCCGTCACCATCCATACCCTTTAATTGCCTTGCTCTCTTGCAAGATATTGACCTCATTGGCAGCTGGCTACTTCCCCTGCAACCGCTACCCCTTTATAAATTTGAAACTGCGTCAATAAAGTTGTTTCGTTGTTCCCCGCAGTGGGACCCTAAAGAGGTTTGTGTATCATCTGCTGCCATGATATGATGGAAGACCCCTTTAGTGAACTCGCTCCTGCCTCGTTCCCCCCAAGGAACCCCGACAAACATGTGTCTGTCCAGTTGTTCAGCACCATTTGTTGAAGAGGCCTTCTTTTTCCAGGCTGTTAATTGCCTTGAAAAATGCCATTGGAATCTTGATAGGTACTGCATTGAAATGTTTTATTGTTTTTGGTAAATAAAGTGGCCATTTTAATAATGTGTATTCTTCCAATCTGGGAAGAAGGAATATTCTTACATTTCTGTGTGACCTTCTCTATTTCTTTTATCAATTTTCTGCAGTCTTCCTTATAAAGGTCCTTACCTCCTTTGTGAGATTCACTCTGAGGTATTTTAGTGCTTTTTAGCTTTACGTGCAAATGAGATAAAATTCTTTGATCCTCTTTTCTCCAATTTGTCATTTCTGTATAAAAATGCTACAAATTTATGGGTGTTAATATTGTGTCTTGATACTTTACTGAATTTATTGTTTCCAGTAGGCTTTTGATTGGAGTTTTTGGGATTCTCTAGGTGTACTATCTGATCATCGTTAAATAGTGATGGCTCAATTTCTTCCTTTCCAATCTGTCTAACTTTGATGACCCTTTCTTGCCTGGTTGCAGTGGTGAGGGCCTCCAGGGCTACATAGAATAAAGGTGGTGATAGTGGACATCCTTGTCTGGTTCATCCTTGTCAGATTTTAGAGGGAAAGCTTTCAGGTTTTCCCCATTGTGGGATTTATAATATATGGACTTCATTATGCTGAGAACTTATCCTTCTATTCCCATTTATTTTCTGGAGGGACTTTATTATAAACAGATTTGGGATATTGGTGGATGCATTTTCTGCCTCAATCCATATGACCATTTTATTTTTCTTTTTCTTGTTGTTGATGTGTGAATTATATTGATTGATATGCAAATGTTCAACTATCCCTGCTTCTCAGGGATGAGCCCCACTTTGTCTAGGTGAATTATTCTCTTAATATGTTGTTGAGGGAGTTGGGCTGTAGCACAGCGGGTTAAGCGCAGGTGGCGCAAAGCACAAGGACCGGCATAAGGATCCCGGTTCGAACCCCGGCTCCCCACCTGCAGGGGAGTCGCTTCACAGGCGGTGAAGCAGGTCTGCAGGTGTCTATCTTTCTCTCCCCCTCTCTGTCTTCCCCTCCTCTCTCCATTTCTCTCTGTCCTATCCAACAATGACAACAACAATAATAACTACAACAATAAAACAACAAGGGCAACAAAAGGGAATAAATAAATAAATATTAAAAAAAATATATGTTGTTGAATTTGATTTGCCAAGATTTTATTGAGGGTCTTTGCATCAATGTTTCTTGTAACTAAAAGAAAAGGACTTGCTGCTGTGTGGCATGTAAGGAACTGACTGCGGGGCAGCTGAGGATGGGTTTAAACAATTTTAGGTTTTATTAGGGTGATACAGGGGTAAAGGACACATAGCTAGGGACTGCAAAATAAGCAAGCATCAGCTGGGGTTGAGAATACACTAATCCCAGAAAGTACGTGAGTCAGTTACCACAAATTCAGCCCCAATTTTCACTGCTGCTGTCAGCAGTGATCTTGCAGGTCCTGCTAAGCCTAGCTGGGGTCACCTTGTCCCAGAGAAGGTGTCAGGAAAACAGGGGTAAGAGTTGGCCAGATCATGAGAAAGGTAACTAGCAAGGTTACAATTTATGTGTGTCCATGTCCTCAGGAAAGAGCCATCTTCCATGCCATGTCTCCATCCAGAAACTGAAATCCCCCACCAGTTGCTCCTATTCACTGCTCACACTCAGGCAAAGAAGGCCATGCTTCCGGCCACTTGAGAGATCCATCAAGCTGACACCATCTCTAGCCAAACGCATGACACAACAAATGTTCATCAAGGATATAGGTCTATATTTTTCTTTTTGTTTTGTTTTTTATACTTTTGGTAGGGTCTTTTTCTACTTTAGAGATTTATGTGATGTTAGTCTCCTAGAATGTGTTTGGAAGTGCTTCCCCCTCACTGATTTTGCTGGAACGTCTTGAGGTAAATTGGTACTAGTTTTTGTTGTCGCTATTGTTTATTTGACCTTCAGAGCTGTTAGCGAGCAAAAATCAAACCACCATCTACTGCAAGAAAACAAAGATGTTTATTCACGAATTCAAATCCCGGTCGAGAGGTGACTGACAGCAGTCCACCAGGCTCGACCCTGAACAAGGCTCAAACCACACAATTTATAGGATTTCAGAATACACTCAGGGAGGGGGGAACACATCACCTTATCAACCTATATCCAATAATATGCTATAGAAAACGCGGTATCCAATCATTACAAACCAGGCAGAAAGGGGGGGTCCATTCAAAGTAAAGCGCGGGCTAATTTTAAACATTGCAAAATCACACAACCAATAAAACTTAGCCAGAGTATGGTCACCACATCCTCCTGTCACCCCCTGTCATCGGCTGTAACCTTCTGGTAAACAGTTTCCTTGTGCAAAGGTGCTGATAAGCCTCGCCTGCATGCAGGGTCTTGGTAAATAGCTTGTGGTTTACTGATTAAGTCCTGTGGTCAGGGGGAAAGGGCAAGGAATTTTCCATCTCACACTATAAGAAACTAAACTAAAAAAGAGCTTCTAAAGCTATTGCATAAAAAGAACTTTAAAAACTACTACTTCTAACAAGAGCTATTACTAGGGCTTACTACTGACACTATGAATCCACTGCTCCAGGTGGCCATTTTTTTCCATTTTATTGATAGGACAGAGAGAGGAGGGTGAGACAGAGAGGGAGAAATATCCTTGAATGATTCTTTGTATCTCCTCATTTTTAGTTGTGATTTCAACTCTCATTCCTAAAATTAGAGGTGGAATTAGGGCATCCCTGGGGCCCCAAGCTGCCCTCCCGGTCGGTAGGCCATGGGCTGGTACTTGTGAGGAGGAGCCCTAAGGTGGAGCATGACAGCTTCAGGGACCTGGTGGCCTGGAAGGGGTGTGGCAGCACCATGCCACCTACATCTGCCTGGAGAGTTATGGGGAGGCACACCCTGAACACCTGGCTGCTTCTCTCAGTCAGGCCAGCCATGCTCCAGACTGCCCTCTGCTTCCTGGGGAGTGAGCCCCATGGGCCACATCAGGGTTCCCAGTGGACTCCCTGCCAAGAAGAACAGCTGTGAATTCAGGGCATGGTGCTGTAACTGGGAACCTTGAGCAAAAGCATAGACATCTGGGTCCAGGGAAACAGTGTATTGGGGTTGACCCAGATTACCTCATGTTACCAGATTTGGGCCCCAAATTTAGTAATTTTTAACATAGCAAAAAAGGCCACAAAGAAAGATTGGCTAATGATTCAAGGTGAGTATCCAAGGACCATGAGGTGTGCAGAGGTGGTAAAAGGCCTTAAGCTCTCAAGCTGGAAGTTGGGCAGTAGCATAGCAAGTTAAGCACATGTGGCATGAAGCACACAGACTGGCATAAGGATCCCGGTTTGAGCCCCCGGTTCCTCACCTGAAGAGGAGACGCTTCACAGGCAGTGAAGCATGTCTTTCTCTCCCCCTCTCTGTCTTCCCCTCCTCTCTCCATTTTTCTCTGTCCTACCCAACAATGAACGACATCAATAACAAAAACAATGAAAAAACAAGGGCAACAAAAGAGAATGAATACATAAATAAATAAGTAAATATTAAAAAAAAAAAAAAAAAGGCCTCAAGCTTCCAGGGTAAACACCAGAAGGTAGAGAGGGGGTCAGTTTAGACTGTATAGATGTCCTGGAAACCTGGTACAAATATTTGAAATGAATATACATTACTTCATTGTGGGGGGCAGTGAAGGCTTCATAACCCTGTGTGCCAGGCACCCATATGTCCTGTTCACCCTTCCCTGGGTCCTCTGTAACTGCAGGCTCCTCTCTTACTGGCAGGCCCAGCAGTGACTCTGGTGCATTTCCAGGAGGTGTCTTGGACCTGGCTTGGAGCTGGGAGGCTCACTTAGAGTAGGAGCTGCACGTGGAAGGGCCTCATATCCTCTGACAGCCCCTCATAGCTCTGCATTTGGACTGTGGCCTGGGGAGGTACCATCAGAGGGGCCTTGGTGGAGAAGGGGGTGGGCATCCACCCCACCATGGCACCCAGGGGTCCCACTGACAAGGGGCTTGAGCCTAAGCAGGGCAAGGAGAAGTGGAGGTCTTGCATGCACCGCTGTGCCCACCCTGCATCCCTGCACATGCTCACTGACACCAGCTGAGCATGGATGCTCAGGGGTACTGGCTGGAGACTCCACACACCCTCAAATCTGCTGCAGGGAAGCTTGCTCAGTGGCTTGACTCACCCATCTCCAGGGCCTCTTGGATATCAGTGCAGCCATTCCACCAGGAAAGCAGCCTCCTTGGGGCTGCCTGACCACTGCACCTGCACCTGGGCCTGGATCTTGAGGGGCACTGCAGTGCTCCCAGGCAACTGGTGGCAGGGCACCAGCAGCAGCCTGCTCCCTAGGTCCAGCTTCCAGCACTGGAGCCTGGCCATTATCTAGGAACTCTGTGCTGTCACAGTCTCCCAAATGCTCACTGACCAACAGCACTGACCAACTGGATTCTATCTGCCAGTGTGCTCCACTTGGACTACAGCCTCCTGCAGTTCCCTACCCCCACCCTCCTACCCAGCAACACCCACCACCGTCCAGGTTGTTCCAGCCACTTGGTGTCACCCAGCGAGGCTAGGGCCCAGGGACCAGAATATGCCAATTTGGCCACCTGTCTGCACATCAGGAGGATTTCCTGGATTTGAACCAAACACTGGCTTTTCCTGATGTCAACAGCTGTCATGTCCATGACAACTGACCTTCAGGACTGGCGCCTTCTGGGAGTTATAGTTCGCTTTTGTGCATGCTGGATATGGGTGGCCAGGAACCAGGGGTGAAGCAGGTCTGCTGGTGTCCCTTTGTCTCTATCTCCCTCCCTTTCTCAATTTCTCTCTGTCCTAATACAAATTAGAAAAGTAAATAAAAAAGAAATAAATGGTCGGTGGGAGGGATGGATTTGTA
This sequence comes from Erinaceus europaeus, assembly GCF_950295315.1. Classification (NCBI taxonomy): domain Eukaryota; kingdom Metazoa; phylum Chordata; class Mammalia; order Eulipotyphla; family Erinaceidae; genus Erinaceus; species Erinaceus europaeus. The sequence continues at coordinate 25,354,759 of NC_080166.1, read as the reverse complement.
GTGCAGGCACTGAGCCTCTGTGATAACCTAGGTGATGATAAAAATAAAGAGTGAGCACCATGATAGGGGATGATACCCAACAATGCATACTTCACAGTGTGTGCAGAATCAAATTTAAGTCCTCAGTTACACTTGGCAGCACCATGTCAGAGAGAAGCCATGCTGTGTCATCTTTTCTGTTTTCCTATCTCTCTCTCTTTCTCTCTCTCTCTCTCTCTCTGCCCCCATCCCACCTCCCTCCCTACCACTATTTAGAGAAGAGAGGGGGAAAGTCTACTGTGAGTGGTGGGATTAGGCAGGCACAGGGACAGAAAAACACAGCAGATAGACTTGTACTTGGAGACTAGAGTTTATAGTTAGTTTTTTTCCCCAGATTCCTGTAGGGTGGAAATATTGATTCATCAGACTGTTGTCACGACAGTGACAGTTTCACATCACCCCAGATAAGTATCAAGACACAAAGATATAGACAGATATAAAGTCAGCCCATTTTGGTCATCATGACAAAACTACTGCAGTTTCCAGTGGAGGGGCTAGAGACACAGAACTCTGGTGGTTGGAACTGTATGGAATTATACCCCTATTTTCTTATACTTTTGTAACAATATTGAATAACTAATAAATAATGCATTAAAAAGAGGGGAAAAAGAATATAAAATCTACCACAATCAGTGGAATAAGGGCAGTGAAAAATCTGAATGAAACTCAGGCAGTATATACAAATGTCACTATTTACATTTATGATTACATCTTAAAGTAACTTAAGAGAAGCCAGACCTTCCACTTTCTGTATCACATAATGACTTTGGGTCCATACTCACAGAAGGTTAAAGAATATGAAAACTGTCAGGGGAGGGGATGGGATATGGAGTTCTAGTGGTGGGAATTGTGTGAAGTTGTACCCCTCTTATACTATGTCTTTTGTCAGTGTTTCCTTTTTATAAATAAAAATTTAAAAAAAGGAGAGTCAGGCGGTAGCACAGCAGGTTAAGTGCATGTGGAACAAAGTGCAAGGACAGGCATAAAGATCCCCCTTTGAGCTCCTGGTTCCCCACCTGCAGGGGAGTCACTTCACAGGTGTTGAAGCAGGTCTGCAGGTATCTGTTTTTCTCTCCCCCTCTCTGTCTTCCCCTCCTCTCTCCATTTTTCTCTGTCCTATCTAGAACAATGACATCAATAATAGCTACAATAAAAAAGGGCAACAAAAGGGAACAAATAAATAAATACTTAAAAAATAATCATTAAAAAAAAAGAAAGGAACAGACTTCCGGAGGCAGAGCTAGGAGCAGCAGCAGATCACTTTCTCTCCTCTCCTCTCCTCTCTTCTCCTCTCCTCTCCTCTCCTCTCATCTCCTCTCCTCTCCTCTCCTCTCCTCTCCTGGATCAACTAGGAATACTAAAGGAGACCACCCAGGACTGAAACAAGACAGGACTTGAATGACCACAGGAACCCACTAAATCACCGGTGAGTACAAACACGTGTGGCTGGTGACAGAGAGGAGAGAGGAGCGTAAGGAGAGATTAAGTGACTGCTAACAGTCCAGCAGTTTATCAGTTGAGACACCACCACCAGTCTGCTCCACCAACAAGGGGACAGCTGAAGGGAGGAGAGGACTCCCCAGGGACTCACCAAGTACAACTCTGACTCTCCATTGCTACTGCCCTCAGAATCTGGAGCAGCAACAGGGAGCAACACCAGGGGACAGAGATTTAACCAGGAAACTCAGGAGAAGACCTATACCTCGGTGGCATAGCTGAGGGGCTGTGAAAGTCTCTTTGCATAACCACTGGATTATCTCTGCCACACCCTGCTTTATCTCTTGGTCAGGAGTCAGTGATTAAGAAGAAGTCTATTGATAGTTTAAAAGCCCTCAGGCTCCCATAGCCTACAGGGAAGAAAAAAAAAAAAGAGGCTTTTAAACCACTGAGCTCCAACTCAGAGATTTAAATACTATTGAAACAACTGTTAACTTCCACCACTGTGAACCCTTTAATTAACTTACTTAGACACAACTCAATCCAGGCAATCATGATCAGTAATTTTAAAAGTACTGATAAAGGGAACTCATAGCATAATATATAAAATGGTTAAAACAACAAGAAGAAATATTGGAGAATCGAACCAGGACAAGAGTCCAGCTAAAAGTCCTCCAAAGGGTGAAGCACAAAATAATGAGCTCAACATTCAAACATTAGCTAAGGAAATAATAACATGAGTGAGTAAAGAATTAGAAAAAATTGTAATCAGAAATATAGGAACAACAAATGAGACTATGGAAGAAAATACTAATTATCTCATGGTTATTAGAGAGCTGAAAGCTGAAATCGCTGAGCTAAGAATGCAACTAGATGAACAAGCTAAAACAGTATCAGCACAGGGCAACAAAATAAATGAACTCCAGAAAACAGTAGAGGGCAGAGAGAATAGAATCAATGAGGCTGAAGACAGAATTAGCAAGATTGAGGATGAATTAGAGACAACTAAAAAAGAAGTAAGAGATCTCAAAAAGAGATTAATAGATGTTGAAAACAACAACAGAGTCCTATGGGATGACTTCAAAAGAAACAATATACACATTATTGGCATACCAGAGGAAGAAAGAGAAGGAGAGGAAGAAAGCATTTTCCAGGCCATAATAGCTGAAAATTTCTCTAGTCTAGACAACATCAAAGACATAAAGATTCAAGAAGCCCAGAGGGTCCCAAACAGAATTAACCCAGACCTAAAGACACCACGACATATCATATTTAGAATGGAAAGGAATAAGGATAAAGAAAGTATCCTGAAGGCTGCAAGAGAAAAACAAAGAGTCACCTACAAAGGAAAACCCATAAGATTAGCAGCAGACTTCTCCATATAGATACTACAGGCCAGAAGAGAATGGCGATATATCTATTGAGTGCTCAATGAGAAAGGATTTCAACCAAGAATACTATATCCTGCTAGACTGTCATTCAGACTAGATGGAGGCATCAAAACCTTCTCAGACAAGCAACAGTTGAAGGAATCAACTATCACCAAGCCGGCCCTGAAAGAAGTTCTGAAAGGTCTCCTATAAACAGACCACCACAAATAGGACATATATCTGTTGGTATGCTTCTAAAAACCCCTTCTGTTTCATTAGTTTAATCCCCCCTGCTTAACACTATTCTATTTACATAACCACTTCATTCTATTTACATAACCGCTGTTAACAAGCACCACCCTCCCTCCAGGGCATTGGTGGTTCAGTGGTAGAATTCTTGCCTGCTCTTCCCCCTCTCCTTGTCACACCCTGATTTTCACCAGTCACTTTTCTCTCCACCCTCTCTGCGTTGCATCCTGTTCCCACACTACTGGGCTAGTATATTTATAAGGACAAGATTGTAGTTTTTAGTTTATCTTAGCTTGTTATAGATTGCACTGTGTTCTGCATGAATAAAGAGATACTGCATACAACCCAGCCATGAGTCCTGGGTCATCTGTTACCCGCCCGTGAAGCCAGCCCAGAGAAAACAACATATATCAAAACACTATAAAACTCTACAAGAATGGCATTAAAATATCTTCAATCTTTGATATCAATAAATATCAATGGCCTGAATTCACCTTTTAAAAGACACAGAGTAGGAAGATGGATTAGAAAACACAAACCAACAATATGCTGTCTACAGGAAACCCACCTAACTCAACAAGACAAATACAGACAGACTTAAAGTGAAAGGATGGAAAAATATCATACAAGCCAAAGGCAAACAAAAAAGGGCAGGAACAGCTATTCTCATATCTGACATGATAGACTTTAAAATAGGTAAGATTAAAAAAGATAGGAATGGACACTACTTAATGCTCAGAGGATCAGTCAATCAAGAGGACTTAACAATTATTAACATCAATGCACCCAATGCACCCAATGAGAAGCCATCTAAATGCATCAAACTTCTACTGAAAGAGCTACAGCAATACATTAACAGCAACACAGTCATAGCAGGGGACTTCAACACCCCACTTTCTCAACTTGACAGATTATCCAGGCAGAAAGTCAATAGAGACATAAGGGAGCTAAATAAAGAGATAGATAAACTAGAACTATTGGACATTTTCAGAGTCATTCACCCCAAGAAACTGGAATACACATTTTACTCAAGTCCACATGGGTCATTCTCAAGGATAGACCATATATTAGGTCACAAAGACATTATCAGCCAATTCAAGAGCATTGAAATCATCCCAAGCATCTTCTCAAACCACAGTGGAATTAAACTAACACTTAACAATCAACAAAAGATTAGTAACAGTCCCAAAATGTGGAAGCTCAACAGTACACTTCTTAACAACTTCGGGCTCAAATCGGAAATAAAGAAAAAAATCAAAATGTTTCAAGACTTCAATGAAAATGAAGACACAAGCTATCAAAATATTTGGGACCCAGCTAAAGCAGTCCTAAGAAGGAAGTTCATAGCTGTTGTATGCTTTACATTGGGTTGTACTAGCTCTCCCCCTGCCAAGAAAATTTGGATCAGTCCTGATAGTTTCGCGGGCCCGCTTGGCCCCGCCCCAAGGAACCCCGAGAGGGTTCCAGAGTTCCAGAGTTCGAGAGTTAGAGAGTGCTCGGCGCAGTCGCAGGGGAAAGAGGCAGCAGAGTTCTGTTTGGTGATTAGTTTGTCTTAGTTTATAAATCGTTGTTCCTGAATAAAGAAATACAGCTTCCCTGCCCAGACATTCCCTTCCATATGTCTCTGGTCGTCTCTGTTACCCGCCCGTGAAGTTAGCCCGGCCAGCTAGAGCATCCGAAATTTTAACAACAAATGGCGCCCACGTGGACCTGACCTGCGCATCTCTCAGATAAGTGAAGACAATTTGGCTATCTATGTACTATGGCCTTCTCTTCTGCTTGTGAAGAGATCTCCAAAGGCCTCTGCACTTTCTTCATGAGACTGTTTTGCTGTTTCTGGAACATTTATCTCTGGACCACTCTGTGGTTTCCACTCGCTCGGGCGAACTCAGAACAGCCAGCGGAAATAGTCAACGGGCGGGAGGCGAGTGCGGAGCTGCTGTTTCCACCTGATTAAACAGCCAGCCAGCCGGCTGCGCCCAGACAACCCCACGCACTGTGCCCGCAGCCCAGCAGCCCTACAGCCCACAGGAGGCCGACGCCACCACACAGGAGCCCGACGCCACCACACAGGATCCCGATGCCAACACGCAGGAGCCCAATGCCAACACGCAGGAGCCTGATGCCACCACGCAGGAGCCCAATGCTAGCACGCAGGCCAGCCCACAGGAGCTGGCTCTCCAATGCGTGGCGCAGGGCACAGGATGCGTGATCCCTCCACACTGCTCGGCCACTGCGAGCAGGGCAGCAGACATGGCAGGGCCATGGGGCAGGGACACGGCGGCCTATCATGGCCGCCACCCCTGGGCACCTCGGCCCGCGCCTTCTACAAGGCTGGCCTGCCCGCCCTCATGCTATGAATTCTGGAACGATCCCAGACCTCCCAGACCCCCGGGCTCCCTGCCGAAACTGGGCACACTAGATCTCCAGCTGCCGGTCTGGTCTGAAGGCAGACAAGCTGGAGTACGCAGAGATTTGTGCAGAGATCGCAACCTGCAATTCCTAGAAGTGAAGCTGCCCAAGAGACCACCACTGGACAACGCACCCCCCAACAACTAAGACAGTACATATCTAAATTCGTGTTTAAAATGACATGTCTTCGTAACAAAGGTTTATCTCCTTATGCATTAATGACCATGTTTATGTGTATGTTTAAAGTTTGGTAAACAGTAACTTTAAGGCTAAATTCTTACTAGTGAAAGTTAAATGAAAAAGGTTTTCAACATAATTCTCATAAAGATAAAATTAACTTACATTCAAAGTCTGAGGTAAAAATTAGTTAACAATCAATATATTTCAATTAAGTTGGTCTAAACAAAAGGTTAAATAGACTTGTTGATATGTAAAACTCTCCATTACCTTCTCTATTAAAAATGGTAAATCGCACAATGGCTATGCTAATTATTCTCATGCCTGAGGTTTCCTTTCCTGCGCACACCTAGGGTGTGTCTACATCTTGAATGGGTGTAACAAAAGGTTAAAAAGATGTTGTTGATATGTAAAAGTCTCAAATTCCTTCTCTATTATAAATTTCAGATTGTGCTGTGGTTATGCTAATAAGAAGTTTTGTTTCATAGTAAGTAGTTGCAGCCAGCTGCCTTTGGGACTCTAGGCCATTCCCCGCCCCCATGCAAATGCCTGTCAAGGCAAGTATGCCCCCCAGAGGCAAGAAATTTTTTTTAAGCTGATCAAGTTTTGCCCACAGAGGCAAAACATGGCCCCCTCAGGCCTTCCCTTGGCAGCACACTGGTTCTTGTAAATTGCTTACATCTTTCTCCATGTTTGTGCCAGTTTCTTTTTTAAAAAATGCCTGTACAATATAGGTTTCTGTTCACCCTACACCCTACACCTGATTGCACATCTTAAAGACCTAGAAGAAGAAGAACAAAGGAACCCAAAAGCAACCAGAAGGACAGAAATCACCAAAGTTAGGGCAGAAATCAATAACATTGAGAATAAGAAAACCATACAAAAGATCAACGAAAGTAAATGTTGGTTCTTTGAAAGAGTGAACAAAATCGACAAAACTTTAGCCAGACTCACAAAACAAAAAAGGGAGAAGACCCAAATAAATCGGATAGTAAATGAAAGAGGAAATATCACAACAGACACTGCAGAAATTCAACATATCATGTGAGGCTTCTATGAACAACTCTATGCCACCAAGCTAGAGAACCTAGAAGAAATGGACGATTTCCTACATATCTACCAACTTTCAAAACTAAGTAAAGAGGAAGTGGATAACATGAACAGGCCCATCACAGCTAATGAAATTGAATCAGTTATCAAAAATCTCCCCAAAAATAAAAGTCCTGGACCAGATGGTTTTACAAATGAATTCTACAAAACTTTCAAAGAAGAACTAATACCTCTACTTTTAAAAGTCTTCCAGAAGATTGAAGACACTGGAATACTCCCTGCCAGCTTCTATGAAGCCAACATCACTCTGATACCAAAAGCAGAAAGGGACAAAACCAAAAAAGAAAACTACAGACCAATATCTCTGATGAACATAGATGCAAAAATATTGAACAAAATTCTAGCCAACCGGATACAACAGTATATGAAAAAGATCGTTCATCATGACCAAGTGGGATTTATCCCAGGCATGCAAGGGATATATATATCCCTTTAATATACGTAAATCAATCAATGTGATCCACCACATCAACAAAAGCAAGACCAAAAACCACATGGTCATATCAATAGATGCAGAGAAAGCCTTTGACAAAATATGACATCCCTTTATGATCAAAACACTACAAAAAATGTGAATAGATGGAAAATTCCTGAAGATAGTGGAGTCTATATATAGCAAACCTACAGCCAAAATCATACTCAATGGTGAAAAACTGGAAGCATTTCCCCTCAGATAAGGTAGTAGACAGGGATGCCCACTATCATCATTACTATTCAATATAGTGTTGGAAGTTCTTGCCATAGCAGTCAGGCAGGAACAAGGAATTAAAGGGATACAGATTGGAAGAGAAGAAGTCAAACTCTCCTTATTTGCAGATGACATGATAGTATACATGGAAAAACCTAAGGAATCCAGCAAGAAGCTTTTGGAAATCATCAGTCAATACAGTAAGGTATTAGGCTATAAAATTAACATTCAAAAGTCAGTGGCATTCCTCTATGCAAACACTAAGTTAGAAGAAATTGAGATCCAGAAATCAATTCCTTTTACTATTGCAACAAAACAATAAAATATCTAGGAGTAAATCTAACCAAAGAAGTGAAAGACTTGTATACTGAAAATTATGAGTCACTACACAAAGAAATTGAAAAAGACACAAAGAAGTGGAAAGATATTCCAGGTTCATGGGTTGGAAGAATTAACATCATCAAAATGAATATATTACCCAGAGCCATCTACAAATTTAATGCTATCCCCATCAAGATCCCAAGCACATTTTTAGGAGAATAGAACAAATGCTACAAATGTTTATCTGGAACCAGAAAAGACCTAAAATTGCCAAAACAATCTTGAGAAAAAAGAACAGAACCGGAGGCATCATAATCTCAGATTTCAAACTGTATTATAGGGCCATTGTCATCAAAACTGCTTGGTACTGGAACATGAACAGACACACTGGCCAGTGGAATATAATTGAGAGCCCAGAAATGAGGCCTCACACCTATGGATATCTAATCTTTGACAAAGGGGCCCAGACTATTCAATGGGAAAAGCAGAGTGTCTTCAACAAATGGTGTTGGAAACAATGGGTTGAAACATGCAGAAGAATGAAACTGAATCACTGTATTTCACCAAATAAAAAAGTGAATTCCAAGTGGATCAAGGACTTGGATGTTAGACCACAAACTATCAGATACTTAGAGGAAAATATTGGCAGAACTCTTTTCCACATAAATTTTCAAGACACTTTCAATGAAACGAATCCATTTACAAAGAAAATTAAGGCAAGTATAAACCTTATATAAACCTTTAATTTGATGGGACTACATCAAATTGAAAAGCTTCCTCACAGCAAAAGAAACCACTACCCAAACCAAGAGACCCCTCACAGAATGGGAGAAGATCTTTACATGCTATACGTCAGATAAGAGTTTAATAACCAACATATATAAAGAGCTTGCCACACTCAACAAAAAGACAACAAATAACCCCATCCAAAAATGGGGGGAGGACTTGGACAGAATATTCATCACAGAAGAGATCCAAAAGGCCAAGAAACACATGAAAAAATGCTCCAAGTCTCTGACTGTCAGAGAAATGCAAATCAAGACAACAATGAGATATCACTTCACTCCTGTGAGAATGTCATACATCAGAAAAGGTAACAGCAGCAAATGCTGGAGAGGGTGTGGGGTCAAAGGAACCCTCCTGCACTGCTGGTGGGAATGTCAATTGGTCCAACCTCTGTGGAGAACAGTCTGGAGAACTCTCAGAAGGCTAGAAATGGACCTTCCCTATGACCCTGCAATTCCTCTCCTGGGGATATATCCTAAGGAACCCAACACATCCATCCAAAAAGATCTGTGTACACATATGTTCTTGGCAGCACAATTTGTAGTAGCCAAAATCTGGAAGCAACTCAGGTGTCCAACAACAGATGAGTGGCTGAGCAAGTTGTGGTATATATACACACAATGGAATACTACTCAGCTGTAAAAAATGGTGAATTCACTGTTTTCAGCCAATCTTGGATGGACCTTGAAAAATTCATGTTATGTGAAATAAGTCAGAAACAGAAGGATGAATATGGGATTATCTCACTCTCAGGCAGAAGTTGAAAAACAAGATCAGAAATGAAAACACAAGTAGAACCTGAAATGTCATTGGCATATTGCACCAAAGTAAAAGACTCTGGGGTGGGTGGGTGGGGAGAATACAAGTCCATGAAGGATGATAAATGACATAGTGGCGCTTGTATTGTTAAATGGGAAACTGGGGAATGTTATGCATGAACAAACTATTGTATTTACTGTTGAATGTAAAACATTAATTCCCCAATAAAGAAATAAATTAAAAAAAACCAAAAAGCACATTGCTATTTTCAAGAACAGAAAATAACTTTATTATTCAATGACTCTTGGACTAAGACCAATCACTTTATTTCTTGTAATTTTTTATTATATTTCTTTATAGGATAGAGACAGCCAGAAATCAAGAGGGAAGGATGAGATAGAAATGGAGAGAAAGAGAGACACTTGCATCTTGCAGCCCTGCTTCACCACTCATGAAGCTTCCTCCTGCTGCAGGTGAGGACCAGAGGCTCGAACCTGGGACCTTGCACATGGTATTGTGTGTGCTTAATTACCAGGCATGCCACCATATAGCCCTGTCTAATCATTTTCTGTAAGAAAAAGGACCTAAGTTAGGGAGCAAGCCTCAGACACACTTGCCATGGGGACATGAGGAATTGTACCCACGTGTCAACAGCTATCCTGTGGACCCCCAGTGAAGTTAAAAAGAACCAGTTTCATAGAACACACATAAGTGCACAGATCAGATTTTTGTGTCTCTAGCTCTAATCCCCCCCAATTTGGCAAGTGTTTTATGTTAATGAATGTTCACAACTAGATTATTTTTTTATTTAGTGAGGAGATCTAGGAGTGGATACCCCCCTCCCTATCAGGTTTACTCAGGGGTTCCAAGAGTCCCAACCCCAGAGAGAATTCCCCAGGTGCCAGACTCCAACTCCACCATCAGGCTCTGTCCAGAGGTTTTGAGTCCACCCCACACTAGAGCAGGGACAACATTCGGACCAGAGCCCATATCCGCTGGAACCTTCCCCCTGTGAGAGTTTGGGGATGTGGATACATGGGGGAGGCTTTTGAGGACATACATCCCCTTTAGCACATCTGATTTGTATAATTGGAAAAATCAGAACCCCCCTTTTTCTGTTTACCCAGAGGGTGTGGCTACCCTAATCGAGTCAGTTTTTTATACTCATCAACCCACTTGGGATGATTGTCAGCAGTTGCTGAATACATTCACTCTGGAGGAGAGGGAGAGAATTAAGGCAGAGGGAAAGAAGCAGGTTCTGCATCAGTGAAGGGAGCCGGCTGTGGACCAGGGTCTGATTGAAGAGGTGTTCCCTCAGTCCTGGCCGAGGTGGGACCCCAACACAAGCACTGGACATGATGCCCTCACAAGATACCGCCAGACTCTATTAAGGGGTATCTGTGCTGTGGCCTGGAAGCACACCAATTTTTCTAAGGTGACCGAGTGTAAGGAGGGCGTGAACGAGAGACTGACTGCCTTTTTAGAGAGGTTATGCCAGGTGTATAGAACCTGGATGCCTATAGACCTGAAGGCCCCTGAAAATGGGCTGGCAGTTGCCCTCCAGTTTGTGGCCCAGTCAGCTCCAGATATCAGAAAGAAGTTGCCAAATCTAGAGGGTTTTCAGGGGAAGTCTCTCTCTGAATTGTTAGCAGTAGCCCAGAAAGTTTTTGAGAATAGAGAAGACCTGACTACAGCCACCTTAGAGCTAAATAAGAAGATGACCAAGGTACTCCTGGCCCGATAAGGAGGCTGGAGGGATGAGGGATGGGGACCCAAGAGAAACAGGGAACTGCTAAGGGTCGAAGCTGCCCTCCAAGAAGGAGTAAATGCCATTTCTGCAAGAAAGAGGGACATTAAAAAAAGATTGAACAAAACTCAAGACAAGAAAGAAGAGTGAAGAAAAAACTCCCTTGCTAGTGGAACTGGACTGAGGATGTCAAGGCTCCTCCAACCCCCGGGAGCCTAGGGTAAAACTCTCGGTAGGGAGAAATTTAATTGACTTTCTAGTGGATACTGGGGCTACTCATTCAGTACTTCAGCAACCAATTGGACCTATTGAGAAGGAAAAGGTTAAAATTATAAGAGCAACAGGGGAAACTAAGAGTTACCCAAAATCTGTAAGAAGAGTTGCAAGACCAGGCCTAGAGACTATTACTCACTCCTTCCTGGTCATTCCTGAGTGCCCTGAACCCTTGCTGGGATGAGACCTCCTGCAGAAACTACAAGCCACTATTTCCTTTGAGGCCGATGAGGGGCCCGTATTTCAGGCAGGGGGACGGATCTTGCTTACCATGCCAGCAAGGGAAGAATACCACCTTTATGAAACCCCAAAGGATGCAGGTAACCAAGACTTGTTAACTCTGTGGAAACAGGAAGTCCCAGGAGTATGGGCTGAGACCAACCCCCCAGGGCTAACCAAACAGGTGACACCTATAGTAGTTCAATTAATTAGCTCAGCTACTCTGGTTCGCATCCAACAATATCCCATGAGTCGGGAAGCCCAGAATGGTATCAGAGGCCATATCCAATGCCTGAGGGAGGCTGGCATCCTGGTATCCTGCAAATCAGCATGGGACATTCCCCTCCTGCCGGTTCGAAAGCCTGGAACAGATGCCTACCGTCCAGTGCAAGACCTGCATGAGGTAAACAAAAGGGTAGAGAGTATCCATCCTACAGTCCCCAACCCCTACACTCTCCTTAGCCTCCTGCCCCCCAACCGAACATGGTACAGTGTCTTAGATTTGAAAGATGCTTTCTTCAGTCTCCCCCTAGCCCTGCAGAGCCAGCCCATCTTTGCCTTTGAATGGACAGACCCCAAAGAAGGAGAGTCGGGACAACCGACTTGGACCCAACTACCCCAAGGTTTTAAGAATTCTCCTACTTTTTTTGATGAAGCTTTTAGTAAAGATTTGCTGACATTCCGAGGGAATCACCCCGAGTGCAGCCTTCTGCAGTACGTGGATGACCTGCTGGTTGCTGCCCCCTCCAGGAAAGACTGTGAAACAGTAACCAAGGACCTGCTTGAGGTATTGGGGAAATTGAGGTACAGGGTATCCCCTAAAAAGGCTCAGCTGTGTACCCAGACAGTAACCTACCTGGGCTATCAGATCAAAGAAAGACAACTGGCCCTGTCTGAGGGCAGGATACAGGCCGTCCTGAAGATCCCAACCCCCACTTCCAAGAGATAGGTCCGAGAGTTCTTGGGGGCAGTGGGCTACTGTAGGCTATGGATCCTAGGGTTCTCTGAGCTAGCAAAACCCCATCTACACTGCCACCAGTGGAGGCGATACACCCCTAAAATGGACTGAGACAGAAGAAAGAGCTTTCCAGGCACTGAAGACATGCCTGGTGAGTACCCCCGCCCTGAGTCTCCCTGATCTTAAAAAACCATTCCAGCTGTTTGTAGCAGAAAATGCCAGTGTAGCTAAGGGGGTGCTTACTCAAACCCTGGGACCCAGGAAGAAGGCTGTCACCTACCTGTCTAAACGATTGGACCCAGTAGCCGCAGGTTGGCCAGGGTGCCTATGGACAGTGGCAGCAGCCACCATGCTGGTGAAAGAGACTACCAGGCTGACTTTTGGGCAGACCCTAGAAATCACCACGGCCCACAACCTGGCCAGCCTACTTCACTCCCCTCCGGACTGGTGGATGACCAACTCTCAGGTCACCCATTATCAGGTACTGTTGCTGGACCCACTTCGCATTACTTTTAAACAGACTGCAGCTTTGAATCCAGCCACCCTGCTCCCCAACCCAGAGGAGGATATCATCCATGACTGCGGAGAGGCTCTGAAAGCCCTGACCTCACTGCGAGCTGACCTGATGGATATTCCGCTGCCAGATGCACAGGAGACCCTCTACACAGATAGAAGCAGCTTTGTGGAGGACAGTGTATGGTATGTGGGTGCTGCAGTGGTCAGGAGCTGGGAGGTCCTGTGGGCTGAGGCCTTGCCTCAAGGAACATCAGCCCAGAAGGCGGAGCTGATCACACTCACTCAAGCACTCAAGTGGGGAGCAGGAAAGAAGGTGAACATTTATACTGACAGTAGGTACCCTTTTGCTACCGTCCATGTCCATGGGGCTCTGTACCAACAGAGAAGATTGCTGACAGCCGGGGGAAGAGCTATCAAGCATGCCCAAGAAATATTGACTCTGCTGTCAGCTGTTTGGGGTCAGAAAAGGTTGCTGTCATCCATTGTAAAGGGCACCAGAAAGATGACTCAGAAGTCTCGCAGGGGAACTGGCTGGTGGATCAGACAGCCCAGGAGGCAGCCCAAAGACTAGTAGAGACCCAGGCCTAGTTGGTAGTGGCTACACCTGAAAAAAATATCAAAGAAGAGAAGCCTGAGTACTCTGAGTAAAAAGAAAAGTTGAGCAAGAACCTTGGGGGAAAACCCAACAAGAAAAGATAGATCATCTTGACAGATGTGAAAATTCTTCTACCCCAGTCACTGGGAAGACAGGTGACCACTCAGACACATGAAGGTACCCACTTGGGGGGAAACAAATTGGCTGAGTTAATCAGTAAATTCTATTTGATAGTTGGTCTGCACAGGATTTCCCAGAGTGTGGCAAGCCAATGCACCACGTGTGCTAGAGTCAACACCAATCCTGTGCAGGTGAAAGAGCCTAAAATCCGGTGGTGGGGAGAAGAACCTGGAGAACATTGAGAACTAGACTTCACCGAGATGCCTGAGACTTGAAGAAGATATAAGTACCTCTTAGTTATGATAGATACTTTTTCAAGATGGGCTGAAGCTTTCCCAACTAAAAAAGAGACTTCCCAGGTAGTGGTGAAACAATTGGTCTTTGAAATTATCCCCGGGTTTGGGCTCCCTTATTCACTGGGGTCTGATAATGGCCTTACATTCATTGCCAAGGTCACCCAACAATTGGCTGAAACTCTAAAAATCAAGTGAAAGTTACATTACATTTACCGCCTCCAGAGTTCGGGGCAAGTAGAAAAAATAAATAAGACTATTAAAGAAAGTTTAACCAAGTTAAAAATAGAGACTGGCAGGGACTGGGTTTCTTTCTTACCTTTTTCCTTGCTTAGAATTAGGAATACCCCCTATGTGTCTGGATTCACCCCTTTTGAAATCGTGTATGGCAAGCAGCAACCCTGGTACCCCGGGTTGAGGCTGGAAAATTGGCTAAGGTGTCCCATGGCAGTCTCCTTAAGTCTCTACAGGCCTTTCAGGTGGTGCGTGAGAAGGCCAGAGCTGCTGTCCGTGACGTGAAGCCTGAAACCCAGACGGAGGAGAGCCAAGGCCGCACCCCCTTGTTTGAGCCTGGTGACTCTGTACTGGTAAAGAAGCTATGCCCCGACCACCTCGAGGCCCAGTGAGAAGGACCATACACCGTGGTCCTGAGTATGCCGACTGCTGCAAAGGTCACCAGGAACCGCCACTGGATTCATCACACCCATCTGAAGAGGTCCGCCACTGACACACCCGGAGCAGAGGACCAGATAAGATGGCATGCCGTGCCCACCAGAGATCCAATGAAGGTCCAGCTGGTCTCCTGTTGACCCTTGTGCTTTTGCTTTTTTCTGGCTTGGTTCTTCATGCCACCCATCCCAGAGTGTCCTCACTGTTCATGTGAGAACTAAAAAATAAAAAAGAAAAGGTGATCGCCAGCCTGCCAACCACTGGGCAGCCTAAATTCGCCTTTGATTTGTGTGATTTGTTTGGCACAAATTGGACCAATGCAGTCAAACAGTTTGTGTTTGAATAAAGAGATAGAAAAGAGAAGACAGTCTCTAGAACTGTAGACACTACAGACAGAGGGTGTGGCTCCATTGCTCTAGAGAGTCACCTTTGGGACAGACCCTATTATGTCTGCCCCAAAGAACGCGGCCCCACCAAGTGTAAAAGATCTCTGGTGACAAATATTGATAAGCACTTGAAGTTCTCAAAGGTGACCCATCCTGGCACCCCGACTGAGCCAGGTACTTACAACTTAAGGGACTGTAACCCCATAAAAGCGAAAGTTGAGACTTGGCACGAGACTGATTCATGGACGAGAGGGAGAATATGGAGCATCAAGATACCCTTCCTTAAGAGTGTCTCTGGGACTTTATTCACTATCCAATTGCAGGTGCTACCATGGACTCAGAATCCTATTGGGCCCTTGAGGACTATTATCTTAGGTTAAGACCCCCCTCCCAGTTCCCCACCATCTTCGGGGACAAGGGAAAAGAATAAAACTGATAGAAACCAGAATGACATTGTACCAAGTGTCACTAAGCCTCCTGACATAGAATCTTTGCATCCCAGGGTGAAGCCACTAGTGAGAACCGTGGAGCTAATATATCACCTCTTAAATGAGTCTGATCCTGAAATAACTAGAGACTGCTGGCTGTGTCTGCACTCTGAGCCTCCCTATTATATAGGTGTGACCGCCTCTGAAGATATTGGTAGCCAGAAAGAGGACATTAGGAGACTAACTTTATCCTCCAGCAATTCTCAGAGTTCTGAGTGCAAGTGGGAATTGCAGCCCCACATGACCTTGAGAGATATTCAGAGAAAAAGAACTTGTGTTGTTACGGCCAGTTTTAAATTGCACTCCTCCTCCTACAGGGGCAATTGCAACCAGAGTATCAGAGTTAGTAAAACCCAAGAGTGGACCACTCTCCTCAAGGCCCCCGAGGGAACCTGGTGGGCCTGTACTTCAGGCATGACTCCCTATATCACTCCTTATGGGATGACTCAGAAGGACCTCTGTGTTTTGGCCCACATTCTGCCACATGTATACTATTCCCAGGGTAAGGCAGGGTGGGTGCACTTTGAACGGCAAAGGATGGACCTCCTTGGGCCAGTAAGACAGAAGCGCAGTGTCCCTGTAATAATTCCCCTGCTCGCAGGGGCAGCCATAGTGAGATCAATGGCAGTAGGAGCTACGGCCCTGGCCAAAGAGACCACTTTAGTAAAATTAGATCAGCAAATCAATCAACATATGGCAACACTAGAGGGCACTATCAAGTCCCTGGAAGGGTCACTATCCTCCTTGGCTGAGGTGGTCCTGAAAAATTGTAGGGGGCTTGATTTGCTATTTATGAAACAGAGAAGATTATGTTTGGCCCTAAATAAAACCTGCTGTTTTTATGCCAACCACTCTAGAATGGTGAAAAAGACTTTAAGTAAAGTTAAAGCAAAAACAGAAGACAGGAGCAACCACCTGAGGAACCTGAGCTAGGACAGCTGGTTTACCAACCCATTCTCTTGGTCCCCTTGGTTGACAATGCTGATTAGTTCTCTGGCAGGGCCTTTGCTCACCCTGCTCCTCATTTTTACCCTGGGTCCTTGTCTATGAAAATATTTGATCTCCCTAATCCAGAGATGAGGTAAAAAGGTAGTGCTCCTCGAGACTTACCTTGAGACAAGATATATTGAGACTTATTCAAAAAAAGAAGATGAATCAAAGATTTGATTCTTAGGTAAGGCTAGTGGGGAATGTTAGAGGTAGTAGTTTTTAAAGTTCTTTTTATGCAATAGTTTTAGAAGCTCTTTTTTAGTTTAGTTTCTTATAGTGTGAGATGGAAAATTCCTTGCCCTTTCCCCTTGACCACAGGACTTAATCAGTAAACCACAAGCTGTTTACCAAGACCATGCATGCAGGTGAGGCTTATCAGCACCTTTGCACAAGGAAACTTTACCAGAAGGTTACAGCCGATGACAGGGGTGACAGGGGGATGTGGTGACCATACTCTGGCTAAGTTTTATTGGTTGTGTGATTTTGCAATGTTTAAATTTAGCCCGCGCTTTGCTTTGAATAGACCCCGCTTTCTGCCTGGTTTGAAATGATTGGATTCCACATTTTCTATAGCATATTATTGGATATAGGTTGATAAGGTGATGTGTTCCCCCCTCCCTGAGTGTATTCTGAAATCCTATAAATTGTGTGGTTTGAGCCTTGTTCAGGGTCGAGCCTGGTGGACTGCTGTCAGTCACCTCTCAACCCGGATTCGAATTTGTGAATAAACGTCTTTGTTTTCTTGCAGTAGATGGTGGTTTCTTTTTTGCTCGCTAACAATTTCCTTTTGTTGCCCTTGGGTTTTTTTTATAGTTGTAATTATTATTGTTGTTGTTGCTATTGTTGGATAGGACACAGAGAAATGGAGAGAGAAGAGGAATATGGGGGGGATAGATACCTGCAGAACTGATTCACTGACTGTGAAGTGACTCCCCTGCAGGTGGGGGACAAGAACCCAAGTCAGGATCCTTAAGCTGGCCCTTTGCTTCTTGCCATATGTGCTTTACCTGCTGCACCACTTCCCAACTCCCCACATCTAGATCCTTAAAGATGGCTTGCATTTAAATTGCTTTCCTTTCTGAAACTAGTAACATAATTTTATTGCAAAAATCCAATTAGGTTCTCAACATTTATTTCATTTGTTTATTTATTTACAGGAGCACTACTCAGCTCTGACTGATGGTGCTGCAGGGTATAAACCTGAGATTTTGAAGATCAGATGTGAAAATCTCTTTGCATAAGCATTATGCTATCTACCCCCATCCTCAACATTTTTGTATTTATTTTTACATTTTTCATTATCTTTTTAATTTTTTAGTTATTGATAGAGACAGCCAGAAATTGAGAGGGGAGTGGTTGATAGAGAGGGAGAGAGAAACAGAGAGACACATGAAACACTACTTCACCACTCTTTTACCCTGCAGGTGGGGATGGGGGCTTGAATCTGGTCCTTGTGGACTGTAACATGTGCACTCAACCAGGTGTGCCCCACTTGGCCCATTGGTGACTGTTTTTTTTTTTTTTTAATTTTTAAAATTATCTTTGTTATTTATTGGATAGAGAGCTAGAAATCAAGAGAATAGGGGAGCTAGAGAGGGAGAGTGAGAGAACAATGCCCAAAGCCCTGATTCACCACTCAAAAAGCTTTCCCCCTGCAGGTGGGGTTGGGGGCTCAAACATGGTTCCTTGCACATTGTAATATGTGCGCTCAACCAGGTGCACCACCACCTGGTCCCTGGTGACTACTCCTTAACATTTTTATTGCAATATACTTTTTCCAGTACACCAGTCTCAGCTCTGCTTACCATGGTGCAGAGGATTGAACCTGGGACTTTGGAGCCCCAGGTATGAGTCTCTTATTATGTTATGGACCCTGGCATCCAATACACTAAGAATCCTTTGCAGCTGCCTTATTCTCTCCCAGATCCCCTGTGCATCACATGTAAAATATGTCTTCATAGGTTGCTACAAGCAACATGTCAATTAGATGCCTACATTTCTACTCCAAAATTCAGTGTTTTAGGAGCCTAGGATGCACATGTATGTTAATGTGTGTGGGAGGTAGGGAGAAGGCATGTTCTTACTCTCTTGTGTAATTGAGTTAGTCCCACTGAATGTCTGGTTCAGCCAAGTTTCTATCCTTGACTCTCTTGTTTTCTAACTGGTTGAAGGGGAGAGAAGAGAGCTCAGTGGTAGAGTGTGTGGCTTTCTGCAAGAAATCTCAGGCCTGGCAACCAGAGATATAGCATAATGACAACTAACTGCCACAAAAATAAGATGTAACCAGTCAAGACAGCCATTGTGACTCTTGGACCTAGAAACCAAACAGGATGTATCAGGGGCAATGTGCTTTTTATTTTTTTTAACCTGTTCAACTCTGGTTTATGGTGGGAGGGGGATAAGGGGAACTAAAGCTATGATTTGGGAGCCTCAGGCAGGAGAGTCTCTTTGCATAACCATTATGCTAACTACCCCACCTCCAGACTTTTCTAAATGGACCCCATCCAGGCAATCCTTCCTTCCAGGTAACTCACAATTCCTGCCCACCTAGCCTTCCTGCATAAAACAAACAAACAAACAAAAAACCCTCCCCTTGTCACCCAGGGGCAAAGCCTCATGTCCTGTAAGGCAGGGTTATTTAGGTCAGATTCTTTTGTCTGCATGACCCTCTCAGGCTTTATCTTAATAAGCCTTCCTGGGCTCTGGAGACAGCTGTCATGTTAGACCACTGTTTCTTGCAGTGTTTCCTAAAATATTTGAGGGTTTCTGCTTAAGAGAAAATTGGACAAACAAAACTCAGAGAAGAGGTCTCAGCCCAGGTTCAGAGTTAAGAACACAGGTGGAGTTTGCAGAGGGCTCATCCTAGGTCCCTCCCCCAGACTCTGCCTAAAGGTCTGGGTGGGCCACACAGCCCTGGCTGATTCATGCCTGGAGGTGAGTCTATGCAGAGGAGGCTGGGTAGGAGTAATGACTGAGGGTGCCTGAGGGCTGGCAACCAAGGGGAGGTTCCAGCAGCTTCTCCTCCTGTGTTTGGAGGGATGGGTCTCTGCAACCCCTGTTTCCCATCTTAACCAGCATTTGGGGGTGCCCTGAAGATCAGAAAGGGAAAAACACATGTGGGTCACTCATAGAGCACTTTGTTCTGTTCTCTCTTTCATAATAGAGGACAAGAAAAATGATGTTTTCCCTGCAGGTCTAATTCGTTAGACCCTGGATGAGCTGGGGTAGGGGGAGTGAAGAATGTCCACCAACATCATGAAGTCAGACTCAGGAGGTCAGTGTGACACCTGTATGGCACCCCCCAGAAAGAAACCAGTGCTGATGAGAAGAGGCTTAAACCACAGATTATCAGGTCAGTGTCCTTTCCCCATCTGGAACTTTCACTTTTATTTGCTGAGATGGTGTTTAGTTAACACCTGTATATCCCCCCCCCCACTCTCTCTCCTTTTCCTGGTATATACATTTTTTTTCCTGTCACAGTACTTTCACCCCCTCTTGCAAGTAACCTTCCCAGATAACAAATATTTTAAAAGTTTTTTTTTTATTTATTTAAGAAAGGAGACATTAACAAAACTTTAGGATAGGAGGCTTACAACTACACACAATTCCCACCACCTAATCTCCATATACCATCCCCTCCCCTGATAGCTTTCCCATTCTCTAGCCCTCTGGGAGTATGGACCAGGGTCATTGTGGGTTGCAGAAGGTGGAAGGTCTGGCTTCTGTAATTGCTTCCCTGCTGAACATGGGCATTGACTGGTTGGTCCATACTCCCAGTCTGCCTCTCTCTTTCCCTAGTAGGGTGGGTCTCTGGGGAAGCAGGGCTCCAGACACATTGGTGGGGTCTTCAGTCCAGGGAAGTCTGGTCGGCATCATGCTGGCATCCAGAACCTGGTGGCTGAAAAGAGATTTAACATACAAAGCCAAACTAGTTGTTGAATAATCATGGACCTAAAGGCTGGAGTAGTGCAAATGAAGTGTTGGGGTTTTTTATGGGGCCAGGCAGTGGCACACCTGGTTAAGTGCATACATTACATTGCACATGGACTCAACTTCAAGGCCCTGGTCCCCATCTGCTGGAGGGAAGCTTCACAAGGGGTGAAGCAGGGCTGTATTTCTCTGTTTCTCTCCCTCTTTATCTCCCCAATTCCTCTCATTCTCTAATAATAAATCAAATATTTTTAAATTATCTTTATTGTGTAGACAGTCAGAATCTGAAAGGGAATGCAGAGATTGAGAGGGAAAAAGACAGACAAATGCAACACTGCTTCCTACTTGTGAGGATTACTTCCAGCAGATGTGTGGGGGTGGTGGCTGGGGGCTTAACCCCAGGTCTTGTACATTGTAACATGTGGTCAACCAGGTGTGCTACCACCCAGATACTAAACATTTCTTTCTTTTCCTCTTTTTCTTACTGTATTTTATATTTTTACCATCGCACTGCTCAACTCTGGCTTATGGTGGTACAGGGGATTGATCCTGAGAACTTGATTTTCTCTACTTCTCATGTTCACATGTTTGTTATCAAGTCCTTTGCCTTCATTTCCTCCATTATTTCTATTTTTTTCCAACTAGTATTATTGCTGGGACTTGGTATTTGCACTATGAATCCACTGCTCCCAGTTGATTTTTTTTTCCAGTTTTTTCCTTCTATTTTATTTGACAGGCCAGAGAGAAATTGAGAAGGGAGGAGGGGTAGAAAGGTAGAGAGACAAGAGAGACACCTGTAGTTCTGTTTCACCACTCCTGAACCCCTCCACCTCCCATGGGTGGGGAGCAGGGGCAAATCCAGATCCTTGTGCATGGTGATATGTATACTACCACAGCCCCTACCCCCAATTTTCTCCTTTAAAATCTTTCTGTAAGGTTTTAAAAATATTTGTGGGAGGGAGACCAGAGCACTGTTGATCTCTAGCATTTGAGGCACTAGGACTCACACCTGGACCCTCAGGCATGTAAGTCCTGTGCTCTGCTATGCTGTGCTGGGCTATCATCTTGGCCCTGCCGCCTTCCTCTGGTCACAGTAAAAGATGATGCTTGCGGTGGTGTGACTAAGTGACTGTGCATTTGCATGTGTGTGCATGTGTGTTTGTGTAGAATGAGTCACCCACCCTGACAGCTCTAGTCCCTGACCTGTAGCAGGTGATGTCATTGGTTTTTGAATAGGGAGCCAGTGTGGACATATGGACATTGATTTGTGAAAGTTATGGTAACCTCAGTCTTAATCTCTCTAGTTACAGATAGTGGGGTGCTGGTATCATTAAGACTCTACATTATCCCTTGTACCCAAGGATTAGTCCTAAACCTTGTAAAAGGCAGTAGCCTTGAAATTCCCTTTTTTATGCAGTTGTTTGTTAAGTGCTTTTAGTATGAGTTGCTTGTAGTATGAGGTGGAAAATTCCTTGCCCCTTCCCCCTTGAATAAACAGGACCTAATCAGTGAAGGCCACCCATTGTTTGAAGGACCCTGCCTGGGGACAAGCCTTATCAGGACCTTTGCACAGACTTTGTGGTGTGCTGTCTACCGGATGGGTGGTCATAGCCGAGGGCAGGAGGATGTGGTTGTGTGACCTTACTATATTTGGTTGTGTGACCTTACTATTGGTTGTGTGACCTTACTATATTTGAAACTAGCCCGCGCTTTACTTTGAATGGATCATGTTTTTGCTAAGTTTGAAATGATTGGATTTTATGTTTGCTATAGCCTGTTATTGGATGTAGGTTGATAAGGTGATGTGTTCCCCCTACCTGAATGTAGTCTGAATTCCTATAAATTGTGTGGTTTGAGCCTTGTTCAGGGTCGAGCTTGGTAGACTAACAGCAGTCACCATCTCGGCCCGGATTGCAATTCGTCAATAAACATCTTTGCTTCCTTGCAGTGGATGGTGTTTTGATTTATGCTCGCTAAAAAACCTCATTGAGATGGCTCTCACTAAAGAATGTCCCTGGACAACCAGACTACAACTTTGTTGATCATACAAGATTTGGATCATAAGAGTCAACATATCTTAATTCAGTTTGAAGAGAAGAGTGAGTAAAAAAAAAAAAAGGTAAATTGAAAGAGATGGTTAGGTGGTCTCTTCAAAGGAGCATTAATAGAACAATTGTTCAGTACAGAAAGTGATTTTTTAAATTTTTTATTTATAAAAAGGAAACATTGACAAAACCATAGGATAAGAAGAGTACAACTCCACACAGTTCCCACCACCAGAACTCCATATCCCATTCTCTCCCTTGATAGCTTTCCTATTCTTTTTTTTTTTTTTCCTCCAGGGTTATTGCTGGGGCTCAGTGACTGCACCATGAATCCACTGCTCCTAGAGGCCATTTTTCCCCCTATTGTTGCCCTTGTGGTTATTATTGTTGTTGTTGATATTGTTCACTGTTGGATAGGACAGAGAGAAATTGAGAGAGGGGGAGAGAAAGACCTGCTGACCTGCTTCACTGCCTGTGAAGCGACTCCCCAGAGGTGGGGAGCCAGGGGCTGGAACCGGGATCTTTATGCCAGTCCTCCTGCTTTGTGCCACTTCATGTGTGCTTAATCCGCTGCTAACACCCCCCCCCCCCCCCCAGCTTTCCTATTCTTTAACTCTCTGGGAGTATGGACCCAAGGTCATTGTGGGGTGCAGAAGGTGGAAGGTCTGGCTTGTGTAATTTCTTCCCCGCTCAACATGGGTGTTGACAGGTCAATCCATACTCCCAGTCTGCCTCTCTCTTTCCCTAGTGGGGACGGATTCTGGAGAATAAGAGCTCCAGCATACATTGGTGGGGTCATCTGTCCAGGGAAGTCTGGTAGGCATCATGCTAGCATCTGGAACCTGGTGGCTAAAAAGAGAGTTAAGATACAAAGCCAGACAAGTTGTTGAGTAATCATGAACCTAAAGGCAGGAGTAACGCAGACGAAGAGTTGTGTGTGTGGGGGGTGCTTCATTCTGTAGATAGCTAGTAGGTATATGTTAGTTATAGTTCAAAGTGCCTTTGGCTATAGTAGTTTATTTTTTTCCCCTGGAGCCTGAAACCTGATATGCAGGTGGGTCCTAGTTATTGTCTGGGGAGAAGATGTCATGGCTGGAAAAAGCACCACAAAGCTGGATCAGGGAAGAGAGTAGCTCTCTAATATGGGGAAGGTGTATAAATATTGTTGACTATAAACCCTATAGATTTGATTTGCTCTGGGGACCATATTCAGCTTAGGAGCCTATGTGACTTCTGCATCCCTGTAGATCCTACCTCACATTCTGTAGCATCAGTAAGAACATTCCAAGCTGCCACAATATCAGGACCCACAGAATATGTTGCCTAGCCTCCCTTCAGAGAATGGAACATTCTCTACTTTTGTTGATCCAAGTTGAGGGCAAGGTGCTATGGAGGTCCACAAAGTGGTCTGTTTCATTGTGTCTGATATAGATGACCAGTATCAATGGAGAGAGGGGTTTATTCGAGGTCTAGGCCCATCATGTGTGTTTGGGAATCTCAGGACTCACCGAATAGGGCCCCAGCTGATGGGATGGCCTGATAGTGACTAAAGAGTCATCGTTAAAGTATGCCAGTCTCTTGCCCTTATTCAGCTTTTGCAGTCCTTCCTTTGATGTGGATAGCTTGGGAGTGAGTGAGGGAAGTATAAATGGAAATAGGTGAGGAGAGCATCTAAGTAGAAACTGTTTCATTATGAACTTCATACTGACTCTATATACTGCAGACTATTGTGTACTTTTGCTTTCAGGTATATATTTTGCCCTTATTTATGGATAGATGTGAATATATGCCCTATTTCATGGGACCTGGTCTATATCTAGGTTTTGAAACTTTGTTTGGAAGTGAAATACCTGGAATGGAATTAGCAAATCCTATGAAAGGAAAGGTCTCACCTGAATAATGAGGCTAAAGGGTTGATATCTCATGCTTGATGTCTCTGGACACAGTCAGAGATTCAGCCTATGATCTGTGCATTAAAAATTTTGAGAAAGTAGGATTAGAGCAGATGAGATTAGGGATTTTAGGGTAGAAGAAAGCTAGGAGAACCATTTTAGGCTGTTCCCAGGGGCATACAACTACAGTAGTCTTGCTCGAGTTTTTTAGTTAGCCTGAGGTGAGATGAGAATATTGTATGAAAGAAAGGTGTTAGAGTGGAGAAAAGGGTTAGAAAGTTGGATTAGGGGAGGGAGAAGCTCCCATTATTACTTAAGAAAATGTGGCTAAAATTAGCTATTTACCTCCATCCACCTGCTCCAGGGCCCATATGTAAATACATATTTATTATGTTTAGTGTAAGAGCCTGTGTAACCTCTAAGTCCCTATTGGTCTGAGCTTATAGCTAATGGTTACATCTGAGGAACATTGCAGGCTGCACTCATTTCAGGACCAGTTTTTTTTTTCAAATGGCAGGGTAGGATATCCCCAGCCTCCCTTCAGAGACTAGTGTTATCCCTACTGTCATTGCTTTATGGTAGAGCAAAGGTCCTGAGAGTGCTCACAAGACACTGTTCCTTATGGAAGTGACCAGTGGTAGTGGAGAGAGGGACCCTTTAGAGGTCAAGGCTCATCATATGTGTATGTGAATCCAAGGATTCCCTATCTAGGGAATGTGTATCCATTACTTTTGGGATGAAAAGTTATGTATATATCTCTTAGGTCCATTTCATTTATGGTTTCATTTAAGTTTGTTGTTTCTCCGTTGATTTTTTGTCCAGATTTTCTGTCTCTTTCTGTGACTGCTGTGTTGAAATCTCCTACTACTATTGTGTTGCTATCAATGTCTCCCTTGAATTTAATAAGTGATTGTTTTATATATTTGGGTGCTTCTGTGTTGGGGGCATATATAATAATGATGGCTATATCTTCATGTAGGATCGATCCTTTAACCATTATGTAATGTCCTTCTCTATATTTGATTATTCTTTGCCTGAAAGTCTTTTTTATCAGAGAAGAGGATAACTGTCCCTGGCCTTTTTTGTGAGTTATTAGCTTGGAACATCTTGCTCCAACCTCTTAGATTCAGTTTCTGTTTGTCTTTTCTTTGGATGTGTGTTTCCTGAAGACATATGATGGATGGATTCTGTTCTTTAATGCATTTAGCTACTCTGAGTCTTTTAACAGTTGAATTTAGGCCATTCACATTTAAGGTGATTCTTGATATATGTGGTTTACTTTTGTCCATTTTGATTTTTGTTTTGAGTTTATTTTAAATTGTTGAGTCTTTTCCCATTTGTTTCTATCTAACCTATTGTGTGGATGAATTTCTGTAGTGAATTCCTCACTGATTTTTCTTGTGTTTTCTATAAATTTTGGTTCCCTATTTTGTGGTCACCATGTATGTAATAACTACCATTGTGTATCTAGAAACATCTTTTTAACGTTGATCTTGATTAACAAACATTTGATAGGGCTTCTTTGTCTTTTAATTCCCTCCCATATTTGCTTGTTGTTCTTTCCTATTTTATTGTGTTTTTGTCTACTAGTCTACTAGTCTAATGCTGTTCCCCTCACTGAGAATGGTGTCCCTTTGCTTCCTCCTTTCTTGTAAGACTCCATTCAGTATTTCTTGTAAGGTGGGGTTGACTGTGGCAAATTCCTTTATTTTTTGAATATTTGGGAATACCTTTATTTCTCCCTCATACTTGAAGAGCAATTTTGCAGGATACAATACTTGTGGCTGAAATTCCCTCTTCTTTAGTGCTTTAGTATGCTATTCTACTCTCTCCTTGCCTCCTAGGATTTGTGAAGAAAAATCTGATGAAAGTCTGATGTATCTCCCTTTGTATATAACTTCTTTCCTTTCCCTAGCAGCGTGCAAAATGTTCTCCTTGTCATTGAGTTTTGATAATTTTACAATAATGTGCCTTGGTGTTGATTGTTTTGGATTTGTTAACCTGAGTGATTCCAACATAGGTATGTTCTGAGAATTACCTAGGTTAGGGGATTTTTCATCTAACATTTCTCTGAAAAATTACCTCTGGATGTTTGACCCAGTCTACTTCCTCAGATAACCCTATACCTTGTATATTTTACCTTTTTTATAGAGTCTGTAATTTAACAGAGAATTGCATCATTTTTTCTAAACCTTTCCTCTCCCTCATCCTTGAATTGAGAGTGGTCTAACTGTGTCCTCTACATTGGGAATTCTTTCTTCTGCATGTGTGAGTATATTTCTTTTTTAATATATTATTATTTTCCTTTTTTTGTTGCCCTTGTTGTTTTTATCATTATTGTGGTTATTATTATTGTTGCTATTGATGTTGTTGCTGGATAGGACAGAGGAAATGGAGAGAGGGGGAGAGAAAGATAGACATCTGCAGACCTGATTAATAGCCTATGAATCAACTCCCCTGCAGGTGGGTGTGAATCTATTTCTTAAGCTTTCTACCTAAGATTGAACTGCACTAAAAGTGTCTTTCAGTCCATGCAGTTCTGTTTAAAAATTTTCCTCCATGCTGCTTAACTGCTTGGTGAACTCTGCTTTGAGTTCTTCTTTCACGCTTTGTAGCATCTTATCAAATTCCAAAGTAAAATGCTATTTCAGCTCTTGCTTATATTCTTGTAGAGTTCTCATAAGCTTTCTATACTCTGTCTCTGATAGACTCTCTGCACCTGGAATTTCCTGGATTTTGTCTGATTGTCTTCTCTTTGTGTGATATGGCATCCTTTTTAACTGTCTACCTCTTTGCTTTTGCATGTATGGTGTTGGTTGGTTATTGTTAGCCAGCTGGTGGTGCTGTTGTGGCCTTTGTTTTCCACATACTTGAATCTGTGGAGGCGGATGAGGGGAGGGGTTTTTTGGGCTATTTGTGGGCTTAGTTTTGTCTTTGTCTTTAACTCAGACTGAGAAAAAACAAACGCTCACAAATAATAATAATAATAACCCTGAGTCAAAGATGGAGAGGTATTAAGCTCCAATTTCTTTTCTTCTGGGGAGTCCGATAACTGCTTTGCTGTCCAAAATGGTATGTGTCATCAGAGCTAAACACCATTTGCCCCAAGCTCTCATTTCAACCTACTGTGTCTTTTGTCGGGAGCCATAATGACACTGCACATCATGCCCCTAAGATGGTGCCGACCACGTGGTGGCTAAACCAGTAAAGTGGTAAACAACTTTGCGGAAGTTGGACAATCCAACTGAACAGACTGCGTGCTATACACGTGAACTGTTTTATGATTGGTAGAAGGCTGCATGATCTATGAATGCTGTATGCTTGCTTAATGCCCACTGGCTGACTATGTAACAGTGAAAGGTACTTAAGGTGGCCATAAGAAGGAAATAAAGGGAATTGAGGAAGAAGACTCTGGTGTCCATGTCGTTGTTGCAGGCCGACAGTGACAAGTGGTGCCGAAACCCGGGATTCTCAAAACGGTCCATAAGTAAACCGAAAGCTAGTCAAAGAGACTAGGGAGCTGCAAGAAGTGCAGGATTGTGATCACAGGTTAAGCTGCTTTGAGGCTTTCAGTCAAGCCAGCGCATGGAGGGAACTATTAAGAAATTACTGAAGAGTAATGGGACCCCCGTTAAGACGGGGACCATTAGGACTTTCATGTCCACAGTAGAAGAGGTCGCTCCATGGTTCCTGGAAGAGGGACTTCTTACCGTCCCGCAATGGGAGCACCTTGGAGAAGTTTTCAGAAAGATAGAGGACAAGGAGGGGCCCTTGAGGCCGGGAACTTTGGGATTGTGGACCCTGATCAAATCCTGTCTAGTAAAGAGGGGAGAATCAGCAGATGCCTGTGTGGATCCCGGAAAGGCTGACCCATGCTGTGATGCATAAAGATGACTCCCCTGCGTGCCATGCTGATCATGATGATGGTGATGATGACGGCCAGGGCACAAACGCGAACCCTGTGGAGTCTGTCCTGCATGTGGCCATTCCACCCTGCCAGTGACCAATGAGTCCAAAATCCTGCCAGCCTTCCTGTCCACAAATGCCTCCATGGGACTTCCTACATTCCCTTTCGACCCGACCACAGGATACTTCAATACCACAGACTTTCTACTCCAAGGGACTGTCTGCTTTCAAGCCCCCAGGGTCTCGGCAGACTCTGTTGGACCCTGCGTGATGCTTTTGAATCAGACCCTGGGACATTTCTCCAATAGCTCCGGGCGCCCCTGGGCAGTCACAATGACTTCTGCCACTGTCTCGTGGGTCTGCCATCATCAGGTGTGCAACTCCACCTTGCAGGTTCCCGACCTTTAGCAACAGCTCTTTTGGAGGATATAACTACTCTTTTGCAACCCCACGCAGGGTGCCCCAGTCAACCCTTGGCAAGTGTGGCTGTTCTGCAGCTAGGGCGGGGGTTGCTCAGACATTTCCCCTTTCTTCTTTGTGCGGGGGGCTACGTGGAAAAACTGCACCTATTCTTATACTTCCAGAGAGACGTTTGAAACTAATGTTTCTCCTTCTGAATGCAATGCTACATTGAACTTCCCCCCTACACCTGTATGTGTACAGCCCCTGTTCATGTTCATTGTTCATGCTTCGGTTAATACCACTCGGCTGCCTTATAAGTCAGGGAGATGTAACCTGACACAATGTTGGAACGGTATGGGCACAGCTGTAGTGGCCAGGGTACCCACTTATCTCCCTGTACCCACTAAGATAGAGGAATGAGAGTTAGAGATTTTGCTCTGCCCCAGGCGAGATTTTGGTATCACAGCGGCAATTGTTGTTGCCATTGCCGTATCTGCCACCGCCGAGGCGGTGGCAGGCATTTCCCTAGCTACCAGCATACCTACTGCAGAAGCTCTAAATAATCTCACCGCATCCACAGCCGAGGCCTTACAAACCAATCTAGCTGTTGTTCAACACCTTAGAGCAGGTATCATGATTGTGAACCAAAGGGTAGATCTTCTCCAAGAGTCAGTTGAGCAAATAGAGGGTATGCTGGCTGCTCATTGCGTGCGGAGCATGCCTGGAGTGTGTGTCACCAGTACGGCATGGGTCAATAACAGTCTGGCAGCTAATCACTCCAGGCGATTATCCCTGATGCTCAATGGCACCTGGTCCACTGAGTTTGACATGCTAACCAAGACCATGAGACACCAAATTTTCTCCATTAATACCACCAAAGTGCAGATTTCCACAGCAAAAGAGTTTGCTGCTTATGTGCTCTCGGAAGTCTCCCACCTAAAAGAATGGGCTGGAGTAGGGGTCCTCAGGACAGCGCTTGTGGGTGCCATCATCCTGGGCCTTTATTGTCTGTGTCGTCTCAGAGCACAGGCTTGAGTTGAATGACAAATTATGGTCCAGGCCATGTTGGCTATCCAAGGTGGAGAGACCCCTCAAATCTGGCTAAGCATGCTGGACCAGTAGCCAAAGACAGGTAAGTTCCCTGGGGTTCCTATACCAACCTAAGACAGGCAGCGTGCCAAGCTGCCTGGCCGCTGAAGACGGGTAAGTGTACAAACAGTCTGGGACAACCTAAGACAGGCATGGTCCCCTGCTCATTTTATTATATATAAATGGGGGAGCTGTCGGGAACCATAATGACACTGCACATCACACCCCTAAGATGGCGCTGGCCATCTTAGTACACATGAACTGTTTTATGATTGGTAGAAGGCTGCATGATCTATGAATGCTGTATGCTTGCTTAATGCCCACTGGCTGACTATGTAACAGTGAAAGGTACATAAGGTGGCCATAAGAAGGAAATAAAGGGAATTGAGGAAGAAGACTCTGGTGTGCATGTCGTTGTTGTGGGCCGACAGCAACATCTTTCAACCCACTCCCATTTTCTCAGCCACCCACACCAGCCCCCAGCTGAGGCTGTTGATTTTTTTCAGCTGTAAATTATGTGTCCAATTCTATCTCTGTTGTGTATAATAGTTGTACTAGGGAAAGCAAAAGTTTGATTGTAGCTACTCCATAAATTACACCTCCTGGAAGTCCTTCTAATTGTTTTCCTTTATTGCTAGCAGGGCTATTATTGGAGGTCATTACCTGCATGAGGAGCTCACAGTTCAAGCTGTTTAAATTTTTATTTGTTTTTTTATTATTCACTATTATGCTTATTGCGTAGTTCGGAGAGAATAAAGACACTTTTAACCCTGCAGGTTCCAGGGATGAGTCCCTAGGTGCTGCAGTGAAGGCCCCTTGTACTGACAAGCCCTTCTCCAAGGCCCTGGAGCTGACATTAACTTAGAGCCAGCCATCCTGTCTTTCCTGCCCAGTGTACATATCCCATTAGAGCAGCAAGTAATCTCAGAACAGGTATACAGCAGTGAAACTATTTCTCACTTAAGCATTGTGCTTTCCTTATGTCTGCCGTGTTTGAAGGTTTTATAGCAGTGATGACCACACCAGTGTCAACATTTCCATGCAAAAGGTGAAATTTCCAGGGTTCAGAAATAGAGTGCTTTGATTTTCATGACTTCTAATGTGAAACATTTATCCAAGTGCATCATGAAGTCAAAGAGGTGTTGAAATGTAAAATTCCTTCTTTCCAGGCAATATTGGAGTCTACAGACAGAAGGCCCATGAAATTAGGATCACACCTGTGGGCCACAAACTAGGGGTCAGGAGGTCATCCAGCCCACAGGCTCCTGGAGGGTTTCCTGAGTGTGTTCTCAGGGCCAAAGCTGTAACAGATTTTTCAAATTGCTTTTGTTAGCAGGAGCCAGGCAGTCAGGTGAGGGGTGGGGCTGTGATTTTTACTGGAAGCTCCTGACTCAGTCAGTGGAAGCCCACATCTTTCTTGTGTCTTTCAGTGGTCAGGGCCTGAAGAGATTCTGGTTCTTGCGTGCAAAGCGACTTTCATTGGAAGACTCATTCATGACTTCTTCTGGGAATCTCTCCTGAGGGTGCAGTGTGGATCAATGGACACCAAAAGTTGGCTGTGAGAGGCCACAGGAGCAATTTTCTTAGCAGACCCCAAAAGGTAGGTGTATGGGGATAGGTTAATCCTCCATTATTTCACCAGAATTTTCATAAATATAGAAAACACAGCTCTGCTTGGGTGATTGGTGGTCTAATGCACCCCCCAATATTCAGTTGGCTGAAGTGTCAATGTAGTAACTATACTAAACCTTCTTAATATTTACAAAAATTCGAATTGTCCATTTATTATATCTCATTGGCAAAGCCACCTACTCTTCCAGTCATAGAGACATATTTTTCTTTTTTTTTAAACTTTGATAAGAATGCATCTTTAAAGTTACTTACACTTTTAATCTTAAGATTAACGTTTCTCAGGCCATAAAAACAAACCTAAAACATGCATATAAACATGTAGTCTATAACACACAAGAGAAGAAAACTTTTATTATCAAGACATATCATAGTCACCTTTTTATCATTTAGATATCTGGGGCTGATTCTTTAGGGGAGAAGAACAGCTTTTAAATTAGAGAATGTCTTGTTTGATTGATTGATTGATTGATTTCTTTAAAGAATAGCTTGCTAGCCAGATAAGATCTCACTCAGAATTGGTTTAACGCTTTTTGAGAGCTCTGGCTGCCACCTGAGCAGAGGAAAAAAGCTGGATCTTTTTGGCTGGCTAGTTTTAAGATTATTGAGCTGAGTGACTGATTCTTGGTGTTCATTCTCTAATTTTATGTGTATGGCTTTCCCCCAGACTATAAGCTAGAGAGGAGGTACTTTTTCTGTGTTCTTTTTTTTAAGGAATTTTTCTCCTTCTTCTAAAATGTTTTTAATTTCTCTATGTAAGGGTTTCACAGCCAAAATATCATTGATTAAATTCCAACAAGAGAAAGCAGTAACAGGGAGCTTATCTGGCCCAAAAGTCCTATAATAATCATTTAAGGCTTCGCCTGCTCTTTGTCATGTTTTCTCATCTATAATTCCCTCTTGGGGGAGCCAAGGGCAAACATCTCTAAGGAAAAGGAAAAAATGAGCAAGATCTTTTTTTCTTAACCCTTACTCTTAGTGCCTTGAGTGAGTCTTTAAGACCCTCGATAAACTTTTCTTGTACACTAATTTCTTGTCCCATGATATCACTGTCCGCTTACCTTCCAGATCTTTCCTTTGAACCAGGTGTGTTCATGGCAACCTCTTGATTAGGGGAATAACTGCAGTCCTCTTCTTTTATGAATGGCATTCCTCACGGAATCCCCCGTGCCTTGGGCCCCACGTCTGGGTGCCACACTGCCCCAGCCTGCCGTGTCGTCAAACGGAGACCCTAGGAGGGGAAGTGGGAATGGGGTAGCACAAGAGACGTGAGAAATGGAGACAAGACAGGGGTCTGATCAAGTCTCATTTATTGAAAATTTTCCACATGTATTTAAGGCTGACTCTAAGGTTAGGGAGGGACTCCTGTAAGCGGGGTTGCTATGGTTACCTAACCTTGGAATGTTCTTTCCTTGCCATCTATGGTCATACCTGTCCTGCTAATTGTGGAGATGTCCCAGGAAGAAGTGCAAGTGCAGAGGTTAAGTAAACATATCCAGGAAGTGGGTGAGGGGTGGCCTTGACTGTGTACGTGTCAGGCAGGCTTATGGAAAATGGAGTTTTTACACAAGATGGAGTAGCCTGTTCCTCAAAACCGAGGTCCCTGAGGGAGTGGCTTCCCGCAGTGGTCTTATAATCTGGACTCCTGAGCAGTTGACTGAATGTCTGGGGACTCAGCAGGCAGCAAATTGTGAGTGGCCAGGCTCATGGCCCTTGATTTGGAGGGGTTCCCATTATTCCCAGGGTGACAGTGCCTGGGTCATTCCACATGGGCTCACCTAAGCCAACACTATGTGGAGATTCCATCTGGGTGGGAACTCTGAATTCTGGACCCCCACAGCCAGGGTGAAAGATGAGGATGTGAGCAGTCCTCAGGCACTTTCTTGTTCTCCTTTTGCCATGTTGAGCTCTGAAAACACAGTCTCCAGGCACCTTCACTGAGAATCAGAGACTAGGCATGTCCTACAGCAGAGTCCCCAGCCCTCAGCCATGGGAAGAGTTATCCCAGATGGGATGAGAATCTCTTCCTCTGTTAAAATTTTTTTCTGTCTTGATTACTTTATTTTTTTTTTCTTTTTTTTACACCACTACTCAGTGCTGGATGAGATAGTGTGGCAGGGGACTGAACCTGGGTCTATGGTTTCTCACACATGAGTGTCTCTTTGCATATCCATTCAGGATTTTCCAGAGTCTGGGCTTCCTGGCTAGCTCCTGACCACCTGGGGGAGTCTGTAGGTTCATTGTAGGTGAGGGTGTATACCTAGCAGCTGTCCTGTGAGATTAAAGGTGAGCTCTGAGCATCCACACACGTGTCATGGCCTGCTAACCCATCAGAGGGCAAATGCTGGGGTAGATATGGGGGACTGGGATGCTGTTGCTTTACCGTCTCTACAGCCCTGATGTGAATCTGTTACTAATTACAACTTTGCAGGAGATTTTAGTGCTGTGTTCTCTTCCAGCATCTGTTTCCGCTAATCTCACTCCTCTGTCTTTCTCTCTCAATCTCTCTCACCTCTCATTAAGATTTTACATATATACTGATTTTCTTGTCAGGTTCAGGTACACACAGGGGCTTACCAAGCACTGCTGAGTGCTAGATTGTTTTGCTGGCTATTTCAACACAGGTTCTGGCACCTCCACCTTGTAAAACATTGGCAAAAGGATTCTGCTGTCTCCCAAGATGCATGCCTTAATCTCCCTCAGAAATAATAATAAAGGTTACATATACATATATATGTATACATAAACATGCACAGACATATATATTCATATAAATATATATACACACAAATACAGACACAGAAATGTATATATACACAGGCAAAGATACTTTTTTATTACAATGAATAAAAGAGCACACAGAGCAGCATTCTGTTCCCAGAGCAACTGGCAATCAAACCTTTAACTTCATAAACAAGATTTTTGCTGATCATTACCAAGCTTTTAAATGAATATTTACTGAAAATTAAGATTTACTGAGCAATGTATTTGATCATAATTCAGAATGATCACATATTCACTGGACTCACTTTTCCTAAGAATGTGGCCATACACCTGGACAAGGATTCACTACATTTGAAACCAAGGGAACATTTTTCCTGTATTCAGGAAGTCCATTATCACCCTGATGTATATACATCACTGTACAGAATTTGCTTTTTTATTTGCTAGTCTAATGTTCTATAGACATGCCTTTGCTTTAATTCTCCAGAAATCCTAATATCCATGAACACTCTAGGGACAGGGATTTGTTGATGGAGTCTTCACTTTATGGGCAGTCAGCCTAGATGATTCTTACATAATATGGACTCCCTGTACATTCATTTTTCTTGTACAAAATCTTTCTAGATCCTGATCACATTTTTTTTTTGTCAGAAATCCTATGTGAAGCATTTTTTCTTTCTTCTGGGATGTTTTTGATTTCTAATTGACCTTGTCTTTGGGTGCACAACACATTTCCTATTGGGAATAATAAACACTGTCTTAGATTGTGAATAATATTGACATCCACTGCACAATGGATTGAATTTCAAGGTCCTAAAGCATCATATCAAATCCTAGATTCTTTAAAGTGTTTTTCACCTCAATAATTTTTTTTTCTTTATTGGGGTAAAGAGTGGTTTACAGTCAACACTTAAATCCAATAGTACCAACTGGATAACATTTCTAAGGTTTCCTTTATATTTAAGATTATTTTTTAATTTTCTTTTTTTATAATTACTTTTTATTTATTTATTTATTCCCTTTTGTTGCCCTTGTTTTTTATTGTTGTTGTAGTTATTATTGTTTTTGTTGTTACTGGATAGGACAGAGAGAAATGCAGAGAGGAGGGGAAGCCAGAGCAGGTGATAGAAAGACACCTGCAAACCTGCTTCACCGCCTGTGAAGCGACTCCCCTGCAGGTGGGGATCTGGAGGCTTGAACTGGGATCCTTATGCAGGTCCTTGAGCTTCATGCCACCTGCGCTTAACCTGTTGTGCTACCTCCTGGCTCCCTATTTTTTAATTTTCTTTATTTACAGGGTAGAGATAGGCCTTGAGAGAAAAGGGGGAATATATATAGAGAAAAAAGTGAGGCACCTGCAATCCTGCTTGCCCCCAACCAAGCTTTTCTCAGGAAAGTGTTGAGAAGAGGCTCTAATTGGAGTCCTGGATCATTGTCGTCTGGGTGCTGAAATAGGTGCACCTCCACCCAGTCCCTCAGGTTTCCATGTAACTATCTAACCCCACTATGCCCTCCTCTGCCATCATGTTCTAAGATGTGAATTCTTGATACAATCCAGTGTTTTAGACCTATCATTTTGGTACAATACACCAATTTCAATTGAATTTTCTTCTGGAACCTGTGTGTGTGTGTGTGTATTATCACTAATGTTTCTTTTTTGAGGGCAGAATTTTTCTGGTTGATTCCACATATAATTTGCCAGTGGGTAGTACACCTGTTTAAGTTACACACTGAAGTGCCCAAGGTTTCCTGTTGAAGTCCCTGAATGCCACATAGATGTAGCTGTTTTCACGAGTGCTGGAACAGAGCTGTTGATGGTTCTCTGTTGCTCAGTTCCTGTCTGCCTCTATGCAATAATTAATAAAAGAAGACTGTTTACACCCATACACACCCACTCACTTACCAAGGAAGGGATGTGAAAAGAAGGGAAAGATAGAGAATGAGAGCAAGTGAGAGAGAGGGGTGACTTGTCTTAAGGACTGGGTTTGAACATGGGTTGTTGTTTTCGCTGAGCTGGCTTCGCGGGTGGGGGACAGAGACGACCAGAGACTCATGGCTGAGTGGAGAGCAGTATTTCTTTATTGATGTGGAACATAGTGCAATCTAAGCTATCTCTAATCACAATCTTGTCCTTCTCTATCTTTCCTCTCTCTCCTCCGGCCAAAGAGTTAGGAACAATGGAAATACATAGGATAGGGGGTGGGGAGAAGGAAGAAGTGTGAACTAGCAAGAACTAAACCAAAATATCCCGGAGGGGGAGTGAGACCAAACCAATGTAACAGAATGACCATGGAAATAGACCACAACATCAAGCAATGTAACAGAAGGAATTCCAGAAGCAGAACTAGAAGCATACCAACAATTCCCCCTTTTCTTTTTAACTAATTGACCATAGTATCAGGAGTGTGGGGTGAACAGAAACCTATATCGTATAGGCATTTCCAAAAAAAAAAAAAAAATTGGCACAAGACATGGAAGAACAAATAAAAGAGCAGAAAGAACCAGTGTGATGCCAAGGGAAGGCCTGAGGGGAGTGTTTCTTGCCTCTGTGGGCATCTCTTGCCTCTGAGGGTGCTTTATGCCTCAACGGGCATATCCTGACTCTGTAGGCATTACCTAGCAAGGAGGGGGGGTGGCCTATAGAGTCCCAAAGCAGCTGACTGCAGTCAGTCTTTGAAAAACCCAGCAGCATAAAGGGACGTTGCTGTAGAGTTGTGTAAAATGTCCAAGAGGTATACCAGTGAGTACGATAGAAGTGCCAGTCCAAAGTGGATGACCATGGAAGAAATGCTAGGGGGTGAAATGTTGCATGAGGAAGGTCAGCCACTGGAATTCCGCTTTTCTGTAGAGAACTTGACAGCTGCAATTCACTTACGTTTGAAACAAAACTTGTAGCAGGTTAGAAGTTTACCACAATTGATAACTCTATTATAATAGTTTTTTCTAGTATAATTTTAAGGTTGTTTAAACAGTTTAAACTCAATAAAATCTGGAAAGGTAAACAGAAGAACCATGGTTAAAAGTCTCAGGCATGAGAATCATTAACATAACCATTGTGCAATCTGTTGTTCACCTGGGCTGGTTATATCTCTAATTAAGAAGGTATTTGAGAGCTTTACATATCAATAACATCCTTTTTTACCTTTTGTTACACCCGTATAAGATGGAGACACACCCTAGGTGTGCGCAGGTTTTTTAGACCAAATTAGTTTAAATATGTTGATTTTTAACTAATTTTTACCTCAGACTTTAAATGTAAGTTAATTTTACCTTTATGAGAATTATGTTGAAAACCTTTTTCATTTAACTTTGCCTGGTAAGAATGTAGCCTTAAAGTTACATTTCTAACCTTAAAGTTAATGTTTACTAAACTTCAAACACACACATAAACATGGTCTTCAATACACAAGGAGAAAAACTTTTGTTACGAAGACATGTCATTTTAAACACGAAATTAGATCTGTACTGTCTTAGTTGTTCGGGGTGTGTTGTCCGGCGGTGGCCTCTTGTGCAGTTTCACTTCTAGGAATTGCAGGGGTGCAATCACTGCATGCATGTCTGTGTATTCTAGCTCCTCTGCCATCATAGCTGAGCTGGGGAACTCGGCCAGGGGGCCCAGTCCTGGCAGGGAGCCCACGGTCTCTGGGTGGTCCGGAATCCGCCCAGATATCATAGCAGGAGGGCGGGCAGGCTAGCCATGCAGAAGGTGCCGGTGAGGTGTCCCGGGGTGGGGGCCAGGATGGAATGCAGCCCTGCCCACCTTGTCTGCCTTGTCCGCCTTCCTGACCCCAGTGGCCGAGCAGCGTGGAGGGAGCCCACGCCCAACACCCTGCACCCTGCGGCAGCGAGCAGTCTCCTGCAGGCAGGTGGCAGGCGGCAGGCAGAAACCAAAGTGTGGCCCAGAGCAAAATGTTCCAGAGACAGAGAAACTGTCTCATGAAGAAAGGGCAGATGTCTTTGGAAACCTCTTCATTAGTAGAAAGGCAGGCCACAGAGGCTTTACATGTCTGATCTCCTTTGGTCTGCTGCATGTGTGTGGAGCCGAGATTCTCATTCCATTTTGTTTTTTTTTGCTGAGCTGGCTTCGTGGGTGGGGGACAGAGATGGCCAGAGACTCATGGCTGAGTGGAGAGCAGTATTTCTTTACTGACATGGAACACAGCACAATCTAAGCTATCTCTAATCATAATTTTGTCCTTCTCTATCTTTCCTTTCTCTCCTCTGGCCGAAGAGTCAGGAACAAAGGAAGTACGTAGGATAGGGGGTGGGGAGAAGGAAGAAGCACGAACTAGCAAGGACTAAACCAAAATCTCCCAGAGGCGGGGGGGGGGGGGGGGGAGGGGGGGGGGGTGCGACCAAACCAATGTAACAGAATGACCATGTAAATAGACCACAATGTCAAGCAATGTAACAGAAGGGTTCCCAGAAGCAGAACTAGAAGCATACCAACAATGGGTTGTGCCTTGCCTAAGCTAGTTCACTCTGCACTATTGGTTTTTACTCTATGAATGGCCCATTAAGCTTAGGAAACTGCTGTTCTTTCCCCAAGGCCTCCCGCAACTTGTCTCTTGCCATGTCAATGCTTTCAGTCAATATCTGGGAAGAGATTCCATTGGGAGTTGATCAACTTGTCTCTTGCCATGTCAATGCTTTCAGTCAATATCTGGGAAGAGATTCCATTGGGAGTTGATGTACGGGAGCTGAACTGCATTGTGCTGTGTGTCCACAAGGTGGCAGAAAATCCCAGACTTGTGTGTAGAGATTTGGTGGAAGGAGCAGAGCTCAGGCTTTGAGGCCCCTGGATATCATGGATAGAATTGCCCATAGGATTCTCAAAGCATCTGCTCTTTCCTCTCGTGTGTGGTGACCCCGAATTTGGCTTTCCAAGTGCAAAGGTTTTCTGCAGTGGTCTGGGAAGACTCCATTGGGAGCTACTGAGTTCCTGCGCTCAGCTGCATTGTGCATTCTGCTAGAGGGCAGTACAAGGGCAGGTCTGAGGCTCTTGGGTGGTGCCCTAAAGGCACTGTCCAATGAGATTGCTGGCAGGGTTTCTGGGGCATGCCCAAAGAGCCTGGCCTATCAGAGCACAAACATTGTCTTGAGGCTGGACCTCAGACACCTGGGGGTCAGGTGGAGACCAGGCCTGCAGGCTGCTGGAGGGTTTCCTGAGTATGTGCTCAGAAGCAAAACTGTAACAGATTTTTCAAGTTGCCTTGGTGTGTGGGAGGCAGGCAATTAGGTGAACAGTGGGGCTGTGATTTCTACTTCAATCTCCTGACTCAGCCAAGGGAGCTTCCCCACTTCCTTCCTTGTGTTTTTCAGTGGAAGGGGCTTGGAGAGCTTCTGAGACCAGCAGACAGAGCTGCTTCTCTTTTAAGACTCTTCCATGACCTCTTCTAAGAATCTCTCAGAATTTGATGCCTGGACACCTGCACCACAACTGTTAGCTGTGAAAGACCATAGGAGCAGTTTCCTTAGCAGAGCCTAAAAGGGAGATTTACATGGGTTCAGGTTAATCCTCTACTTTTTTGTCAAATTTACAATCACTACAGCAAAGGCAGCTCTGCTTGGGTGCTTGGTGTAGCAGTTGTTCAATTGGGCTTATTATTTCTTGCTCTGTACTCCTCCTTTTCTTCTGTCTTGCTTCTTTATCATTTCCTTGAACCTGGGTGTATTGTGTCTCTGCCATGAGTGTCTCTTTGCATATTGATTCTTGCTTTGCCAGAGTCTTCGCTTCCTAGCTTGTTATGGACAACCTGGGGTTGTCTTTAGGGGAATCACAAGTGTTGCTCCTTAGAAGGGCTCAGTATTAGATATTGTCAATTTCATTGTAAATTTTACCCTTTCTCAAAGGAAAAAAATGACGATGAAATTCTTAAAAAATATGCAGGAGCACAGAGTGTCCATATTTTTTGCCCTAGCACTCATCAAAACAGGGCCAACATATCTCTCTATCTCACCACCTCTGTTTTTCTTAGTGGCTAGCAGAGATATTACTGAAGGTCAGTAATTGCATGGTGAACTCAGTCTTCCAGGTGTTGCCATTTTTGTGTTCATTGCTTGATTGCACTTCATGATTAAGCTTATTGGGTAGTTTACAGGGTAATTGAGACCCTTTCCTCCCCGCACAGGATCTAGAGATGAGTCTGTCCCCAGGTGTTTCTGCTTGGGCCCTTTGTGCTGCCCAACTCATCTCCATGGCCCTGAGACAGGCATTGGGTTTCAAGCCATCCATCCTGCCTTCCCTACACAGCATCCTT
The DNA here is from genome assembly GCF_950295315.1 of Erinaceus europaeus. Taxonomy (NCBI): domain Eukaryota; kingdom Metazoa; phylum Chordata; class Mammalia; order Eulipotyphla; family Erinaceidae; genus Erinaceus; species Erinaceus europaeus. Next base: position 25,314,280 of record NC_080166.1, on the reverse strand, counting down.
GCCCCTTAGAGCACACATAATGAGGACTGAATCTATATGTCAGCAAAACATTGTGCCTTCCTTATGTGTGTGGAGTTTGAAGTTTTGTAGCAGTGATATTCACACCTGTGTCAAGATTTCCACATAGGAGGTGATGCTTCCAGGGTTCAGAAATAGTCCTTTGGTTTTTGTGACTTTTGAGAGGAAACATTTTATTCAGGTGCACCCTGCCTTCCAATAGTCTTCAGAAGGGGAAGTTCCTTCTTTCTAGGCAACATTCCAGTGGGCAGGAGAAAGTAGGGGCCCACCTCTGGGCCACATACAGAGGGTCAGAAGGTCACCTGGCCTGCAGGCTCCTGGTCAGTCTCATGAGTATGTCCTCAGAGCCAAAGTTGTGACAGATTTTTCAAATGAATGGGAAGGCAGAAAGCAGGCCATCGGGTGAGGGGTGTGGGCTGTGATTTCCACTAGAAGCTCCTGAGTCAGAACTGGAAGGGGAGGCCCACATCCTCCCTGTGTTTTTCAGTGGCAAGAGCCAGGAGAACTTCTGGGTTCTGCAGACAGAAGTACCTGGCATCTAAGACTCTCCCATGACATCTGCTGAGAATCTCTCAGAGTGTGAGGTGTTAACAGCAGGACACTGTTGTCTGCTGTTAGAGACCACAGGAGCAATTTCCTTTGCAGAGCCCACAAGATAGGTAGGTGTGTGTAAGGGGCAGGCTAATTGTTCTTTGGCCAGGGTTGCCATCAATATAGCAAACAGAGCTCTTCTCAGGTGCTTGGTGGTCTTGGAAGCTGGAGTCCTGCCTGAGCAGTGGACTGAATGTCTGGAGTCTCAGTAGGAAGCAAAGTTGAGTGGCCAGGCTCTTGGCCCTGAATTTGGAGGGAGGGAAGCACAAGATTCCCAGGGCTCAGTGTCTGGATAGCTGCACCTGGGCTCCCCTAAGCCGCCACTGTTGGAGATGTCATCTGCTTGTGTGAGGCAGGACACTGAACCTGTGTGTCTGGAGACTCAGACAGGAGTGTCTCTGCATATCCATTTGAGCTTTGCCAGATTCTGGGCTACGTGACTATCTCCTGACCACCTGGGGGTGTCTGTAGGTAGGTGAGCATGTCTACCAAGCAGATTTCCTGTGCAATTAGGAGGAGCTGAGGTCTGCACATCTGCACACACACATCTGTTGTGTCCTGCTAGTCATTCAGGGAGCACATGCTGGCGTAGATCTCAGGGGCTGTGGGGACCAGAGCTACCATCTAAATCCCAGGTGTGAAGCTGTTACTAATCTCATCTTTGCAGCAGGCTTTGTGTTGTGGTCTCTTTGAGCCACTGTTTGTTTCTTTCTCTGTATGTGTATGTCTCTCCTTGCCTTTCTAACCTCTCATTAAGATTTACATAAAGACTGATTTTCTTGACAGCCTCAGTAGCATCTTGTGCTGTCAATTGCACCTGGGTTTCTGGACATTGGACCTTGGAAGGCACTGACACAAGGATTATGCTGTCTCCCCACATAGATGCCTTAATCTCTTTCAGAATTTATAATAAAGATTACAAATACATGTGTATATATATATATATACACACACAGAGATGTATATTTACAAATAGACATATATACACACAGAGAGATATACACAAATGCACACACACACACACACACATATATGTATATATATATATATATATATATATATAGGCACAGACACACACATTTATACTACAATGAGGAAAAGAGCACCCAGAGCAGCATTCTGTTTCTAGAGTGACTGGCAATCAAACCTGTAACTTCACAGAAAAGATTTTTACTGATCATCACCCAGATTTTAAATGACTATATACTGCAACTTGGTATTTGTAGGGCAATGTATTTGATCTCAATTCAGAACAATCCTATATTCCCTGGACTCCCTTTACCTAAGCACTTGGCCATGCACCTGGATAAGGGTTCACTACATTTGAAGCAAAAGGAACTTTTTTTTTTTCTGGGATTCAGGGTTAAATTATCACCCTGATTGTATCCATCACTGTACATAACTTTCCTTTTTTTTTTTTTTTGCAGTCCCAATATTCTACAGATATGCATTTGCTTTCATCCTCCAGAAATTCTAATCTACAAACACTCTAGTGATTTGGAATTTTTGAAGGAGTCTTCACTTTATGGGCAGTCAGTCTAGATGATTCTGCCATAATTTGGAATTCCTGTACTTTCATTTTTTTTTTTTGTACAAATCCTTCCTAGATCCTGACCACTTATTTTGTCAGACATCCCATGTGAAGCATTTTTTTCATTCTGCTGGAATATTTGATTTCTAATTGACCTTGTGTTTGGGTGCACAACACATTTCCTATTAGGAATACTGAACATTGTCTTAGATTGTGCATGATACTGACGTTCACTGCACAATGGATTGAACTCCAAGGTTCTAAAGTATAGTCTCTAATTCTAGGTTCTTTAACATGTTTTTCACCTCAGTAATTTATTTGTCCTTATTGGGCTGATGAATGGTTTACAGTCAACACTTATATCCAGTAAATGTTACCTGGATAACATTTCTAAGTTTTCGTTTTTACTTCACCTTATTTTTAATTTTCTTTATTTACAGGGTAGAGACAGACAGGCCTTGAGAGGGAAGGGGTCATATAGAGGGAGAGAGACAGGGAGGCAACTGCAGCACTGTTTGAACACTAGCCCGACTTTCCTCAGGTAAGTGTTGACAATGGGCTTCAATCTAAGTCCTTGCCCATTGTTGCGTGGGTGCTGAAATAGGGGCACCTCCACCCAGTCCCCTCAAGTCTCCATGTAACTATCTAAATCCACTAGGCCCTCCTTTGCCTTCATGTTCTAGGACCTGAATTATCCCTGTTACAGCCCAGTGTTTTAGAACTATCACTTTGGTATAATACACGAACTCTAATTCAGTTTGCTTCTGGAACCTGTGTGTGTGGGTGTGTGGAGGTGTAATCAGTAGTGTTTATTGGAAACTGATTTTTTTCTGGTTGATTCCACCTATAATTTGCCAAGGGTAGTACATTTGTGTAAGTGTCCACACTGAAGTGCACAAGCTTTTGGGTTGAAGTCCCTGATCGCCACATGGATGGAGCTGTTTTCATGAGTGCTAGAGCAGAGATGAGAATGGTTTTCTTTCTCTCTCACTTTGTTCTCAGTGCCAATCTACCTCTGTCTCATAATTAATAAATGAAGATTGTACACACACTCATGTGCCACAGAAGAGATGTGAAAGTAAGGGGAAGTATAGAATGAGACACACAGAGAGAGAGGAAGCCCCCAGTTGATAAGACTGCTTTGGTGACTTAAGGACAGGGCCTGAACCTGGGATGTGCCTTCCCTAAATAAGTTCAGTCTGCACTACTGTTTTGACTGTAGAATGGTCATTGTTCTTAGGGAACTGCTGTTCTTTCCCCAAGGCCTCCCCAAATTCACATTTGAAATCCCAATGCTGTCTGTCATTTTCTGGGAAGACTCCATTGGGCATTGCTGTATGGGAGCTGAGCTGCATTGGGCTGTGTGCCCACAAGGTGGCAGAAAACCCCAGATTTGTGTGTAGAGATTTGTTGGAAGGAGGAGACCTCAGGCTTTTTAGTCCCTGTATGCCAAGGTTAGAATTGTCCATAGTATTCCCAAAGCATCTGCTCTTTCCTCTCGTGTGTATTGACCACAGATTTGGCTTTCCAAGTGCAAAGGTTTTCTGCAGTGGTCTGTGAAGACTCCATTGGGAGGTTCTGAATTTCTGTGCTCAGCTGCATTGTGCATTCTTCTGTGAGTCCACCAGATGGCAGCACAGGTGCAGGTATGAGGCTCATGGGCAGTGCCCTAAAGGCACAAGCCAATGAGATTGCTGGCAGGGTTTCTGGGGCGTCCCCAAAAGAGCCTGGCTTATCAGAACACATGCATTGTCTTGAGGCTGGACCTCAGAAGCATGGGGGTCAGGTAGAGACCAGGCCTAGAGGATGCTGGAGGGTTTCTTGAGTATGTGCTCAGGAGCAAAGCTGTAACAGATTTTCAAGTTGCCTTGGTGTGCAGTGGGGCTCTGATTTCCACTTGAATCTCCTGACTCAGTCAAGGGAGCTTCCCCACTTCCTTCCTTCCTTCCTTCCTTCCTTCCTTCCTTCCTTCCTTCCTTCCTTCCTTGTGTTTTTCAGTGGAAGGGACTTGGAGAGCTTCTGGGACCAGCAGACAGAGCTCTTTCTCCTCTAAGAGTCTTCATGACCTCTTCTGGGAATCTCTCAGAATTTGATGCCTGGACAGCTGGAGCACAGCTGTTAGCTGTGAAAGATCATAGGAGCAATTTCCTTAGCAGAGCCTAAAAGGTATGTTTGCATGGGGAATGGTTCACCCTCTATTCTTTCGTTGGAGTTTCCATCACTACAGGAAAAAAAAAAAAACCAGCTCTGCTTGGGTGCTTGGTGTAGGAACTGTTCAAATGGGCTAAGTATCTCCTGCTCTGTTTTCCTCTTTTTCTTCTGTCTTGCTTCCTTATTCTTTTCTTTTGTTTTATGACAGCTCTGTTCAGTGCTGGATGAATGAGGCAGGCGATTGAACCTGGGTGTGTTGTGACTCAGACATGAGTGCTTCTTTGCATATCCCTGCTTTGCCAGAATCTCAGATTCCTGGATAGCTTTTGACCACCTGGGGTTGTCTTTAGGGGAGCGGAGGTGTTGCTCCTTAGAAGGGCTCAGTCTTAGGTATTGCCTGTTTTATTGTACATTTCACCCTTTCTGAAAGGAAAATATAACAAATAATGATGAAATTCTTAATAAATATGCAGGAACACAGAGTGTCCATTATTTTTGCCCAGACACTCATCACTACAGGACCAACATCTGTCTCTCTCTCTCTCTTTGGTTTTCTGTCTCTCTCAGCAACTGTTTTTCTTAATAGGTAGCAGGGATATTACTGAAGGTCAATAATTGGGTGGTAATATCAGTTGCCATTTTGTTTTCTTTGCTTGATTGCTCTTCACGATTAAGCTTATTGGGTAGTTTAGATGGTAATTGAGACCCTTCCCCACACACACTGGTTCCGGAGATCAGTCTGTCCCCAGGTGCTTCTGCTCGGGCCCCTGTGTAGGTCAACCCTTCTCCAAGGCCTTGAGCCAGGCATTCAGTTTCAAGCCATCCCTCCAGCCTTCCCTACTCAGCATCCTTATACCCCAGTAGAGTGCACATAAAGAGGATTGAATCTATATCATAAGGAAAGCATTGTGCTTTCCTTATGTGTGTAGAGTTTGAAGTTTTTGAGCAATGATACTCACACCCGTGTCAAGATTTCCACATAAGGAGGTGATACTTCCAGGGTTCAAAAATAGTCCTTTGGTTTTTGTGACTTTTGAGAGGAAACATTTTATTCAGATACATCCTGCCTTCTAATACCTTTGGAAGGGGAAGTTCCTTCTTTCCAGGCAACATTCCAGTGTATTGACAGAGGGCAGGAGAAAGTAGGGGCCCACCTCTGAGCCACATACAGAGGGTCAGAAGGTCACCTGACCTGCAGGCTCCTGGTCAGTCTCATGAGTATGTCCTCAGAGCCAAAGCTGTAACAGATTTTTTTTCAAATGACTGGGAAGGCAGAAAGCAGGCCATCAGGTGAGGGGTGTGGGCTGTGATTTCCACTAGAAGCTCCTGAGTCAGAACTGGAAGTGGAGGCCCACATCCTCCCTGTGTCTTTCAGTGGCGACAGCCAGGAGAGCTTCTGGGTTCTGCAGACAGAAGTACCTGGCATCTAAGACTTCCCATGACATCTGCTGAGAATCTCTCAGAGTGTGAGGTGTTAACAGCAGGACACGGTTGTCTGCTGTTAGAGGCCACAGGAGCAATTTCCTTTGCAGAGCCCACAAGATAGGTAGGTGTGTGTAAGGGGCAGGCTAATTGTTCTTTGGCCAGGGTTGCCATCAATATAGCAAACAGAGCTCTTCTCAGGTGCTTGGTGGTCTTGGAAGCTGGAGTCCTGCCTGAGCAGTGGACTGAATGTCTGGAGTCTCAGCAGGAAGCAAAGTTGAGTGGCCAGGCTCTTGGCCCTGAATTTGGAGGGAGGGAAGCACAAGATTCCCAGGGCTCAGTGTCTGGATAGCTGCACCTGGGCTCCCCTAAGCCGCCACTGTGTGGAGATGCCATCTGCTTGTGTGAGGCAGGACACTGAACCTGTGTGTCTGGAGACTCAGACAGGAGTGTCTCTGCATATCCATTCAAGCTTTGCCAGATTCTGGTCTACATGACTATCTCCTGACCACCTGGGGTGTCTGCAGGTAGGTGAACATGTCTACCTAGCATCTGTCCTGTGCAACCAGAGGAAGTAATCTCTGCACATGTGCACACACATCTGTTGTGTCCTGCTAGTCATTCAGGGAGCAAATGCTGGGGTAGATCTCAGGGGCCATGGGGACCAGAGCTAGTTTGGCAAAGGACAGCCCCTCAACATTAAGTTGGAGGACTCGAAGAGCAGGACCAACAGCTTGAAAGCTGTCAGGAGCTGCTTGTTGCTGGCTTTGAAAGTGACTGGGATCCATGTGGATTCAGTCAGCTAGGAAGGATCGTCAGTTTCCCCAATGAATGGGTACTCACGGGATGCACCACGGGAAGGTCGATCCAATGCAATCCCACCAGAGCTAGTGATTTACCATCTCTAAAGCCCACGTGTGAACCTGTTACTAATTCCATCTTTGCAGCAGGTTTTGGTGCTGTGGTCTCTTCCAGCCTGTTTCTGTTTCTCCTTCTCTGTGTGTGTCTCTCCCTGTCTCTCTCATGACTCATTAATATCTCCTCCTGCCCCTTCTTCTCTCTCTCCATCTCTGATTTTAGTTACTAGCTGAGATAATACTGAAGGTCAGTAATTTCATGGTGAAATCAGTCATTCAGGTTTTACCATTTGTTTTCTTTGCTTGATTGCTCTTCATGATTAAGCTTAGATTAAGCATATTGGGCAGTTTAGTGAGTAATTAACACCCTTTCCCACGCGCAGATTCCGGATATGAGTCAGTCCACAGTTGCTACTGCATGGGACCCTTGTGCTTGCCTACCCTTCTCCAAGGCCCTGAGCCATTGCATTCAGATCCAAGCCAACCGCCTGCCTTTCCTAGCCGGCATCCTTACCCTTTAGAGCATAGGTAATAAATAGGATCGGAACTATATCTCACCAAAGCATTGTGCTTTCCATATGTGTCTGGTATTTGAATGTTTTGATAATGTGATATCCACATCAGTGTCAATATTTCCGCATCGGAGGTGATACTTCCAGGGTTCAGAAATAGTTTTTTGGTTTTTGTAACTTTTGATAGGATATATTTTATTCAGGTTCATCATGCCTTCAAATAGCCTTCAAAAGGGGAAATTCCTTCTTTACGGGCAACATTCCAGTCTACTAAAGGAGAGAAGGCCCAAGAAAGTATAAGCCCATCTCTGGGCCAAATACAGAGGGTCAGGAGGTCACCTGACCAGCAGGCTCATGGTCGGAATCCTCAGTATGTCCTCAGAGCCAAAGATGTAACAGATGATTCCTAAAAATGACTTGATATGCAGAAACCAGGCAAGCACTTGAGGGCTGGGGATGTGATTTCCACTGGAAGCTCCTGACTCAGCACCAGAGGTCCACATCTTCCCTGTATATTTTGGTGGCAAGAACCTGGTGAGCTTCTGGATATTGCAGACAGAACTACTTGGTATCTAAGAAAGACTCCTCTACCACGACATCTTCTGAGTGTGAGGTATTAACAGCGGTACACTGTTGTTAGAGGCCACAGGAGCAATTTTCTTAGCAGAATCCAAGAGGTAGTTGTGTATGGGGACAGGTTAATTCTGTTGTTTGGTGAGGGTTGCCATCACTATAGCAAACAGAGCTCTGCTTCAGTGCTTGGTAGTCTTGCAATCTGAGGTCCTGCTGGAGCAGTGGGCTGAAATGTCTTGAGTCTCAGTGGCAGCAAAATGGCAGTGGCCAGGTGCATGGCCCTGAAATGGAAGGGAGGGGTGCACAAGATTCCCAGGGGTCAGTGTCTGGATACCTACATGTGGGCTTCTGTGTAAACCATCACTGTGTAGAGATACCATCTGGGTGGGTCTCCCACAGCCAGGGTGAATGGATGGGATATGAGGATTCCTCAGGAATTTTCTGTTCTCCTTTGGCCTCTTGGAGCTCTGAAAACACACTCTTTGCACCTTCACTGAGAATCAGCCTGGGCAGTCCTAAAGCACAGCACCCAGACCTCTACCAAGGGAGGAGTTGGCCCAGATGGGCTTAAGTCTCTCCTGCTCTGTTTGACTTTGACTTCCTCTTTTTTTTTTTTTAATTTCCCTGGCTTGCTTTGGCATACTTTTCTTTCACTTTATCAGAATATGGCTCTGTGCTGCATGAGTGAGGCAGGGGATTTAATCATGGTCAGTGTCTGGATAGCTGTACCTGGGCTCCCCAAAGCCAACACTGTGTGCAATTAACATCTGGGTGGGACTCCAACAGCCTAGGTGAGAGGCTGGGATGTCACTTGCAGCAGCGGTGGGACAAAGAAAAAGGAGGTTTGGAGCAGAAAGGGAGCACAATCCTTTATTTGCGCTGGCACCTCAGAGTTGGGTGAGTGAGCAGCAGTTTGGGCAACATGGAGGTAGCAAAAATGGCTGCCTCACGCAGCAACCTTCCCTGCGTCTAATCACTGAAGTGAAAGGTGGGCAAGAGAGTAAGGGGTGGAAAAAGAAGGGCTTTTATGGGAATAGCTCTCGCGAGAATGGGAAGGGAGAGGAGTAACCATAGCACTCCAGAGTAGGATAATAACTCTGAGAATAGGAAGGGGGAGGAGTAACCATAGCACTCCAGGGTAGGATAACTCTGAGAATGGGAAGGGGGAGGAATAACCAAAGCACTCCAACTATCATGGGAAATTGACAATGCCCTGAGGGTACAACATGGCAGAACAGGCGCTCTGAGAATGTCCCAATTCTCAAGGGAACTAGCAATAGCCTGAGGGGACAACATGGCAGATGTGACTGCATCTGCACAATTTCCCAGCACTGGGATGTGAGCACTTGGAGCTCTGAGACCACACTCATGGCACCTTCACTGGGAGGCAGATCCTGGGCAGTCCTGCAGCATGGCACCCAGACCTGCCATGGGAGGAGTTGTCACAAATGGGCTAAGTATCTCCTGCTCTGTTTCCTCATTTTCTTTTTGTCTTGCTTTTTGTATTCATTTCTTTCATTTTTCAGAGTACGGTTCAGTGCTGCATGAATGAGGCAGAGCACTGAACATGGGTGTCTGGACAATCAGACAGGTGTGTATCTTTGCATATCCATTCAGGCTTTGTTGGAGTCTGGGCTTTCTGACTAGCACATGGGTTGTCTACCTAGCAGCTGTCCTGTGCAGTTAGAGGAGGTGAGCTCAGCCCACACACACACACACATCTGGTGCGTCCTGCTAGTCCATCAGGTGGCAAATGCTGGAGTAGATCTCGGGGGCTGTGGTGACCAGAGCTATTGATTTACCATCTCTAAATCCCAGGTGTGAAGCAGTTACTAATTTTATTTTTGAAGCAGGTTTCGGTGCTGTGGTCTCTTCCAGCATGTATTTCTGATATTATCTCTCTCTGTCTTTCTCACTCTTTCAATTCTCATTATGATTTCCTATATAGAGTGATTTTTCTGACAGACTCAGTAGGATCTTATACTGTCAATTGCACTGGGTTTCTTGAGCCTCAACCTTGTAAGACATTGGCAGAAGGATTATGCTGCCTCACAATATAGATGTCTTAATCTCTTACAGAATTCATAATAAAGATTTTTTATACACTTATATCTGTATATTCTCACATATATACATATATGTATACATATACAAACATACACACACACACAGACACACACAGGCAGAGGCACACACATTTATACTACACTGAGGAAAAGAGCACCCAGAGCAGCATTCTGTTTCTAGAGCGACTGCTAATTAAACCTGTAACTTCAAAACACGATTTTTGTCAATCATCACTGAGTGTTTAAACGAATATATACTGCAACTTATCATTTCTTTTGCATTGTATTTGATTGTAACTCAGAATGATCACATATTCCTGGACTCCCTTTTCCTAAGCACTTGGCCATGCACTGGGACAAGGATTCACTACATCTGAAACAAAAAACACTTGTTGTGGATTCAGGCTTTATCACCCTGATTGTATCCATCACAGTACAGAGCTTGCCTTTCTCTTTGCTAGTCTAATGATCTATAGACAGGCATTTGCTTGCTTTCTCTGGAAATCCTAATTTAAACAGTCTAGTAAAAGGGAATTTTTAAAGCAGTCTTCACTTTATGGGCAGTCAGTCTAGATGATTCTGCATGAATAGGGATCCCTGTACTCTTTTTTTTTTTTTTTAACACAAATCCTAGATCCTGTCCCCGTTTTTGTCATACATCCCATGTGAAGCATTTTTTATTTCTGCTGGGATGATTTTGATTTCTAATTGACCTTGTCTTTGGGGGTCACAACACATGTCCTACTAGGTATACTGAACATTATCTTAGATTGTGCATGATATTGACATCCACTGAACAATGGACTTGGATTCTATGGTCCTAAAGCTTCATCTCTAATTTTAGGTTTTAAAGTGTTTTTGACCTCAATTTATTTTTCTTCATTGGAGTGATTAATGGTTTACAGTCAACAGTTAAATCCATTAAATGTGACCGAGGTAACTTATCTCAGTTTTCCTTTTTACTTGACATATTTAATTTTATTTTCTTTACAGGGTAGAAACAGTCCAGCTTGAGAAGGGGGGATTTAGAGGGAGAGAGACAGAGAGGCACCTGCAGCACTGATTGGCCCCTAGCCAAGCTTTTCTCAGAAAAGTGTTGACTAGAAGCTCCATTCAGAGTCCTTGGCCATTGTTGCCTGGGTGCTAAAATAGGTGCATCTCCACCCAGCCCCCTCAGGTTTCCATGTAACTCTCACCGCACTAGGCCCTCCTCTGCCTTTATTTTCTAGGACGTGAATTCTCCCTGTTACAGCCCAGTACTTTAGACCTATCACTTGGTGCAATATACAAACTCCAAATAAAGTTGATTCTGGAAACTGTGACTGTGTGTGTGTGTGTGTGTATAATCACTAGTGTTTCTTTATTGGATACTGATTTTTTCTGGTTGATTCCACCTATAATTTTCCAGGTGTCATACACCTGTTTAAGTGTCCACACTGAAGTGCACAAGCTTTTGGGTTGAAGTCCCTAATAGATGGAGCTGTTTTCATGAGTGTTGGAGCAGAGCTGTGAATGGTTTTCTTTCTGTTACTTTTCTCTCAGTTCCTATCTGCCTCTATCTCATAATAAATACATGAAAATAGATTACACCCATGCACACACACTCATGGGTGAAGGAAGAGATGTGAAAGCAATGGGAAGATAGAGAGAAAGGAAGCCCCGGTAGATTAACCTGTGTTGGTGTCTTAAGGACTGGGCTTGAACCTGGGATGTGCCTTCCTTAAGCAATGCCAGTCAGTCTTCACTGGTTAGTCTTCACTACTGGTTTTGACTGTATGAATGGCTAATTGTTCTTACAGAACTGCTGTTCTTTACCTAAACCTCCCCCAAATTGGCATTTGCCATCCCGAAGCAGTCTGTCATTTTCTGGGAAGACTCCATTGGGTCTTGCTGTATGAGAGCTGAGCTGCATTGTGCTGTGTGTCCACAAGTTGGCAGAAAACCCCAGAATTGTGTGTGGAGATTTGTTGGAAGGAGGAGCACTCAGGCTTTGTAGCCCTTGGATATCAAGGTGAGAATCGCCCCAAGTATTCCAAAAGCATCGGATCTTTCCTCTCATGTGTGGTGACCACACATTTGGCTGTTCAAGTGCAAAGGGTTTCTGCAATGGTCTAGGAAAGGCTCTATTGGGAACTTCTGAATTCTTGTGCTCAGCTGCACTGTGCATTCTGCTGTATGTCCACGAGAGGGCAGCATGGGAAGGTTTGCCCTAAAGGTACTGTGGCCAATGAGATTGCTGGTAGGGTTTCTGCATACCCAAAGAGCCTGCTTATCAGAGCATAGGCATTGTGTTGAGGCTGGACCTCAGAAACCTGGGAGTCAGGTGGAGACCCGGCTGCTGGAGGGTTTCCTGAGTATGTGCTCAGGAGCAAAGCTGTTAACAGATTTTTCAAGTTACCCTGGTGAGCAGTGGGGCTGTGATTTCCACTTGAATCTGACTCAGCCAAGAGAGCTTCCCCACTTATGTTTTTCAGTGGAAGGGGCTTGGAGAGCTTCTGGGACCAGCAGACAGAGGTACTTCTCCTCTTAAGACTCTTCATGACCTCTTCTGGAAATCCCTCAGAGTTTGATGCCTGGACAACTAGACCACAACTATTAGTTGTGAAAGACCATAGGAAACAATTCCCTTAGCCTAAAAGGTAGTTTTGCATGGGGACAGGTTAATCCTCTATTCTTTCCTTGTAGTTTCCATCACTACAGAAAAAACCCCAGCTCTGCTGGGGTGCTCGGTATAGGAGTTTTTCAAATGGGCTAAGTATCTCTTGATCTGTTTTCCTCCTTTTCTTCTGTCTTCTTTATTTTCTTTCATTTTATGACAGCTCTTCTCAATGCTGGATGAGTGAGGGAGGTAACTGAACCTGGGTGTGTTGTGACTCAGATATGAGTGTCTCTTTGCCTATCTATCCCTGCTTTGCCAGAGTCTTGGCTTCTTAGCTAGCTTCTGACCACCTGGGGTTGTATTTAGGAGAATCACAGGAGTTTCTCCTTGAAGGACTCAGTCTTAGGTATTGTCAATTTTATTGTAAATTCACCCTTTCTCAAAGGAAAACATAATGATGAAATTAACAAATATGCAGGAACACAGTATCCATTATTTTTGCCCTAGCACTCATCACTACAGACCAACATCTCTCTCTCTACAACTGTTTTTCTTAATTGCTAGCAGGGATATAACTGAAGGTCAGAAATTTCATGGTGAACTCAGTCTTCCAGGTGTTGCCATTTTTGTTTTCTTTGCTTGATTGTGCTTCACAATTAAGCTTATTGGGTAGTTTACAGGGTAATTGAGACCCTTTCCTCCCGCACAGCTTCCGGAGATGAGTCAGTCCCCAGGTGCTTCTGCTCGGCCCCTTGTGCTGGCCAACCCTTCTCCAAGGCCCTGAGTCAGGCATTTAGTTTCAAGCCATCCATCCTGCCTTGCCTACTCAGCATCCTTATCCCATTAGAGCACACATAAAGAGGATTGAAACTGTATCTCAGCAAAGCATTGTGCTTTCCTTATGTGTATGGAGTTTGAAGTTTTTGTAGCAGTGAAATCCACACCAGTGTCAAGATTTCCACATAGGAGGTGATGCTTCCAGGGTTCAGAAATAGTCATTTGGCTTTTGACTTTTGATAGAAAACATTTTATTCAGGTGAACAATGCCTTCCAATAGCCTTCGGAAGGGGAAATTTTCTTTCTAGGCAACATTCCAGTGTATGGACAGAGGGCAGGAGAAAGTAGGGGCCCACCTCTGGGCCACATACAGAGGGTTAGGAGGTCACCTGGCCCTCAGGCTCCTGGTCAGTCTCATGAGTATGTCCCCAGAGCCAAAGCTGTAACAGATTTTTTCAAATGACTGGGAATGCAGAAAGGCCATCAGGTGAGGGGTGTGGGCTGTGATTTCCACTAGAAGCTCCCGAGTCAGCACTGGAAGGTCTACATCTTCCCTGTGTCTTTCTGTGACAAGCCAGGAGAGCTTCTGGGTTCTGCAGACAGAAGTACTTGTCATCAAAGACTCTCCAATGACATCTGCTGAGAATTTCTCAATGTAAGGTGTTAACAGCGGGGTGCTGTCTGTCTGCTGTTAGAGGCCACGGGAATAATTTCCTTAGCAGAGCCCTCAAGCAAGGTAGGTGTGTGTAAGGGGTCCAGATAATTCTCTGTTCTTTGGCCAGGGTTGCCATCAATATAGCAAACAGAGCTCTTCTCAGGTGCTTGGTGGTCTTGGAAGCTGGAGTCCTGCCTGAGCAGTGGACTGAATGTCTGGAGTCTCAGCAGGAAGCAAAGTTGAGTGGCCAGGCTCTTGGCCCTGAATTTGGAGGGAGGGGAGCATAAGATTCTAAGGGCTCAGTGTCTGGATAGCTGTACCTGGGCTCCCCTAAGCCAGTACTGCCTGGAGATATGTTTATGTGAGGCAGGACACTGAACCTGTTTGTCTGGAGACTCAGACATGAGTGTCTCTTTGCATATCCATTTGGACTTTGCCAGAGTCAGTTTGCTGACAAGCTCATGACCACTTGGGGGTGTCTGTAGGTAGGTGAACGTGTCTACCTAGCAGCTGTCCTGTGTGACTAGAGGTGAGCTCTGCACTTCTGCACACATATCTGGTGTGTCCTGCCAGTCACTCAGGGAGAAAAAGCTGGGGTAGATCTCAGGGTTGTGGGGACCAGAGCTACTGATTTACCATCTCTAAAGCCCCCGTGTGACCCTGTTACTAATTCCATCTTTGCAGCAGGTTTTTGTTGTTTTCTCCAGGCTGGCTTCACGATAGGGTAACAGATGACCAGAAACTCGTGGCTGAGCTGAGAATGCAGTTTAATCTTTACTCACGAGCAGCCAAACAGTCCAACACCTAATCACCACACAATGTGCTCCTCCATCTTTCTCCTCCGGTTGCAGAGTCAGGAACTCAGGAAGTACATAGGGTAGGGGGTGGGGAGAAGGAAGAAGCATGAAACTAGCAAGGGCTAAACCAAATCTTCCAGAGGCGGGGGGAGTGAGACCAAACCAATGTGAAGCATACCAACAGGTTTTGGTGCTGTGGTCTCTTCCAGCCTCTGTTTCTCTCTCTGTATAGTGTGTGTCTCTCCCTGTCCTTCTCACTTCTCAGTAAGATTTACATAGAGACTGATTTTCCTGACCATTTGCACCTAGGTTTCTGGACGGTCGACCTTGTAAGGCATTGACAAGGATTATGCTGTCTCCCCAAATATATGCCTCAATCTCTTTCAGAATTTATAATAAATATTGCAAATACATTTGTGCATATATCTATATCTCTCTCTATATATATGAATATATAAATTTATACAGATACACAGAAATATTTATATGTATATATAAATACCTACACTCACATTTATACTGCAATGAGGAAAAGAGCACCCAGAGCAGCATTCTGTTTCTAGAGTGACTGGCAATCAAACCTGTAACTTCACAGACAGATTTTTGCTGATCATCACTGAACTTTTAAATGAATATATACTGCAACTTGGGATTTGTTGAGCAATGTATTTGATCTCAATTCAGAACGATCCCATATTCCCTGGACTCCCTTTATCTAAGCACTTGGCCATGCACCTGGATGAGGGTTCACTACATTTCAAGCAAAAGGAAATTTTTTCAGTATTCAGTTTTTAAATTATCACCCTGATTGTATCCATCACTGTACAAAACTTGCCTTTTTCTTTTCTAGGGTAGTTTTCTGTACAAATGCATTTGCTTTCATCTAGAACTCCTAATATCTATGAAAACTAGTGACTGGGAATTTTTGAAGGAGTCCACTTTATAGGCTGTCAGTCTAGATGATTCTGCTGTAATTTGGGATCCCTGCACTTTCATTTTTTGTACAAATCCTTCCTAGATCTTGACCACATTTTTTTTTTGTCATACATCCCATGTGAAACATTTTTTCATTCTTCTGGAATGTTTTTGATTTCTAATTGACCTTGTCTTTGGGTGCACAACACATTTCCTATTAGGAATACTGAACATTGTCTTAGATTGTGCACGATATTGAAATCTACTGCACAATGGATTGAACTCCAATGTCCTAAACCATCATCTAATTCTAGGTTCTTTAACATGTATTTCACCTCAATTTATTTGTCCTTATTGGGGTGATGAATTGTTTACTGTCAACACTTCATTCCAGTAAATGTCACCTTGGTAAAATTTCTGTTTTTGTTTTTTCTGTCCTTTAATTTTATTTATTTACAGGGTAGAGACAAGCAAAACAGAAGAGAGTGAGGAAACAGAGATACTTATCTAATTTGAAAAACTCCTACAAGCACCCAAGCAGAGCTTTGTTTAATGTGGTGATGAAAACTCAAACGAAAGAATAGAGGGTTAATTTGTCACCGAACAAACCTATGTTTTAGGCTCTGCTAAGGAAATTGCTCCTATGGTCTTTCACAGTTGTGGTCCAGGTGTCCAGTCATCAAACTCTGAAGGATGCCCAGAAGAGGTCATGGAAGAGTCTTACAGGAGAAGCAGCTCTGTCTGCTGGTCTCAGAATCTCTCCAAGCTCCTTCCACTGAAAACCACAAGGAAAGAAGTGGGCCTCCCTTGGCTGAGCCAGGAGATTCAAGTGGAAATCATAGCCCCACTTCTCCCTGATTGCCTGCCACCAGCACAGCAAGGCAACATAGAAAATCTGTTATAGCTTTGGGCCTGAGCATATGCTCAGGAAACCCTCCAGCAGGTTGGGTCTCCACCTGACGCCAGGTTTCTGAAGCATCCCACTAAGACAATGCCAGTGCACTGATAGGCCAGGCTTTTTGGGCACGTACCAGAAGCCCTGCCAGAAATCTCATTGGCCAGTGCCTTTAGGGCACCAACCAAGAGCCTCAGACCTGCACCCTATGATGCCCTCCTGTGGACACACAGCAGAATGCACAACGCAGCTGAGCACTGGAATTCAGAACCTCCCTATGGAGTTTTCCAGAGCATCACAGAAACCCTTTGCACTTGGAAAGCCAAATGCGTGGTCACCACACACACTAGTAGAAAGAGCAGGTGTTTTGGGAATACTACAGAAAATTCTCACCTTGACATCCAGGGGCTTTCTTATAGCGGTTGCCCTTCTTCCGTAGCCAGTCAACAGCGTCAGGTTGAGCCTGATGTAAAGTTTTGAGACCTCCTTTGAATCTGGAGAGGTGGCAGTCGTTGACTATGTGGGTCATAGTCTGTCTGTAGCCGCAGGGGCAGTTCGGGTCATCTCTGGCTCCCCAGCAATGGAACATAGCAGCGCACCGGCCATGGCCTGTTCGATAGCGATTGAGGAGGGCCCAATCATAACGTGCTAGGTCAAAGCCGGGTTGACGCTTGCAGGGGTCTGTGATGAGGTGTTTGTTCTTTACCTCAGCTGACTGCCAGCTCTGTTTCCAAGAGACTGGAACAGAGAAGTTCAGTGTAGGCATAGGGGACCAGATTGGGTGACGAGACGTCAAGCGTTGGACAGGGTGGGCGAAGATATCCACGTATATTGGCAGGTCCGGTCAGGAGTAGACGTGGGAAATGAACTTAGATAATACCGCATCCCGACGAATATCTGGCGGAGCAATGTTGCTAAGAACTGGCAGCCATGGAACCGGGGTGGAATGGATGGTTCTAGAAATTATCCTCATGGAGGAATATAATTTGGAATCGACCAAGTGGGGGATACGGAACCATACTGGGGCACAGTATTCTGCAGTGGAAATAGCATAATGCCAGAGATGATGATCGTAGTGTGGAAGCGCTAGCGCCCCATGAGGAGCTGGCCAGTCTTGCAATGATGTTATTCCTCGCGCCCACCTTTGCTGCAGTTTTTATGAGATGTTCGTGAAATGACAGTGCAATCGAGAGTAATGCCAAGATAGACTGGCTGGGCTTCATGCCGGATTCTCATATCGCCAAGCAGCACATTAAGCTCACGCGAGGCCGAGGCATGCTGTAGATGGAAAACAGATGATACCATTTTTGCAGTGCTAGGGATTAGTTGCCATTTTTTACAGTAATCAGATATCAGAGACATGTCTTTCGTGAGTATTTCCTCAAGGATGTTGAACTTTGATGCCTGAGTTGTACAGCAGATGTCATTGGCATAGATGAACTTCCTTGAAGAAGTTTCTGGGAGGTCATTGATGTAAATATTAAATAGCATAGGAGCCAGAACAGAGCCCTGGGGGAGGCCACTTGAGACAAGTCTCCATCTGCTAGACTTGTCACCCAGATGCACCCGGAATCTTCTGTTTTGGAGAAGAAACAATATAGTGTTGGCCACCGATGGAGGCAGGCATCTTGAGATCTTGACTAGGAGACCATGGTGCCAGACCGTGTCATAGGCTGCTGTGAGATCAACAAAGACAGCACCTGTCTTTAAATTCTTCTGGAATCCATTTTCAATGTACGTTGAGAGGGCCAGGGCTTGTTTGCAGGTAGATCTTCCTGGGCGGAAACCAGCTTGGGCAGGTGATAGGAATTTCTCTGTAAGATGAGAAATACGTGACAGAAGCAGCCTCTCAAGGAGTTTGTAACACACGGAGAGGAGAGAAATTGGTCTATAGCTGGCGGCCAGTGTTGGGTCTTTCTTTGGTTTCAAAACCGCTTTCTTTATTGTGCAAATAATCTTTGCACAACGCCAAACTTTGGGCATAGACTCAGATTCCAAGATGTGGGACAGGAATGAAGCGAGCCACTTCTTTGCCACTGGACCCAGGTTAAGACCCAGGGGCTACAAAGCCTGAGCTCTCCTCCTTCCACCAAATCTCTACACACAACTCTGGGCTTTGCTGCCAACTTGTGGACACACAGCTCAATGCAGCTCAGCTCCAATACAAAAAAGCCCAATGGAGTCTTCCCAGAAAATTACAGCATCTGGATTGCAAATGCCAACTTGGGGGAGGCCTTAGGGAAAGAATAGCAGTTCCCTAACAATTGGCCATTCATACAGTCAAAACCAATAGTGCAGACTGAACTTACTCAGGGAAGGCACATCCCAGGTTCAAGCCCTGTCCTTTGGACACCAACACAGGCTTAACTACTAGGGGTACCCCTCTCTTTATATCTTCCCCTTGCTTTCACATCTCTTCCTTGGCACATGAGTGTGTGTGCATGGGTGTAATCTATATTCATTTATTACGAGATAGAGGCAGAGAGGAACAGAGCAAGTGAGACAGTAAGACCACCGTTCACATCTCTGCTCCAGCAATCATGAAAACAGCTCCATCTATGTGGTGATCAGGGACTTCAACCCAAAAGCATGTGCACTTCAGTGTGGACACTTGACAGAAGCACTGCCCTTGACAAATTGAGAGATTCTCAGCAGATGTCATGGTGGAATCATAGATGCCAAGTACTTTTGTCTACAGAATCCACAAGCTCTCCAGGCTCTTGTCACAAAGACACAGGGAAGATGTGGGCCTCTAAGTGCTGACTCAGGAGCTTCTAGTGTAAATCACAGCCCCCACTCCTCACCTGATGGCCTGCTTTCTGCATTCCAAGTCAATTGAAAAAATCTGTCACAGCTTTGGCTCTGAGGACATACTCAGGAAACTGACAAGGAACCTCCAGGCCATGTGACCTCCTGGCCCTCTGTATTTGGCCCAGAGGTGGGTTCCTTCTTCCTCATGCGTTGCCTTCTGTCCATACACTGGAATGTTGCCTGGAGAAGGAATGTCCAGTCCCGAAGACTATTTGAAGGCATAATGCACCTGAATAAAATGTTTCCTATCACAAGTCACAAAAAACAAAGCATTATGTTTCTGAACCCTGATAACATCACCTTCTGTGTGCAAATCTTAACACTGGTGTGGATATCACTGCTATACAACTTTCAAACCACACACACAAAGAAAGCACAATGCATTGCTGAGAGAGCTTCAATCCTGTCTATCTGTGCTCTAATGGGATAAGGATGCTGTGTAGGAAAGGCAGGATGGCTGACTTGAAGCTGATTGCCCAGCTCAGGGCCTTGGAGAAGTGTTGGCCAGGACAAACAGCCTGAGCAGAAGTACCTGGGGACTGACTCTTCTCTGGAACATGTGCGGGGGGTGGGGTGGGAAAAGTGTCAGTTAGCCTCTAAACTACCCAATAAGCTTAATGGTGAAGAGCAATCAAGCAAAGAAAACAAAAATGGCAACACATGAATTACTGAAATTATCAAGCAAGTACAGACCTTCACTAATGTCCCTGGTAACAATTAAGGAACACAAACCAAGAAGATGGGAGAAAGAGAGGGAGAGAGACAGAGAAATATGTTGGCCCTGTAGTGATAGCGCAAACACATGAACACTGTGTTCCTGCATATTTGTTAAGAATTCCATAGTTATATTTACTTTGAGAAAGGGTAAAATTTACAATAACATTGACAATATCGCAAACTGAGCCCTCCTAAGGAGCAACACCTGTGATTGACCTACAGACACCCTCAGAATGTCAGAAGCTAGCCAAGAAGCCTAGAACCTGGCAAAGCAGGAATAATATACAAAGAGACAGGACAGTCATGTCTGAGTCACAATACACCCAAGTTCAGTCGCCTGCCTCACTCGTCCAGCACAGAGCATGGCTGTCATAAAATGAAAGAAAAGAATACAGAAGCAAGACAGAAGAGGAAACAGAGCAAGAGATACTTAGCCCATTTAAACAACTCCTGCACCAAGCACCCAGGCAAAGCTTTGTTTTCTGTAGTAATGGAAACTGACGAAAGAATAGAGGATGAACCTGTCCTTGAACAAACATACGTTTTAGGCTCTGCTAAGGAAATTGCTTCTATGGTCTTTCACAGCTAACAGTTGTGGTCCAGATGTCCAGGCATCAAACTGATTCCCAGAAGAGGTCATGGAAGAGTCTTAGAGGAAAAGAAGCTCTGTCTGCTGGTCCCAGAATCTCTCCAAGCTCCTTCCACTGAAAACCACAAGGAAAGAAGTGGGCCTCCCTTGGCTGAGTCAGGAGCTTCAAGTGGAAATCACAACCCCGCTGCTCACCTGATTGCCTGCCACCTGCACAACAAAACAACCTAGACAATCTGTTACAGCTTTGCTCCTGAACACATACTCAGGAAACCCTCCAGTAGCCCAAGGCCGGGTCTCAACCTGGCTCCCAGGTTTCTGAAGCCCAGCCTCAAGACAATGCCTGTGCTCTGATAGACCAGGCTCTTTGGGCATGCCCCAGAAACCCTGCCAGCACTCTCATTGGCCACTGCCATAGGGCATCACACAAGAGCCTCAGACCTGCCCGCTGTGCTGCCCTCTCATGAACAAGCAGCAGAATGCACAATGCAGCTTAGCACAGGAATTCATAAGCTTTCAATGGAGTCTTCCTAGACCATTGAAGAAATTTTTTGCACTTGGAAAGCCAAATTTGTGGTCACCACACATGAGAGGAAAGAGCAGATGCTTTGGGAATACTATAGACAATTCTCACCTTGACATCCAGGGGCTACAAAGCCTGAGCTCTTCTCCTTCCACCAAATCCCTACACACAACTCTGGGGTTGAGTGCTGTTGTCCAACTTGTGGACACAGCTCAATGCAGCTCAGCTCCCATACAGCAACGCCACAATGGAGTTTTCCCAGAAAATGACAGACAGCATCAGGATGGAAAACGCCAATTTGCAGGAGGCCTTGGGGAAAGAACAGCAGTTCCCTAAGAATAATCGGCCATTCAACATTCAAAGCCAATAGTGTAGAATGAACTTACTTAGGGAAGACACATCCCAGATTCAAGCCCAGTCCTTTGGACCCCAACAGAGGCTTATCTACTTGGGGCTTCTCTATCTTCCCACTGCTTTCACATATCTTCCTTGGCACTTGAGTGTGTGTGCATGAGTGTAATCTATCTTCATTTATTTATTATGAGATAGAGGCAGATAGAAACAGAGCAAAATGAGAGACAACCATTCACATCTCTGCTCCAACACACATGAACACAGTTCCATCTATGTGGTGATCAGGGACTTCAACCCAAAAGATTGTGCACTTCAGTGTGGACATTGTAACAGATGTACTGCCCATGACAAATTGAGAGATTCTCAGCAGATGTCATGGGAAAGTCTCAGATGCCAAGTACTTCTGTCTGCATAATCCAGGAGCTGTCCAGGCTCTTGTCACTGAAAGACACAGGGAAGATGTGGGCCTCCCAGTGCTGACTCAGGAGCTTCTAGTGTAAATCACAGCCCCCACTCCTCACTTGATGGCCTGCTTTCTGCATTCCAAGTCACTTGAAAAAAATCTGTCGGGAGTCGGGAGATAGCACAGCGGGTTAAGTGCAGGTGGCACAAAGCACAAGGACCAGCCTAAGGATCCCGGTTTGAGCCCCTGGCTCCCCACCTGTAGGGGGAATCTCTTCACAGGTGGTGAAGCATGTCTTCCGGTGTCTATCATTCTCTCCCCTTCTCTGTCTTCCCCTCCTCTCTCCATTTCTCTGTCCTTTCCAACAACGACGACATCAATAATAACTATAACAAAACAACAAGGGCAACAAAAGGGTATAAATAAATATAAAAAGATTAAAAAATAAGAAAAAAATCTGTCACAGCTTTGGCTCTGAGGACACACTCAGGAAACTGACAAGGAGCCCGCAGGCCAGGTGACCTCCTGGTCCTCTGTATTTGGCCCAGAGGTGGGCTCCTGCTTTCTCTCGCCTTCTGTCCATACACTGGGATGTTGCCTGGAAAGAAGGAAATTCGCCTTCCCAATGCTATTTGAAGACATGCTGCACCTGAATAAAATGTTTCCTATAAAAAGTCACAAAAAACAAAGCACTCTATTTCTGAACCCTGATAGCATCACCACCTGGGTGCCAATATTGACACTGGTGTGGATATCACTGCTATACAACCTTCAATCTCCACATACATAAGGAAAGCACACTGGTTTGCTGATAGTTTCAATCCTCTCTGTGTGGGCTCTAATGGGATAAGGATGCTGTGTAGGAAAGGCAGGATGCCTGACTTGAAGCTGATTGTCAGGCTCAGGGCCTTGGAGAAGGGTTTCCCTGCCTAATTGGCTTGAGCAGAAGCACCTGGGAACTGAAGCGTCTCCAGAACATGTGTGGGAACAGGGGAGTGTCAAATAACCTCTAAACTACCCTATAAGCTTAATCGTGAAGAGCAATCAAGCAAAGAAAAAAAAATGGCAACACCTGAATTACTGAGATCATCATGCAACTACAGACCTTCACTGATATCTGTTAGCAACTAAGAAAACAAACTGAGGTTGTGGGAGAAAGTGAGGGAGAGAGAGATGTTGGCCCTGTAGTGATAGCGTACACACATGGACACTCTGTGCTCCTGCATATTTATTAAGAATTCCAGTTATTTTTACTTTGAGAAAGGGGGAAATTTACAATAACATTGACAATATCTAAGACTGAGCCCTTCTAAGGAGGAACATCTCTGATTCTTCTATAGACACCCTCAGGATGTCAGAAGCTAGCCAAGAAGCCTAGACCCTGGCAAATCAGGAATAATATGCAAGGAGGCACTCATGTCTGAGTCACAATACACCCAAGTTCCATCACCTGCCTTACTCATCCAGCACAGAGCACGGCTGTCATAAAATGAAAGAAAAGAATAAAGAAGCAAGAGAGAAGAAAGTGAGGAAACAGATCTGGAGATAGCCCATTTGAACAACTCCTACACCAAGCACCTAAGCAGAGCTTTTTTTTCTGTAGTGATGGAAACTCCGACAAAAGAATAGAGGATTAACATGTCCTGGTACAAACCTACAGTTTAAGCACTAAGGAAATTGCTCCTATGGTCTTTCACAGCTAACAGTAGAGATCCAGGTGTCCAGGCATCAAACTCTGTGAGATTCCCAGAAGAGGTCATGGAAGAGTCTTGGAGAAGAAGCTCTGTCTGCTGGTCCCAGAAGCTCTCCCATGCCCCTTCCACTGAAAACCACAAAGAAGGAAGTGGGCCTCCCTAGGCTGAGTCAGGAGCTTCAAGTGGAAATCACAGCCCCACTGCTCACCTGATTGCCATCCACCTGCACGCCAAGGCAACTTGAAAAATCTGTTACAGCTTTGCTCCTGAGCACATACTCAGAAAACTCTCCAGCAGCCCGCATGCTGGGTCTCCACCTGACCCCCAGGTGTCTGAGGTCCAGCCTCAAGACAATGCCTGTGCTCTGATAAGCCAGGATCTTTGGGCATGCCCCAGAAACCCTGCCAGCAATCTCATTGGTCACTGCCTTAGGGCACCGCCCAAGAGCCTTAGACCTGCCCCCTGTGCTGCCCTTTCGTGGACATGCAGCAGAATGCACAATGCAGCTGGACAAAGGAATTAGAAGTTTCCAATGGAGCCTTTTAGACCATTGCAGAAAACCTCTACACTTGGAAAGCCAAATGCTTGGTCAACACACACTAGAGGAAAAAGCAGATGCATTGGCAATACTATGGATAATTCTCACCTTGACATCCAAGGGCTACAAAGCCTGTGCTCTCTTCCTTCCACCAAATCTCTACACACAATTCTGGGGTTGGCTGCCACCTTGTGGACACTCAGCTGAATGCAGCTCAGCTCCCATACAGCAATGCCCAATGGAGTCTTCCCAGAAAATGACAACATGGGGATGGGCAAATGCCAATTTGCAGGAGGCCTTGGGGAAAGAACAGCAGTTCCCTAAGAATAATCGGCCAGTCAACAGTCAAAACCAATAATGCAGACTGAACTTACTTAGGGAAGGCACATCCCAATTCAAGCCCTGTCATTTGGACACCAACACAGGTTTATCTACTGGGGGTTCCCACTTTCACTTGCTTTCTGTTTTCCCCTTGCTTTCACATCTCTTCCTTGGCACATGAGTGTGCGTGGGTGTAATATATCTTCATTTATTTATTATGATATAGAGGCAGACAGGAACTGAGAGCAAAGTGAGAGAGACACAAAACCATTCTCATCTCTGCTTCAGCACTCATGAAAACAGCTCCATCTATGTGGCGATCAGGGACTTCAACCCAAAAGCTTGTACAGTTCAGTGTGCACACTTAAACAGATGTACTGCCCTTAACAAATTGAGATATTCTCAGCAGATGTCATGGGAGAGTCTTAGATGCCAAGTACTTCTGTCTGCAGAATCCAGAAGCTCTCCAGTTTCTTATCACTGAAAGACACAGGGGAGATGTGGGCCTCTCAGTGCTGACTCAGGAGCTTCTAGTGTAAATCACAGCCCCCACTCCTCACCTGATGGCTTGCTTTTTGCATTCCAAGTCATTTGAGAAATTTGTCACAGCTTTGGCTCTGAGGACATACTCAGGAAACTGACAAGGAGCCTCCAGGCCATGTAACCTCCTGGCCCTCTGTATTTGGCCCAGAGGTGGGTTCCTTCTTCCTCATGCCTTGCCTTCTGTCCATACACTGGAATGTTGCCTGGAGAGAAGGAATGCCCACTTCCGAAGGCTATTTGAAGGCATGATGCACCTGAATAAGATGTTTCCTATCAAAAGTCCAAAAAACAAAGCACTTTATTTCTGAACCTGAAACCATCATGTCCTGTGTGCAAATCTTGACACTTTTGTGGATTTCACTGCTACAAAATCTTCAAACAGCACACACATAAGGAATTCACAATGCCTTTCTGAGATAGAGTTTCAATCCTCTTTATGTGTGCTCTAATGGGATAAGGACGCTGTGTAGGAAAGGCAGGATGACTGACTTGAAGCTGATTCCCAGACCCAGGGTTTTTGAAAAGGGTTGGCCAGCACAAAAGGCCCAAACAATCACCTGTGGACTGACTTCTCTGGAACATGTGCTGGGGGGAGTGTCAATTAGACTCTAAGCTACCCAATAAGCTTAATCGTGAAGAGCAATCAAGCACAGAAAACAAAAATGACAACACCTGAATTACTGAGATCATCATGCAAGTACAGACCTTCACTAATATCCCTAGTAGCAATTAAGAAACACAAACCAGTGGGAATTGTGTGGAGTTGTACCTCTCCTACCATATGGATTTGTTAATTTATCCTTTCTTAAATAAAAATTAAATTAAAAATAAATAAATAAATAATAATTTTGTTCTTCTGCCTTAAAAAAAAGAAACACAAACCAAGGTGGTGGGAGAAAGAGCGAGAAAGAGATAGAGATGTTGGCTCTGTAGTGATAGGGCAAACAAATGGACACTGTGCTCCTGCATCTTTATTAAAAATTCCATAGTTATTTTTACTTTGAGAAAGGGTAAAATTTACAATAAAATTGACAATATCTCAAACTGAGCCCTCCTAAGGAGCAAAACCAGTGATTCTCATAGAAACACCCTCAGGATGTTAGAAGCTATCCAGGAAGCCTTGACCCTGGCAAAGCAGGAATAAATATGCAAAGAGACACTCATGTCTGAGTCACAATACACCCAAGTTCAGTCGCCTGCATCACTCATCCAGCACAGAGCAGGGCTGTCATAAAATGAAAGAACAGACTAAAGAACACAGAAGAAAGTGAGGAAAAAGATCTGGAGATACTTAGCCCATTTGAACAACGCCTACACCAAGCTCCCAAGCAGAGCTTTGTTTTCTGTAGTGACAGAAATTCCAACTAAAGAAAAGAGTATTAACCTGCCCCTGTACAAACCTACGTTTTAGGCTGTGCTGAAGAAATTGCTCCTATGGTCTTTCATAGCTAAAGTTGTGGTCCAGATGTCCAGGCATCAAACTCTGAGGGATTCCCAGAAGAGGTCATGGAAGAGTCTTAAAGGAGAAGCAGCTCTGTCTGCTGGTCCTAGAAGCTCTCCAAACTCCTCCCACTGAAAAACACAAGGAGGAAAGTGGGGAAGCTCCCTTGGCTGAGTCAGGAGCTTCAAGTGGAAATCACAGCCCCACTGCTCACCTGATTACCTGACACACGCACACAAAGGCAACTTCAAAAATCTGCTACAGATTTGTTCCTGAGCACATACTCAGGAAACCCTCCAGCAGCCCGCAGGCTGGGTCTTCACCTGACTCCCAGGTTTCTGAAGCCTGGCCTCAAGACAATGCCTGTGCTCTGATAAGCCAGGCTCTTTGGGCATGCCCCAGAAACCCTGCCAGCAATCTCATTGGCCAGTGCCTATAGGGCACTGCCCAAGAGCCTCAGACATGCCCCCTGTGCTGCCCTCTTGTGGACACACAGCAGAATGCACAATGCAGCTGAGCACAGGAATTCAGAAGCTCCCTATGGAGCCTTCCTAGACCATTGCAGAAACCCTTTGCACTTGGAAAGCCAAATGCGTGGTCACCACACACACGAGTGGAAAGACCAGATGCTTTGGGAATACTATGGACAATTCTAACCTTGACATCCAGAGGCCCACAAATCCTGAGCTCTCCTCCTTCCACCAAATCTCTACATACAACTCTGGGGTTTGCTGCCACCTTGTGGACACACAGCACCATGTAGCTCAGCTCCCATATAGCAACTCTCATTGGAGTCTCTTCCCAGAAAATGGCAGACAGCATTTGGGTGACAAAAGTCATGTTGGGGGAGGCTTTTCGAAAGTACAATAGTTTCCTAAGCCCAATGGGCCATTCACACAGTCAAAAATAATTGTGGAGATTGAACTTGCTTAGGCATGGCACAAGCTAGGTTCATTCACATTCCTTAAGACACCAAGACAGGTTTATCTACTAGGGACTTCCTTTCCCTCTCCCTCTCCCTCTCCCTCTCCCTCTCCCTCTCCCTCTCCCTCTCCCTCTCCCTCTCCCTCTCCCTCTCCCTCTCCCTCTCCCTCTCCCTCTCCCTCTCCCTCTCCCTCTCCCCTCTCCCTCTCCCTCTCCCTCTCCCTCTCCCTCTCCCTCTCCCTCTCCCTCTCCCTCTCCCTCTCTCTCTATTTCATTTTCTCTTTGTCTATCTTCCCCTTGCTTTCACATCTCTTCCTTGACACAAGAGTGTGTGTTTATGGGTGTGTAATCTGTCTTCTTTTATTTATTATTGAATAGAGGCAGATGGGAACTGAGAGTACGAGTGAGAGGCAGTGAACCATGTACAGTTCTGCTCCAGCACTCGTGAAAACACCTCCATCTTTTTGGCAATCAGGGACTTCAACCCGAAACCTTGTGCACTTCCGTGTGTACACTTAAACAGATGTACTACCCACTGGCAAATTAGATGTGGAATAACCAGAACAAATTATTGTCCAATAAAGAAACATTAGTGATAATTTTGAAGTGCGCACACACACACACACACACACACACACACACACAAATTCCAGAAGTAACTTGAGTTAGTGTATTTCAACCAACTGGGCTGGAACAGGGAGAATTTGTCCTAGAACATGAAGGAAGAAGAAGGCCTACTGGGTTTAAATAGTTACACGGAATCCTGAGGAAACTGGCTAGAAGGGCACCTATTTCGGCACCCAGACAACAATGGACAAGAACTCTGATTAGAGCCCCTTGTCAGCACTTTCCTGAGAAAAGCTTGGCTGGGGCCAAGCAGTGCTGCAGGTGCCTCCATGTCTCTCTCCCTCTATACCTGGGTGCGCTTTCCCTATTGTAATAAAAATGTCTGTGTCTGCGTATATATACATTTGTGTGTCTATATGTGTGTGTGTGTGTGCGTGTATATATATATATATATATATATATATATATACGCACACACACACAATTTTTATTATAAATTCTAAGAGAGATTAAGACATACATCTGTGGAGACAGCAGAATCCTTGTGCTAATGTCTTACAAGGTGGAGGTTCTAGAACCCCTGATGAAATAGTCAACACAACAAGCAAGCACTCAGCAGTGCTTGGAAACTCTGTGTGTATCTGAGCCTGTCAGGAAAATCAGTATGAGAGGCAAGAGAGGGAGAGAGAGATTAAGAGAGAAAGAGGAGAAAGATCAGCAGAAATAGATGCTGGAAGAGAACACAGCACCAAAATAGTAACAGATTCACACCGGGGCTATAGAGACGGTAAAGCAACAGCATTCCAGTTCCCCAGATCTACCCCAACATTTGCCCTTTGATGGACTAGCAGGCCATGACACGTGTGTGGATGCTCAGAGCTCACCTCTAATCTCACAGGACAGATGCTAGGTGGACACCCTCACCTACAATGAACCTACAGACACACCCAGGTGGTCAGGAGCTAGCCAGGAAGCCCAGACTCTGGAAAATCCTGAATGGATATGCAAAGAGACACTCATGTGTGAGAAACCATAGACCCAGGTTCATTCCCCTGCCACACTATCTCATCCAGCTCTGAGTAGTGGTCTAGTAAAATAAAAGATAAGAATAAAATAATCAAAACAGAAAACAGTCTTAACAGAGGGAGAGATTATTAGCCCATCTGGGATAACTCCTCACATGGCTGAGGACTGGGGGCTCTGCTGTAGAAGTTCCCTACCAGAGGAAACCTACACACAGTGCTGGTTTAGGTGAGCCCACATAGAGCTACCCAGACACTGTCACCATGGGAATACTGTGAACCCCTCCAATCAAGGGCAATGAACCTGGCCACTCACATTTTCCTGCCTGCTGAGTCCCCAGACACTCAGTCCACTGTTCAGGAGTCCAGATTGCAAGACCACCAATCACCCAAGTAGAGCTGTGTTTTCTATATTTATGAAAATTCTGGTGAAATAATGAAGGATTAACCTATGCCCATACACGTACTTTGTGGGATCTGCTTAGAAAATTGCTCCTGTGGCCTCTCACAGCCAACAGATGGAGTCCATGGGTCCACACATCACCCTCAGGAGAGATTCCCAGAGAGGTCATGTATGAGTCTTCCATGCAAAGTCACTGTATGCAGGAATAAGAAGCTCTCCACGCCCTGACCACTGAAAGACACAAGAAAGATGTGGGCTTCCATTGGCTGAATCAGGAGCTTCCAGTAGAAACCACAGCCCCACCCCTCACGTGACTGCCTGGCTCCTGCTAACAAAGGCAATTTGAAAAACCTGTTACAGCTTTGGCCCTGAGGACACACTCAAGAAACTCTCCAGGAGCCTGTGGGCTGGATGACCTCCTGACCCCTAGTTTGTGACCCACAGGTATGATCCTAATTTCATGGGCCTTTTGTCTGTAGACTTCAATATTGCCTGGAAAGAAGGAATTTTAAATTTCAACACCTCTTTGACTTCATGATGCACTTGGATAGATAGAAGTCATGGAAATCAAAGCACTGAATTTCTGAACCCTGGAAACTTTATCTTTTGCATGTAAATATTGATACTGGTGTGGTCATCACTGCTATAAAAACGCTTAGGTGAGAAATAGTTTCACTGCTGTTTACCTGTTCTGAGATTACTTGCTGCTCTAATGGGATAAGTACCATGGGCAGGAAAGACAGGATGGCTGGTTGTAAGCTTAATGTCAGCTCCAGGGCCTTGGAGAAGGGGTGGTCAGCACATGGGGCCTGCACTGCAGCACCCGGGCACTCATCCTTGGAAACTGCAGGGGTAAAAGGGTCTCTATTCTCTCTGAACTACACAATAAGTATAATAGTGAAAAATAAAAAAGCAAAGAAATGAAAATTTTAACACCTTGAAAAGTGAGTTCATCATGCAGGTAATGACCTCCAGTAATAGCCTTGCTAGCAATAAAGAAAAACAATGAGAAGGACTTCCAGGAGGTGTGGTTTATGGAGTAGCTGCAGTCAGACCTTTTCTCTCCCTGATACAACTATTGTACACAGCAAGAGACCAAATTGGACACATAATATATAACTTAAAAAAAAAAATCCAGAGCCTCAAGTGGGTGCAGGTGCATTCAGCTGGGAAAATGGGAGTGGGTTGAAAGACACAGTCAATCAAAATGACAGTCCGGGCAGACAGTGCTCAGCACAGCCACGCCACCTTGGACAGAAACACAGTTATCAGACACCCTGGAAGAAAAGAAATTGGAGCTTAATACCTCTCAAACTTTGACACTGGGTTTTTATTATTATTATTATTATTTGTGAGTGTTTGCTTTTGTTTTTTCTCAGTCTGAGTTTAAGACAAAGACAAAACTCTGCCCACAAGATAGCCCAAGACACCCCTCTCCCCACCCACCACAGCAGATTCAAATAAGTGGAAAACAAAGGCCACAACAGCACCACCAGCTGGCCAACAGTAACCAACCAACACCATACATGCAAAAGCAAAGGGGTAGACAGTTAAACAGTACGGCAAATCACACAGAGAGAAGTCAATCAGACAAAATCCAGGAAATTCCAGGTGCAGAGAGTCTATCAGAGACAGAGTATAGAAAGCTTATGAGAACTCTACAAGAATATAAGCAAGAGCTGAAATAGCACTTTACTTTGGAATTTGATAAGAAGCTACAAAGCATGAAAGAAGAACTCAATGCAGAGTTCATCAAGCAGTTAAGCAGCATGGAGGAAAATTTTCAAACAGAACTGCATGGACTGAAAGACACTTTTAGTGTAGTTCAATCTTAGGTAGAAAGCTTAAGTAAGAGATAGACTCACACATGCACAAGAAAGAATTTACAATTTAGAAGACACAATTAGATGAGGGAAAAGAAAGGTTTAGATAGAATGATGCTACTCTCTGTGAAATTTCAGACTCTATAAAAAGATAGACTATGAGTTCTAGGGTTACCTGAGGAAGTAGACTGGTCAAATGTCTAAAGGTATTTTTTCAGAGAAATTTAGATGAAAAATTCCCTCACCTAGGTAATCCTCAGAACATACCTATTTTGGAGGCAGATCAATCACCCAGTTTCATAAATTCAAAATGACCAACACAAAGGCACAGTATTGTAAAATGACCAGAACTCAATGACAAGGAGAACATTTTTCAGGCTGCTGGGAAAGGAAAGAAGTTATATACAAAGGGAGAAATATCAGACTTTTCTTCACAAATCCTAGAGGCAAGGAGAGAGTAGAATAGCATACTCAAGCACTAAAGATGAGGGAATTTCAGCCACAAATCTTGTATCCTGCAAAATTATCCTTCAAGTATGAGGGAGAAATAAAGGTATTCCCCAATATTCAAAAACTAAAGGAATTTGCCATAGTCAACCCCACCTTACAAAAAATACTGAATGGAGTCTTACAGGAAAGGAGGAAGCAAAGGAACACATGTTCTCAGTGAGGGGAAAAGCAGCAGACTAGAAACAAAAACACAATAAAATAGGAAAGAACAACAAGCAAATAGGGGAGGGAATTAAAAGACAAAGAAGCCCTATCAAATGTTTGTTAATCAAGATCAACTTAAAAAAGACTTTTCTAGATACTCAGTGTTAGTTATTACACACATGGTCACCACAAAACAAAACAGGGAACCAAGATTTACAGAAAACACAAGAAAAATCAGTGAGGAATTCACTACAGAAACTCATTCACACAATAGGTTAGATAGAAACAAATGTGCAAAGACTCAACAATTTAAAATAAACTCAAAACAAAAATCAGAATGGACAAAAGTAAACCAAGAAGCATCAAGAAGCATCTTAAATGTGAATGGCCTAAATTCAACTGTTAAAAGTAGCTAAATGGATTAAAGAACAGAATCCATTCATCATTTGTCTTCAGGAAACACTCATCCAAAGAAAAGACAAACAGAAACTGAATCTAAGAGGTTGGAGCAAGATGTTCCAAGTTATTAACTCACAAAAAAGGCCAGGGACAGTTATTCTCTTCTCTGATAAAAGAGACTTTCAGGCAAAGAAAGTAATCAAAGATAGAGAAGGACATTAGATAATGGTTAAATGGTTGAGAATTGTAAATAGTGGAAACTTCTTTAAAAGACAAAAATCAGGGGGTCAGGTGGTAGTGCACTTGGTTAAGTGCATACAACATAGTGTACACAGACCTGGGTTCAAGCCCTGGTTCTCCACCTGCAGGGGGAAAACTTCACAAGTGGTGAAGTATAGCTACAAGTGTCTCCATCTCTTTCCCTCTCTATATGCCTCTCCCTTTTCAGTTTAATTAAATAGATAGATACTTAAAAAAAAAAAAAAAAAAAAACAGGCACCATATGCAGAGAAACTCCCTTCTCCCTCTGAGGTGAGGGAGGACATTTGCAGAGCTTCTTCTGGCCTAAACAAAATGTTGGGTAAAGAGTTTTGCCTCTTATTTTGCATTTCCTCTCACCTATAAAGGAATGCAAATGAGAGGGTGGGGTAGGTGCGGTGCACTGGGTTTAGTGCTCATAGAATGAAAGCACAAAGACCTATCAAAGAATCCTGACTTGAGACCCTAGCTCCTCACCTACAGAGGGACACTTCACAAGCTGAGAATCAGGTCTCTATCCATCTCTATATACCCCTCCACTCTCAGTTTCTCTCTGTCCTAGCCAAAAAAAAAATCAAAATGGATGGCAGGACCAGAAAATTCATTATCACCTCTAGCCCTGGTGATAAGCCCAAAAGCAAAAAAAAAAAGAAAGGAAAAAGAAAGGAAGGAAGAAAGAAAGAGAGGAAGGAAGAAAGAAAGGAAGGCCAAGAGAAATAAAGGTGTGGGGATCAGGCAGTGGTGCACATGGTTAAACATACAATGCACAGGGGATCCGGGTTCAAGTCCTTGGTCCCCACCTGCAGGAGGAAAGCTTCACAAGTGGTAAAGCAGGGCTACAGGTGTTTTTATGTCTCTCCCTCACTCTCTCTCACCCTTCCATCTCAATTTCTGGATGTCTCTATCCAATAAATAAATAAAATGATTAAACAAGAAAAGAAAATTAAATAAGGAAAAGAAAGGAAATAGTTAAGCTACTGTAACATGGCCTTCTGGAAGCAGTTTGTTTCCATTCATGGGCCCCATAACAGGGGACCTCACAAAAGAGCTTCCTGATTTCAAATGCCAAGTTTATGTAAACTTGTATCATATAAATTAATTTTTACTCTTATCTTTATTTATTTAATAGAAACATCCAGAAATTGAGAGAGAAAGTGGATGATAGGGAGAGAGACAGAGACACCTGCAACATGGCATCACCACTCATAAAGATTCCCCCTTGCAGATGGGGGTCAGGGGTTTGAACTTGGATCCTTGTGCACTGTACACACACACATTCCAGAAACAATTTAAATTGGATTCAGTGTATTGAACCAAAGTGATAGATCTAAAACACTGGGCTGGAACAGGGAGTATTTACATCCTAGAACATGAAGGTAGTGGAAGGCCTAGTTAGGGTTAGATAGTTACATGGAAACCTGAAGGGAGTAGGTGGAGATGCAACTACTTCAGAACCCAAGCAACATTGGGCAATGACTCTGATTGGAGCCTCTTGCCAACACTTTCCTTAGAAAGCTTGGCTAGGAGTACAGACCAAAGATCATTGTGAGATGCAGAAGGTTGAAGGTGGCTTCTGTAATTGCTTCCCCACTGAACATGGGCGTTGACAGGATTCATACTCCCAGCCTGTCTCTCTCTTTCCCTAGTGGGGAAGGGCTCTAGGGAAGCGGAACTCCCAGGTCACATTGGTGGGGTTGTCTGTTCAGGGAAGCCTGGTCGCATCCTGCTAGCATCCGGAACCTAGTGGCTGAAAAGAGAATTAACATACAAAGCCAAACAAATTGTTGAACAATCATGGACCTAAAGGCTGGAATAGCCAAGCTTTTCTTTTTTTTTCTTTTTTTATGATCTTGAGTCCATACTCTCAGAGGGTTAAAGAGTAGGAAAGCTATCAGGGGAGAGGATGGAATACGGAGGTCTGGTGGTAGGAATTGTGAGGAATTGTACTCCTTTTATCCTATGGTTTTGTCACTGTTTTATTTTTATAAATAAAAATTAAAAAAAAAAGAAGAGCTTGGCTAGGAAGCAAGCAGTGCTGCAGGTACTTCCCCATCTTTCTCCCTTTATCTCCTCACCTTCACTCTCAAGGCCTGTCTCTACCCTGTAAATAAAAAAAAATTAAAAATAATGTCAAGTAAAAAGGAAAATTGAGAAATGTTACCCATGTACCAACTACTAGATCTAACTATTGACAGTAAAACATTAATGACCCCAATAAAGAAAAATAAATTATTGAGGTGAAGATATTTTAAAGAACCTAGAATTAGGGTTGATGCTTTAGGACCTTGGAATTCAAGTCCAGTGTGCAGTAGATGTCAATATCATGAACAATCTTAGACAATGCTCAGTATTCCTGATAGGAAATGTGTTGAGCACCCAAAGACAAGATCAGTTAGAAATCAAAGCATCACAGAAGAAAGAAAATATGCTTCATATAGGATGTCTGACCAAAAAAAAAAAATATGGTCAGGATCTAGGAAGGATTTGCATACACACACACACACACACACACACACACACACACACACACACATGAAAGTACAGGGAGACCAGATTAGGGAAGAATCATCTAGACTGACTGCCCATAAGGTGAAGACTGCTTCAACAATTCCATGTCACTAGAGTTTTTATGAAAAGTAGAATTTCATGAGAATGATACAACTGCATGTCTATACATGTATGTGTGTGTGTGTATATATATGTATGTATATATACATATATATACATATATATATATAAATGTATACATTTTTTTCTTTTTTGTTTTATTTATTTATTTTTATATTAAAGAATTACATATTGAGGTTTGAATCCACACCATTCCCACCACTAGAGTTCTGAATCTTCACTCTCACCACTGCAATCCACCACAGTTCCCCTAAAGTTACAGACATGGGCCAACTATCTTCTCTACAACTATCAGTCCACATTTATACATAGTTTCCCCTTCTCTCCCTCTAAGCCACTCATGACATCGTAACTACCTCCATATGTCTCTCTCCTGTTCCTTCTCTCTCTCTGGGTGCTGATGGAGCTGGAGTGCAGAGTCCTCTTATCTTCATCCTATCACTTATCCCCTGCTGGGGGTATGGATCAAGGTCGTTTATGGGGAGCAGAAGGTAGGATTTCTGGCTTCTGTAGCTGATTCTCTACTGAGCATGGGCATTGACAGTTTGATTCATACCCTGGCCTGTTTCTATCTTTCATTTACCTTAGAAAGTCCCTCCTTTACTTGGAAAAATCTTACTTCATATCTTTTACATATTCTCAAAAGTGTTAAAGCTCTTCAAAGTATGAGGTGTGTTCGTTTTTTTTTTCTTTTCTTTTTTGTGAAATGCATCACTGTTATAGGATCCCCAGGTCTCTGAGAGGACACACTACACAGTGAAGCTTTACTGTAGGAGACAGTGTTTAATATATAGGTAGGACTTAGCTGGACTCATGTCCATAGAAGACTGGGCTCCAAGCACAAAGGCACTTACTCTTTTCTATAGTTATCAATTTCCCCATAGTAATGCATATCAATAAGCTGAACAGGTTACTTTTTCATTTCCGTATGTAGAGAGCACAAATTGTTTGGTTTAGTAGATGACTCTGGCACAAATAGCAGATTCTGAGGCAACTGACCAAGGCCACTTTGATTACATCAGTATAAAGCCCTGTTTATCCTGGGAGGAGGGGTAAGCTTGCTGCCAAATGCATTTATTAAATATTTGTATTTATTTATTATTGGATAGGGATAAAGAGAAATTGGGGGATAGAGAAGAAGAAAGACAGATACAACCGCAGACCTGCTTCACCAGTCATGAAGCTTTCCCCCTACAGGTGGGGCCCAGGGACTTGAACCTGGGTCCTTGCACAGTGTAATGTTAGTACTTAACAAGGTGTACCACCACCTGACCCCACCAACTGCATTTTCCTTTAACTAAAAAGTGAATACTTGATTTTCTCTATAAAATTAACACTTGCTTGCCTTATCACAAATGTGATATCCTGAGTTTATTTTATATCTTTCAGTTTGATTATGACTTTCATGTTTCATGTGAATTTTTTATTGTCTTGTATACAAGTATTTTCTATTACTGCATCTGGAAAATGATGCATATTTAAGCATTTTTCCCTCACATGTAATATAGTAATACTTTGAGGGAGATCATTAATTAACAGCTTCTTCCATTCTATTAAGACTACTTTTTTAAAAAGTTTTTATGCTGAATGAAGACATTTTTCTTTTCTTTTATTTTAATGAGAGATACAAAAAGAATGATACATACGAAAGAGAGAGATCAGAGGCCAGAGCCCTGTTCAACCCTGGTTTATGGTGGTCCTGGGAATTGAAATTGGGACCTTAAAGTGTCAGGCACAAAAATATTTTGCAGAACTGCTAAAGAGATAAGGAGGGGAATAGCATCTGTCCCCATTCTGAGAATTCATGCTATGTCTTATCTTAATAATGAATTGATAAGAGAGTGTGAATGTGCAGATAAATCAAATTTTTATTGAAACCAAAATATGTTAGGGAAAGAGAGAGACAGAGAGAGAGAAAGAGAGAGAAAGAGAAAAGAGGACTCACAGATTTATGGACACATGGTGGTCCTAGGAGAGAGTGGGAGTAAGGGTAGAGAATGACTTACATTATGTGCTCTGAGAGAGAGAGAGAGAGAGGAGGGAAGAGAAGAGGAGAAAGAGAAGGGAAGGGAAGAGGAGGGGGGAAGGTAAGGGAAGAGAAGAGAGAGAGAGGGAGAGGGAGAGTTAGAGGGAGAGGGAGAGGGAGGGGGAGGGGTAGAGGGAGAGGGAGAAAGAGAGAGACCAAATGCACGCTGATCTTGGGCTATAAACTCAAAATCCCACCTACA
This sequence comes from Erinaceus europaeus, assembly GCF_950295315.1. Lineage (NCBI taxonomy): Eukaryota > Metazoa > Chordata > Mammalia > Eulipotyphla > Erinaceidae > Erinaceus > Erinaceus europaeus. Next base: position 25,277,081 of record NC_080166.1, on the reverse strand, counting down.
CCACCCAACCACAGCTGTAACTACTCCCATTTCTGGGTGGTCCTTCTCTCCCTCAACAGAACTATTATTCTGTCTCCCTTGCCCAAGAATACTTTTCTTTAAGTGTACTGTCTTCAGAAACTGCCCACTACATTTTTATATTAAAATGCATCTCCTTAAATATCTAAAATGATCCTCATATAATACCCCCAATTTTTCTTTTCAGTTCAAAATTAACTTCTACCTTCTTGGTTCAGTACAGTTACTGACTGCATTGAAAGCTCACTTCTACAATTTTATAGCACAGCTACCCTTCTCTGCTTGACATTGATATCATTGACGTTCTCCTGGCTTCTTTTATCCAGAAATAGAATAACAGGATGCATCTAAAATACAAGATGCAGAAAATAATCAAAGAAACAGTAAAGGAAGTTTAACAAATGTTGCAGATATCAGAGTGGAAATAAATGAATTTATAAATAATTATAATTAATGCATGAATAGCAATACAGAGCAAGCTACAAAATATGGTCACATGACCATAAGCCAAGGCCTTAGCTAAGTCTCTCATATAGCCAGTAAGAGGACATTCTGACCATTGGAACTGAGATTACCATCTAGCTGTTTGGAAAGTTGCTCACACACCTCCCTCCCCCACTACCTTAGCAGAACTTCCTCCTTGTTTGTGTTTATATTGAGGCTGTAAAATAAAAATTTCAGAGCTTGATCAGACCTCCTGTCTTGCTCTCGTTCTTCGTGTCTCTTGTCCTTTCCATTCTCTCGCCCCCTACCCTAGGTTTCCGTCGATAACCCCGCAGGCCGAGGCACCTGGCACCCAATGTGGGACCTTTTTGGGTCTGGGGTCTGAGAGAATGTCGCTTCCCAGTGGTTGATCACGAAACATAGGACCGCCACTTCAAAGAAGGAGTGAGTGAAGGTTCACATAGAATTGCCGCTCTAGCCCAGAGTGAGTGAAGATCCCGATGGTGATCACCGCAGATTCGCCCGTCTGTGAGATTGATCTGTTTTGAGGTAAGAAAGAGCGACGCAATTATGGGACAAGCATTGAGTAAACATGATTTGTTGCTTAAAGGCCTCAAAGAGTCCCTCAAGACACGAGGAGTAAGGGTTAAGAAAAAGGATCTCAAGAAGTTTTTTTTTTGTGTGTGTGTGTGAGTGATGTTTGTCTGTGGTTTCCCTTAGAAGGAACTATTGATGGAATTGGAGTATTACACCAAAGTAAAAGACTCTGGGGTGGGTGAGTGGGGAGAATACAGGTCCATGAAAAATGATGAATGAAATAGTGGGGGTTGTAACGTTAAATGGGAATCTGGGGAATGTTATGCATGTAAAAAAAAAAGAAGTAGAAACGCAAAGGAGAAATTGACTGAGTTTGGAGTATGGCACCAAAGTAAGAAAGCAGAAGTACACTAGAGTTTGCAGTGAGTACCTCCTTAATACTTCCTCTCCACTTTTCCAAGCTTTGGGTCCATGATTGCTCAACAATTTGTTTGGCTTTGTATGTTAACTCTCTTTTCAGTCACCAGGTTCCAGGTGTCATCAGGATGCCAGCCAGACTTCCCTGGATTTAAGACCCCACCAATATGTCCTGGAGCTCAGCTTCCCCAGAGACACACCCTACTAGGGAAAGAGAGAGACAGACTGGGAGTATGGACCAACCAGTCAATGCCCATGTTCAGCGGGGAAGCAATTACAGAAGCCAGACCTTCTACCTTCTGCAACCCACAATGACCCTGGGTCCATGCTCCCAGAGGGATAGAGAATGGGAAAGCTATCAGGGGAGTGGGTGGGTTCTAGAGATTGGGTGGTGGGAATTGTGTGGAGTTGTACCCCTCCTACCCTATGGTTTTGTTAATTAATCCTTTCTTAAATAAAAAAAAAATTAAAAAAAAACAACAAGGGCAACAATAAATAAATAAATATATAAAATAATAATAAAAAAGAATGAAAAAAAAAAAAAGAGAAGGGACTATTGATGAAAAGAGATGGGCCAGAGTAGGAAACTGTTTAAGAGATAGCCTTCTGTTTGTGAGTCTGTCTCTGTTCCCATGCCTGATTGAGGAGACCCCACCCCTGAGGCCGCCATGATCAAAACGGCTCCTGCTAAGTTCCCTCCTGTTAAGATTTACCTCTCTTTGACAACCTTAAGAACCCCCACCAAAGATGGGCCTGATGATTGTCTTTCTCCTGAAAAGGCCTTATCCTTTGATGAAGATATAGCCAAATATCATAATCCTGACTGGCCACCCCTATGCTCTTCCTTGTCCAGACCGCCTCCCTATGCCACTTCCCCTCTGTTTTGTGCTCCGGTCCTCGACTTGGCCAATATTACTGACTATACCACCAAGGTTAAAACTTAACTGGCACAAAAAACAGCTTCCCTTAGAAAATTAATAGAAGAAAAATGAGAGCATTTACAATTAGTTAAAGAACTGTGGGCTCTTGATTTGGCATTATCTTAAAACTAGCCAGCCAAAAAAGATCCAGCTTTTTCCCTCAGGGTTCCCCCAGAGCTGTCAGAAAATGTTAAACCAATTCTGAGTGAGATCTTATCTGTCTAGCAAGCTATTCTTTAAAGAAAAAAAAAAAAAGAAATCAATCAAACAAGACGTTCTCTTTAACTTAAAAGCTATTAATCAGAGAACCAGCAGACACTTTTGATAGAAATTTAATGATTTGTTTCTTTAAAACTGTAAAATGTACCTTAGCCCAGAAAAAGAACTTTCAAAGATTTTTCTCCACGCATGGTGGTAAACTAAGCCTGCCTGTTCTGTCCGCACAGCCAATCACGGTACAGAGCTCCTTCTCCACATATTGGCAAAAACTTCAGTCAATCATCCCCTAAACCACAAATGCCCCTAAGGGGGGTGGAGAGGCTGTGAGTTAGAAATCCAAAAGCTGCTTTTCAAAGGGAAAATTTTTCTTTTCACCAAGACTGTCTGTTTTAAGTCTATGTGCTAACCTTGTTTTCATTAATGTGTGTTGACCCCTAAGTAACTAAAGTTTGCTTTAAGTTTTAAATAAGATTTAATTAAGCTAAATGTGGTTTTAAAGATCCCAACTCATAGAGTTGGCACACCTTTACCGGACTAAAATATAAGACAGTTTTGTCCTTCTGATAGCTAATATCAGCATCAGTTCATTAGTTAAAAGATTGTCTGAGATCTATAGGCATGGTAAGATGCTTCTACAGTCTCTCTAACTCTTGTGAGAATTTTAATTCTCTTGTGAGAAATCTTACCAGCACCCCAATACCAACTGCCACTGTTTGTAACAAATTCCACATTTGGACTGACTTTCTAATAACCCAGTCAGTGTAGAGCAGTGACTTTTCCAGGAAAAATGGGTTAAACATGGTATTCCTGGCCTGATAAAAAATTTTTCATTTGGCAGATGTGATTCAACAAAATTATTTAGTGCAAAATGGTCATCTAAAAGAAATGTTAACAGTAAAAATTTATTTTGAACATTTTAGCTATGAGGTTTATCTTAGCTTTTTAAGTTACCTATCCAAATCAAAGTGAAATATCAATTAAGTTGTGTACCTACCCTTGTTCATAGCTGCCCTCAGGTGTGATAGCTTTGTGATAAGCAAAGATCCTAACAAAGTTTAACATTTTACTTAGAATTGTTTAAGTGATTCAAAAAAAAAAAAAGGTTTCCAACACAGTTCTTATATGGTAACACAAAGGTAAAAATTCATTTGCTAAGACAGCTAAAGATTTAAAGTAAAAGTCTTAAGTATTTAACATAACAATTATTCTTCTCCAAATTGATATACAAATTATCTATGTATTTAACTGAAAAGGTTCCAGTACATTCTGGAGGGCCCCCAAAATGTCCTGTGAACTGTTATTGGTCCACAGCAAATTTGGCATTTGTCTGACACTAGAAATGTTTTTGAGAAGCATTGTCACTAATGTGTGTTAACTCTCTAAGTAATTAGAGTTTGTTTAAAATTTAAAGCAAACTGAATTTGGTTTAGAGATCCTGGTTATGGGAATTGCTACAGGAGGTTAAAAAGATAACTTTTAAATTTCTGTTCTTTAAAATTCAAACAGAGCATCTTAAAATTAGGTATCACACACTGAGGATGTGTCTAGATCTTGACTGTGATAGGTAAAAAAATAAAAGGGTTTTTAAAATACTTTCTCAACTAAATAGGCAAAACTGGCTTGGGTTAATAAAAGATAACACAGTGGTTATATTAATTATTCACATGACAGAGGCTTTTGCTCTGATAAATGAGGTTTAATTTAAATAAGATATATAATTTTTTTTCCAAATAAACTTATCAAATAAATATGGGGCAGCCTAATGTAGAGCTGTATAGATGCTTTCGCAAATCTTTTTACATTTTATTCAAGAAGTATGCCCCTGGTTTCCCTGAGAAAAAACTCTAGATATTAAAACATAAGAGAGACTAGGTAAAAAGTTAGAGAATTTTATGTCTGATATAGACAAAAATGCTCTGGTTAAAACTTTTATTTTAAAACTTGGTAAGAGATTTCTTTATCTTACTCATGAGTTAGTTACTTGTGCTTTTACAGTGACTCCTGATAAAGTTGTTACTGAGATAACTCCCCTATTTAGAAAGACTACAAAAATTATTATCAAATAATTGGCTTTGAGAGTACAGATTCTACATGTCAAACTTTAATTAGTTCTTTTAGAGAGTAAAAAAATTATCTGGCTTGTTTTAAGACAATGTCAGAGGTTTATTCTTGATAAATTAAGGTAATACATGTTGCTTCTGGTCAGATTTGTTTTGGCAAATCCTGATTTAACAAAATTATTATTTTAAACATTTAAGCTATGAGGTTTTAGTTTAGCCTTTTAAGTTGCCATATTAGTGTTCTAAGGAGCAAAATATATTAAGAGTTTTATATCTACGCTTACTCATGATAGCCTCGTGATGAGTAAAGATCTTAGTAAACTAAGTTATCGTAGTGTGCTTAAACTGTCTAATCAGTTTAAAATAATGCTGAAAATGGTAAACATTTTATCATGTCAACACATTAGGTATTGACTTTCTATAACATATTGGTATATTTTAATACAGAGCCTTCTAAAATCATATAAAAAAACTCAAGCCAATTCTAACCATTAGATCATCAATTAACTTGGTACAAGTTCTCTCCCTAAATAAATAATTATAGGTACATCTGCACATGAAGAACTGACTTCTCATATGGTAAGATTTAAAACTAAAAATTTTTCATTTTTTTATTTATGAGTGTAAATAGTCACTCATATCCTAATTTTTTTCTCATTTCTTTACAAACCTCTTAAAATTTTTAATGCTTGACCTGCCATAATGAGATCACTTTACTGGCTCCTGCATTGTTTAATTAAGATCCTGCTATTCAGACTTTTAAGATTAATCTCTGTTGATAAAAGCCAAAGCTCTCTGGCAGATTGATGTAATTTACCTGCCCATGTTTAGTAAACAAAAACATTTTTTTTTCTCAGTTTGTATTTTTTCCAAATTTATGTGGGCTACAGCTCAAACAAGAAAAAGCTCAAAAACCTTAAGAGCCATATGCTCTGTTTTGCTTCAATAGACAATCCATGTATTTTTGTTTCCTTTAGAACATTAAAAGCTCAATAAATAAATAAAAAAGAAGAGGAATGCACCCCCCAGTATTAAGTTGGCTAAAGTGTCAATGAAGTAACTATACTAAACCTTTTTAATATTTACAAAAATTCGAATTGTCCATTTATTGTATCTCATTGACAAAGCCACCCACTCTCCCAGCCATAGAGACATATTTCTTATTTTTCTTTTTTCAACACTGGATGTCCATGTTTCTTTTCCTTTTATTATGGTGGATGACATTATTGCTCTTGTGAAATCCACAGTCCCTGTTGGCAAGTCCTTTCCACAAAGGACGCCATGGCAGTATATACTCCAGCTAACTGCACCAGCCTATCCAAGTCTTCTCTTTCTGTTGATCTACCACTGCTGATTTCATCCTTACATGTTTATTGACTGCTCACTTTTCTCCCAATATTCCTCATGTTCAAGGAACCTCACCTTGACTTCTAATGTGTATGCACCTCCTCCGTTTGTGTTTTGGTACAACACCACCCTATATTTTCATGTCAGTTCTTCTTTACCTGATCCTTGCCTCCTAGCTTTGCTTGATCCACAGCTGACCCTCTATGAAGAAGAAAAATTTCATCAGTTGGCACTGACGAACACCAGAGGACCAGACATGCTGTGTTTCTTCCCCTGGACATCATATCCACTGACTGCTTCCCTTAGACTTGCTGGTGGCATGGTAGGACACTCTATATATTCCTCCCATGAATTTTCTGACAAATTACAACAGGTTATAGACTCCACCACAAATAGTCTTGAGTCACTACAGAGCCTCTTATGGGACCCATGATTAGTTTTTTGTTAATGATTACCTTGGGACCCTTTATTTTTAATAAGATTATTGGCTTTATAAAACAACAAATTGACTCCTTGGCATTGAAACCCTTACAAATATATTACCACATACTTGATTTGGCTGACAGAGGCTTGGCTGAACCTGAGGGTGACAGACCTCTTTTAGGAGCTGCATAAAACTAAGATTTATGCATGCCAGCGTTGGCATGGCATGGGCACTGGTAAGGGGTGCAAGGCTAAGCACTACAGGGGGAAGACTCTATAGTCTGCCTCTGAGTCCCCTGTGAAGCAAACCTGATTTGCATGGAGGTTGGTGTCAGTCATCAGAACTCTTCGCCATGAGTTTTCCTCACCTTGGAAATAGTGGCTCTGCCTCCCCTCCCCAAAAGACGCCAAAAGCTGTATGAGATGAGGGAAGATCAGTTCTATATTTACCCCGCAGGAGGAATCAGGTCAATACTTTCCCCTCTGGTTAATGCCCGCTTATCTCTTGATAAGATTCCTAGCTTTTACCCTCATTTGACTGCCTCACTTAAATTGTAAAAGGGGAGGAGATGCCGGGAGCCTAGGCCTTAGCTAAGTCTCTCATATAGCCAGTAAGAGGACATTCCGACCATTGGAACTGAGATTACCATCTAGCTGTTTGGAAAGTTGCTCACCCACCTCCCTCCCCCACTACCTCAGCAGAACTTCCTCCTTGTTTGTGTTTATATTGAGGCTGTAAAATAAAAATTTCAGAGCTTGATCAGACCTCCTGTCTTGCTCTCGTTCTTCGTGTCTCTTGTCCTTTCCATTCTCTTGCCCCCTACCCTAGGTTTCCTTCGATAACCCCACCAGGGCAGGCACACATGTATGCTCAGTAAGAGAGTGCTGGATTAGGTTTAATATAATTAATTTGACTTTTATTAAATGAAGATGGAATTAGAAAAATTACTCCAAAACAAACAAACAAAACAGGCAAGAGTAGCTGCAATTATTTAATTAAAAAAATCCCATTATATCATAATACATTATCATTTTATGGTAATTAATATACATTAAAGAAAGTGCACAATTAGATTAGCTAAAGATATCATGTAAGTTGTTTTAAAATGAATATATATTATACCTGGGGATATTAATATTTTGTGATCCATTTTTTTCTAGTATTACTCATAGTTACATATTCAATTTACATTTTAAAGTAAAATTAATCCATATACCTCTGAATTCCTTACACTTATATCATCACAATGTTTTGCATGAGATACTTTCTATCTATGAATTTTCTAAACTCCTTAAAGTCTTTTATTCTATGTTGCACAAAGCTATTTTATCTTCCCTTTAAGTCAAGGCTGAAAGGACTCAAATTTATTTGTAAATGAAACACTCAACGTTAAGATGAGTTGGAAACACTTCTTATTAAAGTGTATTTGAATGTCTGAAAATTGTTATATCAGAAAACAATTTGTGAAATTTAACTTATTCTGACATTTTCCCTAAAATATTTAGAATAACAGAATAGTTAAGTAGAAATATATGTATTTCTTTCCTCAGTCTAAATATGGATGTTTCTGATTTACAGTAATTGGGATCGTTTTTGACAATACATTGGATTACTCTGAATAAAACAGAACTACTCTATGGGTTTGCTGCAACCTCATGATGCCTTTTCCGTAGATTTATGAATGCAACTGTCACACTAACTGATGAAACTTACATTTGATTGTCAGAAAGCGTCCTCTGTTCAAGTTCTAGAGCTCTAACATCCTTTTAGTTCATACCCTGATAAATGTTAAGTTGTTACCTCTACATCCTTCACAAACTTGTTTCAAAATATATTATAAGTTAATTTAGTATAAATGTTCTTTCTCAGGGGCAGGTTGGTGGCATACTGAGTTAAGCAGAGATAGTACCTAAGAACAATATTTACACTAAATTAACTTACAATACACTCAACTTGATTCATTTCCAGCCTTTCATACAGGTAGAGGAAAGGCCCCAGGTCTTGCTACTACTACCATTATGGTTCCTGCCAGAATAAAAGAACCTTAATGAGGGCTGTCAAGATAACATAATGGTTATGCAAAAAACCTTTTACGCCTGAGGCACCAAAGGTCTCTGTTTCAATCCCCAGCACCACCACACTATGGCAAACGCTAGAAGAAGAAGAAACCACACCCAGAGCTGAGCAATGCTGGGAGGGGTGGAGGTGGGGGAGAAAAAAGTTATCTTTGCGAATTGAGACAAGAGGCTGTGCCTATGTTAAAGACTCTGCCCCCACCCACCACTAATACAATTAAAACAAAAAAACAATGACTCAGTAATTCTTCAATAGTGGAACCCACCTTCCAAAATGAAAAGAACAAATAAATAGTAATTTAATAATTTTTTTCTTAGCTTTCAATATAGAAGCTACCAGAAAAAGCTATATATGCACCCCCAAATGAACCACATGAGTTGCTCTATTTCTATTTCTTTTTTTTTTATTTAAGAAGGAAATAATTAACAAAACCATAGGGTAGGAGGGGTACAACTCCACACAATTCCCACCGCCCAATCTCCATATCCCACCCCTCCCCCGATAGCTTTCCCATTCTCTATCCCTCTGGGAGCATGGACCCAGGGTCATTGTGGGTTGCAGAAGGTAGAAGGTCTGGCTTCTGTAATTGCTTCCCCGCTGAACATGGGCGTTGACTGGTCGGTCCATACTCCCAGTCTGCCTCTCTCTTTCCCTAGTAGGGTGTGTCTCTGGGGAAGCTGAGCTTCAGGACATATTGGTAGGGTCTTCAATCTAGGGAAGTCTGGCCGGCATCCTGATGACACCTGGAACCTGGTGACTGAAAAGAGAGTTAACATACAAAGCCAAACAAATTGTTGAGCAATCATGGACCCAAAGCTTGGAAAAGTAGAGAGGAAGTATTAGGGAGGTACTCACTGCAAACTCTAGTGTACTTCTGCTTTCTTACTTTGGTGCCATACTCCAAACTCAGTCAATTTCTCCTTTGCGTTTCTACTTCTTTTTTTTTTTTTTTTTTCTCCTCCAGGGTTATTGCTGGGCTCGGTGCCTGCACCATGAATCCACCGCTCCTGGAGGCCATTTTCCCCCCCTTTTTGTTGCCCTAGTTGTTATTGCCATTGTTGACGTTGCTTTGTTGTTGGATAGAACAGAGAGAAATAGAGAGAGGAGGGGAAGACAGAGAGAGGGGGAGAGAAAGATAGACACCTGCAGACCTGCTTCACTGCCTGTGAAGTGACTCCCCTGCAGGTGGGGAGCCGGGGGCTTGAACCGGGATCCTCACGCCGGTCCCTGCGCTTTGCGCCACGTGCGCTTAACCCACTGCACCACCGCCCGACCCCCTCTTTTTTTTTTACATGCATAACATTCCCCAGATTCCCATTTAACAATACAACCCCCAGTATTTCATTCATCATTTTTCATGGACCTGTATTCTCCCCACCCACCCACCCACCCCAGAGTCTTTTACTTTGGTGTAATACTCCAATTCCATTTCAGGTTCGACTTGTGTTTTCTTTTCTAATCTTGTTTTTAACTTTGGCCTGAGAGTGAGATCATGCCGTATTCATCCTTCTGTTTCTGACTTATTTCACTCAACATGATTTTTTCAAGGTCCATCCAAGATCAGCTGAAAATGGTGAAGTCACCATTTTTTACAGCTGAGTAGTATTCCATTGTGTATATATACCACAACTTGCTCAGCCACTCATCTGTTGTTGGACACCTGGGTGGCTTCCAGGTTTTGGCTATTACAAATTGTGCTGCTATGAACATATATGTACACAGATCTTTTTAGATGGATGTGTTGGGTTCCTTAGGATATATCCCCAGGAGGGGAATTGGAGGGTCATAGGGTAGGTCCATTTCTAGCCTTCTGAGAGTTCTCCAGACTGTTCTCCACAGAGGTTGGACCAACTGACATTCCCACCAGCAGTGCAGGAGGGTTCCTTCGACCCCACACCCTCTCCAGCATTTGCTGCTGTTACCTTTTCTGATGTGTGACATTCTCACAGGAGTGAAGTGATATCTCATTGTTGTCTTGATTTGCATTTCTCTGACAATCAGAGACTTGGAGCATTTTTTCATGTGTTTCTCAGCCTTTTGGATCTCTTCTGTGGTGAATATTCTGTCCAAGTCCTCCCCCCATTTTTGGATGGGGTTATTTGTTGTCTTGTTGTTGAGTCTGGCAAGCTCTTTATATATGTTGGTTATTAAACTCTTATCTGATGTATGGCATGTAAAGATCTTCTCCCATTCTGTGAGGGGTCTCTTGATTTGGGTAGTGGTTTCTTTTGCTGTGAAGAAGCTTTTTAATTTGATGTAGTCCCGTAGGTTTATACTTGCCTTAGTCTTCCTTGTAACTGGATTCGTTTCATTGAAAATGTCTTTAAAATTTATGCGGAAAAAAGTTCTTCCAATATTTTCCTCTAAGTATCTGATAGTTTCTGGTCTAACATCCAAGTCCTTGATCCACTTGGAATTTACTTTTGTATTTGGTGAAATACAGTGATTCAGTTTCATTCTTCTGCATGTTTCAACCCATTGTTTCCAACACCATTTGTTGAAGAGACTCTGCTTCCCCCATATAATAGTCTGGGCCTCTTTGTCAAAGATTAGATGTCCATACGTGTGGGGCCTCATTTCTGGGCTCTCAATTCTATTCCACTGGTCAGTGTGTCTGTTCATGTTCGAGTACCAAGTAGTTTTGATGACAATGGCCCTATAATACAGTTTGAGATCTGGCAGTGTGATGCCTCCGGTTCTGTTCTTTTTTCTCAAGATTGTTTTGGCAATTCTAGGTCTTTTCTTGTTCCAGATAAACATTTGTAGCATTTTTTCTATTCTCCTAAAAAATGTGCTTGGGATCTTGATGGGGATAGCATTAAATTTGTAAATGGCTCTGGGTAATATATTCATTTTGATGATGTTAATTCTTCCAACCCATGAACATGGAATATCTTTCCACTTCTTTGTGTCTTTTTCAATTTCTTTGAGTAGTGACTCATAATTTTCAGTATACAAGTCTTTCACTTCTTTGGTTAGGTTTACTCCTAGATATTTTATTATTTTTGTTGCTATAGAAAAAGGAACTGATTTCTGGATTTCAATTTCTTCTAACTTAGTGTTTGCATAAAGGAATGCCACTGACTTTTGAATGTTAATTTTATAGCCTGACACATTACTGTATTGCCTGATGATTTCCAAAAGCTTCTTGCTGGATTCCTTAGGTTTTTCCATGTATACTATCATGTCATCTGCAAATAAGGAGAGTTTGACTTCTTCTCTTCCAATCTGTATGCCTTTAATTCCTTGCTCCTGCCTGATTGCTATGGCAAGAACTTCCAACACTATGTTGAATAGTAATGGTGATAGTGGGCAGCCCTGTCTAGTACCTGATCTGAGGGGAAATGCTTCCAGTTTTTCACCATTGAGTATGATGTTGGCTGTAGGTTTGCTATATATAGACTCCACTATCTTCAGGAATTTTCCATCTATTACTATTTTTTGTAGTGTTTTGATCATAAAGGGATGTTGTATTTTGTCAAAGGCTTTCTCTGCATCTATTGATATGACCATGTGGTTTTTGGTCTTGCTTTTGTTGATGTGGTGGATCACATTGATTGATTTATGTATATTAAACCAACCTTGCATGCCTGGGATAAACCCCACTTGGTCATGATGAACAATATTTTTGATATACTGCTGTATCCGGTTGGCTAGAATTTTGTTTAATATTTTCGCATCTATGTTCATCAGAGATATTGGTCTGTAGTTTTCTTTTTTGGTTGTGTCCCTGTCTGCTTTTGGTATCAGGGTGATGTTGGCTTCATAGAAGCTGGCAGGGAGTATTCCAGTGTCTACAATCTTCTGGAAGACTTTTAAAAGTAGAGGTTTTAGTTCTTCTTTGAAAGTTTTGTAGAATTCATTTGTAAAACCATCTGGTCCAGGACTTTTATTTTTGGGAAGATTTTTGATAACTGTTTCAATTTCATTAGCTGTGATGGGCCTGTTCATGTTATCCACTTCCTCTTTACTTAGTTTAGGAAGTTGGTAGGTATCTAGGAAATCATTCATTTCTTCCAGGTTCTCTAGCTTGGTGGCATATAGTTGTTCATAGAAGCCTCGCATGATATGTTGAATTTCTGCAGTGTCTGTTGTGATTTCTCCTCTTTCATTTACTATCCGATTTATTTGGGTCTTCTCCCTTTTTTGTTTTGTGAGTCTGGCTCAAGGTTTGTCGATTTTGTTTACTCTTTTGAAGAACCAACATTTACTTTCATTGATCTTTTGTATGGTTTTCCTATTCTCAATGTTATTTATTTCTGCCCTAACTTTAGTAATTTCTGTCATTCTGGTTGCTTTAGGATTCCTTTGTTGTTCTTCTTCTAGCTCTTTGAGATGTGAAATCAGGCTGTTTATTTGTGCCTTTTCTTGTTTCCTAATGTGTGCTTGTATAGCTATGAACTTCCCTCTTAGGACTGCTTTAGCTGTGTCCCAAATATTTTGATAGCTTGTGTCTTCATTTTCATTGAACTCTCGAAACATTTTGATTTATTCCTTGATTTCCTCTTTGACCCAGAAGTTGTTAAGAAGTGTACTGTTGAGCTTCCACATTTTGGGACTGTTACTAATCTTTTGTTGATTGTTAAGTGTTAGTTTAATTCCACTGTGGTCTGAGAAGATGCTTGGGATGATTTCAGTGCTCTTGAATAGGCTGATGCTGTCTTTGTGGCCTAACATATGGTCTATCCTTGAGAATGATCCATGTGGATTTGAGTAAAATGTGTATTCCAGTTTCTTGGGATGAATGACTCTGAAAATGTCCAATAGTTCTAGTTTATCTATCTCTTCATTTAGCTCCCTTGTGTCTACTGATTTTCTGCCTGGATGATCTGTCAAGTTGAGATAGTGGTGTGTTGAAGTCCCCTACTATGATTGTGTTACTGTTAATATATTGCTGTAGCTCTTTCAGTAGAAGTTTGATGTATTTAGATGGCTTCTCATTGGGTGCATAGATATTAATAATTGTTAAGTCCTCTTGATTGACTGATCCTCTGAGCATTAAGTAATGTCCATTCCTATCTTTTTAAATTTTATCTATTTTAAAGTCTATCATGTCAGATATGAGAATAGCTGTTCCTGCCCTTTTTTGTGGGCCATTGGCTTGAATGATAGTTTTCCATCCTTTCACTTTAAGTATGTGTTTGTCTTGTTGCGTTAGGTGAGTTTCCTGTAGACAACATATTGTTGAGTTGTGTTTTCTGATCCATCTTCCTACTCTGTGTCTTTTAATAGGTGAATTCAGGCCATTGACATTTATTGATATCAAAGACTGAAGATATTTTAACGTGATTCTTGTAGAGTTTTAGAGTGTTTTGATATATGTCCTATTTGTGGTGGTCTGGTTGTTTATAGGAGACCTTTCAGAACTTCTTTCAGGGCAGGCTTGGTGATGGTTGCTTCCTTCAACTGTTGCTTGTCTGAGAAGGTTTTGATGCTTCCATCTAGTCTGAATGACAATCTAGCAGGATATAGTATTCTTGGCTGAAAGCCTTTCTCATTGAGCACTCAATAGATATCTTGCCATTCTCTTCTGGCCTGTAGTGTTTGTATGGAGAAGTCTGCTGCTAATCTTATGGGTTTTCCTTTGTAGGTGACTCTTAGTTTTTCTCTTGCAGCCTTGAGGATCCTTTCTTTATCCTTATTCCTTTCCAATCTAAGTATGACATGTCTTGGTGTCTTTAGGTCTGGGTTAATTCTATTTGGGACCCTCTGGGCTTCTTGAATCTTTATGTATTTGGTGTTGTCTAGACTAGAGAAATGTTCAGCTATTATGGCCTGGAGAACGCTTTCTTCCTCCCCTTCTCTTTCTTCCTCTGGTAAGCCAATAATGCGTATATTGTTTCTTTTGAAGTCATCCCATAGGACTCTGTTGTTGTTTTCAGCATCTCTTAATCTCTTTTTGAGATCTCTTACTTCTTTTTTAGTTGTCTCTAATTCATCCTCAATCTTGCTAATTCTGTCTTCAGCCTCATAGATTCTATTCTCTCTGCCCTCTACTCCTTTCTGGAGTTCATCTATTTTGTTGCCCTGCTCTGATACTGTTTTAGCTTGTTCAGCTAGTTGCCTTCTTAGCTCAGCGATTTCAGCTTTCAGCTCTCTAATAACCATGAGATAATTAGAATTTTCTTCCATATTCTCATTTGTTGTTCCTGCATTTCTGATTACAATTTTTTCAAATTCTTTACTCACTCCTGTTATTTCCTTAGCTAATGTTTGGATGTTGAACTCGTTGTTTTGTGCTTCACCCTCTGGAGGACTTTTAGCTGGACTCTTGTCCTGGTTCGAGTCTCCAATATTTTTTCTTGTTGTTTTAACCATTTTATATAAGTTAACAGTTTTTTCAATCCCTGAGTTGGAGTTCAGTGGTGTAAAAGCCTTTTTTTTTTCCCCTGTAGGCTATGGGAGCCTGAGGGCTTTTAAACTATCAATAGGCTTCTTAGCTTAATCACTGACTCCTGACCAAGAGATAAAGCAGGGTGTGGCAGAGATAATCCAGTGGTTATGCAAAGAGACTTTCACAGCCCCTCAGCTATGCCACCTAGGTATAGGTCTTCTCCTGAGTTTCCCGGTTAGATCTCTGTACCCTGGTGTCCTTCCCTGTTGCTGCTCCAGATTCTGAGGGTAGTAGCAATGGAGACTCAGAGTTGCACTTGGTGAGTCTCTGGGTAATCCTTTCCTCCCTTCAGCTGTCCCCTTGTTGGTGGAGCAGACTGGAGGTGGTGTCTCCACTGACAAACTGTCGAACTGTTAGCAGTCACTTAATCTCTCCTTAGGCCCCTTTCTCCTCTCTGTCACCAGCCATGCGTGTTTGTACTCACGGGTGATTTACTGGGTTTCTGTGGTCATTCTAGTCCTGTCTTGTTTCGGTCCGGGTGGTCTCCTTTGGTATTCCTAGTTGATCTGGGAGAGGAGAGGAGAGGAGAGAAAGTGATCTGCTGCTCGTAGCTCCGCCTCCGGAAGTCGAATCTCTCTATTTCTATTTCTATTGAACCCTGCCTGATATTCCCCCTGCCATGGATCTGTAAGTAGGGAATAGCTAAAGCTTTCCTTATTTTCTCCACAATAGTCTCCCCAGTCTTTTTCTTGCAGCTGAGTCTCTGCCAGAGTTCTAGAGATAGGAGCTGGCTTCCTCAATATCCCAGGCTGTGAATAAACAAACTTGGCTTATTTCTAAAAAGAAAGAAAGAAAGAAAGAAAGAAAGAAAGAAAGAAAGAGAAAAAGATCCTTAATAGCTCTCAACTACTTTTTTTGGGGGGGCAGGGGGGCATTTTTCCTTTTTTTTTTTTTTTTGGTTTTTAATTCTTTACTGGATAGGAAAGCGAGAAATCAAGAGGGACTGGGGAGATAGAAAGGGAGAGAGAGAGAGAGATACCTGCAGCCTAGTGTGTGAAGCTTCCCCACTGTAGGTGGGGTCAACTACTTGATTTTTTTTAAAAACAAAAGTTCAGACCCACAAATAGAGGGCAGGGATTTGAATGACTGAAGATTTAAATTCAGGAAGTTAAATTCAACTCAATCTATCAATCCCTAGACCATCCCAACCCCACTAGGCCACATCAAATATTATAAGTCTATTCTTTTAGAGCATTGCTTCACATGTATGGTTGTTTCAGTTACTCAGGAAATAACAGTATTTTTTTTTCATCTGAGCAATACTTTTATTTATTCTGCAATGTAGTGCAAACCTGAATGATAAGGTTGGTTGACTCGAGGTGATAGAGTATTACAAAGAGTTGTGAAGGTTTAGAATAAAAGGTTTCAGATCTGCTTGAGAAACATGGACCCGGTTTTAGTGGAAGGGATACATTTTTTATGTCTTTGCTCCACATGTCTCCTATACTGTCTGCACGAGTCCCAGTGATTCATAATAGGTACAACGGCCAGTGCTAACACACATACACACACACACATATGCACACATATCCTACCACCCAACAACAGCAATAGTAACAGCATCAGTAAAAGAATTTATATTCTATAATGTTTAAGGTATCATGGATTTAAAGCATTTGCATCTGTGTCAGCAACAGCTTCAACAGAAATTGGACATAGAAACTTTGTGTGTATATTGATCCTTTGATGTTAGTCAATGTAAGATCTGGTTAGTGGCGAAAGGGACCTGATAGAAAGAGTAAGGCCGCAAATACTATCGACAAAGGCTTTAATTCTGGTGCTCCGGTGTGAGGTTCACGGGTCCCCAGAGAGTCGGGGGCCTGTGAAGTCACTCCCAGGGTCAGGGGAGGGTGATTCTTATAGGCAAGGAGAACAAGGAAATTAGGTGAGAGTTCTGTGGAGATTTTTCATGACATTGAGTCTGGTGGGTCTGTGGTTTTATGAAACTGATAGGCTAGTTTTCGTCTTGTAGTAGTTATTGTTGTTGATGTCATAGGATAGGACAGTGAAAAATGGAGAGAGGAGGGGAAGACAGAGAGGGGGAGAAAAAGATAGACACCTGCAGACCTGCTTCAACACTTGTGAATAAACTTTCCCGCAGGTGGGGAGCCTGGGGCTGGAACCTGGACCCTTAAACCAGTCCTTGGCTCTGTGCCACCTGTGCTTAGTCAGCTGCAATACCTCCCAACTCCTGGGTTCCACACTCTTATGGCTAAGAATCTTTAGCCACAAGAACCTTCATTGCTCAGGCCCTCCCAGACCTATCAGTCAATTGTTACAGTTATATGTTTAAGAGATCAAGAATATAAATGAGCTCATATCAGTCTCATTTATTTGAAAAGCAAGCATGTCAAATATTACCATTATAAGGCGATCAGTTACATTCCTATTAACACTTAAAAATGCTTTAAATCTATGATTATTATATAAACACTGTTATTTTTTTTATAAATTTTTTTTCAAAAAGTCACTTTGCTGAGGTGGCAATCATTGTGTTGGTTAGGTTGTGATCGGCGGATGCAATATTATTTGGTTTGGATTGGGAGATGCATACGGGAAAGTGGGCCCTATCCAAGGGTTCCAGGACTGGGGGAAGTAGGGGCTCTATAGTGGAGATGTGAGGTTCCTGCTGTCTTAGGGTTCAAAAAGACAATCGATAGTTAATATTATCATCACATTATTTGTTAATTGGGTTAACTTCGAAAAGTCCTTTTGTTATGGTTTGCTGTACAGTATCCAGTATCTTGTATATAGCTGTGTATATATGCTTCACCTCAGACTGTATCCAGAGACTTCACGTGTGGAATGACAACCCTTCAGCTTCGTTACTCGGGTGAGACCTTTCCTTTTATAGTACACTCTAATTTCATCTCAGGTAGTTCACTTTCTAACAAAGTCCCATAACCTAGATATACACCAGTTTCTGTGAGAGAGAGCTTATGTGCACACGTATCCATAAACTACTGCAAAATATATACCTGAAAGCAGAAGTACACTAGAGTTTGCAGTGAGTACCTCCCTAATACTTCCTCTCCACTATTCCAAGCTTGGGATCCATGATTGCTCAACAAATTGTTTGGCTTCATATGTTAACTCTCTTTTCAATCACCAGGTTCCAGATGCCACCAGGATGCTGGCCAGGCTTCCCTGGATCGAAGACCCCACCAATGTGTCCTGGAGCTCAGCTTCCCCAGAGACCCACCCTACTAGGGAAAGAGAGAGGCAGACTGGGAGTATGGACCAACCAGTCAACGCCCATGTTCAGCGGGGAAGCAATTACAGAAGCCAGACCTTCTACCTTCTGTAACCCTCAATGACCCTGGGTCCATGCTCCCAGAGGGCTAGAGAATGGGAAGGCTATCATGGGAGGGAGTGGGTTATGGAGATTGGGTGTTGGGAATTGTGTGGAGTTGTACCACTCCTACCTTATGTTTTTGTTCATTAATCCTTTCTTAAATAAAAAAATTTTTAAAAAGTCACTTTGCTTTCCATATTATATCTCTAGCAATATTCATTTAACTAATATGGATGTATGTTTGGGTAGGTATGGTGACTGAAAATACTACCAGGTAATTATGTGGATGGACAAAGGAAACTGAACCAACCCCATAAAATATATGGAGTAGGATTCTCAGAAAAGATATAACATTCTCCATTCCAGAGAGAATTGAAAGTGACTGGGAAGTTTGGAGAGTGAGAATAGAACTTCAAAGCATCTGGGAGTCTTCCAAAACACTATTTTTATCTCTAAGCTGTTGAGGATGGGGAAATATGTAATCAGTCTAGTTCTGCTCAGGAAGCATGAAATGGGGAATAGGGAAAACACAATTTACTAGGTTTTCTCCTGAGTGTGAGAGATACGAAGATTATGAAGCTTTATTTCCCACTTCTCTTATAAGTTGGACTTAGACATAGTGCAAAGGTGGCTGTGGATTTGAGATACAAGATTGAACATGTTCAGGGATTTGAGATACAATATTGAACATGTTCAGCAGATACAAAAAGTGAATAAGGAATGAAGAACATTTCTGTAAATAATACTGAATTTAACATAGAAGAGTAATACAAATATAATAGACCTGGAGTACAATTCAAGAGACAGTATAACAGGAAAAGCTGTGAGTGAATTTAGGTTTATTTTGGCTTGTCTGTTATTAGATATATAGTTAGATATAGATGACATAGAGATAGAGATGATAGATAGATAGATAGATGATAGATGATAGATAGATAGATAGATAGATAGATAGATAGATAGAGATCAGGGCACCAAAGCTCCCCTTAGTGTGGTGTAGGATTCACTCCAATCTAGGGGTTGTGCACAATATCCAAATGAGTTATTTCTGCAGCCCTAAGGGGATTTAGACAGAAATATCTGTTGAACATATATATGTTCATGCCCACCACACAAGTTAATGTAACAGTTTGCTAGGGGGCAGGTGGTGGCACACTTGGTTAAGCTTATACACTACAGTGTGCAAGGACCCGGGTTCAAGCCCCTGTGCTCCACCAGCAAAGGGAAAGCTTCATGAGTGGTGAAGCTGGTCTGCAAGTGTCTCTCTGCCTCTCTCCCTCCTTCTCCATCTCCTCCTTCTTCTCAAATTCTGGCTGTTTCTATCCAATAAATAAAAGAATAAAGATAATAAAAATATTTAAAAATTGTAGCAGAATATAAAAGTGGTTTTGTGTTATATTTTATTATCTCGATTTCAACTGAATACAGGTTTAGTGAGGTTTACTAAACATGGAGAATATACAAGTTTGAATATTACAAACTGAAAGACTAATAGAAACAATCTCTCGTCTCAGTGATCTAGATAACTTTGCCGATTCATCCACAGATAGGAGAAAAATGAATAACAGTTCTTCAGGGTAACATTAGAAAAAAGAAGAAATTAAACAAGTACAGAGTAAATTGGAAAATGTAAGGAAACTGATTTAAAGGGTAAAATGATTACAATGAAATAGTGATAAATGTAAAGGTTGTTTGTATTATAACAGAATTTTAACTGGAGAGAGGTGAAGAGTGACCTATATAGCACAGTGTCAAAATGCAACAGGCCAGGGGCTAGGTGATGATACACTTGGTTGAGTATACATGTTACAATACATAAGGATCCAGGTTCAAGCCCTTGGTCCCCACCTGCCAGGGGGAAAGCTTTGCAAGTGGTGAAGCAGTAATACAGGTTTCTCTCTCTCACTCTCACTCTCTCTCTCTCCCCCTTATCTCTCAGTTTCTGACTGTCTTAATCCAATAACTAAATAAAAGTAATTTAAAAAAATCTTTAAACATTGTAATAGGTCTTTCAAATTGTTCTTGGTTGGTCCTCTTGGTCAATATGTATTTGCAGTCTTAGAATTGCAGAAATCCAGGAAATTCCAGTTGCAGTCTATCAGAGACAGACTGTAGAAAGCTTATGAGATCTTTACAAGAATATGAGCAAGAGCTGAAAGGGCATTTTACTTTGGAATTTGATAAGAAGCTACAAAGTGTGAAAGAAGAACTCAATGCAGAGTTTACTGAGCAGTTAAGCAGCATGGAGGAAAAATTTCAAACAGAACTGCAAGGACTGAAAGTCTCTGTTCTATCAAATAAAGTAGAAAGAAAGGAAAAAGAAATGTTCTTTCAGTGCAGTGGATTCATAGTGTTGGAACCAAGGTCCAGTGATACACTGGTGGCAAAAAAAAAAAAAAAAAAGAGGGGCCAGGTGGCAAACCTAGTTGAGTGCACATATAACAATGCACAAGGACCTCGGTTTGAGCACCCTATCCTCACATGCAGGAGGAAAGCTGTATGAGCAGTGAAGCAATGCTGTAGGTGTCTCTCTTCCTCTCTATCACCACTTTTGTCTTGATTTCTGGCTGTCTCTATCCAATAAATAAATAAAGATAATTAAAAAAAGAAAGAAAGAAAGAAAGAAGGAAAAGTAAATATTTCTTAGGGATGTCAAAGAATTAGTGTTTTATGTAGCAAGATACATCAGAGGTTCCAATGCTCTTGTAGGAAACAAGGGCAACAAATGGGAAAATGTCCTCCTAGGGTAGTGAATTCCTAGTGCAAGCACTGAGCCCCGCTGATAATCCCGGAGGCAAAAAACAAAACAAAGTTATTCTTAACCACTCTTAAGTTGTGTTCCTTAGGAGTAAATCAAACTATTTTCCATAAGAATATAGCCTCTTCATGGGGTGATGAGAAATTGCATCTATATGTCAGCAACTGTACTGTAAACCATTAGTCTCCTAATAAAAGGATAGATAAATATATATAAAGAACATAACCCTTAAGGTCTCATTACTACTGATTTCTATTCTATGTATAATGCCTTTTACAAAGACAGATTTTATAAATATTAAATATGAATGAGTGAGGATCCAGGAAAAACACGTAAGAATGGCTGTCACACCTACTATCTTGGGGAAATTGATTTATTTTTTTATAGATTTCCCAGGACAGACTATTGGCTTAGAAACATCACCCATGTGTGATAGGGAAACTACTCCAGAAAGACTGCAAGTCGAGACTAACTGACTTGCTAAACTAATTGGCTGACCTATGTGAACACCCTGATTTATATAGATGCCAATCCAGATAAAGATATACAGAGAGAAGACACATGATGGCAAGTAGTCCAGTCTGTCCAGTTCATTGTCAGATCACTCAACTGATTCACAGAGTCATGACTTACAAGAACTGACTACTCTAGATGCAGTTACCCCTCAAAAAATGGAAGAAAAAATAGTAAAAGGAAGGAAACAAGACGTGTCATAATAACCAATTTATAGAACTTGATCAAGTTGTATAAAGTGTTTAGCACTTACATGCTACCCAGTTAAACACTCAAATATGCCCACTTCTCCAGAACTCTTTACATCTATGTATCTGTTGTCCTTTGTTCTCCAGCATTAACCACAACATCTCAGTGGCAATCAATAAAGCCTGGTTATTACTCAAGTGACAGGGAAATTGTCCTGGTTGCCCCACTTAAATTAGCTGTGGCTAAGATGATTGTCAATCTACCTCAGCTGGGCCTTGGCTAGAACAGCTGGGATAGCTCAGCTCTTGTCCACATGCATCTGGACCTTAGCATAGCAACCTGGGTAGTCTCTTGGCAATTGCCAAGGACAGGAGAGGTGGCAAACTAATAATGTAAAGGTTTTTCAAGTCTTATATTTTGCCGTACTTATTAATAGCTCATAGATAAAGTAAGTCACATGAACTAGTCCACACCCAGAGAGGATATGGCTAATAGGGATCATAATTCCTAACTCCCACACTCAAAAGAATAAGAATATGGGGCACCCTTAACCCATTGAACACACTGACAGATCCATATGTACCATTATCACCAACAGGTTACCCACAGGAGATGCTATCCTTGATTTAAAGTTTTAAGAGCCATCAAGGATTGGAAGATTCAGAATATTTTCTTACCTTTTGTATATAAAGGGTTCACTTTCCCCCACCCCCCTGCCACAACTGTCCTAAGACTTCAACCAAAAAAGGGAGAATGGAAAGTAAGGCTAATTGGCCTGTCTTATGTTGAATATATGCATATGCAATGTGTTATGTGAATATAGAAATATTCTGTCTGCTTCAACAGTTACAACTGACTGCACTTAACATTTTGTGCATGAGTTTTTTTTTAGTTTTTTAAATATTTATTTATTTCCTTTTGTTGCCCTTGTTATTTTATTGCTGTAGTCATTATTATTATTTATGTTGTCATTGTTGTTGGATAGGACAGAGAGAAATAGAAAGAAATAGAGAGAGGAGGGAAAGACAGAGGGGAAGAGAAAGATAGATGCCTGCAGACCTGCTTCACCGCCTGTGAAGCGACTTCCCTGCAGGTGGGGAGCAGACGCTCCAACAGGGATCCTTACACTGATCCTTGCACTTAACCCACTATGCTACTGCCGACTTTCTTTTTTCTAAAATATATTTTGTATTAAATTTATTTTTGAGAGAGATGGAGAGAGAGAGAGAGAGAGAGAGAGAGAGATACACCAGAGCACTGCTCAGCTCTGGCTTATGGTGGTGTGGGAGACTGTTTGGATAACCATTATGCTGTGCACCGCCCCCCCCCCCCCAGCTGCCCTTGTGCCCTTGTGTAGGAGTTTTATTCTAAAATTCTCATGATAAATTTTCAGTAAATGTTCCCTGTCATAAAACAATACAAAAAATGGTAAAATGGATGAGATATGTGTTTACTAATAAACATAAAAGAAGAGTATGCTCAATGTGTTTTGAGAAGGAATATCTTTATATTATATTATATTTAAATTATTTTAATCAGACCTGGTTGCTATAACAGAATACTGCATAATAAACTCAATGATTTAAATAACAGATATGTCTTTTTTTAAATTTGTTATTAACTATTCAGTAGTGATTTACAAAATTACACATCAACAGGGACATAATTCTGCAATGTTTCCACCACCAGAATTCTGAATCTCAAGTCCCTCTTTTGTAAACCACCAAGGTTCTCTCAGGGTTGCAGACATGAGTTAACTGTCATCTCTACATCTATCTGTCTACATTTGTACATAATTGTTCCCTTTTTCTTCCAGGCCCAATCCTCTCTCCCCTTCCAAGCAACACATAACCTGATTACTACATCCAAGTATCTCCCCCCCACAGACCCACTTTTTGTCCTCTCTCTGGGACCTGATGGGGCTGCAGTTCAGAGCTTTCTTCTCCTCTTTCTCCTATCACTTCTCCCTCACTAAGAGTATGGATCAAAGTTGTTTTTGGGGTGCAGAAGATAAGAGTTTTGGCTTCTGTAATTGCTTCCCCACTGGATATAGGTATTGGCAGGTAGAGCCATAGCCCCAGCCTGTTTCTTTCTTTCCCTAGTTGGGTAGAGTTTTGGAGAGGTGAGGTTCCAGGATGCATTGTTGAGGTTGTCTGCCCAGAAATGTCAGGGTGGAGTCATCATAGCATCTGCAACTTAGTGTCTGGAAGGTGGCAAGACACAAAGTAAAACAAAATGGTTAATGAATAGGAGCCAAAAATTAGGGACAAAGAAGATGATATTAGGGGTTTTAGGCTGAAATAAAGTTAGGAAGTCCATTTTAGGGATGTTTCTAGGGGTCCATGACTATGGTAATTTTCTTGAGTTTCATAGCTAAGATGAAGTTGGATATAAACATTGTCTGAGAAAATGGTGTCAGAGTAGAGAAAAGGGCTAGAGTGTTGCATTGGGGCAGAGAGTAGCTCTTATTCTTGAAAAAAATTTGAATTAATTACTTACCTCCATCCACCTGGCCTTTGGCCCATATATATGTTATATTTAGCACCAGAGCCTGTGTAAACTCTAAGTACACATTGGACTAAGTTCGCAGCTGATGGTCACAGCTGGGTACAGTGCGGACTGCACATTTCAGGACCGGTCGTCCTATAGAGGAGGGGAAAGAGTAGGGAGAAGAGGGGGAAGAGGAGGGGGAAGAGGGGGGGAAGAGGAAAAAAATATATATGTATGTGTGTGTATATATATATATATATATATATATATATATATATAGAGAGAGAGAGAGAGAGAGAGAGAGGGAGAGAGAGATCTGTTACTGTCTCTAGATGCTAGAGAACTATTATGTTTCTACTGTCTTTTCCTTTAAGGTCCCAACTTCCATCATTAGTGTTCACCCTAATGCCTGTTTAATTCCCAAAGTTGGGGTGGCAGGTAGCACATCTGTATGAAGCAAAAGGACCCACAAGAATCAAAGTTTGAGCTGTGCAAACGGTGAAATAGGTCTGTAGCTATCTATATTTCTCTGTCTTCCCTTCCTTCTCAATTTCTCTTTATTATATCCAATAAAATGAAAAAAAAAAAAAGGCTAGTAGCAGGGTCTCAGCAATAACCCTAGTGACAAAAAAAAAGGAAAGAAAAAAGAGAAAAAGAAAAATAAACAATTCCCAAAGGCTCCACTACCAAATATCATAGTGGAAATTATTGACATGATTGGTGCATCACTCTATGAGTTTCATAGGTGTATAAATAGTAACTCTTTAGTATTGTTCTTACAAGTTAATACAGATTTTTTTTTTGACAGATGAAAAAAAGGGAGAAAAATCCATGAAAATAATGCCAAGACAATATATTAATACTATTAACAGTAGTTTTTTTTGTTTTGGCCAAGCCTATTTTTCAAAATTGTAAAATGTGGATTATTTGTCTATTATGTCACTAAGACCATTGTTAAATACTGAATGCTAAAGGGAGTAGAAGTAGTTTGAAAATTTGAAAAGGATAAAATCCTTGATCCATTACAGAGAATAATTTTAGTCTGAATTTTTTTTCCAGATGATGTAGTATGACATATACAGTGCTTCACATAGAATTGTGTATGGATATAACACTTTTAGTTTCAAAATAAGCTCTCATACAATTCAACACTTAGAAAATATTCACATGCTCTAGAAAAAAGGATGGAATCATCTCAAACATATGACTAAACTTTTCTTCTTTGCTCTAACAGATAATTGAATTTTTGAAATAATAATGCTGCTAATGATTAAATCAATAAGGACATTCTGGAGACTAATAGAACTTTCCACAATAGCTCTTCAAAATATCACTGTTACCTACCTTCAATTTAAACAGAGCTTTTGCCAGAGACTGAACCTCATACTCATTACTATTTATATCTGGTGAATGGGAGGTAATAGAAATTTAGGTTGTAGAGTAAGAGCTAATTAAACCACATTAGAGGTGGCATAATATAATATCATGGCCACACACTCATTTCTGAATATTGATTGACTCTTATCCGATCTTATGGAAAAACATTTCACACATATTATCAGCCAGTGTGAGTTCTAACTTTTAAAATTGGCATCTTTACAAAATGCAGTGCATCATGAAAAGGAAATGATTTTATCTTCTACCAATTTGACCAAGAGGAAACACTAAAAGGACAATATTGCCAATACAATCCTATATAAAATAAAATAGCACCTAAACCTAATGTGTTAAATACAGATTGAAAATGAGCATAAGAGTCAGCATATATTTACTGTATAAATATAAATGCATAATATAGCATATATAAAAATGTATATTGCATATAATATTACATGCATGGAATATCTATATAAATTATAATATACAAATTAAGACATTAAAATGATAAAATACATTTTTTATTAGTGATTTAAAATAATTCATACAATTATAATTGGGGCATAATGCCACACTATTCACACTGTGAGAATTCTATGTCCCCATCCCCCCATCCTTCTCCAGTTGTCAGGAAAAGATTCTAGAATTTGAGGAGACAGGAGTCAAGATGGATGAAGGAGAAAGGACCTTTATTTGTGCAGACGAAGAGCCCAGATCACCCTGTGGACTGTTGGCCCAGAATGGAAGTTTAACATTATCTTTATACCATTTTGTGATGTGGCAGTAAGCCAAGTGAGCCTCAGGTTACAGAAACAGTTATTGTGGTTAAATACTCATAGGGAATTTTCTTTTTCATGACCAGATGTGAGGGAGTGGGTAGGCTTACTGGAATTCCCCTCCAGTTAAATTTTTCTGAATTCTCTCTAGTTTCCCTCTCACAGTGGAAACTACCATAGTTCTACCAAGGTCACAATATGGGTTAACTATATATGTATATCTGTCTATGTCTCAATAATGTTATTATTAGCCTCAATAATGTTATTATACAAGATGTATGTAAATTGTAAGCGAGTAAGTCCTAAGAGTTATCATAAGAATATTTTTCTTCACTTTAATTGTTTTTTTCACTTATGTGGTCTGGGAAGTGGCACAGTGGATAAAGCTTTAGATTTTCAAGCATGAGGTCCTGAGTTCAATCTCCAGAAGCATAAGTATCAGAGTGATATCTTGTTATTTTTCTCTCTCCTCCTATTTTTTTCATTATCTATCATCTACCTATCACTCTATAAATGGTTTCTTTTTTGCCTGTTTTTATTCATTTCTCCAGCCTCATCTTCATTTCCTTCCTAAATACCTGCACACCTATGGCTACTTCTGAGTGTCCTTCCTTTTTCCTTTTCCCTCACAGGTTAGACATTAAAATAATAAATTTTATTTTAAAATGCAAAGAATGACAAAACCCTACTATCGGTATCTACATGGATAGAACACATTAACATTTTGATAAGTGAGATAATTCAAGTAGAAAAAGGCAAATACTTGTGTGATTTCCTTATATGAGTATAACGAATAATCTATGAAACAAAACAATTTCATAGAAAAAGAGATGAACTGTATTGCTAACGTTGGAAGGTACAGGCAGTTGGATTTGGAGGAAGGTGGTATATACACTCAATTTTCAATTACAAAATAAACAGTGGGGATTTAATAAATAGTGTGATAACAATAATGTTATTATACAAGATGTATGTAAATTGTAAACAAGTAGGTCCTAAGAGTTATCACAAGAATATTTTTCTTCGCTTTAATTGTTTTTTTCACTTAAGTGGTCTGGGAAGTGGCACAATGGATAAAGCATTAGACTTTCAAGCCTGAGGTCCTGAGTTCAATCTCCATCAGCATATGTATCAGAGTGATATCTTGTTATTTTTCTCTCTCCTCCTATTTTTCTCATTAGTAAATAAATAAAATCTTAATTTTTTATTTATATGAGAAAATGGATATTTCTTTAACTTATTATTGGTAATAATTTCACAATACATGTAAGCAGAACTATCATGCTGTTTACCTTAGTCATATACAGTGATTTTTGTTTATTATGTCTTCATCCTTTTTGGGTCAGACAAAAATGCACTCAACGAATGTGAAATTAATAATAAAAAATAAAACTACCATGAGTAGCATACATCCCTAATTATTTTCATTAGTCATTTCTGCTGCACATTTAAAGAATTAGCCCTAAATGTTCACAAATTCTTCCCAAAATATTGGAATAAGCATGTCAACATACATTCTTACTCAAAAGATAATAAATACCATATGTACAATGGGTCAGATAAAGACATTCCATAAAAAAAAAAACTCAATATATTAGTTAATATATCATTTATTGTCTTTAGCTTTCCTAGATTTGGGGTATTCTCCTTTGACTGCCTTCTTCTTGTCTTAGAATATGTGATTGTTGTATTCAGCATGGTCAGTAAATGTTAGGTCAAAGAAAACAAAATATTTCTTTAAACCTCAAAATGTTTAGCATCTCATTTCATCCAATAGCTTTCCTTTAAGAAATAAGACCAAAGATTTAAAGTTCTGAAGGCTTCTAACAAAATTATTTGATGTTCAGTTTGACATTTCTAAGAGTGAACAGCAGACAAATCTGCTTTGTAATGAAGATCACTTATTTTTTTCTCCTTTAAAATATTTGAGATTATCATCATTATAAATGTTATTGTTATTATTGTTATGTATTGTTGTCTCTGGGGTTTCACTGCTCCATATTGACTTTTTCAGATATAGATATAGAAGGAGAGAGAGCACTAAAGACACAGCATCAAAGCTTCATACAGTGCTGTGGTGGTTGGACTTGAACTTGAGTTGCACACATGGCAGTGCACTATCCAAGTGAGTTCTTTGCTCGTTGTTTGTCCTTTTATTATTTTTAATAATATTATTATAATAGAATTGCATTATACAATTCTTTACACTTTTTTTTTTTTACCAGAGCACTAATTACTTCTGGCTGATGGTGGTGCTGGGTGAACTGATTATGGGACTTTGGAGCATCAGGCCTGAAAGTCTCTTTGCATCACCATTAGGCATTAGGCTATCTACCCCCCAACCTCTAAAACCATTTAAATTGGTCCTGTCTCTTCTTTCATCTTTCTTTTTTTTTTACTGTATTAAAATTATATTTGTGGGTGCCAGGCTGTGGCACAGCAGGTTAAGCACACATGGCATGAAGTGCAAGGACTGGCCTAAGGATCCTGGTTTGAGCCCCTTCCCCCCCAAGGCTCCCCAACTGTAGGGGGCAGGGTCATTTCACAGGTCTGCAGGTGTCTATGTTTCTCTCCCCCTCTCTGTCTTCCTCTCCTCTCTCCATTTCTCTCTGCCCTATCCAACAACAAGAACAATAATGATAACAGCAATGATAAACAAGAAGGGCAACAAAAATTATATTTGCCTTCTTTATCATAATAAATATTCAGTTAAGGTGATCCCTAATGGCACTAATGGTTAACACAGCTGTTAAGAAATCTGAAAATGAGGAAATTGTCTTTACTTTAAATGTTATGGAACAAAAACTCAAGCTATGTACATAAAAATCTGAAAAAATAGCTATAAACAGTATCAAAAGCAAGTCAGGTACATTGACTTTGCATATTATCATTTTTATTTTATAATCTTCTTTTTATAATATTTTCTCTTTTCTTTTTATTATGGATAGAGGTAGAGAGAAACAAAGAAAAGATGGCATCTAGAAACCATTTTTTTCTGTTTATTGCAAAAGAATTTGGCTAAAGATAATTTTGGCAATGATTTGTGGCTTGTTTTGTATCCTGTTTCTGGAACAATGAAGATATATTATTTGAGAGTTCTTGAATCCTTTTTTGACAAGCAGAGATATAATCATTTGCCTAGGTTATTGTTATACACTGCATTTTCGATTTTGCTTTTAACCAGTGACACATGGGTGTAAATCTAGGTAAGAAGGAACTACTCAGTGGAATGTTTTCATTAATAATGACTAATTGATTAGTGATATTTTAAGTGGTTATTTATTTATTTATTGTATCACAGAGAAAGAAATTGAGAGAGGAGAGGGAGATAAAGAAGGAGATGCGGGGAGAGAGGGAGAAAGAGAGAGAGAGAGAGAGACCTGCAGCCTTGCTTCATCACTTGTGAAGTTTTCCCACTGCAGGTGGGAACCAGGGGGTTAAACATGGTTTCTTGAGCACTGTAACATGTGCACTTTACCAGATGCACCACTTCCTGGCCCCCTGGTTAGTGATATAGATAAAGTAGTATGTCTTCTATAAGTAGAATGCACATTTATTATTGAATATTAATATGTATGGAATCAGACTAGGGAATTTATGATTAGTTATTGATGGAGTATTTAGGATTAACATTATCAGTGTTAAAATTAATATATGTGTATATATATATATATATATATATATATATATATATATATTAGGTATATTCCAAGGGGCCCATGACTTCACTAGATTTTTCCTGTACTTGACATCTAATATGCAGGAGGACCCAGGTTATTGTCTGGGGAGATGGTGTCATAGTTGGAAAAATAACTAGGAAGCTGGATCAGGGAAGAGAGTGACTCCCAAATATGGGGAAAGTGTATAAGTATTGTTATCTGTAAACCCCATTGATTTGATCTGGGGCACATAGTCCGCACAGGAGCCTATGCAACCTCTGCATCCCTGTAGGTCTGAGCTCACATTCTTTGGTCACGGCTAGGAAGATTCCAGGCTGCACAAATTTCAGGACCCATTTTCCTCAGGTAGTAGGTAGAGTATGTTGTCCAACCTCCCTTCAGAGAATAGAACATTCCCTACCATTGTTGATCTACCTAGAGGGTAAGGTCATATAGGGGCCCACAAAGGGGCCCATTATGTTGTTCCTGATGGAGATGACCAGTGACAGTGGTGAGAGGGATCTGTTAGAGATCTAGGCCCATCATGTCTGTGTGGAAACTCCAGGGCTCCCTGACTAGGACTTTAGGTGATGGGGTGGCCTGGCTGTGATTAAAAGGCCATCAGTAAGGCATGCCAGTCTCTTGCCCTTATTCAGCTTTTGTAGTCCTTACTTTGACAAGGTTAGCTTTGGAGTGATTGGGGGACGTGTAATAGAAGGTAGGTGAGGAGGGTATCTGGGTAGAAGTAGAAACTATTTCATTAGGTATTTTAAGGTGTCTTTTTAGTTCTTTCTACTTTTTTGCTAA
This sequence comes from Erinaceus europaeus, assembly GCF_950295315.1. Classification (NCBI taxonomy): domain Eukaryota; kingdom Metazoa; phylum Chordata; class Mammalia; order Eulipotyphla; family Erinaceidae; genus Erinaceus; species Erinaceus europaeus. The sequence goes on along the minus strand of NC_080166.1, from coordinate 25,246,361 downwards.
CCTCTTGGAATATAACTAAAGTAGATCTACCATTTTTTTCCAAAATGGAGACCCCAAATCTTCATCTGCAATGTTCTTTTCTTTAGGTTCATGATTAGTTAACAATTTGTCCTGCCTTATATAGTAACTCTTTTTTAGCCACCAGGCTCCAGATGCTGTCATGATGCCAACATGAATTTGCTGGGCAGAAGACCCCACCAATGTGTCCTGGAGCTCTGCCTCAACAGATCCCAGCATCACTAAGGAAAGAAAGAGACAGGCTGGGAGTATGGATCAACCTATAAACACCCATGTTCAGCGGGGAAGCAATTATAGAAGCCAGACCTCCCACCTTCTGCACCCCATAATGACTCTGGGTCCATACACCCAGATAGATAAAGAATAGGGAAGATGTCAAGGGGAGGTGATTGGATATGGAGTTCTGGTGGGGGGAATTATGTGGAATTGTACCCCTTTTATCCTATAGTCTTGTCAATATTTCCATTTTATAAATAAAAAATAAGAAATTAAAATAAAAGTTAATTTAAATGTAAAAAAAGAAAGAATTATACCCTTGGAATCTTAAAATCTTGTTAATTGTTATTTAATCACTAGTAAAAATTCAAAAGAAAAAAATATATATATTGAATAATCAAGAGAAATCTACCTGAACATTTTTTTTCCCACCAGGTTTATTACTGGGGCTCTGTGCCAACATTACAATCCTCTGCTCATGGAGGCTATGTTTTCCATTTTGTTGCCCTTGTTGTGGTTGTTATAGTTGTTGGATAGGATAGAGAGAAATCTAGAGAGGAGGGGAAGACAGAGAGGGGTGTGAAAGACACCTGCATACCTGCCTCACCCCTTGAGAAGCAACCCCCCCCCCACGTAAGTGGGGAGCAGGGGGCTTGAACAGAGATCCTTAAGCCAGCCTTTGCACTTTGCGCCATGTGCGCTTAACCTGCTGTGCTACTGCCAAGCCCCTCTGAACTTTTTTTTTATAATTTTATGGTCATTAAACTGTAGCCAAAAATTTTGCCTGAGAATTTCACTTTTAGTTTCTGCTCTAGTTCATAAAAATAAAATCTCTTCTTTAGTTTTCCCATACTATTTCTGAGCTTTAATGTCTCTTGGACACTATTCAACATGATTAAATGCAAATGAATGCACCCCCGCGATAACCCTGGAGGCAAAAAACAAAAACAAAAAACAAGTAGATGTAAAAATCACAATAATTGATTCCTTGTGCATCCTCTAATAAACTATTGGTATTTTTATTTATAAGTGACTAGTGAACTTCATGACCCAATTAATAAGAATATTGTGTAGCTTTAGCAAAATTCAATGAGTTTATATTATCATGAAAACATTCAGACACCTTTTTTTTTTTCACCCACCTTGTCCTACTTAGGCTATACAGCATGGGTAATGATGAGAACTGAAGATATAGTAAGACACATTTCATAAGAATTTTTTAAAAGTATAATTGGTAGACATAATAAAATATCAGCTTTTATCTAGAGTAAATATAATTTACAGCAGAAAAGAGTGACGAGTCAGATCACTGAGAGGCTAATGGAAAGAGCCTTCGGTGCAGATGTGGATTGTTCATTTTGCAAGAGATCAGAGAAGTGACAAATGCTGGAGGTGTTTTTACATGCACTAAAACTCATCATAGACATGCTCAATCATGCCCTGGGATACAGAACAAGCTAATCATTTTTTATTAAATAATTCAAATTATATGGCCTGTGTTTGACTCACATTTTGAAAGTTATTGAGTCTTTCACTGCTTGGAAGTTAAAGCATGTTTCATAAATTGGGTTGTAAGAAACATTAACAAAAAAGAAGACTGTAACCAAACAGAAAGAAAAGGATGGGTTCAGAAAGGGACAATAAACCACAGACCAAATTACACAACTAGATTGCATCAGCAAAATAAATCGATCCAATATGCTGTTGAAAATAACTGTCTACATATCTGTTTTGAAAATGATGTCCTTTAATAACTATTAAAAGAGTTATTTGGAAAGTTTCATGTTATTTTGTGCTCTAGTTAATGAGTTCCTGGAACTTAAAACATTGCCTAAGGAGGAGAGTGTGAATAAGTAAATTATGCTTCTTTAGCATCTTTTGGTAAATGTGTGTTGCCGCTTAATCAAATAAATTTGAACCACAAAGGAACTCGGAGGGAACTGACAAAACTTAGAGAAGTACAATTAAAGGAAACTAAGGATACCTGAGAAAGATAACTCAATAATAACCATTATTACTTTAGTACATATTTATAAGTTTAGTGTAATATGTTCTAGATAGTAAAAATCAGTTGTGATAATAAAATTCCAGGGGGCCAGTTGGTGGCACAACCCAGTTAAGTGCATATAGTACTAAGTGCAAGGATCTGCACCTTGGAACAGGCTCCCCACCTGCAGGTGAGATGCTTCATGAGCGGGTGAAACAGGTGTACATGTGTTTATCTTTCTTTCTCCCTCTTTACCTCTTTCTCCTCTCTCAATTTCTCTCTGTCCTATCCAATAAAAAAATGGCAGCCAGGAGCAGTGGATTCCTAGTATAGGCACCAAGCTGCTGCGATAAACCCGGAAGCAAAAATAAATAAAAGAATGAAAGTAAAGAAGACTTCAATTTACATGATACTTAGATCAGAATTAATGAATCCATCTATCTATAAAATAGGTTGGAAGACTGACAGATATAATACTAGTCATTGTGAAGATGCCTAGAAGTATCTAGGGTTAAAATACAGCTGGCAAAGAGGAAAATAATAGCTGTGAAAATTTGTGTGAGAGAAATAAAAGTTAAGTTGTCTAAAAATGGCATTACTCCTTTTAAATATGGATACTTCATTTAATGAACCTGGATGCAAACAGTCACACCAAATGAAGAAATGACACATACACACCTATATTCATTGCAGCACTATTTACAGTAGCTAAGAGTTGAAAATAGCCCGAGTCAACAACAGATGTGTTAATAACAAATATGTGGTATATTGCACTGTGGGATAATACTCTGCTTTAAGATGGATCGGGCTGGAAAGGATCCTGCTAACTAAAAGAAGTGAGAAGGGTAAAGGCAAACACCAGGTAAGTGTGGGTCTAATGCATATTTGAACATGGATGGTTGATCCCAGGAAGCTCGTCTATCAGACTCTCCTTGGCATACCAGCCTTGTGATCAAGCGAGGTGTGGCCAGAGAACTCTGGGGAATTCCAGCCTTCCTATCAGCCTTGCCGCATCACCCCACCCCTCCTCCCTCTGGTGGGTTTCGCCTTCTTTAAATTTCTATTTCCCCGTTCGTTCCTGCATCGCCATCCAGACCTTCTCATTGCCTTGCTCTTTTTTCCCTTATAAGGAGATATTGTCTCATTGGCCAGATGGCTACTTCCCCTGCACAGCTACCCCTTTAAACTTGTAACTGCGACAATAAAAGGTTCTGTCCTCAGTCACAGGTTTATTGTATAGTCTGTCACTTCCATACGCTGGAAGGACCCCTCAGCGAACTCACCCCTGCATCTGCTGGCCCAAGATTTCCCGCTCTCCGTCTGTCTCCTGGTGGACAACAGGCCAGACAGAGAAGTGGGAGCTAGAGGCAAGCAAATATAAAACCTTGACCTAATGTCTGTATGTGTGAGGTCATGAGGTCACATAGAAGAGAGGATGCTGCTATGAACATAGATGTACACACTATGGTTTTGTTAATGTCTCCTTTCTTAAAGAAAAAAAAGAGTATGAAGGATGACAAAGAAAGTGGGAACCAAGCATGCTGCAGTGGAGGCTGATGACACTTGAGTGGTGCAGTGAAAGATGTTGACATACATCTGGAGGTGTGGTTAAACTACACCCCACAGTACTCAGGGATTTTAAATACATTCCCTCAGGGGCTAGGCGGTGACCACCCGGTTAAGTGCACTTTGTGCTAAGCTCTGCGACTGGCTCAAGGATCCTGGTTTGGAGCCCAGGGCTCCCCACCTGCAGGGGGACTGCTTCACAAGAGGCAGAGTAGATCTGCAGGTGCCTGTCTTACTTTCTCTGTGGAAGGGATCTTTTCTCTCTCCTTCTCTGTCTTCCTCTCCCCTATAATTTTCTCTCTGTCCTATCCATCAACAACAGCAGCAACAATAATAAAAATGGCCACCAGGAGCTGTGGATTCATAGTGTAGGCACTGAGTCCCAGTAATGATCCCAGAGGCAAAAATAAATTAATTAATTAATTAAATAAAATACATTTTGTCAATAAAAAACATCTTTTGAAATTAATCTAGGCTAAATTTTGTCAATAGTTTATGGTCTAAAGGTTTGATACATGCAACATTCATGATTTTTAACTGAAGAATTCCATCATTATGACACTTTTGGTCAACCAATCTTTATGGAAAACCATTTGTGCACCACTTCCAAATACCAGATAAAGGGAAGCATATGGTGTGTTTCTTCCACATGGCTTCTTCTCCATGTTCTCCTTTTTCTCCTCCTCTATCTCCATCTTTTATATCTTCTAAGAAAGAAGATGAGAAACAGAGAGGGACTGAGATAAACTCAACACAGCTCCACCTTTTGAGAAGCTTTCTTTTCTTTTTTTTTTTTGATGTTAATTATTTATGTATTCCCTTTTATTGCCCTTCTTTTCTTTCTTTTTTTTTTGTTCCAATTCTCATTTATTTTTGGCTCTTGGGGAGGAGGGCAATTTCATCTTTTCAATATGAAAAAAAGCAAGTTCAACACAAAGTAGAAATTTGAAGTGTAGAATAGGGCAAAACCAAAGGTGGGGGTAAAGGCAATAGCAAGAGATGTTACCAAAGGTGGGTCTCCAGTCCCCTCTTCTCTGGGGAATGACTCACCTGGGTACTACACTTCCATATATATACAGCAGGGCTGGCATTCCTCTTTTTGGGCAAAAAGGAGGGGAATAAAGATAGACTTTCTGTATCAGGGCTGGCTTTTCTTCCCCCCTTCTTGACCGTTCCCCTCCAACATGGGGAAAAGGAATCCAATGTGAGAAGTAAACAAGAAAGACTCCCATTTGACAGAAACTACTAACAAAAGACAACTCAGAACAGAGCTTAGAAAACAGAAATAATACTGTTATATGCCTCCCCTGAAGTTGAGGAGAGGAAATGCCTAGAATAGTATAACTTCAATAGCCTGACCCCCTCCTCCAAAATTGCTCTAGAATAGAAAAATCCCACCACCTCTGCCTCACAGGGACCTCTACTTGAACTCAAAGTAACCTGGCTTTCTTTCACTTGGCTACTGAAGGAGTTAAATGGTGGCCATTTTGTTTTTTTAGCACATGGTTCTAAGTGGGACCTGGATGAGACCCAGCTTCTGGGGGAATTATTTTAAAAACAGAAAAGGAAATATTAACTAGACAGATGACAGTGGGCAACAGGTTACCCAGAATGGCAGAAATCTAGATTTCTCAGAGTGGAAAGAAAGGAGACATTCAACAAACAAATATTCATTGAGCACCTGTATAGAATCCCTCGCCCCACCACAAAAAATAAGGGGGGGCAGAAAAAGCAAATTCTGAGGGAGAGAAAGGGGCAATTGAGAAGGCCGAGGGAACTGAGGTGACTGGGCTCTGCTTAGGCCTCCTCTTCAGCCTCCTCACCGAAATCTTCCTCCTCTTCTGCGGTAGCATCTTGGTACTGCTGGTACTCAGAGACGAGGTCATTCATGTTGCTCTCAGCCTCAGTGAACTCCATCTCGTCCATGCCCTCACCTGTGTACCAGTGGAGGAAGGCCTTCCTGCGGAACATGGCAGAGAACTGCTCTGAGATGCACTTGAAGAGCTCCTGGATAGCTGTGCTATTACGATGAAGGTGACTGCCATCTTGAGGCCACGGGGTGGGATGTCACAGACAGCTGTCTTGACGTTGTTGGGGATCCATTCCACGAAGTAGCTGCTATTCTTATTCTGCACATTAAGCATCTGCTCATCTACCTCCTTCATGGGCATCCGCCCACGGAAGACAGCAGCCACAGTGAGGTAGCGACCGTGGTGAGGATCACAGGCAGACATCATATTCTTGGCATCAAAAACCTGCTGGGTGAGTTTGGGCACAGTGAGAGCCCAATAATGCTGGCTTCCACAGCTGGTGAGGGGGGCAAAGCCAGGCATGAAGAAGTGGAGACAAGGGAAGGGCACCATGTTGACTGCCAGCTTGCGGAGGTCAGCATTGAGTGTTGTTGTGGCAGTCTGGTGTCGGGCTGCACCGCAGAGAAGAGTGTGGACGTCCAGAGCAAAGGGGTACACAAATCTTTATTATAGGATGGGGGGGTTTGGTTCAGACCACGTGGGGCCAGCCGGCAATGGCCGTCCCCACTACCTGACCACGGGGGGAGAGAAGGGGGAGAGATCTGAGAGACGGGGAGCTGAGAGCCCAGAGAGAGCGAGGGGGGGTGAGGGGGCTTTTTATTGAGCGACAACCAGGGGTGACTTGTGGGGCCAGGATTGGTTGAAGGGGGCACTGCTAGGATTTTGCGGGGTGTAGTAAAACCTGGGGGTGGAGACTGCATCAGAATAATTCCTCAGCAACATCTCCTCCTATCCCTTTATATCTAAATGGACACAGTAAAGAAAAATGGAATGGAGGAGGCTTAAATGTTTTTAAGGAATGCGGTGCTCAGGTGGTAAGATGTAGGACTTTCTGTGGAGGAGGGAAGGCTTAAATGGCTGCCAACCTTGTGAGATTTATGCGTCCTCCTGTGCTCAACCCCTCTTTAGAGAGAGAGACTTACCTGGAGAGACTCATCTCATAGGTTTAAGCGCAGCCTGCTCAACCATCTCTTCACAATATCTCTACATCTTTTCTATCTTACTATCTAGTAATAGCATAAGATGTACAAAGTCTGTAAAAGACTATCATGGAACAGAAACCTTTTGGGCATAAGTCTAAATGATATAACAAAACAGGAAGGGACAAGTAGGGGAGTAGTAAAAGCCAGTGTGGTGTGAAGGGAAGGATTGGTGTGTAAAGGAACATTCCCTGCTTGGGTGGGGGAAGGGCAAGGGTACATAATGAGGGGGAGGCGGGAGGGCATGACTCACCAAACAGAGGGGCTATTTGGCATTGTATAGTCCTCAAGGCAACAGTCTGTAAAGTCTATGAAGTACTCAGGATCAGTCTATAAAAAACCAGCAGCGTGAAGGGAAATAAGCTGCTTTAAAATTGTGTAAAATGTATATAGGGTATGCCAGAAAGTCTGATACAAGTCTCAGTCCGAAGTAGATGGCTAGGGGAAGAATTGGCAGGGGATGCGATGCTGCATGAGGGGGGTCAGCCGCTGGAATTGAGGGAGGTCAGCCACTGGAATTTTGTTTTTCTGTAGATAGCCAGCTGGAACCGCCAACACGTGACAGGCAGGTCAGAAGCAGGAACGGCAACCAGGCATTAAGAAAGTTATGTTGCTGAGGAATTATTCTGATGCAGTCTCTGCCCCCAGGTTTGACTATGCCCCGCAAAATCCTAGCAGTGCACCCTTCAACCAATCCTGGCCCCACACATCAACCCTGGTTGTCGCTCAATAAAAAGCCCCCTCACCCCCCCTCGCTTTCTCTGGGCTCTCAGCTCCCCGTCTCTCAGATCTCTCCCCCTTCTCTCCCCCCGTGGTCAGGTAGTGGGGACAGCCATTGCTGGCTGGCCCCACGTGGTCTGAACCAAACCCCCCCCCATCCTATAATAAAAATTTGTGTACTCCTTTGCTCTGGAGTCCACTCTCTTCTCCATGGTGCAGCCTGACACCAGACCACCACAACAACAAATGGCGCCCACGTGGACCTGACCTGTGCATCTCTCAGATAAGGGAAGACAATTTGGCTACCTATGTACTATGGCCTTCTCTTCTGCTTGTGAAGAGATCTCCAAAGGCCTCTGCTCTTTCTTCATGAGACTGTTTTGCTGTTTCTGGAACATTTATCTCTGGACCACTCTGTGGTTTCCACTCGCTCGGGCGCACTCAGAACAGCCAGCAGAGTCGGGAAGAGCCAGCTGACAAGAGGCGAGGCGCGGAGCTTCCTTTTCCACCTGGTGGAGCAGCCAACCAGCCTGCCATGCCCGGACAACCCCGCGCACCGCGCCCACAGCCCTGCAGCCCTGCAGCCTACAAGAGGCCAAAGCCAGCACACAGGAGCCCGATGCCAACATGCTGGAGCCTGATGCCAACACGCAGGAGCCCGATGCCAGCACGCAGGCCAGCCCACAGGAGCTGGCTCTCCACCACGTGGCGCAGGGCACTGGGTGCGGGATCCCTCCACGCTGCTCGGCCACTGTGAGCAGGGCAGCAGACATGGAAGGGCCATGGAACAGGGCAGCAGATATGACAGGACCATGGGGCAGGGCCGTGTCAGCCTATCATGACCACCTCCCCAGGGCACCTCAGCCCGCGCCTTCTACAAGGCTGGCCAGCCCGCCCTTGTGTTATGAATTCTGGACAGATCCCGTACCTCCCAGGCTCCCTGCTGAAACTGAACACCCTGGCCGATATCTCCAGCTCCGGTCTGAAGGCAGACAAGCTGGAGTACGCAGAGATTCGTGCAGAAATCGCAACCTGCAATTTCTTGAAGTGGAGCTTCACAGGAGGCCACCTCCGGATGGTGACCCCCCCCAACAACTAACAACTAAGACAAATTCGTGTTTAAAATGACATGTCTTCGTAACAAAGGTTTCTCTCCTTGTGTATTAATGACCATGTTTATGTGTGTGTTTAAAGTTTGGTAAACAGTAACTTTAAGGCTAAATTCTTACTAGGCAAAGTTAAATTAAAAAGGTTTTCAACGTAATTCTCATAAAGATAAAATTAACTTACATTTAAAGTCTGAGGTAAAAATTAGTTAACAATCAATATATTTTAACTAAGTGGGTCTAAACAAGACCTGCGCACACCTAGGGTGTGTCTCCATCTTGAATGGGTATAACAAAAGGTTAAATAGACTTTGTTGATACGTAAAACTCTTCATTACCTTCTCTATTAGAAATGGTAGATTACACAATGGCTATGCTAATTATTCGCATGCCTGAAGTTTTCTTTCCTGCACACACCTAGGGTGTGTCTCCATCTTAAAGGAGTGTAACAAAAGGTTAAAAAGACATTGTTGATACGTAAAAGTCTCAAATTCCTTCTCTATTAGAAACGTTAGAGTGCACTATGGTTATGCTAATAACAAGTTTTGTTTCATAGTAAGTAAATTGCAGCCAGCTGCCTTTGAGACTCTAGGCCGTTCCCCGCCCCCATGCAAATGCCTGTCGAGGCAAGTACGCACCCCAGAGGCAAGAAATGGTTTTTTTTAAGCTGATAAAGTTTTGCCCACAGAGGCAAAAAATGGCCCCCTCAGGCCTTCCCTTGGCAGCACACTGGTTCTTGTTACTTGCTTACATGTTTCTCCATGTTTGTGCCAGTTTCTTTTTTTAAAAATGCCTGTATGATATAGGTTTCTGTTCACCCCACACCCTTGATACTGTAGTCATTTAGTTAAAAAGAAAAGGGGGAATTGTTGTATGCTTTACATTGGATTGTTCTAGCTCTCCCCCTGCCAAGAAAATTGGTTCAGTACTGCTAGTTTCGCGGGCCCGCTGGTCCCCACCCCAAGGAACCCCGAGAGAGTTCCAGAGTTTGAGAGTTCTTGGCGCCGCCGCGGAAGAAAGAGGCAGCAGAGTTCTGTTTGGTGATTAGTTTGGTTTAGTTTATGAATCGTTGTTCCTGAATAAAGAAATACAGCTTCCCTTCCCAGCCGTATGTCTCTGGTCGTCTCTGTTACCTGCCCGTGAAGCTAGCCTGGCCAGCTGGAGCCTCCGAAATTTAACAACAATTGAGCTGGCCAGGGAAGCGGAGGCAGGTGGTAACACTGCTCATGGTGGCTGAGACGAGGTGGTTCAGGTCTCCATAGGTTGGAGTGGTCAGCTTGAGGGTGCGGAAGCAGATATCATAAAGGGCCTCATTGTCAATACAGTAGGTTTCATCAGTGTTCTCTACTAACTGATGAACAGAGAGGGTGGCATTGTAGGGCTCAACTACAGTGTCAGACACTTTAGGTGAGGGAACCACACTGAAGGTATTCATGATTCTGTCAGGGTACTCTTCTCTGATCTTGCTGATAAGTAGGGTGCCCATTCCAGAGCCTGTGCCCCCACCCAGGGAGTGGGTCAGCTGGAAGCCCTGGAGGCAGTCACAGCTCTCTGCTTCCTTTCGTACCACATCCAGGACAGAGTCGACCAGCTCAGCTCCTTCAGTATAGTGGCCTTTGGCCCAGTTGTTGCCTGTGCCAGACTGACCAAAAACAAAGTTGTCTGGTCTGAAGATTTGACCCAAAGGACCTGAGCGAACAGAGTTCATGGTTCCAGGTTCTAGATCCACCAAGATAGCACAAGGAACATATTTGCTGCCTGTGGCTTCATCGTAATACACAGAAATGCGGTCCAGCTGCAGGTCACTGTCCCCGTGGTAGGTGCCGGTAGAATCGATGCCATGCTCATCACTGATCACCTCCCAGAACTTAGCACCGATCTGGTTGCCACACTGTCTGGCCTGGATGTGCACAATTTCCCTCATGATTAAAATTTACTTAAAACTTTTTGCTCACCTCAAGATGTGTATGGAGCAAGAAAAAAAATTAGTATATATTCTTTCTTTTGTTTGGTTTTTTTGCTTTGCTGCTGTTAGTCGCTGGCTGGAAAGGTGGGACGTGCCCCGAAGGCTGGTCCGAACGCCATGGTAGGAAGATTCTCCTTGTTTTCTTATTGTTGTTGTAATTGTTGTTGTTAATTGATGTCATTATTGCTGGATAGGACAGAGAGAAATGGAGAGAGATGGGAAAGACAGAGAGGGGCAGAGAAAGATAAACACTTGTATACCTGCTTCCTGGCCTGTGAAGTGACTTCCCTGCAGGTGGGGAGCCCAGGACTCCAAAAAGGATCCTTACACCAGTTCTTGAGCTTGGAACCACCTGTGCTTAACCTGCTGTGCTACTGCCCGGCTCCTCTAAGAAGCTTTCTTGACTCACAGACTGGGACTAGAAGTTAGGTCCTGGAGAGACATAAAACATGCACAGTAGGCTATGCATCACCCAACTTAAACTCTCTCTCTTTTTGTAAATGTGTGCAAAATACATTGAGAGAATATCATAATGGTATTTGCATCAATATTTTACAAATTTTATATATGAATTGTATGGATCAGCCACAGTTAACCTTTGTTTTAAACTATGTACTGAATGATGACTATGCTATTTCTATATTTTTATGGTTATTAATCAAGATGCCCTCAAGCAGATTTTTTTATATTCCATTGCTTGTTTGTATCATTTGCTTTTTTCTATATATATATGTGTGTGTGTGTGTGTATTTTCTTTATATATATATATTTTTCTCTTTTGTTGCTCTTGTATTTTTCTTTGTTGTTGTAATTGATGTCATCATTGTTGGATAGGACAGTGAAAAATGGAGAGAGGAGGGGAAGACAGAGAACTCTTATGCCGGTCATTGTGCTTTGCGCCACCTTGCTTACCCGCTGCTTTACAGCCCGACTCTCTGTTTTTTTCAATCTAATTGGTGTTTCTTTTTATAATTTTTATTCCTATCTCTCTAATTGCTTTGCATTTAATATTCTTTTTTTTTCCCCAAGTGGCAATGAATTGCTTATCTGCCACGGACCACCAGAGTGGATGAGCAGCAGGAGGGTCAGGGGTTCTTGAAGGCAACCTCCCCAGTGGGTCAGGAGTCGGCGCGAGGGAGAACAGATAGACACCACACTCTATTGGAGGGTGAATCTGGACTCATTTTAATAGTGAAACTGTATTAGCTTTTATACTTTTTTCAGGTTACATTTAGGTTGCCTAAACAACCAGCTCATAAGGAAGTAGCAATAAGCAGCGTAGTCTTGTAACTTTGGTAGGCTATATGTTACTCCCCTTTTACTGTAAATAATGGTACAATACTTAGTATCCCCCTCTTCTCAGGGGAGGTCATACCCAGAATTGTTTTTGACTTTTGCGGAGGGCTATTTCTATCATTAATCTTATATGGGGTGCATACGGATCTTCGCCTAGTCGTAGACCACTGCTCATTTAGGTCTGGTACAGTTTTACTATTAATCTTTCTTTGTTTCAATATGTCAACTTGTACCAGGGAGGCCTCAATCTCTGCATTCTTTCTGTGAGGGGCAAGTCATAACATGACTTTTTTTGTCTGTCTATGTTGACCCACCTTCCCCACTATCATAATATAACTTTCAAATATGCCCCTGTGTAAGGGAGAGGGGGTGCTTCTGACTCTCCATTTTCACTAGGCACTGCCAAAGCACTATTAATCAATTGTGACAGTATAATTATTTGTAGCAATAACAGGGGGAGAATGCGTTGACCCATTCTCATCCTCCTGCCAAGCTTCTTTGAAGTCTGAATGCAAGTCCAGAGGAGATGACCATGTCAGGCTCCCTGACGTTCGTGATGGGGCGGTACACTTATCTAATACTTTAGAATAAAAGAAATGTGGCACCAAGCACAAGGACTGGCTTAAGGATCCTGGTTCAAGCCCCCAGCTCCCCACCTGCAGAAGGGTCACTTCTCAGGTGGTGAAGAAGGTCTACAGGTGTCTTTCTCCCCCCGCCCCGCCTCCCTCTCCTCTCTCCATTTCTCTCTGTCCTATCCAATGACGACATCAATAACAACAATAATAACTACAACAACAATAAAAATAAGGGCAACAAAAGAGAAAATAAATAAATATAATAAAAAAAAGAATAGGGAGTCGGGCTGCAGCGCAGCGGGTTAAGCGCACGTGGCACCAAGCGCAAGGACCGGCACAAGGATCCCGGTTCAAGCCCCCGGCTCCCCACCTGCAGGGGAGTCTCTTCACAGGCGGTGAAGCAGGTCTGCAGGTGTCTGTCTTTCTCTCCTCCTCTCTGTCTTCCCCTCCTCTCTCCATTTCTCTCTGTCCTATCCAACAATGACGACATCAACAACAACAACAATAATAACTACAGCAATAAAACAACAAGGGCAACAAAAGGGAATAAATAAATAAATATTTTAAAATAATAAATAAATAAATAAATAATAAAGGAAATGTGATATAGACTTCTTTCTTTAAGGGCCGGGTGGTGAAGCACCTGGCTGAGTGTACATGTTACAGTGCACAAGCTCCTGGGTTCAGGCCCCCAGTCCCCACCTGCCAGAGGAAAGCTTAAAGAATGATGTAGCAGGCAGCAGGTGTCTTTGTCTCTCTCCTTCTCTATCACCCCCCTCCATCTTGGTTTCTGGCTGTGTCTATCCAATAAAGACAATAAAAAGTGTTGTTTAAAAAATGTAAAATTTTTAAAAATGAACTTCCTTCTTGTTACTACTTTTGATGCATTAAAATAACTTTAATATCTTAGATTTTATTTAGATTTTTAAAAATTTCCAATCTGTTGTTCCTCTTTGTCAAAGTAGTATTTGACTTTTTGCTGTCTAATTTAAAATGTTTTTTTCAAATATTTTTTTATCATCAATTTCTATTTATCACAGTGAAAATTTGGAAAATAGTGCTGAGAGCCATTCAAAGGTACGAATTGTAATACAAATATCTGGAAGACTGAAAGCCAAATTGAAGCAATATTTATAGGGATTAGTGCTTAGGAATCATAAGAAAGAAGATCTGGTCAATGTGTCTGCTTTGCCATGCTTGTGACAGATTTATGCCAGTCCCTCCTACACTGGAGAAAGATTTGGTGACATGGTACCTTTCTCTTCCCTCCTATCCCTCCTATTTCTGCCTCTTTACTATCTGTAAAAAATAAACAAACAAAAACAAAACAACAACAAAAAACCAGTTCACACCAGAGAAGTACCAGATATGGCAGAGAGAGAGAAGAAAAGGATAATATGAACTATCTAAAAAATTAATCTGGTTGTTTTGAAATTATGCTGGTTAACCTCTGCTTTTTGTATTTAAACCTTGCTAAGATACTGGATTATGTAGCTTTCTATGTCAATGATATTAATAATCTTGGCTATGGAGCATGAATTTTGTATACTATAAAGGGGATTTATCATTCTTGCCATGGTTGGAATTTTGAGTCAGATGATTCTCCCCTATCAATGACAGTCCTGTCGTTTCAACAGCATCCATGGTCTATTGTCATTAGATTGCAGTATAAACCATTTGCATCTGTGACAAGCAAAATCTTGTAACAATCCCAATTACCTCCAGAAAGAGCCAATTATCCCTAGGCAAATATTGCCTGTTGAGAAAATGTGATGTGAAGTAATATGATCTATGGGTGAAATTAACAGAAAATATTGAAACCATATGACTTAAATGGTTGCCCAATGCATGAAAAAAATCTTTTTTTAATGTCACAAGTTTTTAAAAAATAACAAGTGATGATAATGACTTACAAAATTATAAGATAACAGGGGTATAATTCCATACTGTTTCTACCACCAGAGTTTTGTATCCCCATTCCCTCCATTGGAAAAACTGCAGTAGTTTTCTCAAAGTCACATATATGAATTTAATATAATTTCTAGAAATAAAAAGTATATATATATATATATTTATAATATATATATATATATATATATATTTACCCATTTTGAATCCACTGCTCCTGGAGGCTATTTTTCCCCTTTTGTTGCCCTTGTTGTTTATTGTTGTTATTATTTCCCTTGATGTTGTTGTTGTTGGATAAGACAGAGAGAAGTAGAGAGAGGAGGGGAAGACAGAGAGGGGGAGACAAAAATAGACAACTGCAGACCTTCTTCATGGCTTGTGAAGTGACCCCCTGCAGGTAGGGAGCCAGGTGCTCAAATATGGATCTTTACACAGGTCCTTGTGCTTTGCGCAGTGTGTGCTTAACCCACTGCACTATCGCCAGACCCCTTATTTGCCCATTTATCTTTACTTTTTTTTTTTTAATTTAAGAAAGGATTAATTAACAAAACCAAAGGGTAGGAGGGGTACAACTCCACACAATTCCCACTACACAATCTCCATATCCCACCCCCTCCCCTAATAGCTTTCCCATTCTCCATCCCTCTGGGAGCATGGACCCAGGGTCATTGTGGGTTGTAGAAGGTGGAAGGTCTGGCTTCTGTAATTGCTTCCCCACTGAACATGGGCATTGACTGGTCGGTCCATACTCCCAGTCTGCCTCTCTCTTTCCCTAGTAGGCTGTGTCTCTGGGGAAGCTGAGCTACAGGACATATTGGTGAGGTCTTCAATCCAGGGAAGCCTGGCCAGCATCCTGATGGCATCTGGAACCTGGTGACTGAAAAGAGAGTTAACATACGAAGCCAAACAAATTACTGAGCAATCATGAACCCAAAGCTGGAATAGTGGAGAGGAAGGAGGTACTCACTTCAAGCTCTAGTGTAGTTTTGCTTTCAGGTATATATTTTGCACTAGTTTATAGATACGTGTGAAGTTATGCTCTCTCTCACAGAAACTGGTGTATATCTAGGTTTTGGGACTTTGTTAGAAAGTGAACCACCTGAGATGAAATTAGAGTATACTATAAAAGGAAAGGTCTTACCCGAGTAATGAAGCAGAAGGGTTGTCATTCCACATGTGAAGTCTCTGGACACAGTCTGAAGTGAAGCATGTTGAGATGGCAATCGTTGCGTTGGTTAGGTTGTGAGTGGCGGATGCAATATTATTTGATATGGATTGGGAGAGGCATACGGGAAAGTAGGCCCTATCCAATGGTTCCAGGACTGGGGGAAGTAGAGGCTCTATAGTGGAGATGTGAGGTTCCTGCTGTCTTAGGGTTCAAAAAGACAATCGATAGTTAATGTTATCATCACATTATTTGGTAATTGGGTTAACTTTGAAAAGTCCTTTTGTTATGGTTTGCTGTACAGTACCCAGTATCTTGTATATAGCTGTGCTATTGGATGCTTCTGATCTACTTGGTCTAGGCTTTTGAGAGAGTCCGCATATCAAATTAACAGCCTATATATTAAAAAGATTCAGTTTGTGTTTTGAAAAACTTTGAGACATACAATTGATTTTCCCCCTCTCATATTAATTAACTAGTGATTTATATGTCTACATTTTACTAGGAGTGTACATAAACACCATTCCCACCACCAAAAGACTGTGACCCATCCCTCCCACCCACTCCCACCACCCACTGGCCCAGGAAGCTGCATGTCTACCCCTCACCACAGGGTTTTTACTTTAGTGCCCTACTTACAATTTGGTCAGGTACTGCTTTTAGTTTCCATTTCAGATCTTCTTAGTTAACTTCTGTTGATGAGTGGGATCAATCCATACTCATCTTTAACTTTCTGACTTAGCTCACTTAACATAATTCCTTCTAGCTCTATCCAAGATGGGTCAGAGAAGGTGGGTTCATTGTTCTTGATAGCTGCATAGTATTCCATTGTGTATATATACCATAGCTTTCTCAGCCACTCATCTGTTGTTGGGCACCTGGGTTGCTTCCAGGTTTTAGCTATTATGATTGTGCTGCTATGAACATAGGAGTACACACCTCTTTTTGGTTGCGTGTTATGGAGTCCTTGGAGTATAACCCAGAGAGGAATTACTGGATCATATGGAAGGTCCATGTCTAGCCTTCTGAGAGTTTTCCAGACTTCTATCCACAGAGGCTGTACCAATTTACATTCCCACCAGCAATGTAAAAGGGTTCCTCTGTCCCTACAACCTCTCCAGCATTTGTTGCTGCTGTCCTTTTTGATGTATGCCATTCTTACAGGAGTGAGGTGGTATCTTAGTGTTGCCTTAATTTGCATTTCTCTGACAATCAGTGACCTAGAGCAGTTTTTCATGTTTGTTAGCCTTTTGGATCTCCTCTGAGGTGAATGTTTTGTTCATATCCTCTGTCCACTTTTGGATGGGGTCATTTGCTTTTTTGGTGCTAAGTTTGCTGAGCTCTTTATATATTTTGGTGATTAGTTGCTTGTCTGATGTATGGCATGTGAAGATCTTCTCCCATTCTGTGAGGGGTCTCTTTTTTTGTTTAATAGTTTCTTTGGCTGTGCAGAAGCTTTTCAATTTGATGTAGTCCCATTGGTTTCTTTCTGCTTTAGTCTTCTTTGCAATTGGGTTTGATTCATCAAAGATGTTCTTGAGGTGTAGGTGGGAAAGTGCTTTACCAATGTTTTCCTCTAAGTATTTGATTGTTTCTGGTCTGACAGCTAGGTCTCTGATCCATTTGGAGTTGATTTTTGTTTATGGTGAGATAAGGTGTTTCAATTTCATTCTTCTGCATGTTACAACCCAGTTTTCCCAGCACCGTTTATTGAAGAGAGACTCCTTTTTCCATTTAATCCTTTGGGCCCCCTTATCAAAGATTAGATGTCCATAGGTGTGGGGATTTATTTCTGGGCTTTCAATTCTGTTCCACTGGTCTGTGTGCCTATTTTTGTTCCAGTACCATGATTTTTTGATGATGATGGCTTTATAATATAGTTTAAGGTCTGGGAGTGTGATGCCTCCATTTCTGTTTCTTTTCCTTTAGATGGTTTTGGCAATTCTAGGTGTTTTCAGGTTCCAGATAAATGATTGTAGTGTTTGTTCTATTCTCTTAAAGAAGTTTGGTGGAACTTTGATGGGTATTGCATTAAATTTGTATATGGCTCTGGGGAGAATATTCATTTTGATGATATTTATTCTTCCAATCCATGAGAATGGGGTATCTTTCCATTTCTTGGTATCAGTTTCTATTTCCTTGAGTAGCGACTCATAGTTTTCAGCATACAAGTCTTTCACTTTGTTGGTCAACTTTATTCCTAGGTATTTGATTGATTTTGCTGAAACAGTAAAGGGGAGTGATTTCTGGATGTCTTCTTTTTCAGATTTAGTGTTTGCATAAATAAATGCCACTGATTTTTGTACATTGATTTTGTAGCCTGATACTTGCTATATTGCCTAATAACTTCCAGTAGTTTTCTGCTGGATTCTTTAGGTTTTTCTATGTACACTATCATATCATCTGCAAATAGTGAGAACTTGATTCTTCCCTTCCAATATGTATTCCTTTGATTTCTTTCTCTTGCCTGATTGCTATGGCAAGAACTTCCAATACTATGTTGAAGAGTAACGGTGACAGTGGACAGCCCTGTCTGGTCCCTGATCTGAGGGGTAATGTTTTCAGCTTCTGTCCATTGAGTATGATATTGGCTGTAGGTTTGCTATATATAGACTCCACTATCTTGAGGAATTTCCCATCTACCCATTTTTTGTAGAGTTTTGAGCATGAATGGGTGTTGGATTTTGTCAAAGGCTTTCTCTGCATCTATTGAGATAATCATGTGGTTTTTGGCTTTGCTTTTATTGATGTGGTGAATGTCATTGATTGACTTATGGATGTCGAACCAGCCTTGCATTCCTGGGATGAATCCCACTTGGTCATGATGAGCAGTCTTTTTGATATGTTGCTGTATCCGGTTGGCCAAGATCTTGTTTAATATTTTGGTATCTATGTTCATCAGCCATATTGGTCTGTAGTTTTCCTTTTTTGTTCTGTCCCTATCAGCTTTTGGTATCAGGGTGATGTTGGCTTCATAAAAGGTGGAAGGGAGTATTCCTGTTGCTTCAATCTTATGGAAAAGCTTAAGAAGTATGGGCACTAACTGTTTCCTGAAAGTTTTGTAGAATTCATTTGTGAAGCCATCTGGTCCAGGACTTTTCTTGTTAGGGAGATTCTTAATAACGGTTTCAATTTCTTTGTCTGTTATTGGTGCATTTAGATTTTGTATTTCTTGTTGGTTCAGTTTTGGAAGGGCATATGCTTCTAGGAATTGTTCCATTTCTTCCAGATTCTCTAGCTTGGTGGCATATAGTTCTTTATAGAAGTTTCGCAGGATTCTCTGGATTTCTGTGGTGTCAGTTGTGATATCTCCTGCATCGTTTACAATTCTATTAATTTGAGTCTTCTCTCTTTTTTGTTTGGTGAGTCTGGCTAGGGGTTTGTCAATTTTGTTTAATCTTTCAAAGAACCAACATTTGGCTTCATTGATCTTTTGTATGGTTCTTTCATTTTCGATGTTGTTTATTTCTGCTCTAACTTTAGTGATTTCTGTCCTTCAGGTTGCTTTAGGGTTCCTTTGTTCCTCTTCCTCTAAGTCCTTGAGGTGTGTAGTAAGGTCGTTCATTTGAGCTTCTTCTTGGTATTTAATATGTGATTGTATGGGTATAAGTTTCCCTCTCAATACTGCTTTAGCTGTGTCCCAAATTTTTTGATAGGTTGTGTCTTCATTTTCATTTGTTTCCAGGAACATTTTGAATTTCCTGCTTGAGTGAGTCTCTGACCCAGTGGTTCTTAAGGAGTATGTTGTTTAGTTTCCAAATTCTGTGACTTTTAATAATTTTCTGTTTGTTGTTAAATGTTAGTTTTACTCCACTATGATCTGAGAAGATACTTGGGATGATTTCAATGCTCTTGAATAATGATGCTGTCTTTGTGGCCTAACATGTGGTCTATCCTTGAGTATGTGTTATGTGGATTTGAAAAGAAGGTGTATTCCAGTTTTTTGGGATGAAGGACTCTGAAAATGTCCAAGAGGTCTAGTCTGTCAATCTCTTCATTCAATTCTCTTGTATCTTTATTGGTTCTCTGCTTTGTTGATCTGTCTAAGTGTGAGAGTGGGGTATTGAAGTCTCCCACTATGATTGTATTACTATTGATGTATTTTTGAAATTCTTTCAGTAGGTGCTTAATGTATTTAGATGGTCCCTCACTGTGTGCATAGATGTTAATAATTGTTAAGTCTTCTTGGCTGACTGATCCTCTAATCATTATGTAATTTCCTTGCCTATCTTTTATTACTTTATTTAATTTAAAATCTATTGTGTCTGAGATGAGAATGGCTGTTCCGGCCCTTTTTGTGGTCCGTTAGCCTATATGATAGTTTTCCATCCTTTCACTTTATGTCTGTGTTTATCTTGTTGTGATAGATGGGATTCTTGCAAGCAGCATATGGTTGGGTTATGTTTTCTGATACATCCCCCCACCCTGTGCCTTTTGATGGGTGAGTTTAAGCTGTTGCCATTTATTGATATTATGGATTTAATGTATTGTAGTGCCATTGTTCAAAAAAATTTTGTTTGCTCTGATATATTGTAAGTATTATAGTGATGTTCTTGTTTATAAGAAGTCTTTTAGAACCTCTTTCAGATTCGCCCATTTTTCTATGGTTCTGCTTTCCCTTCCTTTCCAAGTCACACCTGCACCCATTGCTATGTTCAAATGCATTTCATCTTTTCTCTCTGATCTGTAATGGAGTTCTAGTTCATAGCCCTATGATCATCTTCTCGCTCTTTGGAAGTATGGACCAAAATTCTCTGAGGTGCAAATTGATGAGGTGCAGGAGGTGGAAGTCCTGTCTTCTGTAATTGCTTCTTCACTAGACATGGGTGCTGGCAGGTTGATCTATACCCCCAGCCTGTTTCTATCTCTCCCTAATGAGGTAAGGATCAACTACATCTGTTTTGTCTGCATTGATGACACAGCCAGAAAACTGAAAAGACTCATTTTCCTCAGAGCAAATTCTTGAAAGTCTTTGAAGAGGATACTTTAAAAGCAAGTCCTGGAAATGGAGGGACTTCATGTTCAGCTTAAGTTTTTTGTTTTTTTTTCTCAGTTGCAGAGAATGTGTTTTGTCTCTAATGAATTTCCAAAACTGAAATTGAGAACTTGGTTTGAGATGAACTTACATGAAAGCTTTACAGAGACTTTTTAGTTCTATTTATTTTCTTCCACCAGAGTTCTTGATGAAGCTCTGTGCTTGCATGACTCCACCACTCCTGGGGCCCATTTTTAATAAAAGGCATGTGACAGAAAGGCAGAAACGGAGATACCTGGACCACCGTTGCACTGTTTGTTAAGCTTCTGTCTTGTAGGTGGAGTCTGGTGTCTTAAACTCTGGTCCTTTGGCATCTTAAAGAGAGCACTCTATCTAGTGAACCACCACTTTGCTCCTTCAGGAAGATAATTCAGTACTCTACTGGTATTGTAGCTAAGGAATCAGTGTTACAGTTAATGTAGATTTAAAGCACCAAATTACACAACTAATAACTTACTCAAATCTGCTGTTCCAAAGAAGTTTTGAGCTTTAAGGAATGTGTTATAGGAGCTTGTTGGTGGAGTATCTAGTTGAATACACATGTTACAATGTACAAGGACCTGGGTTCTAGCTCTTGGTCCCCACCTGCAGGGGAAAAACTTTGCGAGTGATGAAGCAGTGCTGCAGGTGCCTTTGTCTCTCTCCCTTTCTGTCTCCCTTTCCTTCTTGATTTCTGTCTCTATCCAATAAATAACAAAGATACTAAAAAATAGATTTAAAAAGAACCTGTTAATACGTCCTTAGTGAACCATACTGATCTTACATAGCCTTTTAGACATGTTTTATTATTATTAATATATTATTATTTTTAAATTATGGCTGATGGTAGTTCTGGCTATAAAGCCTGGGGATATAAACCTTCTCTTTGTATTTTATTTATTTATTTATTTATTTATTTTTTTGCCTCCAGGGTTATCACTGGGGCTCTGTGCCTGCACCACGAATCTACTGATCCTGGAGGCCATTTTCCCCATTTTGTTGCCCTTGTTGTTGCACTTGTTGTAATTGTTATTGTTGTCATAGCTGTTGCTGTTGTTGGATAGGACAGAGAGAAATTGAGATAGGATGGGAAGACAGAGAAGAGGAGAGAAAGACAGACACCTGCTTATGTTATGTTTTTATTTGACATATTTCAGTATTTGACTTGTGTGAAATTTAAAAAAAATTCTTACTTACACTGTTGATTTATTTATTTATTTACCACAGCTGTTCAGTTCTATTTACCTTGATGCTTGAGACTGAGCCTAGGACCTACAACGCTCAGGCATGAAAGTCTTTTGAGTATCCACTATTCTAGGGCTCTGTCCCTCAATAAATATTTTGAATAAAGACTTCCAGAGGCTGTGTGACTGTATTGTAGAAGCAGTTTTAAACTTGTCCCCAATACAAATATCAAATTCACCAAAAGCACACACAAAATCTCATCAAACTATGGCTAAGACTTCTGGAAGAAGATAGGCACAGATGAATATCTATTACAAAGAGGAGGGGACAGGTGGTGGCACACCTGGTTGAGCGCAGGTTATTACAATGCGCAAGGACCTGGGTTCAAGTCCCCAGTCCCCACCTGCAGGGGGTGTTGTTAAAATTTCGGAGGCTCTTGCCGGGCTGGCTTGCTTCACGGCTGGTAACAGAGACGCGGAGACAACGGCTGGGCAGGGAAGCTGTATTTCTTTATTCAGGAACAACGATTCATAAACTAAGACAAACTAATCACCAAACAGAACTCTGCTGTCTCTTTGCGGCGGCGCAAGCACTCTCTCTTTTTCTCTGGAACTCAGGAACCCAGGAACTCTGTCTCTCTGGCACTCTCTCTTACTCTGTAACCCTGAAACTCTCGAACTCAGGAACTCTCTTTTCTCTCGAACTCAGGAACTCAGGAACTCTGTCTCTCTGGCACTATCTCTTACTCTGTAACCCTGAAACTCTCGAACTCAGGAACTCAGGAACTCTGGCACTCTCGAACTCAGGAACCCTCTCTCTTACTCTCGAACTCAGAAACTCTCGCCCTCTCGCACTCTCGAACTCCGGAACTCAGGAACTCTGTCTCTGGGGAACTCAGGAACTCTCGGACTCCGGAACCCTCTCCCAGGGTCCCTTGGGGCGGGGCCAAGCAGGCCCGCGAAATTAACAGGACTCATCCAATTCTCTTGGAGGGGGAGGGCTAGAACAAGCCAATGTAAAGCATACGACAAGGGGGAAAGCTACATTGAGTGGTGAAGCAGGGCTGCAGGTGTCTCTCTGTCTCTCTCCCTCTCTATCACCCACTCCCCTCTTGATTTCTGGCTGTCTCTATGCAATAAATAAAGATAATAAAAAAGAAAAAAAGAAAAAAATACAAAGAAGGAAATATTTTCATTTGAATTTCTGCATTGTTATTTATATTAAAATTAATAGGAAAATTGATGTGTCACTGAGCTTATTGCTAAATCCATTTTAAAATTTCTTACCTGATTACAATTACTTAAACTATTTTGTGACTTTCTTAGCATGTAACTTAGTTTCAGTTAATTACAGCTCTATACAAAGTAAACATAAAAATAACCAAAGTTTACTTAGGTTACATTCTATTTATTAAAATTAATTTATGTACAGACTCTCCTCAACTGTTCACTGAAATATTTATTCAAAGCATGCTTTACCAATGAATGGTCCAAAGTAAACTACTTTCTCCCAATAATACTCCATTGAGAATAAGGATGATGTTACTGTTTTGACACTAGATGGCATTCCTGCATAACCAGATGAACAAAAACCTAACATAGTTACTGCTCTGTCCTCCTGAGACCTCGGATAAATTCAGAGATGAGCGAACTGCAACTGGAAAAAGTTAGATGTAAGTTTCTATCCAGAAGATAATATATATACTACATGTATATATGAAGATAAAATGTATCAAGCTACTGACTAATATATTAATAAAGTTAAAAGAAATTTGCCTTTACTTGATTAGAATTGTAGATAATAATAGCCTTTAAAAATCACTTTTACTTTTTCTCTTAGATAGCTATCTCCATGAAAACATTTTTGTTTGTAATAACAATGCAGAGGTATTTAACCCAACCTTCTGTTATATACTATCATTGTTGCAGTAAGCTATCAGGAAAATTACGTATTATTTCTGTGGAAGTTAGGCAAGTCTCCAATGACATTTTACAAAGAGAATAATGCTGCTATTGTATGCAGATCAGTTAGTGTCAAACCACCCCAGGAGGACCTAAGAACAAAACAGAAGGAGGCAGAATTTGTGGTTGGCTTGTACTGCCAAGGGCAAGTAATTTTACTCATACTTGTTAACTCTGGCTAAATATCACCTGGATTACTAATGGTTAAGGAAGCTCACCTGTCAAAACCACAAGTAGAGCAGATGCAAAGAAGAGAAATAGGTGGCCAAAGATGACCCCTGCTTCATTGTAACATTGCTGTAATAAATTTGCATTGTTGTCCCCCCCCCTTGATTTTCTATATGTATTATGGGTAAGTACATGCGTAGACTACTACTGATTATATAAAACCCAATTTGTCAGTCAACTGTATTTTTTAAAACTCCTCCCAAATTTTGGCTTTGAAACACTCATTCTTAGGAATGGGTTGTGGCATATCCAGTTAAGCTTAAGGATCCCAGTTCAATCCCCTGCTCCCCACCTGCAGGGGGAATACTTCACAAGTGGTGAAGCAGGTCAGCTGGTGTGTATATTTTTCTTTCCCTC
This sequence comes from Erinaceus europaeus, assembly GCF_950295315.1. Lineage (NCBI taxonomy): Eukaryota > Metazoa > Chordata > Mammalia > Eulipotyphla > Erinaceidae > Erinaceus > Erinaceus europaeus. The sequence continues at coordinate 25,222,083 of NC_080166.1, read as the reverse complement.
TCTGTCTCCTCCTCATCTCTCAATTTCTCTCTGTCCTATCCAATAAAATGGAAAAAAATAAAAAGGTTGCCTGGAACAGTGGAATCCTAGTGCTGGTGCCAGCCCCAGTGACAACTCTGGATGAAAACAATTAAATGAAACAAATAACAACAAGAACTAACAAACAAACAAAGAAAAACACTCAGCTCTGTTCTTGGGGCTCATTTACTTTCTGGGTGATAGCCCTCTCAGTCTTTGAGAATATCTTTTCTTTTTTAAAAAATATTTATTTATTTCCTTTTTTTGCCCTTGTTTTTATTGTTGATGTCCTTGGTAGATAGGACAGAGAGAAATGGAGAAAGGAGGGGAAGACAAAGATGAGGAGAGAAAGATAGACACCTGCAGACCTGCTTCACTGCCAGTGAAGTGACTCCCCTGCACATGGGGAGCCAGGGGCTCAAACCGGGATCTTTCCACTGGACCTTGTGCTTTGCATGAATATCTTTTCTTACTACATTGCAATACAGATCTTTGCTTTGAACTTCAGTGTGTTAGTCTTCAATCCGGGCTGACACAAGGATCCAAATAGCTGATTCCTCTGAGATGATTATCTTGTAACACCACTAATTTATTTCATTGAAAAAATAACATAAAATAGTAAAATGTAAACATTTTTATTTACCACAGCTGTTCAGTTCTATTTATCTTGATGCCAGAGATGGAGCCTAGGATCTACAATTCTCAGATATATTATTCTTATAAAAAGTTTAAAGAAAGTATGAGAGGCAAAAGGAACACTGATTTTTGTAAAAGATCATCTTTATCGTCATATCTTTGTATGTATCACAACACATTATATTTTTCAGCAAAATCCATTAATACTTAGCTTTATCTCATTATTATTATTATTATTTTCTTTATTGGGGGTTAATAGCTTATAGTTGACAGTAAAATATAGTAGCTTGTACATGTGTAACATTTCTCAATTTTCCACATAATAATTCAACCCCCACTAGGTCCTCTGCCATCATGTTCTAGGACCTGAATCCTCCCCTTTCCTACCCCAGAGTCTCTTGCATTGGTGCAATACACCAACTCCAGTCCAAGTTCTGCTTTATGTTTCCCCTTTCTAATTTTTTGACTTCTACGAATGAAATCATCCCTAACCATCCTTCTCTTTCTGACTTATCTCAGCATAATTTCTTTAAGCTCCATCCAAGTTGAGGTGAAGGTGAACTGACCATTTTTAATAGCTGAGTAGTATTCCATTGTGTACATATATATACTACAACTAACTCAGCCACTCATCTATTATTAGACAACTGGATTGCTTCTAGGTTTTTGGCTATTACAAATTGTGCTGCTAAGAACATAGGATCTTTTTGGCTGGGTGTTTTGGGTTCCTTAGAATATATCCCCAAGAGAGAAATTGCAGGATCTTAGGGAAGGTTCATTTCTAGCCTTCTGAGATTTCTCCAGACTACTCTCCACAGGGGTTGGACCAATTTGCATTCCCACCAGCAGTGCAGGAATGTTCCTTTCTCCCCAGAACCTCCTCAGCATATGTTGCTGCTCCTTTTTCTGATGTATGGCATTCTCACAGAATGAAGTGTTATCTCATTGTTGTCTTTATTTGCATTTCTCTGACAGTCAATGATTTGGAACAATTTTTCATATGTCTGTGGGCTCTGTGAATCTCTTCTCTTGTGAATATTCATATCTGCTCCCCAATTTAGGATAAGGTCATTGATCTCTTTCTGCTTAATCTGGTGAGCTCTTTATATTTTGGTTATTACCTTCTTATTGATGTATGGCATGTAAAGATCTTATATAAAGCTTCTAAGCATATACCTATAGAATAAAACATGTATTATGTAAATTTTATTTATAACATATCAAAATAGTAATGCTGCTTTCATTTACTATTGAGCTTATAAAATAAATAGGATTTTCCCATATATGTCACACAGAATCAAGAGTTACATGCTTACTTTTTATTAAAAAGAAGAAAAATTTGTTATTTCTGACACATGTAGTCAGCTCTAGGAATAATAGTTAATGGTTTCTTCTTTTTATTTTCTGAACAATTTTAAGTGCCAGATTATCAATCATTTAAAGACTTTGGAAACACAAGAACATTCATATTTGTATTTAGATGACAGCAAACTTATGTAATGATTTAGAGCTTTGTTCTCTGTCATGTCAGGAGTGTACTGCTCAGAGTTCATCAGCAACCCTTCAGGATCTGAAATAAACACCATAATAATATATGTTCCATAATATTTGGCTTCAAGGAATAAGAAGGTCTTTGGTGATATCAAAGCAGGAGGGATGGCAGGTGGTTATTTTTGGAGATCTCTTACTTTTTCCCATTACTTTTTCTATGATTGCAAACCAACAGCAGACTCACCCTGCAAAAATAAGAATTGGTTATGATAATTCTAATAGTAACAACAATAAACAATAATACTAGAATGCTGTTATGTAAAACATTTAAACTATTTACTATGGTTTACAACATTGATTACATCTCTGTGTGTATATGTGAGTGTACGTTTACTTTTTCCCCCTTATCAGGGTTATCACTGGAGGTTTGTACTGGCACTACAAATTTATCTTCTGGTGGCCATTTTCTATTTTTTTCTTTTTAGTCCAATAAGATAGAGAAATTGAGAGTGGTGATGAAGATAGAGAGAAATAGCAAGATAGACAACTACAGACCTGTATTACTTATTTCCATGTTTTTTTTAATACAAGGAAGTGTCATGACTCTTCTGACAACTGAATAGATGACAGATGATAGAGAGATAGCTTGATAGGTGGGTAGATAGATAGATGATAGGTGATAGATAGATAGTAGATAGATAGATAGATAGATAGATAGATAGATAGATAGATAGATATGAAGTGAGAGAACCATGCAGAGGTGGGGAACAAACTCAGGACCTCATGCTTATAAGTCCAGCTCTACCTGCTGTATTACAAATCAACCAGGTCACACCATGTTAGAGTCTTAAGAGGTCATGTCTATAAAAAAGGGTATGTGTTTCTGTGTGTGTGTGTGTGTGTGTGTGTGTGTGTGTGTGTATGTGTGTGACAAAGAAAGATACATTTGATTGCTTACTTACTTTATAATGCTGGAGCCTTTCATATGTATGATTCCACCACTGCAACACTGAATTTCTCAATCTACTTTATATAGAGAGAGACATTACAGTGCCTAAGCTTCCCCAGAGTGATGGCACTACCACATGAGAATCTCAAAGTAAAATTGTTATGCCACTGAAAGGAAAAAAAAATCAAGTCATGAATAAAAAAATGTGATAATAAAGATTAGCCAGTAGAAATAAATTTGAGGTGGGAGAGATATATTGCTTATGCAAACAGACTCTCATGTCTTAGGCTTCAAAATCCCAGGGTTCAATCCCCACATTACCATGCCAGAGCTAAGCAATGCTCTGGAAAAAAAAGGAAACAAGTTTGATGTTCTTCTATGAATATCCATATATAAACAAAGTTTTTTTTCTAAAATAAACTTAATTGTAATTCATGTATAGCAGTTAATGCCTTTGGAAGTCTAATTCATCTTTTATAATTGTGAATTAACCCTTACTAAAAAAGAAAGCTATTTTTATATGTCTGAAACCTTTATTTTTTGAACTCTAATAACTTTACTTTATTCCAATACATCATATATTCATGAGAAAGCAGCTATTTTAAGTATTAGTTTTGAGCTGAATTACTAGAATTCCCTTGAATTTCACTAAGTTCTCAAAAAAATATGTACAGTTTCTGTCACATTAAACATTATTTCATGTTTAATTAAATTAAATTACTCAAAGGAACTTCTATTTCAACAAATTATATCTTTATTATTTCTGAGTTTGTGGGAAGCACCTTCTCTTGAGGTATAAAAACAAATGTACAATATATTTATTAGTAATTACACAAATCCATGTAGATTACTCAGGTCCAGCGGTATTAATCCAACCAAACTACTGCAAGAGCATCATGCCTTTTGACATATTCAGAATATTAGAATAGACACAGAGATTACTAAAGTTTCTCAATGATTCTTAAGCTCCTGGAAGATTCTCTTTAAAAAAAAAATGTATCAGAGGTAAAGGGAGACAAACAAGAGAGAAAACATAGCATTGCTCCACAACTCCTGAATCTTTCCTTTTGTATGCTAGTTATATGTGGTGGCCAGGGACTTTCCATATGGCAATGTGTTGCAGGTATCTGTCTCTTTCCCTCTCTATTTCTTCATTCCCTCTAATTTTCTCTCTGTTCTGTCAAGAATAAAAAAAATAGAAAGAAAGAAGAAAAAGAAACTAGGAATAAATGGTCTGGCACAGTGGATTTTGTACAAGCATGGAACCTCAATGAGAAACCTGGTGAAGGTGAAAAATAAAACTGTCACCGGTTTGCACATACACCGTCTATTGGGATCACAAAAATGTCTGTGTCCGCATTGAGGCTAATTGATATTCAGGTTAATTGTGGGTGCTAATGCAGGTCTCACTAACTAACTAACTAACTAACTTTGTGTGAAAACTTGCAAGGAAACTACCATTTTCTCCTTTCAAGCACACTCTAGCCTTAAATATGTAATGCTTTCCAAGGCTAAGTGTAAACAAATTCTATTAATTTTCCACAAGTTACTGTTCAGTGAAATGAGATTACCATTTGATTGTAACAAGGAAAACTCTGAACAGGACATATAAATCAGAATCACTGGCAGTTGGAAAAGACATATTGCCTCAATTACAGTTAGTGACTCGGGAAATAAATGACCATTTTAGAGGTTTTGGAAGCAATAGGAAGAGTAAATGAAGATAGCTTCTGAAAATTGCTGAAGGGAATTCATCATAATGGAGGCCGGAGTTATATAAACAACATTTATTTATCTGATTTGATCACTCTAAAAGGGAATAAAGTTTGGGAGAGATCTTTACATGAGAAAAATGCTGACATAGTGTATGAGATCATGCAAAGAGTTTGCAATGATACTAACAGGCAGCAGAAAAAAGCGTGGTATATAGCATAACACATTTGAAAGTCTGGTATTTATCTAGATGTTCAAGGGGAAATTTGCTGTTGTTTACTTTTTAGGAAATAGTGCCTGAGTTTAGAAAGGTGATGCATTAAGAACATCCGCTTAGATTGCCCTAAGTAGAACTGCATTAAAATACAGGTACATTCATCATCGGCTGTTTCAGGTAAGCAGAACAAAAAGTGACTACGTTTGCTGCACTGATGCAGTAAGTTAGTGTTTTGGGATATTGGAACAGAAAACTCATTTTACAAGTATTCCAAGAGCATTTTTTTTCACAGTATGAAAGTTTTTTTTTTCTTCTTCACATTTCTGAGACAAGTTTCAAAACTGTTTTTAATATTAAAAACTTTATAATTCTAGAATGCTAGGTGGTTAACTCATCTGTTAAGCACATACATTACAGTAAGGACCTAGGTTCAAACTCTAGTCCCCACCTGCAAGGGGAAACCTTTACAAGTGGTGAAGCAGGGCTGCAGGCTGGTATGGCTCTGTCTCTTTCCCGCCCAATTTCCCATCCCCTCTGAATTTCTCTCTGTATCTATCTAATAAAATAAAAACTGTATAATTTAGTAAATATGAAAAGGATACTCACTCACATGCATGTTTCTAGAAGATCTAATTTGATATACAAAGACTAGATGTTTTAATAATAATCAACAAGCTATCATTAACCTGAAGTCAATTTAAGATTAAGAAGAGATATCTCAGCTCTGTTGATATTATTTTTATTTTATTTTTAGGATTACTCATTCAGGAGAAAAAGAATCAACATGAAAAAAATTTATTTCTCAATTATTTTCATTTTTATTAAAAGCTTGATTTATAGTAAATAATAATCCAAATACCTATTACTTGTGGACTAGAAACTTAAAATATGTACTTTATTTTATGTAAAAAAATCTAGCTAATTTAATTAATAAATTAAGTGAAAATATAAATTCAACATAAATTTGATTGAAACATAAATATCATCTTGTCAGAGAATTTGTTTTCACTGAACAGTAATAAATAAGAAAAGGAGAACTGCATAAATAGCTGAATGAATGCTTGGTCATTACAGGTGTTAAGGAGGAAGCAATTTAACTAGAAATATGATTTATTTATTTTTTATTCTATTTTTAAAGGATTTTATTTATTTATTTATTTATTTATTTAATTAAAAAATATTTATTGGCGAATTAATGTTTTACATTCCACAGTAAATACAATAGTTTGTACATGTATATCATTTCCCAGTTTTTCATATAAGAATACAGCCTCCATTAAGTCCTCTGTCATCCTTTTTGGATCTGTATTCTCCCCCTCCATCACCCACCCCAGAGTTTTTTACTTTGGTGCAATACGCCAATTCCAGTTCAGGTCCTATTTGTGTTTTCTCTTCTGATCTTGTTTTTCCACTTCTGCCAGAGAGTGAGATCATCCCATATTCATCCTTCTGTTTCTGACTTATTTCACTAACATGATTTTGTCAATGTTCATCCAAGATAGGCTAAAAAACAATGAAATCACCGTTTTTAATAGCTGAGTAGTATTCCATTGTGTTTATATACCACAACTTACTCAGCCACTCATCTGTTGTTGAACACCTTCCAGGTTTTGGCTATTACAAATTGTGCTGCTATGAACATATGTGTACGCAGATCTTTTTTGGATGGGTGTGTTGGGTTCCTTAGGATATATCCCCAGGATAGGAATTGCAGGGTCATAGGGTAGGTCCATTTCTAGCCTTCTGAGAGTTCTCCAGACTGTTTTCCACAGAGTTTGGACTAATATACATCCCCACCAGCAGTGTAGGAGGTTTCCCTTGACCCCACAACCTCTCCAGCATTTGCTGCTGCTACATTTTCTGATGTATGACATTCTTACAGGAGTGAGGTGATATCTCATTATTGTCTTTATTTGCATTTCTCTGACAATCAGAGACTTGGAGCATTTTTTCCTGTGTTTCTCGGCCTTTTGGATTTCTTCTGTGGTGAGTATTCTGTCCATGTCCCCTCCCCATTTTTGGATGGGGTTATCTGTTTTCTTGTTGTTGAGTTTGGCAAAGTTATTAATAACAAAGTTATTAAACTCTTGCCTTATGTATGGCATGTAAAGATCTTCTCCCATTCTGTGAGGAGTCTCTTGGTTTGGGTGCTGGTCTAGCTTCACGGGTGGGAGACAGATGACCAGGGACTCATGGCTGAGCTGGGAAGCAGTATCTTGTTTATTAATCAGATACATCACCTTTGATGTATCTCTTCACAGGAAGTGGTAAGGGAAAGGAAATGACTAGGAGAGGGGGTGGAGCAAAAAAAAAAAAGAGCGTGAACAGAACATAGAAAGCTTAATCCCCATCTAACCAGTGAGGATTAAACCAATACCCTGCAGGCAGGGCAGGACCCAGGTAAAACAGTGATTATGTAAATAGAACACATTGTAAGTAATACAAGGAACCTAATGTGATGATCAAAACAGAAGGTATTAAAAGCAGAATTTAGAAGCATACCAACATTTGGGCAGTGATTTCTTTTGCTGTGCTGAAGCTTTTTAATTTGATATTGTCCCATTGGTTTATACTTGCCTTAGTCTTTTTTATAATTAGATTTGTTTTGTTGAAGATATCTTTAAAGTTTTTGCAGAAAAGAGTTCTGCCAATATTTTCTTCTAAGTAACTGGTAGTTTCCGGTCTAACATCCAAGTCCTTGATCCAATTGAAATTTACTTTTGTATTTGGTGAAATATAGTGGTTCAGTTTGATTCTTCTGCATGTTTCAACTCATTTTTTCCAACACCATTTATTGAAGAGACTCTGCTTTCCCCATTTAAAAGTCTAGGTACCTTTGTCAAAGATTAGATGCCCATAGGTGTGGGGGTCTATTCTGGACTCTCAATTCTATTCTACTTGTCAGTGTGTCTATTCATATTCCAGTACCAAGCGGTTTTGAGGACAATGCCCCTATAATACGATTTGAGATTTGGGAGCATGATGCCTCCAGTTCTGTTCTTTCTTCTCAAGATTGGTTTGGCAATTCTAGGTCTTTTCTGGTTCCAGATAAACATCTGTAGCATTTATTCTATTCTCTTAATGTTGTTGGGCATTAAATTTGTATATGGCTCTCTTTAGTATATTCATTGTAATGATGTTAATTCTTCCAACCCATGAACATGGAATATCTTTCCACTTTGTGTCTTTTTCAATTTCCTTGAGTAGTGACTCATAATTTTCAGTATACAAGTCTTTCACTTCTTTGGTTAGGTTTATTCCTAGATATTTTTTTTTTTCTGCTCACTGTCTCTATCCAATAAATAAAGATAATTTTTTAAAAAGATAAAAGGAAAGACATTTTTTTTTTAATTTTTGGGAAGATTTTTGATAACTGTTTCAATTTCATTAGCTGTGATGGGCCTGTTCATGTTATCCACTTCCTCTATACTTAGTTTTGGAAGTTGGTAGGTATCTAGGAAATCATTCATTTCTTCCAGGTTCTCTAGCTTGGTGGCATATAGTTGTTCATAGAAGCCTCGCATGATATGTTGAATTTCTGCAGTGTCTGTTGTGATTTCTCCTCTTTCATTTACTATCTGATTTATTTGGGTCTTCTCCCTTTTTTGTTTTGTGAGTCTGGCTAAAGGTTGACCGATTTTGTTTACTCTTTCGAAGAACCAACATTTACTTTCATTGATCTTTTGTATAGTTTTCCTGTTCTCAATGTTATTTATTTCTGCCCTAACTTTAGTAATTTCTGTCCTTCTGGTTGCTTTAGGATTCCTTTGTTGTTCTTCTTCTAGGTCTTTAAGATGTGCAATCAGGCTGTTTATTTGTGCTTTTTCTTGTTTTCTAATGTGTGCTTGTATAGCTATGAACTTCCCTCTTAGGACTGCTTTAGCTGTGTCCCAAATATTTTGATAGCTTGTGTCTTCATTTTCATTGAACTCTCGAAACATTTTGATTTCTTCCTTGATTTCCTCTTTGACCCAGAAGTTGTTAAGAAGTGTACTGTTGAGCTTCCACATTTTGGCACTGTTACTAATCTTTTGTTGATTGTTAAGTGTTAGTTTAATTCCACTGTGGTCTGAGAAGATGCTTGGGATGATTTCAGTGCTCTTGAATAGGCTGATGCTGTCTTTGTGGCCTAACATATGGTCTATCCTTGAGAATGATCCATGTGGATTTGAGTAAAATGTGTATTCCAGTTTCTTGGGATGAATGACTCTGAAAATGTCCAATAGTTCTAGTTTATCTATCTCTTCATTTAGCTCCCTTATGTCTTTACTGATTTTCTTCCTGGATGATCTGTCAAGTTGAGATAGTGGGGTGTTGAAGTCCCCTACTATGATTGTGTTACTGTTAATATATTGCTGTAGCTCTTTCAGTAGAAGTTTGATGTATTTAGATGGCTTCTCATTGGGTGCATAGATATTAATAATTGTTAAGTCCTCTTGATTGACTGATCCTCTGAGCATTAAGTAGTGTCCATTCCTATCTTTTTTAATCTTATCTATTTTAAAGTCTATCATGTCAGATATGAGAATAGCTGTTCCTGCCCTTTTTTGTGGGCCATTGGCTTGAATGATAGTTTTCCATCCTTTCACTTTAAGTCTGTGTTTGTCTTGTTGAGTTAGGTGAGTTTCTTGTAGACAACATATTGTTGGGTTGTGTTTTCTGATCCATCTTCCTACTCTGTGTCTTTTAATAGGTGAATTCAGGCCATTGACATTTATTGATATCAAAGATTGAAGATATTTTAATGCCATTCTTGTAGAGTTTTAGAGTGTTTTGATATATGTCCTATTTGTGGTGGTCTGGTTGTTTATAGGAGACCTTTCAGAACTTCTTTCAGGGCAGGCTTGGTGATGGTTGCTTCCTTCAACTGTTGCTTGTCTGAGAAGGTTTTGATGCTTCCATCTAGTCTGAATGACAGTCTAGCAGGATATAGTATTCTTGGCTGAAAGCCTTTCTCATTGAGCACTCGATAGATATCTTGCCATTCTCTTCTTGCCTGTGGTGTTTGTATGGAGAAGTCTGCTGCTAATCTTATGGGTTTTCCTTTGTAGGTGACTCTTTGTTTTTCTCTTGCAGCCTTGAGGATCCTTTCTTTATCCTTATTCCTTTCCAATCTAAGAATGACATGTCTTGGTGTCTTTAGGTCTGGGTTAATTCTGTTTGGGACCCTCTGGGCTTCTTGAATCTTTATGTCTTTGGTGTTGTCTAGACTAGAGAAATTTTCAGCTATTATGGCCTGGAGAATGCTTTCTTCCTCCCCTTCTCTTTCTTCCTCTGGTAAGCCAATAATGCGTATATTGTTTCTTTTGAAGTCATCCCATAGGACTCTGTTGTTGTTTTCAGCATCTCTTAATCTCTTTTTGAGATCTCTTACTTCTTTTTTAGTTGTCTCTAATTCATCCTCAATCTTGCTAATTCTGTCTTCAGCCTCATAGATTCTATTCTCTCTGCCCTCTACTCCTTTCTGGAGTTCATCTATTTTGTTGCCCTGCTCTGATACTGTTTTAGCTTGTTCAGCTAGTTGCCTTCTTAGCTCAGCGATTTCAGCTTTCAGCTCTCTAATAACCATGAGATAATTAGAATTTTCTTCCATATTCTCATTTGTTGTTCCTGCATTTCTGATTACAATTTTTTCAAATTCTTTACTCACTCCTGTTATTATTTCCTTAGCTAATGTTTGGATGTTGAACTCATTGTTTTATGCTTCACCCTCTGGAGGACTTTTAGCTGGACTCTTGTCCTGGTTCGAGTCTCCAATATTTTTTCTTGTTGTTTTAACCATTTTATATAAGTTAACAGTTTTTTCAATCCCTGAGTTGGAGTTCCGTGGTGTAAAAGCCTTTTTTTTTTTCCCTGTAGGCTATGGGAGCCTGAGGGCTTTTAAACTATCAATAGGCTTCTTAGCTTAATCACTGACTCCTGACCAAGAGATAAAGCAGGGTGTGGCAGAGATAATCCAGTGGTTATGCAAAGAGACTTTCACAGCCCCTCAGCTTTGCCACCGTGGTATAGGTCTTCTGAGTTTCCCGGTTAGATCTCTGTCCCCTGGTGTCCCTCCCTGTTGCTGCTCCAGATTCTGAGGGTAGTAGCAATGGAGACTCAGAGTTGCACTTGGTGAGTCTCTGGGGAGTCCTTTCCTCCCTTCAGCTGTCCCCTTGTTGGTGGAGCAGACTGGAGGTGGTGTCTCCACTGACAAACTGTCGAACTGTTAGCAGTCACTTAATCTCTCCTTAGGCCCCTCTCTCCTCTCTGTCACCAGCCACGCGTGTTTGTACTCACGGGTGATTTACTGGGTTTCTGTGGTCATTCTAGTCCTGTCTTGTTTCGGTCCGGGTGGTCTCCTTTGGTATTCCTAGTTGATCCGGGAGAGGAGAGGAGAGGAGAGAAAGCGATCTGCTGCTCGTAGCTCTGCCTCCGGAAGTCCTATTCCTAGATATTTTATTGTTTTTGTTGCTATAGTAAAAGGAATTGATTTCTGGATTTCAACTTCTTCTAACTTAGTGTTTGCATAGAGGAATGCCATTGACTTTGAGTGTAATTTTGTAGCCTGATGATTTCCAAAAGCTTCTTTCTGGATTCCTTAGGTTTTTCTATATATACTATCATGTCATCTACAAATAAGGATAGTTTAACTTCTTCTCTTCCAGTCTGTATTCCTTTAATTCCTTGCTCCTGCCTGATTGCTATAGAATTCCCAACACTATGTTGAATAATAATGGTGGTAGTGGGCAGCTCTGTCTAGTACCTGATCTGAGGGGAAATGCTACACATTCTCACAATTTAGTATGATGTTTGCTGTAGGTTGGCTATATATAGACTCCACTATCTTCAGGAATTTTCCATCTATTCCCATTTTTATAGTGTTTTGATCATAAAGGGATGTTGTATTTTTTCAAAGGCTTTTTCAGCATCTGTCTATATGACCATGTGGTTTTTGGTCTTGCTTTTATTGAAGTGCTGGATCATGTTGATTGATTACATATATTAAACCAACCTTGCATGCCTGGGATAAACTCCACTTGGTCAAGATGAACAATGTTTTTAATATACTGCTGTGTCTGGTTAGCTAGAATATTGTTCAGTATTTTAGCATCTATATTCATCAGAGATATTGGTCTGTTGTTTTCTTTTTTGGTTGTGTCCCTGTCTGCTTTTGGTATCAGAGTGATGTCGGCTTTGTAGAAGCTGGGAGGGAGTATTCCAGTGTCTTCAATCTCTGGAAGACTTTTAAAAGAGATGGTTTTAGTTCTTCTTTGAAGGTTTTATAGAATTCATTGGTAAAACCATCTGGTCCAGGACTTCTATTTATTGGAAGGTTTTTGATAACTCTTTTAATTTCATCAGTGTTATGGGCCTGCTAATATTATCTAGTTCCTCTTTACTTGATTTTGGAAGTTTTTAGGTATCTAGGAAATAGTCCATTTCTACCTGGTTCTCTAGCTTGGTAGCATAGAGCTTCTCATGATATGTTGAATTTCTGGGGTGCCTGTTGTGATATCTCCTCTTTCATTTAGTATCCAATTTATTTGGGTCTTCACCCTTTTTTGTTTTGTGAGTCTGGCTAAAGGTTTGTTGATTTTGCTCACTCTTTTGAAGAACCAACATTTACTTTCGTTGATCTTTTGTATGGTTTTCTTATTTTCAGTGTTCTTTATTTCTGCCCTAACTTTGTTTCTGTCCTTCTAGTTGCTTTAGTGTTCCTTTGTTCCTCTTCTTCTAGGACTTTAACATGTACAATCAGGTTGTTTATTTGTGCTTTTTCTTGTTTCCTAATATGTGCTTATATGGCTATGAACTTCCCTCTCAGTACTGCCTTAGCTGTGTCCAAATATTTTGATAACTTGTGTCTTCATTGCTTAGCTTTTGCCGTTTGTTAAGTGTTAGTTTAATTCCACTGTGGTCTGAGAAGATGCTGGGGATGATTTCAATGGTCTTGAATTTTCTAATGCTGTCTTTGTGCCCTAACATATGTTCTATCCTTGAGACTGACTTATGTGGACTTGAGTAGAATGTGTATTTCAGTTTCATTGGGTGAATAACTCTGAAAATGTCCAATAGTTCTAGTTTATCTACTCATTTAGCTTCCTCATTTCTTTACTGATTTTCTGCCTGGGTGATCTCTCAAGCTGAGAGAGTGGGGTGTTGAATTTCCCTACTATTACTGTGTTGGTATTAATATATTGCTGTAGCTCTTTCAGTAGATGTTTCATGTATTTAGATGGCTTCTCGCTGGGTGCATAAATGTTCTTCTTCTTCTTCTTCTTCTAGCGTTTGCCCTTCTTCCGTAGCCAGTCAACAGCAAAGCTGTCAGGAGCTGCTTGTTGCTGGCTTTGAAAGTGACTGGGATCCATGTGGCTAGGAAGGATCGTCAGTTTCCCCAATGAATGGGTACTCATGGGATGCACCACGAGAAGGTCGATCCAATGCAACCTGCATAAATGTTAATAATTGTTAAGTCCTCTTGATTGACTGATATTCTGAGCATTAAGTAGTGTCCATCCCTATCTTTAAAAATTTTACTGATTTTAAAGTCTGTTGTGTCAGATATGAGAATAGCTATTTCTGCCGGGTTTTTTTGGCCATTGGCTTGTATGAGAGTTTTCCATCCTTTCATTCTGAGTCTTTGACTTGTTGAGTTAGGTGGGTTTCCTGTAGACAGCATATTGTTGGGTTGTGTTTTCTAATCCATCTTCCTACTCTGTGCCTTTTAATAGGTGAATTCAGTCCATTGAAATTTAGTTATATCAAAGATTGAAGATATTTTAACAACATTCTCGTAGATGTTTAGTGTTTTCTGATATATGTCATATTTATGGTGGTATGACTGTTTATAGAAGACCTTTCAGAGCTTCTTTCAGGGCAGGCTTGATGATAGTTCAGTCTTTCAACTGTTGCTTGTCTGAGAAGTTTCTTATGCCTCCATATAGTCTGAATCATAATCTAGCAGGATACAGTAGTCTTGGTTGAAAGCCTTTCTCATTGAGCATTCGATAGATATCTTTCCATTCTCTTCTGGCCTGTAGTGTTTGTTTAGAGAATTCTGCTGCTCATCTTATGAGTTTTTCTCTGTATGTGACTCTTTAATTTTTCTCTTGCAGCCTTCAGGACCCTTTCTTTATCCTTATTCCTTTCCATTCTAAATAGGATGTGTCTTTAAGTCTGGGTTAATACTGTTTGGGACCCTCTGGGCTTCTTGAACCTTTATGTCTTTGATGTTGCCTAGACTAGAGAAGTTCTCAGCTATTATGTCCTGAAGAATGCTTTCTTCCCCTCCTTCTCTTTCTTCCTCTGGTAAGTCAATAATTCACATATTATTTCTTTTGAAGTTATCTCTGGTCTCTGTTGTTGTTTTCAGTATCTCTTAATCTCATTTTGAGATCTGTTACTTTTTTATTTGTCTCTAATTTGTTCTTGATCTTGCTAATTCTTTCTTCAGCCTCATTTATTTTATTTTTCTATCCTCTCTACTGTTTTCTAGAGTTCTTCTATTTTGTTTCCCTGTTCTGATACTGGTTTAGCTTGTTCAGCTAGTTGTGTTCTTAGTTCAGCTATATTGGATTTCAGCTCTCTAATAACCTTGAGATAATTAGTGTTTTCTTCCAGATTCTCATTTGTTTTTTCTGCATTTCTGATGAGAGTACTTTCAAACTCTACTTATTCCTGTTATTATTTCTTTAACTAGTGTGTGTTCAACCTTTGGGGGTCTTTTAGCTGGGTACTCTTGTCCTGGTTCATTTTGCCAATATTTCTTCTTGCTGGTTTAACCATTTTATATAGTATGTTATGAGGTCCCTTTCTCATTACTTTTCAAATTACTGACCACTCTTGCCTAGATTGATTTCTGTCTAAGTGAGGTAATTAAAGGGTTCAATGTTGTGGAAAGTGACAGTTTTTTCAATATTATTTCATTCCCTGAGTTGGAGCTTAAAAGGCTTAAGAGGCTTAAAAGCTTCTTTTGTTCTTTTTCTTCCCTGTAGGCTATGGGAGCTGGTGGATTTTAAACTATAAGTAGTCTTCTTAGCTTAATCACTACCTCTTGACCAAGAGATAAAGCATGGTGGGCCAGAGATAATCCTTTGGTTATGTAAAGAGACTCTCAGAGCCCCACTGCTAGGCCACAGAGATATAGATCTTCTCCTGATTTTCCTCCTTAGTTCTGTCCCCTGGTGTCAGCACATGGCTTCCCCCCAGGCCCTCCAGATTCTGAGGAGGGTAGAAATGGATACTCACAGTTGCATTTTTTGAGTCTTAGGGGAGTCCTCTCCTCCCTTCAGCTCTCTTTTTGTTGGTGAAACAGACTGGAGGTGGTGTCTCAACTGGTAAAATGCTGGACTGTTAACAGCCACTTAATCTCTCCCTAGGCTCATCTCTGTCCATGAGCCACATGTATTT
Source organism: Erinaceus europaeus (assembly GCF_950295315.1). NCBI lineage: Eukaryota > Metazoa > Chordata > Mammalia > Eulipotyphla > Erinaceidae > Erinaceus > Erinaceus europaeus. The sequence goes on along the minus strand of NC_080166.1, from coordinate 25,206,667 downwards.
GCACTCGCAGGTGATTTGGTGAATTCCTGAAGTCATTCTAACCTTGTCTTGTTGAGGTCCCAGATGATGTCCTTTGATATTCCTAGCTGACCCAGGAGAGTAGAAGAGAGAAACACAGCTGCTGCTGCTCCGTATCCCCACCTGGATGTATCTCTGTTTTTAATATACATATTTATATTTATTTATTTTTCCTTTTGTTGTCCTTGTTTTTTTATGATTGTTGTAGTTATTCTTGTTGTTGTAGTTGATATCATTGTTGTTATATAAGACAGAGAGAAATGGAGAGAGGAAGGAAAGATAGAGAGGGAGAGAGAAAGATAGAAACCTGCATACCTGCTTCATGGCCTGTGATGTGACTCCCCTGCAGGTTAGGAGCTGGGGGCTCAAACAGGGATACTTATGCTGGTCCTTGCACTTCGTGCCATATGCGCTTAACCCATTACACTACCTCCTGACCCCCCCATAGAAATATGATTTCTATGCCAGGTTACTAAATAAAATGCAATGTACCTACAAATAAAATTTCCTTATTTTAGTCAAATAATGTCCTCTATGCACGGAATTCTAGAAAGAGGAGGGCAGATGACCTAGTTCAAAAATATAATATCTGAGAAAGTATAATTTCTTGCTCTTAAATAACAGAAATTCAAATTTTCATTAGCTATAACTTACTCATAAGAATTGTGTCATGGATGTGAAAATATTTGTCACAATTCAAATTTTGTACCAGTTTGAAGATTACAGCTAATATAGTTCTTATTACATAAAACATTGTCTCATAGTTCTACTTTGTCAGTTACTTATTGAAAGTTCTTAATGGGTATAATATTTTACTTATATTTAATCATTTGTCAGTTAATTTATTTATAAAAATTGTAATGATCTTTAGCAACAGCAGAAATGAAGAAGGGGAAGATAGGGACGAGACAGAGAGATACCTGCAGCCAGGCTTCATCACTCACAGAATTTTCTTCCTGCGGGTGGGGACCAGGGGTTTGAACCTGTGTTCTTTCGTATTCTAACATGTGCTTAACCAAATGTGTCGCCACCTGGCCCCTGAAAGTGAATTTCTAAAGTAAGAAGCCTTGATTCTTTATAAATGCCCTGAGCGTATACATATAATAAGTATATATTTTGTCTATTTAAAGGAGACACATACTGCTCACTTTGGCAGCACACACACAACAATAGAATGATATCGAAAATATTAGCTTGTAATCTACCCAATACATTTATGTAAATTCACAAGGATCCCAGTTCCAGCCCCCGGCTCCCAATCTGCAGGGGGGTCGCTTCACAAGGGGTGAAGCAGGTCTGCAGGTATCTTTTTCTCTCCATCTGATTTTCCCTCCTCTCTTGATTTCTCTCTTATCCAACAACAACAAACACAGCGATAACAACAAAGGCAACAAAATGGAAGAACAATGGTCTCCTAGAGCAGTGGATTCATAGTGCAGGCACCGAGCCTCAACAATAAACCTGGAGAAAGGCAAGACCATTAAAAAAAAAGTTACAGATAGTTATAGAAATAACAGTTATTCCATATCTGCAAACTTGGGAGAACTATGGTAGCTCCCAGTAGAGGAAATGGGTATGTAGAACTCATGGTGGGAATGGTGCAGAATTATATCCCTGTTATCTTATAATTTTGTAAATCAGTATTAAGTCATTAATAAAATTTAAAAATAATAATAAAGAAAAATGTATGTATATACAATATTAAGTGTGTATTGATTATATTCTCTATTGAATGGGAAGCAAAAGCATTATCCAACTATGTCATATAAATAATATAATAGAAAATTAAATATGGTTGGGATATTCTAATGTAGAGTGATAAGAGTAAAATGGAGCTTTTATAAAGTGTGTGATGAGGTGATACTTAGGGAAAATAGAAAGTAAAGAATTCTGTGAGTAATTAATTAGTAACAAAAACAAATTGCAGTATTTTTTCCAATGACTATTCAAACTACACAAGTGTTTTAATATAACTATATAGTAATTTATTCAAAACATTTTATACTGTAGCTAAGACATCTCTGTTGTTGAATGTACTTTGGTCACTTAAGAGGATGCCATTCACATTATATTCATTATGGGTAGATAGAAATATCTACCCATTATGAATATAATATATGAAAATATCTTCCCTACAATAAAATGCATTTACCAGTAGGTCGCTTTTGGGCCTAGATATTTGTTCATAATTAGCATAAATTCACCATTTTGACTGACAGTGGGTGGAGTGATAAGAAACAACAGATTGCAAACTTCAGGAAGTTATGAAAGACTTGGCTAATATCAAAGACAATGTGGAATGACAATGGCTTTCCAGGACCAAAAAAGTTATGTTAGTCAAGGAATATGACTATACACAATGATGAGAGGTATAATTTAAATCGAACAGTTTCTAATTCAATGGAATAAAATGAAAATATTTGACAGACATGGCAGAGAATATGTTATTTGCCTGAAGATACTTGATTTTAATCTGAAAAATATGGTGGATTTCAAGTCAGGTGTTCAAAAAGGGTGAAAAGAAGATTAGAAGTGTTTATATCATAAGGATTAAGTGATATACCTGAATGATAATTTAACTTACCTATGTTGACTGACAAATAATGATTGCTATTCAGTATGATGAAGCTTAATATTTAAAAATTTGTTGTGTTTTGGTCTTCTGATTAATGCCTTAGTATCAAATGTATTTTCAATGACATAATGAGAAATAATTATTGTTATAAAATGGTGAATTAATTCTGATTATAAAACGATTTTAACATTATGTTATATTTAATTTAAAGTATCATATGCTCTATCACATAGTTGATTTTTACTACCTTTAATTTTACTTTACTAGCAGTAGTGGTTTTATCAGGCTTTCATAATTTTATTAGCTGACTAATTTTATTATTAGACTAATTTTATTGACAGATTAATTTTCACAGCACAGAACAAAGTCTCTCTTTTGTCAAATTACCCAGTTATATAGATGGAATTAACATGAATGAAGGATGAAATAAAGCAGTAACTGTCAAGATGAAATTATTGATTCTGGTACTTATTTTAAGAAAGCATAATTTACATAGTGTAGTGTTTAAAACTGTTATAAGTCAGAATATCATAATTAAGGTCATAGGACCAGAGAGGCAACTCATGCATGAGAACATAAATTCAAAAGTGGCACTCCACGACAGCACAGAGAGAAGAGAGAAGAGAAACCCAGTGGAAGTTCCTCTCCTTTTTGCTCTCCTCTCAGTAGTGTATAAATAAAAGGATTAGGCATTGGTGCAGCTGGTAGATGTCACCGTGCATGAGAATGAGGATTCTAACCCCCACTCCACACCTGCTTTATTGGTGGTGGAATAGGGCTTACAGGTGTTTCTATTTCTCTCTTCCTCTCTCTCCCCCTTCTCCCTCTCTCTGTCTAAATAAGGAAAGATAGAAAGAAAGGTTAAAAGAAAGAGAAAGGGAATGAGAGAAAGAGATTATCAGCAGGAGTAGTAGAATTATTATGCAGACACTGATAAATAAAATAGTAAATAAACAGAGTTACCTATTATCAAGAGGCCCTGGCTGTTGTTCTCCACACTGAATTAAATTGCTTTTTCTTTTTTTCTGTACAGCCAGGTATATACTTCAAATGTCTTTATTTTACTGATAAGATTACTAAATAATGGATGAAAATTTAAATTGATCCTTCCTATAAAATGCATAGTTATTTAGAGAGAACAGGAAAACACACCCTACTAAATGGAGAAAATTGTGACGTGCCACATATCTGTCAAAGAATTAATAACCAACATAGAGGAAGGACTCACAAAATTCGACAATGAAAAATAGGCAGACAACATAGAACTAAAAAAGACATCCAGATAGTCAACAAACATATGAAAAAAATACTGAGTCACTGATTATTAGAGAAATTCAAATAAAGAAAACAATGAGATGTCATTTTATACCTGTAAGAATGTCACGTATTAGAAAGAACAGAAACAAAGGGCTAGGCAGTATCACACATGGAGCAAAGTGCAAGGACTGTGTAAGGATCCAAGTTAGAGCCCCAGCTCCCCACCTGCAGAGAGGTCACTTCACTGGCTGTGAAGTGTCTATAGATAACTATGGAGGCAAAAAAGGGAAAGAGGAACATTTCTAAATTGTTAGTGGGAATACAAATGGATTCAAACTTTATGGATTTGATTAGCCAATATTTTGCTGAAGATCTTTGCATCAGTGTTTCTCAGGAATATTGATCTATAGTTTTCTTTTTTGGGTGGAGTCCTTTCCTACTTTGATGATCAGAGTGCTACTAGCCTCATAGACTGTATTTAGTAGTTACCTCTTCTATTGGTTGAAATAGTTTGAGGAGAATGGTTGTTAGTTCTTCTTTGAATGTTTTATAGAATTCATTAGCATAGCCATCTATACCTGGGCTTTTGTTCTTGGGGAGGCTTTTGATTACTGTCTCAATTTCTGCACAAGTGATTGGTCTGTTAAGTTTATCTACTTCTGGTTGTGTCAAGGTTGGCAGATGATATGACTAAGAATGTGTCTGCTTCTTCTAAGTTGTCAAATTTATTTCTATATCAATGTTTCATCCTCTTACATTAAACTTCCCTTTTTCTTTTTTTTTTTTTTCGGTTGTGTGCTTAGATTCTTGGAGAGACCTCACAGTGAACTTTCTGTAGTCTTTCTCTGGTAGTTCCTTGATCTATAGTTTCCTGGAGTTCTTCTGTTTTATTTCTATTTATCTATGTTAGTCATATTTTAAATTTTGCTTTTGCAATATTTTTTTACTCATTTACTATGCTAGTTATTGCTGGCCACACTGACTTACTACTGTGACATTATTTGATTCTTACTTTTTCCATCATGATACCTGATTTATAAATATAATACTGCCTCTAATAACTAAAACTTTCAAACCTATTTTTCTGAGTTAGTATGAAATACAAATCTTCTTGTTATTAGTGATTTAATATTGATATACAAAATTATATGCTAATGTGGGTGTAATTCTACATCTTTACTTCCACCAGAGGTTCCCTATTCCCTCTCCTGAACTGCAGTAATTTTCCCATGGTTACAGATATGGGTTGATTACATATATATATACTTCTATCTAGTAACAAACAATATAAATAATCTCTGAAACTATAGACATTCTATTTCTATCTTTATCATCTATAGTTTTTCTATGCCCATGCCTTCACTTCCTTTCTTTTTTTAAATATATATTTTTGTTTTTTTCAAATATTTTTAATAGAGACAGAAATTGGGTAGAAAGGAGATAGATATGGAGGGAGACAGAGAGATACCTGCAACAGTGCTTCACCACTCCCAAAGCTTTCCCCCTGCAGGTGGTTACTAGGGTTGGAACCCAGATCCTTGCACATTATAACATGTATACCACCAACTGCCCCCCCCCACTTCCTTTCTAAATCATTCCTATACCTATTGGTACTTCTAAGTGTCTCTGCTTTTTTTCTTTTTATCTCTGAGATAAGAGAAACAAGGCCTGAATTCCTCTTGTGTTTTCCAGGTTCACTTTCCTTACAATGATGCTACAAAAATAAGATTCTTAGTGATAGATGCTTTGGGTCCTGATGGAATCAGGGTTTAGAGTCTTTTGGTCATCTTCACCTAACATTTATCCCTTTGTGAAATACTTTTTGTGGTGCAGCTGGTGGTAGTTTGACTTTTCTAATGCTTCTTTGTTGGGCATGGACATTGGCATGTTGATCCAGACCCTCAACCTGTTTCTATCTTTCCATAGTGGGGTGTAGAGTTCTGTAAAGGTGAATTTCCTTTGGTGAGACCATTGCCTAAGGAAGACAAAATGGATTCATAGTATCATCTGCAACTTGGTGGCTAAAAGGAGATAATATATAAATCAGGACAAAATATTTAGTGAACAGGAACAAAAAAGTAGGAATACAGCAAAAGAAAATAGAGATCTTAGGGTAGAATGACACTAGGAAGTATATTTTAGGTATGTTCCTAGAGGCCTATGATTTCAATAGTCTTTGCTTGAACTTGGCAGTTAACATGGAGGTGGACTAGACATATTGTCTGAGAAGATGGTGTCATAGTTGAGAGTAGAACCAGAAAGCCTCATTAGGGCAGAGAGAAGTTCCCAAACTTGCAAGAAAAAAATAAAATTAAGTATTAGGATTAGTAAGTATTAGTGTGAAGACACATTTCATATAATGTTGAAAAATGTACCCATTAACCGTTTACTACATAGATCTGACCCATGGCATATATATATATATACACACACATATTTAGCAGAGGAACATTTATAAACTCTGAGTCCCTGTTAGACTGAGCTCACACTCCATGGTCACAGCTAGGAATATTTTGGGTTGCATTTGTTTTAGTACAAGTCTTCTTTAAATGGCAGAGTAGGATGACCCTGCCTCCCTTTGGAAAGTGGAGAAGTCCTTACCATTGCTAGTTTATAGTGAGGGAAAGGTCCTGGCCTAATCACCTTTTACATGAGAATAACATAGAGATGGATAAAAAGTCTGGAGGATCATATTTAATTTCAGTACACTGTTTTGCATGATCTGGAGCAAATTATTTAACTTCCATTTAAAAAAATATTATTTTTACTTTCCTTCGTAGCAGTGAAAGGGGATTCAAATGCAAAGGTATGTTCATAGTTTTATAGGAATTCATAGCTAAAAATATGAGGATAGTCTGACTGATAGTATATATATATATATATATATATATGTCAATTATTTTATTATTCTATATTTCCCTGTCATTATAACACCGCTTTTCCATCCAAGAGCTTTGCAGTGACATTTATACATGTCAAATCTGTAGTCTGTGATTCAGATAATCCTTTCTCTGTCCTTTCCAGCTTTTATTCCATACTCACTAGAGAGACTGCTTTTGGATACTTGGTTCACCATGGATAATTAAATGAAGGTTACAGTATTGTGCCTCTTTTCATCAGACTCACGATATACTGCCCAGTTCCATTCCCCCTGCTTTTTCATTTCTCAGCTGTGTCTCTCTGTCTCCCTCAAAGGGAGGCCATGAGGATGACTTCCTGCCAAGTAGGTAGGGATGAGTGTTAGTGAAGTAAGTAGGAGTGGTGGAGAGTAAGCCATTTTTAGGCACATTCACTTATGACTTTCAGATTTCTTCTTCCTCATCTAACAGACTTCCTCATCTAACAGACTATGACCCACATAGTCAACGACTGCCACCTCTCCAGATTCAAAGGAGGTCTCGAAACTTTACGTCAGGCTCAACCTGATGCTGTTGACTGGCTACGGAAGAAGGGCAAACGCTAGAAGAAGAATCTAACAGAAAAGTGAGTTTAGACCAATTTATGACTGGGACCATGAACTAGTCTTATAACTGTTAAGGATTGCTTTAGAAGATGAGAAAGTTTAGGTTGTGTGTATCAAGTCGCTGAGATTTCACAACTGCAACTGTGTGTTTCTACTGAGAGCTACTTGATATACTTAGGGGCAATGTATATCTTTAGATCTCCAGTGCCTTTTTTTGTTTCACAAACTTAAAGCAATATTTGCCAAATAAATAAATCATATTAAAAAGATCTCATTATGATTCAAAATCTTTTTTTAATCTCACTTTACTTCTAAACGAATGTTAGTTCTCGGGAGTCGGTCTGTAGTGCAGCGGGCTAAGCGCAGGTGGCGCAAAGCACAAGGACTGGCATAAGGATCCCGGTTCGAACCCCGGCTCCTCACCTGCAGGGGAGTCGCTTCACAGGCGGTGAAGCATGTCTGCAGGTGTCTATCTTTCTCTCCTCCTCTCTGTCTTCCCCTCCCTCTCTCCATTTCTCTCTGTCCTATCCAACAACAACAACAACAATAATAACTACAACAATAAAACAACAAGGGCAACAAAAGGGAATAAATAAATAAAATAAATATAAAAATTTTTTTTAAAAAAGAATGTTAGTTCTTATTAGGAAACATAGTTTTGCCTCTTAATGGAGGGAGCTTGAATTACTCTTAGTGAGATATACCAGGAGGATAAATACTAGATGATTTCACTTATAGGAGGGACTTAAGAAACAAAGAGAGAAAGACAAAACCCTAGGCAAAATTTGTACTAAACATGTATTTTTGTAGTAAGGTCAAGGATATGGGAGACAAAGGGCAGGACCCAGAGGCCATGGAGAATCAGTGCATAATGGTACTAGATAGTAAGGAGTAGTGTGAAAGCATATTTCATATAATGATGAAAAATTATATTCATATTATAACAACGATCTTATAAGTCAATATTTCTCTAATAAAAATAATTAATAAAAATGCACCTTCCTGGGAGTCAGGCGGAAGCCCAGCGGGTTAAGTGCATGTGGCGCGAAGAGCAAGGACCAGCATAAGGACCCTGGTTCAAGCCCCTGGCTCCCCACCTGCTGGGGAGTCGCTTCACAGACAGTGAAGCAGGTCTGCAGGTGTCTATCTTTCTCTCCTCCTCTCTGTCTTCCCCGCCTCTCTTCATTTCTCTCTGTCCTATCTAATAACAATGACATCAATAACAACAATTATAACTACAATAACAATGAAAAACAAGGGCAAGAAAAGGGAAAATAAATAGAAAAAATAATAAACAATAAATAAAAAGCACCTTCCTAAATTTTGTGATTAGAGACATTTACATCAGGTCAGTGTGACAAGCAGGACAATACAGTATTATTTTTAGTAAACACATATTTTCAGTCTTTTTTGTTTGATTTTTTATTGTTATTGTTGTTGCTGTTTGCCAGTGCACTGCTGAGATCTATTTTTTGGTGGTACTCATTAAAGGTGGGGCTTCAGAGCCTTAGGAATGAAACCCTTTTGCGTAACTAGCATGCTGACTCCCCAACCTAAACATTTCAATCCTGATGGACATAATATTCAATGACTTCTATTTGTACTTTGTATTACTGAAAATGACTCAAGGTTACAAATACTTTTTGAATATCCTTCCATTTTATTCTGTTTTCTTGTAATGAGTAAATGCAAACAATAAATCTCAAAATATGCATTCTGTGAAAAACTTCTTTCATTATATGACATTTAGAAGAGTCTAAGCTCAGACAACCCCGCAAATGTGCCTTGGAGCTCCGCTTCCCCAGAGATCTTCCCCACTAGGGAAAGAGAGACAGGCTGGGAGTATGGATCAACCTGTCAACACCTATGTTCAGTGTGGAAGAAATTACAGAAGCCAGATCTTCAACCTTCTGCATCCCACAATGATCTTGGGTCCATACTCCCAGATAGTTATAGAATAAGAAAGCTATCAGGGGAGGGGATGGGATAAGGAGGTCTGATAGTGGGAATTGTGCAAAGTTATACCCCTCTTATCCTATGGTTTTGTCAGTGTTTCCTTTTTATAAATAAATTTAAAAAACTACTATAGCCACAGGCCCTTTTGAAAATAACTAAATATGTCTACTATCTATCTAAAAAATGGAGGACCCCCCCAACACTTCATCTGCACTATTTCAGCCTTTAGGTCCATGAATGTTCAACAATTTGCTTGGATTTGTATGTTAAATCTCTTTTCAGCCACCAGGTTCCAGATGCTAGCATGATGCCAGCCAGACTTCCCTGGACAGAAGACCCCACCAATGTGTCCTGGAAAGAGAGAGGCAGACTGGAAGTATGGATCGACTAGTCAACGCCCGTGTTCAGCAGGGAAGCAATTACAGAAGCCAGACCCCCACCTTCTACATCCTACAATGACCTTGGGTCCCTACTCCCGAGGGATAAAGAATAGTAAAGCTATCAGGGGAGGGGATGGGATACAGAGATCTGGTGGTGGGAATTGAGTGGAGTTGTACCCCTCTTATCCTGTGGTTTGTTAATGTCTCCTTTTAATAAACTATATATATATATATATATATATATATATATATATATATATATATATATATGTCTAAGTTTTGTGCAACTACATAATGGTAAACTGAAAGTGAAAAGGTAAAATGAGTGAATGGAGAAAGCATTAAAAATTCTAACTGGTTCTCTCTCTGAGGGTGATAGGAGAAAATAGGAAGAGGAATTTCAGCATGAAGGATTTGGAATTACTTCCTGTCAACAAGGGCTCTAAAATATATGTTGTTTTGATTGAACAATAAACTTAGGTAATAAAGCAGTGAAAAATCCAATAACATCTGATTACACTAATATTTTATGAACCATAAGGACGTCAATATACAATTTAAAGCAAAAAGAAAACCACCAAATTTTACAGTACCTCAGGTTAAATATTTTGAACATTACACATTGCCATGAATTGCACATTAATAATGATTAATCTCTATTTAATTTAGTTTTTATGGAAGATATATATATATATATATATATAGAGAGAGAGAGAGAGAGAGAGAGAGAGAGAGAAAGGGAATTTGGACACATGGTATTTAATGGAAGTTAATTCATCTTTGATACCAAGCCCACATCAGAGAGATGATTTTTAAAATATATTTCAGTTTATGCCATGGTAATCTATTCTTCCAATTATAGAATTGAAAAAAGTGCTTTGAGACCATCCATTTATATGATATGTAAGCTGATACTATTTACGTTGTGTCCATCTAAAAGAATATGAACCTATTTGCTTTTAATGACTTCTGAGAAGAAATACTAACTTAATGAAATGGTGGTAAGGGCACAAATAAGCTTCAGTGCAGATTTCACCTTAAATTAGAATATTTAAACTGCCAAAAATCTCCAAAAGAATCAATTCAGTGCAAGGCATTAAGAAATATCTAAGGAGTCAGTCCAGAGCCCAAATGTGTGATGTGACTGGGCTTTTCCCGGTCTGAATATGTCAGTCATTTTTAATTTTCAGAGCTTGTTGTCTATAATCTCACTTCTTATATGTACCTTTGCTTATATCCAATCATTGGCACCCAGCCACCTGGAAGAAATAAAGCTAGATTTCTATGTACATTTTGAAAGTGTGCCAGAATTGATAAACGAGTCCTTATGACGTAGTATTCTTTGAAATGATGGCAGTCGGTATCCACTTCATGCAGTAGTTCGGCAAAATGTCAGAAGTTAGTTGTTATCAAGTTTCAACATGGGAAAAGATCTGCTGAAAATAATCTGAAGAATGGTGTACCTATTTTTATCTCTAAATATTGAATGAGTTACATTTTCTAGCTTCTGTTCTCTGCATGTTATTGGACCAATGTCCTATACAACTATTTTTTCCCCTTATGAATTTGTCTTAACAATTTAAACACCTTTAATAAACTACAGGGTTTGCTAAGAGTAGAAGTACTATGGCTAATGTTCAAAATGAGGTGACCAGAGACAAAGCAAGTACTATACAAATGTGAATGCAATATTTGCCGGTACAAACTGAACTATTTTTTTTTTCTGCCAGTGAAAATCTAATCCAGAAAAAAAAAAGGGGGATCATTCTCTGAAGTCTTATTATTTTGAAACTACAGTGAATGGAGCTTCAGTAACATGACAATTTTGTTTCCAATTATGTGCCTTCCAGATACCTTACTAAAAACAGGTATCTGATAAAACAGAATGACATTTGCAGGATATAACATGTGTTTCGTTTTTATATCTGGTCTGCAACAACTTATTTTAATTGTCCTTTAAAAAACAGACTATATTTTGGTGTTTTCTTTTAAGATAGAACTTTAAATCTGAAAAGAAAAAAAAAGAAACATCTGAATGTCTCACTATTCTTTTATGATAATATTGTTAATAGAGATTGCATATTAAACAGCTGAATGCAAACACAAAATTATAAGATAAGAAAGAATATAGGGGTTATCACACCATTAATTGGAACTTACATTTAGTTTGAATAAATTCATTAAAATTTCATGTGCTTCTCAAATTTTTTGCATGATTCAGTAATATGTAATTACTGATATTATTTTTGTTTTTATTAATTATTAATATTGGTTTACAAAATTATAAGATAACAGGAGCATAATTCCACATCGCTAGAGTTTTGTGTCCCCAGTTCCTTCAATGGAAACTGCAGTAATTCTCCCAAGGTAACAGATATGGGTTCACTATCATATATAAATGATTTTTCCTATAGTCTTGACCTCCATTTTAAACCACACCTACACCCATAACTATTTCCAAATATCCTTCCCTTTTTTTTTCTCCCTCTCTCTCTTGTCTTTTTGGGCCCTGAAGGAATTGGATTTTAGAGCCTTCTGTTTATCTTCCCCTTAGATTTCTCCCCCTTTGGGATTACAGAGCAAAATTCCTTTTGGGGTACTGAAGGTGGTAGTTCTAGCTTCTCTGTTTACTTCTCTGCTGATCATAGGTGTTGCTAGAGCAGTCCATTTTCCCCAGTCTGTTTTTATCTTTCCCGAATGGGGTAGATCTCTGGAGAGCTGAGGTTCCAGGACACATTGGTGAGGTCACCTGCCCAGGGAGTTCAGGATAGAGTCATAGCAGCATCTCCAACTTAGTGTCTGTGGCTTAGTGAGTCTCCAAAGAACTTGTAGCTTGTTGAGTTTTCAGGTGATTTTTATTTTGTTGTTGCTGGTTTTTCTAGTTTCACAGGAGAATGTTCTGAAATAGCTCCTACTTCCTAGCTACATCTTCAGAATTCTCGCTGAGGTTTTTTTTTTTTTTTTCTCCCCTAAGGCTATTGCTGGGCGTCTGAATACGAATTTACTGTTCCTGGTTACCATTATTTCTCTCTCTCTATCTATCTCTATCTCTCTGTCTCTCTCCATTTTATTAGATAGGACAGAGAGAAATTGAGAGGGGAGGGTAGATAAGCAGTGAGAAAGATAGACACCTGCAGACCTTCTTCCTTCACTGAGGGGGATGGGGATGTGTGGGAGTGGTTCTCAACTCAGATCTTTGTGTGGGTCCTTCCATATAGTACTGTGTGTGCTTAGCCAGATGTGCCACCAGTGGCCCTGATTTTTTTGAGAAAGACATATGATCCTCTTCTGATATATTTTCATGGACTTGTTAGCCTTCATAATGTTGCATTAAATAAATTCAATGCTTATGATCATGAGACATTGGTGTAGGGATATAGATAGATTTAAATAGGCATCTAGGTGATTATAGTATTTACCCAGGCAGAAAAGTTGTAGATTACATGACCAGATAGACAACATGAATCACTCAGTTATTGTTCCTTAATAAAATTTCAAACTTCCACCAATTCTATATTCACAGATATAGAATCATTTGACTAAATGGAAGTCTGTGTCAATTAAAAACTTAACTTGAGGGAGTCAGGCGGTAGCGCAGTGGGTTAAGCGCATATGGTACAAAGCACAAGGACTGGTGTAAGGATCCTGGTTCGAGTCCCTGGCTCCCCACCTGCAGAGAAGTTGCTTCACAGGCTGTGAAGCAGGTCTGCAGGTGTCTATATTTCTCTCCCCCTCTCTGTCTTCCCCTCCTCTCTCCATTTATCTCTGCCCTATCAAACAATAATGACACCGATAACAACAATAATAACTACAACAAGGGCAACAAAAGGGAAAATAAAAAAGTTTGAAAAAATAGTGAGCACTTAAAAATTAACTTGAAAAAAATTGATATTTATAGTGCTGAGATTTCATGTAGAATTCAACAAAGGGACATATGACAATTTGCTAGGGTTACTTTACATAGAAAAAATAAGAGTACAAGGAAGTTCTGACACTAACAGCACAGTGAAAATTGTGCTCCTTTGACTAGAGTAGCTATCATCCAGGTCAAGTGGTAAAAAGAGTTTTAGCTCATGTCCATTTAACAGTCATTTCAGTGGGCCCCTGAATCTATTCAGTGTTCTTTCTTATATGCTGAAATGCAGAGTGAAATGGACATACAGAGAAATTGGTAGAATTTCGACATACTTATGTTACTTCTGAAGTATAGTTTTTTATGGTAAGAAAGGCCAGATGTGGGCGGGCGGTAGTGTAGTGTTAAGCGCACATGGCTCAGTGCCTACACAACATACATACTACTCCCAATGGCCATTTTTGTTTTCTTTATCTTTACCTTTTTTTTCTATTTTTTTATTTTTATATTTTGGTTAGAGACAGCAAGATATTAAGAGGGAAAAGGAAAGGAAAGAAGTAGAGAGGAAAACGGAAAGAATGGAATAGAGAGATGGGGGGGTTGTCTCCAGCACTGATTGATTTGCTGCTGTGGATCATTTACTTGTAGCATGTCGGGACCCAGCGCTAAAACCCAGGTGTTTGAGCTTGGCCATATATGTGCTACGTGCTCTGCTGGCTCCCACTGCCCAGTCTCCAATATGACTATTTTGTGATTTTGGCTTGCTTGCAATTAAACACTTAAAATATATCTATATTTTTAAAGCACAGACTGAATCTTTTTAATACATAGGCTGAGTTTTTGATATGTTGACTCTATCAAAAGCCTAGACCAGGGAGAACAGAAGCAACTGGTGGAACAGCTATATACAAGATGTTGGGTATTATACAGCAAATGCTAACAAAGGGAGTTTTCAAAGTTAACCAATTACCAAATAATGTGATGATGACAATAACTATCGATTGTCTTCTTGAACTCTAAGACAGCAGGAACCTCACATTTCCACTATAGTGCCTATATTTTCCCCAGTCTTGGAACCTTAGGTGGGGCGCACTTTCCTGCATGCTTCTCTCAGTTCATACCAAATAATATTGCATCTGCTGATCCCAACCTAATCAACGCCAACAAGTGCCACTTCAGCATGTTTCACTTCAGACTGTGTTTGGAGACTTCAGGTGTGGAATGATAACACTTCAGTTTCATTACTCAGGTGAGACCTTTCCTTTCATAGTATTCTCTAATTCTATTCCAGGTGGTTCGCTTCCTAACAAAGACCCAAAACCTAGATATAGACCATGTATCATGAGATAGAGCATATGTTCACACTTATCCATAAACTAGGGCAAAATATATACCTGAAAGCAAAAGTACAAAATAGTCTGCAGTCTTCTTCTTCTAGCGTTTGCCCTTCTTCCGTAGCCAGTCAACAGTGTCAGGTTGAGCCTGATGTAAAGTTTCAAGACCTCCTTTGAATCTGGAGAGGTGGCAGTCGTTGACTATGTGGGTCATAGTCTGTCTGTAGCCGCAGGGCCAGTTCGGGTCGTCTCTGGCTCCCCAGCGATGGAACATAGCAGCGCACCGGCCATGGCCTGTTCGATAGCGATTGAGGAGGGCCCAATCATAATGTGCTAGGTCAAAGCCGGGTTGACGCTTGCAGGGGTCTGTGATGAGGTGTTTGTTCTTTACCTCAGCTGACTGCCAACTCTGTTTCCAAGAGACTGGAACAGAGAAGTTCAGTGTAGGCATAGGGGACCAGATTGGGTGACGAGACGTCAAGCGTTGGACAGGGTGGGCGAAGATATCCGCGTATATTGGCAGGTCTGGTTGAGCGTAGACGTGGGAAATGAACTTAGATGATGCCGCATCCCAACGAATATCTGGCGGGGCGATGTTGCTAAGAACTGGCAGCCATGGAACTGGGGTGGAACGGATGGTTCCAGAAATTATCCTCATGGAGGAATATAATTTGGAATCGACCAAGTGGACATGGGGGCTATGGAATCATACTGGGGCACAGTATTCTGCAGTGGAATAGCATAATGCCAGAGATGATGATTGTAGTGTGGAAGTGCTCCCACCCCATGAGGAGCTGGCCAGTCTTGCAATGATGTTATTCCTCACACCCACCTTTGCTGCAGTTTTTATGAGATGTTTGTGAAATGACAGAGTGCAATCGAGAATAACGCCAAGATAGACTGGCTGGGCTTCATGCCGGATTCTCGTATCGCCAAGCTGCACATTAAGCTCACGCGAGGCCGAGGCATGGTGTAGATGGAAAACAGATGATACCGTTTTTGCAGTGCTAGGGATTAGTTGCCATTTTTTACAGTAATCAGATATCAGAGACATGTCTTTCGTGAGTGTTTTCTCGAGGATGTCGAACTTTGATGCCTGAGTTGCACAGCAGATGTCATTGGCATAGATGAACTTCCTTGAAGAAGTTTCTGGGAGGTCATTGATGTAAATATTAAATAGTCTGCAGTGAGTACCCCCAACGCTTCATCTGCACTATTCCAGCTTTTAGGCCCATAATTGTTCAACAATTTGTTTGGCTTTGTATGTTAACTCTCTTTTCAGCAGCCAGGTTCCAGATGCCAGCATGATGCCAACCAGACTTCCCTGGACAGAAGGAAGACCCCACCAATTTGTCCTGGAGCTCTGCTTCCCCAGAGGCCCACCCGACAAGGGAAAGAGAGAGGCAGACTGGGAGTATTGATGGACCAGTCAACGCCCATGTCCAGTGGGGAAGCAATTACAGAAGCCAGACCTTCCACCTTCTGCAACCCACAATGACTTTGGGTCCATACTGCCAGAGGGACAAAGAATGGGAAAGATATCAGGGGAGGGGATGGGATACAGAGATCTGGTCGTGGGAATTGTGTGGAGTTGTACCCCTCCTATCATATGGTTTTGTTAATGTCTCCTTTTTTATCTGGTTTTAAAATATTTAATTATTTATTTATTTATTCCCTTTTGTTGCCCTTATTGTTTTATTGATGTCGTAGTTGTTGGATAGGACAGAGAGAAATGGAGAAAGGGGGGAAGACAGAGAAGGAGAGAGAAAGACACCTGCATACCCGCTTCACCGCCTGTGAAGTGACTCCCCTGCAGGTGGGGAGCCGGGGGCTCGAACCGGGATCCATATGCTGGTCCTTGTGCTTTGCGCCACATGTGCTTAACCTGCTGTGCTACTGCCCAACTCCCAATGTCTCCTTTTTTAAATAAACAAATAAATTAAAATATATATCTATATATCAATACACACACACACACACATGATTTTGTTGCTCTGGTTGGTTTTTTACTTTTATGAGAAAGAGATTGAGAGATAAAAGGAGAATCCAACTCAGCTCTGCTTATGGTAGTGTCAGAGATTTAAACTGGAAACTCTGGGGTCTTAATGGAGATTTGGGTGTATCATGGGGCACATGAGTGTAGGATTGTCTATCAAGTGATCCCAAACAAAATGAAATAGCCTTTTTTATCATAAGAAGCAGGATGTTCTTACCCAGTTGTAAATCTCAGCAATCTCTTTTATTTTAATTTTTTGTTATCTTTATTTACTGGGTAAAGACAGTTAGAAATTGAGATGGAAAGTGATGATAGAGAAGCAGAGAAACAGGAGACATCTGCAGCACTGCTTCACCATTCGCAAAGCTTTCCCCCTGCAGATAGGGCCAGGGGCTGGAACTAGGATTCTTGCACATTTGTTGAGAACACACTTAACCAGGTGCACCAACCAGCTTCGTAATCTCTTGTTCTCTTTTTTAATATTAATTTATTTATTCCCTTTTGTTGCCCTTGTTGTTTTCATAATCTCTTTTAATAACATTCCTTACATACTAACCTTAATAGAGAAATGTTAGTTATGTTTTTTGAACAGATCTGAAGACAATGCCATAACCAGTCATTGTCTAGTGACAATAATACCTTTATTGAACATGCATGTTACTTCTATGACATGAATAATGGAAAGAAACTGAAAATAAAATGTAATGTTTAGAACCCATATAGAATTTTTTAATACAGAGATAAAAAAAAAACCACTTGTACTTCATTAAAACAATTAAAAGATGTCAAGCCACACAGTAACCTGGGAAGATAGATAAAAACTAAAACTAGCTTTTTTTTTTTTCTTTTTCTTTTTCTTTTCTTTTCTTTTTTTTTTTTTCCTGAGCCTGGCATTTGGTATACAGGTGGATCCAAGTTCTTGTCTGGGGAGATGATGTCATGGTGGGAAAAAGGGACAGAAAATTGGACCAGGGAAGAGAGTAACTCCCAAATATGGGAACAGTGTACAAATACTGTTGACTTAAACCCCATCAATTTGATCTGATCTGGGGTCCATATTCAGCTTAGGAGCCTATGTGGCCTCTGCACCCCTGTAGATCTGAGCTCACATTCTGTGGTCATGAGTAGGAACATTCCAAGCCGCCTCAATTTCAGGACCCATCCTCCTTAGGTGTAGCATAGAGTATGTTGTCTAGTCATGGGCTCTTTGGAATATAACTAAAATAGGACTACTAACTATCTACAAAACAGAACCCCCCCCCCCCAACTCTTGATCTGAACTATTCCAACCTTTAGGTTCATGATTAGTCAACAATTTGTTTGGCTCCTTAATGTTAACTCTTTTTTCAGCCACCAGGTTCCAGATGCTAGCACGATGCCAACCAGACTCCCCTGTACAGACAACCCCACTAATGTGTCCTGGAGCCCCACATCCTCAGAACCCGCCCTACCAGGGAAAGAGAGAGACAGGCTGGGAGTATGGATTGACCTACCAACGACCATGTTCAGCGGGAAGCAATTACAGAAGCCAGACCTTCCATCTTCTGCACTTCATAGTGACCTTGGGTCCATACTCCCAGAGGGATAAAGAATATGGAAGCTATCAGGGGAGTGGATGGGATATGGGGATTGGGTGGTGGGAATTGTGTGGATTTGCACCCCTCCTATTCTATTGCTTTTGTCAGTGTTTCCTTTTTATAAATAAAAATTAAAAAAAAACAACTACAACTAGCATTATCAATCAGAATCTGGTGACTGAAAGGGTTAAGGGAGTACAGACAGAAAAACAATTGAATTTAAATGAAGAACACATAAAATATTCTCTGGCAAGGAAAGATTTTATTACTTTATCCCCAAACAATGTGTAAGTCAAATATGAACATACAAAATCAAATAGGCATTTAAGAATCCTATCTATGTAGCTATAGAGAATGGAGAGAAATGAACATATACAGAGTAATAAAAGGACAGTGAGGAGATTATAACTATTTCTACGATAATAAGTTTCATGAAGGACATGAAATAATGTGCTACCAATAAGATTAGAGTAATAAGATTTTAATTAACCAAAACCTAGACAACATTGCCAAACTTCTGCATAATATTTATAGTGTCACCTTTAAAATCATTTAGCATTGAAATGACTTTCAACTTTATTTATTTTTATTTTTATTTTATTTATTTATTCCCTTGTGTTGCCCTTGTTGTTTTATTATTGTAGTTATTATTGTTGTTGTCGTTGTTGGATAGGACAGAGAGAAGTGGAGAGAGGAGGGGAAGACAGAGAGGAGGAGAGAAAGACAGACACCTGCAGACCTGCTTCACCGCCTGTGAAGCGACTCCCCTGCAGGTGGGGAGCCGGGGTTCGAACCGGGATCCTTATGCCGGTCCTTGTGCTTTGCGCCACCTGCGCTTAACCCACTGCGCTACAGCACGACTCCCAACTTTCAACTTTAAGAGTGATCACAATCTCAGAATTTTCAGCTTTTCTTGACAACGGAATTAAGATCTCTCTGTTTTATATAGTCTACTGAATGTCAATCAATACCAGGTAAAATCCAACAAGAAACTTTTGCTTACCAAAAGCTAATATCTGAGAAAAATTAACTCACAATAATTGCAATAAAATGTAATAGGACAATGCATGTAATTTTGGGAGACATATCAAAATGGAATGCCCAAAATTAGTAGTATGCTTAAACCATTTTGAAATAGAAAGTGGAATGGCTAAGGTATTACAAAAGTGTCTTGTACAATGGTCTTTTTCTTTTCGTTTATCTTATTGGGGGAACAATGGGATATAATATAGACTTTAACACTTAGTCATGACCTATCATATTCCCTGGAGAGATATCTGGGAAACATGTATTCCACCCACCAAAGACTCCCTCCTCTTTTTCCCTTTATCCCATCTCTTTTCCTTATCAGTCCCAAGTTTTCTTTATATTTTCTCTTACTATAATTTATTCTTTTGTTGTTAATAAAAAGTTACAGACCAGGGAAGGGGATGGGATACAGAGTTCTGGTGGTGGAAATTGAGTGGAGTTGTACCCCTTTTGTCCTATGTTTTTGTCAGTATTTCCTTTTTTGAATAAAAGTTATAATAAAATAAGAAATCAGCCCTCTCTAATGCATAATACATAAAGATCTCACTCGCTATGGGGAGTCTCTCTGATGGTGATATCTTTTGCCTTGCAGAAGCTATTCTGATTGTTGTAGTTCCATAAGTTTATTTTTGTTTTTGTTTTCCTTGCAGTTGGATTTGAATTGACAAAGATATTTCTAAAATTTACATAGATTTTTGCCCATGCTTTCCTTTATGTACTTGATGTCCTAAAATGTTTGATAAATTTTTAATTTAATTTTCTCAATAGTCTTTGCAAACATTCTATGCATGGAAGTAGGGTAGTTGTTTGCTTTTATTCAATTTGACATTTTTGAGTTATATATATATATGTATATGTATATATACATATATATGAAAACAAACCACCTTTTCATTGGACTGACACACACAGGTTCATTATTTCCTTTTGATATACAAAATATGCAGTCAGTAACTTATGGAAAAGGTAGAATAAGAATAGACATACAGGTCCATGAAAGATGATGAATGACATAGTGGGGGTTGTATTGTTAAATGGGAATCTGGGGAATGTTATGCATGTACAAACTATTGTATTTACTGTTGAATGTAAAACATTCATTCCCCAATAAAGAAATAAATTTTAAAAAAAAGAATAGACATAAGTAAACAGAAGTCAAGCATTAAAAAAATAATCCAGGAGGAGTAAACAAATAAAAAATGGTGAGAAAGAAGCCTAGCTAAAGAGTTAATCTGATAATTGAATTGACACTTGAACTTGTGGTGGACATTGAGGCTTATTCACATATATTTACATATACTACTGTAAGCTAATGGTAGATAAAATATAAAAAGAAATAATAAGCCATAAAGTCATTATCTTAGCTCTTATTTCTATAATTGCATCATGTTTTCCACAGCAAGGTTTCTGTGATAATTTTTTCCCATGAGCTATTTCATACTTTTTACATCTAGGTCCAAGAATAAAAATTGAAGTCAAGAATTAAATATTTACCTCCACCATTTCTCATTCTAGACATTAAAAAAATTGCCTCTACTATGACTCAGAAATTAGGGAAGCAAGAAAATTCTCTGTTCAAAAATGTTTTTTTTCTTGTCCTTTAATAAATTTGAAATCACCTGAGATGGTCAATAAACATTTGACTGGTATTCTCACCAGTTTCTTCATTAACACTGATTTAATTGTTCAGATAAAATAAAACAATCATGTTTTTCGAGTAAGACAGGAAATGTGATCTTGTATTTAAATTAAGACATTCATCAAGCATTCAATTAATTTGTCATGTAATGAGTCTGATAAGATTGTTTATCTACATATTTTAATGTTTAAAATATATATGATAAGATTAGTTTTAAATTGCATGTATCCTAATGGAGATTTTTCACACAAAGCCAAAAATATTAAAACAGATGGTGGAAAAGGACTTAAGTTGGAGGTGAGAATATTTTGCTGACACCTATTCTGGTGAGATGAGGAAATTTATCCTTGTGTCCGTAACTGTGCTGCAAGCATTTAAGCTTCCAAGAAAATGATAAAAAATAGAATCACTACACTTACAATTCATGTTAATATTGCAGAGCTCTTACAAACACAAATACCTTCAGAGAGATCCCGACAGTTCCCGTCTCCTCATAACCAACCAGAAACTTGTGTAATTCACCCCCTTTAGTGAAGGTACATTTTACAATATTCTTCTGATCTTAGATATCTTACAGATGTGATGCAATGTCCATCATGAGGTTATGTTAACATGTATGAGATTATATATAACTTCTGACTCATTTTGGAGACATTTATTACAGAATTAAAGTTCTTGTTGGTGAGATTTATTTGACAAGAAACTACAAGAAATTGTTAAAAATATCCCTCTAGTATCTGATAGATTCCCTGTCAAGAGTCCACAAGAAACTGGGTCTATAGTCATATGGTTTCTTGACTTCCAGGAGCAATAAGATAACAAATGTGTAATTAATAAGTCATTGGCTAGATAGTGAATTAATCATTGAAGTAGATGACTAATACAAATAAGAAACTTGCATTTGAACCACTAGGATAGAGTATCCCATTCATAAATAAACCATAAAAGCAAATCATGCTTCCAAGGATTGAACTCCTTAAAGATCCAGTATACAGTTAAAGATTACAGATGCACTGATTGTACCAGACTAAAACAAGACCTTAGTGCACAAGTAGATTTTATCAAATGACACTGGAAGGTCTCTTTATCCTCCACAAATATTATCTACTTCTTCATCTAGGACAATTGAAAATTATATTTTGATCACACTGGAGTTACATATTAATAATATCTATGAAACACTGATCATATTGTATAGTGACTTAAAAGGAAGGTCCTCATGCTACATAAGATCAATTATAAGTACTCCCTATTCAAGCACTATGGACAAGCTAATTTCCTTAACTCAGATTCTTCATCTATTGAATGAAAATACTGGTAGTTTTGTAGGGAAAATGTGTGATTTTGAAATTTTTATTTTCTTTATTTATTGCATAGAGACAGCCAGAATTTGAGAGGAAATGGGGTGGAAGAGAGAGAGAGAGAGAGAGAGAGAGATGCAACACTTGCTAAGTTTTCTTCCTGTTGGTGGGGACCAGGGTCTTAAATCTGAGTCTCAGTGCATTTTAACATGTACATTCAACCAAGTGTGCCACCAGCTAGCTCTGGAAATATGTATTTCTATAGATGTGTTTATGTGTGTTTATGAGAGTGTGTCTATGTATGTATTTTGAGTGAGGAGTATGAAAATAGAAAAAATGGAAACAGAAAAAAATATTAGCTCAATAACTTGTTACTCTTTATTCTGAATTCTAATTGGCAGAGTACGCAGAAAATACAGACCACCTCTTTATTTTTTTATATTATCTTTATTTATTTATTGGATAGAGACCGCCATAAATCGAGAGGGAAGGGGAATTTAGGGAGAGAGACAGAGAGACATCTGTAGCCCTGCTTCATCACTCATGAAGCTTCCCCCCTGCTGGTGGGGGACCATGGGCTTCTAATTTGGGTCCTTTCACACTGTAACATGTGTGTTAAACCAGATATGCCACCACCTGGTGCCCAGATAATTTCTTCAAGGTTAAACTGAAGGAATAAGGAAGGAGAAACACAAAGTGACCCATAGAATAGCTCTGGTTTATTGCAGTCCAGTTAAGGATTTTAATGGAGGTAGGAGGTTGAAAAGGCATTGATGTCCCACTGCACAACGGTGGTGGAAGAGGTAATTAGTGATTGGTGGGGTGTGCACCTCTTATAGGGAGACTTAAAAAAAAATATACACATGTGACAACTGTCCTGTAAATAATCATTTTCTCCACTAAAATTATTTTTAAAAAATTGCTCCAGTGTTATCACTGGAGCTCTGTCCATGCACCAAGAATCCATGCTCCTGGTGGTCATTTCCTTCCTTCCTTCCTTCCTTCCTTCCTTCCTTCCTTCCTTCCTTCCTTCCTTCCTTCCTTCCTTCCTTCCTTCCTGCCTCCTTCCTTCCTTCCTTCCTTCCTTCCTTCCTTCCTTCCTTTCTCTCTCTCTCTCCTCTCTCTCTCTCTCTATCTCTCTCTCTGTTTCATTTGATAAGACAGATAATCTAGAGGGAAGAAGAAGACAGAGAGGGGGAAAAAAAACACCTGCAGAAACACTTCACGGCTTACGAAGGGTCCCCCCTATAGGTGGGGAGCAGTGGGGTTCAATCTTAGTCCTTACTCATGTGCCTTCAACCAAGTATGCCACTGCCTGGCTCCCTGCCAGTAAAGTGATTACAAAAATGAGCTAGGTAAAGATGAGCACAAAACTCAGTGTCATTATCCCTCAGGATGGAGTAAGTGATTGAAAGTCATGATTGCATTGTTCCACTGGTGGCACATGTTACCATGCACAAGGACCCAGGTTCAAGGACCTGGCCCTCACTTGCAGAAAGCAAGCTTTAAGAGCAGTGAAGCAAGTACTATAGGGGACTCTGTGTCTCTATATTCCTCTATCTCCCTCTCCCCTCTCTAATTCTTTCTGTCCTATCAAATAAAGAAATATTAGCTTCTAGGAGCAGTAGATTCATGGTACAGGCACCCAGCCTCAGAGATAATCCTGGTGGCAAAATACACCATTTAAATATAATTATACATTATGTTTATTATAAATTATTACATATAAGTTAAAACAAGTCAGAAAAACAACCTTCTGCTGAAAAGGTAAATTTTTAATAATTAACATAATGGGCATAGAGTAGAATTTATACAAAATAAACTTCCTAGGAAATAAAATAATATAAAACCTCATTTTTTAGAGAATGCTGTAATAGCTATGCTGTCAAACAGGCCTGAAGTCCTTCTGAAAAAGTTTGGGAAAAGTAGCAGACCCTCTTTTCCCAAGAATGCTTAGATTGGAAAGCTTTTTAAATCCAAACCAGCAACTGAAACTTTGAACTGCATTCCTTCTTTCGTTTTCATCAAGTGTTGTAACAGCATATCATTGTTTATAATTTATTGAGACGTTAAGTCAAAGAATTTTCCCTAGGTTGTATTTCTGGCTCCTTGGGAGAAATTGCAAAAACCATTTACTCTTCTGTGTACTTCAACCATAGGATTTGTTGGGAGGAAGGATATTCTTCTTTCTCCTCCAAGCACTTGGTTTAATTTATATTAGTAGAGAAATTTCCACTTTGTATAATATTTCAGTCAAAAGTATCAAACTTGTATTTCATCACCATGCACTTCCTGTCAATTATTTTCCTGTTTTATTTCATACTAATATTTTATACAGTATCATTGCGATTTCTAATTCCATAGAAGCCAGATCTACATATCAGTATATGTGTATAAATCTTTTTGTTTTGCTTTTGAACTTAGAAAATATGAATTGAGTATTTCAGGAATCACATTCATTGAAACAGTTTAGATATCTCTAATGTGAAAAGAGGGGAGTCAATTATATACATAGGTGTATATGTGTGTATTGATTAGTTTTAAATAACTAGAATATAATTTATGCTACAGGTTAATATAGTACCATTTGTGTGTTTTTAACAAGACAGTGTGATAGTGATTATTAGTAACTCAAAATATAACCTATGTGTCGTATTATTTATATATTTTTCTTGCTTTCTTCTAATTCAAGACTTTCCAGTGAAATACTTAAAATTCTAAATCGAGGTAGTATGCATACATTAAGTATATATTCTTTATGTTAATGTTAAAATAACACTTTGTTTTATTTTAACATTTAAAAATATCATCAACATTTTTAAGCAATGGCTTTTAAAAGTAAAGAAGAATAGTATGATAAAACACAAAACTTAAAAACTTATTTATTCCTCAGGATATATGCATGTGTGTGTTTCGTAGATCAGGAGTAGGCCTTTTGGTTGGCTTTAGGTCCTAGATCTTATATATGAAACTGCTCATTAATCATAGGTGTGGAGGAGAAGACAGATGATGATGTGTCAAATAAGTGTCACTTGGGGTTGCCCAATTTGTCCAGACAGTTTAATTGATTCTTTGACCTGCTATAGCCTAATTTCATACCTGTGGTTTCCAGATGATTGTGGAGTACAGTAACACAACCCAGTTTTATGATTCACTAGATCAGATAATTCTCAACTCATTAAGAAGAGCTGACAAAATACTTGCGTTCTTAGTTCCTCATCGTTTCATGTTTATACTGAGAACACGATGTGAAATCATACTTCTTCCATTCACATGAGGCTAGACTATGAAATAACTAGAACTCTTATACAGGACTTAAGATTATCATAAACTCAGAAGAAGTGGCTATGAAATGTTGGAGGACTTCACTGATCCAGTGACTTTCACGGTTATGATTGTCTTCCAAAAGTGTTAGTCTTTTGCTCTGTGAGTGGTTCAAAGCAACATGATAAAAATTTACCTTTGTGGTCCGGGAGGTGGCGCAGTGGTAAGACTTTGGATTCTTAAGCATGAGGTCCTGAGTTCGATCCCCAACAGCACATATGCCAGTGATGTCTGGTTCTTTCTCTCTCCTTCTATCTTTCTCATTAACAAATAAATAAAATCTTTAAAAAATTACCTTTGTAAATCTGGAAACTTGGTAATAACTGAGGTTCCTTCTGAGCTGTAGGTTTTCTAAGTTTTCTCTGGGATTTTCCCACCTTTTGGGTTACACATTGTGTTAATTTTACAGAAACATTTCCTTTTTGTTTGTAAGCACAAATCACCATGAAATTACAAACTGAATAAAGCAACATGATATTCTGTGCAATAAAAGCTGATTTTGTTTATGACCAAGAACTATAAAGTTGCAATGGCCCAGAGCTGAGATTATAAAGCTTCACTGGTAACTTTATAATAATGAAAACTCATGTCATGCTATTGTTTCAACTTGATTATGGGGATAAATTCATATATATCACAGACTCAAAGGTACATTTGATTGGGTTCAGTAAAGACAAAGAAATCCACATAGCAGGTGGGACTGATGCCAACATAAGATAAAAATAACAATAATACACACATTTATCAAATTATGTTTTTCTTTAGTAGTCAAATAAGAACATTCAGATAAAATATATAAAAGACACTTCTATATCTTTCATGTCTTCAAACTGGGAATGCTATTTACAATCTGCCAGCTATGGTATACTGCATTTGGTTTATTATTTTGTTAGACAATAAAATTCCTAAGAGCTTTTACTTTTCCATTTTTATTGTAATAACCCCCCCATCTATTTTTCAGAACCCTAATAGAAACTCTTCCAGTTGTTTCCAAAATGTGTGTTTAGGAACAGGAAAATAATATAATGCATATTTGTTGATAAATGGATAGATTCAGGCAAGCCTCCTCATTTTCAATTTGATCAGTTGTCTGAAAAAATTCTTTCCTCTCAGTCCCAGATTCATTCGTCAACACATGTTTCATAATCGATGAAGTTTCTTCAGTTGTCTTTCTTTTACAAGGACCATAGTGCTAATATTTCTCTGAGTAGTGGAGGGATAATTCCTGTGGGAGATACTATAAAGAGCTTTGATATAATAAATTCATTCAAAGATCTCTCTTCATATAACAAAAATAAATTCTATAACTATCTCTATATAAATTAGTTTTGAATCTAGTTTCCTATTTCTAATATGGCTAACTACTAAACCATGTCATGGCAGGAATCAATCCAGTCAGTCCAAGAGTTCTTTCTTTTTTTTTCCTCCAGGGTTATCACTGGGGTTCAGTGCCTGCACCACGAATCCACTGCTGCTGGAGGCTATTTTTCCCATTTTGCTGCCCTTGTTGTTTAGGGTTGTTGTTGTTATTGTTGTTGTCATTCTTGTTGAAAAGGACAGAGAGAAATTGGGAGAGGAGGGAAAGAGGGGGGTAGTGGGGGGTGGGGGGGACCTGCAACCTGCAACCTGCAACCTGCAACCTGCAACCTGCAACCTGCAGACCTGCTTCACCGCCTGTGAAGCAACCATTCTAAATGTTGGGAGCCAGGGGCCGGAACCAGAATCCCCATGCCAGTTCTTGTGCTTTGTGCCATGTAAACTTAAAACCTGCTGTGCCAAGGTTCCCGGAAGATGGCGGACAGAGAAGCTGCTAGTGGCTTGAGCTCTGACCACATCTTCTGGAAATGGTATGATTTTCTGCTTTTAGTAGGCCAGTCAATAAGGGGTCTTAGCGGTGACACCAAGGAGGTGACTATAACATAATTTGGGTTAAAATATAGAATAGGAAAAAAGGGAAAATTTTTTTTTTCTTTCTTTTAAATTATTAAGCACACCTCCTCCCCTTCCTCCCCCCATCCCATAACCAGTCCCTGGGGACCAGTTCCTAGCAGGCTACCCTGCTGAGCCTCTTTCTTTCTTTACCAAAATTCCTGTCCCACCAGGGAGTATCATTCATTCTAAGTCTATACCCTTGTGAAACCTCTGGCCTTTTTTCTTTCTAAGTAGCCAACCCCCCCACCTCACTCCACATAGCTGATTAAATAATTAAAAATAAATAAATAATTAAAAAAACTCCTTTCACCGCTCGTTTATGACTGTTCTTTTTCTTATCTTTTTCTTTTTTCTCTCTCTATTTCTTTTTTTTTCTTTTTCTCATTCTTGCCATCCTTTCTTCCTTAATCCTACAGCTTCCAAAGCCACAGGCCCCAGGCCCACACCACCAAACAGTGTGCTTTTTTGAATTCACTGATACACATTTGGGAATTATTTTGGGGAAGAATTCTGACTCAGAGTTGGACTCTCACTGCGAGTATTTCTGCTCAACATCCCTTCCTCCTGTAGCTACCCATAGAATATACAGTGGATAGTATATCTACATAAATGTCTATTTCAGCTATCCTTGTCTAGTCCTGAGGTTTTTTTTTCTCTTTCTTAACAATCAGCTGCCTCTGATCACGAGATTTGAGGTAATCTGGGACAGGTTTTTTTTTTTTTACACTGCTCTATTTTATTATTAATATTATATAAAGGCATATATCTCCCACCCTGTTAGGTTGATCAGAATTAAATCTTAGGGTATCTTTCATTGCTAGGGTAATGGGCATCTTATATATTGTGGGAGGAACTTGTCTCGTTACTCCTACCTCCTCTACTGACTCTCCCCTCCCTCCTCCTCCTAGCTAATTAAAATAATTAAATTAAATTAAATTAAAAATAAAGTAATAAAAAATCTTTCCTTTCACTGCTTTTTAATTACAGCTTTTTAAAAAAATATTTATTTTATTTATTTATTCCCTTGTGTTGCCCTTGTTGTTTTATTGTTGTAGTTATTATTGTTGTAGTCGTTGTTGGATAGGACAGAGAGAAATGGAGAGAGGAGGGGAAGACACAGAGGAAGAGAGAAAGCTAGACACCTGCAGACCTGCTTCACCGCTTGTGAAGCGACTCCCCTGCAGGTGGGGAGCGGGGTTCGAACTGGGATCCTTATGCCGGTCCTTGTGCTTTGCGCCACCTGCGCTTAACCCACTGTGCTACAGCCCAACTCCCATTTACATCTTTTTCTTATCTTTTCTCTTTTCTCTCTCTTGTTTCTTTTTTCTTTTTTTTTCTTATCTTGTCATACACTACTTCCTTCCTTCTTCTTTGACTTTCTAAATATGTGAATTATTTTGGGGAAGAAATCTGACTCAGAGTGGACTCTCTATGTGTGTATCTCTGCTCTACTTCCCTTTCCCCCCTTCTTACCCCTAGAATATACAGTGGATAGTAGATTCGCATAAATGTCTATTCTTGCTATCCCTTCTTTCTTTTCTCTTTCTTCTTCACTTGGACTTGGTTACTATTTTTTTCATGGACTGGAGAAATTGTTTGGCTAACTGGTAGTGATTAAACTGCTTCAATACTTGCTTCAGTTGCTACTGTAATTCCTGAGTTTGGTAAGTGCATTTGTCATAAAGGTATTTAGTACAGTGTTGCTTGTACTCAAGACAAAACAACTGAGGAACAACAGAGCATAAAAATAAGAAACACATAAATCAAAAAAATGGGTAGATCAAAAACAAATAAAACTGTTACTCCAATGAACGAAGACAAGAGCCCAGAAGAAACTACAAATCAGCCAGAAGTAACCATAGATAATAAAAGTATGCAAGCAATAATAAAATTATTAATCACAAAAATGAAAACAACATTGGAGGAAAGGAATGGCAGTAGTAGGGAAACAACAGTTGAGACCCCCAAGGAAAATACTGATTATCTTGAGGCAATTAGAGAACTGAAAGCTGAAATAGCTGTAATGAAGAAAGAAGCTGAGGCAAGGGAAAGCAGACTAACAGAAGCAGAAAACAGAATTAGTCAGACAGAGGATGAGTTAGAGAAAACTAATAAACAGGTGAAAGAGCTTAAAAAAAGATTGAGAGACACTGAAAACAACAACAGAGACATATGGGATGATCTCAAAAGAAGTAACATTCACATAATTGGCCTGCCAGAGGAACAAAGAGAGGAAGGGGAAGCAAACATTCTAGAGGAAATGATAGAAGAAAACATCCCAGACCTGAATAACAGAAAGGACATCGAGATTCAAGAGGCCCAGAGAGTTCCAAACAGAATCAACCCAGACCTGAAGACACCAAGACACATCATAGTCACAATGAGAAGGAGTAAGGATAAAGAAAGGATCCTAAAGGCTGCAAGAGAGAAACAAAAAGTCACATACAACGGAAAACCCATAAGATTATCTGCAGACTTCTCCACTCAAACTCTAAAAGCCAGAAGAGAACAGCAAGATATCTATTGAGCCCTGAAGGAAAAAGGGTTTCAACCAAGGATAATATATCCTGCTAGACTTTCATTCAAACTAGATGGAGGGATCAAAACCTCCTTAAACAAACAACAGTTAAAGGAGGCAACCATTACCAAACCGGACCTGAAAAAGGTTCTAAAAGACCTCCTATAAACAAGATCATCACTATAATACTGGCAATATATCAGAGCAAACAAAAAAAAAATTTTTTTTAAATGGCACTATAATACATTAAATCCATAATATCAATAAATGTCAATGGCTTAAAATCACCCATCAAAAGGCACAGAGTTGGGGAATGGATCAGAAAACATAACCCAACCATATGCTACTTGCAAGAATCCCATCTGTCACAACAAGATAAACACAGACTTAAAGTGAAAAGACGGAAAACTATCATACAGGCTAACAGACCACAAAAAAGGGCAGGAACAGCCATTCTGATCTCAGACCTGATAGATTTTAAATTAAATAAAGTAATAAAAGATAGGCAAGGAAATTACATAATGATTAGAGGATCAATCAGCCAAGAATACTTAACAATTATTAACATCTATGCACCCAGTGAGGGACCATCTAAATACATCAAGCAATTACTGAATGAATTTCAAAAATACATCAATAGTAAGACAATAATAGTGGGATACTTCAATAACCCATTCTCACACTTAGACAGATCAACAAAGTGGAGAACCAACAAAGATATAAGAGAATTGAATGAATAGATTGACAGACTAGACATCTTGGACATTTTCAGAGTGCTTCATCCTCCAAAACTGGAATACACCTTCTTTTCAAATCCACATAACACATACTCAAGGATAGACCACATGTTAGGCCACAAAGACAGCATCAATAAATTCAAGAGCATTGAAATCACCCCAAGTATCTTCTCAGACCACAGTGGAGTAAAACTAGCATTTAACAACAAACAGAAAATTATTAAAAGTCACAGAATTTGGAAACTAAACAACATACTCCTTAAGAACCACTGGGTCAGAGATTAACTCAAACAGGAAATTCAAATGTTCCTGGAAACAAATGAAAATGAAGACACAACCTATCAAAATATTTGGGACATAGCTAAAGCAGTACTGAGAGGGAAACTTATAGTCATACAATAACATATTAAACACCAAGAAGAAGCTCAAATGAATGACCTTACTGCACACCTCAAAGACTTAGAGGAAGAGGAACAAAGGAACCCTAAAGCAAACAGGACAGAAATCACTAAAGTTAGAGCAGAAATAAACAACATCGAAAATAAAAGAACCATACAAAAGATCAATGAAGCCAAATGTTGGTTCTTTGAAAGATTAAACAAAATTGAAAAACCCCTAGCCAGACTTACCAAACAAAAATTAGAGAAGAATCAAATTAATAGTATTGTAAACGATGGAGGAGATATCACAACTGACACCACAGAAATCCAGAGAATCCTTTGAAACTTCTATAAAGCACTATACGCCACCAAGCTACAGAATCTGGAAGAAATGGAACAATTCCTAGAAGCATATGCCCTTCCAAAACTGAACCAACAAGAACTACAAAATCTAAATTCACCAATCACAGACAAAGAAATTGAAACCGTTATTAAGAACCACTCCAACAACAAAAGTCCTGGACCAGATGGCTTCACAAATAAATTCTACAAAACTTTCAGGAAACAGTACCCATACTTCTTAAGCTTTTCCATAATATTGAAGAAACAGGAATACTCCGTTCCACCTTCTATGAAGCAAACATCACCCTGATACCAAAAGCTGATAGGGACACAACAAAAAAGGAAAACTACAGACCAATATCTCTGATGAACACAGATGCCAAAATATTAAACAAGATCTTGGCCAACCGGATACAGCAGCATATCAAAAAGATTGTTCATCACGACCAAGTGGGATTCATCCCAGGAATGCAAGGCTGGTTCAACATCTGTACGTCAATCAATGTCATTCACCAGAGAAAGCCTTTGACAAAATCCAACACCCATTCATGCTCAAAACTCTCACAAAAAATGTGAATAGATGGGAAATTCCTCAAGATAGTGGATTCTACATATTGCAAACCTACAGCCAACATCATACTCAATGGACAGAAGCTGAAACATTCCCCCTCAGATCAGGGACTACACAGGGCTGTCCACTGTCACCAATACTCTTCAACATAGAAGTTCTTGCCATAGCAATGAGGCAAGAGAAATGAATCAAAGGAACACAGATTGGAAGGGAAGAAGTCAAGCTATCACTATTTGCAGATGATATGATACATATAAAAAGCTAAAAAATCCAGCAGAAAACTACTGGAAGTTATTAGGCAATATAGCAAGGTATCAGGTTACAAAATCAATGTACAAAAATCAGTGGCATTTCTTTATGCAAACACTAAATCTGAAGAAGAAGACATCCAGAAATCACTCCCCTTTACTGGACATCAGCTTTCGACTGGCACTCCTATTGGACTCACTGGTCTCAAACACTGACTGCATCCAGCTGCCTTTGGGACTCTAGGCTGTTCCCCACCCCCATGCTAAAAAAATGCCCATCCAGGCAAGTACGCCCCCCAGAGGCAGGAAATGTTTTTTTTTAAGCTGATAAAGTTTTGCCCACAGGCAAAAAATGGCAGCCTCAGGCCTTCCCTTGGCAGCACACTGGTTCTTGTTACTTGCTTCATGTTTCTCCATGTTTGTGCCAGTTTCTTTTTTGAAAATGCCTTTACGATATAGGTTTCTGTTCACCCCACACCCTGGATACTGTAGTCAGTTAAAAAGAAAAGGGGGAATTGTTGTATGCTTTACATTGGTTTGGTCTAGCTCTCCCCCTGCCAGGAAAATTGGTTTAGTCCTGCTAGTTTCGCAGGCCCGCTGGTCCCCGCCCCAAAAGAACCCCGGCAGAGTTAGAGACTTCTTGGCACCGCCATGTGAGCAGGATGCAGGAGAGTTCTGTTTGGTGATTAGTTTAGGTTAGTTTATGAATCGTTATTCGTGAATAAATAAATATAGCTTCTTGGCCCCGCCGCGTTGTCTCTGGTTGTCTCTGTTAACTGCCCGTGGAGCCAGCCTGGAGAAAAAAAAAACAACAGCATGATACTGGAACAAAAATAGGCACACAGACCAGTGGAACAGAATTGAAAGCCCAGAAATAAATCCCCACACCTACGGACATGTAATCTTTGATAAGGGGGCCCAAAGCATTAAATGGAAGAAGGCGGCTCTCTTCAATAAATGGTGCTGAGAAAACTGGGTTGTAACATGCAGAAGAATGAAATTGAACCACTTTATCTCACCAGAAACAAAAATCAACTCCAAATGGATCAAAGACCTGGATGTCAGACCAGAAACAATGAGATACTTAGAGGAAAACATTGGTAAAACACTTTCCCACCTACACCTCAAGGACATCTTTGATGAATCAAACCCAATTGCAAGAAAGACTAAAGGAGAAACAAACCAATGGTACTACATCAAATTGAAAAGCTTCTGCACAGGCAAAGAAACTATTAAACAAAGAGACCCCTCACAGAATGGGAGAAGATCTTCACATGCCATACATCAGACAAGCAACTAATCACCAAAATATATAAAGAGCTCAGCAAACTTAGCACCAAAAAAGCAAATGACCCCATCCAAAAGTGGGCAGAGGATATGAACAAAATTTTCACTACAGAGGAGATCCAAAAGGCTAACAAACATGAAAAACTGCTCTAGGTCACTGATTGTCAGACAAATGCAAATTACGGCAACACTAAGATACCACCTCGCTCCTGTAAGAATGGCATACATCAAAAAAGACAGCAGCGACAAATGCTAGAGAGGTTGTGGGGACAGAGGAACCCTTTTACATTGCTGGTGGGAATTTAAATTGGTACAGCCTCTGTGGAGAGCAGTCTAGAAAACTCTCAGAAGGCTAGACATGGACCTTCCATATGATCCATTAATTCCTCCCCTGGGGTTATACCCCAAGGACTCCATAACACCCAATCAAAAAGAGGTGTGTACTACTATGTTCATAGCAGCACAATTCATAATAGCTAAAACCTGGAAGCAACCCAGGTGCCCAACACCAGATGAGTAGCTGAGAAAGCTGTGGTATATATACACAATGGAATACTATGCAGCCATCAAGAACAATGAACCCACCTTCTCTGACCCATCTTGGACAGTGCTAGAAGGAATTATGTTAAGTGAGCTAAGTCAGAAAGATAAAGATGAGTATGGGATGATACCACTCATCAACAGAAGTTGAGTAAGAAGATCTGAAAGGGAAACTAAAAGCAGAACCTGACCAAATTGTAAGTAGGGCACCAAAGTAAAAACCCTGTGGTGAGGGGTAGACATGCAGCTTCCTGGGACAGTGGGTGGTGGGAGTGGGTGGGAGGGATGGGTCACAGTCTTTTGGTGGTGGGAATGGTGTTTATGTACACTCCTAGTAAAATATAGTCATATAAATCACTAATTAATTAATACGAGAGGGGGAAAATTAATTGTATGTCTCAAAATTTTTCAAAACACAAACTG
Organism: Erinaceus europaeus; assembly: GCF_950295315.1. Classification (NCBI taxonomy): domain Eukaryota; kingdom Metazoa; phylum Chordata; class Mammalia; order Eulipotyphla; family Erinaceidae; genus Erinaceus; species Erinaceus europaeus. The sequence goes on along the minus strand of NC_080166.1, from coordinate 25,171,987 downwards.
AATCTTTTCAATATATAGACTGTGTAATTGATATGCAGACTCTCTCAAAAGCCTAGACCAAGTAAATCAGAAGCAACCAATAGCACAGCTATATACAAGATACTGGGTACTGTACAGCAAACCCTAACAAAAGGACTTTTCAAAGTTAACCCAATTACCAATTAATGTGATGATAACATTAACTATCAGTTGTCTTTTTGAACCCTAAGACAGCAGGAATCTCACATCTCCACTATAGAGCCTCTACTTCCCCCAGTCCTGGAACCATTGGATAGGGCCCACTTTCCCGTATGCATCTCCCAATCCAAACCAAATAATATTGCATCTGCCGATCACAACCTAACCAAAGCAACGATTGCCACCTCAACATGCTTCACCTCAGACTGTATCCAGAGACTTCACGTGTGGAATGACAACCCTTCAACTTCATTACTCGGGTGAGACCTTTCCTTTCATAGTATAGTCTAATTCCATCTCAGGTAGTTCACTTTCTAGCAAAGTCCCATAATCTAGATATACACCAGTTTCTGTGAGAGAGAGCTTATGTGCACACATATTCGTAAACTACTGCAAAATATATACCTGAAAGCAGAAGTACACTAGAGTTTGCAGTGAGTACCCCCCTAACACTTCCTCTCCACTATTCCAAGCTTTGGGTCCATGACTGCTCAACAATTTGTTTGGCTTCGTATGTTAATTCTCTTTTCAGTCACCAGGTTCCAGATGCCTTCGGGATGCCGGCCAAGCTTCCCTGGACTGAAGACCCCACCAATGTGTCCTGGAGCTTAGCTTCCCCAGAGACCCACCCTACTAGGGAAAGAGAGAGGCAGACTGGGAGTATGGACTGATCAGTCAATGCCCATGTTCAGCGGGGAAGCAGTTACAGAAGCCAGACCTTCTACCTTCTGTAACCCACAATAACCCTGGGTCCATGCTCCCAGAGGGATAGAGAATGGGAAAGCTATCAGGGGAGGGGGTGGGATATGAGATTGGGTGGTGGGAATTGTGTGGAATTGTACCCCTCCTACCCTATGGTTTTGTTAATTAATTCTTTCTTAAAAAAAAAAAAACCTGCTTTTTGGTTGGGTGTTATGGAGTCCTTGGGGTATAACCCCAGGAGAGGAATTATTGGGTCATATGGAAGGTCCATGTCTAGCCTTCTGAGAGTTTTCCAGACTGCTCTCCACAAAGGCTGTACCAATTTACATTCCCACCAGCAATGTAAAAGGGTTCCTCTGTCCCCACATCCTCTCCAGCATTTGTTGCTGCTGTCCTTTTTGATGTATGCCATTCTTACAGGAGTGAGGTGGTATCTTAGTGTTGTCTTGATTTGCATTTCTCTGATAATCAGTGACCTAGAGCAGTTTTTCATATGTTTGTTAGCCTTTTGGATCTCCTCTGTGGTGAATGTTTTGTTCATTTCCTCTGCCCATTTTTGGATGGGGTCATTTGCTTTTTTGGTGCTAAGTTTGCTGAGCTCTTTATATATTTTGGTGATTAGTTTCTTGTCTGATGTCTGGCATGTGAAGATCTTCTCCCATTCTGTGAGGGGTATCTCTGTTTGTTTAATAGTTTCTTTGGATGTGCAGAAGCTTTTCAATTTGATGTAGTCCCATTGGTTTGTTTCTGCTTTGGTCTTCCTTGCAATTGGGTTTGATTCATCAAAGATGTCCTTGAGGTGTATGTGGGAAAGTGTTTTACCAATGTTTTCCTCTAAGTATTTGATTGTTTCTGGTCTGACATCTAGGTCTTTGATCCATTTGGAGTTGATTTTTGTTTCTGGTGAGATAAAGTGGTTCAATTTCATTCTTCTGCATGTTTCAACCCAGTTTTTCCAGCACCATTTATTGAAGAGAGCCTCCTTTTTCCATTTAATCCTTTGGGCCCCCTTATCAAAGATTAGATGCCCATAGGTGTTGGGATTTACTTCTGGGCTTTCAATTCTGTTCCACTGGTCTGTATGCCTATTTTTGTTCCAGTACCATGCTGTTTTGATGATGATGGCTTTATAATATAGTTTAAGGTCTGGGAGTTCCATATGACCCAATAATTCCTCTCCTGGGGTTATACCCCAAGGACTCCATAACACCCAACCAAAAAGAGGTGTGTACTCCTATGTTCATAGCAGCACAATTCATAATAGCTAAAACCTGGAAGCAACCCAGGTGCCCAACAACAGATGAGTGGCTGAGAAAGCTGTGGTATATATACACAATGGAATACTATGCAGCTATCAAGAACAATGAACCCACCTTCTCTGACCCATCTTGGACAGAGCTAGAAGGAATTATGTTAAGTGAACTAAGTCAGAAAGATAAAGATGAGTATGGGATGATCCCACTCATCAACAGAAGCTGACTAAGAAGATCTGAAAGGGAAACTAAAAGCAGGACCTGATCAAATTGTAAGTAGGGCACCAAAGTAAAAACCCAGTGGTGAGGGGTAGGCATGTAGCTTCCTGGGCCAGTGGGGGGTGGGAGTGGGCAGGAGGGATGGGTCACAGTCCTTTGGTGGTGGGAATGGTGTTTATGTACACTCCTAGCAAAATGTAGACATATAAATCAGTAGCTAATTAATATGAGAGGGGGAAATCAATTGTATGTCTCAAAGTTTCTCAAAAGACAAACTGAATCTTTTTAATATATAGGCTATGTATTTGATATGTGGACTCTCTCAAAAGCCTAGACCAAGTAGATTAGAAGCTTCCAATAGCACAGCTATATACAAGATACTGGGTACTGTCCAGCAAACCATAACAAAGGGACTTTTCAAAGTTAACCCAATTAACAAATAATGTGATGATAATATTAACTATTGAGTGTCTTTTTGAACCCTAAGACAGCAGGAACCTCACATCTTCACTATAGAGCCCCTACTTCCCCCAGTCCTGGAACCCTTGGATAGGGCCCACTTTCCCGTATGCATCTCCCAATCCAAACCAAATAACATTGCATCTGCCGATCACAACCTAACCAAGGCAACGATTGCTACCTCAACATGCTTCACCTCAGAATGTATCCAGAGACTTCACGTGTGGAATGACAACCCTTCAGCTTCATTACTCGGGTGAGACCTTTCCTTTAATAGTACACTCTAATTTCATCTCAGGTAGTTCACTTTCCAACAAAGTCCCATAACCTAGATATACACCAGTTTCTGTGAGAGAGAGCTTATGTGCACACGTATCCATAAACTACTGCAAAATATATACCTGAAAGCAGGACTACACTAGAGTTTGCAGTGAGTACCTCCCTAACACTTCCTCTCCACTATTCCAAGCTTGGGATCCATGATTGCTCAACAAATTGTTTGGCTTCATATGTTAACTCTGTTTTCAATCACCAGGTTCCAGATGCCACCAGGATGCTGGCTAGGCTTCCCTGGATTGAAGACTCCACCAATGTGTCCTGGAGCTCAGCTTCCCCAGAGTCACACCCTACTAGGGAAAGAGAGAGGCAGACTGGGGGTATGGACCGACCAGTCAACATCCATGTTCAGCGGGGAAGCAATTACAGAAGCCAGACCTTCTACCTTCTGCATCCCTCAACGACCCTGGGTCCATACTCCCAGAGGGATAGAGAATGGGAAAGCTATCAGGGGAGGGGGTGGGTTATAGGGATTGGGTGTTGGGAATTGTGTGGAGTTGTACCCCTCCTACCTTATGCTTTTGTTCACTAATCCTTTCTTAAATAAAAAATTAAAAAAAAAAAAACCTGCTGTGCCACCACCTTGCTCCCAGTCCCAGAGTTCTTATATACTAAAATAAGACACAAAATATTATTTTTCTCCTTCAGATGACTATTTTGAATTTGTACTCACAGATATTCTGTAGGTTTTTCTAACATAATAAGTAAAAAAAAAAATAGTTCTTTTAATAGCTGTTTTATCTCCCCCACCAATGTTTTTTTTTCTCTTTGAATAACATAACTATTTCCCTCTAGCTATCCAGATCCAATTGGATATAGATGCTATGAAAGATAAAGATATAAAGATATGTTCTATTACAACAATATTAGTGATATGGAGGGATGTGGGCCCGGGGAGAGGCGTTAGTGTGCACTGAGGGAACAAAACACAATGGGAGAGGAAGATCAGAGTTGCCTGGTGGTGGGAGGAGTGTCCAGACAATTATCATGGAGGTATTAGATGAATTAGGAAACAGATTATTATTTCCCTAATAAGAAAATTTGTATATAAAAATAAATTAGGAATAAATTATTTCCATAGTAAAAATAAAATTAAATTGCCATCTGTATGCCCTATTTGAAAGATTACAGATTTCAAAGATAAGTCTTAGGAAATAAGAGATTAATCTTAACTTTATTGGTATATCAAGAAGGATAAGGAAACATGATATTGGTGGAGTCATTAAAATTCCAACAGTTGCCCACAATTCAGTTCCCAATTATATAAGCTTATTTAAATGAACTTTAAGATTAGGAATCCTACTTATTTTATAATTCTTTGTACTGCAGTCATACATTTTCAATGAAAACTGGATATATTAATGTTGGAAAGAGACAATTATTGCAAAACAGTCATAACTAGTTTTTGTCTTCCTTGAACTGAGACTTAATATTATCTTTTGTTCATTTATTTCTGTGAGATTTTAAAGGGAATTGGAAGTTCTCAGCACCCCACAGTTATTTTTATCAATATTTTCAACATTTCATTCTGTGGTTGGTACAACCTTGCCTGCCTTCCAGACCCTTGCCTTTCATAAGAACTTAATTCCTGGACCAGTGGTGACCCACACAGCAGAGTACAGAAGTTTGCATATGTGGGGACTTAGGTTTGATACTTTGCACCAACACAGGGAAATGCCTGCAGTGGAGTGATGCTATAGAATCTTTCCTTTGTCCTGTGACTCTCTCCCTCTTTATCTCTATTTGTATCTTATCCTCTAACCAAAAAGTATATGACCTCCCATTAGCACTGGAGTGGGCAGGTATCAAGCCCCAGTGACAACTCTGGTGGCAAAGATAAATACATTAAGTAAGTAAATAAGTAACTTAATTAAAACCAAAGATCAGTTGTGGTTGAAATGAATTTTTTTTTTGAAATTTTATTCTTTTTTACTATACAGACCAATCTGCCACTGATGGTAGGTGCCGGTTTATTTACGGGTAGAAGAAGCTTAGCCAGATGCAGGACCCTGAGATCTGATGCTCTCGGGTGAGAATCCCGAGAAAAAATAACTTCAGTCACTTAATAGTTTATCTCAAGAGTCAGGAGGAACAGTGCCTAGACACCTTGAGATGGAAGAAAGTCAGGTGTGCCAGTGATCAGAACTCTAGGCAAAGTAAATTGGTAAAGAAATTAAAAGGAACAGGAAGATTAAATATGCTTTTAGGTAAACACAGTAAGGCTAATTGCCAAAGCACAACTTACTTTCAAGGTAGGGGACATATCAGGAGTATGTTAAACCTTGGTTACAACAGTCTTTATCTGAATATCATTATTCAGGTGCAGTTATCTGATACCTCAAAAAATATTCAGGTCACTCTATTGTGTATAAACCCCAAACCTTTCAGGGAAGTAGCCAGACGCTGGAGTTATCAATATGCATTTTGCATAATCTCAAGACCCATGGGCTGCCATTATATCTCTCTGACACTGTTCATGCTTCTGCTTTAAGGAGGAGTGAATTGGGACAAAAAAGAGCCCGAAACTTTACATACTGGGAACCTGTTAATACTTAACCGGGCATATACTATAAACATGTAGGCACTAGGTAAAACTTAATTAAATTTCCACTAACAAAAATATCAAGACATATAAGATCAGAAAGCTGCTTCAACAATAGGTTATTACTAACTCAAAATCAAACTAAGTCAGACATGATGCTATAAGTTTTATATATGATATTCTGCTCTGTGAAAAATCTTTTGAACACCTAATATTCTGTCATACAAGATTCAGATGAGGGAACAAGCCATGCATCTCATATATTCCACTAAAAATTGGGGAGATGATTGCACCTATATGTCAACTACTGTACTATAAATGCTAACAGTCCAATAGATAACAAATAAACAATAAATTAACTGTCTAGTAGATACCAAATAAATAATGTTTGCAGGAGAGACTAGAGACCTGCCCTTCCATTTATCATGTCCTATTTGTTTTTTTTATCTAGATATTTATTTTATTTATTACATATGGGGGACAGACAGAGAGTACCTCATGAGACAGACAACAGGAGAGACAATTGAAAGTAATCCTGTAGTACAAGCAGTTACAGAAATAGAACCAAGCCTTACCAGTGAGTACAGTACTCTGCTGGTTGAGAAATTCCCTCAGCCTCTCTATTTGAGTTTTGTATTGTTGTATGGTGCTAAAACTGAACTCAAAACCTCATACAAATAAGAGATCCATTTTGCTACTGAGGGATATCATTATACCTGTACTATGCATTTCAAATGAGACAGAATCAATAGAGGGTTTTGATGGGCAAACTATATTAGTAATATTTATTGTATAACTTTCTAGATCTTAGATGATATTATTATTATTATTATTATTATTATTATTGGCATCCAGGGTTATTTCTGGGTCTGGTGCTCCTGGAGGCTATATTTCCCCCCTTTTGTTGCCATTGTTGATTTATCATTATTGTGGTCATTATTTTTGTTATTGATGTCATTGTTAGATAGGACAGAGAGAAATGGAGAGGGGAGGGGAAGATAGAGAGGGAGAGGGAAAGAAAGACATCTGCAGACCTGCTTCACCGCTTGTGATGTGACTCCCCTACAGGTGGGAAGCCTGGGCTCAAACCGGAATCCTTACACTGGTCTTTGTGCTTTTCGCCATGTGTGCTTAACCCACTGCGCTACCCAACCCTCTCACCCTTTTTTCTTTTCTTTTTTTTTTTTTACTTAAATTCACATTAACACATTTTTATTGAGTATCTCAGAGCTATAGCACGCATAGAAGAGCGTTTACTAATTGTATATGATACATTAAAAGAGAAGACCTGAAGTATGTCATAACCAATGTAGGCCATAAAGAATCACCCGTTGTGGATGTTGTCACCCAGCGAAAGGGTCTGTCATGAAACTCTCCAGACCTAACAGGTTAAGTTTCTAATAAAACACACAACTTATCTCATGTCAAGAGATATCAATGAACACAAACTGAATCTTGAAATAATGCATTATAAATATGGCAGAGGGCAGAGATGGTTCATTTTTGAATATTTTTGGTTCTTAAACCTGAGAAACTGTAAATGTGTAGCCACCAGCTCTCATAAAGTTAAAGGATAAAAATACGGAGACTTTCTGTGACAAAGAACAATATTTGAAAGTGACAAAAAACTATTTCATATATGATCTTTAAGTCATCCTTGTAGAGTAGGAATACACAAAGGAGACCCACCATGCCCCACCCAGCTCTGCCCTGACCTTCAAAATTTAGGAAACTGACTTTGCTCTTGAACTAACAGATATCCCCCAGGTGTCAATTGCTTTGGGAAGGAGAAACGTGTAGATGAGGCAGGGGGACTTGCACTGACCTGGGCTCTGTCCTGTTCATCTCTCAAAGCTTCCTCATAAAGCTTCCTCATCTTAGATATTTGACACTGAAGAAATCACAGGAAAATTATGAACTGATGTCAGTTGCTTTCAGTAAAGAAAGTGATTATTATCAAGATGCATAAAAACACTGGCAAAACTCCAATAATTGCTTTATTGTAAAGCGGGTACAACTGTCCCTTCTAGTCACTTTCAAAATTGTTACGACTATATCACATTTACAAAATATATGTATATATATATATATATATATATTTGGAAGGAGCTTTGAAGGAAATCTAAGGGATTTAAAACTTTGTTTTGTAGGCATAAGGACAGTATCAACAACTATTGGTTTTTATAAGAAGATGATGTTTCACTGGGATACTACAACCAAATATCATTGTCAGGAGATTTATAAACAGTGTAAATATATTTCTCACAGTCCTAGAGACTGGGAAATGCAAGATCAGGACAATAGCACACTCAATATTTAGTGAGTGACTATTCCAAGATCTCCTTTTTAAGGGCACTAACTCCACTCATGAGGATGCTTTCCTTAGTACTTAAGACGCTTTCCCAAAACCTCACCTTCGTATTGTAGATTAGGTTTCTCTCTTTCTCTCTCTCTCTCTCATTCTGCCTCTCTAACTCTCTCTCCATATATGTATTCATTACTACAGTTGTAACTCCTTGGGCTAAGTTTTATAGATGGAAAAAGAAAGATGGAAATAAATAGAAGGAGAAAAAGAAAAACACTATAGTTTTAAAATGTCCCGCAATCTTGTGGGGGCCAGGCTCTACCTTGTGTCTTGCATGTGACAAAGCAGTAACCCACCCATGTAAACTGTCATGCCAAACCAAAGGGAGTTAGGTCTTAACATATGAGTTAACATCCCATCTGAGTGGGATGGAAACATTCAAACGAGATATATATTCTAAATAATATATTCTAAAATGATCAGTGTACTCTCTGTTCTAAAAGTAGAGTGAAATAGCATGGAAGAAGAATCACTAAAACCATTTAAGAGCACTCATTAATCAAAAAAAGAGGCAAGGACAGTGCATTTTAAAGAAGTAGCAGTGGAGTACATGAGAAGTAGCCAAATCTTGGAAATAATTTGAAGGTGAATCCAATAGTATATATGGGTGGACTGAATATGGAATGTATACTTTCAAGGATTATGTTACCATCAGTGTGAATGGGAAAGGCTGTGAGAATAATAGAATTTTGAACATGGCAACTTTAGTCTCTATACTCCAAGCTTGTATAGATCATTTGGTATGCACAGAGGCATACCAAATATATACTGAAAATATACTTTTATAGTTCAGTGTAGAATTCTGAGTATGCAATTTAGTAGCATTGGTATATAGATGGTTTAAAAAGATGAGGAAAGTGAAAGAACACAAAGAGTGGATATATTTAGGAAGGAAAAAAGGACAGAATTTTTTAGCATTCAGCATTCAGCATTCAGGGTTAGGAAAAAGTCAGGACTCTGGGCCCCAGATCACATCAAATCGATGGGGTTTACAGTCAACAATATTTATACACCTTTCTCATACTTGGGAGCTACGCTCTTCCCTGTTCCAGATTTCTGGTCCTTTTCCAGCCATGACATCTTCTCCTCAGACAATAGCTTGGATCCACCTACGTATCAGATTTCAGGATCAGGGGAAAAAAACTAGTATAGCCACATGCACTTTGGAATATGCCTAAATATAACATAACTAAAATATGTCTAATAGCTATTTACAAAACAGCTTCCCCAACTCTTCATCTCCACTATTCCAGCCCTTATCCCTAACTTATCCCTATCTACAAAACAGCTTCCCCAACTCTTCATCTCCACTATTCCAGCCCTTATCCCTAACTTATCCCTATCTACAAAACAGCTTCCCCAACTCTTCATCTCCACTATTCCAGCCCTTAAGCCCATGATTAGCCAACAATTTTTTGGCTTTGTATGTTAACTCTCCTTTTAACTACCAGGTTCCAGATACTAGCATGATGCTGACCACACTTCCCTGGACAGATTACCCCACCAATGTGTCCTGAGTTCCTCTTCCCCAGAGCCCTTCCCCACTAAGGAAAGAGAAAGACAGGCTGGGAGTATGGGTCAACCTGCCAACACCCATGTTCAGCCGGGAAGCAATTACAGAAGCCAGACCTTCCACCTTCTGCATCCCACAATGACCTTGGGTCTATACTCCCAGAGAGTTAAAGAATAGGAAAGCTATCAGGGGAAGTGAGGGGATATAGAGTTCTGGTGGTGGGAATTGTGTGAAGTTGTAGCCTTCTTATCCTATGGTTTAGTCAATGTTTCCTTTTTATAAATAAAAAAACATTAATTCCCCAATAAGGAAATAAAAAAACCTGTAAATATTAAAAGAATAGATAGAAATTTGGTCAGATATTATATATTAAGTATAAAATAATATTTGGTTATAAACTTTTATTATCTATTTTATAAATAGTAATCTGGAGTCCAGTGTTTTAGACTCCTGCATTCTATTAAGTTGTAATCACTTGCACTGTGTATGCCTAGCTTTAAACTATTGCATACTAGAAATCATACTAAGCATTTTTATCTTTTTTTTCTTTTATTTTTTTTATTTAAGAAAGGAGACATTAACAAAACCATAGAATAAGAGGGGTACAATACCACATAATTCCCATAACCCAATCTCCATATCCCATCCCCTCCCCTGATAGCCTTCCCATTCTCTATCTCTCTGGGAGTATGGATCCAGGGTCATTGTGGGTTGCAGAGGGTGGAAGGTCTGGCTTCTGTAATTGCTTCCCCTCTGAACTTGGGCGTTGACTGGTGAATCCGTACTCCCAGTCTGCCTCTGTCTTTCCCTAGTAGGGTGGAGCTCTGAGGAAGTGTAGCTCCAGGACACATTGATGGGGTCTTCAGTCCAGGGAAGTCTGGTCAGCATCTTGCTGGCACCCGGAACCTGGTGGCTGAAAAGAGAGTTAACATACTAAGCCAAACAAATTGTTGAACAATCGTGGACCTAAAGACTGGAATAGTGGAGATGAAGTGTTGGGGGTATTCCTGCATGCTCTTGTGTACTTCTGCTTTCAGGTATATATTTTTCCCCTAGTTTATGGGCACGGGTGAACCTATGCTCTATCTCAGGGGACCTGGACTATATCTAGGTTTGGGGACTTTATTGGGGAGCGGAACACCTGGAATGGAATTAGAGAATACTATGAAAGGAAAGGTCTCACCTGAGTGATGAAGCTGAAGGGTTGTCATTCCACACCTGAAATCTCTGGTCACAGTCTGAAGTGAAGCATGCTGGGGTGGCACTCATTGTGTTGATTAGGTTGTGATCCGCAGATGCAATATTATTTGACTTGAATTGAGAGCAGCATGCAGAAAAGTGGGCCCCACCCTAAGGTTCCAGGACTGGGGGAAATATAGGCTCTATAGTGGAAATGTGAGGTTCCTGTTGTCTTAGGGTTCAAGAAGACAATGGATAGTTATTGTTATCGTCACATTTTTATCTTTTTAATAATTACTGAGTATATTTTTCTTCACTTTAAAGCCATATGGGTATTCAACCACATACACTGCTAAATATGTGTGAAAAACTCAGAGGTTGTTCTGACAGTGGTCATATTCTTAAGAAGCTAAACATAAAACAGACAAATATCTTTTTCAAATCATGAAAACATAATGTTAAGAGTTGAATATAAATGTTGACAAAGTTAGGCCCTTAACTCAATTTCTTTGTAACTAAGATGCAATCTTTTATAATGTTTCTACAGTTTGGAGGGGGCTGTTTCTATTTTCCAGTCTGTAATTTATGAACTTACAAATACATGAGGAAATTTGAACAGTGGTTCTACCATTGATTACTATCAAGAGAACAGTTTGTAATTCATAAATCCTAGTAAAGACTATATTGCAGCTTGTCATCTTTTGTAAATCAACACTTCTCTTTGTAGAATATAGGGATATGTTGAAAATACAAAACATTGAATCATATTCTACCTTATACAAATGTAGAATAAATTGTACTTTTCAATTTGAAGAAATAAAAGGAGCATTTTATCAGAAATGCAGTTTCATTTTAGATGCAGTATGCTCGAGTACTTTCAAAACAGGAATATCATTGATCTAGAAAGATCAAGTGAAAATAAATCATGACTAAGTATAATTATCTAGTCTTTGGCATGATTAAATATTTTTAGGATATGATTTATTGAGTTTACAAGTTGACATATTTCACTTTGTAAACAGATGTTGGTTTTCTCAACCTAACTGAAATAATTTATAAACTCTCTCACATTGCCAAGCAAAAATGAAGACACATTAGTTTGATTTCCTACTACAGGGGGATACTTTCAGTGGAAAATGGTTATAAAATATGATACATAGTATTTATAATGGTACTCAGCTCAAGACGATGGAATAAACTAAGTGCTCCTTTATCCTATAAAGCGATCATTGAATTTCTAGGGGAATTTTTTTTATATATTACTGATATTTCACTGACTCTCTAGTTGGACATTGTGCTTCAAATAGATATGCATCTGATAAACAAAATGTAATATTGAAAAAATATAACTTTCATTTTGTAATATTTTTGTTCACTATAAAGGAAATCGGACTGTGTCCAGACTTGCTCATACTTTCTGGGGTGGAATTTGATAAACAACACTGGTCCTAATATTGAATCCCAGAGCTATTACAGAAAATAATAACACATTGAATAGTCATGGTGATGGCTGTGAGTCCGAAGATAAAGGCAGATCTAGTCACTGAAATACTATCCTGTGACTAAAAGTGGAGATGATTTCATAAGGACACAGGAAAAAACTTAAAACCAGTTACAGAGTATCCACAAGAGGGCCTAATGACGGCTTGTCTGAAGTTTTCTTTTGTGAACTTGGAGGAAATATTAATTTATTAAGAATTTTCAAAATCCCCACTCAACATTATAATTTACTTAAAAACTCTGTAGCTTCCTTCTGTAGGTGGGGACCAGGGGCTTGGATCTGGGTCCTTGTGCACTGTAACATGTACACTTAACCAGGTATGCCACCACCTGGCCCTCAAATGTGTTCTTTGCACACTTGTATTTGTCATCTGGGAAACATCTACCCCTAATGATGGCTTCCTAATCCTCAACTGTAGTTTGGTACTAACATCAGAAATAAGTGCAGTAAAAAATATTTTTCCAACAATCTTTTATGAATTACCTATGTAGTAATAGTATTTTAACTTATCCATGTTTAAAACATTTCACCCTGAATACTAATGTGAATAAATCGCTTAAATCTAGTTCTTATTTTAAGGTATTAGAAAAAATAGTAGTATATCCATCAATTTGTCCCTTCAAGAATGTAGCATATAATTATTAGAGAACACTGGTCAATAAGTTAATAAAAACTACTTTTTCTCCCTTTCTTTTCTTCTTTTTTCCTCCAGGGTTATCACTGGGGTTCAGTGCCTGCACTACGGAATCTATTGTTCCTGGTTGGTATTTTTTTCCATTTTATTGGATAAGACAGAGAGAAATTGAGAGAGGAGGGGAAGACAGAAAGGAACAGAGAAAGATAGGCACTGGAAGACCTACTTCACTGTTTGTGAAGTGATTCCCCTGTAGGTGGGGAGCTGGAGTTTGAACAGGGATCCTTGTGAGGGTCATTGCGCTTCATACTATGTGCGTTTAACCTGGTGTCTCAACACCTGGCCCTGTAATATCTACTTTCTAGAACTAGATATTTTAAAGTCATAAATTTTAGTCCTCTTGTAATAAATATTTTTACATAAATATTGTAATTTGATGTATTGATTTAATATGAAGAAACTAGAGAAATGCTGAATGTATGTATCTTCTATTGTTTTATCTTGGTGAAAAGTTTACATGACTTTGAAACTTCACCTCTGGAATGTTTTACATGACTTGGAAAAAGAATTTCTAGAAGATATTACACAATTCACTGCCTTATATCTGACATGACATTTATAAAGCATTTCAGATGAAGTATTACTATTGTAGATATTTCATTTGAGTATCTAACCATGTGAAAAGCCATTATAATCATTGGGTCTGTATCACACATATACAGCAGTCACATTACATTTAATATATTAACAATGTTTGATGTTTGGTGCTTGACTCATGCCAAAGCAGGCAAATAATTGCTAGGATCACAGAATGTGAGCTCAGATCTACAGGAATGCAGAGGTCACATATGCTCCTAAACTGAATGTGGGCCCCACTTCAGATCAAATCGATAGGATTTACAGTCAACAATATTTATATACCTTTTCCATATTTGGGAGCTACTCTCTTAACTGATCCAGCTTTCTGTTTCTTTTCCACCAATGACATCAACTCTCCAGATAATAACTTAGATCCACCTGCATATCAGATGTCAGGCTCAGGAAAAAAACTAGTATAGTCATGGGCCCTTTGGAATGTAACTAAAATAGGCCTACTAGCTATCTTCAAAACAGAGACCCCCAAATCTTCATCTACACTATTCCAGCCTTTAGGTTCTTTATTAGTAAAGAATTTATTTGGCTCTATATGTTAACTCTTTCTTCAGCCACCAAGTTCCAGATGCTAACATGATGCCAACTGGACTTCCCTGGGCACACAACTCCACCAATGTGTCCTGGAGCCCTGCTTCCAGAAAGCCCTGCCCCACTAGGGAAAGAGAGAAACAGCTTGGGAGTATGGATCAGTCTGTCAACGTCCATGTTCAGTAGGGAAGCAGTTATCGAAGCCAGACCTTCCACCTTCTGCACCCCATAATGACCCTGGGTCCATGCTCCCAGAGGGATAAAGAATAGGAAAGCTATCAGGGGAGGGGATGGGATATGGCGTTTGGTGGTGGGAATTGTGTGAAGTTGTACCTCTCTTATCCTGTAGCTTTTGTTAGTGTTTCCTTTTTATAAATAAAAATTAAAATTAAAAAGCATGTGTGGTGAATAACCAAAATACAGTTTTAGATAAGAGATGGAAAAACAGTTCATAAAAATAGGAATCTCTTTCAGTCACTGAGTCCATACCACTACTCAGTATAGAAATGTTAGTGATTTGTCTGGTAGTTGTACTGTTCCCTTAGAGTTCTTTCGAAAAAAATTTTTTAATGCGGGAATGATTTTTATTGTCAAACTTAGATTATGTTTCATCATTCTATATTCTAATAAGATATTTATCTCATTTCTCCTTACATTTAAACAATTAAAATAAATAAATAAATCCTTGAACAAATTACTGCTAGCTAAAAGAAGAAATGGGATGCTAAATTTAACTTAAAGAATACATTTAGTCAACAAGAAATATTAACCAAGTCATGCACTTCTAAATGTCAAAAATAATCTTTACCATGTTGCATTAGTAGCTACTAAACTACACTTACATTATTCATTTTCCCAGTGTAGTTCTTTTGCAGCTTATACTACAAAATCATATTAAATTACTTGGTGAAAGTATTTTTGTGTGTTGTATTCAATCTCCCTTTACTCAGATTTGACTCCCTGAATCAATCATAAGCATTTTTGAATTATTTTTTGCCTATAAGTAATGTGCCCTTATAAAGTTTATGCATAAGACATGATGTCTGATACTGAATTGTTTGTAATACAAATATTAGAATATCATCCTCTTAGACAATATGGGAAGATTATAAATTTTATTTTAGAAAAGTAGTTTTCAGGTGACATATTATTGCTGTAACACATTCATAATGAATATGATAACCATATCAGAAGTGAAAAGTCTGGCTAAGAAACTTGAAAAGGAATTGAAGGCCATGAGACTGTAAACTATGCTAAACTAGAGGCAGCAATGAAAATTAAACAAAAACAACTGAATAGCACCATTTAGAAGTTTGTTGTAAAATAGGAAAAAGGATAAAATACAATTTATAAAATTGCCCTCTTTATTCATATTGATGTTGAAATGAAAACAGTTTATTTCTTTCTATTTTTTAAAATATTGCCTTTTAAATGATTTTTTAAAATTATATTTATTTATATACTGGGTAGACACAGCCAGAAACCAAGAGAGAAAAGGAAATAGAGAGGGAGGAAGACAGAAACATCCACAACACTGCATCACCACTCTGAAAGCTTTCCCCCTGCAGATGGGAACTAGGGACTTGAACCTGGGTCCTTGTGCATTGTAACATGTGTGCTCAGCCAGATGTGTCACCACTCAGCCACAAAATAATTGAAATGTTCATAGATGGACAAGATAATAAAGAAGGGTTGGGATACATATTCAGTGGAATACTACTCTTGTATTTCTTGGAAAAAAATAGTAAAATGTACATATTAGAGCAAAATGAATGGAATAGGAGCTTAACATGCTAAATGAACTAAGAGGTGAAGGACAAGTAGTAAAAGGTTTCAATCATATGCACAGTAAACATAATTGAGATATATGAACTTGCAAGTACAACAAAAGAAAGGTACCACACTGCATCTTAGACATTCTTAGAACTATAGGATGTATATAACCTTAGATGTGTGTGTGTGAGGTGAACCTATGACCATGTAATTATAATTATGCAAACTATCACTAAGTCAATAATAACATAATATTGACAGTTATAATCATTACTATTATAAACATGGTAAAAACAAACTATGATTAAAATCTGCTTTTTGACACTGGCATAAAGAAGACAGAAAATTACACTGATCTGCCGAAAGATCTAGCAGGAGACAATGCCAGGTTAATTTTATCCATTTTACACTTGAGACATGAGCAGGGCACTTCAAGTGACAACATATTAAAATAAAAATGAATTAAAGTTGAAGCTGAGAGAATGGATATGACCATGTTTAGCACTGAGGCAATTTTGAAGATTTATATACTAAGGTGAAAAAGTAAGGAGTAAATTCTCAAGAAACAAAGGGGAAAAGGATGTAAAAGGACGAGTTCATTGTAAACAGGAATAGGGAAATAATCACACCACATTTACTAATTAAAGGATATGATAATTTTCCTTTTAATCCTATTTGTGCCTATTTATCTTAAAATCTTTTTTTATGCCCCATTTTTATCTTTATTTATTAGAAAGTGGGTTTACTGTGGCAGGGAAGTAGTGTACAGGGTTAAGTGCACATGGTGCAAAGTGCAACGACCCACTCAGGAATCCTGGTTCCCCACCTGCAGGGGATTGCTTAGCAATTGGTGAAGCAGGTCTATCTTTCTCTCGCCATCTTCCCTTCCTCTATCAATTTCTCTCTGTCCTTTCCCACAACAGCAGCAGCAAGTGGGACAACAATAATAGCAACAACAATGGAAAAGAGATGGCTGCCAGGAGCAGTGGATTACTAGTTCAGGCATTGAGCCAAAGCGATAACCCTGGAAGCAAAAAAAAAAAAGAAAAAAGAAAGAAAGAAGAGAAAGATAATGGGTTTATAGTATATTGTTTCTTAAATATAAATATAGTATATTTATAGTATATTGTTTCTTAAATTTCATGTTTTGTTTTTTAATGTTTTTTTATTATTATTTATTTTTTAACCAGTGCACTGTTCAGCTCTGGCTTATGGTGATGTGGAGGACTGAACCTGGGACTTTGGAGCCACAGGTGCGAGAGTCTGTTTGCATAACTATTATGCTATATACCCTCCGCCTACTAAATTTCATTTTTTCACTAAGAAAGGATGTATGCATTTATTTAGTAAAACATCATATTAGAATATATGGTGCTGGGGACTGCACTTCTGAGATCTTCCAACTGAAACAGCTCATTGGTCCCAATTTTTTTTAATTAATTTATAAAAGAAAAAAAATAGAAAATATCAACAAAACCACTGGATAAATGATGTAAAGTTGCACACATTTCCCACCACCAAGGCTACATATTCCATTCTCTTCACTGGAAGCTTTCCTATTCTTTATATTATTTATCTCTTTGGGAATATGGACCCAGAAACATTATGGGGAGCAAAAGGTAGAAGGTCTGGCTTCTGTAATTGATTCAGTGGCAGGTAGATCTATACTCCCAGCCTATTCCTACCCTAGTGGGGCACAGGGCTCTGAGAGATTGTACACTGGTGAGGTTCTCTGCCCGGGGAAGTCAGGTTGGCATCATGGTAGTACCTGTAACTTGGTACAGGTTCTGAAAAAGCATTAAGACATAAAGAGGAACAAATTGTTTAATAATCAGGAACCTTAAGGCAAGAATATAGCAGATGAGATTTGATGTCTCCATTTTGGAAAAAGTGAGTAGATCCATTTTAGGTATATTCTTAGGGGCCCATGACTTTACTAGTGTTTGCCTGAGCCCAAAAGCTAACATGCAGGTAGACCAAAGGTATTTTTTTGGGAGATAGTTTCAGAAAACTGGATAAGGGAAGAGAGTAGCTCCTAAATCGGAGAAAAGTATATAAATACCTTTAACTGCAAATCCCATCAATCTGATCTGGCGCCTATATTCAGCACAGGAATCTGTGTATCCTCTGCATATCTGTAGGTCTGAGCTCACATTCTGTGGTCATAGCTAGGAAAGTTCTAGGCTGCATCCATTGTCAGACCCATCTTCCTTGACCCATCCTCCCTTCTGAGAATTGGGCAGTCCCTACCACCGTTGACCCACATTGAGGGCAAGGTCCTATAGGGGCCCACAAAGGGATTCATTATGTTCCTGATGGAGATGTCCAGTTATAATGTAAAGAGGGATCTGTTAGAGGTCTAGGTCCATAATGTCTGTGTGGGAATCCAAGGATTCCCTGACTTGGGCTCCAGGAGATGAGGTGGCCTGGGAGTAAGCAAAAGAGCCATCATTAAAGTATGTTGGTCTCTCACCCTTATCCAACTTTTGTAATCCTTACTTTGTCTGATAAGGTTGGCCTTGGAGTAGTTGAGGGAAGTGAAATAGGAAGTAGGTGAGGAGATTATCTAGGTGTAAGTAGAAACTATTTGATTAAGTACTTTATATTTTCTATTTTAGGTCTTTCTATTTGCTTATTGCACTTATTTTATTATTTTTTTACCATAAACAAACAACTGTATTTTATTGTTTTTAATATTATGGACTAATACAGGTCCACCTTCAATTATTTGGTAGTGGCTACAAGATAGCTTACTTGTGTGCTTACTTTGTCATGAGTGTGATCCAAGTTCAAACCTAGTTCCACCACACTAAGCAAAAATTCAGTGCTGTTGTGTCTTACACTATCTCCTTACCTATCTCTCTGCCTTTCTATATGAAAAATTTAGCCTAGAGATGCAAAGTCTCAGTAAAAAATCAGTAACATCTCTCCTACTCCCCCCCCACACAATATTTAAACAAAAGAAATTTAACACAGTAATCACAACACTACCTGCCTGTGAACAGCAAAACCCATAATAAGTTCACAAGCAGAGATAAGATAGCCCAAACTCAGCCGCTGGTAGGGCTGAAGTCACAGAATGAAAGGGCACAGAAGAACACCAGGAGTTTGAAGAACTGGAAGATTTTTCAAAGAAATAATTTAGAAAATTTACTGTGAGGACAATTTAAGAAGCTAAAATTAACACATAGAAACATATTAAAGAACTGAAAGATTGTTTTACTAGACAGATAATAAAACACAAAAGAAAAATTTCAAATAAATCTTGCAAAGAAGTTAGGAAACATGAAAGAAAAACTCCAGAGTGTCAGGTTATGAAGCACACTTTGCACACACTGATAGCTCATGTGGTGAGCCTAGGAAGTTATTAAATCATGCATAGGCCAGATGATACAATAATTTCATTCTGAATTAATAAATATTATGGGGAAATATTTAGGGAAAATGAAGACACTTTCCATGAAATAGCACACTCCATCAAAAAGTTAAACATGAGACCTCAAAATTCCTGGGGGAGAGGCAGAAGAGAGCAAAGAACAATTTATTTTTTATCTACATGTCTATCTATCTATCTATCTATCTATCATCTATCTATCTATTTTTGCTTCTTGGTGGAGGGGAGGCATTCCGTGACTGCACTACAAATCTAATGCTCCTGAAGTTCATTTTTCCCATTTTTGTTGCCCTCATTGCCATTGTTATTGGATATGATAGAGAGAAATTGAGAGAGGAGGGGAAGACAGAGAGGGGGAGAGAAAGATAGACACCTGCAAACCTGCTCCACTGTTTGTGAAGTGACCCCTCCCCCCCTGCAGGTAGGGATCTGGGGGCTTTAACCTGGATCCTTATGCTGGTCTTTGCATTTCACACTATGTGCACTTAACCTGCTGCTCTACTGCCTGGCCCCTTTCTTTTTACTTTTATTTATAGATACAGACAGAGAGACAGAGAAGGGAAGTACTTAAAGAGACCACAGCACAGAAACTTCCTTCAGTGTAGTAAGGTTCAGACAAAAAAAAACCAAAACAGCCCAATAACAACATGAGCTATTTTGATATCCCCAACAGAAAACATTTTCAAAGCATTCATAGCAGGAAATTGTTCACATCTGGGCACACTTCAAAACATAGACATCCAGAAAGCTGAGAAAACATTCAATGCCTAATTTCCAAATTACCAGTACCAAGATAGTTCACAAGAAAACTTTGAAAAATCAAGGAAAATAAAAGAAAAGCAAAAGGTGGAAGTGGCAAAGGTAGGGCAATTAGGGTTTAATCAGCATTCTCTTCACAAACTCTAGAGGCAAGGCGAGAGTAGAATTACATATGTGAAGTGCTAAAATACCAAATATATATATGAGCTGGCCTCCCTTCAATGAGTTGGGCAGTCCTTACCATTGCTACTTTATAGTGAGGGCAATGTCCTGAAGAGGCTAGTAAGAGGGCTTGTGAATGTTCCTGATGGAAGTGATTAGTGATGGTGGATAGAATATTCTATTAGGACTCCAACCCCTTATTATCTATGTGAAATCCAAGGATTCCATGCCTAGGGCTTCAGATGATGGAGTGGCCTGGTTTGACCAACACTGACATTCTTAAGTGAGCCAATCTCTTGCACTTATCCAGATTTTTAGTCTTTCTTCAGCTGACAAGTTTAGACTTTCTCTCAGTTGTTAAAGCACTGAGTGTCATCTATTATAGCCAAACCAGTATTAGGATTACAGGGTCTGGCCTCTCCACTGGAAACTGTAGTTGTTCTCCCCATGTCACAGATATGAGTTGGCTATTATTCCTAAAATATCTATATTTACCCACCTTTTTTCTATGATCCTGCCTTTTCATCCTTTCTAAGTCACACCTACACCTGTTACTGCTTCCAAGTGTTCTTCCTTTTTTTCTTCTATCTTTTTCTGGGTCCTCGTGGAACTGGAGTTTAGAGTCCTCTGGTCACCTTCCCCTAAGATTTCCCCCCCTCCAGGAGTTTGGATCAAAATTCTTTATGGGGTGTAGAAGGGGGGAGTTCTGGTTCCTGTAATTGCTTCTCTGCCTGACATAGATGTTGGCACGTCAATCTATACCCCCAGCCCTTTTCTATCTTTTCCTAATGGTGTAGGGCTTTGGGGAGGTTACATCACAGGAAATACTGGTGAGGTCGTCTGCACAGGGAGGTCAGGATGGAATCATAGTAGCATCTTCAAATTGGTGGCTGAAAGACAGTAAATCATAAAGCAGGAAAAATGTTTAATAAACAGGAACAAAAAAGTAGGACTAGAACAGATGTGAATAGGGATTTTAGGGACATCAAACCACAGTTATCAATATTGGCCCACCCACTATGCAAAGAATTCTGAATTTGATATTTACAATATGGAAGGCAGAGAAATAACTCACTTGAATAATCTGTTTTTTTGCTGTGTGTGCTACCCAGGTTTAAGCCCATCCCATCACACAAGAAATTTGGTCCTGGGAGTCGGGCGGTATCACAATCAGTTAAGGACACATGGCGTGAAGTGCAAGGACCTTAAAGATCCTGGTTCGAGCCCCTGGTTCCCAACCTGCAGGGGAGTCACTTCACAAGCAGTGAAGCAGGTCTGCAGGTGTCTATCTTTCTCTCCCTCTCTCTGTCTTCCCCTCCTCTCTCTATTTCTCTCTGTCCTATCAAACAATGACAACAACAATAAAACAACAAGGGAAACAAAGGGAATAAATAAATTAAATAAATATTTAAAAAAAGAAATTTGGTCCTGCGGTCTCTTTGAATCTTCCTTTCCTTGCCTCTATTTGCATATATTTTAATATATATGTGATGTGTGTATGTGAGTGTGTGTGTGTTTCAACATAAGAAGTATAAAAGGGTCTATCATATTGCTTTGTTGACTATAATATTGGTCAGCAAAAAAACGAATGCACGTTAAATGAACTGAAATGCCAGATATGACTTAGTTTACCTTGGAAAAATCATGGAGAATTTTTGCATTGAAAATCATAGGAAAATAAGTAATGACATTTTTGGACAACTTAATGCATAGGAAAGGACTCAACGATTTAGGAAGACTGAAATGCTAGAGTTGATTTATCATTTAAGATGGAACATATAATGTTTATTTGAAAGACGGATTGCTCTACGGTTACTTTTTTTTCATAGGTCAGAACTTAGAGTGGGAACTACTGTTACCAGACTGGGAAACTGAAATATAACACATATATTTGGATACTGGGGTAGCAGGGGTTTAGTGGTATAACTCAGCTTCTGAAGAAAATGTAGATTGATCCCGTTACACTAATAGTGAAAACCCTGAAAGTGACCATGAAATATCTGAATCCTGTGGAGCTACGGTATTGACTAGCGCCTATTAATGTTCTTGGAAATGAAATAATAGGCAATGAACTTTGCCTTTATGATAATGTATATCAGTGCAAAAAAGTATATGGCAAATAAGCAAAATCTAAACACAGATCATTAAAATTTGCAGTAAACAGGTAACAGTGATTATCATAAACATAATAACCAACCAAGTGGTGACTCCAACTACAAAGCTTTAGCAGATATGGTTTCATTGCTTGAGCAAATTAATATTCCCTAGTGAAAATTATGAAGCAACTAAACTGATGAATGACTTTTCTTAAATTCCTGTTGATAAAATAA
Organism: Erinaceus europaeus; assembly: GCF_950295315.1. Classification (NCBI taxonomy): domain Eukaryota; kingdom Metazoa; phylum Chordata; class Mammalia; order Eulipotyphla; family Erinaceidae; genus Erinaceus; species Erinaceus europaeus. Next base: position 25,149,507 of record NC_080166.1, on the reverse strand, counting down.
TAAGGCATCTTTTGCTTTCAGTTATCAGGTTAGTCATAGACTTTCATTATATGAGCCCTCCAGTCCTATGGCATAATTTAGTTTGCAAGGATCTTGATCATTTTTCTCTTCCATGAAGCATGGTGCTAATCCACCACATTGATGACAATGTGCTAATTAGTCCTAGTGAGTGAGACATAGTAAGCACCCCAGACATGCTGATAAGATATCTATGTGTCAGAGGGTAGAAAACAATTCAATGCAAAAAATTCAGTCTCAGAGCAATTTCTGGGGATCTGGTAGTTTGGGTATATCAAGCCTTCTCTTCTACCATGGATAATAGTTGCTACATTTGGCCCATTTTACAACCATAAAACAAACACCACATCTACAGAGAGTCTCCACGGATTTCATTCAAGTGTATTATACTGGTACATTTGCTAAATGATCAGAAAGCTTTTTTTTCCTCACATTTATTTACTTATTTAAAGAGGAGAGCTGAGCATCACTCTGACATAACTAGTGCCAGTTATCAAACCCAGATCCTCATGCTTGAGAGTCCTGTGCTTCCCCACCTCTCTGAACACAATCACAATTTTTATTAGAGCCCAAAACAAAATGAGGCTTCTGTAAAATGAGGCTTCTGTAAAATGAGGCTTCTGTAAAATGAGGCTTCTGTAAAAGCTACTTGTTGCACAAGGATATGATAGGGTTTGTAGTGTCAGGTCTGATAGGGTTTGTAGCTATTTGGAGCCTTTGAAGGCCCCTCTACTCAACTAAGATTCAGAATGCAGCTCTCAAAATAAAACTCTTTAAATGGGAAAACCAAAACCAAAAGAAAACACAAGAAAAAAAATAGTTGTGTCTAAAGTAAATGTTCAAAAAAGTAAACTAATCAGAGAAAGATTTTAAAAAAAAATCAAATAGCATAATTCTTTCTGTAGATGCAAATCATCCTGTATTCCTCATTAATTCTGTGTGGCATTTCATCATAGCCACTCAAGCAGATTAATATTTCTACAGTTGTGAAACAAGCTACTTCATAAAAATTTGAGCTACTTCTTTGGAGATTCAGTTACTAGGTCCGCTAGGTGACAGTATATTGCAGGACTATGGTTAGTTTCTTCAGAAGAATGCATATGCTTTGAAACAGCAGTCAAAATAGTGTGATGTTTCTCCTTAAGATTCACGGGTCTGAGAGCAAAGAAAGGAAAAATAAGAATGTTTCTCTTAGTGGCCCACTTAACAAAATTTTCACATCCTCTCTTCACAACAGTATTGTTTTTTGGTGTACATAGAAGCCTTAATTTCCCAAAATGCAGTGTTTCCACCAAGATGTAAATGATTTCAGTGCATCAGAAATTAAGACAGATTTTGTAAATCAATAGGCTAGTACAGACAATTACTATGCTAAATAAAGAGATTAGTTCTAATTACCAAGAAGGAAATGGAACTACTACTCCACAAAGTAGGTATGGGAGATCCTTTAAGACATCCTAGTAATATAATGGTATAGTAACAAATAATTTATCTCACTGAAACATTATAAAAACATAACTGTGGTTTAATTACTAATGACCAAGATTATTTGGGAATAAATAATTGAATGGTTTTATCAGATAAAGGGCTATGTGAAGCTCAGTTGCTTTCCAAGGGAAAAAGAAATGCACAATAACTGAAGGAAGAAAATAACAAATAAAAATTATGAATGTAACCAATGGTTGATTCTGTTTCTTAGAAAAAGGTTCCATGGCTGGTGTACAGGGGCATGAGAAACATAGTCAAATGAGGAAGTAGGCTTTGTCATGTTGACAAAGGAAACTAAATCTTGGTAATGTAATCATAATATTTCCAGTTATTTTCCTTGTTTCTATAACCTACCTTCCTTCCTCCCTCCTTCATCCCTCCCTCCTCCCCCCTTCTCTGAGACAAAGAAATTGAGAGGGAAAGAGGATGTAGAGAGTGCAGAGAAAGATATCTGTAGCACTGCTCTTTACCTCTTGAGAGGGAAGCTTCCCTTCTGTAAGGGAGGGGGAGGAACAGGGGCTTAAACCTGGGTCCTTGTGCATGGTAATCTGTAGGTGTGCCACCACTGCACTGCGCCCTTCAGAAATTTTTATATTTAGGAATTTTAATAAGTTTACATGTACCCTTGTGCTTGCATATGTATTTAATAAAGATAAAGTTTAGATACTTTAAGGTGGCTGGTACATATGAATTATTATTCATGTCCTGAAATTCACTTCCTGTTCTTCTTGTATTTTTTCCTTCCTAGTTGTCCAAATGTTAAATAATCTTATTATTCTACTTGATATTCAACTAGTATAAAGAAATGTCTACAGGTAGAAAGGGAACCCATGCAGGAGAAAAAAAATCTGTTTAGAACTCAGATTCTTACCTGTTATGGATAAATTCTAGTCAAATTGATAAAGCATCTAAAAGTGATACTTTTTAAAGGTTGATATACATATATGTAAATATATATATTATACTTCTAAATTAAAAGGAAAATTATAACACTACAGGTTACTTAAAATTATGTTGATGGACCTTAAATTGTTTTACGGACTTTAACAGTTTTCACCAATCATCTCTTCCCGAAGTTCTCAATTTCCCAACTTGTCACATAATTCTCTTTATGTTTTGATCTTTTTCCCTTTTCTTTTTCATTTCCTCACTACTCTGTGTTAATTATAGCTTTCAGTTAAGTTTTCCTGCCTACACACTGATGATTTTAGATCCTTTCTGTTATTTCATCCTGGGGTCATTTTAGTTATGATAATTTCTAAGCTGTAAACCAAATGTTATGGATTTCATATTTTAAAATTTACCAGAAAAATAACCACTAATGAGCTTGAAGTAAAAAGACTTAATTTAGGGAGTTGGGTGGTAGTGCTGCGGGTAAAGCACACGTAGCGCAAAGCACAAGGACCTGTGTAAGGATATTGGTTTGAGCCACGGGCTCCCCACCTGCAGGGGAGTCACTTCACAAGTGGTAAAGCAGGTCTGCAGGTGTCTATCTTTCTCTTCCCTTCTCTGTCTTTCCCTCCTCTCTCATTTCTCTCTGTCCTATCCAACAACAACAACAGCATCAATAATAAAGACTATAAAAAATAGAAAAAGAAGGGCAACAAAAGGGAATAAATAAATACTTTTAAAAAGACTTAATTTAGAATATTTGGCTAACAACTATTTTTCTTCTTAGTGTCTTTAAGAAAAATTAAGTTATACAATATATGAATGTAAATTGGGGTGAATGTGTTTTGCAAGAACCTGTAACAGGGAGATGAGAAATCATATCTATGATTCACCAACTGTACTGAAAACCATCAGTCCCCCAATAAATGACAAAAGATGTATCCTTCATACCCAATTTCCTGATTAGAAATAGGCCACAGATGCAATCAGTTTTTTAGATATTCTAATTATGACCAGTTAACTGCATTTTTTTCTTTAAACTACATAACAATAAATTTTCAGAAAAACATGCTTATTATAAAGAAGCAGTAAAGAAAAAAATGACAATTAAAATTTCATGATAAAGCTATTTATTTATTTCATTATCTGTTTTTATCCTTAACATTGAACTCATGACTCCACTAGTAATAGATATGTTATTTATTTCCTTATATGTTACAAAGCTAGAATGTATTATTTTAATTTAGTACATAGATATGTTACACTTTACATTGTCATTTGTGCTAAAATATATATGTATATAATAAAATAGTTGCTATTGCAGTAACCAATGCTATATAATAATTAAATAGAATAGAATTTAACTCTGTCTCTGTCATTTTTTTCTAGATCTAACCTGTCTGATCATTTAAGATTTCTGTTACTGTTAATGTTACTTTTTTCTTCATTTAGTGTGGCTTTCCTTGTTGTGCCAGCAGGAGTCGCTGTGGCTAAGGTGTTTGACTTCACTGTCAATATATATTGGTGGTTATGGGGGATGCCATTCTGAGTCTCGGGGTGGTTCAGTGATCTTGATGTCAAAATAGGGGCTTCTCCTGATTTTCAAGGCTTTATAGGGCTACAGAATTGGAAATTCAAGAAGTCATAGTCATAAATTGGTGAGCCTTTAGGTTATTTATTTATTCTTTTCATTTTAACAGTTTTTCATTACATAAATTGAACCCAGAAATGGTGCACCCTAGTCACCAGTATCCCAATTTTTTGCAAGCCATCTCTGAGCACTGTTGAAACTAAAAGTTAAAAGGGGCTTTGGCTGCAGTGTGTAAAGGATTGACTGCGGGGTGCTGGGAATGTATAGGGGTAAAGTGCAAACATTTAGTTACTGAAAAATAGCGGCTCCATCTAAAGTTAAACAAAAGAGAGGTTTATTCATGAAAATCACTGTGGAGCTGTTCTGAAGGCAGGACTATGGAGCAGCAGCAGCTGTTTTTCTCTCCTCTACTCTCCAGGGTCAACTAGGAACACTAAAGGAGATCACCTGGGACTGTAACAAGACAGGGCTAGAATGACTTCAGGAACCCACCAAATCACCAGTAAGTGCAAACTCTTGTGGCTCATATACAGAGAGGAGCCTAGGGAGAGATTAAGTGGGTGGTAAAAATCTGGCAGTTTACCAGTTGAGGTACCACCTCCAGTCCGGTTCACCAACCAAAGACTGCTGAAGGGAAAAGAGGACTCTGCTGAAACTAACCAAATGCAACTGTGATTCTCCATTGTTACTGCCCTCAGAATCTGTAACAGCATAGGGGAGGCCCTGTGCTGACACCAGGGGACAGAGAACTAATGAGGAAACTCAGGAGAAGACCTATACCTCAGTGGCCTAGCAGTGGGGCTGTGAGAATCTGCCCCAGCCTGCTTTATCTCTTGGTCAGGAGTCAGTGATTATGCTAAGAAGCCTACTTATAGTTTAAAAGGCTTCAGCTCCCATAGCCTACAGGGAAGAAAAAGAGCAAAAGAGGCTTTTAAATCACTATACTCCAACTCAGGGATTAAAATAATATTGAAACAACTACAAATGTTTATCTGGAACCTGATAAGACCTAGAATTGCCAAAACAATCTTGAGAAGAAAGAACAGAACTGGAGGCATCACACTACCAGATCTCAAATTCTATTATAGGACCATTGTCCTCAAAACTGCTTGGTACTGGAACATGCAGGAGTAGACACACTGACCAGTGGAATAGAATTGAGAGCCCAGAATAAGCCTCCATACCTATGGACATCTAATCTTTGTCAAAGGTGCACAAACTATTAAATGGGGAAAGCAGAGTCTCTTCAACAAATGGTGTTGGAAAACATGGGATGAAACATGCAGAAGAATGAAACTGAACCACTATATTTCACAAAATACAAAAGTAAATTCCACATGGATCAAGGACTTGGATGTTAGACGAGAAACTATGAGGTACTTAGAGGAAAATATTGGCAGAACTCTTTTCCACAAAAACTTTAAAGATATCTTCAACAAAATGAATCCAATTACAAAAAAGACTAATGCAAGCAAAAACCTTTGGGACTACATCAAATTAAAAAAAAAAAAAAGGCTTATGCACAGCAAAAGTTGCCACTACCCAAACCAAGAGACCCCTCATAGAATGGGGGAAGATCTTTACATGCCATACATCAGATAAGAGGCTAATAACCTAAATATATAAAGAGCTTGCCAAATTCAAAAATAAGAAAACAAATAATCCCATCCAAAAATGGGGGGAGGACATGGACAGAATATTCACCACAGAAGAGATCCAAAAGGCCAAGAACACATGATAAAATGCTCCAAATTTTTGATTGTCAGAGAAATGCAAATAAAGACAGCAATGAGTTACCACCTCACTCCTGTGAGAATGTCATACATCAGAAAAAGGTAGCAGCAGCAAATGCAGGAGAGGTTCTGGGGTCAAAGGGACCCTCCTGCACTGCTGGTGGGAATGTAAATTGGTCCAACTTCTGTGGAGAACAGTCTGGAGACATCTCAGAAGACTAGAAATGGACCTACTTTATGATCCTGCAATTCCTCTCCTGGGGATATATCCTAAGGAACCCAACACACCCATCCAAAAAGGTCTGTATACACATATGTTCTTATCAGCACAATTTGTAATAGCCAAAACCTGGAAGCAACCCAGATGTCCAACAACAGATGAGTGGCTAAGCAAGTTGTGGTATATATACACAATGGAATACTACTAAGCTATTAAAATTGGTGACTTCGGAGGTTCCCGGAAGATGGCGGACTGAGAAGCTGCTAGTGGCTTGAGCTCCGACCACATTGACTGGAAATGGTAGGACTTTCTGCCTTTAGTAGGCCAGTCAATAAGGGGTCCTAGAGGTGACACCAAGGAGGTGACAATAACTTAATTTGGGTTAAAAAAACAGAGTAAAAAGAAAGGGAAAAAAAATTTTAATTATTATTCCCAAAGCGCACCCCCTCCCCCCTTCCTCCCCATAACCAGTCCCCGGGGAGCAGCTCCTTAGCTCCCCTGCTAAGCTTCTTTCTTTACCAAGATTCCTGTCCCATCAGGGGGTATCATTCATTTGAAGTTTATTCCCTTCTGAAACCTTTGGCCTTTTTTCTTTCTAAGTAGCCAACCAGCTGCCTCTGCTCAGGCAGCTTCCATCCCTCCCCCCACATAGCTAATTAAATAATAATAAATAAATGAATAACTCTCCCCCCTGCATATCTAATTAAATAATAAAAAATAAATAAATAAAAAACTCTTTCCTTTCACCACTCTTTTATTACTGTTCTTTTTCTTATCTTTTTGTTTTTTCTCTCTCTCTTTCTTTTTTTTTTTCTTTTTCTCATTCTTGTCATCCTTTCTTCCTTAATCCTTCAGCTTTCTGAATTCACTGATTCACGTTTGGGAATTATTTTGGGGAAGAAATCTGACAGAGAGTGGACTCTCTCTGCGAGTATCTCTGCTCAATTTCCCTTCCTCCTTTAGCTACAACCTAGAAAATACAGTGGATAGTAGATTTGCATAACTGTCTATTCCTGCTATCCTTGTCTACTCCTGAGGGTTTTTCTTTATTGTTGATGTTTTTTCTTTCTTAACAATCAGCTGCCTCTGCTCAGGAGGCCAGAGGCAATCTGGGACAGGGTTTTCTATCCTGCTCTATTTTATTATTAATATTATATAAAGGTATATATCTTCCCCCCCTTTAGGTTGATCAGAATTAACTCTTAGTGTATCTTTCACTGCTAGGGTAGTGGGCATCTTATCTATTGTGAGAGAAACTTGTCTCCTTACTCCTACCTCCTCTACTGACTCTCCCCTTCTTCCTCCTCCTAGCTAATTAAAATAAAATAAAATAAAAATAAAGTAATCAATTAAAAACTGTCCATTCACTGCTGTTTAATTACAGCTATTTTTTTTTCTCTTTTCTATCTCTTATTTCTCTTTTTTTTTTTTTTTATCTTGTCATATACTTTTTCCTTCCTTCTTCTTTGCCTTTCTGAATTTGTGAATTATTTTGGGGAAGAAATCTGACTCAGAGTGGACTCTTTATGTGTTTATCTCTGCTCTACTTCCCTTTCCCCTCTTGTTACCTCTAGAATATACAGTGGATACTAGATTTGCCTAACTGTCTATTCTTGCTATCCCTTCTTTCTTTTCTCTTTCTTCTTCACTTGGACTTGGTTGCTATTGTTTCACAGACTGGAGACATTGTTTGGCTAACTGGTAGTGATTAAACTGCTTCAATACTTGCTTCAGTTGCTATTGTAATTCCTGAGTTTGGTGAGAGCAATTGTCATAAAGGTATTTAATACAGTGTTGCTTGTACTCAAGACACAACAACTGAGGAACAACAGAGCATAAAAATAAGAAACACATAAATCAAAAAAATGGGTAGATCAAAAACAAATAAAACTGCTAATCCAATTAATGAAGACAAGAGCCCAGAAGAAACTAGAAATCAGCCAGAAGTAACTATAGATAAGAAAAGTATGCAAGCAATAATAAACTTATTAATCACAGAAATGAAAACAACATTGGAGGAAAGGAATGGCAGTATTAGGGAAATAACAGTTGAGACCCCAAGGGAAATACTGATTATCTTGAGGCAATTAGAGAACTGAAAGCTGAAATAGCTGTAATGAAGAAAGAAGCTGAGGCAAGGGAAAGCAGACTAACAGAAGCAGAAAACAGAATTAGTCAGACAGAGGATGAGTTAGAGAAAATGAAGAAAGAGGTGAAAAAGCTCAAAAAGAGATTGAGAGACATTGAAAACAACAACAGAGACATATGGGATGATCTCAAAAGAAGTAACATTCGCATAATTGGCCTGGCAGAGGAAGAAAGAGAGGAAGGGGAAGCAAACATTATAGAGGAAATAATAGAAGAAAACATCCCAGACCTGAATAATAGAGATTCAAGAGGCCCAGAGAGTTCCAAACAGAATCAACCCAGACCTGAAGACACCAAGACACACCACAGTCACAATGAGAAGGAGTAAGGATAAAGAAAGGATCCTAAAGGCTGCACAAGAGAGAAACAAAATGTCACATACAAGAGAAAACCCATAAGATTATCTGCAGACTTCTCCACTCAAACTCTAAAAGCCAGAAGAGAATGACAAGATCTTTCTCGAGCCCTGAATGAAAAAGGGTTTCAACCAAGGATAATATATCCTGCTAGACTTTCATTCATATTAGATGGAGGGATCAAAACCTTCTTAGACATACAACAGTTAAAGGAGGCAACCATCAACAAACCGGCCCTGAAAGAGGTTCTAAAACACCTCTTATACACAAAAACATCACTATAATATTTGCGACATATCAGAGAAAACAAAATTTTTTTTGAACATTGGCACTACAATACATTAAAACCATAATATCAATAAATGTCAATGGCTTAAACTCACCCATCAAAAGGCACAGAGTGGGGGGATGGATCAGAAAACATAACCCAACCATATGCTCCTTGCAAGAATCCCATCCGTCACAACAAGATAAACACAGACTTAAAATGAAAGGATGGAAAACTATTATACAGGCTAACGGACCACAAAAAAGGGCAGGAATAGCCATTCTCATCTCAGACACAACAGATTGTAAATTAAATAAAGTAATAAAATATAGGCAAGGAAATTACATAATGATTAGAGGATCAATGAGCCAAGAAGACTTAACAATTATTAACATCTATGCACCCAATGAGGGACCATCTAAATACGTCAAGCAATTACTGAAAGAATTTCAAAAATACATCAATAGTAATACAATAATAGTGGGATACTTCAATACTCCACTCTCACACTTAGACAGATCAACAAAACAGAGAACCAATAACAAGAGAATTGAATGAAGAGATTGACAGACTAGACCTCTTGGACATTTTCAGAGGCCTTCAACCCAAAAAACTGGAATACACCTTCTTTTCAAATCCACATAACACATACTCAAGAAAAGACAACATGTTAGGCCACAAAGATAGCATCAACAAATTCAAGAGCATCGAAATCATCCCTAGTATCTTCTCAGACCACAGTGGAGTAAAACTAGCATTTAACAACAAACAGAGAATTATTAAAAGTCACAGAATTTGGATACTAAACAACATACTCCTTAAGAACCACTGGGTAAGAGATTCACTCAAGCAGGAAATTCAAATGTTCCTGGAAACTAATGAAAATGAAGACACAACCTATCAAAATATTTGGGACACAGCTAAAGCAGTACTGAGAGGAAAACTTATACCCATACAATCACATATTAAACAACAAGAAAAAGCTCAAATGAATGACCTTACTGCACACCTCAAGGACTTGGAGGAAGAGGAACAACGGAACCCTAAAGCAACCAGGACAGAAATCACTAAAATTAGAGCAGAAATAAACAATCTAGAAAATAAAATATCCATACAAAAGATTAATGAAGCCAAATGTTGGTTCTTTGAAAGATTAATGAAATTGACAAAGCCCTAGCCTGACTCATCAAACAAAAAGAGAGAAGACTCAGATCAATACAATTGTAAATGATGCAGGAGATATCACAACTGACACCACAGAAATCCAGAGAATCCTGCGAAACTTCTATGAAGAACTATACACCACCAAGCTAGAGAATCTGGAAGAAATGGAACAATTCCTAGAAGCATATGCCCTTCCAAAACTGAACCAAGAACCACAAAATCTAAATGCACCAATCAAAGACAAAGAAATTGAGACCGTTATTAAGAATCTCCCCAACAACAAAATTCCTGGACCAGATGGCTTCACAATCAAATTCTTCAAAATTTTCAGGAAACAGTTAGTACCCATACTATTAAGCTATTCCATAAGATTGAAGAAACAGGAATACTCCCTTCCACATTCTATGAAGCCAACATCACCCTGATACCAAAAGCTGATAAGGACAGAACAAAAAAGGAAAATTAGAGACCAATATCTCTGATGAAGATAGATGCCAAAATATTTAACAAGATCTTAGCCAACTGGATAAAGCAACACATCAAAAAGATTGGTCATCATGACCAAGTGGGATTCATCCCAGGAATGCAAGGCTGGTTCAACATCCGTAAGTCAATTAATGTCATTCATCACATCAATAAAGCAAAGCCAAAAACCACATGATTATCTCAATAGATGCAGAGAAAGCCTTTGACAAAATCCAACACCTGTTCATGCTCAAAACTCTACAAAAAATGGGAATAGATGGGAAATTCCTCAAGATAGTGGAGTCTATATATAGCAAAGCTACAGCCAACATCATACTCAATGGACAGAAGCTGAAAGCATTCCCCCTCAGATCGGGGACTAGACAGGGCTGTCGACTGTCACCGTTACTCTTCAACATAGTATTGAAAGTTCTTGCCATAGCAATCAGGCAAGAGAAAGAAATCAAAGGGATACAGATTGGAAGGGAAGAAGTCAAGCTCTCACTATTTGCAGATGATATGATAGTATACATAGAAAGACCTAAAGAATCCAGTAGAAAATTACTGGAAGTTATTAGGCAATATAGCAAGGTATCAGGTTACAAAATCAATGTACAAAAATCAGTGGCATTTCTTTATGCAAACACTAAATCTGAAGAAGAAGACATCCAGAAATCACTCCCATTTACTGTTTCAGCAAAATCAATCAAATACCTAGGAATAAAGTTGACCAAAGAAGTGAAACACTTGTATGCTGAAAACTATGAGTCGTTACTAAAGGAAATAGAAACTGATACCAAAAATGGAAAGATATCCCATGATCATGGATTGGAAGAATAAATATCACCAAAATGAATATTCTCCCCAGAGCCATATACAAATTTAATGCAATACCCATCAAAGTTCCACCAAGCTTCTTTAAGAGAATAGAACAAACACTACAATCATTTATCTGGAACCTGAAAACACCTAGAATTGCCAAAACCATCTTAGGAAAAGAAAAAGAAATGGAGGCATCATACTCCCAGACCTTAAACTACATTATAAAGTCATCACCATCAAAACAGCATGGTACTGTAACAAAAATAGGCACACAGACCAGTGGAACAGAATTGAAAGCCCAGAAATAAATCCCCACATGTGTGGACATCTAATCTTTGATAAGGGGGCCCAAAGGATTAAAAGGAAGAAGGAGGCTCTCTTCAATAAATGGTGCTGGGAAAACTGGGTTTTAGCATGCAGAAGAATGAAATTGAATCACTTTAACTCACCTGAAACAAAAATCAACTTCAAATCGATCAAAGACCCGGATGTCAGCCCAGAAACAATAAGATACTTAAAGGAAAACATTGGTAAAATAGTTTCCCACCTACACCTCAAGGACATCTTTGATGAATCAAAGAAAGAAAGACTAAAGCAGAAAGACTAAAGCAGAAAGAAACCAATGGGACTACATCAAATTGAAAAGCTTCTGCACATCCAAAGAAACTATTAAACAAACAGAGAGACCCCTCACAGAATGGGAGAAGACCTTCACATGCCATACATCAGACAAGCAACTAATCACCAAAATATATAAAGAGCTCAGCAAACTTAGCCGCAAAAAAGCAAATGACCCCATCCAAAAGTGGTCAGAGGATATGAACAAAACATTCACCTCAGAGGAGATCCAAAAGGCTAACAAACATATCAAAAACTGCTCTAGGTCACTGATTGTCAGATAAATGCAAATTAAGGCAACACTAAGATACCACCTCACTCCTGTAAGAATGGCATACATCAAAAAGGACAGCAGCAACAAATGCTGGAGAGGTTGTGGGGACAGAGGAACCCTTTTTCATTGCTGGTGGGAATGTAAATTGGTACAGCCTCTGTGGAGAGCAGTCTGGAAAACTCTCAAGTCTAGACATGTACTTCTATATTATCCAGTAATTCCTCTCCTGGGATTATACCCCAAGGACTCCATAACACCCAACCAAAAAGAGGTGTGTACTACTATGTTCATAGCAGCACAATTCATAATAGCTAAAACCTGGAAGCAACCCAGGTGCCCAACAACAGATGAGTGGCTGAGAAAGCTGTGGTATATATACACAATGGAATACTATGCAGCTATCAAGAACAATATACCCACCTTCTCTGACCCATCTTGGACAGAGCTAGAAGAAATTATGTTAAGTGAGATAAGTAGAAAGATTAAGATGAGTATGGTATGACCCCACTCATCAACAGAAGTTAAGTAAGAAGATCTGAAAGGGAAACTAAAAGCAGAACCTGACCAAATTGTAAGTAGGGTACCAAAGTGAATACCCTGTGGTGAGGGGTAGACATGCAGCTTCCTGCACCAGTGGGGGGTGGGAGTGGGTGGGAGGGATAGGTCATAGTCTTTTGGTAATGGGAATGGTGTTTATGTACACTCCTAGTAAAATGTAGTCATATAAATCACTAGTTAGTTAATATGAGAGGGGAAAATTAATTGTATGTCTCGATGTTTTTCAAAACACAAACTGAATCTTTTTAATATATAGGCTGTGTAATTGATATGCAGACTCTCTCAAAAGCCTAGACCAATAGATCAGAAGCAACCAATAGCACAGCTATATAGGAGATACTGGGTACTGTACAGCAAACCCTAACAAAAGGACTTTTCAAAGTTAACCCAATTACCAATTAATGTGATGATAACATTAACTATCGATTGTCTTTTTGAACCCTAAGACAGCAGGAACCTCACATCCCCACTATAGAGCCTCTACTTCCCCCAGTCCTGGAACCCTTGGATCGGGCCCACTTTCCTGTATGCCTCTCCCAATCCATATCAAATAATATTGCATCTGCCGATCGCAACCTAATCAACACAACAATTGCCACTGCAACATGCTTCACTTCAGGTTGTGTCCAGAGACTTCACATGTGGAATGACAACACTTCAGCTTCATTACTCGAGTTAGACCTTTCCTTTCATAGTATTCTCTAATTCCATCCCAGGTGGTTCACTTTCTAACAAAGTCCCAAAACCTAGATATACACCAGTTTCTGTGAGAGAGAGCATATCTTCACAGGTATCCATAAACTACTGCAAAATATATAACTGAAAGCAGAAGCACACTAGAGTTTGCAGTGAGTACCCCCTAACACTTCCTCTCCACTATTCCAAGCTTTGGGTCCATGATTGCTCAACAATTTGTTTGGCTTTGTATGTTAACTCTCTTTTCAGCCACCAGGTTCCAGATGTCATCAGGATGCCGGCCAGGCTTCCCTGGACTGAAGACCCCACCAATGCACCCTGGAGTTCCTCTTCCCCATAGACCCACCCTACTAGGGAAAGACAGAGGCAGACTGGGAGTATGGACCGACCAGTCAACGCCCATGTTCAGCGGGGAAGCAATTACAGAAGCCAGACCTTCTACCTTCTGCAACCCACAATGACCCTGGTCCATGCTCCCAGAGGGATAGAGAATGGGAAAGCTATCAGCGGAGGTTATGGGATATGGAGATTGGGTGGTGGGAATTGTGTGGAGTTGTACTCCTCCTACCCTATGGTTTTGTTAATTTATCCTTTCTTAAATAAAAAATAAGGTGACTTCACCATTTTCAGCCGATCTTGGATGGATCTTAAAAAATTCATGCTAAGTCAAATAAGTCAGAAACAGAAGGATGAATATGGGTGATCTCACTCTCTGGCAGAGGTTAAAAAACAACATCAGAAGAGAAAATACAAGTAGAACCTTAACTGGAATTGGCATATTGCACCAAAGTAAAAGACTAGGGAGTGTGAGGGGGCAGAATACAGGTCCAAAAAGGATGACAGAGGACCTCATGGGTGTTGTATTGTTATATGAAAAACTGGGAAATTTTATGCATATACTAACTTTTGTATTTACTGTGGAATGTAAATCATAAATTCCCAGATATAGAAATAAAAGAAAAGAAAAGAAAATCACTGTGAATGTGAGGGGAGAATCTAACTAGGAAAATAGGCAAAAGTCAAAAGTTCAAAAATACTCATAATCACCATGTGAAAAGATCAAGATCTTTCCAGAACCATAGCAAATGGAGAGTGCCATGATCAAGGTAATCCAGTCAAGAGAGTGGATCTGCTGCAAGTGTGCTTATATACATTCCCAGGTTAGCCTGTTCAGCCTCAGGCTGATTCCATTTTTATGCTAATTGTCCCAAACTCCTGCTGGGGTCACAACAGAGCACCATTATTATTTTTTTAATCCTGGTGCTTCCTTTAACCCTTTCTGTTCCCACCTGTATGCACTCACCTATTGGTTGGGTGTTTTTTCTCTCTTTCTTCCATCCTTCCTTCTTCCTTTCTTCCCTTTTGCACCTCTCTCTCTCTCTCTCTCTCTCTCTCTCCTCTTTCACAGTTCACAGTTTTTCTTTAACTGGAACCTGGAAATGGTGCTCCTCAGTTTTCAATCTCCCAGTCCACAGCCAGCCATTCCGGAATATCCTGGGAGTGGTTCCCACACCTCATTTCTCTCCATGGCTCACAGGTGTCTGTGTCTGTATTCACCTGTGACTTGATGAGTTTCTAAAGGAATTCTGTTTGTATTGTGTTGGGTTTTCAGGTGATTTGCATTGATTTTCCTAGTTGATCAGGGAGAGCAAAGTGACATTGCTGTTATTCCATATCATGCCCCTTAGGCATCCTCAAAGCTGTAAATGTAAAAACATCAACTAGTTAGACCAGGGAGAATAGAATAGAAGCAATCTGTGGTGTTACTTTATAAGGCACAGGTATATATATATATATATATATATATATATATATATATATATATATGATGTTAAAGGACATAAATTATGGTGATGTGCATGATATAGCAAATCCTATCAATGAGATTTTCAAAGTTAACCCAATTGCCAATTATTTGATTATAGCAATAACTATTTCCACTTAAACCCTAAGATAACAGGAACCTCCCACTTCCTCTATAAAGCCTATATTTCTCCCAGTCCTGGAACCTCTAGGGTGGGTATCACTTTCCTGCATGCCTCTCTTAAGTCATACCAACTGATATTGAATCTGCTCATCCTAATTTAAGCAATACAACCAGTACCACCTCGGCATGCTTCACTTCAGACTCCAGAGATGTCAGGTGTGGAATGTCAACCCTTCAGCCTCATTACTCAGATGAGACCTTTCCTTTCATAGGATTCTCTAATTATTTTCGGTTGGCTCACTTCCTAACAAAATCCCAAAACCTAGATACAGACCAGGTCCGATGAGATAGGGCATATGTACACATGTGTCCATAAATTAGGGCAAAATATGCACCTTAGGTTTTATGTAAGAATCTTTATCATATTTAAGTTTTCTTATTTTTTATTTCTTTTTCTTTTTCTATGAGGATTATCACTGGGGGTCAGTCTCTGCACAATAACACCACCATTTCCATCAGATCTTTTTCATTTTTCTTTTCTTTTTTTCTTAGAGATAGAGATAGGTGATTATGACAAGATAGCTAGATGATAGATAGATAAGATAGATAGATACATGGTATATAGTTAGATATACGGATAGAATATGGTAGATAGATAGGTAGATAATAGAAAGAGAGACACTTGCAGCACTATTTCACCTCTTATAAAACATCTCCACTGAAGGTGGGGACCCAGGCTTCAACCTGGGTCTTGCCACATGGCTATAGACATATCCACTACCACCTAAACTCTCACTCTAATTTCTCATTCTTAAAAGTACCCTGAAAAGTGATTGTGCCATGCCATGTGCACAAATGGTATTTGAACCATGAAGCCACCTGGAAGGACCCCGGTACTGAGGGAAATTCAGCTATTGTGGTATATCTCATGTCTGTTTCTAACCTTCTCCATTTGAAAAAAAAAAAATGAAAATGTTGACTCAGAGACAAAATTGCATAAGCATAAGCACCAGTCCCATGTGACAATGCAACAACAACAACAACAAAGAAAAATAGACCTCAATGAAAAAAACAAACTTAAGAGAATCCAAGCAGAAAAAAATAAAATCTAATTTGACACATGATTTTAAATATACATAGTTCTAGTCAAATGTATAAAACCATCTCAATTATAACTTATTTAAGGTTGATATTTAAAAATTACTCATATTTCCAGATTATTTCAATTCTACTGAGTAGAACAATAATGCTTATTTGAAGCATACCTAAAATATGTGAGTACCATCTAGTGGTAAAACAGGAATTAAGCAACTGGCTGAGTAAATAAACAGGGTGGGGCAGATCTAGGGAACATGGAGCTAATATAAGATCTTGAGAAATAATATGATTATGGCTGAAATTGGTAAATATCCAGAGAAGAGCCAGTGTCTCTAATATTGCATGCCTAGTTAGACAGAAACACACTGAGTTGTAACAGGGGAGCAATGCATGTTTGCAGAAAAGATGCTTCTTGTCAAATTTTAGAAGAAGAAAGGTTACAAAATAATTTCTAGAATAATAAATGTTATAACTGTTGAAATTTAAACCCCTGGATTGGCACAGCTGAATGCAAAACTGTACATAATGGTGAAATTATTCTTTACTGAAAGAACCCAGGTCATTTTACAATATACAGAATTCAAATATCACAGGCTACATTATTATAGAGTAGTGGAGTTCCCTTTAAGAATAACAGTTATCATCATAGAAACAATTTGTTTTGGAACACAGTCCTTCAAAGGCCAGGTGAGTAAAAGTATAATTTGGCCAAGAACTCAAATTTAATAAGACATGAATCAAGAATTCAATTCTAATCCTCTATGATTTCAAAAATCAAAACTTTACAAATAAAATGGGAAAAAAGCCTTCTCAAAATATGCAGGCATAAAATACACTTATGTATAAATTCACTAATATCTAAGGTAATAACAAGTGTAAATATCCCAATAAAATGTGAAGCTCTAAGCTATCTTAAATGAATCAAAATCAGCAGGTGATGAAAAATGCTCCATTTGAACCAACGCAACAATTGCCACCTCAACATGCTTCACCTCAGACTGTATCCAGAGACTTCACGTGTGGAATGACAACCCTTCAGCTTCATTACTCGGGTGAGACCTTTCCTTTTATAGTACACTCTAATTTCATCTCAGGTGGTTCACTTTCTAACAAAGTCCCATAACCTAGATATACACCAGTTTCTGAGAGAGAGAGCTTATGTGCACACGTATCCATAAACTACTGCAAAATATATAACTGAAAGCAGAAGTACACTAGAGTTTGCAGTGAGTACCTCCCTAACACTTCCTCTCCACTATTCCAAGCTTGGGATCCATGATTGCTCAACAAATTGTTTGGCTTTGTATGTTAACTCTCTTTTCAATCACCAGGTTCCAGATGCCACCAGGATGCTGGCCAGGCTTCCCTGGATTGAAGACCCCACCAATGTGTCCTGGAGCTCAGCTTCCCCAGAGACACACCTTACTAGGGAAAGAGAGAGGCAGACTGGGGGTATGGACCGATCAGTCAACGCCCATGTTCAGCGGGGAAGCAGTTACAGAAGCCAGACCTTCTACCTTCTGCAACCCTCAACGACCCTGGGTCCATGCTCCCAGAGGGCTAGAGAATGGGAAAGCTATCAGGGGAGGGGGTGGGTTATGGGGATTGGGTGGTGGGAATTGTGTGGAGTTGTACCCCTCCTACCTTATGTTTTTGTTCATTAATCCTTTCTTAAATAAAAAATTTAAAAAAATAAAAAGAAAAAAAGAAAAAAAATTTTATCTTTAGTTAAAGGTAAAAAAAAAATGCTCCATTTGGATACGATGAGTAAAAAAGCTAAAAATAAATATGTAAATAAAGAAAAAAACATATCTAGAAATATTCAAAAGATAAGAGTATATATTTAGCCACAGTTTTTGCAGAAACTCTACATAAAAATTAACTGATAAATGATAATGAAATTAACATATATATTGCATATGAACACAGCTTAAAAGTACAAATGCCAGAATCATAGAAAACGTGCTTGCCCCCCAACAACAAAAGTCCTGGACCAGATGGCTTCACAAACGAATTCTACAAAACTTTCAGGAAGCAGTTAATACCCATACTTCTTAAGCTATTCCATAAGATTGAAGAAACAGGAATACTCCCTTCCACCTTTTATGAAGCAAACATCACCCTGATACCAAAAGCTGATAGGGACAGACCAAAAAAGGAAAACTACAGACCAATATCTCTGATGAACATAGATGCCAAAATATTTAACAAGATCTTGGCCAACCGGATACAGCAACACATCAAAAAGATTGTTCATCATGACCAAGTGGGATTCATCCCAGGTATGCAAGGCTGGTTCAACATCCGTAAATCAATCAATGTCATTCATCACATCAATAAAAGCAAAGCCAAAAACCACATGATTATCTCAATAGATGCAGAGAAAGCCTTTGACAAAATCCAACACCAATTCATGCTCAAAACTCTACAAAAAATGGGAATAGAGGGAAATTCCTCAAGATAGTGGAGTCTATATATAGCAAACCTACAGCCAACATCATACTCAATGGACAGAAGCTGAAAGCATTCCCCCTCAGATCGGGGACTAGACAGGGCTGTCGACTGTCACCGTTACTCTTCAACATAGTATTGAAAGTTCTTGCCATAGCAATCAGGCAAGAGAAAGAAATCAAAGGGATACAGATTGGAAGGGAAGAAGTCAAGCTCTCACTATTTGCAGATGATATGATAGTATACATAGAAAGACCTAAAGAATCCAGTAGAAAATTACTGGAAGTTATTAGGCAATATAGCAAGGTATCAGGCTACAAAATCAATGTACAAAAATCAGTGGCATTTCTTTATGCAAACACTAAATCTGAAGAAGAAGACATCCAGAAATCACTCCCATTTACTCTTTCAGCAAAATCAATCAAATACCAAGGAATAAAGTTGACCAAAGAAGTGAAAGACTTGTATGCTGAAAACTATGAGTCGCTACTCAAGGAGATAGAAACTGATACCAAGAAATGGAAAGATATCCCATGCTCATGGATTGGAAGAATAAATATCATCAAAATGAATATTCTCCCCAGAGCCATATACAAATTTAATGCAATACCCATGAAAGTTCCACCAGGCTTCTTTAAGAGAATAGAACAAACACTACAATCATTTATCTGGAACCTGAAAACACCTAGAATTGCCAAAAACATCTTAAGGAAAAGAAACAGAAATGGAGGCATCACACTCCCAGACCTTAAACTATACTATAAAGCCATCATCATCAAAACAGCATGGTACTGGAACAAAAATAGGCACACAGACCAGTGGAACAGAATTGAAAGCCCAGAAGTAAATCCCAACACCTATGGGCATCTAATCTTTGATAAGGGGGCCCAAAGTATTAAATGGAAAAAGGAGGCTCTCTTCAATAAATGGTGCTGGGAAAACTGGGTTGAAACATGCAGAAGAATGAAATTGAACCACTTTATCTCACCAGAAACAAAAATCAACTCCAAATGGATCAAAGACCTAGATGTCAGACCAGAAACAATCAAATACTTAGAGGAAAACATTGGTAAAACACTTTCCCACATAAACCTCAAGGACATCTTTGATGAATCAAACCCAATTGCAAGGAAGACCAAAGCAGAAACAAACCAATAGGACTACATCAAATTGAAAAGCTTCTGCACAACCAAAGAAACTATTAAACAAACAGAGAGACCCCTCACCGAATGGGAGAAGATCTTCACATGCCATACATCAGACAAGCAACTAATCACCAAAATATATAAAGAGCTCAGCAAACTTAGCCGCAAAAAAGCAAATGACCCCATCCAAAAATGGGCAGAGGAAATGAACAAAACATTCACCACAGAGGAGATCCAAAAGGCTAACAAACATATGAAAAACTGCTCTAGGTCACTGATTGTCAGAGAAATGCAAATTAAGACAACACTAAGATGCCACCTCACTCCTGTAAGAATGGCATACATCAAAAAGGACAGCAGCAACAAATGCTGGAGAGGATGTGGGGACAGAGGAACTCTTTTACATTGCTGGTGGGAATGTAAATTGGTACAACCTCTGTGGAGAGAAGTCTGGAAAACTCTCAGAAGGCTAGACATGGACCTTCCATATGACCCAATAATTCCTCTCCTGGGGTCATACCCCAAGGACTCCATAACACCCAACCAAAAAGAGGTGTGTACTCCTATGTTCATAGCAGCACAATTCATAATAGCTAAAACCTGGAAGCAACCCAGGTGCCCAACACCAGATGAGTGGCTGAGAAAGCTGTGGTATATATACACAATGGAATACTATGCAGCTATCAAGAACAATGAACCCACCTTCTCTGACCCATCTTGGACAGAGCTAGAAGGAATTATGTTAAGTGAACTAAGTCAGAAAGATAAAGATGAGTATGGGATGATTCCACTCATCAACAGAAGTTGAGTAAGAAGATCTGAAAGGGAAACTAAAAGCAGGACCTGATCAAATTGTAAGTAGGGCACCAAAGTAAAAACCCAGTGGTGAGGGGTAGACATGTAGCTTCCTGGGCCAGTGGGGGGTGGGAGTGGGCGGGAGGGATGGGTCACAGTCCTTTGGTGGTGGGAATGGTGTTTATGTACACTCCTAGCAAAATGTAGACATATCAACCAGTAGTTAATTAATATGAGAGGGGGAAATCAATTGTATGTCTCAAAGTTTCTCAAAAGACAAACTGAATCTTTTTAATATATAGGCTATGTATTTGATATGCGGACTCTCTCAAAAGCCTAGACCAAGTAGATTAGAAGCTTCCAATAGCACAGCTATATACAAGATACTGGGTACTGTACAGCAAACCATAACAAAGGGACTTTTCAAAGTTAACCCAATTAACAAATAATGTGATAATAATATTAACTATTGATTGTCTTTTTGAACCCTAAGACAGCAGGAACCTCACATCTTCACTATAGAGCCCCTACTTCCCCCAGTCTTGGCACCCTTGGATAGGGCCCACTTTCCCATATGCATCTCCCAATCCAAACCAAATAATATTGCATCCGCCGATCACAACCTAACCAAAGCAACGATTGCCATCTCAACATGCTTCACCTCAGACTGTATCCAGAGACTTCACGTGTGGAATGACAACCCTTCAGCTTCATTACTCGGGTGAGACCTTTCCTTTAATAGTACACTCTAATTTCATCTCAGGTAGTTCACTTTCTAACAAAGTCCCATAACCTAGATATACACCTGTTTCTGTGAGAGAGAGCTTATGTGCACACGTATCCATAAACTACTGCAAAATATATACCTGAAAGCAGGATTACACTAGAGTTTGCAGTGAGTACCTCCCTAACACTTCCTCTCCACTATTCCAAGCTTGGGATCCATGATTGCTCAACAAATTGTTTGGCTTCATATGTTAACTCTCTTTTCAATCACCAGGTTCCAGATGCCACCAGGATGCTGGCTAGGCTTCCCTGGATTGAAGACCCCACCAATGTGTCCTGGAGCTCAGCTTCCCCAGAGACACACCTTACTAGGGAAAGAGAGAGGCAGACTGGGGGTATGGACCGACCAGTCAACGCCCATGTTCAGCGGGGAAGCAATTACAGAAACCAGACCTCCTACCTTCTGCAACCCTCAACGACCCTGGGTCCATGCTCCCAGAGGGATAGAGAATGGGAAAGCTACCATGGGAGGGGGTGGGTTATGGGGATTGGGTGGTGGGAATTGTGTGGAGTTGTACCCCTCCTACCTTATGCTTTTGTTCACTAATCCTTTCTTAAATAAAAAATTTAAAAAAAAAAGAAAACGTGCTTGCCATTTTAATCAACTTGAAATTTTAAATTTCATTGTATTGATGAAGTCACACAAATGCTCAGTAGATTTTTATTGCAAGAAACCAATAAGAAAGAAATGGTAGAACTGAAAAATAGAAATAAATTGCTGAACCATCTGAAATAGACATGAAGTGTTTAAATGCAACTACAAAGACAGGGACTATGAAGTCCCATTTTGACAGTTCTTACTTCTTACAGTAAAGTTTATGAAGGAATTCTTCAAAGCACTGTCAGCATTAACAACTTTGGTAGGACTTTGAATTCACTAAAAGCTAATATTCTCATAGTTACATATTACAGGAAAGAGATGAAGGTAAGAATTAACCAAAGGAACCATATATAAGACAGTGGGCCACCATAAAATTGACTGCTACTGATTTTCTGAGTAGGCAGGCATTCTGGAAAAGGTTGTTCTGAAAAATGTTAGCATGTTTTACTTTAATTCACCCTTAGGTTCCCATAGTGTTTTCCTTTTGATGGTGTCAATTACCCTTCCACCTGTGATCCTACCAACACTAGCCAGCTGTAGTGGTAACCACTATAAAATCCTTCAAATAAAAACAAACAGGGCACAGGTTAACCCACGTTCCATCAATCTCAGTCTTCCAACAGGCAACTGCCCATTCAGTTTGGAACTGCAATACGTAAGCAAAGAACCACTTTCATCAGTCAACCAAACACCTCTTCATAGGACATTAGCCAAGTGACACAGGTGACTTTACTAACAGTTCTTCAGGGAGGTTAAAAGACATCTCTACAGAAAAGAGGCTTTTGCTTTTCGTTCCCCTGGAAACATGTCTCATATAAATAATATCTATTTTATTATTCATTGTTACTGTTTCACCTGTTGGATTTTTTTTTTTTTTACATCATCCAATGTAATATAGGCATTACTTTTTTTTTTCTTTTTTTAGGATTACAGGCTGGGGGGATAGCATAATGGTTACACAAAAAGACAATCATGCCTAAGATGCTGAAGCCCAAGGTTCAATCCCCAACACCATCATTAGCCAGAACTGAGCAGTAAGTCCTCTTCACTCTCCCTTTCTCTCTGTGTGTGTATCCCTCTCCTCCCTATCTCTCTCTTTCTCTGTCTCTAATTAAAATAAAATAAATAAAACAATTATCATTATTATATATTCTTCAATTACAGAGACAGTTTTCATGATTTTCAATATCAAGTCAGTAACTGTCAACCAAATGGGAATTTTATAATTCAGTTTCAAGGGTTATTTCTGGGTGGTGTTCAAAGACTTTTGTCATAATTTCTAGTTTATTTTTACACTGGGTTACTGAAAAACATATTGACAGTCTCTCTGATAATCTTACAGGTCACCAGATCCCCATTTCTTCATCTAAACAATATTGATAAAGGTAAGGGAAATATTTAATAGACAGAAATACGTTTTCAAAATATATTTAGGCAAGTGGTACAAACACTTCACATAAAGTTTCAAGGAAAAAAAACACACTGACATCATTCAAATTTTTACTTGAATTCCATTTGCTTTTCTATCCCTATACACCTCGATAGTCCTATCATTTTACATACACACAAAGTCTAACTATAGCCTCTGCTAGGACATCACCTACACATTACACTGCACAAGAACCCAGGTTCAAGTCTCCATCTCCACCTACACCACTCATGATTTTGGAATCACTATATTCAGACATTCAGTTCAAGATATTCTAGAAAAATTCTATGTCTTATGCTAAATCATCATAGTTAAATAAACTGCCAAGTTTGAAGGTCATACTGAAGTGATGTCTTCCATTCTAATACAGACTTTAAGATTTGAGGAATTTACAAAACAGCTGTAGCACTCAATAATTCACTAGATGGATACAAAGTTCTTGCGGAAAGCTAATATTCTCACAGTTAATGTATATGGCAGATAAAAGATGAGAAAAATAAAGCAGTATTTAGAAAGATTCCAAAAGTGAATACTTTGTTCATCTGCCAATGGATAAGTGCACCTGGCATTTGAGATATCTGTATGTAATAATGTAATGTCTATATTACTATCCAATGGAACTTACCATGGGTACATTGAGTTTAGTGGTTTCCCTTGTGGTTGATCTCAGACACTAAGTTGTTAGATACTATGAAGCCCAAAGTCTCTACAGAAAGTCATATTGTTCTTTCTGGTATGTTTATCTGAACCTAAGGTCAATGGAGTGTGCCTACCCTAAACAAAGCCATATTTCTAAGATGTAAACAGAACTAACTCTTAAAAGCTAAGGGAGAATGAGAGACTCGTCTTTGGTCAAGGTTATATTGAATTGTTGGAAAATTCATGATGTATTTTTTTCTATGCAAAAATACATCATGAATTTTCTGACAACCCAACATCATGTACTGCATAGCTGATAATAAAAAGGTTGTTCATTGGCAGATTGGTAGATACACCTGTCAACAAATATTAACCTTAAATTCAGAAAACTATTTTTTTCAAACAATTAGTTTTATTTACTGTGTTAGACTTCATTCCAAAAATAGTACATTATCTATTCACTTATACTACATTTTAAGTTTGAAGATATTTGAGTGTGAATTAAAATGCACAGGCTGAATATATTTGTACACATATAATGATAGTAAATAGATATATAGAGATAAATGGGTATAAATCATTATTCTTCATTAATTCAATATGTACACACTTGTGGGGGAGTGAGAATAAATTGGGAACAAATTAATTCATTTCGGAAATTCAAGTGAGAAAAGATGACTAGAGATAAATATATATATATATATATATATATATATATATATATATATATATATATATATCCTTGAAAACAAGGTAGCATGTGACACTTGGAACGTGATCTATTGATCTATTTGTATATACATTAAATAATCCCAAGTATAATTTCATCATCAGGGGTTTAGGTCAAATGTATATATATGGGGGTAGATGCTAACATAGAGAGCAAGAAAGATGCCATAGCACTGAAACTCCAATGCCTCAAAGGAGATGAGGACATGGCATTAATCTTTTTTTTTTTTTTTTACATATGGCATAGCAGGCACACTATCCTAGTGAGCTATTTTGCCTACCCTTTATTATTTTGCACATGTGAAATGGTAAGTATTGATCATTCGTGATGTCTTCATAAGAGTATGGTGGCCTACACAAAGATATCAGATCTAAAAAAATATTATAGTCAGTGTCCTTTTTATAAAATAATTTTTATAAAATAAAAATGTTATAAAATATTTTATAACATTTTTATAAAATAATTTATTATAAAATCAAAGAGAAGAAAAACAACCAAGATCTTCACTACTATGTGTGAGAACCCAAGAGTCTGGCTTGTCCAGAGACCACTGCAAAGGAATGCCTGTGGGAGAAAGTTTCCTGAACAGTAGAGCAATGTTATGGTGTCTTTCTCTCTCTCTCTCTCTCTCTCTCTCTCTCTTTCTCTCTCTCTCTCTCTCCCTTTCTATTTCTCTGTCCCTCACCCTCTATCAAAGGGCCTGTACCTCTTGAAGTGAGAGGGATATACTGGATCATTTCAAGTGTCTCTTGGTGACTTTGAACTTTATAGTGGCCTTGGATGGTAGGACTAGTGAAAGAAGAGCCCCCCCCCACCCCCGCCTAGTCATTTCTATTCTGAAATATGACTTAGTAAAACAAAACAAAACAAAACCAAAAAACAGACTTTTATTCATGATTCATGACTGTTCCTAATACCTACCAATGATAAAGTGAGGTGTGGCTTATTAGACAGTCATTAATCAAAATAAGTACTGATAAACAAATTTCAGGTATGATTCTTCCCCTAAATCTTAGAAATATGGCCACCTTTAGTCTGAGACAACTCATACATGTTCCTCCTTTGACTACCCCAAGGGAAAACAGACTAAAATACTGTGAAACAGCTACTATACTACAGATCAATCCACCCTTTCAAATCATTTTCTTTTTTTAAAATCTTCTAATTTTTTTAAAGTATTTATTTACTCCCTTTTATTGCCCTTGTTGTTTTATTGTTGTAGTTATTCTTATTGTCATCGTTGTTGGATAGGACAGAGAGAAATGGAGAGAGGAGGGGAAAACAGAGAGGGGAGCGACTCCCCTGCAGGTGGGGAGCCAGGGGCTCCAATCAGAATCCTTACTCTTGTCATTGTGCTTTGCGCCACCTGCACTTAACCCACTGCACTACCACCGGACTTCCTCAAATCATTTTCTATACCAGGTTTTTTCTAGTCTCCCTTTCTCCAATCTATGGAAGAAAAGAAGAAAGAAAGAGGAGAGAAAAAGAAAGAAAGAAAGAAAGAAAGAAAGAAAGAAAGAAAGAAAGAAAGGAAGGAAGGAAGGAAGGGAAAAAGAAAGGAAGAAAGAAAGAAAAGGAAGAGGGAGCCAGGCGGTGGCACAGCGGGTTAAGTGCACATGGCGTCAAACTCAAGGGCCAGCATAAGGATCCTGGTCTGAGCCCCAGGCTCTCCACCCACAGGGAGTTCACCTCACAGGCTGTGAAGAAGGTCTGTAGATGTCTATCTTTCTCTTCCCCTCTTTGTCTTCCCCTCCTCTCTCCATTTCTCTCTGTCCTAACCAACAACAATGACAGCAATAACAACAATGACAATAAACAACAAGGGCAACAAATGCAGAAAAAAAATTTAAAAATTTAAAAAAATGACAGCAATAACAACAACAATGACAAAAAGTAAATAAAAATACAAGGGCAACAAAAGAAGGAAAAAATTAAAAAAGAAGGAAAGGAAGAAGCCCATCTCCTGGGATCCTTTTTTTAAAGAAAAAGGTCAGATCATTTTTTCCTATCTCAAATGGCATTTTCAATTAAAATTCCTCCTTAGCTAAGTCTGGATTTGTCTTTTTAAAAAAAACAAAACAAAACATTATTTATTTAACTGCTGTGCAGATGTCCCCTCAGGCTAGTGCTAGTTCCCGAGAGAGTTAATATGATATTCTAGAAGTGCCCTTTGCAACCAATCCTGTCCTAGCTCATCACTCCCTGTTTTTGCCCTATAAAGCCCTTCTTCTTCCTCCCCTCTCTCTTGCCAGCTTTTCACTTCGGTGATTAGACGTAGGGAAGGTTGCTGTGCAAGGCGGCCATTTTGGCTAGCTCCACATGGCCCGAACCACTGCGCTCTCACCGAACTCTGAGGTGCCCGCGCAAATAAAGAATTGTGTTCCCTCTCCACTCCAGATCTCCTCTCTCTCTCTCTCCTCCACGTCACAGCGTGACATTTAACCTGATAGAACAGAGAGAAATTGAGAGGAGATGGGGAGATAGAGAAGGATAGAAAGACAGAGGGACGCCTGCAGCATTGCTTCATCACTCCTGAAGCTTTCCCCCTGTAGGTGGGGACCAGGTGCTTGAACCTAGGTCCTTGTACATGGTAATATATTCACTTAACCAGGTGAGCCACCACCAGACCCCTCTGGATTTGTCTTTAGTGTAGCAGTTCAATGTGATCACAAGGATCTTGTAAGGAGGAGGCAGGCAGTTTCAAAGATGCATAAAAATATATATCATAAAACAGATGTGCCCTCTAGAATCTAGAGAAGCCAGAGAAATGGATTTTGTCCTAGAGTCTCTAGAATAAAACATGGCAGCTAGTAAACTTAATATTTTCCCTTCATCCTTCTCTTCTTACTCCTTCTCCCCCTTCTATTCTTTTCCCACCTTTTCTTCCTCCTCTCCATCCTGCTCCTTCTCCTCCTTTTCCTCCTCTTCATTCTTTCTTTTTTTCTTATCATGGGGGCCTTATGACTTCAGGATAACCTTTTCAGATAGAAAGGCAGAAGCAGAGATAGAAATAGAGAGGGAAAGATATCACAGCTCCATATCCTTTTCAGTGCAGCAGGTGACCAGACTTGAACCTGGGAAGTGCTCAGGACAAAGCAAGTGCACTGTCCAGATAAAGTGTTTTATTGACATAAATCTGTGTTGTGTTAAGCCATGACTTTTATATTCTTCTGTTACTGTGACAATAGAAAACCAGTGGACTGTTTACTTGTTTATTTTTGTCTCTAGAGTTGTCCTTAGGGCTCATGCACAATTACTTTACCACTCCCTACAAACATGGTTTTCCTTAATTGTCCCCTTTTTTTCTTTATTTTCTGTTAGAGATAAGAGAGGGTGAGAGAAAGAGGTACACTGTGGGACTATGTGATAGCTTGGTAGAGCATAGGGGAGCTCTCCCATCCTTGGATGGAGGTCTGGATAGACACCCTGCTTGTAAGTCTCTCTTGTCATAGAGGTGAGCCAAGAGGGAAAAAGTCTCCCAGACTAAGCTTGCCTTGTTAGTCTCTCAAGCCCACAGAGACCTCAACATTTCTCTCTATTAACTGCAGGCCACATGGCCGCCTACTTTAAGATTCACTTACTCAACGTTCACAGAGGAGAACACACCTTATCACACACTCCTAGCAGTGCCCTTTGATGTCCTCAATTTGCATCAAACCTTGCTTATCTTCTATCTTGCCTTAACTGGTTCAACCCCTTTCCTCCCCTTAAACGCCTTTGGGTAATTAAATGCCTGCATCAGGATACTAATTATCTTGACCTTTATGTATCTGCATAAATTCTTGTCATACCAGCCCCCTACCATAGGGGCAAGCTGACCTTTAAGAAACCTGTAATTTCTGACATATTTGAATAATGTTCTTTGTTGGTTTTGTACTTAAACTTTGCCCACCTACTAATAAAGGAGACCTGAGATCTGAGATCTGAGCATGCTGCAGGTCTCCTCGGTGTCTTTACTTCATGTCGTCCCTTGCGTGAGCAAGAAAGAACCACTCTGTTACCTTTCTCCTGGAGATCACCCCGCCAGAAAGCCAACAGTATACCAAAATAATCATTCCACCACTCATGAAGCTTCTTCCATTGCAAGCAGATACCAGGGCCCTTAACCTAGGTCCTCATCTGTGGCAGCATGTGTACTTTGCCAGTGTTAGATCCCAATAATAGTCTTCCTGTGGAAATTTGAGCAAGACTCCTCTTAATTTACCCTGTGTAAAATAACTGCCTTTGAACTGGTAATTATCTAAGAATATTTAAAATATTCTTTTGAGTATGGTGATCAAGACCATATACCTCAAGTGTTAGTCTAAATAGGACAATTTTGCAGTTTTGATAATAAAGTTGAACTAAAAGCTATTTTTAATTGCTGTTTAATGTGGCTTCTAGGAATGATTCCAGGATCTCAGCCATAGCCAGGCTCACTGTGCTCTACCAGTTGAGCTCTCTCTTGGCCCAGAATTGTAAATTAACTTAAGAATGTAGGTAATATAAGAATTTAAAGGATAGTAGAGATTTTCTGTTCTAGTGTAGTGAGCCTGTGACTGAGTCAGTAAAATAATCGTTATTATAAAATACAAATATGAAATTATAAGGGATCAAGTGCAAAATCCCATTACCAAATCAATAAACAGTCGAACAACTAGGAGAGGTGCTCAATAGAGAGGATGGGGCAGAATTAGGAGTGGAAAGGAGAGTTACATTGGCTCATGGAGATAACATATCCATTTTTCTTTTCCCCAGGGGAATAATTAGGCTTATCATAAGGTTATCGCTGACCTCTTATGAGGTCCAGTTCAAGACTGAAAATGTCAGCTTAAGACACGGAACTCACATAGTTTACGAGACAGAGCACTTCTTAAGCTTCATAAAGGAAATGCAGAGCTTTAACAATGTGACAGTGTCACAAAGGCATAACCTTTTGTGTCAACTTCTGATAGAGCAGCAGCAATTACCATAAATTACCATTGAAAGATTTAAAAAATGTGCAAGACAATTAGTGATATTTTTGGCTTTTTGAAAGCCCTGGGAACCTGAAAGCCTGCATA
Organism: Erinaceus europaeus; assembly: GCF_950295315.1. Lineage (NCBI taxonomy): Eukaryota > Metazoa > Chordata > Mammalia > Eulipotyphla > Erinaceidae > Erinaceus > Erinaceus europaeus. The sequence continues at coordinate 25,119,554 of NC_080166.1, read as the reverse complement.
TCCTTATGTATAAAGTTCCTCATAGAATACTAATATATTATAAAACTTATATATTTATATGCTATGCATGATATATGCACATTCATGTACATGCATGTATTATAAAGAACTATAAGATATTTATGAAGTATACTATTGAATTAGTCAGTTCTGGCTGTCATAGCATGGATGGGGTGACTTAAGTGACAGGTCTATTACACAGTTCTGGAATTGTAAGTCCAAGATTAGGTGTCATGATACTTAATTTCTGATGTGGCTTCTCTTCCTGACTGCCTCTTGCTCTCTGTACATTTTCCACAGCACAGAGTTCTGTCTCTCTCTCTCTCCCTCTCTCTCTCTCCCTCTCCCTCTCTCTCTCCCTCTCCCTCTCCCTCTCCCCCCCATCTCCCTCTCCCTCCCCCTGCCTCTGCCCCCCTCCTTCTCTCTCTCTCTTTCCCTCTCCCTCCCCTTGCCCCTCCCCCCCCTCTGCTTCTTCATGTACAAACCCTCATTCTGTCAGTTCAGGACAACACCTTCATGATTTCATTTAATCTTGCTCCTCTTCTTGAAGACTGCAACTTCAGTGCAGTCACATAAGACTGTAGTAAGGCTTCAAGATGTGAATTTGCAAACACTGTACATTAAGATGTAGACATGTTTATTATTAAATAAATCCTATTTATGTAGGTGGAGATGGGAAATAGTGACAAGTAATAAGAGCAAAAGTACCTACTTTTTTCATACTCCCAGGGGCAAACACTCAATATTATGGCATGTTTTATAATTGACATAGTCCTATATGTGTTGGCTCTGCAGAATCACACTTAAAAATTTAACACTACAGCACATATGTTTCTACCATAATGAGCTTTGCTGAAATGTTCTTTTATAGACTTAATATTTTAGTGATCTATTTAATGATCTGATTTTTTAGTAATAGACATAAATGATAGCAGTATTTGTTTTTCACAAGTCTATTTTTATAGTCTCTATTTTTTTTCCACAAATGGAAGACATGTTAATACAGTAATCAGATTCTCCTCAGCAACTGTTCCCATGATCTGTCTCCATTTCAGAGCCTCTCTGTGTATCTGAGATTGTTAGGTACTTCAAATATAGCACTTGAATCACCAAAGAACTCCCCTTCGTATGTTTCTTTTTATTTTATTTTATTATTTTTAAATTATCTTTATTGGATGAAGATAGCCAGAAACTGAGAAGAATAGGAAGGTAGACAGGGAGAGAGACAGAGAGACATATGCAGCCCTGATTCACCACTTGTGAAGCGTCCCCACTGCAATGGGGACTGGGGGCTTGAACCAGGGTCCTTGCACATTATAACATGTGTGCTCAGCCAGGTGCGCCACCACCTGACTCCTCCCCTCAGTATGTTTCTAGAAGGATTATGTGCATTGAGTTTGCTTTTCTGCCCCTGCTTATCTGGCCCTACAGTGTTTTATACTATCATAATTTTTTCTCTGTGCACTTCAATCTGAAAATATATGTAAAATCTTGCTTAAGTCTCACCTCTTAAAGATGCTGTTATGAATGTATTTATGAGCAAAAACATAGTCAGTATTTCAATTCCTTCATGGAGTCCCTGAAGTCAGTGGCCAGCTACGTGGATAAATGTTTTCAAAGAAGAGATGCATACCATAAGACTATCTCTAACTTTGAAGATCTGGTTGCTAACATGAGGAAGTGGTACTGGAGAAGACCATGTGTGAACACAGCTAGAAAGTTGTCATCGTTTAGTCAGAAAGAGAGGTTTCACCAGAAACTTATTCTGATGACAAATTGATCCTGAATTTCTGGTTTTCAGAATTGTGAGAATAAATATTACTGTTTGATTTAGTCTGTTACTTAATCATTCAGACATTAAGAGTGAACAAAATCGAATTAAATCTATATGTGTATTATCAGATACAAATGCACTTACATTCATAGAAAATGTTTTGCACATGATTTATTTCAAAACAACTTACTTTAATAATAGTTGTAATTGTTTTACCCATATGATTTCCAAATTATGATGTTTCAACACTATTAATTTATCCACTTGTATTGTAATTACCAGAACAAATATATTTAACAGACATCATTTTTGATATTTATTCAAAAGAAATAAGAAACTTTCAAATAGCATATGTTTTAAAAAAAAATTTACCTTAACAAAATGAGTTGATTTTTGAAGATATATATATATATATATATATATATATATATATATATTTATTTAAATATAGCATTCTCTAAAGTTTCCAGTAGATGGTGCAACAGGAATAATCAAAACTGAGAAATATCTGTTTATATTTTTTAATGTCTAACATATTTGTATTTGGGTATTATATTTTTAAACATAAAAATAATTTTATAAGGATTATATTTAATTATAAACTATTCTAAATGTGGCACAGATTATTTAATTATAAAAATATAAGATACTTCATTTTTTTCTTTTATATTAAGTTCTAGACACATACCTTTTATACAAGTTTGCTTGTATATAGACACTTGATGTTTTATATGTGATATAAGATTTCTATCTGAGTGTCTGTTTTCTTCATACACTGAAATTGCACTTGTAGAAGTCTATGTTAATGAAATCCTTATTGTGCATTAAAATCACATCTTCATCATACCACCTTTTATATCTGTCTTGGTAAGATTGGGTTAAACAATTTGCCATTCTGTAAGTATCAATAACATGTGCTAAATGTCATATGTATGAATCAGTGTATATATGTATCTAATTATAGATAACTTCAATTGTAAAAAATTACAAATTGTCATAAATATTTAACCACTCTAAAAGAAGCAGTGAAAAGTCAAAATAATGTTTAAAATATGAACAAACAACCCCTACAAACACAGATTTTCTACATTGTGTGACTATTGCCACACAGTTCCTTTTCTGCCTTGTTTCCTCATACAATGACGGTTGATTGCTGTGCTATGTTGAGTAGTTTGAGCACGATCATCTTTACAATAAAATTTTGCCAAACTTTACTATTTTTTAGTATTTTATTTTTTTAAGAAACTGAGAAGAGGAAAAAAAGATAGAAGATGAGAAATCAAAATACCATTCCTTCCTTTATAGATCTCCACTTGTTTTAGTCTTGGATACCATCTCTTATATTCCATATGTTGACAGGAGGTGTCGAATCCAGGACCTCAAATTAAGCAAAACTGCATTCTGATAGATTTCTACTCCTTAGGATTCCTTGCCCATGATATATGACGCCTAATTCCTCTATGGGAACATCTGATACAGCATTTAGGGGTTATATTAAAAGTATATACAAGTTAATCCATTGTAGTACTTGATAATCATACTCTTTCACCTGACAGCTCTCATATAACTTCACACTTCCTACTCATTTCTGAAGTGTGACACCAAAAAAATAAATAAATAAAAGGCTTTTAGCACACCACTCTATGAAGAAACTGCATGATCTGTACAGGACTTAACACAGTTTTCCCCAGCAGAATTTTTCTCACTTTTTTCCCCCTATTTTGTACTCATGATCATTCTGATTAAATTCTCCTATCTGACTGAGAATTTGATTAAACAAGATCAATGAATACCAAAGTGTGCATTATATAGCAAAGAGGATTTAGTGCAATTTTGTTAGAAACTGGTTGTCTTCAGAGTGAATGTAACATTTTACATCCCAGCCAATGCTTGATTAGTCAGGTTGCCATAATGTACTGGCCTTTAGATCCACTAATTGTGATCTCATTGTCATTTCAATATGCATTATCCCCATGCCATATGATGCTGAACATATTTTCATAAGGTACTGCCTTTACCATTTGTGTATCTTCTTTCTTGAATTGTATTATTGTTTTGGGCTCATTTTGTGTAATGGATTATTTCCTTAACATGGAATTTTTCATATTTTTATAATATTGTTTTATCAAATGCTTTTTAATTTTTATAGTTTGCCCCAGTGTGTGACTTGTTTATCCACACTCCTGACATTGACTCTTAAAGAGCTGAAGTTGTGAAAGCGATGGCGACCCTGGTTAAGTGCATGTATTACTACACATAACGACCAGTGCAAGGATTCGAGTTCGAGCACCCCCCCAACACTCCCCACTTGAAGGGGGCAGGATTCACAAACATTGAAGCAGGTCTGCAGGTCTCTAATTTCCTCTCTCTCTGTGTGTGCCCCCACCACTCAATTTCTCTCTGTCCTGTCCAATAAAATGGAAAAAAAATGACTGCAAGGAGCAGTGGATACGTAGTGTAGGAACCGAGCCCCAGGGATAATCCTGGAGACAAAGTAAATAAATGAAGTAATTAATTAACTAATTAATTAATTTAAAAGAGTTGACTTTTTAAAAACAAACACAGTTACACCTTTAATTTCACTCACAGATTGACCCTTTATTTGTTTATTTATTATTTAATTTTTATTTATAAAAAGGAAACACTGGCAAAAAACATAGGATAAGATGGGTACAACTCCACACAATTCCCACCACCAGAACTCCGTATCCCATCCCTTCCCCTGATAGCTTCCCTATTCTTTATCCCTCTAAGGGTATGGACTCAGGGTCATTATGGGATGCAGAAGGTGGAAGGTCTGGCTTCTGTAATTGCTTCTCCCCGCTGAACACGGGCATTGGCAGGTCAATCCATACTCCCAGCCTGTCTTTATCTTTCCCTAGTGGGGCAGGGCTCTGGGGAATGGGGGCTCCAGGGCACATTGGTGGGGTCCTCTGTCCAGGGAAGTCAGGTTGGCATCATGTTAGCATCTGTAATTCTTTAATATTGTACCCCAAAAGTAATCATAATAGGAACATGTAGATTGTGGGTTAACATTTTATACTTATATCCATGATATATTTTCATATTGATAAGTGTAGTAGTAATTGCAACTATATCAACATAAATGATAACATGGAGTGGAAAGAGACAAAAATAAATGAAAAAAATAAACATAGACTCCTAAATAAGCAGAATCCAACCCTCTATTATTTACAAGAAAAATCAAAGAAGAACATATAAAAAAGGAAAGATTCATGAGAATAAATGATATAGAAAATAAGAAAGGGGCCAAGTGGTGGTGTACCTGGATAAGTGCTCATATCATGCTCAAGTACTGAGGTTTGAGCCCCTGCTCCCCACCTGTAGGAAGGATGCTTCATGAGCAGTGAAGCAGGTCTGCAGGTATCTTTATCTTCTCCTATTTCCCCTCCCCCCTCAATTTCTTTCTGTCTCATTAAGTAAATATTGAAAAAAAAAGGAAAATAAGAAAACAATAAGGAAACTGAAGGAACCAAATGTAACAAATAAGATTAAAAAAAAGAAATACCCTACTTAAGCTGATGAAAGAAAAAAAAACACTCAAATTATTAAAATTTCTGATTACACTAGTATATACCTACTGACCTAGAAGACATGGAAGTAGATTATGAAGAAATTTCATTGATGATTCCATACGTCAGCACATTATACATTTTGCATGAAATGGACAAATTCCTATAATAGCACAGACTGTTGAATATATACAGAAGCTGAATAATAAAACCATTTTCATAAGTAAAATTAGAAAGTTCAGCCCAGGTGGTGGCATACAGGTAACCATGGTCAAGGACCCAGATTTGAATCCCAGCTCCCCAGCTGCAGGGGGGACATTTCAAAGTGGTGAAGCAAGTATGGCATGTACCTCTTTGTCTTTCTCCCTATGTTCCCTACCTCTCTCAAGTTCTCTCTGTCCTATCAAACAAAGAGAAAGAAGGCAGTAAGTAGCACAGTGCCCGTGGTGCATGAAGTGCATGTGGCATGAAGCAGAAGGACCAGCTTAAGGATCTTGGTTTGAGCCACAGGCTCCCAACCTGTAAGAAAGTTGCTTCATAGGCAGTGAAGCAGGTCTGCAGGTCTGTCTTTCTCTCCCCCTCTCTGTCTTCCCCTCCTCTCTCCATTTCTCTCTGTCCTATCTAATAACAATGAAATCAATAACAACATCAATAATAACTACTACAACAATAAAAATGCAACAAAAGGGAAATAAATAAATATAAAAAAGAAAGAAAACTTGAAACTGAGATGGCTTCCCTGCTCAGGGTGACTTCGTATTTAAAGGATGAATTGCATCAGGATTGCAGAATAGATCACTTGGATAGTGCTCTATTTTGTCATATGCACACCCCAGGTTTGAACAGGCCCCTCAGCACTCTTTCACTCATTCTGCCCCTTTGCTTTCTTCGTCCCTGTCTTAAAAAAATAATTGATTACATCTTTCACAAACACTTAGAAGAAATTATACAAGAAGAGAACATATTTTCCAGGTAGTTTTATATGGTTAAAATTCTGTATTAGAAATTGTTAATGTTTAACTCTATTTTTTTTTTCTTTCAGATATATTTACTTTGGATGAGGTAAACTTCTTGAATCTTGCTTTATGACTGTTTAGATGAATCTAAGATAAATTTTCCCAATATAAGAAAGGAAAAGTCTCTCTTTATCAAGTAGAATTCCTTCTCTAGAAAATATTTGTTCCCCTTTCCTAAAATATCTAGTATCTACTCATTCTCATGAGGTCAGGAAGTTAAAGGTGGCTTGGAGGTCTGAGAATGACTTGGATAACCTTAAAAGAAGGAGAGAGGAAATGTCATTATGACTGAAGTATGTTGGGGAGTAACAGTTGAGGTAGACAAATTATCATTGAAAGTTTGAATAGGCTCATATAAAATGAATTGAAACTGCTATTTATCCCAATTAGATTGGAGTGAGACAATCACTTCTTGGTTTCCATATGCCATGAGAACTAAGCAGACCATTGATTGGTAAGATAACCCTGGAACTACAGAGATCTTTGGAGTTTAAAATTTTAATTTTATATTATCCTTAGGGAAAATGTAATTTTTACAGACATTTAAGCAAATAAGTATTGTAATTGCAGAACATATAGTCAGGGGGAGAAGAGGAGGCTGATGCCCACAGAGAGAATTCCTTATGGGATTACAAAATTAAATCAGAGGTAAAATCCTAAAGAGTCACAAATGATCCCCTCAACTCATTTCCCAGAACAGTGCCAAGGAGTTAAAATGACAAGGATATTCTCCCATGTAATCTTCCAACAGAAGAACAGAAGTAAAGATGTTGTTGAAAGAGAGAAAGAGGTGGAGAGGAGAGGAGAGGGAGAAAGAGGAATGGGGGAAGAGAGGGAGGAAGAGGAGAAGAAGAGGCCTTTTGCTTGAGGAAGTCTCTGCTTGAAGGAATCAAAATGACTCCTTGCCATGTTTCAACAGATAAAATATCTATATGTCTGGTTTGAAATTTAATGCACCAACAGATCCCAGGTGTACAGAAGGGAACAAAGTCCTCAGAGATGAAGGGATCCATAGGTAAAAACCTATGTTCAGTTGTTAACATTCTAGAAAACTGGCAGATCAAACTAGATCTGGTGTTAATAAGGAGAAATCTCATTTAGAAATACAGTTTAATGAGAGCAAACCTTCTATCAAAAATCTGAGAGCAACTCAAATATCAATAATAATTAGGCTTTTCTCATTTCTTCCCTTTTATCTATTTTCTTAGAACCTAAATCAGGACTAGAAGGAAGTAAAGAACAAAACCAGGATTTTCAACAGTTGTTCTTCTATGGTCTGTGCAGCAATACCTTCTGATTATTATTCTTTTTAAAATTCAGTTCTTTTTACTCTCTTTTTATCTTTATGCATTTATTGTATGGAGACAGCCAAACATGGAGAGGGAAGGAGCTAACAGAGAGGGGGAGAGACACCTACAACACTGCTTCAGCACTTGCAGAGCTTGTGCTCTGTGGTGGGGAACCAGGATCCTTGCTCATTGTAAGATGCGAGCTTAACCAGGTGTGCCACCACCCGGCCTTTTGCCTTCTGAATATATTTAGGGATAACAATAAGTTTATGGTTAGATTCCTTTTGGTATTTATGAAGAAAGTAAGTAAGTATTGGATAAATATAAATTCTGATGGCCAATGAGTGTATCATATCAGTACATTAATCAGACTTCTGCAAAGAAATCAAATCAATAGATTACATATCTCATATACACACCTGTCTACCATCTGTAGACATCACCTATCACTTGTCTACCAATCTACTTATGGCAACTGGCTTACTTTAAGAAATCAGATTACATGTTTTTGAAAACAAGTAATCTCATGAGTATGCCAACTATCTGAAAAGTAGGAGTAGAATCATTGCCTTATTACCTTCTTGCTTAGGGGAGGTCAACCTTTTGTTCTATCCAGGTCTTCAACTGATTGTTGCGGTCTATTTACATTATGCACAAAAGTCTGCTTAACTCATATCCACAATTTCAATGCTACTTACAACTAAAAATAACTTCAAAATATCACCCTAAAGAATGTTTGAGCATTTTTCTTTGTACTGGTGCCCAACCACGGTTCACATACAGAACAAAATCTCTACATGCATATGAAGAATCTTACAAGTTTCTCTTAATACACAGTAACTCCCATAGTCATATATGAATGATCTCAGCATTCTATAAGCAAGAACTCTAGACATCTCTGTTTAGTTTTCTAGTGCCTTAGATCTCAGATAATGAACTTGAGTGAATTTATAAATTTTACAGTCTCCCAGGAGATTCAAACTAGATGGTCTTTCTTTTCAGAAAGATATGCATTACTTCTTTCTTTGAGAAACACTATAGTGACATTCTTCAGATATGCAGTATTTAATTAATGCATGATGAAGTCATGGGGATTTTAAGCACTAGCAATTGTTCATTATAGTCATGTTTAATAGGCTGGAAATAACATGTCATGATCCATAATATTCTTTTGAATCCATTAGTTTCTTTTTACTTTTTCATCCTAATTTACCAGGCTCATTACGCTTACATATTTTTTCTATCACTCTGAGTAATAACATTTGTTAAATGTGAATTCTAAATATCATCCCCTGTAGATATTCTTTTAGCTGTTTTATTTATTCAATGCTAAGTTAAGATTGTCAGTGAATTAGCTGAATGAAGAAGTCAAAAGATTCCAGCAATTTTCTCTCTAAAACATTCATGCTTATTTAACAAAAAGTTTGCATTAAATTACCTATTCAGTTCTAACTAAAATAATATTAAAATAAAATAGTGTGTACAATAATTGACATTAGGCATATTTTATTAATTAAGACAATGGTATAAATACAACTTGTATTAATTTAACATAAACAGTAGTTTGGAATTTCATGAAGCAAAAAGAATAATTTTTAAGTATTTCAATTATGAAGCAAATACATTAATTACTAACGATTGCAAGTATAAATGATTAACTGCCAACCCTTAAGTTTTCTCTAGTGTTTGAATACAGTGTATTTGCAGCATAGACCATTAATTAAGATCATGTTTTCACCATAATTAGGAATTATAAAATTAATACTGTAAGACCATGATGAATGCCCTCAAATTTTGAGTATGATGAGGTCATGTATGTTCAGAGTGGAATGGTCATAGATCATTTTTGAATATCTGGACATATAGACTGATAAATAGCTTTTCTGGATACTTTTTAATAAATAGTATATAGGAATGTTATTAGCTTACATATACAGATATAAAAAAATAGTCTTTCTCTCCCCTTCTCTGGCTTCCCCTTGTCTCTCAATTTCTCTCTGTTCTATCCAACAATAATGATGGCAATGACAACAACAATAAAAAAACAAGGGCAAAAAAAGAAAAAAATGTTAATTCTGGTAAAAATATGATTTTCATTATTTTATAACACTCATTTGGCATAGGGCATCTGAATTGCTTCAATTTTAGGCTCTTATGATTAGTGCTGCTTAGGGTTTGAGTTTTTGTCTTTTCTTTTATCTTTTTTTTTTTTTTTTTGCTTCCAAGGGTTATCGTTGGGGCTCAGTGCCTGAACTATGAATCCACTGCTCCTAGAGTCACTTTTCCCATTTTTTTTTGCCTTTGTTGTTGCCATTGCTATCCCTTAAATAGCTTTTAGTTCCCACAATATCTCTCAAGTTTCCATCTTATGCTATACATCTGTCCTATGCTGATGATGTAGTCTGAGGCCAATTACTACATGGCCCAAAATTTTCATGTCAGTAAAACACAGCTTTCCCAACACATCTCCAGAAAAGAAATTGCTGCGTCATAGGAGAAACCCATTCTGACTGTATCTTGGAGGTTGGGTCAATTTGCATTCCCACCAACAGTGTAATAATGTCCCTTTTCCCCTACAATCTCACCAACCTTTGGTGTTTTGTGTATTTTCTGGTGTCGGAACTGCTCACAGGTGTAAAGTGGGTATCTGGATGCTGTCTTTATTTGCATTTCATAATCAGTGACTATAAGTTTTCCATGACTGTTGGTCCTCTGGAACTTTTCTTTTTTTTTTTTTTCTTTTTTATTTAAGATAGGATTAATGAACAAAACCATAGGGTAGAAGGAGTACAACTCCACACAATTCCCACCACCCAATCTCCATATCCCACCCTCTCCCCTGATAGCTTTCCCATTCTCTATCCCTCTGGGAGCATGGACCCGGGGTCATTGTGGGTTGCAGAAGGTAGAAGGTCTGGCTTCTGTAATTGCTTCCCCGCTGAACATGGGCGTTGACTGGTCAGTCCATACTCCCAGTCTGCCTCTCTCTTTCCCTAATAGGGTGTGTCTCTGGGGAAGCGGAGCTCCAGGACATATTGGTGGGGTCTTCAACCCAGGGAAGCCTGGCCAGCATCCTGATGACATCTGGAAACTGGTGACTGAAAAAAAAAAAGAGTTAACATACGAAGCCAAACAAATTGTTGAGAAATCATGGACCCAAAGCTTGGAATAGTGGAGAGGAAGTGTTAGGGGGGTACTCACTGCAAACTATAGTGTACTTCTTCTTTCAGGTATATATTTTGCAGTAGTTTACGGATACGTGTGAACATATGCTCTCTCTCACAGAAACTGGTGTATATCTAGGTTTTGGGACTTTGTTAGAAAGTGAACCACCTGAGATGGAATTAGAGTATATTATGAAAGGAAAGGTCTCATCCGAGTAATGAAGCTGAAGGGTTGTCATTCCACATGTGAAGTCTCTGGACACAGTCTGAGGTGAAGCATGTTGAGGTGGCAATCGTTGCGTTGGTTAGGTTGTGATCAGCAGATGCAATATTATTTGATATGGATTGGGAGAAGCACACAGGAAAGTGGGCCCTATCCAAGGGTTCCAGGACTGGGGGAAGTAGAGGCTCTATAGTGGAGATGTGAGGTTCCTGCTGTCTTAGGGTTCAAAAAGACAGTTTTATCATCAGACAGTTTTATCATTAATGTGATGTTATAATCACAATAATTGGTAATTGGGTTAACTTTGAAAAGTCCTTTTGTTAGGGTTTGCTGTACAGTACCCAGTATCTTGTATATAGCTGTGCTATTGGTTGCTTCTGATCTACTTGGTCTAGGCTTTTGAGAGAGTCTGCATATCAATTACACAGCCTATATATTAAAAAGATTCAGTGTGTGTTTTGAAAAACTTCGAGACATACAATTAATTTCCCCCCTCTCATATTAACTAACTAGTGATTTATATGACTACATTTTACTAGGAGTGTACATAAACACCATTCCCACCACCAAAAGACTGTGACCCATCCCTCCCACCCACTCCCACCCCCCACTGGCCCAGGAAGCTGCATGTCTACCCCTCACCACAGGGTTTTTACTTTGGTGCCCTACTTACAGTTTGGTCAGGTCCTGCTTTTGGTTTCCCTTTCAGATCTTCTTACTCAACTTCTGTTGATGAGTGGGATCATCCCATACTCATCTTTATCTTTCTGACTTAGCTCACTTAACATAATTCCTTCTAGCTCTATCCAAGATGGGTCAGAGAAGGTGGGTTCATTGTTCTTGATAGCTGCATGGTATTCCATTGTGTATATATACCAAAGCTTTATTAAAACCTGGAAACAACCCAGGTGCCCTACAACAGATGAGTGGCTGAGAAAGCTCTGGAACTATTCTTTGGTGAAGAATCTGTTCATGCTCTCTCCCAGCTTTTTGATAGAGTACTTTTATTTGCTTATTTATTCATTTTATTTTATTTTGTTGCCTAGTTTGGTGAGTTCAGTGAGTTCTTTAAGTATTTTTTTCAAAAATATTGAGAGCTACTGTGGTGGCTTCACTGTCTGCATTCTTTCCCCTGTTGTGCACCCTATCTAGAAAAAAAATAATGCAAAGTATTTCACTAAGAAGGTGAAATAGGGGTTCCCAGAAGATGGCGGACTGAGAAGCTTCTAGTGGCTTGAGCTCTGATCACATCTTCTGGAAACAGTAGGATTTTCTGCCTTTAGTAGGCCAGTCAATAAGGGGTCCTAGCGGAACCAAGGAGGTGACTATAACCTAATTTGGGTTAAGAATTAAAGTAGAAAAAAAGGGAACAAAAATTTTTTTCCTTTAATTATTAAGCACACCATCTCCCCCCCATCCCCGCCCCTAACCAGTCCCTGGGGACCAGCTCCTAGCAGAATCCCCTGCTGAGCTTCTGTTGTTACCAAATTCCTGTCCCACCAGGAAGTATCATTCATTCTAAGTCTATACCCTTCTGAAACCTCTGGCCTTTTTTCTTTCTAAGTAGCCAACCCCCCCCACCTCACCCCGCATAGCTAATTAAATAATTAAAAATAAATTAATTAATTAAAAAAACCTCTTTCCTTTCACCGCTCTTTTATGAATGTTCTTTTTCTTATCTTTTTCATTTTTCTCTCTCTCTTTCTTTTTTTATTCTTTTTCTCATTCTTGTAATCCTTTCTTCCTTAATCCTACAGCTCCCAAAGCCACAGGCCCCAGCCCCCACACCACCAAACAGTGTGCTTTTTGGAATTCACATATACACATTTGGGAATTATTTGGGGGAAAAATTCTGACTCAGAGTGGACTCTATATGTGTGTATCTCTGCTCTAGTTCCCTTTTCCCTCTTGTTACCCCTAGAATATACAGTGGATAGTAGACTTGCATAACTGTCTATTCTTGATCTCCCTTCCTTTTTTTCCCTCTCTCTCTCTTTCTTATTCAATGGGATTTGGTTACTACTCTTTCACGGACTGGAGAAATTGTTGGCTAACTGGTAGTGATTAAACTGCTTCAATACTTGCTTCAGTTGCTACTGTAATTCCTGAGGTTGGTGAGTGCAATTGTCATAAAGCTATTTAGTACAGTGTTGCTTGTACTCAAGACACAACAACTGAGGAACAACAGAGCATAAAAATAAGAAACACATAAATAAAAAAAATGGGTAGATCAAAAACAAATAAAACTGCTACTCCAATGAATGAAGACAGGAGCCCAGAAGAAACCACAAATCATCCAGAAGTAACCATAGATAAGAAAAATATGCAATCAATAATAAACTTATTAATCACAGAAATGAAAACAACATTGGAGGAAAGGAATGGCAGTATTAGGGAAACAACAGTTGAGACCCCCAAGGAAAAATCTGATTATCTTGAGGCAATTAGAGAACTGAAAGCTGAAATAGCTGTAATGAAGAAAGAAGCTGAGGCAAGGGAAAGCAGACTAACAGAAGCAGAAAACAGAATTAGTCAGACAGAGGATGAGTTAGAGAAAACGAAGAAAGAGGTGAAAGAGCTTAAAAAGAGATTGAGAGACACTGGAAACAACAATAGAGACATATGGGATGATCTCAAAAGAAGTAACATTCGCATAATTGGCCTGGCAGAGGATGAAAGAGAGGAAGGGGAAGCAAACATTCTAGAGGAAATAATAGAAGAAAACTTCCCAGACCTGAATAACAGAAAGGACATCAAGATTCAAGAGGACCAGAGAGTATCAAACAGAATAAACCCAGACCTGAAGACACCAAGACAAATCATAGTCACAATGAGAAGAAGTAAGGATAAAGAAAGGATCCTAAAGGCTGCAAGAGAGAAACAAAAAGTCACATACAACGGAAAACCCATAAGTTTATCTGCAGACTTCTCCACTCAAACTCTAAAAGCCAGAAGGGAATGGCAAGATATCTATCAAGCCTTGAATGAAAAAGGATTTCAACCAAGGATAATATATCCTGCTAGACTTTCATTCAAACTAGATGGAGGGATCAAAACCTTCTTAGACAAACAACAGTTAAAGGAGGCAATCATCACCAAACCGGCCCTGAAAGAGGTTCTAAAAGACCTCTTATAAACAAAAACATCACTACAATACTGGAAATATATCAGAGCAAACAAAAAAAATTAGTTTTTTGAACAATGGCACTACAATACATTAAATCCATAATATCAATAAATGTCAATGGCTTAAACTCACCCATCAAAAGGCACAGGGTGGGGGGATGGATCAGAAAACATAATCCAACCATATGCTGCTTGCAAGAATCCCATCTGTGACAACAAGATAAACACAGACATAAAGTGAAAGGATGGAAAACTATCATACAGGCTAACGGACCACAAAAAAGGGCAGGAACAACCATTCTCATCTCAGACACGATAGATTTTAAATTAAATAAAGTAATAAAAGATAGGCAAGGACATTACATAATGATTAGAGGATAAATCAACCAAGAAGACTTAACAATCATTAACATCTATGCACCCAATGAGGGACCATCTAAATACGTCAAGCATTTATTGAAAGAATAACAAAAATACATCAATAATAATACAATAATAGTGGGAGACTTCAATACCCCACTCTCACACTTAGACAGATCAATAAAGCTGAGAACAAACAAAGATACAAGAGAATTGAATGAAGAGATTGACAGACTAGACCTCTTGGACATTTTCAGAGGCCTTCACCCCCCAAAACTGGAATACACCTTCTTTTCAAATCCACATAACACATACTCAAGGATAGACCACATATTAGGCCACAAAGACAGCATCAGTAAATTCAAGAACATCAAAATCATCCCTAGTATCTTCTCAGACCACAGTGGACTAAAACTAGCATTTAACAACAAACAGAGAATTATTAAAAGTCACAGAATTTGGATACTAAACAACATACTCCTTAAGAACCACTGGGTCAGAGATTCACTCAAGCAGGAAATTCAAATGTTCCTGGAAACTAATGAAAATGAAGACACAACCTATCAAAAAATTTGGGCCACAGCTAAAGCAGTACAGAGAGGGAATCTTATAGCCATACAATCACATATTAAACACCAAGAAGAAGCTCAAATGAATGACCTTACTACACACCTCAAGGACTTAGAGGAAGAGGAACAAAGGTACCCTAAATCAACCAGAAGGACAGAAATCACTAAAGTTAGAGCAGAAATAAACAACATCGAAAATAAAAGAACCATACAAAAGATCAATGAAGCCAAATGTTGGTTCTTTGAAAGATTAAACAAAATTGACTAACGCCTAGCCAGACTCACCAAACAAAAAATAGAGAAGTCTCAAATTAATAGAATTGTAAATGATGGAGGAGATATCACAACTGACACCACAGAAATCCAGAGAATCCTGCAAAACTTCTACGAAGAACTATACACCACCAGCTAGAGAATCTGGAAGGAATGGAACAACTCCTAGAAGCATATGCCCTTCCAAGACTGAACCAAGAAGGAATACAAAATCTAAATGCACCAATCACAGACAAAGAAATTGAAACCATTATTAAGATCCTCCCCAACAACAAAAGTCCTGGACTTTGGCTCCACAAACGAATTCTACAAAACTTTCAGGAAACAGTTAGTACCCATACTTCTTAAGCTTTTCTATAATATTGAAGAAACAGGAATACTCCCTTCCACATTCTATGAAGCCAACATCACCCTGATACCAAAAGCTGATAGGGACAGAACAAAAAAGGAAAACCACAGACCAATATCTCTAATGAACATAGATGCCAAAATATTAAACAAGATCTTGGCCAACTGGATACAGCAACATATCAAAAAGATTGTTCATCATGACCAAGTGGGATTCATCCCAGGAATGCAAGGCTGGTTCAACATCCATAAGTCAGTCAATGTCATTCACCACACCAATAAAAGCAAAGCCAAAAACCACATGATTATTTCAATAGATGCAGAGAAAGCTTTTGACAAAATACAACACCCATTCATTCTCAAAACTCTACAAAAAATGTGAAAAGATGGGAAATACCTCAAGATAGTGGAGTCTATATATAGCAAACCTACAGACAACATCATACTCAATGGACAGAAGCTGAAAGCATTCCCCCTCAGATCGGGGACTAGACAGGGCTGTCTACGGTCACCGTTACTCTTCAACATAGTATTGTAAGTTCTTGCCATAGCAATCAGGCAAGAGAAAGAAATCAAAGGAATACATATTGGAAGGGAAGAAGTCAAGCTCTCACTATTTGCAGATGATATGATTGTATACATAGAAAAACCTAAAGAATCCAGCAAAAAACTACTGGAAGTTATTAGGCAATATAACAAGGTATCAGGCTACAAAATCAATGTGCAAAAATCAGTGGCATTTCTTTATGCAAACACTAAATGTGAAAAAGAAGATGTCCAGAAATCACTCCCATTTACTGTTTCAGCAAAATCAATCAAATACTTAGGAATAAAGTTGACCAAAGTAGATACAGACTTATATACTGAAAACTATGAGTTGCTACACAAGAAAATAGAAACTGATACCAAGAAATGGAAAGATACCCCATTCTCATGGATTGGAAGAATAAATATCATCAAAATGAATATTCTCCCCAGATCCATATACAAATTTAATGCAATACCCATCAAAGTTCCACCAAGCTTCTTTAAGAGAATAAAACAAAAACTACAATCATTTATCTGGAACCTGAAAACACCTAGAATTGCCAAAACCATCTTAAGGAAAAGAAACAGAAATGGAGGCATCATACTCCCAGACCTTAAACTATATTATAAAGCCATCATCATCAAAACAGCATGGTACTGGCACAAAAATAGGCACACAGACCAGTGGAACAGAATTGAAAGCTCAGAAATAAATCCCCACACCTATGGCATCTAATCTTTGATAAGAGGGCCCAAAGGATTAAATGGAAGAAGGAGGCTCTCTTCAATAAATGGTGCTGGGAGAACTAGGTTGTAGCACGCAAAAGAATGAAATTGAACCACTTTATCTCACCAAAAACAAAAATCAACTCCAAATGGATCAAAGACCTGGATGTCAGCCCAGAAACAATAAGATACTTAGAGGAAAACATTGGTAAAACACGTTCCCACATCTTTGATGAATCAAACCCAATTGCAAGGAAGACTAAAGCAGAAACAAACCAATGGGAGTACATCAAATTGAAAAGCTTATGCACAGCCAAAGAAACTATTAAACAAACAGAGAGACCCCTCACAGAATGGGAGAAGATCTTCAAATGCCAGACATCAGACAAGAAACTAATCACCAAAATATATAAAGAGCTCAGCAAACTTAGCACCAAAAAAGCAAATGAGCCCATCCAAAAATGGGCAGAGAATATGAACAAAACATTCACTCCAGAGGAGATCCAAAAGGCTAACAAATACATGAAAAAATGCTCTAGGTCACTGATTGTCAGAGAAATGCAAGTTAAGACAACACTAAGATACTACCTCACTCCTGTAAGAATGGCATACATCAAAAAGGACAGCAGCGACAAATGCTAGAGAGGTTGTGGGGACAGAGGAACCCTTTTACATTGCTGGTGGGAATGTAAATTGGTACAGCCTCTGTGGAGAGCAGTCTGAAAAACTCTCAGAAGGCTACACATGGACCTTCCATATGATCCAGTAATTCCTCCCCTGGGGTTATACCCCAAGGACTCCATAACACCCAACCCAAAAGAGGTGTGTACTCCTATGTTCATAGCAGCACAATTCATAATAGCTAAAACCTGGAAGCAACCCAGGTGTCCAACAACAGATGAGTGGCTGAGAAAGCTGTGGTGTATATACACAATGGAATACTATGCAGCCATCAAGAACAATGAACCCACCTTCTCTGACCCATCTTGGACAGAGCTAGAAGGAATTATGTTAAGTGAGCTAAGTCAGAAAGATAAAGATGAGTATGGGATGATCCCACTCATCAACAGAAGTTGAGTAAGAAGATCTGAAAGGGAAACTAAAAGCACGACTTGACCAAATTGTAAGTAGGACACCAAAGTAAAAACCCTGTGGTGAGGGGTAGACATGCAGCTTCCTGGGCTTGTGGGAGGTGGGAGTGGATGGGAGGGATGGGTCACAGTCTTTTGGTGGTGGGAATGGTGTTTATGTACACTCCTAGTAAAATGTAGTCATATAAATCACTAGTTAATTATTACGAGAGGGGGAAAATTAATTGTATGTCTCGAAGTTTATCAAAACACACACTGAATCTTTTTAATATATCGGCTGTTTAAATGATATGCAGACTCTCTCAAAAGCCTAGACCAAGTAAATCAGAAGCAACCAATAGCACAGCTATATACAAGATACTGGTTACTGTACAGCAAACCCAAACAAAAGGACTTTTCAAAGTTAACCCAATTACCAATTAATGTGATGATAACATTAACTATCCTTTGTCATTTTGAACCCTAAGACAGCAGGAACCTCACATCTCCACTATAGAGCCTCTACCTCCCCCAGTCCTGAACCCTTGGAAAGGGCCCACTTTCCCATATGCCTCTCCCAATCCATATCAAATAATATTGCATCTGCCGATCACAACCTAACCAACGCAAAGATTGCCACCTCAACATGCTTTACTTCAGACTGTGTCCAGAGGCTTCACGTGTGGAATGACAACCCTTCAGCTTCATTACTCAGGTGAGACCTTTCCTTTAATAGTATACTCTAATTCCATCTCAGGTGGTTCACTTTCTAACAAAGTCCCAAAACCTAGATATACACCAGTTTCTGTGAGAGAGAGCATATGTTCACATGTATCCGTAAACTACTGCAAAATATATACCTGAAAGCAGAAGTACACTATAGTTTGCAGTGAGTACCCCCCTAACACTTCCTCTCCACTATTCCAAGCTTTGGGTCCATGATTGCTCAACAATTTATTTGGCTTTGTATGTTAACTCTCTTTTCAGTCACCAGGTTCCAGATGTCATCAGGATGCTGGCCAGGCTTCCCTGGACTGAAGACCCCACCAATGTGTCCTGGAGCTCCACTTCCCCAGAGACACACCCAACTAGGGAAAGAGAGAGGCAGACTGGGAGTATGGACAGACCAGTCAACGCTCATATTCAGCCGAGAAGCAATTACAGAAGCCAGACCTTCTACCTTCTGCAACCCACAATGACCCTGGGTCCATGCTCCCAGAGGGATAGAGAATGGGAAAGCTATCAGGGGAGTGGGTGGGATATGGAGAATGGGTGGTGGGAATTATGTAGAATTTTACCCCTCCTACCCTATGGTTTTGTTAATTAATACTTTCTTAAATAAAAAAAAGGTGAAATAATGTAGCCCTGAAGCCCTGGTAGCAGGAACAGGTTTTCTCATATCTGACACAATAGACTTTAAAATCAATAAAATTTAAAAAGTTAGGGATGGATACTACTTAATGCTCAGAGCATCAGTAAAAAATGAGGACTTAACAATTATTAACAACAAGGAGCCATCTAAATACATCAAAAATCTCTTGAAAGAGCTACATAAATATATCAAAAGAAACACAGTAATAATAGGGGATGTCAACACCTCACTATCTCAACTTGACAGAACAATCAGGCAGAAAATCAATAAAGACATGATGGAGCTAAATAAGGTGATTGATAAACTAGGACTATTGGATATTTTCAGAGTCATTCATCCCAAGAAACTGGAATACACGTTTTAATGAAATCTATGTGGGTAATTCTCTAAGATAGACCATATGTTAGACCACAAAGATAGCATCAGCAAATTCTTGAGCATTGAAATCTTCTCAAGCATCTTCTCAGACTACAGTGGAATTAAACTAACACTTAACAATCAGCAAAAGCTAAGTAATAGTCTCAAAATGTGGAAGCCCAACAGTACACTACTTAACAACTACTGGGTCAAAAATGAAATAAAGGAAGAAATCAAAATGTTTTGAGAGTTCAATGAAAATGACACAAGCTATCAAAATATTTGGACACAGCTAAGGCAGTAGTAAGAGCGAAGTTCATAGCCATACAAGCACACACTAGGAAACAAGAAAAAGCACAAATAAACAACCTGACTGCACACCTTAAAGAACTAGGAGAAGAAGAACAAATGCACCTTAAAGCAACTAGAAGGACAGAAATAACTAAAGGTAGAGTAGAAAAAAATAACATTGAAAATAAGAATGCCATACAAAAGATAAACGAAAAAAAATGTTGATTCTTTGAAAGAGTGAACACAGCCGACAGACCTTTCTTCATCATGATCAAGTGGGGTTTATCCCAGGGATGCAAGGTTGGTTTAATTTATGTAAATCAATCAATGTGACCCACCACATCAATTAAAGCAAGACAAAAAACCAAATGGTCATATCAAGAGATGCAGAGAAAACCTTTGACAAAAATATAACATCCCTTTATGAACAAAACACTACAAAAAATGGGAATATATGGAAAATTTCTCAAGGTAGTGGAGTCTATTTATAGTAAACCTACAGCCAACATCATACTCCATGGTGAGAAACTGGAAGCATTTCCCCTCAGATCAGGTACTAGACAGGGTTGCCCACTATCACCATTATTATTCAACATAGTGTTGGAGTTCTTGCCATAGCAATCAGGCAGAAGCAAGGAATTAAAGGGATACAGATTGGAAGAGAAGAAGTCAAAACTCTCCCTATTTGTGGATGACATAATAGTATACATAGAAAAACCTAAGGAATCCAGCAAGAAGCCTTTGGAAATCACCAGGCAATACAGTAAGGTGTCAGGCTACATAATTATCATTCAAAAGTTAGTGGCATTTCTCTATGCAAACACTAAATTAGAATAAGTTGAAATCCAGAAAGCAATTCCATTTACTACAGCAACAAAACCAATAAAATATCTAGGAATAAACCTAACCAAAGAAGTGAAAGACTTGTATTCCGAAAATTATGAGTCACTACTCAAGGAAATTGAAAAAGACACAAAGAAGTGGAAAGATATTTCATGTTAATGAGTTGGAAGAAATAACATCAAAATGAATATACTACCCAGAGCCATCTACAAATCTAATGCTATCCCCATTAAGATCCCAACCACATTTTTTAGGAGAATAGAACAAATGCTGCAAATGTTTATCTGGAACCAGAAAATATCTAGAATTTCTAAACCAATCTTGAGAAGAAAGAATAGAACTGGAGGCATCACATTCCTAGATCTCCAATTATATTATAGGGCCATTGTCATCAAAACTGCTTGGTACTGGAACATGAGTAGACACACTGACCAGTAGGATAGAATTGAGACCCTAAAAGTAAGCACCCACATATATGGACATTTAATCTTTCACAAAGGTGCCTAGAATATTAAAGGGAGAAAGCAGAGTCTCTTCCACAAATGGTGTTGGAAGAAGTGGGTTGAAATATGCAGAAGAATGTAATTGAACCACTAAATTTCACCAAATACAAAAGTAAATTCCAAGTGGATCAAGGACTTGAATGTTAGACCAGAAACTATCAGATACTTAGAGGAAAATATTAACAGAACTCTTTTCCATATAAGTTTTAAAGACAAGTTCAAGGAAACAAATCCAATTACAAAGAAGACTAAGGCAAGCATAAACCTAGGTGATTACATCAAATTCAAAGGCTTCTGCACAGCAAAAGATAGCACTACCCAAACCAAGAGACCTCTCACAGAATTGGAGAACATGTCATACATCAGACAAGAAGTTAATAACTAAAATATATAAAGAACTTGCCAAACTCAACCACAAGAAAACAAATAACCCCATCCAAAAATGGGGGGAGCACATGTACAGAATTTTCACCACAGAAGATATCCAAAAGGCTGAGAAACACATGAAAAAATGATCCACATCTTTGATTGTCAGAGAAGTGCAAATAAAGACAATAACGAGATACCACTTCACTCCTGTGAGAATGCCACACATCAGAAAAGGTAGCAGCAGCAAATAATGGAGATGTTGTGGGGTCAAAGGAACCCTCCTGCATTTCTGGTGGGAATGTAAATTGGTCCAACACTGTGGAGAGCAGTCTGGAGAACACTTAGAAGGCTAGAAATGGACCTACCCTATGACCCTGCAATTCCTCTCCTGGGGATATATGTGGGACTATGTGGAAGTTTGGTAGAGTTTAGGGAAGCTCCCCCATCTTCACAGATGGAGGCCTAAAAAGACATCTCTCTTGTTAGCCTCTCTCCATAGAGATGAGCCAAGAGAGAAAAGTCTATCAGACTCAGCTTGCTCTTTGTAAGACTCCCCAAATTCACAAAGAGCCTACACCCTCTCTCACTTTAAGTTTCCCTGCTGTCAGCCAAATGGTTGCCTGCTTTAGAATTCACTCACTCAAAGTTCACACATTCCACTTCACCTTTTGATCACAAAGGAAGAGCACATCCTGTCACACAATCCTAGCACCAGACAAGTGAAAAGCCCCCAAAACCTCATTTCCTGGAGCCTTTTTGATGTCCTTAAAGCCTTGTTCTTCCTTCTCTATCTCACATTACTGCTTCAATCACTATTCTTCTCTGAAATGCCTTTGGATAATTAAATGCCTGCATCAGGAGACTAATTGTTTTGATCTTTATGTATCAACTCTTGTCATACCAGCCCCTGCCATAGGGGCATGCTAACATTTAAGAAACCTGTGAATTCTGACTTATGTGAAAACTGTTCTTTGTCTAGCCTTCTATATTAACCCAAACCCACCCCCCAATAAGCGAGTGTGTTCCTATCAGAATCCTCCCCGAGTTTCTTTCTTTTTCACGTAGTCTCTTGAACTAGTGTTGAAAACTCAGTAATTTTACCTTCCTGGATGAGAGCCAACTCACGTGAGTGCCGGCAGATATATCCTAATTAACCCAACATACCCATCCAAAAAGATATGTGTACACATATGTACTTAGTAGCACAATTTGTAATAACCAAAACCTGGAAACAACCCAGGTGTCCAACAATAGATGAGTGGCTGAGCAAGTTGTGGTATATATATACACAGTGGAATACTACTCAACTATTAAAGATGATGACTTCACTATTTTCAGCCTATTTTGGCTGGAGCTTGAAAAATTCATGTTAAGTGAAATCAGTCAGAAGCAGAAGGATGAATATGGGATGATCTCACTCTCAGGCAGAAGTAGAAAAACAAGATCAGAAGAGAAAACACAAGTAGAACCTGAACTGGGATTGGCATATTGCACCAAAGTAAAAGACTCTGGGCTAGGTGTGGAGGAGAATACAGGTCCAAAAAGGATGACAGAAGACCTACTGGGGCTTGTATTGTTATACGGAAATTTGGGAAATCTTTTGCATATACAAAATATTGTATTTACTGTCAAATGTAAAATATTAATTCCACAGTAAGGAAATTAAAAAAAAGAAAACATTAAGGGGGAAAAACAGACAAAATCCAAGTAAGTTCTGAATTTTTAGTTAATATAACTTAATAATAAGAATATTTTTGGACTTCTAACTTCAGGTTCTATAGGACTTTCCCCTCCACCACCACATGTAACACAAATAAACACAACAGAACCACCTTCTGGTTGAGCAGCAGAAAGTTATAGTTAAGCATGCTCCACTGAAACATGGACTAGAGCACAAACATTTAAAAACACAAAAAACTGGAAAAAATATCTGAATCTGAATTCAGAAAGCTTCTTATAAAGGCAATTCAAGACTCCTACCATAGCTTACAAACACATATTAAGGATTTCTGAAATCATTTCACCAAAGAGCTAAAAAGTACGTCACAAAGAGTTATGAAAGGAAATATTTGACATAAATACTGGAGAGCACTAGAATTTATTTCAGAGACCCTATATGCAGAATAAACCAGCTTTAGAAAATATTATAAGGGCTAGGAGGAAAAATAATCATTGTACTCTCAGAGTGCAAAGCTGCTTAAGAAGAAAGGTTTATGAACAGTGAAGCCAAAGGAGAGGGGAGTAGAGAGCATATTCATAGAAATTATTGCAGAAAACTTTTCACTCCTTGGCAATGGTGAAGGTATATAGAGGAAGCTGAATCGAAACCAAAACTATTGAACAGCAAACAGCTAATGCCAAGGCATATAGTAGTAACACATTGAAAAAGTAAGGACAAGAATGAAGAAATATAGCAGGCTGCAAGGGAAAGGAAGTAGTTGATATATAAATACTGAATCATCAGGATTTCAGCAAATTTTATAACACATACACAAGAATCAAGAAGTGTATGGAATGGTATTTTTACAGTACTAAGAGATAAGGACTATGAATACTCTATTTTGCCAAACTATCCTTCAATTATGAAGGAGAAAGCATAGTTTTTTAAACATACAGAAACTGAAGGAATTCACCACCACCAATTTGCCTTACAAGAATTACTGAAAGAAGTCCTACAGGAAAAGAAGTAAATTAACTCTCATTTCAAAGAAGGAAAGCTGTGTTAGAATATAAATGGGGACTTAACAGCATCAAAAAGTGCAAACATTTAGGAAAAAGGAGGACAGAAATGACAGAGTGATTTGACCAATGTTGTTGAACCAAAACCAACTATCAAAGATCTAGACGTCAGAAGAGAATCTCTGAAATATCAATCTTTGCCTCACCTTCTCTGGAAACTGAAGTAAAAATGGTTGGGATAGATGGGATATATCTGTGGGTGTGATAGGTCAGGAAAAGGGGAATGAATACTGGATAACTAACTCCACATGCAGGCAAAATTGGGAGACAGAGTCAGAAAGGGAGAATACAAGGTAAAACTAGGACAGAGGGTAGGATACTACACCAAAGAAAGGGGCTCTGGGGAGGAAATGGATCAAGGGGTTGGGAGTAGAGGGGGTCTGAGGTCCTTGATAGGAGAGGATTAGTATGTAGCAGAGATCTATTATACAGAGCCGGGAATCCATACACATGCATTGACAAATATGCTGTAATTCATTAACTGCCCAATTAGAAAGAAAAAGAAAACTGCCCAGAGGTATGACAACATTAGCACCACATATGCTTGAATGGAAGTTTAGTACCACACCCAGATTAAATAAATAAATAAATAAACTTTAAAATTAATAAAATTCAATATGGATTTATTTATTTACCTGAGGGGGAAATCTACATTTTTAATTTTCTGTGTCATGGACTATACTTGTGCTTTTATTTTAAAGATACTATCAATAGTTTTACCATAGACAAAAAGAAGTAAATTTTCCACTTTATACTTTCAGGAAGAATGAGTAAGAATTGTTAAAATCCTCTTTCTTTTTAACACAGTTGAGATTGACATCCTTTTAACTTTCCTATTCCAACTGGATAAGTGAAATTGCCTTATAATATTTTAGTTGCATTTTCCTGATGACTGAATATATATCTGTCCAGGGGATTATTTTCCAGTTAGAAATCACTTTTGGAACATGTGATGGTAAACCTTACCCACTACACAGACAGGGTCATTCATATTGTTAATTTTTAGAAATCCTTAGTATATTATAGATAAATGGTGTTTGTCATATATTTTCTCAGACTGTAACTCATCCATTCATTGATAATCTTCTTTATTGTACCTTTGTGGAGAAAATTACTTAAGACAAATTTGCCCTTTTTGGTAATAGTTCATATATCCAAATAAATATTTTCCTACTTCATTGTTTTACAGATTTTCCCCTATGTTGACATTTACTATACCTGACACCATGCCTACTAATCCAAAATTTTTCTTTGTGTTATCAGTCATGGTTAATGAAACTATTTTGCTTCTTCTGTTGGAAACTGATGGTTTTATATGGAATTTAATTCTTCATTCTCTTTTATGAAAATAATTATGTATTTGTATTATTAATGTCATATATTATGCTGACTACACTACACTTAAGATAAATTGTTATTTTTAGGAAATTGGATCCTTCAAATTTTTTGTTTTTCAAAATTATTCTGAAGATTTCAGAAGCTTTTTAAATGTCACAAGTGTTTTATTTAGATTTGTCATCTCTTATATCACTTGAGATTTGAATTAAAAATAACTTCACATTATGTCTTTATTTTACTTCAGACTTTAGTAATTTCACAGTCTTAAATATATACAGATAGTCTCATAGTTTCTGTGGTGTAGAGGCCTTGGCAGGACTTACTGGGTTCTCTGATCAGTTTCATAAGACTATAATCAAGATGTCACCCATGCTGTGCTTTCATCTGGAACTTGGACCCTATTTCAAGTTCATTCAGGTTACCAGCAGAATTCAGTTCCTAGTAAGTGTTGGACTGAGGCCTTCAGCTCCTGGAGACATCCAATCTCCATAGGTAGTTCACAGTATGTTTTGTTGTTGTTGTTGTTTCTTTCTCCAAGGCCAGAAGGAAAGTATATTTTTCCTCATAAGTTCTGAGTTCCTCTTCCAAAAACGTTGAACCATGTACGTTAGGAATTCTTGGGAAAGACGTCTAGATCTACCATTTTGTTCACTCAAAAGCCACTATTTTTGATATGATTTATATTTATAGAAGTCCTTAAAGTTGGTGATATTGTATTCTTATTGTAGGGGAACTATGTCATCCTATTTACAGGTTTTATTCACTTTAATGTAAAAAGGAGTTTTTAGGGCAGATATACCAGTATATACTAATCTGATACTAACAGATATACTAATCTGTTCTTCAAGATATAAATCTTGAAGAACAGATTAGTTTCCTGCTTATTTATAGTCATTTATTTTTTTATTATATTTATCTCTTCAGAATCCTGTTTAATTTATATTTTGGATTACTTAGAAATTAATATCTCTGTTTTGGTTTACTAAGAATTTTTAATGGTACTATAAATTGACCTTATGAAGTTTCGGATGGTCTACTCCCTTTATCAAAATATACTATTTTTATATTGATGCCATAACTTTTGATTAAAAAAATTAATTTTCTAACAATTATCTTATTTTTTTGCCATTATTACATTCAACTTTTACATAAGCTGTCTTTTCTTAAAAAAGATTTTGTTTATTTATTCACGAGAAAGATAGGAGGAGACAGAGAAAGAACCAGACATCATTCTGGCACATGTGCTGCAAGGGATTGAACTCAGGACCTCATGCTTGAGAGTCTGATGCTTTATCCACTGTGCCACCTTACAGACCACTACATAGACTGTCTTAATACCCATATCTAAAAGTAATTCTCCAAGTAGGCAGATGATAGAAAAAATATGACAGTAGATCCCCACTGTTTGTCAACTAAGTGGTATTTTGGCAGTGCAAATATTCTGGTATCTAATTTTGCTTGGTCTTGAGTTAAGGGGGTTATTTAAAAGAAAGGGTTTTTAATCCTCTTAAATACTAGTCTTTAATACAATTTAATTTTCTGGAGAGTAATAAATCTTATGGGTTTATTCATAGTTCATGAAAGTATTAACTGGTAGAAATTATTATTTTTGAACACTTTAATTGAACATAATACATTTTAAATTTTATAACCAATAAGTGCAGTGATGCAGGATACTTGAAAATAAGAAATCTAGTTTTCCTTCGCTTCTGAAGTCATACCCTTCAATCATGAATATATTTTCACAAATAACATTAGCTAAACATATATATATATATATATATATATATATATATATGTAATATTCACATCTTATATTCTTATATATTGGAGTGATTTTAAGTGATTTTTAAATATGTAATAACTACAGAATGCTTCTCAAGAAAGACTGGCATGAACCTTTGGGTCCATGATTGCTCAACAATTTGTTTAGCTTTGTATGTTAACTCTCTTTTCAGCCACCAGGTTCCAGATGTCATCAGGATGCCGGCCAGGCTTCCCTGGACTGAAGACCCCACCAATGCACCCTGGAGTTCCTCTTCCCCATAGACCCACCCTACTAGGGAAAGACAGAGGCAGACTGGGAGTATGGACCGACCAGTCAACGCCCATGTTCAGCGGGGAAGCAATTACAGAAGCCAGACCTTCCACCTTCTGCAACCCACAATGACCCTGGGTCCATGCTCCCAGAGGGATAGAGAATGGGAAAGCTATCAGGGGAGTGGATGGGATATGGAGATTGGGTGGTGGGAATTGTGTGGAGTTGTACCCCTCCTACCCTATGATTTTGTTAATTTATCTTTTCTGAAATAAAAAATAAATTAAAAAAAAAGAAATACGTAGGTAGATAAATGATAGATGATTTATGGCTAGATAACTGATACAGATAGATAAATAGGTGATAGATATATAGATAAATAGATGATATCAGCCTGACAGATATATTTCTTGACTTCCTAATACTATTTCTGCAACAGTGTAAAGAAAGGGGAAGAAAAAGCATCATTGTTATAATATTGATATTAGAGGACAATTACTCGTTTTCCCCATGTTTCTTTTTTTATATTTATAAAATAAAAATAATGACAAAACCATAGGGTAAGAGGGGTACAATTTCATACAGTTTCCAACCACCAGAATTTCACATCCCATTCCCTCCCTTGAAAGCTTTCCTATTCTTTATAGCTCTGGAAGTATGGACCCAGAAACATCATGGGGTGCAGAATTTGGAAGGTCAGGCTTCTGTAATTGCTCCTTTGAATATGGGTGTTGGCAAGTTGATACATACTCCCAGCCTGTCTCTATTTCTCATCCTATTTCCAACTCTGACATGATCTACCCAGGCAGTACTTTTAGCCTATCTGCATGTCAGCTGGCAGGCTCAGGCAAAAATTAGTAAAGTCGTGGTCCCCTTAGAATATACCTGAAGTAGAACTACTAGCTTTTTCCAAATTGGAGATCCCAAATCTCATATGATATAATGTTCCTATGTTCTATAGGGCTGTTGAACTATTCTTTAAAAGTCTGAAAAATATGTCAGTTACTTTATCATGAACTAGTTTAGAATTGTGTAAAATATGTTCATATTTCCATCAAGAACAAAGTATTAGTCTATTTCACAAAAGTTCTTAATTCTAATATTTTTTGACTAATGACTAATTTCATTTCAGCTTTTTAATCATGCATTTTTATTATTGTTTTATAGTTATTACAGTTTATTCACATGCTTACTTATTTACTAAGTTGTGCTTGTCTCCCCCAACACAATTTCACTAGGAATAGACATGATGACTGATACTTCTTTTCTTTTCTTTTCCTTTTTTCTCTTCTCTTTAATTTTTCTATTGCCACTTAAAGCTGCAAATTTCCCTCTCAATAGTGTAATATTCAAATTTCTGAAGTTTTGATGCATCATACATTTACAGTTCAGCTTACAGCATTTTCTTTTCCAAATTTCTGTATGGGAGAAATAATGATTTACAAGAAAGTTGTCACATGAGAACAGTTGTCTGCAAACCACTCTCACCATCAACTAGTTTCCTTCACATCTCTTGCCCTGAGTTCTCCACGTACTCTTATCCCTGTTACAACGCCCCTTCCTTCTACCCCTTTGGAGTTCTTGACTCTATGACTGTCAACAGTGCTCTTTTATCATGTATGCACTGAATCCCAGCGATGACACTGATGGCAATAGCATTCCCTTATGATTTATTTATTCAATAATTTTCATACAATTAAGAGTCCCTCTATTTTACTTCTCCTTTCTGAAAAACAAAACATATTTTTGAAGTCTCTTAAGAGCATAGCTCAACTTGTCATTCTGTAAGTGTTAAAGTGCATCATACATGTAATAAAATCATCTCACATGTTTATTTAGAGATAATTCTATAATATTAACTATGCTTATAATATTACGTGGGGACTTTGTAATCAGGGTTCATAATTCTATGATAGTGCTCATATTTTTGAGACAAGCAAAATAAAAATTAATATTACTAAATTCTAGTTATTATACTCACCACAGACACAGAATTTCTATGAATATTTCCATTATGGTCTAATTAAGTTGTACATAATTAAAATAGCAAGCATGATGGGATGGGTCATTATTATTTCTGATTTTTGATGATCATTACACAATGGTAAAAACACAGTTATAAAGCATTGCCAACATATTCACACAACAAACTATGCACTTTTTAAAATTTTTTAAAAATTATTTATTTATTCCCTTTTGTTGCCCTTGTTTTATTGCTGTAGTTATTGTTGTTGAATAGGACAGAGAGAAATGAAGAGAGGAAGGGAAGACAGAGAATGGGAGAGAAAGACACCTGCAGACTTGCTTCACAGCTTGTGAGGTGACTCCGCTGCAGGTGGGGAGCCATGGGCATCAACCTGCATCCTTACTCTGTGTCAGTCCGAGTTCAGGGCGCCAGTATGCTGGGCTAGCTTCGTGGCAGGAGACAGACAACCAGGGACACAAGGCTGAGCAAAGAAGCAATATTTCTTTATTCACGAGCGAATGTTCAAAAAACTAATGTAATCTAATAACCACACAATTCTGTCCTGCTTCTCTCTCCTCTAGTGGCAGCGACAGGAACCAAGGAAGTATATAGGATAAGGGGCGGGGGAAGAAAGAAGCATGAACTAGCAAGGACTAAACCAAAATCTCCTGGAGGCAGGGGGAGTGAGACCAAACCAATGTAACAGAATGACCATGTAAATAGACCACAGCATCAAGCAGTGTAACAGAAAGGATCCCAGAAACAGAACTACAAGCATACCAACAACTCTGGTCCTTGCACTTTGTGCCAAGTGTGCTTAACCCGCTGCACCAAGTGTGCTTAACCCGCTGTGCTACCGCTGACTCCCCCTAACTATGCTACCTGTGTGTTGAAATCCCTTATTGTTACATAGTTGTGCAGGATATAAAAGAGACTTTATACACCATGAAACAAAGAGCTCAGAAAATATAAGTGATCTGTTTCAAGAGAAAAACTTTAATGTGATTCTACTCCAAACTTAACTCAAATCCTGCTTTCCCTTTCTGTTCTTCTTTCTCAAGATATCTGAAGACCTGCTTCACTGCCTGTGAAGTGACTCCCCTGCAGGTGGGGAGCCAGAGGCTCAAACTGGGGGCTCGAACTGGAATCCTTAAGCTGGTGCTTGCCCCCCCCCCTTTGTAAAATGAGCCCAACAAAATCACTGAACTCTCTCAGAACTTGCTAGAACTATGTTACTTGGGATGTGGGAGGTCACAGAATATTGGTGGTGGATGCACTGTGAATATATGTCTCAAGTATTAGTTTATGTATTTTATATATTCTTTGTGTTTTTAGGTACACATTACACTGATACTCTACAGTAAGAGAAATATGTGCATTTACTGCTTTCTTCAGTGCCATTACCCTTTCTTGAGATACTGTTCCATGATGACAGATAACTAAAAAAAAGAAAAAAAAAAGTGTTCCTGACAAGATAACTCATCTAGGAGACTGCCTGTTTTTTTCCATAGAAATAATCCGATTTTAGCCTGCTAAGCACAAGACTGAGGGAAACTTCGATGATGGGTGTCTTTCTGTCTTTCTGTCTGTCTGTCTGTCTGTCTATCACTTTGTCTCTGTATCTCTATTTCTTTCTGAGAAGTTGTCTCATTGCAGTAAAGCCCAGATAACAATACATAAAAATAATTAACAAAGAAATGCAAATCATGTGTATAAGAGAATGCTGGCAGAACTCATAGCATATTCTAATTAATCTTTATTAATCCAAAACTTAATTTTGGGTTGTAAATGAAGAATCATAAAGAAAGGGGCTGGGTGGTGGCCAACACTGTGAGCACATTTGTTGCCATGTTGAAGATCCTGTCTCTACCTGCCAGGAGGAAGCTTTATTAGTCGAGAAACATGGCTGTGGGTGGGAAACAATAATGCAAGTATCTCTCTTTCAGTGGTAATGTTTTTTTTCCCCATGTATTTATGTTTCTTTAATTTGGTAGGACAGGGAGAAATTGAGAGGGAAGAGGAGATAGAGAGGATGAGAGAAAGAGACAGACACCTGCAGCACTGATTTGTGATTTGTGAAAATTCCTCCCTGTAGGTAGGGACTTTGGGTTTGATCATAGTAAAACACATACTCAACAGAGTGAATTACTTTCCTGCCATGGAAATTAAAACCTTATAACAAAAACATTTTTAAGGTTTTATATATATATATATATATATATATATATATATATATATATATTTTTTTTTTTTTTTCCAAAGCACTGTTCAGCTCTGGCTTGTGGTGGTGTGGTGGACTGAACCTGAGACTTTAGAGCCTCAGACATGAGTGTCTGTTTGCTTTCTACCCTCCACCCTAAGACATAATAGCTTTATGCATAAATTAGATTAATTTAAACACCAAGTCCAAAGGCTACTTACCTTATAGAACATATCTAACCTTGAATACAAAATAAAAAATGCTAAAATACTCCTGTGAGAATATATTTAAAAAAAAATAGACAGAGAGAGAGAGAGAGGGAGAGAGGGACCACAGCACTGAAGCTTCTTTCAGTACAGTGGGGATTGGGCCCAGATGAATCAGATACATGCTAAAAGCAGAACATTATACAAGTGAGCTATTTGCTAGCCATGTTGACAGTAACTTTATTTACCAACGTCATAGGACTAACATATGAACACATATCGGATAAAACATTTCTGTTTTTATATGGGAGGGCTTTTTGGTTAGAGATTAGTATTTGAATGGTCGGGAGGTGTCATAGTGGCGAAGGCACTCTCAAGCATGATGTCCTGAGTTCAATCCCCAGCAGCACATGTACCAGAGTGATGTCTGGTTCTTTCTCTCTCTCTCTCCTATCTTTCTCATAAATAAATAAATAAAATATTTTTAAAAGATTAGTATTTGAATCATTGAAATATACAAAAGAAGTACTATGTTGTCTTTCTTTTTCCAGTATCTTTCTGTTTTCCCTTTTTTTTTTTTATCTGAAAAAGTGTCTGTTCAATTTTATTCAATCTCCAGTAGCACATGTACCAGAGTGATGTCTGGTTCTTTCTCTCTCTCTCCTATCTTTCTCATTAATAAATAGATAAAATATTTTTTTAAAGATTAGTATTTGAATCATTGAAATATACAAAAGAAGTACTATGTTGTCTTTCTTTTTCCAGTATCTTTCTGTTTTCCCATTTTTTTTATCTGAAAAAGTGTCTGTTCAATTTTATTTAATCCCCTTTTTTTTGCTTCACCTGAGTTAAATGGATTTTTTTGTGTGTTTTGTAGTGTACTTATTTTGAAAGAAGTGTCCAAAGTGTTTGTATTAAACAATGCAAATTGTTTTCACAGTCTTCCTAGTTTCCATCTATTATAGTTTAAAGAGAATAATGTTATAAGTTGTTATTTTGAAAAACTCTTGTCTGTGGATAGCAATCACACACATCTGAAAACAGTTAAGTTTTGCTTTTCAGAGACGAAGGGGAGTCATTCATATTTGATAATACCTTTTAAGAGTTGATATTATTAATAGAGAGAGAGTAGCAGCAACACACTAAAGACTTGCCATCTCATTTATGTAAAGGTTCTGTGTATGAAAAATCTTGAGAGTTAACAAAGTGTTTGCTCTTACTTATAAGGTATGTTTCTTTGAGGTTCTCTGAAGTCTTCCTATGCTGCTTATTTAATAATAAGAAAAAAAGAGAAATAATGCCTGCAAGGTGGAAAGAAGTAGAAAATCTAACTTTAAGTAAAGATAAAAGTTTTGAAATTTGAAAATACTATTACAATAATATCTATTTCTAAAAGAAGAACAAATAAAGTTTGAAGTTAGTCTTTAGAACTTCATAAGATTTATATTGCAAAGTTGTTTCAATGGCAGGGGAGATAGCATAATGGTTATACAAATAGACTCTCATGCCTGAGGCTCCAGAGTTCCAGTTTCAATCCCCGACCCTACCATAAGCCAATTAACAAAAGGTCATTGCATTTCAGATAGTTTCACAAGGTTCATTTGATTTTATTGTATAGTATTTATCTTAATTTTTTATATTCCATTTTTAGTACTACATATTTTTCATTGGTAATATTATGAAGCATACATATTAAACACAGGGTTGTCTTAATGTTACATTAATATTCAACTCAGTATGTTTAATGAAAAATCTGATATAGCAAAATAATAACTAGCATTTCATTGAGTTTTGGGTAAAAAGCTGATTGTAGCATGACAACTTTAATTCATTCAAGAATAGGTGTTTGTCAACTCATATCTCCTAAATGATTTAATACAATGCACTGATCCTTAAATATCTGGGATCTAGGAGGGGGAACCAATCTCACAATGCATAAAAGATAGGGATTCCAATCTCCTGTCCCTACCTGCAGGGGGAAAGCTTTGCAAGTGGTGAAGCAGTGTTGCAAGTGTCTTTCCTTCTCTCTCCCTCTCTCTCCTCCTACTCTCTCAATTTCTGTTTCCTCTATCCAATAAATAAAGATTATTTATTTATTTGACAGAGATAAATAGAGAGAGGAG
The DNA here is from genome assembly GCF_950295315.1 of Erinaceus europaeus. Taxonomy (NCBI): domain Eukaryota; kingdom Metazoa; phylum Chordata; class Mammalia; order Eulipotyphla; family Erinaceidae; genus Erinaceus; species Erinaceus europaeus. The sequence goes on along the minus strand of NC_080166.1, from coordinate 25,085,210 downwards.
GGGGAGAGAAAGATAGACACCTGTAGACCTACTTCACCGCTTGTGAAGCAACTCCCCTGCAAGTGGGGAGCTGGGGGCTCCAACCTGTATCCTTATGCTGGTCCTTGCACTTCCTGGCATGTGTGTTTAACCCACTGAGCCACTGCCCAGCTGAACCTGAAGTTTTGTTGTAGGAAACACAGGGAGATGAGAACGTGCAACCCAGTGTCAACAACTGCACTGTGAAACATTAACACTACAACAAAAATGGTAAAATAAAAAATAAAACAAGTTTATTTTGCTTATCTTTTTCAAGTTTCTTTTTTAGAGAAAGACATATATCATCTTGAAATTCCTCATGCTCCTCAATTAAGAACATAAAATTAAAATTAGAATTAACTGTATAACACAATTTAATCACTGCACATGCAGGCAAGAATATAGATTGAATTTTGTTATGCTACAGATAACAAAGTGTTTCCTATTAAAATTAGTTTATTTTCTGCTAACAAACTGTAGACTTTGAGGTAAGAAAGTTCTACACTCAATTAAATTAAATATTTCCAGTTGGCTAAAGCAATGACATAATCCAGTCACAGATAAAGAAAAACAGAATATTAAAATAATTGAGGAGACATGACAAATTTCATAACATATAAAATGAGTCATATAATTATATTTTCATTAACATTCATAATTCCCACATTAACATCAAGGTAAAATATAAGTAAGAATGCTAGTACAGGTCTTTATGGATTTGCCTTTTCATATTGGCATCTCTTCTACCCTCTTTAATCATTAAAACAGTCATTCAGAATTAATTTCTTTTCTTTTTAAAATATTTATTTATTCATTAGATAGAGACACCCAGAAATTGAGAAAGGGGAAGAGAGGAGAGAGAGAGACCAAGGTACCTACAGCACTGCTTCACCTCTTATGAAGATTTCTTCCTGCAGGTAGGGACCAGGGGCTTGAACCCAGGCTCTTGTGAGTTGTCACATGTGTGCTTAACCAGGAGCATCACTACTTGTGTAAGCATCAATTTGTATGCCAGAGATTCCAGCATGTAATCGTTCAATTTCTGGCAACAACATTCTAGTCTGTTCTATGTTTCTTCTCTCATTCTCCCTCTCTCAATAAATAATTAAATCATTTTATTAATAAGAAATGATAGCACAGTTTACATATTAAATCTCCAAAGTAGAACTTACAGAGCAGCTGCTATTGAAAAGTCATGGGGTGGGATATCAATAAAAGGAAAAAAAATAAGGAAAAAGTAGCCTCCAGAAGAGGTGATTTACAGTGCCTGCACAGTGCTTCAGCAATAACATTGGTGAAAATCAAATATAAAAAAGAAAAGTTATCATATTTTTTTTTAGTTTATTATACATATTTTGGAAAATTGGGTTTTTCCTTTGTTGTGGGGCATTTATATACACATTATGAAATGCATACCAGAGATGTCCATATAAACCATCACCAGTCCAGTCAAAAGAGACCATTGTTTTCTAGTCAAAATAGAGAGCAATTTAGGGTGCCTTGAAATGCTGAAGGGGATCCAATGGAATGTGATGATGGATGGAAAGAAACTTGGAAACTTTGTTGCAGGTACAGCATGGTAACCTCCAACTGAACCTTAAAAACATACACTGCCTGTAATCCAGTGATGCCTCAACAGAAATAGACTGAAAACGGCATCGATGATGTTTATCACCTAAAGGATCTTTATAAAATAGCCTACCATAAGTTGTGTTTATTTCAATTAAGTGGGGACCTAGGGAACAGGAATACAAGAAATTAAAGTGTGAAGTCTAACTTCACTCTTCCAATGGATTATGTCAATGAGTAGACAGTTTGAACAATAGACTATAGAACGTTGAAACTATTCTAATCACAGTCCATAGCCTACTAAGTAATAAAGGGACAATCACAGAATATTTTAAAACTTAGATAATGTGTGTTTCTATTTTATAAATAAAATTATAAAAATATAAAATATTAAAAAGAAGAAAAAATGTAGCTACTGAAGTCTGGCGGTGGTGTACCTGGTGCAGAGCACAAAGCCTCTGGATTCAAGCCTCTGGTCCCCACCTGCAGTGGGGAAACCTCATGAGCAGTTAAACAGTACTATAGGTGTGTCTTTCTCCCCCACTCTTATCTCCCCTTCCCTCTCAGCTTCTCTTTGACTTGATCCTAAATAAATAAATAAATAAATAAATTTAAAAAAAACATTAAAAGATAAGAAAAATGTAACTATTAAAAAGTCATTATATCTACTTTCTGGCTCTAGAACGATATCCATGATGCTCTCTTAATTGAGAAGAAAGCAAAGCCATGAGGAGGGGAATAATAACACAATATGAGACCTAAAGGTGTTTTTCTTTTTTTTGTTTGTTTATTTTATAAAAAGGAAACATTGACAAAACCATAGGATAAGAGGGGTACAACTCCATACAATTACCACCACAAGAACTCCATATCCCATCCCCCTCCCCTGATAGCTTTCCTATTCTTTAACCCTCTGGAAGTGGAAAAGCAATTTAGAGATCTACGGGGACACTAGGAATGGACATACCCTATGATTTAGCAATTCTGATTCTGAAGATGTACCCAAAAGGAACAGAAACACCTATCAGAATATATATATAGAGAGAGTTTACATGTCACCATCCATGAGGACCTTGGTTAAAACCCTGGTCTCTAGGGCCTGGGAGGTGGTGTATGGGGTTAATCGCAAATAATATGAAGTGTAAGGATTCTCACAAGGCTCTCAGTACCAGCCCCAGGTTCCTCACCTGTGTGTGTGTGGGAAGGGGGGTCAACTCACAAGCTGTGAAGCAAGTTTGCAGGTGTCTCCCTCCCTCTCCCCATCACCGCTCAAATTCTCTCTATGAAATAAAAATGGAGGAGACGGGTAATGGCTGCCAGGAACAGTGGATTCATAGTGACAGCACCAGCCCCAGCAATAACTTTGAAGACAAAAAAACAGGCTGGCAGATTTCACAAGCTATGGAATAGCAATGTAAATCTCTCTTCTCTCTGGATCTCTTTCTTTCTTTCTTTCTTGTTTCACTCTGTCTCCTACCCTCTACCATATGAAAATTAAACTAAACTAAAATAGTACTGAGAAAGGTGTAGCTATGTGCAGGCACGGAGGTCTCAGTGATAACTCTGTTAGAAAAATAATAACCATGAAGAAGTAAAGCAAAACAAAAACAAAGTGATCGTTACTAGAGGAGGAAAGGGAGGTAGTAGGTATGTAGGAAAAGGGATATTAACTGTCTGTATGGGAGGGAATGGAAACTAGAATTTAAGTGCTGATCATACTTAATACACATCGAGGTCGAATTAGAATTGCTTCTGCCCTGAAATATGCATGCTGATTTACATCAAAGTTACTTCAATTAAAGACACTTTTTTTTTTAACAGAGCACTATTCAGCTCTGCCTTAAAGTTGTGTGAGGGATTGAATCTGCAACTTTGTAACCCTAGGCATGACAGTTTGTTTACATAACCATTATGCTATCTACTCCCAGCCCCAACACTCAATCTTCTAGCCAGTGAGTTAGCTCAGTGTGTTAGAGCACAGGATGTCCATATCTGAAGTCCAAGATACTTCAGGTTAAATGCCTAGTATTACCATAAGCCAGAGTTGACCAGTGTTTTGTTCTCTTAGGAAAAGAAACCTTTAAAATATATCTGATTTTTATTTATTAAGGTGGCTTTATTTTCTATCCCTTTAGCATTTCTTTCTTTGTTTGTTTTTATTTTTTGCTTGTTGGTTTTGTTTCATCTGGGACCTCCAGATTTAGTGTTCTGGGTCACTTTTTCATTAGATGGATAAGATAGAGACAGGGAGGCAGAGAGAGGGAGAGACCCGAGAGCACCAGAACAGCTTCATTTAACATGGCACCCTCCCTGTGGTGCTGGGGTCAAAAGCATGACAATGCAGGTGCTCAAACTACTGAGTTAACCAATATATTGTAATTTTATTTATTTATTTATTTTAGATTTTATTTCTTTATTTGTGAGAAAGACAGGAGGAGAAAGAGAAAGAACCAGACATCACTCTGGTACATGTGCTGCCAGGGATTGAACTCAGGACCTGAAGCATGAGATTCCAATGCTTTATCTACTGTGCCACCTCCCAGACCACACATATTGTAATTTTATAAGGTTGTGTTTTGGGCACAAATAAAGGAGGTGAATGTGACAGTAGTTGTAAATTACTCATTAATAGAAGGCTACAGAAGACACACTGTCAACACAACTTCTAGTGAAAAAGACTCACATTCTGTAACTTGTCTATCAGTTGCATTGTATCCATATATAGCCACTACTAAAGGTTTAGCGGTATAACTTCCAAATTCATGTGCCCAAAATGTTGGATCATAATCAAACTTTATCATGTTGACCACATACTGAATTTATATCAAACTTTACTGCTTGGTAAAACAGGTGAAGTGATAGAATGAGTTTACCTGTTTTTGTGGTTGTAAGTTTGTTCAATATTATTTTACTGCTTGGTACTGGTTTATTTAATGGTTTGTTTCACATCTGCTTTGAGGAATAATGAGAACTACTTAGTCATAGCTAATCCTTATTTAAAAACTGGGTTAAATCAGAGCTGATAACTGTATGGATAGAATATAAAAGGGAAGACATATTTATTATCTAATAATAAAATTTAGTTTAGAATGACTGTCTTCCATAGGCATGACCTTAATTTGCCTGATGTTTTATTATGATCAAATTAACATCCATCATTTAAATGTCTGCAATTATCTATTAACTGTCTTTGAAATTTAACATTTGTTAAACAGCTCCTATGAAAAGACACTAAAAAAAAAAAAGTCGAGCAATAAAGGCAACCCTGAAATAGCAGGTTTATAAATGCACAGTGACAGGGTTTATTAATCACTGCAATGAAATTAACAGTGTAGAGTTAAGATGAAATCATCTGTTCATAGGCTAGCAGAATATCCCTGAGACCTTGAGATGTATTCCTGTGATCTAATATGAATTCAGTTTTAAACTTTAAAAATGATTATGTGGTTCATTAAATTTCACCCTAAGTCAAACATATATTTGAATGTTTTCCCTTAATATTTCTAAATGATACTTTTGATGAACTGTAGGTTCTAGTGCTCAAAATCAATTTGGGTTTTCAGAGACTGTAAGTGGAGTTATCTGTGAGTATGTTTACAATTCTATCTATTCTTTGATTTTTTTTTTCTGTTGTGGCTAGGTTTCACTGCTTCACCATATATATATATATATATATATATATATATATAGAGAGAGAGAGAGAGAGAGAGAGAGAGAGAGACATAGACAGAGACAGAGACAGAGACAAAAAAGAGAGGGAAAGATACCACAACACTGAAGTATCTCCCAGTGTGGTAGGGTCAATTTTGAGCTTGGGAGACAGGCATGAAGTTTCATAGAGAAGCTACATGTATGTTGCTGTAGTTATTTTGAGTGAAAGAAAGCAGAAGCAGAGACAGTGAAAAAAAATACAGATCTGAAGTTTCCTTTAGGTCAGTAAGAGCCAGACTTAAACCTGAATCATGCACATTCTTCTTCTAGCGTTTGCCCTTCTTCCATAGCCAGTCAACAGCGTCAGGTTGAGCCTGATGTAAAGTTTCGAGACCTCCTTTGAATCTGGAGAGGTGGCAGTTCGGGTCGTGTCATCATGCACATGACAAAGCAGTACACTTGCTAAGTGAGCTATTTTGCTAACTCAAAGATTAGCCATTTTTACCAACTCACTGATAAGCTATCTTGCCAATCTTTCTCCTCCTCTTCCTCCTCCTCCTTTTCCTCATCACCCTGCTCCTCCTCTTTCTCCCTTTTCTTTTAGTTTACAAAGCTGTTTATGTTTTAGGTGAACAATTTCACAACTTACTCATACCAAAGGGCCTATATCCAATGTTCATAACCTTGGCCATGGAAATGGATGTGCTGCAATGTTCCTAGCTGTGACCATGGAATGTGAACTCAGACCTACAGGGATGCAGAGTTTATATAGGCTCCTGTGCTGACTATGGGCCACAGATGAAATCAATGAGGTTTATAATCAACAATATTTATATACTTTTCCTATATTTGGGATCTACTCTCTTCCCTTATCCAGCATTCTGGTCCTTTTTATACCTATGACTCCATCAGCGCAGACAATAACTTAGGTCACCTGCATATTAGATATCAGGCATAGGCAAAATCTAGTAGGGTAATAGCCCCCTTTGAATATACCTAAAATAGGCCTCCTAGATATTTCTAAAACAGAGACCCTAAATCTTCATCCACAATATTCCATCCTTTAGGTTCATGAATAGTTAGTGATTTGCTCTGCTTTATATGTTAACTCTTTTTCAGCCACCAGGTCCTCCCTGAGCAGACGACCCCACCAATATGTCCAGGAGCCCTGATTCCCCAGAGCCCAGCCCCACAGGGGAAAGAGAGAGACAGGCTGGGAGTATGGATCAACTTGTCAATGCCCATGTTCTGTGTGGAAGCAATTACAGAAGCCAGACCTTCCACCTTCTGCATCCAATAAAGACTCTGGGTTCATACTCCCAGAGGGTTAAAGAATAGGAAGCTATCAGGGGAGGGGATGGGATACAGAGTTCTTTCTGGTGGTGGGAACTGTGTAGAATTGTACCCCTCTTATCCTGTGGTCTTATTCAGGTTTCCATTTTATAAATAAAAAAGTAATAATAAAAACGCTTTTGCAGTATTCCATCTCCCATCTCATCTAATGTTGAGTCTAGCACAAATCCCTGTCACATAAAAGTAGACATTCCTCATCCTCATTTTCTTCCTCAGCTGAAATAGCTGCACATGATTTTTTAAATAACATTTTACCTGAAGATTAAAGTTTTTATTTCCTCATTTTACCACTGATCTACTCAAAATGGAGGATTCACTACTGTTCCCTCAGGAAGGTAATACAGTAGCCACTAGCAGCATTCCAGCTAGCATGCACTTCCTGTTGGAAAGTTATTATGCTCTACTTAATGGGAAGATTGGGGCTTCTTACAAAGTAGTCAGAGGCTGTTTTATGTGGTTATACAGCATGCTTAGAGGAGAAAAAAGTGCATTTTTCTATATCTCAGTCACAGGTATTCTCCATTCCCAGCCAGTACTAAGTTAAGCTTTCTAAGAACCCCTTCAATCCTGTCTTCCCTATGAAGAATTACAGAAAGAAAATGTAAAGGACTCTAGACTAAGGGAAGGTGGAAAGAAGTAGAGAGGATGTTATGTATGATGCTACCACAAGAGGGGCTTGAGTTGACAGTGGAGTAGTTTGCAAACATCTATCATGGAGGGGCCAGGTGGTGGCACACTTGGTTGAGCACACATGTTACAATGTTCAAGGACCTGGGTTTGAGCCCCCAGCCCCCACCTGCAGGGGAAAGCTTTAGAAGTGGTGAAGCAGGGCTGCAGGGGTCACTGTGCCTCTGTCCCTCTCTATCTCCCTCTTCTCTCTCTCAATTTCTGGCTGGTCTATGCAATAAGTAAATAAAAAGAATTAATAATAAAATATATATTTATCATGGAGAAATAAGCTACATGACTCATGTATTAACAATTATCCTGTAGCCTACTATTTTCCCAATTAAAACGATTAGAAAAAGAAAACAAATAATCTTCTCTTTTTATCATGCTGTTAAAATGATTTTTAAAAGTATTTTTATTTATTTATTTATTTATTTATTTATTTTAATGAGAGAGAGAGAGAGAGAGACCAGAACACTAGTCTGCTCTGGCTTATGGTGGTGCTGGGATTGGACTTGAAACCTCCGAGCTAAAGCTTAAAAGTTTTTGTATAAACATTATGGTATCTCCCCAAAAGTGCTAATTTAAGTATTGTTTGATCGTAGCAATTAAATAAAAGAAAAAAAAACTGAAGTGGTCTGGTAGGTGATACAGTGGATAAACCACCGGATTTTCAAGCATGATGTCCGAGTTCAACCCCCAGCAGCAAATGTACCAGAGTGATGCCTGGTTCTTTCTCTCTTTCTGCCTATCATGTTCATGAATAAATAAAATATCTTTAAATTTTAAAAATTAATGGGACATTTATAAAAACAGCAGGGGATATTATATAAAACTCTTATAATTGAGAAAATAGACTGGACTCAGCTTCACAGAGCAGAAAAAGAAAGATTTTAAAATGTTGGGATGAACAGGAGTAAAAGTATTAAAGACCACTAAGAATAGGGTAAGCATTGTGATGGGGTCTTCCCTGTATTCTAACAGTTTTTTTTTTCATTTTTTTAAAGTAAAAATCAAACCACCTACATTCTTCCAGAAACTGAGGCACAGATCCTACTTTTTCATGATGAACACTTTCTTTTTCTTCTTTCTTTCTTTTTTTCTTTCTCCCTTCCTTCTTTCTTTCTTTCTTTCTTTCTTTCTTTCTTTTTAACTAAGCACAGCTCAGCTCTGGCTTTATTATTTTTTTCTTTTTCTTTAGCCTCTAGGGTTATCCTGGTGCTCAGTGCCTGCACCTCGAACCCCCTGCTTTTGGAGGCATTTTTTTCCCCATTTTGTTGTCCTTGTTGTAGTTGTTACTGTTATTGTTGTCATAGCTGCTGCTATTGTTGTTGGATAGGACAGAGAGAAATCAAGAGAAGAAGGGAAGACAGAAAGGAGGAGAGAAAGATGGACACCTGCAGACCTATTTCACTGCTTGTGAAGTGACGCCCACTGCAGGTGGGGATCTGGGGGCTGGAACCAAGATCCTTATGCTTGCCCTTTAGCTTTGTGCCATGTGCGCTTAACCCACTGCGGTATCACCCAGCTCCCTCCGCCACCCTTATGAGGAATACATTTTAAAGGTATGACTCCCAGGTACTGGAGAAAGTCTGTGGTTATAATATTTACATATCAAGGAAGCAAAACATAATTTTCAAGGTTTTTGAAAGCAATTCTTAGGAGAGACAGGTGAAGTTTCTTATAATCAGGAGGAAAAAGCACAGTGTAACATTTTGGTTAGAAGTGCTGTGTGAGTTCAGACCTTTCTAGAAAACTCTGCAGGAGGGAATCCACATATTATCTGTAAGCTTCAGGGTTTTCCATTCTCACATGCTGGATCTTCAGCAATTCATTAACATTCTGTGTCGTATGCTTTACATTGGTTTGTTCTAGCCCTCCCCCCGCCAAGAGAATTGGATCAGTCCAATTAATTTCGCGGGCCTGCTTGGCCCCGCCCCAAGTAACCCCGGGACAGGGTTCCTGAGTTGGAGAGTGCCAGAGTTCCGGAGTTCCTGAGTTCGAGAGTTTCAGGGTTACAGAGTAAGAGAGAGTTCCAGTGTGTCAGAGTTTCAGAGGGTTCTCAAGTACGAGAGTTTCAGAGTGCCAGAGTTGGAGAGTTCCTGAGTTACAGAGTAAGAGGGAGTGCTTGTGCCGCCGCAAAGAGACAGCCGAGTTCTGTTTGGTGATTAGTTTGTCTTAGTTTGTGAATCGTTGTTCCTGAATAAAGAAATACAGCTTCCCTGCCCAGCCATTGTCTCCGCGTCTCTGTTACCCGCCAGTGAAGCTAGCCAGCCCGGCCAGAGCCTCCGAATTTTAACAACAATTCTGGGTTTAATATTGTCAGTTTATATGGCATTGACCATGTAGGCCCAGTGGTGCATCCCTCTTTGGGTTTTACTATGATTATTTGTCATGTAATATAAGAGCTCTGACAGGTTCCGAAAGAGGCAAATCTGCAGCTGTCCAGCTTGTTTTCCAAGCTGTATGGGAAGAAATGGAACTGCAGCTAAAATCTTAAAGCTCTGTGATCCCCATATCAACTGAAAATTTGAAATGAGCTGAAGTGGGAAGCACCAAGTTTTAGAATTTTAACTGGAGTTGTTTTTTTAAATTTCTTTATTGGGAAATTAATGTTTTACATTCCACAATAAATACAATAGTTTGTACATGCATAACATTTCCCAGTTTTCTATATAACAATACAACCCCCCCACTAAGTCCTCTGTCATCCTTTTTGGACCTGTATTCTCCCCCCCCACACACACACACACACAAGAGTCTTTTACTTTGATGCAATACACCAGTTCCAGTTCAGGTTCAATTTGTATTTTCTCTTCTGATCTTGTTTTTCAACTTCTGCCTGAGAATGAGATCATCCCATGTTCATCCTTCTGTTTCTGACTTATTTGACTTAACATGATTTTTTTCAAGCTCTAGATAAGATCGGCTGAAAATGGTAAAGTCACCATTTTTAGTAGCTGAGTAGTAATCCATTGTGTATATATACCACAACATGCTCAGCCACTCATCTGTTGTTGGACACCTGGGTTGTTTTCAGATTTTGGCTATTCCAAATTGTGCTGCCAAGAACATATGTGTGCACAGATCTTTTTGGATTGATGTGTTGGGTTCCTTAGGATATCCCCAGGAGAGGAATTAAAGGCTCATAGGGTAGGTCCATTTCTAGCCTTCTGAGAATTCTCCACAGAGGTTGGACAAATTTACATTTCCACCAGCAGTGCGGGAGGGTTCCTTTGACTCCACAGCCTCTCCAGAATTTGCTGCTATTACCTTTTCTGATATATGACGTTCTCACAGAAGTGAGGTGGCATCTCATTATTGTGTTTATTTGCATTTCTCTGACAATCAAAGACTTGGAGTATTCGGTGTAAGGATCCCTGTTCCAGCCCCTGACTCCCCACCTGCAGGGGAGTCGCTTCACTGGTGGTGAAGCAAGTCTGCAGGTGTCTATCTTTCTCTCCCTCTCTCTGTCTTCCCCTCCTCTCTCCATTTCTCTCTGTCCTATCCAACAATGAACAACATCAGCAATGGTAATAATAATAGCCACAACGAGGCTACAACAACAAGGGCAACAAAAGGGGAAAAAATGGCCTCCAGGAGTGGTGGATTCATGGTGCAGGCACCGAGCCCAGCAGTAATCCCGGAGGGAGAAAAAAAAATAAAGAAGTAAAAAAAGAAAAGAATTTAAAATTGGGTGTCTGGTGGTAGGGCAGCTGGTAAACACAAATGGCACAAAGGGTAAAGACCATCGTAAGGATACCGGTTCGAGGCCCCGGCTCCCCCACTTGCAGGGGAACAGCTTCACAGATGGCATAGCAGATCAGCAGGTGTCTATCTTTCTCTCCCACTCTCTGTCTTCCCCTCTTCTCTCCATTTCTTTCTCTGTCTTATCCAACAATGACATCAGTAACAACAATAATTACAACAACAATAAAAAAGGGGCAACAAAAGGGGAAAAATTAAAAAGAAAGAAGTTAAAAATTTTATAAGCATGATAGAAAAGAAAAGTGGGAAATTTCATGGTAAATTCCACACCTGTCTTGAAAGAATTTAAACACATAATTTCAGATAATTATTCTGAGGTATGAATCATTAGGCAATAACATAGTTGCATAAGCTATAGAAGATAGTTTCAGAAATGTAGCTTCCCATGGATCTAGGTTCTATGTCCTACACATCTAGACTGCATTGAATGTGCTTTATGACAAGAACTAAAGCATATGTGGTGCACATAGTGAAGACGTGATCTGGGCTCATTTGAAATAGGAATAATCATCATATTTTTATTGTTTAAATAATGTTTAATTTGTTCCCACTTTGTTTTATATGCTGCACCAGTGGTCCCGTCTAGTGATTATTGGCAGTGGTTGGCTATACACTCATTCTTAACCTAAGTCACTGAATATTTTCTAGAGCTATGCCTTGATGTCTCATCCCATCTCCTGCCGTAAGAGTGACTCATTTACAACATCTTAGTAAGCAAATTCTTCAAATAATGAAGAAAATCCTCTCATTTATTTATTTATTTATTTATTTATTTATTTATTATTGTATAAAAACTGAGAATTTGAGAGGGGGGGAGAGATGGAGAGAAGGGAAGAGACAGAGACAGCAGCAGCCCTGCTTCAACACTTGTGAAACCTTCCCCCTGCAGCTGGGGACCAGGGACTTGAACCATGACCCTTGCACACTGTAATGTGTGCATGTAACCAAATGTTTCACCAACTGGCCGTGAAAATATCTGCTTTCTTTATATAGGAGTCACCGTGTAATTTATCCCAATTCTTCTTGCCTTCAAATGGAAGTAATGTCTAAAGAAGAAAGATGGAGGAAAGGTGTGAGGAATAAAAGAAAAAGGAGGTCGGTCACGATTTAATAGCTATTGAGAAAACACTGCATAAAATTACTAAGCAAATGTACAGCAACTTAAAATACATGTGTAGTAAATTGTAAAAGTAATAATTTAAGGCATCTTAGAAAATAGAGTTACATATACATAGTATGACATTTTCCCTAATAACTTCTCTATTTAGAAATACCATGGAGAATTAAAATGATTGATTTGGTCTCTGGAGTAGGAAAAGCTATTTTTCTAACATTGCACTGAGAATGTTTAATACAATCACTAGGTACATTTGCTTTAGTCTATTTGTGAACTCTTAAAAGAGCTGTGACATAGAAAGCATGGCTGATTAAGTTATTCTGGTGATTTCAAAATGCAAATATTTTTTGAGTAATGAAGAAGGAACAAGTGAATTTCCATTCTTACTACTTGTTTAAGAAGTACAAAGACTGAATCTACTGTCATCTCCAAATCATTTCTCAAGTAAGAATCTTTATATTCTGGATAAGTTAAAGATCACAAAATTTTTTAGTGTCTATGTAAGGTAATGACTACTGGGTATATATTTCTCAGACTATCATTTGTTATAACAAAGTATTATTCCCACTATTGGTTTGCTATGAAAACAGAGCAATGCAGCTTTTAGAGTTAGCCAATAAGATTCCTAGGAATATTTGTGAAAACAAAACAGTACCTCAAAAAACAATGTATGTATCTCAAATAATCATTTTTATGGATTCTCTTCTTCCTGCTTTTATCTATGAAAATATTAGCACATTCAGAAATTGCTTAACTAAAGAAATGCAACAGAATCTTAAACTAATGGGTATGTTGTGCTATGCTTTAACTTAATGATGTGGTACTTTTATGGACTATCCCACTTTATATGTAAATTTCCCTACTCCTTATAAATGGAAAAATCTCATATAGACTGTGAAACATCATCATACTGCATAAAAACCATATCAAAATCTTTTTTCTTGATGACTTGCCTCCATTAGAGGAAACCCATAAAAATGTTATAAGCATATTTGGATCTAGTAGGTGATGATTTTTCCTGACAAGCTAATGTGCGGTGCTATGAGTACAAATAGGATAATATTGTCGAAAAGAACAAAATGATTTTAGAATCTTTTATGCCAAGAAAAATGTCAAGAAGAAAAAAACAAACAAACAAAAAAAAACTGTGCTCTCCAAAACCCTTGATGTTATGGTTTTCCCTTGAGAATTACAAGTTTTCACATCATTATTATTTTTTTCTTAATGTTGTGTCTAAGTTTATAGGAAGTGTATTAGTTGAAGTAGAATTTTCTTAAGTGTTCATTAAATGAATGTAAGCTTGCTCAGACTTTCACTTCTATAATAAATACTCCCCCACCCAAGATACTTATAATTCAAATAATCTTACAGACTTAAAAAAATTAAATGGCATGTCTGTTTTCTATGGATATTATCTTAAAATCTCATTCATTTAATTTTAAAAGTGATATATACACACACTTTATTACAGTATTTATAAATGATAAATTCATGAAAACAAAACTAAAATAAAGTCCAGATAAATAATTCAGTTATCATTACTTTTGTCATTTATACTTAATATTCAAATTCCAAGAATATACTCAGATAAAACTGAAGACTGACATGTCTATTAAATTATCTGGAAACTATATCACACTTTTAACAAAGAAAAAAGTCATCAGGTCACTTTTTTTTGTTCTGTTTTTCCTTTTGTCATTGAAGATTCACTTCTCTCTGCCAAGTTCTTCAGATAAAGAAGGAGAAAGGGAAAGACACAAAAGACACACAAATCCAAGGTGTCCTTCACTGAGGTAAGAGTTAGGAATTTGACTTTTTAATGATGAACAACAAAATAGAACACTGAAGGAATACTAAGTATGGCAAGTTTCAGATCACACTATTGCAAATATTAATTCAACAGGATTGCTAAAGCATATATGTGCTTCTGGGTGATTTGTCTGCTACTAACATAAGTTTAAGATCTCATTTGTGCTGGAGAAAGTTGGTTTATTAAAATTAGTTTCATGGTTCCATGGGGAGGGGGAAACCAACCATAATTGTCTTCCAAAATCCCTTCTCCTGTCTTTCTCCCCCATTTTTATATTCTTTTGTTTCCTGAAAGTTCCTTTGGTTCTTACTCAAGTGTGGAGGTATGATTTGATGTGCCAGTCTCTGAGTTCAAAACTATTCCCACTCCCTCTTGTCCAGTAAGAGTACTTCAGTCTTACTTAAAAAATAATAATAACAGCTTTTCAGCCACCAAGTTGCAGACACTACCATGATGCCGACCTGACTTTCCCTGGGCAGATGGCTGCACCATTATGTCCTGGGACCCCAACTCCACAGAGCCACACCCTACTCGAGAAAGATAGAAAGGGGCTGAGGGTACTGATCGACTTGTCAACACCAATGTCCAGTGGAGAAGCAATTACCAACGCCAGTCCTTCCACTTTCTGCACCCCAGGAAGATTCTTGGTCCAGACTCCCAGAGGGATAAAGAATAATAACACTTCTAAGTGGAGGAGAGGATATGAACTCTGGTAGTGGAATTGAATTGTATGCGACTGTACCCCTCTTATAGCACAATCTTGTTAAATCACTAATTAAAAAATAAGTAAAACAGATAAAAAAAGAAAAGAAAAGAAGTTGGGGGGGGCTGACAGTAGCATAACAGGTTAAGTGTGCATACTGCAAAGCAGAAGGCCCTGCTTAATCAAGCCCTAGTTGCCTACCCGCGGGGGAGGGGGGGGTGTCACTTCACAAGTGATGAAGCAGGTCTGCAGGTGTCTTTCTTTCCCTCTCACTGTCGTTCCTTCCTTCCTCTCTCCATTTCTATCTGTCTTATCCAACAGCAAAAACAACAATAACAACAATAGAAAAAGAAAAATGACCTCCAGGAGCAGTGGATTAGTAGTGCAAGCAATTCGTAGTACAGAACAATAATAACTACAATAAAACAACAAGGACAACAAAAGGGAATAAATAAAGAAATAAATATTAAAAATATTTAAAGACATCTTCAATGAAACAAATCCAGTTACAAAGAAGACTAAGGCAAGAATAAACCTTTGGGACTACATCAAATTAAAATGCTTCCGCACAGCAAAAGAAACCAATACTCAAAAAAAGAGATCCCTCACACAGTGGGAGATCTTTACATGCCATACATCAGACAGGAGTTTAATAACCAAAATATATAAAGAGCTTTCCGGGTAGTGGGGCAATAGCGCAGTGGGTTAAGCATATGTGGCACAAAGCACAAGGACCAGAGTAAGGATCCCGGTTAGAGCTCCAGCTCCCCACCTGCAGGGGAGTTGCTTCACAGGTAGTTCGGCAGGTCTGTAGTTGTCTATCTTTCTCTCCCCCTCTCTGTCTTCCTCTCCTCTCTCTATTTCTATCTGTCACATCTAACAATGGCGACATCATCAACAACAATAATAATAACAACAATGGCAACACAAAGGGAAAATAAATAATGAGCTTGCCAAACTCAACAACAGGAAAACAAATGGCTCCATCCAAAAATGGGGAAAGGACATGGACAGAATATTCACCACAGAAGATTTTCAAAAGGCTGAGAAACACATGAAAAAATGCTCCAAGTCTTCTATTGTAAGAGAAATGCAAATAAAGACAATGATGAGATAAAACTTCACTCCTGTGAGAATGTCATACATCACAAAAGGTAGCAGCAACTGGAGAGGTTGTGGGGGTCAAAGGAACACTACTGCACTGCTGGTGGGAATGTAAATTGGTCCAAAAACCTGGAAGCAGCTCAGGTGTCCAACAACAGATGAGTGGCTGAGCAAGTTGTGGTCTATATACACAATGGAATGCTACTCAGCTACTAAAAACGGCGACTTCACTGTTTTCAGCAGATCTTGGATGGACCTTGAAAAATTCATGTTAAATGAAGTTAGTCAGAAACAGAAGGATGAATATGGGATGATCTCAGTCTCAGGCAGACATTGAAAAACGAGACCAGAAGGAAAACACAAGTAGAAGCCAAACTGGAACTGGCATATTGTACCAAAGGAATAGACTCTGGGGAGGGTGAGGGGGCAGAATACAGGTCCAAAAAGGATGACAGAGGACCTAGAGGGGGGTTGTATTGTTATATAGAAAACTGGGAAATGTTATGCATATACAAATTATTGTACTTACTGTCGAATATAAACATTAATTCCCCAGTAAAGAAATTAAACAAAAAATCTGGGCATCAAAGATAGGAAAAGCCAGATGTAAAAAAGAAAAAAAAAATATATATATATATGAAAGATTACTCACCTATGCAGAAAAAAAAATAAAGCAAGGAGGGACTAGTTGGCAATTTTTCAAAATAAGATGTAAACATTACATTAATGCAACTGAAACTTCCTAGTTGTGAAACATTGTAAATCTATATAGATAGATGACTTCTTACACTTTTTTATTATAATTATAGAATACAATTAATTGAATTTGGGCTGAAATCCAAATTTTACATTTTAAACTGGATAATTCTTGGCCTGCCCACTTTATTTTCTTTCTTTCTTTCTTTCTTTCTTTCTTTCTTTCTTTCTTTCTTTCTTCCTTCCTTCCTTCCTTCCTTCCTTATTTTCTCTCACTCTCTCTTTTATTTTCCATCCTTTCTGTTGGGAAATTAGGGTATAATCTCTCATCTCCCCCTGAAAGCTCTCTGCAGAATAATCTCACCTGCAATTTAGGTCCTTTTTCATCATAACAGGACTGGATGCCAAGGTTCTCTTCTCCCTCCCCTTCTCCTTCTCCTTCAGAGTCCTGTGCTTTCCTGCAGTATATACCACACCCAGTCACTGACTTTTGCTTTGTGTTTCCAATTCCTGTCCTCGGTTCTTAAATTCTAACTGTAAGTGAGATCATTTAGTATTTGTATTTCTCTTTTTAGCTTCTTTCACTTAACATGATGCCTTCAAGTTCCATCAAAGATGAGACAAAGGAGATGACTTCATCATTTCTATTTTATTTTTTTTTAATTTTTATTTATAAAAATCAAACACTGACAAAAAAATAGGATAAGAGGGGTGCAACTCCACACAGGTCCCACCACCAGGACTCCATATCCCATCCCCCCCCATAGCTTTCCTATTCTTTATCCCTCTGGAAGTATGGACCCTGGGTCCTTATGGGGTGCAGAAGGTGGAAGTTCTGGCTTCTGTAACTGCTTCCCTGCTGAATTGGGCGTTGACAGGTCGATCTATACTCCCAGTCTATCTCTTTCTTTCCCTAGTGGGGTGGGGGTATGGGGAAGTAGGGCTCCAGGACACTTTGGTGGGGTCATCTGTCCAGGGCAGTCCAATTGGCATCATGCTAGCATCTGGAACTTGGTGGCTGAAAAAAAGAGTTAACATATAAAGTCAAACATGTTGTTGACTAATCATGAACCTAAATGCTGGAATAGTTCAGATGAACATTTGGGGGGGGTCTCCCTTTTGTAGATAGTAGGCCTATTTTAGTTATATTCCAAAGGGCCTATGACTATACTTGTTTTGTTTGTTTGTTTGTTTGTTTTTTTTCCTGAGCCTGACATCTGATATGAAGGTAGATCCAAGTTATTGTCTGGGGAGATGATGTCATTGCTGGAAAAAGGACCAGAAAGCTCGATCAGGGAAGAGAGTAGCTCCCTGATAAGGGAAAGGTGTATAAATGTTGTTGACTACAAACACCATCGACTTAATCTGATCTGGGGCTCATATTTAGTTTAGGAGCCTATGTGACCTCTGCATCCCTATAGATCTGGGCTCACCTTCTCTAGTCATGAGTAGGAACATGCTAAGCCATCCTAATTTCAGGACCCATCTTCCTCAGGTGGAATGTTGCCCAGCCTTCATCATTTTTAATATTTGTTGGAAGCAGTAGTTTTAAGGAATGTTAGAAGTAGTTTTAAAAGTTCTCTTTCATGCAGTTATTTGTTAAGTGCTTTTAGTATAAGTTGTTTGTGGTGTGAGATGGAAAATTCCTTGCTCTTTCCCCTTGAAAAACAGGACCTAATCAGTAAAGGCCATCAGTTGTTTTGCAGGTTGCTTGAAGGACCCTGCATAGGGCAAGCCGTATCAGGGCCTTTGCACAGGATTTGAGGAATGCTGTTTACCGGGTGGATGGTCATAGCTGATGGCAGGGGGATGTGGTGACCCTACCTGGCTAGATTCTATTGGTTGTGTGACTTTGCAATGTTTAAAATTAGCCTGTACTTTGCTTTGAATGGACCCCGCTTTCTGCTAAGTTTGAAATGATTGGATTCCGCGTTTTCTATAGCATGTTATTGGATGTAAAATGATAAGGTGATGTGTTCCACCTCCCTGAGTGTGTTCTGGATTTCTATAAATTGTGTGGTTTGAGCCCTGTTCAGGGTCTAGCTTGGTAGACTAACATCAGTCACCACTCGGCCTGGATTGCAATTCGTGAATAAACATCTTTGCTTCCTTGCAGTGGATGGTGGTTAATTCTCGCTCTGTAACAATATTGAGTCATTTAATATTTCGTTGTGAATATGCACCTTAACATTCTTAGTCACTCATTTGTCCATCTGGGTTGTTTCCAAGTGTTGGCTATTATAAATTTATTTTTACTGCTATGAACACAAGTGCACATAGATTGCTTTGGATAAGTGTATTTATTTTCTTTGGTTATATCTCCTAGAGAGAAATTACCTGGTCAAAGGGTAGGTTCATTTCTAATGTTCTGAGAAATACCCATATTGTTTTCCACAAAGTGTTGGAATTATTTACATTAACACCAGTACAAGTTTACCATTTTACTTGCATCTTTACCATTTTCACATTGATATTGTCACTGTAGCCCAAACTGTCCTCAAATTTGTCTGAGACAGGCACTTAAAATTTTTAGGCTGGATACACAGTATAGTGGTTTTACAGAAGACTTTTATGCCTAAGGCTCATCTCTCTCTCTCTCACTCTCACTCTCTCCTCTACTCTTTATCTTTTAAAAAAATTACAAAAGAAAAGAAAGTTCCATTAGAACCCCTACACAAGACCTTTCAGTTTTATTAGTCATTGGTGATGTTCTCTTTCTCTTCCTCTTTATTTACCACCATCCTTAAGCAAGCATTTTCTTTTCATACATGAAACTTTACTTCTATTTTTCTCTTTTAAAGTATTTTATTTTATTTTAATGAGGGAGATACAGAGAAAGACAGAGAATGAGAGAGAGAGAGATAACAGAGCTCTGCTCAGCTCTAGCTTATATTAGTGTTGGGAAATTGAAGCTGAGATCGCTTAGCCTCAGGTATGAGAGTCTTTTGCATAACCATTATGCTGTCTCCTTAGCACGTATTATTTTTTTCTCTTAATGGCTTAATAAATTTGCAGCTGAGCCTCACTGATATGCCTCAGAAGCAGTAATAACTTACTTTCTCTGAGTATCACAGCTTCCCATGACATGGTCATGTAAGCAAAGTTTTTCAGAAGAGAAATTGGGCATACTTCTACCAGAACACATTTTGCAGGGCCAGGTGTCTTTCTGAAGAGAAACCAGAAATATTTATTTTATTTTATTTTATTCTAGAAGGACTTTATTTATTTTATTTTAATGAGAGAGATACAGAGAGTGAGAAACTAGAAACAAACTTTCCTTTCAAATCACGCAAAGGCAGACTGATATAGAGGTGTGTCTCTGTACTTTCCAGACACACTAAAAGAAATGGGTGTTCAGAAAGAGCTCTGCAGTACATTTACTCAAGATTCAAGCATATATACAGGAGCACTTTGATGTGCAAACAAAATTAGGATAGGAATAACTAAACTCTGTCACCAAGAGAGCTAAACAAGAAAAGCTACTGGCCATCATTCTGAATTTTACTGCAAAGAAACTACTTCCTCCACTTTCATATTTCACAAGTTGATGTGTTAATCAGACACTACTATGGCTGGGATAACATGTGTCCTTTTACTGCCATATGGGTGCAGGTCATGGGTCTTTCTGTCATCAGCAATTTAAAACAAGCGCTCACAAAATATAAAAATCTTTGCAAGCATCTCAATTTGTCTGATCACCATCAATTTCAGACTAACGCAACATTGGTGCTAAGATTTACTAATTAAAAACCGATGTAAAACCAAATAAGGCCATGGTGCCAGTTAGCCATGGAGTGCATACCCAGATCTGACCTCCTGGATTGTGTCCCACTTGTTGAGGGAGAAGTTACCAAAGTTATCACCCAGAAATAGGGGTGTGGCTTAGAAGGTGTAGGTGAGGTTTGGGGTTTAAAAGTTAGTCAGTCTCTTTCTCCCTCTCTCTCTCCCTCTCTTTTCCCCTCTCCCTCTCTCTTACCTTTTCCCTCTCCCAATCCCCCTGCCCTTTCCCTTCCCTCTCCCTCTGCCCCTCTCTCTGTCATATGCCCTAACATGTAAATATTTTTCTAATAAAAGTTTTAATTTATCTGAAAATCATGTTCTCTCCTCAATTCTTTGTTGTGTGACAGATTCTTTGTTGTGTGACAGATTCTTTGTTGTGTGACAGATTCAGAATGGAGGGAAGCATGCCTCAACCTTCTGTTCCCCCTTCCCATTTAACATCCCCACCTCATTATACTGGAAGGTCCCTGGGTCCTTCCAGGTGGCCAGACCAGACCTTTTAACTCACTGGGTGACAAGTCAGATGTTCCTTTGTGATTCAGTCAGAATATGCAATCCAGGTCTCTACTATTCAGGAATAGCATTTTCTTTAGGTTGGTTTAATAAGTGTCCAATATCCTGAGCTGAAGGGGGCTTGGTTATACTCTTTTTCTTTTTTTTTTTTTTCTTAAAGTGTAAAGGTGCAAATTAGTTGTTTTTTTTTCTAACATTATTTTTATTTAATTCCTGTTTCAATGTAGTGAGAGGAACATATTACTGGTTAAAGTTTAAGTAAATTTAAAATCTATCATATCCTCAAATTGATTTGTATCCCAATCAAAACATAGACTCTGTGTACATGCATGAATCATCAGGTAATTAATTCTATTACTCATCTGGAATTACAAAATTTCTAAAATAACAATATATCAAAAAAGAAGAGAGTGTCAGAAAGGTCTATACCACCCATTTTAAGTCTATATATAAATATGTACTGAAACCTGAAAGAACAAAAGACATGTTGTATAGAATAGATGTTCCAGTAAAAATTTCACACATATATCTTGAATATATTGGCCTGATTTAAAGCAAAGTTTTAATTTCAGTTAATTGAAAAAATAATGGACTTTTAAATAAATTGCTTTTGTGAAAGTGAATGTCAAAATTTAAAAAAAATTACTTTGACCATCAAAATCTCATTACATAAAAATTTAAAGTGAGATGCAATAAACAATAAAGTTTAAAGGTAAGGAACAGAGAATACAGACATGATCAGGATAAATACATTGCAGGAAGCAATGACCATAAAGAAAAGATGGATAATTTCCATGTTATCAAATTAATAAATGTTATTGATCAAAAACCATCTGAAGAAAAGGAATATACTAGAAACTAATAATATATATATATATATATATATATATATATATATATAACAGATGTCTGAAAAATATATCTAGAAATTTTAGTTCCATAAAAACTATATGAACTATTTTATTTTATTTTTTAATATTTATTTAATTTATTTATTCCCTTTTGATGCCCTTGTTTTATTGTTGTAGTTCTTGATGTCGTCGTTGTTGGATAGGACAAAGAGAAATGGAGAGAGGAGGGGAAGACAGATAGGGGAAGAGAAAGACACCTGTAGACCTGCTTCACAACTTGCAAAGCAATTCTCCTGCAGGTGGGGAGCCTTGGGCTTGAACTGGGTTCCTTACGCAGGTCCTTGCACTTTGCGACTCATGTGCTTAACCCACTGCTACCATCTGACTCCCATGAGCTACTTTAGCATCTAAGAACAAATAAGTGTATCAGCTGATCCATAAAGTAAGACAATCCCAGCAGAGTGAAGGTGTTATAAATACACATCTGGTCACCAAACTTTAGGAATCACCTCTTTGGCAAGTAGATTATTTATCTAGAGAATGTGGAACCTGCATTTTCTGGGATCAATTACCCTTTTTATTTTATTTATTCGTAATAGTTGTATTGGTTATGCCCAGATTTCAGATCCCATTCCCAGAGAGAATGCCAGAATCCATGTAAAAGCAGAGCCTTCATTGAAGCAAGATTAAACCTGGGCTACTTGCACTTCCCAATAGTGGCATGTGAGCCCCTAGGAGAGGCAGACAAATTATTTTTATGCACATCAGGAGGGAGAAACTTGGGGGTCACCTAAAGTTCAGACTTGCCTGTCAGGGAGTTCTTTGACCACAGTCTTTGATTACAGTCCAGCAGTCTTGTCTGTTAAGCAAATTTTGGGCTTCAGGGTTGTTGTGACCTTCACTTACAGAACTATTGCTGATAAGTAAAAACATTGAGACTGGTTTCTCAAGGATAAGGTGCAGCTTTTCTGCAGCTGTAACTTGTTGGGTTATCATATGGAGGAACTTCAAGGACAATATGAAGTAACAGTGGCTCTCACAGTATTTACAGTGAGTACATTTTCTTTGGTGAATGCGCTCAAGGCATTGTATCCTGTGTGCAAATCCATATTGTATTATCTGAAACCAGATGAAAGGAAGAGATATTGGTACAATATTGTGATGTCTGGTCCCTCTTTCATGCTATAAGTTGAATGTGTTGGTAAAAATCATGTGAATTGTTTGGCCAGTTCAGCCAATGCCTTTAAGGACTATTTATTTGTGACAAGCAGGGGTCACTAATCCTGAAACTGTACTTAACACCATGTCAAAAGTAGCTCCTTATCAGGTAACATATTCGTCCTTACAGTCACCTTAACTGCCAATGCCAGTATTTGGTCCTAACTTTAAATACTTTCAATGAAAATTTTGAAATAAGAAAGATGCTTTGTACAAAGTGACATTTATAATTACCTTTGAATGTTTATGTGTTTTATATACTTGAGATGAAATAGGAATATATTATTTTATTCAGCAAATATGAGTACAATATTATATGACACAATAGTCTTTAATCATTTATAAATGGAGCATAAGTCCCTCATGTACAAGAAAAATATTAGTATTAAATAAAAAGAAAGTAGATGAACAATAATTCTGCGTAAATCAGGATATCTAAAGAAGGGACTGTCCAAAATTTTATACGTTACTCATGACTTGAATACTTTTTAACATCTTATATTTCTGTTAACCCTTTAAGCAAGATATTTTAACTATATATGACACTTGGCTATCGACAGAAATAAGAATAGATCTAAAATATAACTGTACATTCTTTGTTTTTAAATAGTTTATTTATTTATTTTTCCTTTTGTTGCCCTTGTTGTTTAACATTGTTGTGGTTATTGATGTGATTGTTGTTGGATAGGACAGAGAGAAATGGAGAGAGAAGGGGAAGACGGGGGGGGGGGGGGGGGAGACACCTGCAGACCTGCTTCACTGCTTGTGAAGTGACTATCCTGCAGGTGGGGAGCAGGGCTCGAACCAGGATCCTTAAACCGGTCCTTGGCCTTTGCGCCAGGTGCGCTTTGCGCCAGGTGCCCTTTGCGCCACGTGCGCTTAACCCGCTGCAGTACTGCCCGACTTCCTTAACTGTACATTCTTATAATTTGTTTTTCTCAGCTATTGAAAGTGAATGGTTTATTTTTTTTTTATGGCAAATATGTTATGCTAAAAATTACTCAGCTTTTTTGGTCTAGATAAAAATGGTGTAGCTGAGTAGGCAGGCATGCAGTGGCAAGCATTTTAGTAGAGTTCATTGTTTTAGAATTACACATATAAGAATAAACATAAAAGTGATGGACACAAAAGACAAAAAATCAATTTTATTTGAAATTTTGAACAAAATAATAATTCTCCATCTTAAAATTTACACATAACTGTTCAGTAGATTAACAATGAATAGTTCTCAGAAGTGAACATAGAGGGAAAGATTGACAACTGTCTGACTATGCAACTCAGTCAAAAGAGCATCAAATCCAGGAACCCCATGGAAGGTGCTTTGAGAAAAAGGGATCGTTCTTGTCCTGGTGTCTCTCCTCTCCCTTTCTCTCTCTCTTTCTTGGTCTTTGTATCTAATACAACATAGACTGGAATTAGTGAAAATTATGAATGCATGTTGCTTTGGATCCATGGGGGGGTATAACTGAACAGAGAAAATATATCAAATAATTATTTTCTCTGGATCACTACAAAATATCTCAATCATGAAAGATGTTTGCATAAAGGTTATGATATCTCACTAGCTCAGTGTTTATTTATAAAACCGTACCTGCTACTGTAGAATATCTGAAATGTTATAGTTTCCTTCTCTCTCTCTCTCTCTCTCTCTCTCACACACACACACACACACACACACACACACACACACACACACACCTTATAACTCTTATAGCTGGGACATAGATAAGAGTGGCACAGAATCACAGAGACTCTTAGCTTCAGGAAAAGCAAGCTTTTATTGAAGAAAGTGCATGGATAGGAAGAAGAGAAACACACATGGGGAGTGATACACCTTTGAAAGTGAGTGGCATTGACTTTTCAGGGCCAACTAGTTTTGCAAGTTACCATAATAAAGGCCATGCTGCATTTTAGTGGAACAAGATCTAAATTGGGGGTGAGTTAATATTTGAACTCTAGACACCATGCTCTAGTGTGTACATCCACATTTTATGGTCTTAAATGAGATGAAAGTATAAGGCATAGGTATAACTCCAAGACATTATACCTGGTCTTTCTTTCATGTTATGAGGTGACTGTGTTGGGAAGGCTGGCTCTGGATTGCTTGTCCATCTGCAGTAGTTTGTGTGTGGTAGGTAGTGGTTCCTGTCTCTAACCAGCTGTTAACACACACACACACACACACACACACACACACACACACACACACCAGAAAATTTGAATTCCTTGTTGTAGTGGAAATTCAAGATTAGAATGTGTTGGTTTCTCTAATTTAGATATAATACTGCCTAAAGCATATGTCACTATTCCCTGCAGTAATATAAAATTAGTAATATATTTTTCCAAAAAGTGCTAGATGGCTGTGGTGTTCAAATTGCTCATATTAACAATTGTGCCATATTCCAAGATTGGAGTGAGACTGAAATATGGTATAAAATAGCACAGATATCCCAGAACAGATTGTTATAAGATATTGAATATGAATTTCCAGGAACCTCTTCCATTCACATTTCTTCAGGTGTTTAAAAATATAAAACAACAAAAGAAAATCCTCTGCCTTAGAATACATGGGTATTATTTAATATTACTTCATCGATTCAGTGAATAGTTGCCCTCTCCCTTAGATGACACTTCATGTTCATAGCATCTTCTTGAGTGTTTATGAAGTTTGCATCAATCTTCTATAGGGGATCTTTTTTTATTTCATCTATTTGGATTTCAGTTGTCATCCTTTGAAGAACAACTGTGGCTTAATTCAAATTAATTTGTTATTTTAAAATGTCCAATATAATATTTGCATATGAAGTAGACCTTATTGTAAAAATATAAATTTTAAATATTGTTTAATGATAAAATCAACCAATAATATGAGAGGAATGGTTTCCTAAAACCCACACTCTTTCTAAATACCTCTATCAAAGGATTCATGAAGGGAAGTAATCACTCTAAGGTGGTTCTGAACCAGGACTTGATTCTTATCTACTTACATTTACATTTTCTTCCTTCCTTCCTTCCTTCCTTCCTTCCTTCCTTCCTCCCTTCCTTCCTTCCTTCCTTCCTTCCTTCCTTCCTTCCTTCCTTCCTTCTTTTTTTGGTTTCAAATTACTGATTTTTTTGGAGGGGGAAGAGATAATGGTTTATAGTGCATTAGCTAGCACATGGTACATATTCTCATCTTATCATGACAGCTGTCTATAAAACAAACACCCTGACTGCTAACTTTGGTTCCTTTTTCTTCCTCATCACCATCATATACCAAAACCTGAAATCCCCTCCCACACCACTCCCTTCCTTTCTTCCCCAGAGTCCTTTGCTTTGGTGCAATACACCAAACCAGTCCAAGATGTATTTGTCTTTCCCCTTTCTATTCTTGTTTCTTAAATTCTCACTGTGAGTGAGATCATCCCATATGCATCTTTCTCTTTCTGGCTTATCTCACTTAACATGATTTCTTCAAGACCCATCGAAGATGAAATGAAGGTTACTTTCACTAGGCAGAAGCTTTTCAACTTGATGTAGTCCAACTGGTTTACTCCCTCAAAGATGCTTTAAAGCAAACATTGGAAAATGTTCTGATAATATATTCTCCTATGTATTTGATATTTTCTGGTGTACCCTGCAAGTCTTTGATTAATTTGGAGATGATATTTGTGCCGCTTTTATTACCTGGCAATTTTTTTCCCAGGAAGTTATTAAAGAACATAAACACTAATCCAAAATACCTATGTACACCAATGTTCATAGAACTAATCTTTGATTAAATCAAATATGGAAGCAACCCAGATGTCTAATTACAGATGCGTAGTTATGAGGATTTTGTTACAGGTGGGCTGTGGTACACCTGGTTCAGTGCTCACACTCTCATGTAAATGGACCCAGTCTGAAACCCCAATACCCATCTACAGGGGACACACTACATAAACTGTGAAGAAGGTCTGTAGGTGTCTGTCTCCCCCCTTCTCAATTTCTCTTTGTCCCATCAAATAAAAATATATTTAAAAAAGAGAAAAAAAATGTCTATAGGGAATGGTGGATTCCTACATATTGCCAGCATTGAGCCCCAGAAATAAACCTGATAACAATTTTTTAAAATTGGTACATATACACCATGTGATCTTTTTCTGCTATTAAAAGTGATGAAACCATCTTCTCTGCCTCATCTTGGATGACATTTAAAGGGACTGAGCTAACTGAATTAATTGAGATCAAGCAGAAAAAGGATGAATACCAATATGATCAAAATGGTGGAGGGCCTAAATTGGCAGTGGAATTGGTGTGTAGATGTCTATCACAAAAGGACTGGCAATTTTACCTAGGTGACAACTGCCCATTTCTTTTAAAAGGTGTTCCAGTACTGTTACAAACATTCCCTTCCTATCTTGACAATAGTCACTCAAATGCTAAGTCTAATGGCAATATGGCAAAAAAATAAACACTTCAGTTAGGTCTAAGTGGGATCACTGATGCACACATTTTGCCCAAGGTGAGGAAATAGCAATAGCTATAAGCTATTTCACACTTTCCAAGAAATGTCAACCAGCATGACTGAAACTGAACAGCAGTGATCATTCAATTGGACTTGGTCGGGGAAGTTATAGAATGTGGGGGAAAAAAAAGGTATTTAAAATTCATAAAACACAGGATGTAAAAACACCATTACATAGTAACCTTTCTGCAACCTATTGTACATACAAACTTTAGTATTTTGTTGATGATGTTTTTTCAAGTTTCTGCTTGAATTTATTTGGCATTTTATGTCACTTGTATTTATTTTGTCACCAGGTTACCACCAGGGCTCAGTGCTTGCAATATAAATCCACAGTTCCTTGTGGTCTCTTATTTTTTCTTTCTTTTTTCCCCCCTTTTTTTCTTTCTTTTCTTAGAGAGACTGAGAGTAATGATAAGGAGAGAAATGAAAATAGATAGGGAAAGAGTGACACCTACAGCACCGTTCTACCACTCATTATAAGTTTCCCTCCTTAGGTGGGAGTGTGGGCTTGTACATGGGTCTCCCCTCAGGGTAATATGTGTGCTCTACTCGGTGCTCCACAACTGGCTCATTGATGTCACTTTTAAATAGACTTTTCTCAATTTGCAAATTAGGGTTACTTTAAAATCATCCTGTGTTATTTTTTTCTGTAAAATATGTATATGTATAGAAATGTATATTTGTGTGTACATATTCATGCATATGCATGCATATACGCATACATCTATATTGAAACAGATGTTGTAGCATTATTCCCAGAACCTTCAATAAGTCAGAGATAGGCATTCTCTCAAGTTCTATAAATGTGAGATTCCTGATGGATAACAATTTTAATCCAAATCCACGAGGGTCTTAACCAGAACAATGTACACTGTAATGAGATACAAGTCCTGATTTACTTCTTCCCATCCACATTGCACCAATTTTAAAACTTGCAAAAAGCCAAGAACAAAATAACTCTTGAAGTAGTAGAGCCAGAAATCCATAAGACACTCGAGCCAAACTTGGATTCAATTACACTGCTGGGGAGATATAAAAAGAACCATTTTAGACATGGCATATGCAGAAGAACAGATGTTTTGGTAATAGTTATCAAGCAGACTTTATGTTTATAGAACACAAAAGTATTAGCTACTTCTGCATTAAGAAAGATATGCTATAAGAATCAGGTAATAAAGTATACTCACTACATTGTCCTTTGGCATAGCATCTGCTTGCTACATGCCATCTGCTCTAATAGAACATGAAGAACTCAAATCTAGAACCTGTTGGCAGTCCTGTCCAATCCTTTCATATCATAACAATGAAGAATAAGCATTTGGAAAGTTTGATGGCAGGGTAAACTTATTCAGAGTCTAAGGCAGCACAAGAGCATAAATGTATCATTTTTTTACTGTTTTGTTTTATTAATAATATAAATATAATGGAAAATTATCATAATATATGAATAATATTATTTACTGTCTCAAAGTAATTAGCTACTGATCTTTTTTTTCTCCACAGAGCATTGAGAAACACACGTGCATTTCAAAAGCCAAATTATAGTGGTGTATGTAATTTTTATATGGCATCTCACATCACTTAACTTAACCTTTCTGGATTTTATTATTTATGGTGTGGAATGGATAGTTTTGCTCCATATAGAGCTGGTGTACCTAGCAATTTTTAATGGCTCTAGCTACCAGTTAGCTTTTAGTAATTTAATATGCAACTGAATTTAAATCAAACTTATTCCTGAAGTAAGTGAACAGTCTCAGGTTGATTAGCAACAAAATGCTTCAGTGATGCAATGGATTTGAGTGAGTTTTTAAGTATAACAAAGCTGCACTAGTGAATTATTATTCCATAAAACTATCTAATAGACTTACTTGTCTCTGACAAGTTGCTTTATTAGGGTAGTCTCTGCTGGAACTACTCATTTTTCGTGTTTTTGCTGCCCATGACTCCATGTTTTTCTTCTAAGCTTGTGATACTTTCATGATGATGTCAAACGAGATCAGCAAGCTTGTAGAAATACATGAGACTTTTTGAAAGATTGCTCTGCAATTTCACTGACTCTCATGTAACAGTGCCGAGAGAGAGAGACAGACAGAGACAGAGAGAGAGAGAGAGAAAAGAAGAAGAAGGAGGAGGAGGAGGAGGAGGAAGAGGAGGAGAAGAAGGAGAAGGAGAAGGAGAAGGAGAAGGAGAAGGAGAAGGAGAAGGAGAAGGAGAAGGAAAAGGAGAAGGAGAGGAAGAAGAAGAGAGGAGAGGAGGGGAGAGGAGAGGAGAGGAGAGGAGAGGAGAGGAGAGGAGAGGAGAGGAGAGGAGAGGAGAGAAGAGAAGAGAAGAGAAGAGAAGAGAAGAGAAGAGAAGAGAAGAGAAGAGAAGAGAAGAGAAGAGAAGAGAAGAGAAGAGAAGAGAAAGGAAGCATTATTATATTCCAAACATTTTGATGCACATCCAAAGGAAGATAGGCAATGTGGCTGAATACAGCAACATAGGAAAAGAAAGAAAAAGACAGTTGATATTCATATAAGAGGCAACATGAATATGTCTTTGTGAGTAATTAGAAAAAAATAATTGGAAAATTAAAGTAAAGAATGAAGCTCTGACTTAAATGTAAATAACTAAAAAAGTGATGCTCACAAGCAGATTTGGGAGAAGCTTATAAGAGATTAGATGATAATGGATGTTCCTTGAAAGTTCTCACATGCCATTGACAAATTGAGAACTATTAGAGTAATTGAGATTAAAAGTTTAGATTCCAGGCTCATGTGTACAAAGTTGCTAAAAGCCAAGAAAAACATGGATGAGATACAAGAGATGTGTTTGAATTGAGGTGATAAAGGACAGCCAGAAGACTCTGAGGATTCCAAGTTTAAAGGGACAGTGGTTGTTGATAATGTTCCTAAAAAAATGTGGAAGAAACTTCAAGGACATCGTGTTTATTTTTTTCCATATGTCAAGATTCTTATGCTTTCATATCCCTGGTGATTAGTGAAGTTGAATACTACTGCATGGTACAATTGATTGTTTGTATACTTTCTTTTAAGAAATGTGTTTTCATTCCCTTATATTATTTTAAATCAGGCCATCTATCTTCTATCTATCTTAACATCTATCATCTATTCATTCTCTATAATCAAATATTCATCTTTTTAATTATTATTACTAAGTTGTATATATTCTTTTTTTAATGAATCAGTTCTTTTAAAAAATTTTTATCTTTATTTATTTGCTGGACAGAGACTGTCAGAAATTGAGAAGGAAGGGGGTGATAGAAAGGGTGAGAGACAGAGAGATGCCTGCAGCACTGCTTCACCATTTGTGAAGCTTTCCTCCTGCAGGTGGGAGCCAGGGGCTCAAACCTGGGCCCTTTTGCACTATAACATGTGAACTCAATCAGGTGTGCAACCACCTGGCCCCAGTTGTATATATTCTTTATGAATTTTTATATTAACTTCTTGAGATATATATATATACATATCACTTGTAAATAGTTTATTGCATTGCATAAACTATATCTATAATTTACTGATAATTTCTTTTGAGTGTAGAATTATTTTATTTGATGCAATCCCATTCCCATTTATTTTTCTTCAATTGTTTGATTTTGATGTCACATATTCTTTTAGAGGTTTTATGATTTCTAGTCTTTTTTTTTTTAAAGGTAGTGTTATGGCAGCTCTAGTTCTGTATTTTTTAAAATATTTATTTATGCCCTTTTGTTACCCTTGTTCTTTTATTGTTGTAGTTATTATTGTTGTCGTTGTTAGATAGGACAGAAAGAAATGGAGAGAGGAGGGGAAGACAGAGAGGGGAAGAGAAAGACACTGGCAGACCTGCTTCACCTCTTGTGAAGCAACTCCCCTGCTGGTGGGGAGCCAGGGGCTTGAACCAGGATTCTTCTGCAGGTCCTTGTGCTTTGCGTCACGTGCGCTAAACCTGCTGCGCTACCTATGACTCCCTGATTTTATACAAATTTGAAATTAATTTTACTGAATGGAAATATTCTACTTAAATACTTTTGCATATTTTTTCCAATATTTTTTTGTTAATGGCACTTCTTCACTAATTATGTATTCCTGGAACACTTGTCAAAGATTAGCTGATTGTATATTTATGAATTTATTTTTGGACTCACCATTCAGGTCATTCAATTGTAAAGGTTAATTTTGCTAAAATGGTCATAATGGTCTATAGTTTCTCTGAAATACCTACCAAAATTGCAGTGTTGGTTTTCACAGAAACATAAAAAAATGTAAATCTTGATCAAACCTCAAATTATCTGTGGAATATTGAGAAAGCAATTTTAAAGAAGAACAAAGCTTCAAGTATCACATTTCCTGTTTTAAAACTATATTGCATTGTCCAGGGAAAATTCAAAACTTTCAAAAGGCAATGAATGTCCACAGAAAATTTAGAAGACTCAATAATAAGAGATAATTGCTGTAAAAATCGATCGGGCTTACAGTCAAGAATATTTATACCCCTTTCCCATATTAGGGTACTACTCTCTTCCCTGATCCAGCTTTCTGTTCCTTTTCCAGCCATGACATTATCTCCCCAGACAATAATTCAGATCCACCTCCATATCAGATTTCAGGCTCAGGGGAAAAAAGAAAAACAAACAAACCAACAAAAAACTAGTATAGCCACAGACCCTTTGGAATATAACTAAAATATGCCTGCTAGCTCTCTACAAAATGGAGGACCCTCCAACTCTTCATCTGCACTATTCCAGCTTTTAGGTGCATGATTGTTCAACAATTTATTTGGCTTTGTATGTTAACTCTCTTTTCAGCCACCAGGTTCCAGATGCAACCAGACTTCCCTGGACAGAAGACCCCACCAGTGTGTCCTGGAGCTCTGCTTCCCCAGAGCCCCACCATACTAGGGAAAGAGAGAGCAGACTGGGAGTATGGATTGACCTGTCAGTGCCCATGTTCAGTGGGGAAGCAATTACAGAAGCCAGACCTTCTACCTTCTGTATCTCACAATGACCTTGGATCCATATTCCCAGAGCATTAAAGAATAGGAAAGCTATCAGGGGAGGGAATCCCATAATACATGTTAGTTAAAAAAAAAAAAAAAGTACATTTGCATAAGTCATTCACATTCACCTAATTTTAACCATTATGTAATGAAACCATTCCATTTAAAAAACCAGCACCACATTCAACACCAGCAATGAAGCTAGAAACGAATCTTTCCACAAGTCTTTAGTTAGAGGAAAAATAATTAGCTAAAATACATACAAGACCAATTTGGTTACTCAGAAACAAATTGGCCTCAGTTTTCTGAAGACAGTAGAGGAGCGGTGTTATTTTCAAATAAAGTGAAATATTTCAAGAGTTTAATCTAATAGATACATTGATTTTAATTTCTGAAAACCACAGTTGGTTTCTTTTCTTTTTTATTATCTTTATTTATTTGTTAGAGACAGCCAAATATTGAGGGGGAGACAGAGAGGGAGAGAGATAGAGAGATGCCTGCAGACCTGCTTCACCACTTATGAAGCTTTCTCCCTGCAGGTGGGGACTGTGGACTTGAACCCCGGTCCTTGCTCATTGTAACATGTGCACTCAAACCTGTGCACCATCACCCAGACCCTGATTTTCTTTCTTTACTGTGACAGTTTCTTCTTGATTATTACACTCTAGGAGAGCTTCATGATTATGTCTAAAAAAGAAAAAGTTAAATACAATTCTTGACCTGAAATGGCCTCAGAGCAGTGGAGGCACCTAGCCCAGCGATAACCCTGCAGGAACTCCTCAGTAAAGATTAAAATAAAAACTAATAAAAGAAAGTGGGTAATTACTGAGTTTCAATTGCTGTAGTCTATAGCTACATCATATTTTGAATTATTACAGAATCAATGAGGTGCATTGGAGTTGCTTTTAATCTTCTCTCTTAGGAAAGTTTTCAACTACAGGTTACCCAAGCCTTTTGTTCAACTAATACACCACATGCCGAAGTGTATTTAGTTATGTAAATATTAAAGGAATTCTAGGAAATATTATACATTTGTTTTCCTTTAGATTTTATTTATTAGTTCATGTATGGGATGGAGGCAGAGAGAAACTGAGATGGAAAGGAGGATAGAAAGTATGCAGCATTATTTTACCACTCATGAACTTTCCCACCTGCAGGTGGGGACAGGTGCTTGAACTTGGGTCACACAGTAACATGTATGCTTCACCCAGTGTGCCACCACCCAGCCCTCACAGTTGCTTTTTAAATTCTCCTAATTGATACAAAAGTTGTTTGTATGGATCAAATACTAAGTTGGGAGTAGGATGGTAGCACAGGGGGTTAAGCTCATGTGGTACAAACAGCAAGGATCTGAGTTCTTCTTCTTCGAGCATTTGCCCTTCTTCTGTAGCCAGTCAACAGCGTCAGGTTGAGCCTGATGTAAAGTTTCGAGATCTCCTTTGAATCTGGAGAGGTGGCAGTCGTTGACTATGTGGGTCATAGTCTGTCTGTAGACGCAGGGGCAGTTCGGGTCGTCTCTGGCTCCCCAGCGATGGAACATAGCGACACACCGGCCATGGCCTGTTCTGAGTAAGGATCTGGGTCAGAGCCCCGGCTCCCCACCTGCAGGGGAGTCCCTTCACAAGTGTTGAAGCTTCACAAGTGTTGAAGCAGATCTGCAAGTGTGTATCTTTCTCTTCCCATCTTTGTGTTCCCCTCCTCTCTCTATTTCTCTCTGTCCTATCCAACAATGATGACATCAAGAACAACAATAATAACTACAACAAAAAAAACAATAGCAACAAAATGGAAAATAAATAAATATTTAAAAAGGTGTTAAGTGTGAAAAAACTCATAAAATTTATGGAGAGCCATCACTGAAATTCTTTTTAAAGATATTTTAAAATTATGATTGATTTATTTGTTGGATAGAGACAGAGAGAAACTGAGAGGAACATGGGAGGCAGAGAAGGAGAAAGAAAGACAGCATTGCTTCAAGCACTGGTGAAAAATTTCCCCTTCTTATAAAGGTTGTCATAGGCACAGTGATTGTCCTTTTGTTCATATATATACTTGCCAGTATATCTCCTTGTCAATTGTACACGTTTCCTCTAGAGATTATCAAGGTATGACCATAATGCTGCCATCCATATATGGAGAGAACCATAGTCATCATTACTGCTGGTTGCCATTACGCTTTTTCCCTATGGGAGAAGCCAATTAACCACAAATGGCATCTCAGGAACATTACTAACAATACGACTTTGCCTCTTTGTGATTTATGATGAACTGACATAAATAGATATGTGCCATGTGAGGGCTCAAATCTCATTCTGTAGTTCAAATAATGCTCTTCTGTAAACATTCACTGCCTTTGATTTCTTCTTACACTTTTTTTTAACCTTCATAAGTTCTCTGCACTACATAGAAACATTATGTTAATTTTATAGCTCTGATGTTATTTTCCAGTGTCTCAGATCAATATACATTCTTTTGAAAAATACACAGGATTGTTATAGATGATTGAAAAGTAAGAATATTCTATAACTGTCATCATAATAAAGACGTGTTAAACAGATATCTAAGAAGGGTACAGAGGCTAGTAAGAATGGAAGTAATGAAAGTTTAGGGGAAATATTCAAAATGTTCAAATTTTATTAAAATAAAATAAGGTGTGTGTGTGTGTGTGTGTGTGTGTGTGTACGCCCAAAGACATTTTTTAATTGATAAGGTGTGTGCAGCCCATGCTCAGCCTAGGCACCATGTATGAGGACCAGGCATAATGGAAAGTTCTGATAAAGTTCTGATAAAGTGCTTCCCTTTTCTATGAAAGAAAAGAACCAGTTTGGGAGCAAAAGTATTGTGCATGTGAGATCACTGGGTCAGGAAAATAAAATGGTGATTATTTCACTTATTTCAGAATTTCGGAGGAGATGGGGACACAATACTCTGGTGATAGGAATAGTATGAAATTATACCCTTATTATCTGATAATTTTATAAGTCAGTGTTATCAACAATAATAAAAAGAACAGATAAAACAATATATGTATATCTACTTACCTAAACACACACACACACACACACATATTCACACACTTATGTCTCTTTATATATAGTTATCTCTAATTCTTCCTAGACCTAATAACAATCATATGAATGTTGCCTATGTTGGAGTCAGGCAGTAGTGCAGCGGATTAAGTGCACATAGTACAAAGCGCAAGGACCTGATTAAGGATCCTGGTTCCAGCATGGCTTCCCACCTGTAGGGGAGTCCCTTCACAGGCAATGAAGCAGGTCTGCAGGAGTCTATCTTCCTCTTCCCCCCTCTGTCTTCCCCTCTTCTCTCCATTTCTCTCTGCCCTATCCAACAACTAAAATAAACTGTAAAGTTCATAGTTATTTTATCATTTTGGTAATACAATGAATGAAAAAATGTGATTCATGTAAATTTAATCAACAAATATTAATTGAGGCCAGCTGAGTTGCTGACATAGTGATATTCAGTGGGTTGATATGTTTCATTATTTATACTATAAACTCCAAGAACAGAAATATCAAAAATCTTTGGTCAAAATGTATATGTATTAAGAATAAGAAATACATTTCAAATCCAGCATCTTCCCCCTGTCTTTTCATTACTTTGAAAGGAAAACAACTATTTCTCCTTAAAGAATACTTTTTCAAAGGAAGTTATAATTAATCCATGATTCCCAAGTACCTCTATTCTTCCTTTTGATAGCGGAAACACAGATATTAACATAAGTGAATGTGACAAGCAATAACATGCTGTTACATTGGAACCCCCCTCTTAAATATTAATGATTTATTAAGTAGATTTCTTGGTTGAGTTTCTTTTTAGGTTTTAAGTGTTAAGTTCCTTTTTCTTTAGAGTTAAGTTTTCTTGCTGAGTGAAGTGGAAAATTCCTTGCCCCTTCCCCCTTGAATAAACAGGACCTAATCAGTGAAGGCCACCCATTGTTTTGTAAGTTGTTCGAAGGACCCTGCATGGGGACAAGCCTTATCAGGACCTTTGCACAGACTTTGTGGTGTGCTGTCTACCGGATGGGTGGTCATAGCTGATGGCAGGAGGATGTGGCGACCCTGCTTGGTTGAATTCTATTGGTTGTGTGATCTTACTATATTTGAAACTAGCCCGCTCTTTGCTTTGAATAGATCATGCTTTTGCTAAGTTTGAAATGATTGGATTTTGTGTTTGCTATAGCCTGTTATTGAATGTAGGTTGATAAGGTGATGTGTTCCCCCTCCCTGAGTGTAGTCTGAATTCCTATAAATTGTGTGGTTTGAGCCTTGTTCAGGGTCGAGCTTGGTAGACTGCGGCCAGTCTCCATCTCGGCCCAGATTGCAATTAGTCAATAAACATCTTTTGCTTCCTTGCAGTGGATGGTGGTTTGATTTATGCTCGCTAACAGTGAATAGATAAATTTGTGAATGATGGCTAAATATATTTAAGTGATTAAATGCTATTTTTATGTCAACTAGATTTTAGCTACATGTTTTATCTTGTCATGTTTATTCTATATAGTTCAGGCAAAATATTCTACTCTCTTTTCTTAACAGATTAATAACTATGAACTTTACAGTTTATTTTAGCTGTTACTATTATTATTATTATTTTTACTGCAATCAGAATAATAGAAAAGGAAAAAGTACCAGTGACTATGGAAGAAGTAGAAGTCAAATTTACTACCAATTAGTGATAACTGAAATGCTTTCATTGAAGGAATAAGATAAGAAATAATCACACATTGAGCTTTGGGGATTAGTTCATTATCTGCCAATCTCATTTTCGTCCAAGTGCCAATTAGCATAAATAACAAAGATTTCAATTGAGTTAAATGTATGTATTTAAATGTAAATGTAAATGGACTTTTGAGATAATTTAGTGTAAATCTCCACTTTAACACAAGAAAGAAATGCAATTTAGAGGACTTTCAAGTGGGTTTTTCAGAACTATATGATTACTAGTTCTTAATTAAGTTTTCTGATATTCCCCTTCTGCAGTTCTGGCCAGTTGGGGACCTTATAAAAATAGGGACACCTTTTAAAAAAATATTTTATTTTATTTTTGAGAGAGATGCAGAGAGAAACACCAGAGCACTTCTCAGCTCTGGTTTATGGTGGTGCAGGGGATTGAGCCTGGGACTTTGGAGCCTCAGGCAAGAGAGTCTCTTTTTATAACCATTATGCTATCTCCCCCACCCAGGACACATCCTTTATTCTTCCTTTGTTTCCATTACTAAACTTTTGCCTAACCCATGCTTATAGGTACAGAGAGAGTACTGTTCTGCAATAAGAACTTTTTTGTAGTATGATACTTACAATGATTTTTTTTTTGCATTTTAGTGCAGTTATGTATTAGTTAAAAAAATAAACACAAATATCTAGATTCTGAAAACATTTTAGGAAAATATGACATAATTTTAGGTAAATCTAACTACATATTTAGGTAGTTTGTGTTGCATCTTTATTTTTCATTTTATGATTATTAAATAGCATAATTTTATTTATTCTTCTAGTGTAATTGAGAAGTCATAGGCACAAATTGCTGAATCAGAGATATACCACAGGACAGATTTACAGATATTGTGGGATGATCATCTCAACAGATTCTGCTAATTGTATTATCTAATTTAGTGTTGTTTGATGTGTATTTCCCCCTTCATTTATTAGATGTTACTTCTATTTGATTGTATGTCAATTTTCTGTACTGCATTGTATTCCTACATTCTTCTTTCTCAAAATATACTTTGGCTTTTATCTCATACATAACTCTAATTCGTGTTACATTGTCTGCAATTATGACTTCATCAGTTGGTATTTTTTATATTAGAAGGATATTTTTGCATTACCAAAATGTCCAACTCTATTTCTTCATCACAGATTCTTATATTTCAATTACTTTAATGGATATTAGTTCTATCTTCATGAAGAACATCTTAAAATTACTTTTCTTTTTATAGATTTTTTAAAATAAGATTCTTATTATATTAGACAGAAAATTTGGCAATCTCCAACACAGCTTCTCAGCACTTCAGGCAGAATGCATTCCCTCTGAAGGAGTTACACATATTTACCTAAGAAACAATAGTATTTTCACCTTGGCTCAGAAGAAACCATATTCCTTATATTACTTTTTAAAAAATCAAATGTTTTGGCATTGGCTTTTAATTTCTCATGTCTAGATCTTTTCCTACACAGTTACTTCTCAGTATGTCAGCTGTGTGAGCAATCATGATGGTTTGGACTAAACTACTCATCACTCTAATCCCTCATTAATTCTTTAGCATGCTCACAACTCAAGCTCTTCCATTTTTTTTTTATTTCTCCTAAGAAAAAATCCATAGCATTTTCAACTAGTTATTATCGCAAGCTCATCCAGGATCTAGCTTTACCATTTGATTTATTATTATTATTTTTGTTATTTTATAGATTAGTGTGTCATTTGTAGCATAGTTTCAGAGTTAGTACTTAATGTTTACAGCAATTGCTACTTTACTAGAAGTCAACAATTATTTATCTGCAATACAGTTTTTACTGTTTCATACTTTAAAAGGTATTATTACTAATGTGATTGCCCACATTGCCAGAACTAAAGATTAACTTGGTCCATTTCTCATGTAATTATTACTAAATCAATATTAATGGATCCTTAGATAACCTTAATAAAATTATTAGAACTTCATCTTATTCAGTGCATATCCATATGAGTAGAAGACTATATTTTGAAACAGATTCTATTTTAATTGAAAACATTGTGATATTAATCTGCATAACTAATTCCCAAAAAAGTTTCCTTGTGTCTGAGAGATTAAGTCGTGGTCTGTTTTTCATTACAAGAATTTGCAAGCTGTTTACACTTGGTAAAGCTAGATCCTGGATGAGCTTGCAATAATAACTAGTTGAAAATGCTATGGATTTTTTCTTAGGAGAAATAAAAAAAAAATGGACGAGCTTGAGGTTTCAATAATTTCAGTATATTTTAGTGTACGGTGTGAGCATGCTAAAGAATTAATGAGGGATTAGAGTGATGAGTAGTTTAGTCCAAACCATCATGATTGCTCACACAGCTGACATACTGAGAAGTAACTGTGTAGGAAAGGATCTAGACATGAGAAATTAAAAGCCAATGCCAAAACATTTGATTTTTTAAAAAGTAATATGAGGAATATGGTTTCTTCTGAGCCAAGGTGAAAATACTATTGTTTCTCAGGTAAATATGTGTAACTCCTTCAGAGGGAATGCATTCTGCCTGAAGTGCTGAGAAGCTGTGTTGGAGATTGTCAAATTTTCTGTCTAATATAATAAGAATCTTATTTGAAAAAATTCTGTAGTTCCTGAAACCAAATATGAAACCAACTGGAATGTTACAAGTTTGCTCTCTAACCTCTATTTAAAGAATTGACGCTTGCATTTATGTATATTGGTCTTAAGAAAGAAAAACAAATAAACAAAAAAAATTGAAGAGGGGGGAATGGAAGTAGGAAGAGAAATGCAGGTCCAGTGCTTAGTGGAGCAGACCCTCTAGTTAGAATAAAATTACTTAACTGACTAATTAAATACAATAAATAAGGAAATCCCTAAGCTTTTTTGAAAACAAAAGCACATGTGCAGTGATAAACTAGCAAGTAATCTGAAAGAGGGTTAGATCTTGATCCTTTTCTTCCTTTGTATGCATGAAGCCTTGTTTTACAAGAGAGTTACTTTTCAAAGGCAGGCTAGTTTTCAAAACTATCACTTAAGCTATAGGAATATAGCACTAATAGCTTAATGGTGGACTTTTAAAGTGGGATGGAATAACTGTGTGCACATTTTCAATCATTGTCCAAAACCCTGAAGACAAACTCTTTCCCCTGTTATATTTCAGGCAGACAGCAGAGGGCTCCAGTGGTATCGATTATAGTCTTGAACATTGTAGTAGTAACTTGAGCAGGCTATAGAAACAGACATGTAGTAAAGAGTGTTGAGATTAAAAGTAAGCAAGGAAGGAGAATGACAGTTCTCAATTGATTCGCTGATATTTTCTCTTACAGTTCACGCTGTTACTTTTTAAAAGTATTTATTTATTTATTCTTTTTTGTTGCCCTTGTTGTTTTATTGTTGTAGTTATTATTATTGTCATCTTGTTGGGTAGGACAGAGAGAAATGGAGAGAGGAGGGGAAGACAAAAGAGGGGAAGAGAAAGATAGACACTTACAGACCTGATTCGCTGCCTGTGAAGAGACTCCCCTTGCAGGTGGGGAGCTGGGGGCTCCAGCTGGGATCCTTATTCAGGTCCTTGCATTTTGTTTAACCTGCTGCACTACCGCCCAACTTTTTTTTTTTTTTTTTTTGCTATTCCATTATGTCTTCTCAGGTCCTCTTTGCTGCTAGCATTACTATATGGACACTATATAGACTGGGGAAGTAATGAAGAGGTAAGCAGCTGATTCCTCCCTAAATCATCTGTGCAATGAAACCATTATGGGCACCATTATTATAGTGAAAATAGAATAAACTCTCTTAGAGCAGATGGGATTGTAGTTCATAAATAAGTTAAAAAAAAACCTGGTATTTCTAGGTCACTGGGCTGAGGACTGAAGTAAGACAATTATGAGTAAAACATGATGTCATCTGTCTATGAGTATAAATAATATGGAAAAGTAAATTCCATGAAAGAAGAGAAGCAAGGTGTTATAGAAAGGTTTAAATGAGAAAAGTCATAGAAATTATTTTTCATGTAGATAAAAAATCCATAGAAGTATCTTTTTAGACTGAGTAAAATAAAGAAATACTATTGTTCAGACAGATAGATTAGCTTTCAAAATGGTGGTAAGAGACAAATTTGGTAAGTTAGAGAGGACTGATTTCATCAAGAACCTATAAATGTGGATACTTTTGCTCTAAATGTACTGGAATTGGAACATTCCTTGGATGCAGTCAGCATGTAATATTCTATAAAACCCATATAGTAGTCTGTTATGCAGTAACCAACAAAAGCCTCATTGCCAAATCTAGTTTAGGTGAAATCTTTTAATTCTTTTGGATACCATCATACCATCACAAACTTCTGTACCTGAAAGCACAGTATTTTTAGATTTACCTGTTACTTCACACCTATCAAGCTTTCTAGCAGACATTTGAGTATGTAGTTTATGTTGTATGTATGTAGTTTCATGCATTGTTGTCCCATCATACTCAGTTAATATTTTGAGTTATTCTATAATTAGTGAATAAAGTGACTTTTATAAAACAATAATTCAAAGGCTTGTATTCGCAGTGCACCCACCACCAATATTATGTGACCTCCCCAATAACAAGTAGCATAGTTCTGGCAAGTTCTGTGAGAGTTCAGTGATTTGGGGGGCTCATTTTACAAAGGTGGGGGATAAGGACCAGCATAAGGATCCCAGTTTGAGCCCCTGGCTCCCCACCTGCAGAGGAGTCACTTCACAAGCAGTGAAGCAGGACTGCAGGTATCTATCTTTCTCTCTCCTCTCTGTTTTCCCCTCCTCTCTCCATTTCTCTCTGTCCTATCCAACAAAGAGGACACCAATAACAACAACAATAATAACTATAACAACAATAAAAAACAAGGGCCACAAAAGGGAAAATAAATAAATAAACATTAAATAAATATTTATTTATTCTCTGAGATGTAGAAGACTAGAAGAATGTCTCCATATTCACAGAATTACTAAACTACCAGGCATTATCATTATGATGCAGGAGATTTTATATATATATATATATATATATATATATATATATATATATTCACTGAGAATAAATTCTAGTGCTTCTTTATTTAAAGCAGTATGAGATGGGAGAGGATCTATTTAAGAATGGAAGTAAATCTGCTTTCACCATGACAGTGATAGGAATGGAAAGTATATACCAGACAAGCTGGTTTTATCAGAGATATTTTCAACTCAGAGATTAAAAGCACAATACATAACAGGGAAACTTGCCCCTATTTTCCTGGAAATTATTATCACTGTTCTCCCATCTTGCCTTGCTATTCATCTGCCTTTTGCTGATCTTCATCATCATAGCACCCAACCAAATTGCTCCATTCTCAGTGTCAACTATTTAACAATTAATGCACTGTTTACCTGTTTATACTTATCAGTATTCATCTACATTTGAAGTATTTACACTGAATCGCAGTCACTAAGTTAAACCGAATAGAGATTAAGTGAATTGTTGACATAGAAACTTTTAGCTCTCATGCACAACATGACAGTAATTGAAAATAAGAATACCTAGGCATATGTTAAGCATTGATTGTAGTATGACCTGTCACACAAATTCTAACTTGTTGAGTCTTTCTGGAACTTTTGACTCACTCTTTAATGAAGCACATAAGGGATTTTACACATGTAGACACACCTATCATGACCCATTTTGGTAGTGAATAAAATTGCAAATGGTAGCAGATACTTCACAGAACCTTTCCTTATTATTGATATTAAAGTTGGTGAGGAAGAGCAGACAAATTATTGAACTGGATCTCTAGGTTAGGGGTTAGAAAATGGGGTCAACGTTGTAGTACTTATTTAAATACTGTTAGTCCAACCCATTTGATCATGACACTTCTGAGCCTAACCAATTTTAAGGTGCAAAAAAAAAGGCAGTTTCTCTATCCCCAGAAACTCTTGTCCCTTTCCAATAGAAATGATTAATATTCCATCCACCTTCTAGAATCATTACTATAATTTTTGTAGCATGAGCTCTCACCATCCACCTTATTTGGTCAGTGAAACATGTTTATTTTCTAAATTCTCTTCATATGCATTGTGTACTTACTTCTTGCCTCCTGAAAGGGACTGACTTATTGCAGTAGATAACATTTTATAGCTGATTTTTCATTTTTTGTATTACTAGGAATTTATCAAGTTAATTCAAAAAGTTTTATATTTTACAAGGTAAATGATATACTAAATGAAATTATTTTTTTATATTTGTTCATTTTTCCTCTTATTGCCCTGTTTTATTTTTGATATTACTGTTGTTGTTACTGATGTCATCGGTTGTTGGATAGAACACAGAGAAATGGAGAGAGGAGGGGAAGACAGAGAGCGGAAGATAAAGACAAATACCTGCACACCTGCTTCAGACCTGTGAAGCAACCTCCTTGCAGGTGGGGATCCTTACGTGGGACTTTGAGCTTCACGCCATGTGTGCTTAACCTGATGTGCTACTGCCCAACTCCTTAAATGAAATTCTTATAGCACAAATTATCTGCTAAATATGTAAACACACAGTGTTTTCAGGAACCGGTATTAATCCTACTTAATCTATCAAAATTACATATTTAGCATTCTGTACTGATTTACAGTCTCATCTCTAATAAGGAGATTAAGGAATTTTCTTGTGCTTTCCATTTGAATAATGTCACATTTGTAAATGAGAAGAACATCCCTGCCTTCTGGATTCTCATTTCTACAGCAACACATTAGAAAGATAAAAATCATTGTATGATACATTTTTTTAAAAAAATGTAACTAGAT
This sequence comes from Erinaceus europaeus, assembly GCF_950295315.1. Classification (NCBI taxonomy): domain Eukaryota; kingdom Metazoa; phylum Chordata; class Mammalia; order Eulipotyphla; family Erinaceidae; genus Erinaceus; species Erinaceus europaeus. The sequence goes on along the minus strand of NC_080166.1, from coordinate 25,041,433 downwards.
TACAAGCATGGATGCAGTCATTTTCTTAATTTAAATAAAAAATATCCCCACTAACAAAATGTTTAAACTGGGTAGTGGTACACAGGGTTAAGCACACATAGTACAAAGTGCAAGGACCCACGGAAGGAACCCGGTTCAAGTCCCCAGCTCCCCACCTGCAGGGGCTTTCACTTCACAACTGGTGAAGCAGTCTGCAGGTGTCTTTCTCTCTCTCTCTCTCTCTATCTATCTTCCCTTCTCCTCTCAATTTCTTTCTGTCCTATCCAATTTTTTTTTAAAAAAAATGACCATCAAGAGCAGCAAATTCATAGTGCAGTCACTGAGTCCCACCGATAACTCTGGAGGAAAAAAAAAGTTTAAACTATTCAAGAATGAACTAAAAGTTTGAATTCTTTTTCTTCTTCTAGCGTTTGCCCTTCTTCCGTAGCCAGTCAACAGCGTCAGGTTGAGCCTGATGTAAAGTTTCAAGACCTCCTTTGAATCTGGAGAGGTGTCAGTCGTTGACTATGTGGGTCACAGTCTGTCTGTAGCCGCAGGGGCAGTTCGGGTCGTCTCTGGCTCCCAGCGACGGAACATAGCGGCGCACCGGCCATGGCCTGTTGATAGTGATTGAGGAGGGCCCAATCATAACGTGCTAGGTCAAAGCCGGGTTGATGCTTGCAGGGGTCTGTGATGAGGTGTTTGTTCTTTACCTCAGCTGACTGCCAACTCTGTTTCCAAGAGTCTGGAACAGAGAAGTTCAGTGTAGGCATAGGAGACCAAATTGGATGATGAGACGTCAAGTGTTGAACAGGGTGGGCGTATATTGGCAGGTCCGGTCAAGCATAGACGTGAACTTAGATGATGCCGCATCCCGACGAATATCTATCTGGCTGGGCGATGTTGCTAAGAACTGGCAGCCATGGAACTGGGGTGGAATGGATGGTTCCAGAAATTATCCTCATGGAGGAATATAATTTGGAATCGACCAAGTGGATATGGGGGCTATGGAACCATACTGGGGCACAGTATTCTGCAGTGGAATAGCATAATGCCAGAGATGATGATCATAGTGTGGAAGCGCTCGAGCCCCATGAGGAGCTGGCCAGACTTGCAATGATGTTATTCCTCGCACCCACCTTTGCTGCAGTTTTTATGAGATGTTCGTGAAATGACAGGGTGTGATCGAGAGTAACGCCAAGATAGACTGGCTGGGCTTCATGCCGGATTCTCGTATCGTCAAGCTGCACATTAAGCTCACGCGAGGCCAAGGCATGCTGTAGATGGAAAACAGATGATACCGTTTTTGCAGTGCTAGGGATTAGTTGCCATTTTTTACAGTAATCAGATATCAGAGACATGTCTTTCCTGAGTGTTTCCTCGAGGATGTCAAACTTGGATGCCTGAGTTGCACAGCAGATGTCATCGGCATAGATGAACTTCCTTGAAGGAGTTTCTGGAAGGTCATTGATGTAAATATTAAATAGTGTAGGAGCCAGAACAGAGCCCTGGGGAAGGCCACTTGAGACAAGTCTCCATCTGCTAGACTTGTCACCCAGATGCACCCGGAATCTTCTGTTTTGGAGAAGAAACGATATAGTGTTGGCCACCCATGGAGGCAGGCATCTTGAGATCTTGACTAGGAGACCATGGTGCCAGACCGTGTCATAGGCTGCTGTGAGATCAACAAAGACAGCACCCGTCTTTAAATTCTTCTGGAATCCATTTTCAGTGTAAGTTAATAGGGCCAGGGGTTGTTCACAGGTAGATCTTCCTGGGCGGAAACCAGCTTGGGCAGGTGATAGGAATTTCTCTGTAAGAGGAGAAATTTGAAGCAGCCTCTCAAGGAGTTTGTAACACACGGAGAGGAGAGAAATTGGTCTATAGCTGGCGGCCAGTGTTGGGTCTTCCTTTGGTTTCAAAACTGCTATTATCTTTGCACGATGCCAAATTTTGGGCATAGATTCAGATTCCAAGATGTGGGACAGGAATGTAGTGAGCCACTTCTTTGCTGTGGGGCCCAAGTTAAGAATGAGTTCTGGGGTGATGTTATCATAGCCAGCAGCCGTTCCTGGTTTAACCCTCTTCAAAGCATCTTCCAGTTCAGACAGTGTAAAGGGAGAGAGTTTTGGAGATGGACAAGATAAACGGAAGTGGGATGACCACTCATGGGAAATTTCTCTTTTCCAGGCTGGGTCGATCTTAGCACATCCAACTTGAGTTAGGTGACTGGCCACTGAGTTTGGAGATACGGGAGGATGGGAGACGGGATAGGGTTGGCTACCAGCATCCAGACTATGAAGAAGCTTCCAGGCCTTCCTACTTGAGTGGGTGAAGTTCAGACTTTCCGTGAGTTGTTGCCAGCGGGCTTGGCGTGCTGATCCAGGGAGGCAATGAGATGGTCAGCCACATCTGGGTCGCCCGACTCATCATACTGCTTTAGTAGTTGCTCGCATTCAGCATCAAGACAAGGAGTATAGTTAGCACGTCTCCCACGAGGAATAGCTTGGGAAGCTGCTTTGAAGATGGCTTGGCGGAAGCGCCTGTAGGAATCTTCAGAGGGGATAGAGTTAATTGGAATTGCAGGAATAGATTTGTTGGTAAGATCACTGAACAGATGCCAGTTTGCTTTCCGAAAGTTCCATCTTAGTTTCTCCGAGCACAGAATCAGTGGGAGCTGGAGACCAATGTGGATGATAGCTGGGCGGTGATGACTGTGCGGGAAGATCTTGAGAACTTGTCTCGTAGCTGGAAAGGCTTGGCTGTTGACTGTGCTAATCCAGCACAGGTCGGGTGAGGAGTCTTTATTCCATCTAGCACTGTGAAAAGAGCCTGGCTGTTTGGGATCGTATAATAGGGAGAGGTCATTCGCTGAAGCCCAGTTGGCTAAGATAGAGCCATCAGCACGAGTGGAGGAATATCCCCAGTCTTGGTGATGACTATTAAAGTCTCCAACGTAAACGGCTGGGTGATTCAGGTTAGGCAGGACCTCATTATCCCATGAGGCACTGGGAGGCTTATATACGTTGATGAGCTGAATAGTTCCAATAGTAATGGAGTCGTAGAAGGTCGAAGAGGCAGTATGGTAAACGTCCGCAAGATACAATTTAGCGTAGATGGCTCGGTCGTATTTAGGATGGAGATTATAGCATATTAAATCGAATCCACTGATGGTGAATCGAGCAGCTTCATCGACTGCTACATGTGTTTCTTGTAGGCAAATAACATCTGCCTGATGCTGTATCGCCAATTGACCAATAAGAACGCGTTTGGCAAAGGACAGCCCCTCAACATTAAGTTGGAGGACTCGAAGAGCAGGACCAACAGCTTGAAAGCTGTCAGTAGCTGCTTGTTGCTGGCTTTGAAAGTGACTGGAATCCATGTGGATTCAGTCGGCTGAGAAGGATCGTCAGTTTCCCCAATGAATGGGTACTCACGAGATGCACCACGGGAAGGTCGATCTAATGCATCCCAAAGTTTGAATTTAAAGTGAAGGTATATGGCTCAAAGTTAATGGAACTATGAAATATTAAATATCCCATCCATTTTTCATATAAATCTATGCTACTTGAATATCAGTTTCTTTTTTAATATTCTAATTTATTAGTTTTAGTTTTTTGTTTTTTTTTTGCCTTCAGGGTTATCACTGCACTACGAATCCACTGCTACTGGAGGCTATTTCTTTCTCTTTAGTTGCCCTTGTTGTTTATTGTGGCTGTTGTTGTTCTTACTGTCATTGCAGTTGGATAGGACAGAGAGAAATTGAGAGAGGATGGGAAGACAGAGAGGGGAAGAGAAAGATAGACACCTGCAGACCTGCTTCACTGACTGTGAAGTGACCCCTCTGAAGATGGGGAGCCAGGGACTCCAACCAGGATCCTTACACTGGTTCTTTTGCTTTGCACCATGTGCACTTAACCCAATGTGCTACCGCCCGGCTCCCTTCCACTTTATTTTTTTTTAAATATATTTTATTTATTTATTTTGGATAGAGACAGGAAGCTGAGAGAGGAGGAAGAAAATAAGACACCTATAGCACTGCTTCACTACTTCTGAAACTTCCACCATTCAAGTGAGAACCACATGTTTAAACCTTGGTGTTTGCACAATATAACATGTGAGCTGTACTGAGAGAGCCACCTTTTAGCTTATTAATCTATCATAGACGTTTATTTAACAGTCAAAATATTATTCCAGTAGATATTTCCATTGTTGCTAGCAAACAATCATTATGAATGACTGTAATACTCATATCTAATTTCTAGAATTTATTAGTCTTGCAAGCAAACAGAAACTTTATAACCATTAAGCAAATCAAGCCACATTTCCCTTTTTCTATTCCACTTCAGCACCTAATACCACCATTCAAATCTCAGTTTTGTGAGTTTGGTTGGTTTTGATATATGAGATGACGGGAATCCTGAAATATTTGACCTTCTATAATCAGATTATTTTATGTACAGTAATACCCTCCCTATTCATTCATTCATTCATTCATTTATGTTTTTATTTTATTTTATTTTGTTCTTATTAGAGCACTGATCAACTCTGGCTTATGGTGGTACAAGGGCCATTCATTAATTCATTCATTCTAATCATTGTGTATGATGGAATTTCTCCCTCTTTTTAAAATTTTTTTTATGTTATCACTAGGACTGGCCACTCCAGGGTAACCTTTTCAGGCTGATAAAGAGAGAAAGATGAGAGAAATGTGGATGATAGTGTGATAGATAGACCACAAAAGCACTAAAGCTTCCTCCAGTGTTTAGCGAGTAGGCTGGGACCTAGGTTACATGCATCAAAAGCAGGCACACTACCCAGTGTACAGCCTGTAATTTATTCCTTAGCAAAGAATGACATTTTAAAGTTTAAGCTCAGCCTACAAAATTGAGATACTAATTACATGAACAGCACAGCAAAGCTGTAGATATATTTTATATATTATGCTTTCAGACTAGTATTTTCCTTTGGATATAGATAGCTGTCTGATTTATCTTTAAAGAAATGACATAGGGATTTAGTGTACTCAATAAGCAGAATTAAGAACTCGCTTGTAACCATGGGCATACATTTAATATAAGGGCAGGACTGAAGTGTGTGTGTGTGTGTGTGTGTGTGTGTGTGTGTGCGTGTGTGTGTGTCTTCTACCATTTTCATCTAAATGGATAGTACTAAAAATTCAAAAGAGAATTATATTTAATCAGGGTTTAAAATGGAGTGTGGGCTGACAAAGTACTAAAGAGAGATACAATATTATTTTTGTGATATTTGATCTTTTAAAGCTTAGATGACATTTTTAAGGGAAAAACTTGTGAAAAGGAGTTGACAGTTAAAGAGAAGTATTTCAGAGTTCTTAAGTTAAATATGAAAACTTCCCTGAATAAAAAATATGACATAGAATCTCATCTTTGATTCTGTTCTCTGTTTATATTTCTCTATTGAGTTTAATGTCATCTTAATGAGTAATCTTTATTTTCTAACAACTCTTATTCTTGTGTAAGTGTATCATATCAACTGCCCAAGTGTCTTATCTGTAATATAATCACCATGCCTGTCAGACTGTCATGGAAATAATGGTGATATTACTCATGAAGACATGAGGTTACAGAAAGGAAAGGTGGAGGGCCGCTGGGATGGTATAAAGCACACAATGCACTGTCATGGAGAAACAATGGCATTTTTGAAGAAGGGCTAAAGTATCACAACACATATTTTGGAAAGATGTGAATTGTTTCCCTAAGCACATGGAATTTTGAAAAAAAAACTCAATAAAAAGTATGCTGAATGAAAGTAGAGGATTAAAACATAAAATAATGATTGACAAGATTGTGGGATAAGAGGGGTACAATTCCACACAATTCCCACAAGAGTTCTGTATCCCATCCCCTCCATTGGAAGTCTCCCTATTCTTTATCCCTTTGGGAGTATAAACCAAAGATCTTTTTGGGGTGCAGAAGGTGGGAGATCTGATTTCTGTAATTGTTTTTCTGCTGGACATGGGCATTAGCAGGTTGATTCAGAACCCCAGACTATTTCTCTCTTTCCCTGGTGAGGTAGAGCTCTGGGGATGTGGTGTTCCAGGATTCATGGTTGGGGTCATCTGCCCAGGGAAGTCAAGTTGATGTCATCATAGCATTTGCAACTTGGTGGCTGAAAAGCATTAAGATAAAAAGCAGAACAAATTGTTTAATACTCAGGAACCTAAATGTAGGAATATATAAGATGAGATTTGGGGTCATGTTGGAAGGAGGTAGTAAATCTGCTTTAGCTTTATTCCACTGGGCCCATGACTATACTAATGTTTGCCTGACCACGACAGCTAACATGCTGGTGTGCTAAAAGTATTGTCTGAGTAGATGGTGTCAGAGTTGGGGAAAGGACTAAGAAGCTGGATCAGGGCAGAGATTTGCTCCCATATAGGGTAAAAGTATATAAATAACATTAACTGTAAACTCCATTGATCTGACCTAGGGCTCAATTAAGCACAGGAGCCTATGCAACCTCTGATGCATTATTAAATCACTAATAAAAAATAGGGTAAGAAAAACCTGAGAATAAGCAACATGCAGGGAGATAGTGATTAGAACTGCTGAAAAATTAAGCTGAGACTATAAAGAAAAGGTATTCTCTTCCTTCAGACTCCAGCAAATCAAGCATTTCTTTGTTATGGTCACGGTTGAGGTTCAAATAACAACAGCAGCCATTGAGACTGAAGAAATCTTTGGAAGTCTCTTTGGCAGTTAGGGAATTCTCATTTTTATTATTGGGTATGTTTCCTAATTATATGTGCAAATAATGCAAGGACTCTCTTTGTTCTCATCATCAAATTTGTTTCCCTTAGAAGCTCTTTTTAGAAGAGAAAAATCCCTAAGTAAGGAGAGAAAGATAATACACATAATTATTTTTCTGAACATTTACCCTTAGTTTTTATTATCTTGCCTTTATTTTCATTTGGCTGAAATCAAATTATTACCTCATAAAGCTGGACAATGATACTGTTATTGCTCTTATTTTATAGAGTTCTCAGACTGGTATCTTATGTTAGCAGACCCTGAATTTCAATGTGTATAAAATCAGGAACAAATACTTTTATATCAAGTAGGAATGGAGGGAAAACTACTGAACTCCACAAACTGCTATCTTCCTATAAACCTTGAATTCACTGCATTCTTAAGGAAAAATAGAAATCTCTAACTTGGGATTACTGTAATTTGTTGCTGAGGACTTATTCTGATGCAGGCTCCGCCCCCAGGTTTTTCTATGCTCCGCTAAATCCTAGAGTGCCCCCTTTCAACCAATCCTGGCTCTGCCCCCAGGTTTTTCTATGCCCCGCTAAATCCTAGAGTGCCCCCTTTCAACCAATCCTGGCCCTACACGTCACCCCTGGTTGTCGCCCAATAAAAAGCCCCCTCACCCCTCCCCTCTCTCTCTCTGGGCTCTCGGCTCTCCCTCTCTGAGGTCTCGCTCCCTGCTCCCCCCCCCCCCCCGTGGTCGGCCATTGCTGGCTGGCTCCACGTGGTCTGAACCAAACCTCCCCCCCCATCCTATAATAAAGATCTGTGTACCCCTTTGCTCTGGACGTCCGCTCTCTTCTCTGCGGTGCAGCCCGACACCAGACCACCTCAACAACAGTAATTAGTTTTGGATAGACAAAAGGATGCATGTGCAATTCAACAATCAGATTTGATATCACATTATGAAAATAGGAAGGAATACTTTGACATTCAAGTTTACATGATCACACAGATAAAAATAGAGAATGTCATTAGTCTCTAACCTTTTTTCTCACTAACTTGCTTTCAAGTATCAGAAAATAAATCCTAGACTCCTGAATATTGTGATAATTTCTGAGCCAATCTGGATAAATCTCATTAAGCTCATGAAATACCTGGCTTCCTAGAGCTTTATTTCCTCTTTCTGGATTTTCCAAATGACTTTGTTTTCAGTAATGTAGATATATGAGCAAGAAGTTACCTAGAAGTTTTGCATCACACTGTAGATGTATTGGCAGAGCAATTTAATGTAATATGCATAGGCACACTCAAATTATCTTAAGCACAAGCGAATGTTATCTTCAAATCTTTCTCCTAAGTGTTTTATGTACATATGCAAATAATGTAGAAAACTACTTTAATATATGAATTATTTACTGGAATAGCAATCAGTTGGGTATTTAAAGGGTGTATATTAGCAGCTCCTATGGATTTATTGTGAAGAAACTTGCAGACAGCATATGAAAAATGCTTGCATGTGGCTTTTTTTTCCTCCACATTTAAATTTAAGAACTTCAATAATGGTATGCATAATTTTTGTAGTGTTTCTTCATGTTCTGATTTTTTAAAGAGACTCATGCTTCTTTTATCAGCTAGCTTAGAGAGTACACTTAACAGAGGAAAATCTAAATGTCTGTCTTCTACTGTCAAAAAAGAGAGACTAGGTTGCTTAGGAAGTAGAAATTGTTTTCCCTGAGTTTTGGAAGTTGTAAATGTGCTATCAGGCGGTCCGCAGAGTGATTTGCTCTGGAGGGCACTTTTTCTGATTTTCAGATCCCTGCCTTCTAGGTTTATCCTTACATGACTTTCCTTCCACGTGACTCTGTAAAGAAAGTGTGCCTGTCCTCTTAGTTTCTAGATGTCCTTTGTCTGATTGCCCTTGTTTAACACCCACAAGACTTAAAATAGAAATATTTAACTGTAGGATACCCTTTTCGTGCCCTCAGGACCCAAGAGGAGGGATTTCTAACAGTGGGTAACAAAAACAAAAAAATAAGTACACAAACTCTCAGTGTGTAAAGAACATGCTCAATGTTGCCAAGGCATCCATATTATGTAGAGATTATCTTGAGTGTTCCCTAAAAATAAAGAAGGGGAGGGAGGTGGTGCACCTGGTTAAATACATACATCACCATGCACAAGCACTTCGGTTCAAGTCCCTGGTCCCCAGCTACAGGGGGGGAAGCTTCAGGAGTGGAGAAATACTGCTGCTGGTGTCTCTCTCTCCCTTTCTATCCCTGGACCCCCCTCAATGTCTCTCTTTCATTGTCCAGTAATCAAATAAATAAGTAAAGAAAGAAGTAAAAAATGGTTCCTGGAAGTGGTGGATTCATTGTATAGGTATGGAGCCTTAGCGATTACCATAGAGGCAAATAAAAGAAGGAGGGGAGAAGGAGAAAGAGGAAGAAAACATGGAAACAATATGATTATGCAAGATGTAAAGAATTACAACCAACAGTTATGGGAGGTTTTATAAATTGAAACTGACAAAAAAAAAAAGTGAAGAGGAGAAACAATGAAATAAATCACTTTATAATTGTGTCATATTGTAAGTCACTTGCTCACATTAAAAGACACCTTTCTGAAGCCTGACAGGTGGTGAAGTGCTTAATACTGGTGAGCAATTCAACTCCCAAGTCCCTTTGATGATCTCTAATGCTGAAGAATAAATATAAAAATAACTTTTCTGTTTGTAACATTTCAAGTATAAAATAAAGAAAAATGTTTTATCCCAAAGAAACAAAATTATTTTGACCTTCTTTTTAGCAAATCACAGTGCACTGTCAAAAGAAAATCCGGTAGTTAGGGGAATCGTAATGGATTCAGTAATACAAAACAAATGATCTTCTGTTGCTATTAGAAAACAAAGCTGTAGATATTGAATAAAATAAATCACTTCAGATGAGTATGGGATGATCCCACTCATAAGCAGAATTAAGAAAGCAGAACAGAAGGGAAACACAAAACAGAATTTGACTGAGTTTGGAGTATTGCTCCAAAGTAAAAAGCTCAGGGGGGAGGGGAAGGGGAAAGGGGGAGGGGAAGGGGAAGTGGGGAGGGGGGAGATTTTCAGCTCCATTATAGGGAGGTGGACCTTTGGATGGGAATGATGTCAATATACACTCCTATTAACCTCCAGTATTATAAATCACTATGTAATCAAATTGAGAGGGGGAAATAGAATGAATATCTTAAACTTCTTGATGCATAGACCAAGTTCTTGGTATATATTCCTTCAATCTAAGCACCTAAGGTTTCAATTTGGTAACCTGAATAAAGTTTAGCAGTGGGCTTAAATTGTTAATACATTTCTAATAATGACTTTTTCTTTGAAGTATTAACTTACCTCTAATCTTAAACCAGAAAGACTAGAAGCAACTGGTGTTGTCAGTATATAAGATACAGTTCTTTGTAAATAGCATTAAATAACATGAATCATGGTAAAGTCTTGCATGGTACAGTACATCCTAACCATGGTATTTTCAAAGTAAACCAAATTCCCAAATAACTTGGTTCTATAATAACTATTGCCTTCTTAAACTCTAAGCCAGCAGGAAACTTCCCCATTCTCTATATAAAGCATATTTCTCCCCGTCCTGGAACTAGTAGAAGTTGGCTCATTTTCCCTAACAGTTCTGTCAATCCATACCATTTGATCATCTGCTGATCTCAACCAAATCAATGCAACCATGTTTCAACATGTTTCACTTCCAAGGATGTACAGAGAAGCCAGTTCTGGGATGTCAACCCTTCATCACCATTACTCCTCTAAGACCTTTCCTAGCTCACAGGACTCCTCAATTCCATAACGAGCAGTGCACTTCATAACAAAACTACACAATCTAGATACAGACAAGGGCCAATGAGATAGAACACGTGTGCACATGTATCCATAAGTTGGGGAAAATTGGAGAAGACACATGCTTTGTTATGTAAGAGGCCTAGGTTTAAACTCAGGCACTAAGTGGGAAATGACATGACAGCAGTGGAAACTATATGCTGTGCTGTGCCCCCTCTCTGCCTCTTTCTGAATGAAAATGTGTTCTGGGTCCATAACTCCCAGAGGGATAAAGAATAGGGAAGTTATCAGGGGAGGGGAGATGATACGGAGTTCTGGTGGTGGGAATTGTGTGGAGTTGTACACCTCTTATCCTGTGGTTTTGGTCAGTGTTTCTTTCTTTCTTTTCTTTTTTATTTTATTTATTTATTTTTTGTGTTTCTTTTTTAAAATTTATTTTAATTTATTATTTTATTTAAGAAAGGAGACACTAACAAAACCATAGAATAAGAGGGGTACACTTCCGCACAATTCCCATAGCCCGATCTCCATATCCCATCCCCTCCCCTGATAGCCTTCCCATTCTCTATCTCTCTGGGAGTATTGATCCAGGGTCGTTGTGGGTTGCAGAGGGTGGAAGGTCTGGCTTCTGTAATTGCTTCCTCTCTGAATATGGGCGTTGACTGGTCCTTCCATACTCCCAGTCTGCCTCTCTCTTTCCCTATTAGGGTGGGGCTCTAAGGAAGTGGAACACATTGATGGGGTCCTCTGTCCAGGGAAGTCTGGTCCTCTGTCCAGGGAAGTCATCTTGCTGGCATCCGGAACCTCGTGGCTGAAAAGAGAGTTAACATACAAAGCCAAACAAACTGTTGAGCAATCATGGACCTAAAGATTGGAATAGTGCAGATGAGGTGTTGGAGGGGGGTATTCCCTGCATGCTCTTGTGTACTTCTGCTTTCAGGTATATATTTTTCCCCTAGTTTATGGGCACGGGTGAACTTATGCTCTATCTCAGGGGACCTGGACTATATCTAGGTTTGGGGACTTTATTGGGGAGTGGACCACCTGAAATGGAATTAGAGAATACTATGAAAGGAAAGGTCTCACCTGAGTGATGATGCTGAAGGGTTGTCATTCCACACCTGAAGTCTCTGGACACAGTCTGAAGTGAAGCATGTTGTGATGATTAGGTTCGTTGCGTTGATTAGGTTCTTTCTTTTTTTAATGTTTATTTATTGAATCCCTTTTGTTGCCCTTGTTGTTTTATTTTTGTAATTATTACTGATGCCGTCATTGTTGGATAGGACAGAGAGAAATGGAGAGAGGAGGGGGAGACAGAGAGGGGAAGAGAAAGATAGACACCTCCAGACCTGCTTCACCACTTGTAAAGCTCCGTGGGGAGCTGGGGGCTGGAACCAGCATCCTTAAACCAGTCCTTGTGCTTTGAGCCACCTGCACTTAACAAGTCACGCTACCACCAGATTCCCTGGTGTTTCCTTTTTATAAATAAAAACTAAAAAAAAAAAAAAAGTGGTCTGAAATGGTGAAATCATGCATATGTAAGGCCCTGGTTCCATAAAAACAACAATGAAAGCAGGGATGGTGAGAAATGAGACTTCGCTATTATTGTTATTAATCATTATTACCACTGGGGCTTGATGTCTGCACAATTCCACTACCCATAGCAGACTTTTATATTTTTTCTTTTATCCAGAGAGAGAGAGAGAGAGACAGAGATAGAGAGAGCAAATGAGGGAGGGAAGAAGAGAGGGAAGGAGGAAGACAGAGACAGAGAGAGAGGAGACATATTACAGTACCTAGCAACTACTTGTGAAATTTCTGCTTTTCCTGGTGCTCTCTTGGGGTATCCAGGAGCAGGAATTTGGGTCCTCATGCATGATAAAACATGTGTTATACTGGGTGAAATATCTCCCAGCATCAGGATATAAAACTTTAAACTCATGAGTACACAGTGGTAATTATAAATGATCCCTCTAAATATGGTCATAACACTGAGGAAAAGATAATAATGTAGAAGGAATCAATATATACTACAGTTATTTAATTTGAGGTTGTGGGCACAATATAAAAAATATTTGATCCACTGCAATTAAATGTAAGTGTACTTACTATCTTAATAAAAGTATTGGACAGAGAATTTTATCTTTAGCTCTTAATTAAATATATCCTCATTGTGGTTTTGTGGACTAAAACTTCCACTATTAACCAAAATAACATGATATTTCTTTATGTACTGAATTAATCCAGAAAGGTAGACCAGCAGCAATATACACAGAAACAAAAAGTATTCAAATTTTTGAAATATATTTTAAAATAAAGTAAAATTTATCTATAGCTCAAATTATAATTTTATGTGTAAATATGGGAAAACATATGCTATTCTTTGCTATTTATAATCTGTAGAGAGTTTTTAAGTTAAGTTTATGCATCCTAAGTTTTAAGCATTGCTAATCTAGTCTCACATTTCTTTTTAATCAGAAAAAGTAATAAGCAGCATATATATTAATATAACTTTCCTAAGTTTATAAAATAAAGTATACTTTTAATAAAATTTTTATTACTATTGTTCTTATAAGAAAATTAGGTTAAATTTTATTAAAGTATTTTTACTTCAGAATGGACATAAAATATTTAAGTACTTAAATTAGAGACAATGTAAACATAAAAACAGTTTAATATTTTGGAAAAGAGAAACACTGTGTCTGTGCTAAGGTTATCATTCCATCCTTAGAGAAGATAATGTTTGACTCATGGATGTGATGCTGTTTTAACACAGTCCTAGAATATTTTTCTACTGTTGTATATTTGAAGAGTACTAATTTTTCCATTGAAATCTTGTTTTTCAGGCTGGGAGCGTGGAATGACCTGCCAATGTCTGTGCCCAGCAGAGGAGCTAATTAAAAAGCCAGACCTCCCAGCTTCTGAACCCCATAATGATCCTGGGTCCATATTCCCAGAGGGATAAAGAATATGAAAGCTTTCAATGGAAGGGATGGGATGTGGAACTCTGGTGGGGAGAATTGTATGGAATTGGATCCCTCTTATCCAACGGACTTGTATATCATAATTAAATCTTTTAAGAAAAAAAAAATCCTGGGGCCGGGAGGTAGCGCAGCTGATTAAGTGCAGGTGGCTCAAAGCACAAGGACTGGCATAAGGATCCTAGTTTGAGACCCTCCCCCTCCCAACCTTCAGGGGCCTCGCTTCACAAGCGGTCTGCAGGTATGCACGTGTCACTCTTTCTCTCTCCCCTCTGTCTTCCTTTCCTCTCTTGATTTCTCTCTGTCCTATCCAACAACAAATAACAGCAAAACAATAATAACAACAACAACAATGATAAACAACAAGGGCAACAAAAGGAAAAAAAAACCCTCCAGGATTCATAGTTCAGCAATAGCCCTGGAGGCAAAAACATAAAATAAAATAAAATAAAAAATTAAAAATCCCGTTTATTTTATTTTATTATTTAGTGCCAACAGGACACCCCCCCCCCATTCTGTTAGTTGATAGGACAGGAGGAAACTGAAAGTGCAGAGAGACAGAAGGGAGAGAAAAAGAGTGACACCTGCATACCTGCTTCACCACTTGTAAAGCTTTTGTGCAGGTGGGGAGTGGGGGCTTGAACCTGGTCCCTTGTGTATGGTAATGTGTGTGTTTACCCAACTGCACCACCACATGGTAGAAATACTGCATTTTATTACAATCTAACTGCGAACTGCTGAGTTCTTACAACATATTTCTCAATTTTGTAAGTAAACAGAAACTTTTATGACTGACTAAAGCCAAAAGTCCTCTGTGGGGAAGTAAGATGCACAGATTCCTGGCTAATTCCTTAAAGAGCTAATTGCCCTAACATGATCTGTGTGGCAGGATTGATGGCAGGAAGAGGTATCAACTGGCAGTATAGACTAGGAGTGCCTTATCTCAGAAATAGATTTGATTTATAAGATATAAATGTGGGAGTTGGGCTGTAGCACAGCGGGTTAAGCGCAGGTGGCGCAAAGCACAAGGACTGGCATAAGGATCCCGGTTCGAACCCCGGCTCCCCACCTGCAGGGGAGTCGCTTCACAGGCGGTGAAGCAGGTCTGCAGGTGTCTATCTTTCTCTCCTCCTCTCCGTCTTCCCCTCCTCTCTCCATTTCTCTCTGTCCTATCCCACAACGACAACAACAATAATAACTACAACAATAAAACAATAAGGGCAACAAAAGGGAATAAATAAATAAAACAAATATTAAAAAAAAAAGATATAAATGTACCAAGACTTTAAATACCATAGTGGAGGAGAGCTTTCTACTCATTCCGTACTATCAGTTATCCCCTATGATTTAAAAGAGAAAAAGAAAAGCATCATATGCTGGAATTTTTTGTTGTAGAGGATTGACACACTATGAATGCATGAAATGGATAACAGATCTCATAACCAAGAAAACTAAAATGTACATTGAAGGGGTCAGGCAGCAGTGCACTGGGTTAAGGCCACATATTGCTGAAGCACAAGGGCCAGCACAAGGATCCTGGTTCCAGTCCCCTACTCCCCACCTGCAGGGGCGGTAACTTAGCAAGTCATGAAGCAGGTCTGCAGGTTTCTGTCTTTCTCTCTTCCCATCTCGGTCTTCCCCTCCTCTCTCAGTTTCTTTCTGTCCTATCCAAAAGCAATAATAACAGTGACAACAATAGTGGAAAAATGGCTGGAAGGAGAGGATTTATAATGCAGGAAGCACCCAGTGATAACCCTGGAGCCAAAAAAAAAACCAAAAAAATAAACAAAAAAACACACACACACACAAACATTGGCTTAGCTATTAGCATTATTAGCCATATATATTTATGAACACAGAACAGAAACTTCATGTTTGTCTTGGCAACGATGACAAGAATTGATACCTATGAACCTAGGGTAACTTAGAAAATATTGCATATGCTCATAAAAAGTGCTTAGAAAAGCAATAGCTATATATATATATATATATATATATATATATATATATATATATATATATATATATATATATATACTTTGTGAGCCTTCTGGCAGATACAAGAAGTGGTCGATACAGGCAAAAATCATTTAATTTGCAAGCCATGATGGGAAGGAATTCAACTGTTGTAAGGATATTTTTATGCATATGGCCTATAATCTAAATTGATTGAAATTTTGATAACATGGGCCTCAGAACTGTAAAAGACAAAGGCTTCAGAAGCAAAAGCAGCAGGAAATAGGAATGTTATTCATTGTCTTTCTCAAGACCCTCCAGTTAAGTGCCAGTGGGAGAGAGCCTGCTCAGCTGTGAAGAAGAGATTAAGGGCCCTGCCCTCCCCAAGTCATTCCAAGCCTGCTGTTTTAGCTGGCCTCTCAGGAATTGTGGCCAGATGTGGTCTGTGACTACAGAAATCATGGAAAACACACAAGTTGAAAGTCTGTGAAGAATCTTGTGTCTCTAGAGTTTAAGACTGTTGAGTCTCTAGGCTTCATTGCACATTTTAGATGAGCTAAGATACTGGATAGGAAAGATCTTTTCATAGGAGTAGGGCAGGTTCAATGCAGAATATTGAGAATGAGAATCCATAAACTTAGAGTTGCAGGATGGAAAATCATGAATTTTTCTCCATGCAGGGCAGGAATTTTTTTCACAATTTCTGAGGACTGAGGTTGATAATTTCTATAAAATCTTCACTAGGGTATGCTCTTAACTTTTATTTTCTCACCATTATTGTTTGTTTTTAATGATTTTTATTTATTCATTTATTATTAGAGACAGAAAAAAATTGAAAGAAGATAGGAGATAGAAACAGGAAAAGACAAAGAGAGACACCTGCAGCCCTGCTTCACCACCAATGAAGCTTTCTCTCTGCAAGTGGGGACCAAGGCCTTGAACATGGGTCCTTGTACGCTGCAATGTGTGTGCTTAACCAAGTGCAGCATTGCCTAGTCCTCTCACCATTTTTTTTGTTCACCAGTTACTATTTTTTTCACCAGTTACTATTTTATTTTATTTTATTTATGTATTCTCTTTTGTTGCCCTTGTTGTTTTATTGTTGTAGTTATTATTGTTGTTGTCGTCGTTGTTGGATAGGACAGAGAGAAATGGAGAGAGGAGGGGAAGACAGAGAGGGGGAGAGAAAGATAGACACCTGCAGACCTGCTTCACTGCCTGTGAAGCGACTCCCCTGCAGGTGGGGAGCCGGGGTTCGAACCGGGATCCTTATGCCGGTCCTTGTGCTTTGCGCCACCTGTGCTTAACCCGCTTAACCCGCTGCGCTACAGCCCGACTCCCTCACCAGTTACTATTTTTTTGTTTCATTTTTTTTAATAAAAAAGAAAGACTGACAAAACCATAGGATAAGAGGGGTCAACTCCACACAATTCCAACCACCAGAACTCTGTATCTTATCCCCTTTCTTGATAGCTTTCCTATTTTTTTTAATTTCCTTTTTGCTGCCCTTGTAGTTTTAATTGTTGTAGTAGTTATTATTGTTGTTGATGTTGTCATTGTTGGATAGGACAGAGAGAAATGGAGAGAGGAGGGGAAAACAGAGAGGGGGAGAGAAATATAGACACCTGAAGACCTGCCTGTGAAGCGACTCCCCTGCAGGTGGGTGTCGTATGCGTTACATTGGTTTGTTCTAGCCCTCCCCAAACCAAGAGAATTGGATCAGTCTAATTAATTTCGCGGGCCTGCTTGGCCCCGCCCCAAGGAACCCTGAGGGAGGGTTCTTGAGTTCATGAGTGGGAGAGTGTCTGAGTTCGAGAGTAAGGGAGAGGGTTCCTGAGTTCCAGAGTAAGAGAGAGTGCTTGCGCCGCCGCAAAGAGACAGCAGAGTTCTGTTTGGTGATTAGTTTGTCTTAGTTTGTGAATCGTTGTTCCTGAATAAAGAAATACAGCTGCCCTGCCCAGCCGTTGTCTCCGCGTCTCTGTTACCCGCTGTGAAGCAAGCCCGGCCAGAGCCTCTGAAAATTTTAACAACAAATGGCGCCCAACGTGGGGCTGACCTGCACATCTCTCAGATAAGTAAAGACAATTTGGCTACCTATGCACGATGGCCTTCTCTTCTGCTTGTGAAGAGATCTCCAAAGGCCTCTGCTCTTTCTTCACGAGACTGTTTTGCTGTTTCTGGAACATTTATCTCTGGACCACTCTGTGGTTTCCACTCGCTCGAGCGAACTCAGAACAGCCAGCGGGAAGACGGCAAGAGCCCTGAAAATTTTAACAACAAATGGCGCCCACGTGGACCTGACCTGCGCATCTCTCAGATAAGTAAAGACAATTTGGCTACCTATGCACGATGGCCTTCTCTTCTGCTTGTGAAGAGATCTCCAAAGGCCTCTGCTCTTTCTTCACGAGACTGTTTTGCTGTTTCTGGAACATTTATCTCTGGACCACTCTGTGGTTTCCACTCGCTCGGGCGAACTCAGAACAGCCAGCGAGAATAGCCAGCGGGCGGGAGGCGAGGCGCGGAGCTGCTGTTTCCACCTGGTTAAACAGCCAGCCAGCCGGCTGCGCCCAGACAACCCCGCGCACCGCGCCAGCAACCCCGCAGCCCCGCAGCCCGCAGGAGGCCTACGCCACCATGCAAGAGCCCGATGCCAGCACGCTAGAGCCTGATGCCAACATGCTGGAGCCCGATGCCAACATGCTGGAGCCTGAGGCCAACATGCTGGAGCCCGATGCCAACATGCTGGAGCCTGAGGCCAGCCCACAGGAGCCGGCTCTCCACCGCGTGGTGCAGGGCACTGGACGCGTGATTCCTCCACGCTGCTCGGCCACTGCGAACAGGGCAGCAGACATGGCAGGGCCATGGGGCAGGGCCGCGGCGTTCTATCATGGCCGCCACCCCTGGGCACCTAGGCTCACGCCTTCTACAAAGATGGCCTGCCTGCCCTCTTTCTATGAATTCTGGAACCATCCCGGGCCTCCCGGACTCCCGGGCTCCCTGCCAAAACTGGGCACACGAGATCTCCAGCCGCCGGTCCGGTCTGAAGACAGACAAGCTGGAGTACGCAGAGATTTGTGCAGAGATCGCAACCTGCAATTCCTAGAAGTGGAGCTGCGCGGGAAGCCACCTCCGGATGGTGAACCCCCCCCCCAACAACTAAGACAATATAGATTTAAATTCGTGTTTAAAATGACATGTCTTCGTAACAAAGGTTTCTCTCCTCGTGTATTAATGACTATGTTTATGTGTATGTTTAAAGTTTGGTAAACAGTAGCTTTTAGGCTAAATTCTTACTAGTCAAAGATAAATGAAAAAGGTTTTCAACGTAATTCTCATAAAGATAAAAATTAACTTACATTTAAAGTCTGAGGTAAAAATTAGTTAACAATCAATATATTTCAACTAAGTTGGTCTAAACAAAAGGTTAAATAGACTTGTTGATACGTAAAACACTACCTTCTCTATTAGAAATGGTAGATCGCACAATGGCTATGCTAATTATTCTCATGCCTGAGGTTGCCTCTCCGGCCCACACCTAGGGTGTGTCTCCATCTTGAATGGGTGTAACAAAAGGTTAAAAGACGTTGTTGATATGTAAAAGTCTCAAATTCCTTCTCTATTAGAAACGTTGGATCGTGCAGTAGATATGCTAATAACAAGTTTTGTTTCATAGTAAGTAAGTTGCAGCCAGCTGCCTGTGGGACCCTAGGCCGTTCCCCGCCCCCATGCAATTGCCCGGTCGAGGCAAGTAGCCCCCCAGAGGCAAGAAATGTTTTTTTTTCAGATATGGCCCCCTCAGGCCTTCCCTTGACAACATGCTGGTTTTTGTTATATATGTTTCTGTTCACCCCACACCCTTGATACTATAGTCATTTAGTTAAAAAGAAAAGGGGGAATTGTCGTATGCGTTACATTGGTTTGTTCTAGCCCTCCCCAAACCAAGAGAATTAGATCAGTCCAATTAATTTCGCGGGCCTGCTTGGCCCCGCCCCAAGGAACCCTGAGGGAGGGTTCCTGAGTTCATGAGTGGGAGAGTGTCTGAGTTCGAGAGTAAGGGAGAGGGTTCCTGAGTTCCAGAGTAAGAGAGAGTGCTTGCGCCGCCGCAAAGAGACAGCAGAGTTCTGTTTGGTGATTAGTTTGTCTTAGTTTGTGAATCGTTGTTCCTGAATAAAGAAATACAGCTGCCCTGCCCAGTCGTTGTCTCCGCGTCTCTGTTACCCGCCGTGAAGCAAGCCCGGCCAGAGCCTCTGAAAATTTTAACAACAGGTGGGGAGCCAGGGGCTTGAACCTGGATCCTCACGCAGGTCCTAGCACTTTGCGCTATTTGGGCTTAACCCACTGCGCTACCACCGGAACTCCCAGCTTTCCTCTTCTTTAACCCTCTGGGAGTATGGACCCACGGTCATGGTGAGATGCAGAAGGTGGAAGGTCTGGCTTCTGTAATTGCTTTCTCGCTGAAAATAGGCATTGACAGGGCAATCCATACTCCCAGCCTCTTTCTCTCTTTCCCTAGTGGTGTGGGGTCCTGGGGAATCAGAGCTCTAGGACACATTGGTGGGGCTAACTGTCCAGGGAAGTCTGGTTGGCATCATGCTAGCATCTATCTGTCACCAGTTACTATTAAGTAGCTGATTTATTTTTCAATCTATCAGTTACCAAGAAATGATGCTTGATTTTTCACTGACTTCAGAACACAGTGCCTCCTCCTAGAACCAGAAGCTACGTAACTGCTAAGTTTGTTGTAAAGTTAGTAACAGTAACACATATAGTGATTTGAATATATTGAAGGAAAAACATTATTATTAAGCTGATGTTTTGTATTAGTAGTAGAATTCACATGCCTCAGATAAGCAAATGGACACAGCAATAGTCCAATCCAACTCTCTTTTTTATCCACTGACCATAGTTACACAGCTATTCTATTCACTAGGCTTCACAAAAGAAGGATATGGATTTCATATGGATTTTACTCATGAAAGGGAGCTGGTAGCCATCTACTTACTCTCCCCTTCTTCATGCCAGTTACTACAGTGACAGGTTATGAATGACTCAGATTTGACCTTGTAAATAAATAAAGTATCTTCAGGCAAGTTAGATCTTCGAAACTGAAGAAATATGAATTCCATGATGACCCCTTGAACACTGCTAACCCTTCATTCTGCCCTCTCTATTAATCAACCTGGTTACTTCCTGGAGAAAACTGTAAATATGCATTCTTTGTCCTCTACCACTGATTGTCACTTTGGAAAATTTTGAACATAAAAACAGTTTCGTTAGAATTCTGTTTTAGCTATGTATGTGGCAAATTATTTACCTACTTTGGTAGTGTAAGTAATTTACAGGGATGTTTCTAAGGGTAAATTACTAAGTATCAGATTCAAGGCATTTCTTAAATTTCTTTTGTTTTTTAAGGATTTTTAAATAATATTTTATTTATTTATTCCCTTTTGTTGCCCTTGTCGTTTTATTGTTGTAGTTATTATTGTTGTCATTGTTGTTGGATAGGACAGAGAGAAATGGAGAGAGGAGGGGAAGAAAGAGGGAAAGAGAGAGAAAGATAGACACCTGCAGACCTGCTTCACCACTTGTGAGGCGACTCCCTTGCAGGTGGGGAGCCAGGGCTTGAACCGGGATCCTTGCTCCGGTCCTTGTTCTTAGCGCCACCTGCGCTTAACCGTCTGTGCTACAGCCCGACTCCCGGCATTTCTTAGATTTCTATGTTTATTATTTTTTGAGTACTTATTTGCTCACTGGCCAATATTGTAATATTCCTGGGAATGTTTTTTGTTTTATTTTACGGAGCATTGTTTTTCTGTTGCTAAGTTATATTACCACAAACTTAGGTGGCTAAAAAATACACAATTACAGAGATTAATTTTGGTCAGAAGTCTGACATGGGTCATAGTGGGCTGAAGCCATAGGGTAGTCAAGGCCACATTTCTCTCTAGAGGTTAAAGAATATTCTATTGGTCTCTGGGGAGATACTGGTTCTGCAAGTAGACTTTCATCCTTGAGGCACTCATGTCTCAAGTTCAATCCCTAGCATCATCATGAGTCAGACATGAGGATTGCTCTGGTCTTTTTGTGTCTCTCTCAATAAAATAAAACAACCCAAAATTTAAAAGGATAATCTTGGGGGTGGGACAGGCAGTAGATAACTCAGGTAAGTGCACAAATCACTATGACTGTGCAAAAGGATCTGGGTTAGAGCACGTGCTCCATACCTGCAGGGAGGGTGCTTCATGTGCTATGAAGCAGGTCTGAAGATGTCTATCTTTCTCCTCTCCATCTCTATCTCCCTTCCTCTCTCAATTTCTCTCTGTGCTGTCAAAAAAAGGAGAAAAAAAAAATAGAAAGAATGGCCGCCATGAGTCATGGATTCTTAGTACTGGCACTGTGCCCAAGCAATAGTTGCCAATAAAATAGAATAAAATACAACTTTAAAAAAGGATAATATGTTTGATTAATTTCTACAACTTCTAGAATACCACTTCGACTTAACCTGTTCATGACTTTCTCCATTTTCAAAGCTAGCAATTGATATCTCTTTAATGTCCCCTTTCTTCACACACAGTTCAAATAGAACCTCACTATTTAAGAATTTCTATGATTTGATTATACCTGAGTAGACAAACTGAAGATATCTCTCCATCTCATGGTCTATGTCCATAGTCACATCTACAAAGCTATTATTATTATTATTATTATTATTATTATCATCCAGGTAATTTATTATATTCATGGGTTCTGAAAATTAGAACTTGGTTCTATCCTTTCAACAGTTATTATTCTACCTATCACACAGGCTTGATCATTTATTTAACTTTGTTTCAGACATCTACAGAGGAAATAAAAAACAATTTTTCTTAAACTCTTTCTGAAAATAGATGAAAAATGAACATTTACTGCTATTATTAAATTTTAATTGATCACATACCCAAAACAAATGAAAACACTTTAGAAACAGATTATCACGATTCACATAAATAAGACCATTTGAATGATATTTATATTTATTTTAATTGTCCATCTGTGTCTCATTAATTAAAGCATAAATCAGATTTATGGTGTTTTTTTTAAGTATTTCAGTTTACATTAATAAAGATATTCTGGAAAACACTGATTAGGAAATCTAGAGGTGAGTGGAGGCATAGTGGTTATGCAAATAGAATTTCATGCCTAAGGCTCCAAAGTCCCAGGTTCAATCCCCTGCATCACCATAAACAGTGTAAGTAATACTACACTAGACTAGAGTAGTATTCTAGTAAAAAATGAAACAAGGAGAAAGGAAAGAGAAAAAAGAAAGGAAAAAGAAATAAGGAATATACGAAAACTTTTGGTCAAGGATGATTTTGTTGTTGTTGTTTTGTCAGTGAAGCTTCACTGTCCCAAGTATACTTGTTTAGATAAAAAGAGAAAGACTGAGGGAAAGGCATACCATAACAAGGGAACTTCCTCCTTGTGGGTTTGAATTTGGGTCATGTGCATGGCAAAGCAGATACACCCTCAGCTAAGCCATCTTATTGGTCCAGATGACTTAAAATTTATTGGTGTTCATTGAGTTTTCTTTGTGGGACATGAAAACATTTAGTTTCTTTCATATGCATGTAAAGTGATTTCTAGCACTATACAATGTTCAATGACAATTTGAAATTACATGTTCCTTAGTCATGTTATTCTAAACTTACATTCTTTATCCCTTTTTAGTCTAACAATCATTTTCTAGATGTCATTTTAAAATTTTTTTTCTTTCTGTTTTCTTCAAAGGGAATGAGGAGAGAGGGAGAGAACAGACAGAGCAGATACACTACACATTGCTCCATTTTCTGAGGAACACCAATGGTGTGGTGCGGCTCAAACTTAGAGCAATGTGTGCTCTTACCCATTCATTGAGCCATGTTCGAAACCCTAACATCATGTACAGAATTTGTGTTTCCTTCCAGGGTTATCACTGGCATTCAGTGTCTGCACAACCAATTACCAATCCACTTCTCCCTGCATTCAGTTTTCCTTTGTGTTATTTAATATTTTTATTATAAAGGGCAGAAAGGGTGGGGGTAGATAGTATAATAGTTATGCAAATAAATTATCGTGCCTGAGGCTTCAAAACCTCAGGTTCTATCCCCCATACCACCATAAGCCAGTGCACTGTGGGGAAAAAAAAAACAACCAACCAACCAACAAACAAAAAACTGAGAGAAATTGAGAGAAGAGGGAGACAGAGAGGTAGAGACAAATATTGATAACTATAGACCTGCTTCACCGCTTATGAAACTCCTCTGAGCCCCACATGTGGGTAGTGGGGGGCCATAACCCAGATCCTCACACTGGCAACATGTAGACACAATCCACTGTACCACAACTGGGCCTTATATTTTTTTCTCAATAGCACAGTCTTCATAATTATTGTATTCCTCTTAAGGAATAAAGATCTGAAGACACATGAAAATTCAGCTTTTAAATCTATCTTTGCTCCATAACCAGGAAAAAAAAAACTATTTTATTCCCCTTCTCACCTCTTTTTATATGCATCTATTTATATGCTCACCTCTTCCTGCTAAATTTGCCAATTCTTCCTTCACGTTTTCTGCCTGTACTCAGATTTTGCATTACTTCATTCAGCAAACTGAACTCATTGCACTAGTTTTTGGAAAATGTAGAAGACAGGAGTGAGAAGGTTTATTTTTTAAGCTGTAGAGTTGCTTTACTCCATAACATATGTTAAAATAAAATGTAGTTTGATTTTTGTCGTAATTGAGGAATTTTCTACATGTTGACTGGATAAAAATGTTTTAATATCTCCTTACATTTTTTTTTTTGGCCAGTCACAGTCTATTGACAATCTATGCTGTAGCTAGACCCGTCCTTATGATGTTTGAAAGCAAAGCAATCAGGATACTTTGGAGGAAAACTTGGTTACTCATAGATCTGGAAAGCTCATGGAACATCTGAGACCTCATAATGAGGTCATGAGAAAATGGGCAAGGAAATAAAAACCTAGCTGTTCCCAGAGACCAGATCCATAAAATAACAGGTGGCTTTGGTAGTATACCTCTGAAGCCATGTAAATACAGGAATTGAAAAAAGCCAAACTGTGAATTTTGGATTCCATGTCTATGGTTCCTCTCCAAAGATTTTTTCCAGATTTTGGCAACTGCCTCTGGAGTATTTGCTCAGAGAAGCAGTCCTCCCTGACTGAAGAGTTAAAATCACAAAGATAATTTCCATTTCTGACATCATATACTCGCAAACAAGATGGAAGTTAGCTTGTTCAGTTTGCTCTGCAAAGTGCAGGGAAAGGAGTCAGAGAAGAGAGGAAAAGAGTTCATGTTTCTGATTTTATTTGGGAAAAGGCTAGACTAGTGTTTCATGGGCTCATTTTTTACTGGTGAATTTAAAATTTGAAAGTGAGGATTAAAAGCCTTAGAAGAGAAAGAGAAAAAAGAAAGGGGGGGGGGTTTGAGGCAGTATCACATCGGGGTAAGCGCACATGGCGCAAAGGACAAGAAATGGTTCAAAGATCCTGGTTCGAGCCTCTGGCTCCCCACCTGCAGAGGCCTCGCTTCACAAGCGGTGAAGGAGGTCTGCAGGTGTCTATCTTTCTCTTCCCTTCTCTGCCCGCCTCCATTTCTCTCTGTTCTGTCCAGCAACAACGACATCAATAACAACAACAATAATAATAACCACAACAACGATAAAACGACAAGGGCAACAAAAAGAGGGAAAAATAGTCTCCAGGAACAATGGATTCATGGTGCAGGCAATAACCCTGGAGGCAAAAAAAAAAAAAAAAAAAAAGGAAAGACAAAAAAAAAAACATGCTGTCCAAATAATCAATTATGAACTCTGTATAGAAATAAAGATAGTTATAATAGTCAACTCATATGTGTGACCTTGAGATAACTGCTGCAGTTCCCAATGGAGGGAATGGAGACACAGAACTCTGGTTGTGGGAAAGATATAAAATCATACCCCTGTTACCTCACAATTTTGTAATTTAATATTAAATCACAAGTAATACATACATCATAGAGTAGAGAACTGAATGTGAAACATCAAATTCTGTATTTTTGAAAATCTTATTGATTTATTGTGAACTTTTAGAAACTTTCTAAAGCTTTTATCTAAAAGTTTGTATCTTTTTCTAAAGTTTTTATCTAAAGTTTTTATCTAAAGTTTTTAGTTTTTTTCTAAAGTTTTTATCTAAGTATTTATAATGATTATAAAAAAAAATCCATCAGTTATGAACCCAATGTTAATAAAAAAAAAGCGTCAGTTGTGGAGTAGCATGTGGGGAGCCACATGTGCCCTCAAGGTTGCTATTGGCATGATCACAGAGTCTTTGTTCACAGACTGGCCTTGCTTAAAAGTTAAGTTCCTGCTTCTTTACACCTTAGAGTCTTTGTTCACAGACAAATAAGTTCCTGTCTCCCAATTCCACTTCCCCATGAATCACCCAGTTCCTTCCAGATAACAGCTGATTATGATGACAACACACCACTTCAATCAACAGTCCCCAGCTGCTAACTCCCCCCTTGCCCTGGCCTTAAAAACAGCATCTTTGTTTATTATCTTTGGTGCTAATAAACAGACTTGATCAGAATCTTGACTTGTCTCATTTCTCTTGCGTGTCTTGTCCCCTTCCCTCTCCCTTCTTTCCTTGTCCTCACTCCTTCTCCTAAGTTAACCCATGTTGAAGGTCCCGCGGGACAGGACAGTAGCAGACTAACTACTTAGTCATGAGACTGAAAAATATGTTTCTTTAGGTTTTTTTTTTTTTTTTTTTTTTTTGCCTCCAGGGTTATTTCTGGGGCTTGGAGGCCATTTTTTACCATTTTGTTGCCATTGTTGTCTTCGTTATTATCATCAATGTCAACAATGCTGATGTTGGATAGGGCAGAAAGAAATATAGAGGTAGGTAATACAGAGAGGGAGAAAGACACCTGCAAACCTGCTTCACTGCTTTTGAAGCTACTCCCGCCCCACCCCACTGCAGGTGGGGAGCCTAGGGCTAGAATCCTCGTGCAGGTCCTTGTGCTTCTGGCCATGTGCACTTAACCTGCTGCACTACAGCCCCACCCCCGTTTAGTTAGTTTTGATGATTCTGTACCCTTCTGTACATACTGCTCCAGCATTCACTTATTGTTTTTGTTTGATTTTAGAGTGACACTAGGAGAGAGGGAAACACCACAACTTCCCTTAGTGCCATGGAACTTCCAAATGGTACAACTGTATGGACATAGGTTGTGTGAAATGCAAGGTAAGTATGCTACTAAGTGTACTTATTTCTAGTACACCTGGCAGATAGTCATATATGAAACGCCCGACCCCCTATTTAACGTTTATTTGTTAAAGTCAAGATCGCACTTTGTGTAATTTCAGTTTTGCTGGCCTACCTTTTTTTTTTTTTTCCAAATAGATATAAAAGCAGAGAAACAGGGACAGCACAGATTCAGAGATTCCCCCTCCCCCAATGCCATAGTAATCTCTGTAATGTTGGGACTTAATATGCTCATATAGTACATGGCAAGACATATGCCCTATCTGCTGAGATATCTCTGGTTAATAATTTGGATGAAAATGTCTTGGGTCATATAGCCTTTGGTATTTGGAATGGTGGGTCTATTTGGTAGAAAAAGTGAATTGGAAGCATTAATTTAAAAAGTCATAATTATTGAATTAAGTTACTAAATATAGAGTATTGTATCTGAATATTTTCATAGTCATTAAGGAAAAGATAGCTATTATTTATTTTTTGAGAATGCTTCTGCTGGAAAAATGCCCTTTTCTCAAGCAAAACTATTTAGGCAATGATTTTACAGACTTGTTTTTATTATTTATTTAGTATAGTTTTTGCAATTCTCTTTCCAAAATAATATATAGAATTGGATCAGAGTATCCTTATAGACCCAGAGACTTATTTCAGAAAAGATAGAGAGAAACAAAAACAAAAATTGTCCCCAAACATTTGCCACCCAACTAAACTAAGAATTAATAATAATAATAATAATAATAATAATAAAAGGCCACCAGTCCTGAACTTTGATAAGGTCAATTGTAGCTATGCCTAATACTAAATTATATATAAATGACATTTGGCTAAGACAACAAAAAGCTAAGCAAGTAGAAAACAAAATCCCTTTTAGTCTGTAATGACAATAGCTTTTTGATTGCCAAGGCACCCACATCAAAGTCATCTACCTTAAATATAAACATAGAAGTTTATCTTCATAACAAATACTAGAAAGAAAAAAAAAAAGGTAAGAGATTAATCTAGTCTATCCCTGAAGTTCTCTTTTAATTAAATCCTGTGTAAACTAGAAAAAATAGAAATGTACATGTTTTAATAAAAAATAAGTTAACAATGTATCTTCAAAGTAAGTAGAGGGATGGAGAAGATTCAATAATGGTTATGCAGAAAAGACACTTCAAAGTCTTGGATTTAATCTTTTTCAACACCATAAACCAGAGTTAAGCAGTGCTCTGGTCTTACTTTATCTCTACCTCATTCCTAAAATAAAACTAATAAAATATTTTTTAAAGTATAAGTACAAAATTCCTTTAAAAATAAGCAAAGGTCAATTTAGAGCTCACAAGTCTTTTCAAAATTCTATAGGTGGATTTCTTTAAATGCTTTAATCAAAATTCATATACAAGAAGAGATTTTTTTATTTGAATAAGTAAATTTCCACAGAGAAGTGGAATCATCCACACAGTATATAATTTATTTGATTAACTTGAATCAGTTTGCTCAAAAGAATTGTATTACTGAAAAAATTGTTCCAAAATCTTATTTATTAGTTAAACTTATTGAAATAGAATTGAATTTAAAAAAAAATCTGTATCGCGGGGGATGGGTGGTGGCCCAGTGGGTTAAGCACACCAGGCACAAATACAAGGACTGGCACAAAGATCCCAGTTTGAGTCCCAGTTATCCCACCTGTAGGGAGGTCTCTTCAGAGGCAGTGAAGCAGGTTTGCAGGTGTCTATCTTTCTTCTCTCCTCTCTGTCTTCCTCTTTCCAACAACAATAACAGCAATAACAAAAAGGGCAACAAAAGGGAAAAATAGCCTCCAGGAGCAGTGGATTCATAGTGCAGGCACAGAGTCCCAGTGATAATCCTGGAGGCAAAAAACAACAACAATAACAACAACAACAACAAACTATATCGCTTTCAGGTGTGCACTATCAAAAAACCATGTTAAATGAGATCAGCCATAAAGAGAAGGAAGAATATGGAATGACATCACTCATACACAGAAGTTGAAATATAAGAACAAACAGGAAACCTCAAAACAGAACTTGGGCTGGAGTTGGAGTATTGTACCAAAGTAAAAGACTCGGGGTAGGGCAGAGGGTTCAGGTCCTGAAACAGTGGTGGAGGAGGACCTAGCGGGGCTTGAACTGTTATGTGGAAAACAGAAATGTTATGCATGTACAAACTATTGTATTTTACTGTTGACTGTAAACCATTAATCCCCCCAATATAGAAACTTAAAAGAAAAGCATTTACTGCACCTTCCCTAGTCTGTCTTCCATTTTGATAACCACTAATTCATCACATAATCTAAATACACACTATTGTTTCTACTTCAGCTATCTTATATTAACAACCACAAATTAGTGAAATCATACAATATCTTTCTCCCTCAAAACTGCATTAATGTATTCTCAAGTAGATTTTTGGAAAGGGAAAAATAATATCCATATAGTCATAACGTGAGCTTGTATATTATTTGAAAGTGGGGAATACTAGAAGGACTAGGGAAATACAACTTCATTCAACATTACTCAGAAGGGTATAACTAATAATAACTGGACTGTAACAAAAAGGGAACAAAATAATAGTATCAAATGTTATATAGATTTACCATTTAGCTGTATATAAGTAAATAGCCATATAAAGGAATAAACATACACATATATATTCCATGATACGTGTTTACCTTTGCTACAATCTACTCAAATCAATTTCTGTTCCAAAACAATGTAATTTTTTTAACTATAAATGAAAACTGTGTTCATTCTTTCTTTAAAGAAACCAACTGTGAAAATGAAATTGATTCATATGGCTCAATGAAAATTTACTAAGGGACATGTGATCTCTATTTTGTGTTTTCTAGAGGAAGATGAACTCATTCGGCCATAATTTTCAAATGCAGAATATCTATTTTATATCTATTTGAAGCCATCAATGAAAATGTAAATTTTATTTTATTTAACAAGACTGCATTTTAAAATATCAGAGAGCATGCAGTCATATGAGAAATTTTTAATGAACTAGACTAGGAAACTCATTATATTATACACTAAATATATTCTTAAACATTCTGTAAGATAATAAATTGACTGAATAGGTCGGTGCAGTATTCTAATGAAAATAAAATTTTATTGCCATTTTTTTGTCCCCCTTCAGAGTAGTATATCTCAAACTCCTGGAATTAGTTCATAATGCTCAGTCTCATCATCTGTGTCAGTCATGTCAGAAACTTTCTACTGAGACATCACCATATTGGATGTATACATAAATATAGATACAGCAAAGATAGTATTAAATAATCAGACAATAGAAATATTCCTCTATAATTAACAGTGATCAGTGGCTTGCACACACATACACACAAGAAAAAAGTAATCTATATAACTTAGACTAAAATTTAAAAATATATGGCAACCTGGGAATATGGAAAGCACGCATATACTTGTAAAATAATGCCTTTTCTCACTTTCTAGAGACAGGTGCCTAACTTGAATGAGCTGGTATTCATTTCCTAATACTATCAAGGCAAACAGCCACACACTTAATGATTGAGAACAACATGCAGTTCGTATTTCAAAGCTCAGCAGGTCTGGTGTTCTAGCTGACTCTTCTCATTTCTCTGCTCTGGATTTCACAAAGCCTAAGTCAAGGTATCATCCAACTTCTCAGGAGACTCTAAGAGTTCCCTTCCAAATTCATTCTGTTGACTGACAAAATTCAAATCCGTATAATCATAGGACTGAAATTACATTTCCTGATGCCTGTCAGCTGCTATGGGCCCTTAATTCCTCCAGGTTTTATTTTGCTCACTGCATGTAGGATATCCTTACCTAAAGCCAGAAAACATTGTTTTGAATCCTTCAAAAGATTCTAATATCTGACTCACCTTCTGCCACAGTTCCCTTGCCAGAGAAAAGACTCTGCTTTAGGGCACAGGCCCTAAACTGAGTCCACCAAAGTAATAGCAGATAATATCCCTACTCTATGATTCATGACTTTAATTGTGTCTGAAAATGCATTTATTCACAAGCCATAATTTTTGTAATTTTGAGAAAGTAGGACAATGAAAGGCACCTTTGAGAGGGATCAGTATTCTGTCTACTACTATAATAAACCAGTTTGGAGTCAGGTGGTTGTGGACCTGGTAGGACTCACTCATTACCACGTGAGAGGACATGGGTTCTAGCTCCAGGTCCACAACTCTAGGGAAGGCCTTCAGGAATGTTGGAGCAGCAGTACTTCAGGTGTCTCTCTTCTCTGTCTCTCTATCCCTCTCTATATCTCACCCTCTATCAATGAAGAAGGTCAAAATGGCTACTGGGAAAGGTGAGGTAGTTGTGTAGGCTTTGAAGCTGGGTCCTTGTGCATTGTAACATCTGTGTTCAGTCAGGTGCGCCACCACCCGGCCCCCTAACAAGAAGAGATCAGAATGATGTTTTCTATCTAAATGAAGTGTGGGTTTTTTTTCGGCTTTGAAAACAGTATTATAATAAATGACATTTAAAGATAAATCCTAAGAGTGAGAAAATTTCATAACAGAAGCATGTGGGACTTATATAGAAAGGGTCCCAGGTTGAATTCCAGATCTAACACTAATAACCAGAGATGACTAGAGCTGTAATTAAAACAAACAAATAAATAAATATACATATTCTCTCATTTCACTTAGATAAGGTACCTAGAGTAGGCAGAACACATCGAGAAATATCATTTTTTTAATAGACACTGGTAGCTATCTGGAATTATGAAAATATTCAGAAAGAGTAGAAGGCAGAGTATAACGGTTATGCAAAAAGATCTTCATGTCTGAGGTTTCAAAGTGCCAGGTTCAATACCCAACACCACCATAAGTCAGAGCTAAGCAATACTGTGGTCTTTCTCTGTAGGTATCTTTCTTTCTGTATCTCTTTCATTAAAATAAATAAATGAAATATTGAAAGCATTTCCTTAAAACAAAAACAGATTTGTGTAGTTGTGCTATGTTGAGAAACAGTATAGAACCTTTGTGTATAATTCTCAGACAAGTAAACTGAAAAGTAATTTTGACATAACTCTTTCATATGAAAAGTCATTTTATATTGCAATTAAAGTATTAACTATTGAGATACAAACATAAGTCTTATGGAAACACACTAGTTTTACAAAAGGATGGAAGATGAGATATTATGTGTTCATATTTTTGCTAAATATAATAATCCTCAAATTTTCTATTGTGTCAGCTTTTCTTGAAAAATATCCAACAGTTTAAAACTGCTGCACTAAACTTTAATACTTTAATGGCTTTCATTAAATGAACATTCTAAACTATGATTTCTGCTTAAGCCTGCATTTGACCTGCTTGCATTAAAAATATTATTTTTTGTTTATACATATTTTTATAAAGTTTCCTGGCTAAATCTGATGTCAATTTTGAATCTTGTTTTCCTTTATATCTCCAAGACCAAATCTGAAAAACTATTATTTTTGCTATGTGAGAAATAAAGATGCGCAGAAAACAGAAGGGGAAATGAAATTAGCAGTCTTCTTACAGTCTAACAGATTAATTTCTAACGTATTGTTGATTTTTCCTAAAAGTATTATTATAGTCTTTTTATTATCTTTATTTATTGGATAGAGACAGCCAGAAATCAAGAGGGAGGGGTGGTAGAGAGGGGGAGGGAGAGAAACAGAAAGAAAACTGCAGCCCTGCTTCTCTACTCTTAAAGCTTTCCCCCTGCAGGTGGGGACCAGGGGCTTGAACCAGGGTCCTTGAGCATTGTAATAACATGTGCTCAACCAGGTGTGCCACCACCCAGGCCCATATTATAGTCTTTATGTTTAGATTTTATTTATTTATTTGTTCATTTCCACCAGGTTGATCACTGGGGCAATGCACCTGCATGATGTGTCCACCACTCCTGGTGGCTTTTTTTTTTCCTCTTCTTTTTTCCTTCTTTCTTTAAAAAAATGTTTTAGATGACCCCACCAATGTGTACTGGAGCTCCACTTCCCCAGAGTCCCACCCTACTAGGGAAAAAGAGAGGCAGACTGGGATCAACCAGTCAATGCACATGTTCAGTGGGGAAGCAATTACAGAAGCCAGACCTTCCATCTTCGGCAACCCACAACGACCCTGGGTCCATGCTCCCAGAGGGATAGAGAATGGGAAGGCTGTCAGGGGAGGGGATGGGATATGGAGATAGGGCTATGGGAATTGTGCAGAATTGCACCCCTCTTATTCTTATTCTATGTCTCCTTTCTTAAATAAAATAAAATAAAATAATAAATAAAAATATTTACTTATTTATTTGGATTAAAAAAGAGACACTGATAGAGAAGGTGGAGAGAAAAAAGAGAGAGAAAGAGAGAGACCTGCAGCACTGCTTCATCACTTATGAAGCTTTCTCTCTGCAGATGAGGAACAAGGGCACAAACCCAGGTCCTGACATGTGCACTAGACTGGATACTTTTCCCAAAAATCCCTCTTCCACCTTCCTTCCTTCTTTCCTTCCGCCCTTCCTTCCTTCCTTCCTTTCCTCGCTCCCTGCCTGCTCCCTCCTTTTCCTTTCTTTCATTTTTTCTTCCTTCCTTTCTTTCTTTCTTTCTTTCTTTCTTTCTTTCTTTCTTTCTTTCTTTCTTTCTTTCTTTCTTTCTTTCTTTTGCCTCCAGAGTTATCTAGAGGGGTTCAGTACCTGCACTAAGAATCAGCTGTTCCTATGGCCATTTTTTTCCTTTTTTTTTTTTTTAATAGGACAGAGATTAATTGAGAGAGGATGGGAAGATAAAGAGGAAGAAATAAAGGGGAGCCTGAAGCTCAAACCCGGATCCTTGCACTGATCCTTATGTTTTGTACTAGGAGTGCTTAATCCAGTGCACTACTGCCGGACCCCCTCTGTGTTTCCTAATTCATGTGGAGGAAGAGAGATAATTGAACCAAATTAATAGGGCAACAGTGAAGCAGCATTTACTAATCTTTGGAGACACAGGTTGGGAGTATGGATCAACCTGCCAATGCCCATGTTCAGCAGGGAAGCCATTACAGAAGCCAGACCTTCCACCTTCTGCACTCCATAATGACCCTGGGTCCATACTCCCAGAGGAAGAAAGAATAGGAAAGCTATCAGAGGAAGGGATGGGATAACATAAGGAGTTCTGGTGGTGGGAATTGTGTGGAGTTGTAATCCTCTTATCTTATGTTATTTGCATTTCCTTTTCATAAATAAAATTTAAAAAATATATCAAGAGAAATTCAGAGATACCATCAATTTTCAACTTATTTTTGCAAGACAACTGTTTATTGTTATACCCAAAGGGTCTTTTTTCTGCCCTCACAAGCTTATGCACTCATCCCAACTCATGATCTGAGGTCCACCAGAAGGCATAGTAGCAAAGTAGTTTTATTTTCTTCGTTCAGTGTTCAGTGGAACAGAAAACTGTAGTGTCTATGGATCTAAAAATTAAAGATCAGGATTTCTAAATGGTACTCTCATCTTACTGATGAGCAGTTGAAAGACACTACTGTGTCTATGAACATTGAAAGTCCTTGTCAAGTAGTATAAACACTACAATATAAATTGAGATTTCTATAGACCTATAATAATAGCATGCCAAAAATATAGCTTTTTAAGAAATAGGTCCTGGTATAGCATAGAATAGTGGAATAATGAATAGGAGAGCTTTCTCTTTTTTGCTTATCTAGGTAAAAATCAAAGTGAATCACCAGAAAAAAAAATGGTATGCCTACAAATGGCACTGCAATTCTATTCCCTAGAAGAACAACACAGTTTGGAAAAGTCCACACTGACACTCAGTTGTAGGTAAATATTAATTTCTTTTATAAATTAAAAAGAATACAGAAAATAGTTGTGGTGATAGCTCATGAACAAAGTGTAAAAGAACCAAAAGATAGGGAAAACTAAATGGTACACAGGGTGGACAGAAGTAAGTTGTAAGTTTGAAGGAAACTATGTTCCTCTCTGCTCATGACTGTTCACAATTGTCAAAATATAAAGCAACTCAAGTGCCTGTGTACAGATGACTAGATACAGAAGTTATTGGGCATATATTCAATGGAGTAGTACTCAGCAATAAAAAAGATGTAATCTATCATTTAGGACAAAATGGATGGAACTAAAGGAGATTGTGCTTACTGAATAAAGGAAGTGAAGGAAACTGCAAGATGATTTCACTCATATGTGGAATATAGAGAATTGAAACACACAAATTTTAAAAATAGACGACCCACATCTAAGACTTAGGGAGAATCATGATGATTATTGTTTGGGGAGAGGATGGTGCTCAGAGATTTGCTGGTGGAAGTATTGTGCAACTATACCCCTATATTATTTTAAAATCTTATAAATCATTAATATGATAGTTTTCTCTTTTTTGTTTCTCTAGGTAAAAATTAAAATGAATCACTAGAAAAATCTGGTGAAAAAACAAAACAAACAACAACAAAACTACAGCAGTGGTAACTCCTGAATCTGAAACTATAAAGAAACTTCTCTAACTTCTATTTTTGTTAAATAAACTATAATTTCCTTAGTACTTCCAAGAATTTATTTAATGTCCTGGTTCCTGGTTGCCCTTCTAAACACATTCAAATAAATGAAATTAAAAGTCTTTTTTTTTTTTTCTCCAGGGTTATTGCTGCACTATAAATCCACTCTTCCTGGTGGTCATTTTTTCATTATTGTTGGATAGGGTGCTCAGAAATCAAGAAAGAAAAGAAGACAGAGAGGGGGAGAGAAAGACACCTGCTAACCTGCCTGTGAAGAGACTCCCCTGCAGGTAGGAAGCTGGGGGGGCTCAAACATGGCTGCCTACACCAGTCCTTGAGCTTCTTGCCATATGCGCTTAACCCAGTGCACTACTGCCCGGCCCCTGAAATAAAAAGTTTTTTTTTTTTTTAGCAATGATACTCAATTGTTTGAAAAAATTTCCAATCATATTAACAACATAAATAGTGGATTTTGTTTATTTGCTTGCTTATTTGTTTTTGGTATGATTTATATGATATATTTGGACATGGCACATTGGTGAAATTAAAGTGTTTGGTTGGTTTCAGGAAGAGAAAGTCTAACTCCATACTCCACAAAGGGAAGATGTATGAAAAAGAAAAGAGATGAAGGATAAAAGCCTAAGTATAAATCTCAGTTAATGGGGCACCTGGTTAAGCACTCACATTTCAGCGTAAGAACCTAGGTTCAAGCCCCTTGTCCCTACCTAAAGCTTCATGAGTGGTGAAGCAGGGCTGAAATTATAACTTTGTCACTCTTCCTCTCTACCTTCCCATTCCCTCTCAGCCTCTGGCTGTCTCTATCCAATACAAATAAATAAATAAATAAATATAAAAGTAAAAACTTAAAGGAATAACATACATTTGAGAAAAGAGGGGCAGGCAAAAAATAAATTTGCCTCAGGAATGTTTTACCAAACTCAAGTGAAAATACATTAAGGGACTTTAATTTTGACCCAAAAATAGTAACAAAAGTTAATAGGCATGAAAGAAGGACACTTTTTTTTTTTTTTCTGTCCAGGACTTACTTTTCCAATTCAGATAGTAGCAATTATAATCAGTGACAGAAGTGGAATCGTGCATGACTGTGTTTGCAACAAGAGAGAGACTCGTTTGTCTATGTAGAAATATGAAGATGTGGGGGCCAAGCGGTGGCACTGAGGGTTAAGCGCACATAATACAAAGCATAAGGACCTGCTCTAGAATCCCTTTGGAAGCTGTGGCTTCCCACCTGTGGCAGGGAGGGGGGTGCGGGGATGGCGCTTCACAAGTGATGAAGCAGCTTGGCAAGTGTCTTTCTCCTTCTCTATCTTCCTCTCCACTCTCAATTTCTCTCTGTCCTATCCAAAAAATTGAAAAAGTGGCCACAGGAACAGTGGATTCGTAATGCAGGCACCAAACCCGAGAGACCCTGGAGGCAAAAAAAGAAAAGAAAAGAAAATGCTGGCTGCGAAAACACTCAGTGCCGTACTTGCTTTGTCAAGTATATGATCAAGGTTCTTTTTTTTTTTTTAAATTATATTTATTTTCCCTTTTGTTGGCCTTGGTTTTTTTTTATTGTTGTTGTAGTTATTATTGTTGTTGTTATTGATGTCGTTGTCATTAGATAGGACAGAGAGAAATGGAGAGAGGAGGGGAAGACAGAGAGGGGAGAGAAATATAGACATCTGTAGACCTGCTTTACTGCCTGTGAAGCGAATCCTTCGCAGGTGGGGAGCCCGGGGCTCTAACCCGGATCCTTATGCAGGTCCTTGCACTTTGCACCACATGGGCTTAACCCGCTGTGCTACTGCCCAACTCCCATGATCCAAGTTCTAGTCTGCTTCTACTAAAATGATTAAAGCTTTTTACTTTTTTTTATTGTTCTGTCTCTGAACCTACCTTTTTGCCTAAATGAGTCTGTCTCAGAAGCAGGGCCACCCCTTTCCTCTCAATTTCTCTATATTGCTATCCA
Source organism: Erinaceus europaeus (assembly GCF_950295315.1). Classification (NCBI taxonomy): domain Eukaryota; kingdom Metazoa; phylum Chordata; class Mammalia; order Eulipotyphla; family Erinaceidae; genus Erinaceus; species Erinaceus europaeus. The sequence goes on along the minus strand of NC_080166.1, from coordinate 25,004,231 downwards.
AAATAAATAAATAAATAAATAAATAAATAAATAAATAAAATGTAAAAGAGAGAGCAGGCCTGAACTGTGGAAATCTCAATAGCAACCACACAATAAAACAAGAAAATAAAATGAGGACGAGATCTATCAAAAAGAGAAGGAATGAATGTAGAATTGATTGTGCTGTTGTGAGGCATGTTCTTAGACTAACTGTAGAGATGCAAGTTGTGTACTGGAAATAGATAACTTAAACCCATCTTGACATGTGACTGAAAGGAAATATTTCTGTTGTTGCCACAAGGTCTGTACATCCATAGCATTGTATGTCTGCAGGATTCTAAAATTCCTGGAACTATCTCTTGGTAAAATAAGATAAAGATAGAGATACTAGCTAGATAGCAAGACAGACAGAGAGAAAGACAGATAAGTAGACAAAAAGACCGACAAATAGACAGAGTGATACAAGATAAATAGCAAAACTTTCCCTGTGCAGGTGTTCCTATGTGGTCGTCTGGGGGTTTGGGCTTGGGTTACTGTGAATGGAGATGTATTCTCTTCTAGGTAGGACTAGTAGTGTTCTAAAGGAAGTCTTGTGTTGCTTATAGATTCAGATGTACTGTGGCTTGAAGTTTGAAAGCCAAGGTATGCATAGTCATTTTAGGGCTTATACTCTGAGGATAAATCCTAATCCCATAGTAAGTTACACCTGAGATTCTAGAGTTAATTTTAACATAGGTCATGTTGTTGTAATCGTATGTTCATTCTTGTTATTTACTTCTTTTTTAAAAATTTTTATTTATAAAAAGGAAAACTGATAAAAACCATAGGATATGAGGGGTACAACTCCACATAATTCTCATCACCAGAACTTCGTGTCCTGTCCCCTCCCCCTGATAGCTTTCCTTTTCTTTCTTCCTCTGGGAGTATGGACACATGGTCATTATGAGGTGCAGAAGGTGCAAGGTCTGCTTTCTATAAATATTTCCCCACTGAACATGGACATTAGCAGGTTGATCCATACTCCCAGCCTGTCTCCCTTCTTTTTAAGCACACATTCTTTCATTTTGTGTTAAAATTCCCACTTTAATATTTTAAACCCAGAATTATGTAGTCCTGGACTATATGCATACAGATTGCTTTTTTAAAACAGATGACAGTAGGGAATGATAATAAAAGGAATGTTACTCAGAATACAAGGAAAGAAGAGATCCTACCAAACTATCCAAAAAGAAGGATACATATTCTCAACAAAATAAATAGGATACAAGTAAATTAAGGTTAAGGCTTAAGAATCAGAGCTAACATCCTCCATCGTCATTCATCCAGGGCAAGAGACAAGAAAGAAATAACTGGAAAAAATAAAGCCACCAGTGATAATGAGAACAAAGTGACCAGAGATGGAAGGATTAAAAAAAGGAATGGAGAGATGATGGCATAATTAAGCCTTCTAGCTAAAGCTCAGTGAAACACACATGACACTATCGGGGGCTAGCTGTGATAATTACTTTATATGTGTCTTAGAAACATATGGCACCCTGAAAGGATGTGTCCACATATGTTGTTGTGTAATGAGGTTTCTTACTGTGCTTATGCAGATTAGCTATCCAAGTGCAGCACTGAGCAAGACACCACCTGTCATTTTCCTAACTGTGACACAAACTATAAAATTAGTGCAGTGCGCATTTATGCAAGGAAGGTGGTGATTACTGACTCTGAGAGCTTTGCATTGTGAATAATATCCTTTGAGCTTATGCACAATCAAATCTCACTTAATAGGAGTTATGGAAGAGCATACAAGAACCCAAGATAGAAAATAAAAGTGTGTGTGTGTGTGTGTGTGTGTGTGTGTGTGTGTGTGTGTGTGTGTGTGTGTGTATACAAGTGTATATGATAAAGAGAAAAAGACAAAGCTTAGTTTTTTAAAAAATAAAATTTAGCTTTCAATTTTTATTTATTCCTTTATTGAAAAGAGACAGAGAGAACCTGAAATGGAAGAAAAAGATTGTGAGGGAAAGAGACACCTGCTGTCCTGCTTGTCTCCTCCTGAAGCTTCTTCCTTTATATAGGTGTGTGTTGGGGCTTGAACCCAGCTCCTCATGTGTGGTAATGAGTGCAAGAATGCGGTTTTCGATTTATTATTATGGAAAAGAATACAAAGTTCCCCCCAAAAATGTGTGTATGAAAAATAGAGCAAGAGCTTAATTTTTTAAAGATTATTTATTTGTTTATTTATTTAACAATAAGGAAGATAGGAGAAAAGAGAGAAAGGACATCACTGTTCCCCACCTAGAGCAGGGATGAAGTGATGAAGCAGGTCTGCAGGTGTTTTTCTGTCTCTCTTCCCTCTCAGTTCGCCCTCCCCTCTCAGTTTCTCTCTGTTCTATCTAGTGAAATGGGGGTGGGGGAAAATGGCCTCCAAGAGCAGTGAATTCAAAGTGCCCGTACTGAGTCCCAGCAATAACCCTGAAGACAAAAACAAAAAAATAAAAATATAAAATACAGTCACATCAGGAACAATACTTATGATAGTGAAAAATCCCCTTTTATAGCAACCCTGAAGGTTAACTGCCTTTTAGATAATTTATGCTCACATTACCAAAAATTCATATAAATTCTGCCATAATTTTCCATGCATTTGCATCATACATATAAGCGATACCTGTACAAACTCCTTTGTGTGGCATTTATTGCAATTTTATCTTATTGGTAGCATAGATTCTATAATTTTTAGATGATTTTTCTTAATTCTGTTAAATACTATTATCTCGATAAACTCCAGTTTAATCAAAAATCTTTTTTTCTGTGTAGTGTAGAAAACAGATTATAAGGTTTTCATGTGGGAAATATACTGAAGAGTTTTGACAAATAAGTCATGGAAATGTCACGGAAACAGCACAAAGCATAGAGAGAAGCTGAATGGCATTGCTGTCATAACAGAGATATCAACATTTAACTTTCCAGTTTGATGCAAGGAGAAAGGGTCTAAGATGTCAGACATTACCCAGTCATTGCATCTGGTCTGTCCCTGGAGTAAGCAGTGTTCTTGAGTATAGGTCTTTCTTTAGCTAAAAACAATTACCAGAGGTATAATCAAATGAAAGTCTCTATGGAAGAATTCAGAGGAAAGAATACCTATGCCCTTTGCAGGGCTTGAAGAAAACACACTACAAAGTCCCCTCCAATCTTGAGCAGTTCATCCATTGAATTTCTTAGAACCATCTATACTGTATCATATGAATAATTAAGGTGAATTTCTCCATTAGACTTTGTGTCCTTTTCCAGAGGAAACTGATTGTGAATAAAATATTTCAACAAGTCAACTCAGCTCTGTGATACTCTCTTAGGGTTTTCCAGAGAAACAGAAGTAGAAGTTAAGTATTTATTAGATAATACATAAATAAGATTTATATAGGACACACATGAGTAGAATATATATTCACACACACCTGCAAGCTGTTGCATTATCTTTGTCTTGAAGAATCACACTGAGCAACAGTATTGGCAAGAATAGAAACAGTAATACTCATTCTGTGTTGGAATTGTAGTGGATTATTGTGTTCTTTAAGGTAAGTAGTATAAAGAATCAGAAGGTGAGAGAAAGAGAGACAGAGAGAATAAGGGAGAGTTGAATTAGCATGTGCTTTAGTGTTCCCACAGTAGAGTATTTATCTAAAAAATTAAATAAAATATTTTGAAGAGATATCTGTACCACCATACCCATCCCATTGCTAATTAGAATATTCAAGAGTTGGAAACTACCTAAATACCCATTAGCAGATAATGAAACAGTTCCACATACACACAGAGGAATACCTGTTTAGAAGCGGCATAATGTTACTCTACTACTAAATAGGGTGAGAATGTATGTTGGTGAGATGCTGTTATCTATAATGATCATTTTTTGTTGTTTTTGTTTAGTTCGAAAATCTCAGGCGAAGTGCACTTGATTTAAGCAAGTAAAGCTTTCAGAAAATTTCAAGTTAAATATTCTCCAGGTTGCAGTTATAATATGGAGTGGTACAATTGAGAGTGTAGAGCATGAATAAAGTATGATGGGAATCATTATCAATGAAGAAACAACAGTTTTCAATTATTTTAAAACATTAATGAAATATTCCCAAAGAAATAAGGTAATCACAAAAATGCAAACTACTGATTACATTTCAGTTAGAAGTGGATTTGCAACATATGGACCAATTAAATCTTTATGGATCAATGAAAATGAAGGTGATTTCCAAAGTCAATGTTATTATCGCTCATGAAGTTAGAGTAACAGGAAGGTCTTTTTTTTACTTTTCAGGAGCCTTAAAAATAGCCATTGTGTATGTCTATGAACTACCAAAGTTAGAGACAGGCACTCACCGCAGTCCAGGAAGCTTTGTTGTGATGGTTTCTTTCACTTTCTCCCTTTCTCTTTGTTTGGAGAAAACCTGCTTTGAGCAGTGAAAACACAACAACTTACTACCATATATATATATATTTGTAAATATTTGTAGATGTTTGTAGATATTTATCTATTCATATATGACAGTGTTTATTAAAAACAAGATACTATAAAATTCCTAGAAGATAAAAGAAAAAAATCTCAATGTAAATCTTAATATATTTATTATTATTATTTGAAGGTAAAGTCACAAAAGATAAATTAAAAATAGGCAAGTGGTTTTGAATCAGACTTAAAGATTCTATACAACAAAATAAAATTAACTCAATGAAAAGACACCCAGGAGCCTGGATGGTGATACAGCCAGGAGCAGGACAAGTACTCAGGTTCAAGCTCCAGGTCTCTCTCTCCATCTTTCCTCATCTCTCTCCCTGTTTCTCCATGTTTTGTTCTCTCAGAACAAAAATATCTTTAACACATAGGCACAACCTCTCAAACCTCTCCCCCTTGATCAGGGTCAGAGAGATGCATCAATATTTCTGTGTTTCTTCGTTCTGTCACTTTCTTTTTTAATTTTTATTTATAAAGGAAACACTGACAAAAATCATAGGATAAGAGGGGTACAACTCCACACAACTCCCACCACCAGAACTCCATATCCCATCCCCTCCCCTGATAGATTTCCTCTTCTCTACCCCTCTGGGAGTATGGACCCAGGGTCATTGTGGGGTGCAGAAGGTTGAAGGTCTGGCTTCTGTAATCACCCCACTGGACATGAGTGTTGACATGTCAATCCATACTCCCAGCCTGTTTCTTTCTTACCATGGTGGGGTGGGGCTCTGGGGAAGTGAGGCTCCAGGACACATGGGAAGGGTTGTTTGCCCAGGGAAGTCCAGTTGGCATCATGTTAGCATCTTGAACCTGGTGGCTGAAAGAAGAGTTAACATGTAAAGCCAAACAAATTGTTGACTAGTTATGAACCTAAAAGCTGGAATAGTTCAGATGAAGAGTTGGAGAGGTCTCCACTTTGTAGATTGTTAGTAGACCTATTTTAGTTATATTTCAAAGGGCCCATGAATACTAGGTTTTTTCTTTTCTTTCTTTCTTTTTTTTTGTTTTTTGTTTTATTGAGGCTAACATCTGATATGCAGGTAGATCCAAGTTATTGTTTGGGGAGATGATGCCATGGCTGGACAAAGGACCAGAAAGCTGGATCAGGGAAGAGAGTAGCTCCCAAATATGGGAAAGGTTTATAAATATTGTTGACTGTCAATTCCATTGATTTGATGTGATCTGGGGCCCATATTCAGCTAAGGAGCCTATGTGACCTCTGCATCCCTGTAGATCTGAGCTCATATTCTGTGGTCATGAGTAGGAATGTTTCAAGCTGCCCCAATTTCAGGACCCATCTTCCCAATTTCAGGACCCATCTTCCTCAGGTGGAACACATCCTGTCCTTTTCATTCCTTCCCCAGAGTCCTTTGCTTTGGTACAAAATGCCATAGCCAGTCTAAGTTTCACCTTAAATTTTCTCTTACTGTTTTTGTTGTTGTTGTTGTTGTTGTTGTTGCTGCTGCTGTTAAATTCCACCTATAAGTGAGAAAATTTAGTATTGGTCTTTCACTTTCTGGCTTGTTTCACTCAACACATTGCCTTCTTACCACACTATTGCAAAGGAGACAGTACTCCATTGTGTATACCTACTGTAACTTCATTAGCCATTCATTTCTCCCTCAGTTGCTTCTGAATCGGGGCCATCATAAACTGTGCTGCTATGATCACTGGTGCTGTTATTCAGTTAGGTGTTTTTGTTTACTCTCAGAAAATCCCTAGGAGACGGACTGCTGTGCGATAATGTGGGTCCATTTCTGGAGTTTTGATGAATCTCCAGAAGTTGAACTAAACCCCTGCTTTAGGGCAAAAGTTCTTTCATTAAAACATCATAACATCAGAAATTACATTTTTCTAGGGGTAAATTCACCTGAGTCTAAAGGTAGATTTGAACCTAACATAGGAATCATTGATGCATATTAGTAAGTTACTGATTCACTTATCCCCTCATGGCTAAAGACTTTGTATTCTGAAGTTGTTTAGCTCATTTAACCCAACTATGTTTGAGTAATATGCATATATATATATATTTTTTTTTTTTTTACTAGAAATGGAGTCTTTCAAGTATTAGATAGAGTTAGATATTAAGCCTATGGACATTTGATATGAATGTTCCCCAACAAAATGAGTTTGGGAGTAAATATTATAGAAAAGGAAACCTTGTACAGTATTGGTGGAGATGCAAGTTGATTCACCCACTATGCAAAACAATATAAATTATCCCCAAAACAATAGCAAAACAGGAAATGGATCTACCTTACCATCAACATATAAGCATTCCTGAATTCATCACTTTCAAGATGTGTGCATAATATAAATTTCAACAAATGCATGGATAAAGAATATAAAACATATGAATATAACTGACCCATAAGAAAAATATATTGTGTTGTTTTAAAAACAAATTGGAGAGAAATCAATATTGTATATCACTTGTATGTGAACTTCAAAAATTAAAAGTCATACACAGAAGGTATGTGATTGTTACCATGAGATTAGGACAGAGGATAGAAAAAGTGTTTTAAGTGCACAGAAAAGAGATAAATGGTAAGTTAATATTGGGCATCAGACACAGTATAATACATATTGACAGCAATACTGGGTATATGTTGGTATGCATGAGACCCCTTCTGTTCCATTTGGTTTAAATCCCCCCTGCTTAACACTATCCTATTTACATAACCACTTCATTCTATTTACATAACCTCTGTTAACAAGCACCACCCTCCCTCCAGGGCATTGGTGGTTTAGTGGTAGAATTCTCACCTGCTCCACCCCCTCTCCTTGTCACACCCTGATGCTCTCCTTGTCACACTCTGACTTTCACCAGTCACTTTTCTCTCCACCCTCTCTATGTCACATCCTGTTTCCACCCTACTTGGCAGGTATATATAAAGACAGCATTGTGAGTTTTAGGGTACTTTAGTTTAGTTTAGCTTAGCTCAGCTTAGATTGTGCTGCGTCCTGCATGAATAAAGAGATATTGCCTACAGCTCAACCATGAGTCCCTGGTCATCTGTTACCCACCCGTGAAGCCAGCCCGGCGAAAACAACATAGCCAGGCGAAAACAAAATATTGCGCAACAACGTGGGACCAGACCTGCGCAACTCCCAGATAAGTGAAGACTTTGCCTACCTATGCACTATGGTCTTCTCTTCTACTTATGAAGAGGTTTGCCAAAGCCTCTACTGTTTCATCATGAGACAGTTACTCTGTCTCTGGAACATTTTACTCTGGGCCACACTTCGGTTCCATGACCGGGAACTTTGGTTTCTTATGACCGGGATCATAGAGCTTGGGAGATGCACGGAGATTTCTCCTTGGACTTTCTGGATTCCCTTGCCCATGTTTCCCGAGGAGAAGGACTGCATTTTGCTCTGGGCCACGATTTGGTTCTTTATGACCATGATCGTAGACCTTGGGATATGCATGGGGATTTCCACTGGGACTTTCTGGACTTCTTCTCCCATGTTTCCCCATGGAGAAGGACTACTCTAATTTGAGAAGCGTTCTCCAGTACCCTGGCAGTCCCCAAGAATGGAGACACATGGTTAGTTGTACTCTCCTGATTGGATTCTTTCTTCGATGGGAAGACACTTTTAAAAATGGGTGCCTGAAGCAATCCAGCAGGAACAGTCAGAAGCACCCTAAATGGAATTTCGAGGAGCTTTTTGGACTAGGATGCCCTCCGGGGACTCATGATACTACATGGTGAGATCTGCATAATCTGGTTCAAGTTGCATTTCCTAAGAGAGTGATTTGAATGACTGAATTTTTGCTTGACATTGACTTAAAAAAAATGCTGGACGCATCCATGATTTCTAGAGACATCCAGAAACAATCCAAAAAATTGTTTTTTCCTCCTTTGATTTATTTTTTACGTCTTGGCATAAATCTGAAACGTTTAATCCTGAAAACTGTATGAGTTATGTATGGGTGGGGCAGATAGTGCAATGATTATGTTAATTATTCTCATTCCTGAGGTTTCTACCGTGGTTCTTCTGTTTACCTTTCCACTTTTTATTGAGTTTAAACTGTTTAAACAACCTTAAAATCATACTAGAAAGGACTTCCAATTATAATGGAGTTATCAATTATAGTAAACTTCTAATCTGCTACAAGTTTTGTTTGACAAGTAAGTGAATTTCAGCTGTCAAGTCTTCACATGAAAAAGCATCTACTCAAATTCCTGTAAATTCCTGGAATTCCTGTAAATCCATTTGGATCCTGTTCTCTGACATCGCCCACAAGATGTAATGACTACAACACACCCCCCTGAAACCAATGATGTGACCTGGCACGACCTGAAGAAACAGATTCACAGACTCCAAAGATCACTCTCTACAGAAAAGCAGAATTCTGGTGGCTGACATTCCCCATCGAGACAGACATGCAGTGTTTCATCCCTTGCCATTTTCTTCTGTGGTCAGCTACTTTGGACTGACACCTCCATCAGACTTACTGGTACACGTTGCTGTGTTTCTCAAAGACTAACTTCAGCCAGAGCCTTGGGACTTTATAGGCCATGTCCCCTCACCTGCAGGCTCTGCTCTCCGAGGTAGAAAACTCTCCCTCTTTATTAGGTTATGCCCACAGAGGTAGGAAATGCCCTTTGAGGCAAGAGATGCCCCCAGAGGCATGAAGCGCTCCCAGAGGCAAGAAATGCCCTTTTGCCTGCTAGGCCTTGCCATTTGAGGCAAGAAACATTCCCCTTGGCATCACACTGGTTATTGCTGCTCACCTATTTTATTTTCCATGTCTTATGCCAGTTCTTTTGAAAACGCCTGTATGATATAGGTTTCTGTTCACCCCACACTCCTAATACTATGGCCATTAGTTAAAAAGAAAGGGGGAATTGTTGGTATGCATGAGACCCCTTCTGTTTCATTTGGTTTAAATCCCCCCTGCTTAACACTATTCTATTTACATAACTACTTCATTCTATTTACATAACCGCTGTTAACAAGCACCACCCTCCCTCCAGGGCATTGGTTCAATCCCCACTGTTTCATGATATGTTTATGCTCTGCCCCCTCTCCTTGTCACACTCTGATTTTCACCAGTCACTTTTCTCTCTACCCTCTCTATGTCACATCCTGTTCACGCCCTACTTGGGAAGCATATATATAAAGACAACATTGTTCATTTTAGTAGAGTTTAGCTTAGCTCGGCTTAGATTGTGCTGCGTCCTGCATGAATAAAGAGATACTGCCTACAGCTCAACCATGAGTCCCCAAGCCTCTGTTCACCGCCGCGAAGCTAGCCCGGCCTGCTGGAGCTCCCGAACGAAAACAACAGGTATAACTGTCACATTTTCTAAAAGACTATATACCACTCAAACATTATCAAGATTTGACAATTCTGTAATCGTACAGAGGTGACAATAGCCACTAAAATAGCAACCATATTAAACGTGTGAATATTTCAAATCAACACACCTCAAATCTATACTATGACATATGCCAAATATATTTTAATAAAAATAGTAGAAATCACAATTTTTTCCAAATCACTAAAAAAAATTACAGATTCTATGAAGATAGAGATGGTCTAAAAATTTCTATAAACTATTATTTATTTCCCTAATAAAAAGATAAATACAAATGAATGTTAAAAATCAACTAAGTAAAAATATAAACATTTTAAGTTTTTTTTTCATTTTAACCTTTTTGAGATCCATTCTTTTCCTTTTATTATCATCTATCATATACCTAATTATGACTGTTTTATATTAAATAACTACATATGCAATACTTTCATGTACGTATATATTTGTTAGTTAGTAGTTATTAATAGTTCATTCTTTATTATGGAGTCTTCCATAAAATCAGCAATTTATGCAAGGGAATTAGGAATACAAAATGAACAACTATAATGTTGCCTAGCTTCCAAGCAGAGCATCTTAAGGTTTCTCAAAGAACTGTGTACAATAAAAAATCATGCCTTTACTGTGTTTTGTTTTATTAGTTTGTTTTTCTTTTCCCTAAGAATTTAGGCATAGGAGATATTTTTGAATCTGCATAGTATAATATGGCTAGTTCTATTAAATTACTTCCTCAGATAGTATTTATATTAATTTAATGTTGAAAGCAACATAAACTAGAAATACAAAATTGGATTTTTAATATCAATGCAATATACAAGAGAAAAGAAAAATGGATATTATTTCCTCTGTATATTTAATATTATTGTAATATAAAGTTTCTTGATCAATATTTTTAATTAAAATGAGGAACTACTAACATCATTTTAAGACTAATTTGAAATATACGGAAATGCTATTAAAGTAAAATAAATTTCTAACCTTAAGGAGTGATAATTAAGATTTTAGACTATTAGGTAAAATTAGATAATTTCTTTAAATTAATTTTGGAAAATCATAAATAGCATTTCAGTTATAAATTTTATTCATGAATCAACATATTATGTTAAAGCCATAAACTAATCACTTGATTTTTCATAATCTCATAATGTTTAATCATATTTGAAACTTGGATCATCTGCTAGTCATGGTGACAAGAAAAGGATAAATTTCTTTGGAAATCTTTAATAAATAAAGTAGCAGGGCCAGTTGGTTGCGAACCTGGTTGAGTGCACATGTTACAATGCAGAAGGACCTAGATTCAAGCCCCCTCAGTCCCCACCTGCAGTGGGAAAGCTTCACAAGTGGTGAAGCAGGGCTGCAGGTGTCTCTCTCACTCTCTATCAGTTCATTCCCTCTCAATTTCTGTCTCTATCCAGAAAATAAATAAAGTAGCTTACTTATTATTCAATAATTTTATATTAGAGAGAATATATCTGCTTGTTATAATTTCTCTAAGAAAATTTCAGCCCTCAGCTTCCCACCTGCAGGAGAGTAACTTCACAGGCGGTGAAGCAAGTCTGAAGGTGTCTATATTTCTCTCCGCCTCTCTGTCTTCCCCTCCTCTCTCCAACTCTCTCTCTGTCCTATCCAGCAATGATGACACCAACAATAATAATAACTACAGCAATAAAACAAGGGCAACAAAAGGGAATAAATAAATAAATAAATATTTTAAAAAGAAAACTTTCAGGATGTATGAACTTTATTGATTTTATATAAAATCATTTATTTTTCTGTAATACACAATAGACTAGTGAGGGAAAAGACTTTTTACAGTCAAAAAAGGAAGCAATAAAAAGTATTTTTGCATTTTACAGTATTAACATATATATAAAGCTACAGAGCATTCAAAGAAAAGGGGAAATAATAGAACTAGCCAAAAATACTACAAAATATCTCTATCCTATAAATACATTGGTTCTGAGGCAACAGTATGAAAACATTTTCCTTGTAGCAATATTTCCTGTTGAAATGAAATGTTAGTAATATTGAAAAATCTAGGTTTACTTGTATTGAGTATACAGTGTTACTGTTCCTAAAGTTTTTGAAATATAAAATGTGTCATCAGAATTAAAATGAGGAGAATTAGAAAGTGCAAGCATTTCATGATTACCTGTTGATTTACAAAATAATCTGTACACTATATACATATTTAGTCAGCATTCTCCTTTCACGTGGAGTTACTCATTTGAGGCTTCACTAGCATTTTCATGTAAAATTTCTATAAAAGGCCATTCAGTCAGACTTTGCTCCATCTAGTCTATTTTTAAGTTAGTTGACTCTAATACAGTATAATGTTAGGCCTTACCTCTAGGAAAGGATCGAGTGTTTGAGTAGTCCCTGTTTTTCACTTATTAGAACTGAGCTCTCTTCATGTCATGATTTCCATTTTTGTTTAAATCATGCTGAAAATCTCACTGTTTCACCAGGAGAGCAAAGTAAATTGCTACAGAATTCAATTTGGGAGTCTGTGAAGCAATTAAACACTAAAACAGACAAGCAGTAGGGGACTTGTTCAGCTCAGGAGAATAAATTAGGAATGATGTTAACACAGTTAACTTAAAGGTAAATTTTAATGGCTAGACTCAGATGGAGAGTTTCAAAGTCAGACAAAACCTCAAAATGAGAGTGTTCCAGAACTGTGCTTAAAAATTAATTAGATCTTAAGCAGTTTATTATAAACACATGCACTCTAAGTAGAGGTTGTGGTAATCTTTGTTTATATAATCTCTCCTGCTCTAACATAATCCAGATTGCATCATAAGGATTCCTGTACATGCCTCTTAGCAGTTTATAAAAATCAGACTATAATTTCTTTATCAAATATTTTCTGTATATATCTTCTTGAAGTCACTTTTTTAAATTCAACTCTGCTTGTTGCTCGGTCTGGTGACATACTTTCCTGGAAGAGGGCTTGTACTCTCACACATTTGTTTTTCCTTTCAAATCCCATTATCTTTCTTGGCTAGAAGAGAATGCTGTGAAATATATTTCTCATTTTAAAGTAGTTAGAACACCAAAATGGTAAGACAGTAAGAATTTTAACAATGCATGGTATACGCATACTGCCTCTTGCTTTCTTAGATTGGATTTATAAGTTAAGTGAGACCATATTTAATTCAGGAATTCTTTCCATAGTTGATATATCTAGGCATAAGAAGAAATTTTTATTAGTGATTTAATAATAATTAACAAGATTGTAGGATAAGAGAGTTACAATTTTACATAATTCCCACCACCAGAATTCTGAATCCCATCTCTTCCATTGGAAGGTTCCCTATTCTTTATCCCTCTGAGTGTAAAGCAGAACAAATCGTGTAATAATCAGGAACCTAAAGGTAAGAATATAGCAGATTTGGGGGGTATTTATATTGGGAGAAGCTAGTAAGTCTATTTTAGCTATATTCCATGGGACCCATGACTTTAACAATTTTTGACTGAGCCCTATAGTTAATATACTGGTGGGCTAAAAGTATTGTCTGTGGAAATGATGTCAGAATTGAGAATAGGACTAGAAAGCTGGATCAAAGAAGAGATTAGCTCCCAAATATGGGGAAGTATATACATACTGTTGTTAACTGTAAGTCCCATACATATGACATAGGGCCCATGTCTAAGTATATTTACCACAGGAGCCTGTTTAACCCCTGTATCCCTGTCAGTCTGAACTTGCATCCCATAGTTACAGCTAGAAAACGTTGTAGGCTGCACTCATATCAGGGCCAGTCTTCCTTGTGTCAGAGTATATTGACCAAGCCCTCCATCAGAGCAGGAAGTAAAATTTTTGTGGAAACTTAACATTGACAACAAAATAATTAATGATCTGACTTGACTTTTTCCCTCCAACCTTTTCTGTGTACATAGTTGTGAGTATACATTCATTGTGAATATCTATTGTGAGTGTAAAAGCATAAAGAATAAACCTTTTCCCGAAAACATTTTAAAAGACAGGAGTTCATTATATCATCAGCTTATAGAATGTCATAGCTTAAAAACAATTGATCACATGTAATGAGGGCAAGACAATTCCTTTCTCTGAGCCTTTTGGTTAATATATTAAGAAATGTGATAGGGCTGGAGAAACAGCTCACTTGGATAGTATTTTGTTTTACCATTTATTCTACCCAGCTTCAAGCCTGACCTTCACTGCATGGAAAAAAGTTCCAGTAGTGTCTTTCATCCTCTCTTTGTCTCCAGATAAAAATAAACAAACAAATGCATTATTTTTTCCACTATCTTCCAAGGATGAAAGTCTTACTATACTTAAATTCCGCAAAAATGTTACTTTGCTCATTAATTTATTATTCAGTATAGTTAGGGTTTAAAACATAACTCCTATTGAAGTAGAATCAATTTCAGAACAGTAATATTTCATTTTCTTAGCAATATTTCATACATTTTTATTACAGCACTTAGACTTTCATAAAGCACCACTATTTACATGAACAGTGGTTTTATGAATGAGTAGGAGCTAGGCAGGTGTTGCAATCTAACTTAAAAGGGGTTTGGTTGGGGGCTGCTGCACATAAAAGGATTCACAGTGAGGAGCTGGGAACTGGTTTAAACAAGGTTTTATTACAAGATTTATTAGGGTAAAACAGGTAAAAAGGCAAAATAAGCAACTATCATCAAGGGTTAAGAGAATGCTAGGTCCCTAAAATCTGAGTATAGATATCAAAAGTTTAGTCCCATAAGATAAACAATTATCATCTGAGGTATATAGGTTGCTCATGGCTGTAGAGGGGTCTAAAAGTTTACCAGCTAGCAGAGTCACACGTGTTCAGTTCCCAGGAGAAGTAGTCATGAAGGATACCTGGAGCATCTCCTTCTTACCAGGAGAAGCAGCAGCAGCCAAAAAGAGCGACCTGCTCCAAGTCCCTTACTTTATACCTTCCCTTCTCTGTGTGTCCTGCCTCAGGCTGACATCATTCATATGCTGATAGTCCCAAACTCCAATTGGGGTCACAACAGGCAGGGGTTGAAAACTGCTAAGTCATAGAGTGATTAGGAAAACTCCAGAGATGAAGGAAAGAACATAGCGCACTTATGGGGATGGAGCTTTGCTATACTTGGAGTGAAGAAGAGTAGAAAAGTAAAATTCAGGAATGCATGAAGGACAATGTCATCATGATTTGTGCAGAAGTTTCTATTTAATTCTACATGTGAGGGGCCAGGCAGTGTCACACCTGGTTAAGCATACACTTTAAAGGATGTAGGCTCAAGTCCCTGGTCCCCACCTGCAGGGCCTTCACGAGTGGTGCAGCAGGGCTGCATGTGTCTCTCTGTCTCTCTCCCTTTCTAGCTCCCCCTCCCCTCTCAAATTTTTCTCTGGATCTATTCAATAAAAAATATATATATATGGGAGTCTGGTGGTAGTGCAGTGGGATAAGCGCAGGTGGCGCAAAGTGCGAGGACTGGAGTAAGGCTACTGGTTCAAGCCCCTGGCTTCCCACTTGCAAGGGAGTTGTTTTACAAGCGGTGAAGCAGGTCTGTAGGTGAAGCAGGTCTGTAGGTGTCTATCTTTCTCTCCCCTTCTCTGTCTTCCCCTCTTCTCTCCATTTCTCTCTGTCCTATCCAACAACGATGACATCAATAACAACAATAATAATAACTACAACAATAAAATAATAATAAATACATACATTAAAATAACTCTTAATTCTGTGTGAGAAGTATGAACAATGGAAAATATATCAGTTTCAATGTTGGAAATGTTTTAAATGTTGGAAGGGTACTTGAAGTGTTAAAGTTGATATCTTGGAAAATAGTGGATGTGGATTTAATCCAGTAGCAAGTGGTTGAGCCAAGAGAGTTGGCCACTAAAAAAAGAGAAATATAAATGAATAGGATTTTTTTTTATTTATCACCCAAACTTTATGAATCCAGGGAAAAAAGAATCATGATATATATATATGGAGAGAGAGAGAGAGAGAGAACAGAACAGTCTTTCCCAGTTCTGCTGCAATCCCATGTGCTATACTTGGAATTTGAACCTAAACTGTACACATGGCAAAGAAGATTCTTTCCCAGGTGAACCATCGCTCAGTCCTGATGATTTGTTTTTATAAGTAAAGAAGTAAAAGAAATAATGCAATAATGTACTTAGAGTAAGGGCACTACTGTAATTAAATGAAGAAACATTCAGATATTCATATAGAGATTGTAAACTAAGATGCAGTACTTGTGTGAGGCTAAGGTCAGTTTCATGCATACTTTATCTAAATGGCTGTGGTTGTCCAAGTAGCTTCACATAGGATGTTATGAAAAGCACCCACAGGGAGTCGGGCGGTAGCGCAGCGGGTTAAGCGCAGGTGGCGCCAAACTCAAGGACTGGCAAAAGGATCCAGGTTTGAGCCCCCGGCTCCCCACCTGCAGGGGAGTCGCTTCACAGGCGGTGAAGCAGGTCTGCTGCAGGTGTCTGTCTTTCTCTCCTCTTCTCTGTCTTCCCCTCCTCTCTCCATTTCTCTCTGTCCTATCCAACAACAATGACATCGATAATAACTACAACAATAAAACAACAAGGGCAACAAAAGGGGAATAAATAAATAAATAAATAAGAAAAACACCCACAAATTAAAAAAAATTATAGAGGGGTGGAGCTAAGATGGCAACTTGGAGACAACACCTGGTGTGAGCTCCAAAGAAGCAGTTTACAACCTGGGATTCTCTGGAGAGGCCACCAGGTTCCAGATGCTAGCATGACTCTAACTGGACTTCCCTGGGCAGAAGACCCCACTAATGTGCCCTGGAGCCCTTCTTCCCCAGAGGCCCACCCGACTAGGGAAAGAGAGAGACAGGCTGGGAATATGGATCGACCTGTCAATGCCCATGTTTAGCAGGGAAGCATTTATTGAAGCCAGAACCTCTACCTTTTGCACCCCATAGTGACCCTGGGTCCATACTCCTGGAATAGGAAAAAGAATAGGAAAGAATAGGAAAGCCATCAGGGGAGGGAATGGGATACGGAATTTTGTTGGTGGGAATTATGTGGAGTTGTGCCCCTCTTATCATATGTTTCTTTTTTATAAATAAAATTAAAAAAGAAAAAATCTAAAAGAAAATTATAGAAGCATAGATATAGATTTCGTAGAACAAAGTCATATACTGAGTAGCCTATGAAACATACACGTAAGTAAGTAGTGAAAGGATATATCATCTAGGGCAGAGGCAGGAGGGAAAAATACAAATACGACAACTAACAACAGCCTCTGATTTCATAGCTTTCTAATTCCCTGAATGTTATCTCAACACAGGAAAGTGATAGAATGGCCAAATGCTGCCACCAGTATTTGATACCAGTGATTGCTATAAAATAAGAGCAGTGCCATGTCAATTATGATTTCTCAGAATTAAATGTGAAATTTTGATTTCATAGCAAAACCAATGCCACACTCTAAGGTATATTTCCACTAATAGTAAAACCAAATCATACATCTGTTATTCATGACATCTAATCACTGAACACATTTAATAAAATTCTCAGATCTCTTTTGGGAAGAGTGTTTTGGGAGTGAATATGATGTCACAATTAGATTCATTCTATAAATGCAAAGTGATTGAAATAAAAGACCGTGTTCTATATATTAAGCAATTATTTATTTTAGTCCCTTAGTGATACCATGTACAAAAATACAACAAATTCATGGAACTTTCTGGTATGCTACAGGGCATATAACAATTCTACAATGGTAAAGCCAAAACTCTACACTAAAATGAAATTGACAGCGCAAAAAAAGCCTCAGGGCTGAATATCTTTTTCTACCTGATCTGTGGGAAATAAAAAGAACAGTTTTAGTCCAGTGTCGTATGCTTTACATTGGCTTGTTCTAGCCCTCCCCCCGCCAAGAGAATTGGATCAGGCCTGCTAATTTCGCGGGCCCGCTTGGCCCCGCCCCAAAAGGAACCCCGGGAGAGGGTTCCTGAGTTCGAGAGTGACAGAGTTCCTGAGTTCCGGAGTTCGAGAGTTTCAGGGTTACAGAGTAAGAGAGAGTTCCAGTGTGTGTCAGAGTTTCAGAGGGTTCCCCAGTACGAGAGTTCCAGAGTTCCAGAGTTGGAGAGTTCCTGAGTTCGAGAGTAAGAGAGTGCTTGTGCCGCCGCAAAGAGACAGCAGAGTTCTGTTTGGTGATTAGTTTGTCTTAGTTTGTGAATCGTTGTTCCTGAATAAAGAAATACAGCTTCCCTGCCCAGCCGTGTGTCTGTTCGTCTCTGTCACCCGCCCAGCAAGAGTTCCTGAAATTTAACAACAAATGGCGCCCACGTGGACCTGACCTGCGCATCTCTCAGATAAGTAAAGACAATTTGGCTACCTATGCACTATGGCCTTCTCTTCTGCTTGTGAAGAGATCTCCAAAGGCCTCTGCTCTTTCTTCACGAGACTGTTTTGCTGTTTCTGGAACATTTATCTCTGGACCACTCTGTGGTTTCCACTCGCTCGGGCGAACTCAGAACAGCCAGCGGGAAGAGCCAGCGGGCGGGAGGCGAGGCGTGGAGCTGCTGTTTCCACCTGGTTAAACAGCCAGCCAGCCGGCTGCGCCCAGACAACCCGCGCACTGCGCCCACAGCCCCGCAGCCCCACAGCCCACAGGAGGCCTACGCCAGCACACAAAAGCCCCAGGAGCCCAATGCCAACATGCTGGAGCCTGATGCCAACACGCTAGAGCCTGAGGCCAGCCCACAGGAGCCAGATCTCCACCGAGTGGCGCAGGGCACTGGACGCGTGATCCCTCCATGCTGCTCGGCCACTGCGAACAGGGCAACAGACAAGGCAGGGCCATGGGGCAGGGCCGCGGCGGCCCATCATGGCCGCCACCCCTGGGCACCTAGGCCCAAGCCTTCTACAAAGATGGCCTGCCTGCCCTCTTTCTATGAATTCTGGAACCATCCCGGGCCTCCCGGACCCCCGGGCTCCCTGCCGAAACTGGGCACACGAGATCTCCAGCTGCCGGTCCGGTCTGAAGACAGACAAGCTGGAGTACGCAGAGATTTGTGCAGAGATCGCAACCTACAATTCCTAGAAGTGGAGCTGCTCAGGAATGAAGCTGTGCGGGAAGCCACCGCCGAATGGTGACCCACCCCAACCACTAAGACAGTACAAATTTAAATTCGTGTTTAAAATGACATGTCTTCGTAACAAAGGTTTCTCTCCTTGTGTATTAATGACCATGTTTATGTGTATGTTTAAAGTTTGGTAAACAGTAGCTTTTAGGCTAAATTCTTACTAGTCAAAGTTAAATGAAAAAGGTTTTCAATATAATTCTCATAAAGATAAAATTAACTTACATTTAAAGTCTAAGGTAAAAATTAGTTAACAATCAATATATTTTAACTAAGTTGGTCTAAACAAAAGGTTAAATAGACTTGTTGATATGTAAAACACTACCTTCTCTATTAGAAATGGTAGATCGCACAATGGCTATGCTAATTATTCTCATGCCTGAGGTTGCCTCTCAGGCCCACACCTAGGGTGTGTCTCCATCTTGAATGGGTGTAACAAAAGGTTAAAAGACGTTGTTGATATGTAAAAGTCTCAAATTCCTTCTCTATTAGAAACATTGGATCGTGCAGTAGATATGCTAATAACAAGTTTTGTTTCATAGTAAGTAAGTTGCAGCCAGCTGCCTGTGAGACTCTAGGCCGTTCCCTGTCCCCATGCAATTGCCGGTCGAGGCAAGTAGCCCCCCAGAGGCAAGAAATGTTTTTTTTTCAGATATGGCCCCCTCAGGCCTTCCCTTGACAACATGCTGGTTTTTGTTATATATGTTTCTGTTCACCCCACACCCTTGATACTATAGTCATTTAGTTAAAAAGAAAAGGGGGAATTGTCATATGCTTTACATTGGCTTGTTCTAGCCCTCCCCCGCCAAGAGAATTGGATCAGGCCCGCTAATTTCGTGGGCCCGCTTGGCCCCGCCCCAAAAGGAACCCCGGGAGAGGGTTCCTGAGTTCGAGAGTGATAGAGTTCCTGAGTTCCGGAGTTCGAGAGTTTCAGGGTTACAGAGTAAGAGAGAGTTCCAGTGTGTGTCAGAGTTTCAGAGGGTTCCCCAGTACGAGAGTTCCAGAGTTCCAGAGTTGGAGAGTTCCTGAGTTCGAGAGTAAGAGAGTGCTTGTGCCGCCGCAAAGAGACAGCAGAGTTCTGTTTGGTGATTAGTTTGTCTTAGTTTGTGAATCGTTGTTCCTGAATAAAGAAATACAGCTTCCCTGCCCAGCCGTTGTCTCCGCGTCTCTGTTACCCGCCGTGAAGCAAGCCAGGCCGGCAAGAGCATCCGAAATTTTAACAACAGTCCAGAAAAACGTACTCAGGTTCCAAAATATAGAACAGGATAGTTGATTCCAAATTATTTATAAAATTGTGTTTTTATAAAGTAATTTAGAAGTCAGCACCACTTTATGTATGAAAATTATATTTCCACAAACATATTCATAGTATGGTTAATAATACCCCTACTCATTTTTTCGTCTGTTCTTTTTTTTTACCCTCATTACTGGGAGATTAATGAATTGTGGTACATGTATATGAGAACTTGTATTTATATGTGAATGTATTATACTGTCAAATGTTTTCTGGGGTCATTCATTTTAAATATATTTGAACTGTTGTTATGTATCAACTGCATGCAGAAAATAGTGCAAATCATGTGTACAGAGTCTAATACATTTACACTAATTGAGTTAATTCCTATAATGACTAGATCAAGAAAGAGCAGTATGGAGGCCAGGCAGGTGGCACACCTGGTTAAGCACACACATTCCAGTGCACAAGGACCTGGCTTAAAGTCCCTGCACCCCACTTACAGCAGAGACACTTTGAGTGGTGCAACATGTCTGAAGGTGTCTATCTTTCTCTCTCTCCCTCTCTATCTCCCCTTTCCCTATCAATTTCTCTCTGTTTTATCAAATGAAAAGAGAGAGGGGGGAGACACCTGCAACACTGCTTCACCATTTTCAAAGCTTTCCCCCTGCAGATGAGGACTTCAGGCTTGAACTGGGTCCTTGAACATTGTAAATGTGTGTTCAATCAGGTGTGTCACCACCCAGCCCTATTCTAATTTTTATACCTCTTCCTTTCAGAGTTACACTGATATTGAACATTGTAAGCCAGCTTCAGCTATTTTTGAATTTTTATAAATGTAATCATACTTACTGCACAAATTCATACTTTCCCTCCCTCCCTTCCTTCCTTCCTTCCTTCCTTTCTTTCTTCCTTTCCTTTTCTTTTTCTCCAAGGTTACAACTGGGGCTTGTTGCTGGCACTACAAATCCATTGCCCTGGGAGGCCATTTATCCCCCATTTCACAGATAGGACAGAGATAAATCGATAAGGGAGAGAGAATGACACATGAGAACCTGCTTGACAGCTCGTAAAGTGTCCTTCCTGTAGGTGGGAAGCCAGGGACTTGAACCCAAATTCTTGTGCAGATCCTTGCACTTAGTACTGTGTGCACTCAACTGAGCATGTCACCACTTGGCTCCCTATATTTTTTTAGTGTAGGTGGAGCTTATTTAGTCTCATTTTGACACACTATTACATTTTATGAATAAGCCTCAATGTGTTTATTCATCCATAGTTTTACACATTTACAGTATTTACTCACCTTGGGTTTATTTATGAAGAACTATTTATCAACCTTCTTCTTGTGAGAAATAAGAATATTTTTATGGAGACATCTCTTTCTGTTTTAAAATATCCTATAATTGTGAAGAATTTACAATATACCTTTCTTGGAGTAAGGACATTATTTTCAACTAGTAGACTAAGAACCTGAGAATTAAATGTATTAAATAATCTGTATGAACATATGAGAAGTGTAGTTAAAAAGGTAGAAAGTCATTATATATCCCAGAGATCCCTAAGGATTTCAGATACCAAGGGTTTTGAGTCTTTTATAAGGATTCTGAATGATTGAAAAGTGTGTCTGTTTAGCTTACTGATGGGCAGAATCTAAGATGGTTCCCAGGATTTCAAATCCCTGTATAAAGTCTTTCCCTTGAACGCTGCTAGTCCCTGTGACCATGGCAGATGGGATTCCTATAATTATACTGTTTTATATGTGAAAATTTGCAGGCTCATCCCTGGATCCGCCTGTCTTCCCAGCCGTTGGGAGAAGGAGGTCAAGAGTCCCCCACGGGTCCCGGAATAGCTCAGCATGTTGAGGGCGACGTGTGCAGGGAGACAAATACTCAGTGAGCCCTGGGAAAAGCCTCTGAGGGCAATTTGTTTATTTGAGAGAGAAAGCAAGTACATATACCCATTGCCCAGGTAGAAGGTCAAGGTAATCATTAACCCAAGCACAGAGCAACACAATACATAGCCAAATGTTGACCTATAAACTATTTGATCACAAATAAAGAATTACCATACAAGGTTTGATCACAAGCTTCACAATGCATATTTCCCCAGGTATAATTTACAGGAACCTCAGGGTAAATTACAGGCACTTCAGAGGAAAGGGGAGGAGGAGGAGGAGCAGTTGAGTAAAAACTCTATTCTCTAAAAAATATTGACACAGCATTTTAATGATGGTAGTATAGATCCTAATGACTAGTTGATGTCAAATTGATCAAAAAGCAAGGAGTGTCTTTCTTGTTATCTTGTTTGTTTTAGATAGTCGCTGAGGCTTCAACTCTTCCCCAGGTAGCTTATTTTCAGATAGAAAGACAGAAACAGAAATAGAGGCATACAGAAAAATATTATAAAATCAAAGCTTCCCTCAGTGCTGTGTGGGCCAAGCTTAAATCTAGTCCATGCTCATGGCAAAGCAATTGCACTAGCCTTATGAACTAGTAGGTTGGCTGAAAACTCCTTTTATAAAATTTAATTTAATTTTATGTCAGAAAACTACTCAACTCTAGTTTATGGTGCTGCCTAAGAATGAATTTTGAAGCTTAGAGTCTCAGGCATGAAGGGTTTGCATAACCATTATGGTAACTCCCCAGTCATAGGAGTCTCTTAGACAGTCTTAATCCTATAAAGGATCTAGAAGTCAGAGAGACACTTCTGCTATGAGAAATTTTTTTTTAATACTAAGTCCTTTTTAAATATTTATTTATTCCCTTTTGTTGTCCTTGTTTTATTGTTGTTATTGATGTCGTCGTTGTTGGATAGAACAGAGAGAAACGGAGAGAGGAGGGGAATACAGAGAGGGGGAGAGAAAGATAGACACCTGCAGACCTGTTTCACCACTTGTGAAATGACTCCCCTACAGGTGGGGACCCGGGGGCTAGAACCGGGATCCTTACCCAGGTCCTTGAGCTTTGTACCACGTGTGCTTAACTTTTATTTTATGACACAGAAATTGAGAGGAGAAGGGGATAGAGAGGGAGAGACAGATGGAGATACCTACAGACCTGTTTCACAACTTGTGAAGATTTTCCCCTGCAGATGTGGAATAGGAGTTTGAATCTAGGTTCCTGCACATGGTAATATGTGCACATAACCAGGTGCACCACCACCTAACCCCCCCCTTTTTACTATATAACAATGGTTATTTCATTGGACTTCTTTTAATATAAGAGAGAGGAAGCTCGGAACATCAGTGAACTCTGGGAATTGGTGGTGCTAGGGATTGAATCTGGGACTTCTGGGCCTCAAGCATGTAAGTATTTTCAATGCAGACCTATTTTATTGGGAAAGTCTCATTAAAAAATAAACAGCCTCAAGAAGTTGAAAGTCTCAAAATTAGATCACACTAAATTGGGTCAGTACTCTGAACAAATTTGAATGTGAGTCTTTAGGTTCAAATGCAAATGTTGTGTAGTTAACACCTTGACTGCTACCTTCTGAGAATCTGAATAGCTGATTCTGTTAAATATATCTTGGCCCCTAGCAAGTGATATCCTGCCATGATAAGTAACAAACTAAGAAAGTAATGGTGTCAAAATACACTACACAGCAGTGCAAAATAAATATTGAGTTTGGTAGAAGAAATGATATTAAGTTGCAACTAATACCTCTAATTTGGAAGATACCTTAGAACTATGTCTGATATAATGTGTGAAAGCATGATGCAGAAAAGTCAAATTAATTTGATATCGAGTATTGCTGAAATCCTGATACTAAGTGTGGTAAAAACTCAGAAAGTAAAAGCCATGTTCTCCAGAAATTAAATGGTGTGAGATCATGTTTTCTGATATAAAAACACACCTAGAGATATTACAAAAATGTCTTATGGGGCTATTTGATCTCTCTTCTCTCTTTCTTTGATATTCACAATAAAATATATAACTGGAAACACAAATAATAATTAAAAATAGTTAAAGAAATGTATGGGATGATTTTGAAATTCCCAACCTTTCAGGAAGGAAGACATGCTAAAATGGTTACAGAAAACCTGGCATATAGAGAAGGTGTGTGTGATGTTCATTCTCTTGCTAAAAAGTCACAAAGAGTAAGGAATCAGTAATACAAGAAATCCTCTGAAGAGAGTAAAAATGTGTCTCAGAAGACCTTTTAGATAAACCAGTGGGACATTTTCTCTTAGCCATCATAGTAATGTTATGGAAAAATGTATTTCCTTTCCAGTGTAGGAGCTCAAATGTAACCAAAGAAAGAGAAATGGACTGAGTGGAGGGTAGAGTTACATTTATTTCTTGTTAATGGGTTTCAGGTCTATTCCTCCCAGGCCTTAACAACTTTCTACCTCAGCATCCAGCCTTTTATTTTATTTCAAGCTGGGCATGGCACAAGCTGATTGGTTACAGAGTCCCCCAAGGTGCTGACTATATCAAAAGGTGAGAGCAGGTTGACTACAATCAGATTCAATCAAGGTTTCCACTCAGGATACTGGAATGTGAAAATGAGAGTCCACCACTGGCAGTAGTTTTCTCTCCTTCATTCTTTTGCCTGTGGAGTTTTCATTTTAGTAGGGGCCAAAGATAAAGTAAAGTTTATCTTTAAAAAAGAATATGACTAGCACTTTATCTAATGAATTTAAATCCCTCACAGAGATTTTGAGAAAATTATTTCAACAGAACTATTAACAGCTTAGACTAAAAAGAACAGAGTATATACTGAAATAAGACTGCCAGTCTTATTACTTTGGCAGCAACGAGTAGTATAAAACTGACCATCTACAAACAGTAGCATGTTTCAGGACAAAATGGACAATGGCTCTAATAGTGGAATCAAGATCTCATAGGTGGAGACTTGATTCTTGAAGGATTATTCAAAGATCCTTGGACCTGTTGGAGACTCTAACATTTGTCTTGCTGAATTTCACATTTCCAATGGAGTTTCCAACTATTGTCCTCCGACAATTAATTCATAGCGGGAATGTTACAAATTTATCAAAAAATGGAGAGTAGCTTAGAATCTGTATTCATGTGATTTAGATAATGAAACTTTGAGCTGATGCTTAATAGTGCAAAACTTTTTCATAGTGACATATATTCTGAAGGAGGCTAAACTAAAGATATTGAGGCCAGAGTTTGGACTGTGAGATTACTATGCACATTAACCCCATGAATTAATGATACACTCTTTAAAATTATTTGCACCATCATTATCCTATTCTAAAACTGAATTATTTAGTTATACTGTTTGAGTTTGACCACAGGAATATTCCTTTATATTTGGCTTATATCACACAAACAGTTCCAAATTAAACTCCAGCTCAAAATAGAGTGATGGCTATATGAAGGTTTATAGTTAAAATAGAAAAGTGAATGATAACGAGGAGGAAACTAGCAAACTGCATGTAAAATCTCATCAATGCTTGAAAGTTTAACAACCAAAAAAAAAAAAAAAAAAGCTAACTTTTCCTTTACCATTTGATTTGTATCTGTAGCCTGCAGTTGGGTCAGTTGTGAAGGAAAAAAATATGCAGTACATGTACACAGTCTTTGATTGATGGTCTGTGTAACAGGAGAGCCAGAGAGGCTATTGCAAAGCACTGTCCTGTACTTTGGAGCTTTCAAAAAGCAAAACAAGATAATATGAATTATTGCAGAGTTTCCTAGAGCAAAATGCACCAGAGTACAACATAAGTAAACCGTGGTTCAATGCCTTTCACTCTACAGAAAGAGATTTAGACTGTGATGTATAGGAAATAAAATGCCTTAGATATACTTATCTACAAAGTCACCCATAAGGTACCAAGAGAAGAAGTCAAGTGAGGGATCAATGATGATGAGCAATTCCAAGACTATATGATAGATTCTTAGATACTACAGTATACCTACATTGCAAAGGTGTTTCCAGTTCTTCTGGAAAGACATTGAAATGCTCATGCCTGTGAAATTGTCTATGTCTTTTCTAAGTAACTTTGTTTTTCATTGACTTATTTATTTTCTGTCATCTCCAGTGCTCCATGACTCCAGGTCCATTTGTTTTCAGAAAGAAAGAGAGTCAGAGGAAGAGAGACAGAAGAGAAGAAGACAGAAGACTCCAAAGCATCAAAGCTTCATTTGGTGTGGTAGGATCCAATCTTGAACTTGAGAAGCATTAAAAAACAGTATCATTGTCCTGGTGAGTTATCTTACCTGCATACCATATTTTTTTTGTCATATTAGAATTTCTCTTTCCAATTTCCTTTGATTCTTTACTAAATAGGATTGTACATGTATTATCTGTAGTCTGCCCTCCTGTCTTTATCATTCACATGCATATACACACACTACATGATATTTTAATTAAAATGTTCAACATTAAATATGTTCTAAAGGAACATTTTCAATAAAATATTGTAAAAATTGTCAAGTTAAGTAACAAGACATAATTCCAAATATAAAAATCTCATATAGGTTTATAAATTACATAAAATCATCACTATGCAGAAATGAACAAGTTTAAACTCATTATTTAGTAACTGTTTTGTTTTAGGTCCATGAGAAATTATGACAAAACTCAATAGTAGTGCCTTTAGCTCAGTGACTTAGTATTTTTCCTTGAATACTTCAAAACCACCACAAATTTCATATGGAAAACTAGAAATAAACCAGTCCTCTCATGTAAACACATCCTCCCACACACCCATCCCAACAAAATAGATCAACCTACTTCAAGTAAATCAGGAACTCAGCACAATCCTTTATGCCTTCTATATTTAACATGAGAACACAATTACTATTTCTTTCAACTTGAAAGAAATATTTTTTTTTATTTATTTCAATTTGAAATATATACACATTTTTTCATAACCATCTCCCTAGACAAATGATTATGGTTTCTTGCCTAATTTCTGCAATATATGTTTAACTATCTCTCCAAATTATCTTTCTGGAAGAATGATTTGATAAACTGTAAAGGTGGTCATATTTGTTATCTATGATTAGCCTTTTAAAAGAATCTAAATTTGCCTCACAAGTGATGAAGCAGATCTGCAGGTGTCTATCCTTCTCTCCCCCTCTCTGTCTTCCTCTCCTCTCTCCATTTCTCTCTGTCCTATCCAACAAGGAGGACATCAATAACAACGACAATGATAGCTATAACAATAAAACAAGGACAAAAAATGGAATATATAAAAATTTTAAAAAGACTTAGTATTAAAGAAAAAGAAATTTCTCATAACAGAAGTGTCTCAAGGGCAACAAAATGGGGAAAAAAAGTAATGGCCTCCGGGAGCAGTGGATTTGTAGTGCAAACACTGAGTCTCAGTGATAACGCTGGAGGCAAAAAAAGAAAATATAAAAAGGATAGCTCCCTAATATGGGAAAGGGGTATAAATATTGTTGACTGTAAACCCCATCAATTTTATTTGGTATGGGGCCCATATTTAGCTTAGGAGCCTATGTAACCTCTGCATCCCTGTAGATCTGAGCTCACATTCTGTGGTCATGAGTAGGAACATTCCCAGCTGCCCCAATATCGACCCATCTTCCTCAGGTGTAGCATAGAGTATGTTATCCATCCTTTCTTCAGAGGATGGAACATTCTGTACCATTGTTGATCCAAGTTGAGGGCAAGGTACTATGGGGGTCCACAAAGGTGTCTATTTTGTTGTTCCTGATAGAGATGACTGGTAAAAATGGAGAGAGGCTTCACTGAATTCAGAAAGGCTCTCTGAATAGGACCCCAGCTGATTGAGTGGCCTGATATTGACTAAAACGTCATCATTAAAGTATGCCAGTCTCCTGCCCTTATTCAGCTCTTGCAGGTCTTGTTTTTATTTTTACTTATTTTTTAGTATGTATTTATTTCCTTTTTGTTGCCCTTGTTGTTTTTATTGTTGTTATAGTTATTATTGTTGTTGTTGATGTCGTTGTTGGATAGGACAGAGAGAAGTGGAGAGAGGAGGGGAAGACAGAGAGGAGGAAAGAAAACTAGACACCTGCAGACCTGCTTCACTGCTTGTGAAGTGACCTCCCCCCTGCTGGTGGGGAGCCAGGGGCTCAAACCGGTATCCTTATGCACATCCTTGAGCTTGGCACCATGTGTGCTTAACCGCTGAGCTACCGCCCAACTCCCAGTTCTTGCTTTGTTAAGGTTAGCTTTGGAGTGAGTGAGAGAATTGTAATAGGAAGTAGGTGAGGAGGGTACCAAAGTCTAATTAGATATAGTTCATTAGGATCTTTATACTGACTCACTGCAGACTATTGTGTACTTTTGCTTTCAGGTATGTGTTTTGCCCTAATTTATAGATACATGTGAACATATGCTCTATCTCATGGGACCTGGTCTATATCTAGGTTTTAGGACTTTGTTAGGAAATGAACCGCCTAGAATGGAATTAGAGAATACTATGAAAGGAAAGGTCTCACTGGAGTAATGAGGGTGAAGGGTTGACATTCTAGACATAGTCTGAAGTGAAGCATGCTGAGGTGGTACTCGTTGCATTGATCTGGTTGAGATCAGCACATATTAGGGAGCTACTTTCTTCCCTGATCCAGCTTTCTGTTCCTTTTCCAGACATGACATTATCTCCCCAGACAATAACTTGGATCCACCTGCATATCAGATTTCAGGCTCAGGGAAAAAAAAAAAAACTACTATAGCCACAAGCCCTTTGGAATATAACTAAAATATGCCTACTAGCTAGCTACAAAATGGAGGACCACCCCCCAACTCTTCATCTGCACTATTCCAGCCTTTAGGTTCATGATGGTTGAACAATTTGTTTGGCTTTGTATGTTAACTCTCTTTTTTCAGCCAGCAGGTTCCAGATGCCAGCATGATGCCTACCAGACTTCCCTGGACAGGCAACCCTACTAGTGTGTCCTGGAGCTCCGATTCCTGAGAACCCTGGCCCACTAGGGAAGAAAGATAGAGACAGACTAGGAGGATGGATTGGCCTGTCAATGCCCATGTGCATCGGGGAAGCAATTACAGAAGCCAGACCTTCCACCTTCGGTCATCTCATAATGACGTTGGGTCCATGCTCCCAGAGGGTTAAAAAATAGGAAAGCTATCAGGGGAAGGGATGGGATATGGAGATCTGGTGGTGAGAATTGTGTGGAGTTGTTCCACTCTTATCCTATAGTTTTGCCAATGTTTCCTCTTTATAAATAAGAAAAAAAAAGAATCTAAATAACCAGCATTTTTATGTGACTATTGAAATTAACATTATCTGTTTTCCTACTTCTCAATACCCTCCCCTTTTCCCCCCACAAAATGTTATCAGTCAGTGATATTTTTGTGAGAAATATACATATGTATGTAAAAATTAATAGGATTATTTACACAATTTTGATACTATTTAAGAATTTTTGGACTAGTTATAATTTATGTACATACTTAAGGGTGCACATTTTAACAACCACTGGATATGTAGTTAAAATTAAAGATTGGAACTCAATATCCCAACCTAAAATTCTACCATAATGGGATCCATATTGTTCATTTTGCCACCTCTGACCTTAATAAAAGTATCCTAGGGAAGAAGAGCTTGTCCAAAAAATTAAGTGCACATGGCTGACAGAGAAATCATAGAAGATGGTGTATAACTCAGTCGAAGGCAAGTATACCTGCTTCTTCATTCCAATGTTAAGTCAGCAGATGAGCAATACTGTGTGCTACATAATAGCTATTGCTTCCTTTACGTTTTTTATCACACACACACACACACACACACACACACACACACACACACACACACACACACATATTCATGAGAAACACACTTCAACATTCTGGAAAATATTGTTTAACTTAGACAAGCTGACACATTAAAGTCTTCTTATCACAGATGATGTTACAATAATTCTTCACTCCAATTATCCTCCTTTTGCCTCAGAAATAATTATCTCACTGAAGCAATCTCTTTCACAACTACCCTAAGCCACATCCTCACTTCACTGTATTCCCTTTCAGTCCATAATACTTTTAGATCAGTTTCATCATTGGCAATTATTCAGGCAAATAACATTTTTCATAATTTTCAGTCAGTAAGTCTTAAGCCAACATTGAGAAGCACTTTAGAAGATAAATAGTTTGAGTACAAAGGGTTTAAATGGTGATTAATCCCATTAAGTGGATATAATTTATGGCCAGTGTATACACAGAACCTTCAAATTTCCAAATTTTGTTATTATTCAAAGAGATATGATTTTCAAATTTTAGTTATATAGAAAACATAATCACTCTGTGTTTTAAATTCTAACTGTAATACTTTATTTCAGATGTGTCACCTTAAAATATACATTAGTTGACTTTAACATTTTCTATTAGAACCTTATTGATAAAATCTACTTCATAGAATATATAAAACAAATACAAGTTTTGCTTTGATAAAAACCAGATTTTCAAAATAGTTTTGATATAAGCCTTTCATTGTGAAAAAAAAATAACACCTTCAGAATTATCTTAGCATCTATTTCCCTATCACGTTGGTGAGTTATTTCTATTCATGCAACCTTTAACTAACACCAGGTTACTTAATTATCAGTCTACCCTACTTGATCTTGTACTTCTTATCCCAGTGAAAGACTAGAAGAACTTCATAAAGAGTTGTCCCACTAAGTTTTCTACTATATTCTCACCTTGTGTGTGGATTCAATTCTTTTATAAGATTGTAAGATTGCAGAATATAGTACCACACTGCAAATCTAAACAAGCCTGAGTCTGTTCTTGGTTTCAAAATAGCATATAGGATGTGAGGGAGATCTGACTGTGACATCTGTCACCCCATTGATCACCAGGGTTGATTCAGCTGATCTGGCTGGCTAAGAGGGTGTCCCCTTCCTCCCTCACCGCTCCATGTGCGTCCCTCCCAAAGCTGTGTGCTCAGTCCAAGAGGACGGCCTTCCCCAATAGAGATGGACCGGTCTTCGGTTGAGGGTATATGAGTAGCTGCGCTCCCCTGCTAGAATCTCCAAACAAGCTCTCAAAATAGCATATAAAATAAAATCCAGGAATATGTGCCCCAATCACATTATAAACGGTAAAAACATATGCATATGTTCATATATATATATATATATATATATATATATATATATATGTATATATATGTGTATATATATACACACACACACACACACACATATATATATATATGGTGATAAACAGAGGTGAAAGGAAAAGGCACAGAAAGACAGAGAAAAGGTTGTCCCTTTGCTGGTGACACCCCCTTCCCTACAACTGTTCTTTCATGTGATGCTCTTGGCACTGGGTCTGCTCACATGAAGAAATATGCTGTCTGCAGGATTAGTGATATCCTGGCCCCACAACTTTATCCGTTTTAATGATTCTTCTGAATTACTTCATATCATAATTACCTTGTCTAGTTTAAGTAGAATGGCTGGATCTGTGCCTCACTTAAACTACCAAAAGATTACTCCAGGCACTATGGGTGAAAATAATTTATTTAATGGTAGAAATTGGTGTCTGGACCAGACACAGGATAAACAAAAATGTACTCAGAGAGAGTACTAAGTCTTTTAAAACTTTATTTATTTATTATTGGATAGAGACAGAGAGAAAATGAGAGGAGAGCAGGAGATAAGAAGAGAGACAGAGAGATACCTGTAGCCCCATTTCACCAATCATGAAACTTTCCCTCTGAAGTTGGGGATCAGGGACTTGAACATAGGTCCTTGCAGCATTGTAATGGGTGCCCTTAGCCAGGTGCATG
Organism: Erinaceus europaeus; assembly: GCF_950295315.1. Classification (NCBI taxonomy): domain Eukaryota; kingdom Metazoa; phylum Chordata; class Mammalia; order Eulipotyphla; family Erinaceidae; genus Erinaceus; species Erinaceus europaeus. The sequence continues at coordinate 24,972,387 of NC_080166.1, read as the reverse complement.
ACTGCCTGAACCCAAGAGTTTTAAGTCTTTACTAATTGCTTGGAGGTGTCCTTTCACAGACCTACATCGTCATACAAGTGAGAGCAGGCCATCAAATGGGCACTCCCTTCAGGTTTAGGATCCTCTTATAAACAAGGTTTACAAAATATTGCAGATTTTAGGTAGGTTTAAGTAGAAAGCAGAACAAATAGGGGGATAAGTAAAACACAGAATGTCCTGGGTCTGAAGATAGCATGTTTTAACTCAGCATACGAATTACTTCTGCTTCTCAGTAGCCACAGACAGCCCTCATCAATTTCAAAGATTAAGGCATGAAATGTCCTAGACTTTGGATACTCTCAAACATAGCTAATCCAGCTATGTTTGAGGAATATTCAAATAACTGGAAACAGTCTTCAGACACTGACTTAGATGTTAAGCCTCAACTCAAGGACACCTGATATAAATGTTCCCCAACAGAAATTTAAGGAGATAGAATTTGTAGACCCTAGTCAGTAATCTCAGTGGTTACCTATACCAAAATATTTCCAATTTCCTAAAATATCTAAAATGGACACAATTAGGAGATAGTAAATTTCTTCTCAAGGAAATTATACTGTCTCTTCCATAATCACGCATATAGAATTCCAAGCCTAACTTTGCGTTCTTTCCCTTGCTGTATTTTAATGTTCTTATTGAAAATAAAAATAAACAATTAAAAATAAAAATAGAAAGGAAGTACTTGCTGAAAAGTAGTCACATGAATGGGGAAGAAACAATGAGTACAGGACACATTCCTCATTTGAGAAATTGAAGGACTCACTGAAAAAGTAGAAATGTGAAATGGGAGTAAATTATACATACTCAGTGATTTTACATTTTAAATTCCCAGAAACCTACAAACAAATATTAACACCTATTGAAGCTGAAAGATAAGAGTAGATGTCATCAGGGATATTTTTCTCACTCTCTTTTTTATTTCCATTTGGTCTGTAATTCCAGTAAATGGTACTGTCAGTAAAATATTTCCCACAGTGTATTCCTATGAAATGATTGCACATGGCATACAAAAGCTTGGTATTCAGACTGTTATTTTGCTTTCTTTAGCAACACAAAGGCACCTATTCTCAACACAATTAGGATGGGCCATATTGAAGATAATCAAAGCAAATAATGAAAAATGGTTTGCTTGATTTGGAAAATAAGGCATACTGCTTACTCAGGCATTGGCAGAGCTCTGCTAGTGATGTTGTGTAGAATTAACATATTTAATGAAAATTGATTTGTTTATGTACAGAAGTAATGGATATGCCTGCACAATTTCTGGGAGCAAACACTTAGTTATTAATTATTATTTTATAATTTACCCAAAACAATTCAAGCCAAAAGTAGCATCTGTTTGGCACATAGGTTCAACTTAGGTTTAATTTTCCAGTTCAAGAAAAATCACTATACAGAGTCAAATATACATTCAAGGTCACAAAAACAGTAATTTGCCTTGATTAGAGATCTATAATCTACTGAAGCCCAAGTTGTCAATTACAAGAGTTTACCAGCAATGCAAATTCCTAGCCTTATAAGAATACAAAGCCCTACTAATGTGTCCCTGAGCTCCCTCTAGGGAAAGAGAGAGAGACAGGCTGGGAGTATGGATCAACCTGTCAATGCCCATGTTCATCTGGGAAGCAATTATAGAAGCCAGACCTCCCATGTTCTGCATCCCATAATGATCCTGGGGCCATACTCCCAGAGGGATACAGAATAGGAAAGCTATCAGGGGAGAGGCTGGAATTTGGAGCTCTGGTGATGGGAATTGTACCCCTCTTATCCTATGGTCTTGTCAGTGTTTCTATTTTATAAATAAATAAATACAAAGGTTGTACTATAAATGGGAATAAGCTCCATGAAAGTGAATATACCTCTTCAAAATTTCTCTATTCTGAATTCTTTCTATCATAATGCTTCCTTAAGATATTTAACCACTCTCTTTTCTCATTTAGAAAAAAAAAAAAGAGTCAGGAATTCTGGAGGTGTGGCTATGGAGTACCAGAAAAACAGGTTTTGCCCTCCTAAGTCAACTAGGAAAAGCAATGAACATCACCTAAAAACTCAGAAAAATATGGCCAGAATTTCTTCAGAAACTCACCAAGCAACAGGCAGAGTACCTACATGTGTTGTTCATGTACAGAGAGAGAGGTTCCTGGGACTAAGAGGCCTAATTCAGGGATGGCTGGCACCAAACTGGGAGAGTGACACCTGGGGCATACCATTTTCAGGTCTGAGTCAAAGAAACAACTGTTGAAAGCAAAGAAGGAAGGAAGGAAGGAAGGAAGGAAGGAAGGAAGGAAGGAAGGAAGGAAGGAAGGAAGGGAGGGAGGGAGGAAGGAAGGACTCACCTAAGTCATACATAAGTGTTGACATGTATGGCTTGTGGATGGAAGGGGGATAGGAAAAATCCCCAGGACTAAAAAACAGGTACTCAGGACAGCAGGCACCAAACTGAAAGACTGGCAGCCTAGTCTTAACACTGAGTCCCAGTTGAAGCAACAAGAGCTTTCAAAAAGGAAAAAAAAAATTACCTAACATCTCAGGAATTTACAACTATGACTTCCTGAGTTTCTAATGCTGTTGCCTCCCAGAGGCTGGAAGAGCAGCAGTGAGACACTATAATGACATCTGGTACACTGACCTGGGCTGGTGATTCAAGTTAAAACCTCCAATTCTGCATCAAGATATGTAAATAGAGAAATTGAACTCCTGCTGGCACAACAACAAAAGAACACTAAATACAGAAACAGAAATACACAGAAAGCCCAAATGAACAGACAGGCACAAATACAGAAAAAAAATGACAAAATAAATCAATGAGATTCATCATGTCAATGAAAACTAAGATAAAAATCACATGGTCTTATCAACTGACACTGCAAAGGCATTTGACAAGATCATACAACAATTTATGATAAAAATCCTCCAGAAACTGGCAATAGGAGGATCCTTCCTCAACATAATAAAGACCATTTATATGACAAAACCACAGTGACATCATTCTCAATGGCGATAAATTTGGGAACCAGACAAAGATGTCAGCTATCTCCATTGTTATTCAGTATGGTTCTTGAGGTCCTCATCACCACAATCAGATAAGAAAGAGATATCACAGGCATATAGATTGAAAAAGAATGAATCAGACTATCACTCTTGGCTAATGACATGCTATTGTGCATGAAGAATCTCAGACACCACCTAAAACACAACTGAACATAGTTATATTAAGCAGAGTAGCAGGGTACAAAATCAATACACACAAATCTGTGGCATTTCTGTATACAAACAAGGATCAGAGGAAAGGGAACTATAAAAGACTCAATCCTGTTTACATCTAAGCCTTAAAAATAAGATACCTTGGGGTGAGTCTCACAAAGAAGGTGAAGAACCTTTATACCTTTACAATGAAAACTAAAACTTCTGTATTGCTAAAAGAAATACAGAAGGACACACAGAAGTGGAAGAACATTCCTTGTTCCTGGATTGGAAGAATGCACATTAAAATGGTGATTCTACCAAAAGCTATCTACTATTTCAATGTAATACCGATCAAAATTCCAGTGGTATTTTTTTAAGCAAATTGAGCAACTACAGACTACAAGAGTGATCTCATTTGAAGTCATCAAAAATTATCTTGCAAAATTATTCACTGGTGGTTAGAAATTCAGCATCAGGATTCTAGAGAAACACAATCAGAGTGCAGTCAGTCTTGAGTTCAGTGTAGCACAGTCATTTATAGGGGTAAGTGTGGGAAGCAAGCTAGGCTATAGAATCCAAACGTGGTAGTTAGGGCAGTCCTTTATTGTGGTCAGGAAGACCCCTTATGTAAACAACAATTAACAATCAACGATTAACAATCAACGATTAATCAATAATTTTAGAACACTAAGATCTATTTCTTGTTGGCAAGTAAAGCAGTTGCACAAGTTCAGGCTCAGGTCAAGATGGAGTCAGTTATGCTAAGGAAGTGGGGACCCTGTCACAAGATGTGTGAAGAATACTCAGAACCTAAAGGTTAATGGAAGTTGTATCTTTTGTTGGGAAGGTAGTATCTATTTACAAAATGAAATATCTAGTAGTGAAATGTTTACTTTTTTTTTAGTGCTGCAAATATGATCACAACAATGCTTTGTGATATAACACTCCTAAAATTCACTTTCTTCTCATTAAATACCTAATGGGAGCACACTGTGCCTTCAAAAACCTCATCTAGAGTTCATAAAGTTCATGTTCACTCGATGAAAAAAAATAGCTATCCAAAGATAAATTGTTGAAAAGTTCATTTATACCCTGCTCCTTTTTTTTTTTTTTTTTTTTATAGAAAATGATTATTTGACAAAGTGCTGTGGCTGTGAAAAAAAAAAATGCCGGGGTATATTCACAAATGCAAACTAGCTTGATTACATGCCATTTAAATTGGGAGCCCCCAAACAGCTGATGTTAGTGGAAACTTGTTATACCCCACTACTGTAAAGGAACTGTCAGTTATTAAGATTTCCAAGAAAAGGGCTTCTGGAGAGGAGAACAGAGCTAAAAATAGACACCTGTGTGACATTATATATGTGGAGTACTGAAGACCTTTTGTGGGGGGACAGGTATGGCACATCTTGTTAAGCACACAACACTAAAGTGCACAAGGACTCAAGTTTAAGCCTCTGCTCCCCACCTACAGGGGAAAAGCTTCAGGAGTGGTGAAGCAGGGCTTCAGGAGTTTCTTTGGTCTCTCTATCTTTCCCCTCTACTCTCAATTTCTCTCTGTCTCTATCCAATAGTAAATAAAAATACAAAAAAAAATTATTTGAGAAATTCACTAGGAATACATATTTCTTTCTAAAGTTAATGCATTATGAAATATATAAATATGGGTGAAGGTATGACCTGCTTTTATTATTATTTTTTAAAATGTTTATCATTATTAAAGTCTGTAATAACGTGTCTGTTTGGCAGAGGGTAGATAGCATAATAGTTATGCAAACAGACTCTCATGCCTGTGACCTCAAAATCCTAGGTTCAATCCCCCACACCACCATAATCCAGAGCTGAGCAATACTCTGGTAATAAATAATTAGAAAAACAACAACATATGTGTGAAGCTGAAAAGCAAGATCAGCTGGGAAAACTCTAAGCAGAACTTGGACTGGAGTTGGTGTATTGCACCAAAGGAAAAGACTCTGGGGTTGGTGGGGAGGGTTTAGGTCCTGGAACATGATGGCAGAGGAAGATCTAGTGGGGGGTTAATTGTTATGTGGAAATGGTATGAATGTAGGGGCCCAGGCAGTAGCACAACAGGTTAAGTGCACATGGTGCGAAGCTCAAGGACTAGTGTAAAGATTCTAGTTCCAGTCCCCAGCTCCACACCTGTAGGGGGGTGGAGCCTCACAAGCAGTGAAGCAACTCTGCAAGTGTCTTTCTCTCCCCCTCTCTGTCTTCCCCTCCTCTCTCTATTTCTCTCTGTCCCATATAACAACAACAAGAACAACAAACAAGGGCCATAAAAAAGTAAAAATAGCCTCCAGTGGACTCATAGTACAGGAACAGAGCCCCAGTGATAACCTTGGAGGCAAAAAAAAAAGGAGAAACGTTATGCATGCACAAATTATTGTATTTTACTGTCCACTGTAAACCATTAATCCTCCAGTACAGAAATTTAAAAAAGAGTGACAGAAAGCAAAGTTCAATAGAAAAATTAATAATAATAACATGTGTCTCTCTCTAATCTTCCTTCCATAGAAAGAAGTCTCATATTTCTAGAAGAAGAAATAGTAATTATCTCATTGTCTCCATGATCTCTCTGAGGAAAATTAAAATTTGAGTAATTTTCATATGTTGTGGTTTATCTTCTTCATTATTATAAACAATAGTCTTTCAATAGTCTTATGCTTTTATTAATTTTTTAATTGAGATAATGTTGGATTATGTCTTTATATATATTAGAAGTACAACTTTATATCTATTCAAACTGTGTTTTTATCACACATGACCATTACTAAGATGATAATAACATGACCATTACTAAGATGATAATATCCCTTTCCTGTGGGGAGTCATCCTGGGCTCTCTGCCTCCCAGGTCACTGGCAGCGAAGACCAGGGTGGCGTGGAGGGGTCTGGGGGGCCCTGGTGATAAGGGAAATACACAACCTCCTCTATGAGAAGCTTCAGAGAAATGACTCATTTATTGGGGGATACAAGAAAATAGATACACCTAAAAGGTTTCAGAAAGGTTAAGGTAGGTAATCATTAATCCATACACATTACAGAGTTAAATCTTCACCTATCAAGTATTTGATCACAATTGGAAAGTTACCACATAAGGTCTGGTCATAAGCTCACAATACATACATAGGTAGGCTTTTTTCTCTAGGGGTAAATTACAAGCACCTTAGGGCAGGGGGGAAGGTGGCAGTTGAGCAAAGCCAGGATATTTGTGGTAGGTTTCAGGTTGGCCATGCATTGTAATTCATGACCTTTGTTCAAAAGGAATGAGGAAGCATGTGCAGGAAGGCAGCCAGTCTAAAAAAGCCCATCCATCATAAGTTCAAGAGGTCAAGAATGACCTGTCTACTGCCACTCTGGGTGGGGGCTCGGGGTCAACCCGCTCAGACTCTCATGGAAATAATGGCTTGGACTTGCCAGACAGTGGGCCCCTTCCCCACACTTTCCCACTGTGATGTGGTCCTCTCTAATTCCTCAGCCCATACCCATAAAGTAACCTCAGTTCTTCATAAGAATCTCAGGGGTTTTTGTTTGTCTGTTTGCTTATTTCATCTTATTTCTTTATATTCCATATGTGAGTAAGCTCATCTGACATTATCTCCTTTCAAATTATTTTGCTTAGAATGATCATGTCTTCCTCCATTTAGGTTTTTAGTAGAAGACAGATTTATGTCCTTTTTTCATAGCTGAGTAGAATTTCTTGTGTGTCTATAGTTTGGACTACTTACACATTCATTAAACATTGGGCATTTGAGTCATTTCCATATCTTTCCTATGGGCTTCAGTAACCAGTGATGTGCCTCTATGTTTTTGAATTGTTGTATCTTTTTAATTTGTTTTTTATTTTTATATTACAGTATTACATGTCAACAGGAGTTAGAATCCACCATTCCCACCACCAGAGTTCTGAATCTTCACTCTCCCCACTGCAATCCACCACAGTTCCCTGAAAGTTGGAGACATGGACCAACCATCTTCTCTACAACTAACTGTCCTCATTTATACATAGTTTCCCCTTCTTTTCCTGATTAAATCCTCTCTTCCCCTCTAAGTCACTCATAACATCGTAGCTACCTCCATATGTCCCTCTCCTTTTCCTTCTCTCTCTCTGGGTGCTGATAGATCTGGAGTACAAAGCCCTCTTGTCTATTGATCCAGTAATCAACCAGAGCAATCTATTATGAACAGTTGAAATAACTTTAGTCAAGTTTGCTTTTTCATTTCTTTAATAGACCAGCTTATGTATTTATGTATTTATATTGTGTCTAATAATTTTAATATGTACTTATATATAATGTATAAACATGTGATAAAATATTAATTATGAGAATTATTGAGGATTTGTGTTTTGTTGATTAAAAATGCTGGTCAAAACTTAAAGGACTTAGTAAAAGCAAGGTTTACTAACTTTTTTATTTTTAACATGGCACAGAGAATATGTAAGCAACATATCTGAGTAAATAATAAACCAAACTTGGAAAACATCTCTCTGCACAGATTCAAAATAATTTCTCTAGGGTGGGAAATGTGTCAGATGTTCATAGAATAATACTGCACACAATAACTAGGAATATAGGATTAGTATTGGGAACAACTGAATATTAGAGTATTCTTATAAATATTTATCCACTATAAACTTGATTAAAAACATACTCTGATCACTATGTATATTTAAATAATGATTCCACACTCAAGTTATACCATTATATATGTGCAATTTCATTTCATAACTAAAAATAAAAATTTATGTGTTATATTGTACTGAAGTGACTTCAGCTGCATCTATATTTACCAAGACACTGATTTTACAGCTGTTTTTTATTACTTTTTTGTGATATCTGCCCAATTAAAAGATGAAATTGTCATTTTTGACAGTTGCTTAGATATGATAGATTTACAGAAGAAACCTGATAAACTTGCGTTAATTTAGGTAAAAATTGCAAAATAAAAAGACTTGTTTAAATTCCTTTATTTTTAAATGATTATTTATAAAGCTTCCTTCTTTGTACAGTCTTACTCTTGTCAATGAATTCTGTAAAAATAAGATTTGTTTTCATAACATTAAAATTAAAAGGAAATTTCATTTGCATCCTGTCCTATGAACAGGAAGGGTAACACAATTATTTTTCAATTCTGACTATGCACACTATAACCTAGAGAATTTGTGATTTGCTTAACATGATGCTAAAGTGTATCTCTGCCAAATAATGAATTGGGAGCTGTCATTCTGCTATCACAACCAACTTCAAATCGTCTGATAAAGCACAGTAGGTTTTTATCTTGTTTCTGGGAGAAGTTCATGTCTTGAGATGATGGACACATTCCTTAAATGAATGCATACTTGGTCCTTTCCTTGATCAAGTCAACTGAAGGAGCTAGAACTGGAAAAATGGACTTAGCTTTGGGTAAAAGTTTAAATATATATATATTTAAATCTGCCACAGATTCCAAGCCAGATCCTCAAGTATGGTTAAGTGCATGGTTAAGTGTGGACTCTATTGAATGTGCTAGTTCTTGGTCCTAAATACAGGCATTTTAATAAAGGCTATAATGTTAATATCATGTTTTTTTTTTATATTTCAAATCCAATTTTATAATTCCTGGGTATTATTGAATAACTCTTACTTCTTCTGTACCATAACTCCTAAATTGGGTGTTAATTGAATCTTTTTTATTTATAGCTACTGATTCACTTATTTTGAATACTTTCTTCTCTTTTCTAATACCTTTCTACCATGCACAGAAAAAAAGCATAAACTACTTCCTACTTTTTTTGCTTCATTCTGTAGATTTTTGAAATTTATTCAGTATATTACTTACTCTGACAGTTCTCTCTAGTGATAATTTCATCAAATATGACTGCATCTAAAATATTAGATCAGTCAAAATACATCATTGTCATGTTTAATCCAAAGAAGGATATTGTGAATTGAGATGTAATAAAATTATTTTTCTCCTTCCACTATGAATAAATAGGCATTCAAGATTCAGAAAATGATGTGTAGGTGTCTCTAATCAGAACCAAACTCTCTTGGGATTTTAAGAACACTAAGTTCATAGTTTATGGTATGGACACTAAATTTAAAATTTCTTCAGTGGAAAAAAATTACCTACAATTTTCTAAAAGCTGCATTACAAGAATAAAAACTGAAAATAAGACTTTTCAGCAAAATGGTCAAAAATTTCTTACAAATTTTTTTATTAATATATTTTACTGGTGGATTTTTAACATAGAAGAGGGAAAGGAGGAAGGGAAGAAGGAGGAAGGGAGGGAGGGACAGAGGGGAGGGGCTGGGTGGTGGCATACATGGTTGAGAACACATTTTATAATGCACAAGGACCTGGGTTCAAGGCCCAAGGCCCCACCTGCTGGGAGAATGCTTTGCAAATGGTGAAGCAGTATTGCAGGTGTCTCTCTGTCTCTCCCTCTCTATCAGCCCCTTCCCTCTCGATTTCTAGCTGTCTCTATCCAGTAAATAAAATAAAGATAAAACTATTAAAGAGAGAGAGACTGAGAACTGAATCCCCCAGTGTGGTAGGGACTGGGTTCAAATTTGGTCAAGCACCCATATGAGTAGGCATTCTCCCAGAAGAAATATGTTGCAGACCCCATATTAATTTAAACCTATTTGTAACATTATTTTTTTGTGATAGCATCTCATTTTATATCTTATCTAAATACTCCTCTCTAAAAATAACTGTAAATATTGACAAGACCCATAACTCTGCACAATACAGTGGCTTATTAAACACTTGACTTGATTGACCACAAAGATTGTTTTCTCTAATTAAACAATTTAGTTTGGCATATGAAAATTCATAATCCTAATAAACTTTGTGACATGCAATTTTTTTTGCTTTATTCTTGCATATGACCAAGGGTCGGGGAGATATAATGGTTATTCAAAAGTCTTTCATAAATGAGGCTCTGAGGTCCAAGTTTCAATCCCCAGCACCACTATAAACTAGAGTGAGAAGTGATATGGACTCTCTCTCTCTTTCATTTTCATCTACTTATCATCATCTGTCATCATCAAAATCATGTCATGTATCTATCATCCACATCTCTATATCTCTCCTAATGAAAATAAATAAGTCTAGGAGGTGATTCATCTGATAGAATATATAGAATACAGAGTACAAGAATCTTGGTTTAAGACTCCAGTCTCCATCCACAAGGGAAAGCTTCATGAGCAGTGAAACAGTGCTGCAGGTATTCCTCTCTCTCTTCCTCTCTTTGTCCCCATTCCCTCTCAATTTTTATCTCTTTGCAAAATAGAAAAATAAATTAAAAAATATTTTAAGTAAATAATATATGACCAAGCATTTTTTCTGGATTGTATACAGCTGAATTATTTTATTTATAGGTAGCTATTACTTATCAAAGTGTTGTCCCATGCCTTTTTCTTCATATATATAATTTTAATTCCACTTTATTATGGTGATTTTTTTTTTGCCTTCAGGGTTATTACTTCTCCTGGTTGCCATTATTGTTGTTGTTGTTACTGCTGTTGAACTGGACAGAGAGAAATTGAGATAGGAGGGGAAGACAGAGAGGAAGACAAAGATTGTTGTTGCTCTTGTTGTTATTGTTGCCATTGTTGTTGCTGTATAGGACAGAGAGAAATCGAGAGAGGAGGGGAAGACAGAGAAGGGGAGAAAAAGTAGACACTTGCAGACCTGCTTCACTGCTTGCAAAGTGACATTCCTCACTCCACACACCTCCTCCCTCCCCCACCCCTGCCACCCTCGCAGGTGGGGAGCGGGAACCAGGATCCTTGTGTGAGTCCTAGAGCTTATTTATGTGCCCTCAACCCAGTGCGCCGCTGCCTGATCCGCTATGTTGATGTTTTTAGAATAAAGTTTTTTGTCTACTTCAGTCACTTCTTTTTTCCTCAGGTACAGGCATATGTATGTGGGAGGACACTTGCTATGTAGTATGAATACAGTATTCATACCACGTTCTCTAAAACCAGTCTCATGGTCACATGGGAAAGAGTAGTAGAAAAAGTCAAGATGAAGGTAAGTCGGGTGGTAGCGAAGGAGGTTAAGTGCACATGGACCAGAAGCACAAGGACCAGTTTAAGGATCCTGATTCAAGCCTCTGGCTTCCCCACCTACAGGTGGGTCGCTTCACAAGTGGTGAAGCTGGTTTGCAGGTGTCCATCTTTCTCTCTTCTCATTTCTCTCTGTCCTATCCAACAACAATAACAATAGTGACAAACTACCAGAAAGAAGGGGAACAATTAAATAAATGAAAAGAAAAAAAGAAAGAAAGAAAAAAATCAAGATGAACAATTAGGGAGGCAAACTTTAATCTGAGGTTGTTCTGCAGGTGAAAAATCAAGTCCAAGTCTTCTGAGCACATGTTGTATTGTTAAAAACCTCTAAAAGTAATAGCAAGAGTGAGAGAAGTAGAAAGGATAGAAATATGATGTCTATAGATTTCTTAATGATGTATTTCCAAATACACAAATCCTTTTGTTCAGTTATCCATTCATGTGCATATAATTCACTTAGTGTTTATTAAAGCACTACTCCACTCACTAACCTCTACAATGTTCTGAAAGTTCTATGATTAAAATAATTTTTCCCTACATAATGGGTTCATACTTAGGCTGCAAATTAGATTTTCCTTAAAGAACTAGCCTACTGAGTGAGTGTCAAGGGGTACATATTAATGCTGAAGCACAAGGAAGAATAAAAAATATACCCTATTTCTGGATGATATGCAGAGAGAAAAATAGGAGAGGAAAATTAAGAAAGTAACAGTAACGTGATGCTTGCACTGTATCACAAGGGAAAAAGACCAAGACATTTGATAAGTAGGTAAGAAAAGGGTAGTGTTAAACTTTGAATCAAACATGTTTGATTTGACGTGTTTATTTGTGTATTGTCTGAAGATGTGGGGCTATAATGATGAATGAGGTAGACACGCTATAGAACAGCAGATAGTCATAATTGTGCCAGGTGACCTCTATGTTTCCCTCAACAGCCACCATCTGTTTTTGTTGTGTTTTCTCATACGTTGAAAAACTTACTTCTCCAGATTCATCATTCTGATCTCTTGGCCCTCTGGTTGTAATTATGTTTTGGTAATGGTGAGCTCTGGGAGGAGATAAGAGCTTGGGTTCATGGGAAGATCAAAGTAATCCTGACTCACAACCCAGGTCCTGATCCTTTTGTATTGGGAGGGATCTTGTCAGAGTCTACTCTGCTCTCCTGGAAGTGTCCTCAATTCGCCTACTGGTGGAAACTGGGCCTTGACTATAGTCTGAACTCCTTGCGATGCCTAGTATCCTCTCCCCCCTCTCCTGTAACACTTATCATTATCTTCCTTTAATAGCTCATTCAACTCCCCCATCATTATACATCTGTTACTCATCTGCTATATTTTCTGCCTGGAGACATACATTTAACATGCCTTTTTTTAAAAATTTTTTATTTAAGAAAGGATTAGTGAACAAAAACATAAGGTAGAAGGGGTACAACTCCACACAATTCCCACCACCCAATCCCGATAATCCCCCCCCTCCCATGGTAGCTTTCCCATTCTCTAGCCCTCTGGGAGCATGGACCCAGGGTCGTTGAGGGTTGCAGAAGGTAGAAGGTCTGGCTTCTGTAATTGCTTCCCCACTGAACATGGGCGTTGACTGGTCGGTCCATACTCCCAGTCTGCCTCTCTCCTAGTAAGGTGTGTCTCTGGGGAAGCTGAGCTCCAGGACACATTGGTGGGGTCTTCAATCCAGGGAAGCCTAGCCAGCATCCTGGTGGCATCTGGAACCTGGTGATTGAAAAGAGAGTTAACATATGAGGCCAAACAATTTGTTGAGCAATCATGGATCCCAAGCTTGGAATAGTGGAGAGGAAGTGTTAGGGAGGTACTCACTGCAAACTCTAGTGTACTTCTGCTTTCAGGTATATATTTTGCAGTAGTTTATGGATACGTGTGCACATAAGCTCTCTCTCTCACAGAAACTGGTGTATATCTAGGTTATGGGACTTTGTTAGAAAGTGAACTACCTGAGATGAAATTAGAGTGTACTATAAAAGGAAAGGTCTCACCTGAGTAATGAAGTTGAGAGGTTGTCATTCCACACGTGAACTCTCTGGATACAGTCTGAGGTGAAGCATATTGAGGTGGCAAGCGTTGCTTTGGTTAGGTTGTGATCGGCGGATGCAATATTATTTGGTTTGGATTGGGAGATGCATACAGGAAAGTGGGCCCTATCCAAGGGTTCCAGGACTGGGGGAAGTAGGGGCTCTATAGTAAAGATGTGAGGTTCCTGCTGTCTTAGGGTTCAAAAAGACAATCGATAGTTAATATTATCATCACTTTATTTGTTAATTGGGTTAACTTTGACAAGTCCCTTTGTTATGGTTTGCTCTACAGTACCCAGTATCTTGTAAATAGCTGTGCTATTGGATGCTTCTAATCTACTTGGTCTAGGCTTTTGAGAGAGTCCGCATATCAAATACTAAGCCTATATAGTAAAAAGATTCAGTTTGTCTTTTGAGAAACTTTAAGACATACAATTGATTTCCCCCTCTCATATTAATTAACTACTGATTTATATGTCTACATTTTGCTAGGAGTGTACATAAACACCATTCCCACCACCAAAAGACTGTGACCCATCCCTCCCGCCCACTCCCACCCCCCACTGGCACAGGAAGCTACATGTCTACCCCTCACCACTGGGTTTTTACTTTGGTGCCCTACTTACAATTTGATCAGGTTCTGCTTTTAGTTTCCCTTTCAGATCTTCTTAGTCAGCTTCTGTTGATGAGTGGGATCATCCCATACTCATCTTTATCTTTCTGACTTAGTTCACTTAACATAATTCCTTCTAGCTCTGTCCAAGATGGGTTAGAGAAGGTGGGTTCATTGTTCTTGATAGCTGCATAGTATTCCATTGTGTATATATACCACCGCTTTCTCAGCCACTCATCTGTTGTTGGGCACCTGGGTTGCTTCCAGGTTTTAGCTATTATGAATTGTGCTGCTATGAAACATGCCTTTTTTTTATTTCACTGAAGCTTAACCATCCAAATATAATCTTTCTAGAGAGTTTTTCCTAGGACATAGACAAAGGAAAAACATTTTCTGCTTTTTTTTTTTTTTTTAATATTTAGTATTTACTTATGAGTGAGAAGGGTAAAAATAAAGACGAACAAGAGGAAAGATAACATCACTCTGGCATATGTGATGCCAAGGATAAAACTCAAGACCCCATGCAAGAGAGTTGACATGCTGCAGTTGATTTACCACTATAGAATAATTATTAAAATTTGTTGGTGGACTTGGGTGATCCCATACTAGATATCCAAATAGACTTTCCTGCCTGAGATAACAAAATTCTCAGTTTCAATACCTAATACTGAGCATTTCCAGAAATAAGCTTTGCTCTTGTAAAAAAAAAATGCAGTAAAAAAAATAATAATTCTAAGGGCAGAGGAGATAGCACAATAGTTATGCAGAGACTCTCTTGCCTGACGCTCCAAAATCCCAGCTTCAATCCCCTGTCAATAATAAGCCAGAGCTGAGCAGTGCTCTGGTGTCTCTCTCTCTCTCTCTCTCTCCATCTCTCAATAAAATAAAGTAAAATATTAAAAAATGTAAAATGTTGGAAAATAAATGGATGTGCTTACAGGCCTTTGGTGATGGAAAGGGTGGGGAAAAAGAGATATGGTGCACATTTTCACTACATAAGTATGTATATAATATAAATATATAAAAATAATAATACATAAGATAATAAATGACTAAATAGAATTTCAGTGAGGTAAGAGTAATATTAATTTGAATAGCTGACAGTGTATAGCTTGTTACCCAATTATCATTTTGATAATATTACAGTAAATGGTTAAGCTTGAATACTGAGCTCAGATTCTATGTACAGTAAGGAACACAATGTGCTAAGTGAGCCTTCTCCTGTTCTCTTTTTAAATATTTATTTATTTTCCCTTTTGTTGTCCTTGTTGTTTTATCATTGTGGTTACTATTATTATTCTTATTGATGTTGTTGTTTTTGGATATCACAGAAATCGAGGAGGGGAAGACAGAGAGGGGGAGAGAAGGATAGACAGACACCTGCAGACCTGCTTCACCGCCTGTGAAGTGACTCCCCTGCAGGTGGGGACCCAGGGACTTGAACCAGGATCCTTACATCCGTCCTTGAGCTTCTGCCATGTGCACTTAACCCTTTGGGCTACCATCTTACCTTTGATATCTCCTGTTTTCTCTACTGTATAACTTAAATATAGCTTTTGTCTTCTGAGGTCATGTTATAGCTTTGTTTTGTCAATCTACTTTCCTGAGGTAACCTTGATTTATGAGATTACTGTAGTCACAGGGATGTAGTCACATCTCATCAAGAGAGGTGTCAGTCGGCACACTGTATCCACTACCAACTTCTCATGTCCCTTCACCATAAGACACTGAGTTTATGGCATATTTTGATTACCTCTATAAATGTGATAGTTTGTCAATATAGTCTTTTCTTCCTGAAGACTATTTCTTACTCCCCGTGGCTGATGACACACCTGATAGAATTTCTCAGTAATAGCTTCTCTTTCCTTTCCATGAATCTTTATATGTTTTTGCAGCCGGGACTATTATGGAGCTAGCTTTGTAGAAAGTGCATTTTAATGCATTTTAACACATGGAGGACCTAGTTTGAAAGTCCCAACAATCTCATGGCAACACCTAGGGGAGGGAAGTTTCACAAGCCATGAAACAGTTCTTTGGTGCCTTTTTCTTTGTCTTTCTGTCCCTCTCTCCCCTTCTCTCTCAGCCTCTCCCTAAAATGAAATATATATATTTGCCACTGCTACTGTTCTTGTATTCCTTAAGGTTTTCATATTACATTAATTTTTCTTTGCTACCTTCAAACATCTGTTCATATGTTTTTTGAGTGCATGGCTGCCACCGGCATGCATTTTACTTTTTCAGTTTGAAAATGTTTTCACTAGGAGTCTAGTCTGAGAACTTTATATCTTTCCATATTTTAAGATTCCACTTTTTGTTCTGTCTTACAGTATTTTCACTTGCTTCCTACCTAAGTCTATTCTCCATAACTAATCTTTTTTTTTCCTCTGCCATCTTGTGAGTTGTTCTTCCTAAGATATATTTAGCAACTGTATTATAATATCCATTATTAGATTTCTTCATATTTATTATGTATAAACTTAGTTGGCATGCTTTGGATACATAAACTTATAATTTCATTTCATTTTGCATCACAATGGTGATTAAATTTACACTAGTTTTTCTAACCATAAACTTTCCTTTGAAGTTTCTATTACATATTTGAACACTTTAATTAACTGATGTTTTGTTAATTTTGTCCTCAATATTTGATTTGGGGTAGTTGCTTCTCATTTTATTTCATTTTAATACAGAGTGAAACACCCGGAAAGACCAGAACGCTGTTTTTTCAATTATTGTTTTCTAACAAATCTGTTTATTTTTTAATTATCAGAGAGAGGTACAGAGAGAAAGATACACAGAGAGACCAGAACACAGCTCTGGCTTATGATGGTTCTGAGGATTGAATTTTGGGAACTTTGGTGGAAGCGTGTGTGTGTGTGTGTGTGTGTGTGTGTGTGTGTGTGTGTGTGACCATATCTCTCCAGACTGATTTTGGGCAGTTCCTAGTCACTGTTTTTTTTCAGTTTTATTTATAGTCTGAAGCTCATATAATGTAATAGTTTATCCCACATATTTTGTTATTTGTGTATCTAGATGTTCAATCTGGATCTCTTTTTATATTTTCCATAGTTCTTAACTTGTTGATTTTTCTCTTATGCTTTTGTATACTAACTTTATTAAATATATATATTTAATAATCCTATCATCTGTCATTTCTGGGCTTCTTTCTATGTATTCATTTTTTTATCTGAAGCATATATTCTGATTTTTCTGATTTTCAGTTTTTTTGCAACTCTATAATTTTGACTCTGTGCTAATTATTGTGGGTTTCAAGTGCACACCAGATGCTTTTTTTATTTTATAAAGACAGGGGTTCATTTTGTATGTCTAAAGTCACCTCACCTCCATAGCAATGTGCATTTCACACATTACCATCCCATCCTGATCCCTTCTTCATAATTTGAACTCAGAAATTCTATTATTATTAGCTTCAGTGACTTTTCTTTTTTAATTATTCTGTTCTCTTTCTGGAGCTTGGGTGGGAGGCAGGTAGGTGCGTGCACAATGAATCCACTTCTCCTGAAAGACAGTTTTTACTTTTTTAAACATTTCTTAAATTTGATTAGATGAAGATATATTAAGAGGGAAAGGGGAAATAATGAGGAAGAGACATTACTTCTCCATTCAATTAGCTTCCCTTCCCACCCCCACCCCCTTGCCGGTCAATACTGAGTGCATGAACTTGGGTCCTTGAGCATGGAAATACGTGAATTCTACTGGGTGCACCATTACCATGTCCCTTGATAAGTATTCTTAAACAATCAATGATCTATTTTAATGTTTCCCTCCCAATTACAAAGACCACTGTTCATTATGGACTGATAGTAAAATCTTATTAAGCCAACAAAATCTTAAAATATATGAAAACTATATACATAAAGTTATGCATAAATGCATAGGATTGAGAAATAAATAGAAAAAATTAAAAATCAATAAATTTAGTTGATGCAATTTTGTAATGGTTACATAAGATTAAAGCATTCATAAGTTTTGTAGTCCACAATTAGGAACAGACATGTTACAGCTCTCTCTCTCCCCCCCACTTCTCTATCATCTATCTATCTATCTATCTATCTATCTATCTATCTATCTACTTGATGGTTTTATTTCAAAAGCTTATCTATATTCCTTTCTATTCCACAATGTATTTTCATTTGCAAAATATTGAGAGATCCAATTAACCATGTAAAAAGGAAAGTGACAGTCTTTGGATATAGGTCCTTCATGAAGTAATTTTAATTTTGTAAGCCATCTAGATAATTTTAATTTAGTTGCTGGAATTTGATTTTCTAAAAGCATATTAACAATTAAACTGACTTTACGCATGGACAAGAATGTAAGTACAAGATGAGTAGGATATTAACAGCATTTATTTTTAAACTTTGTATAATAATTATGTGGTAAGCTTTACTAACCTCTTAGCTTAATTATGCTGTATTTTCTATAATAATATAATAGTATTAACCAACCACCAGTAGGGAATATTTTCTGTGTTGTTCTCTTCCAGTAATTAGTGAAGTGACTGAATATCCACTCAATAAAGTTGCAGAATTTGTAAATACTGCTTGGGAGAAAGTATTCATTAAACAAGCATCATCTTTCTATAACCACTATGCTTTAAACCTAATTAAACTCAAAATAATCCAATTAACTGAAGGGTAACAATAAAGTAATAAAATTATTTGAGGATAAGTGTGATATTTGTAATCCAAGATTCTTTAAGAGTTAAACCCTATGATTAAGGTTTTAGGAAAGAGTAAATGAACAACTTATAAAATGCCAAACTCTGGGTTTCAGATTGAATTGCAAATTCTGTCTGCTGCTAAAACCAGTGAAGCAGCTTTGAAGAGGAATGTTGATTTAAATGCTGTGGTTGGTCTTACAGATTCAAGGATATTTATTTTATGTTTTTTCCCTTAAACTCAAGTAAATAAAGTTTATTTAACAACTGAATGTTACAAATGCTGGAGAGGTTGTGGGGACAGAGGAACCCTTTTACATTGCTGGTGGGAATGTAAATTGGTACAGCCTGTGTGGAGAGCAGTCTGGAAAACTCTCAGAAGGCTAGACATGGACCTTCCAAATGATCCAGTAATTCCTCTCCTGGGGTTATACCCCAAGGACTCCATAACACCCAACCAAAAAGAGGTGTGTACTCCTATGTTCCTAGCAGCACAATTCATAATAGCTAAAACCTGGAACCAACCCAGGTGCCCAACAACAGATGAGTGGCTGAGAAAGCTGTGGTATATATACACAATGGAATACTATGCAGCTATCAAGAACAATGAAACCACCTTCGCTGACCCATCTTGGACAGAGTTAGAAGGAATTATGTTAAATGAGCTAAGTCAGAAAGATAAAGATGAGTATGGGATGATCCCACTCATCAACAGAAGCTGACTAAGAAGATCTGAAAGGGAAACTAAAAGCAGGACCTGACCAAATTGTAAGTAGGGCAACAAAGTAAAAACCCTGTGGTGAGGGGTAGACATGCAGCTTCCTGGGCCAGAGGGGGTGGGAGTGGATGGGAGGGATGGGTCACAGTCTTTTGGTGGTGGGAATGGTGTTTATGTACACTCCTAGTAAAATGTAGCCATATAAATCACTAGTTAATTAATACGAGAGGGGGAAAATTAATTGTATGTCTCAAAGTTTTTCAAAACACAAACTGAATCTTTTTAATATATAGGCTGTGTAATGGATATTCAGACTCTCTCAAAAGCCTAGACCAAGTAGATCAGAAGCAACCAATAGCACAGCTATATACAAGATGCTGGGTACTGTACAGCAAACCCTAACAAAAGGACTTTTCAAAGTTAACCCAATTACCAAATAATGTGATGATAACATTAACTATCGATTGTCTTTTTGAACCCTAAAACAGCAGGAACCTCACATCTCCACTATAGAGCCCCTACTTCTCCCAGTCCTGGAACCATTGGATAGGGCCCACTTTCCCGTATGCATCTCCCAATCCATATCAAATAATATTGCATCTGCCGATCACAACCTAACCAACACAAAGATTGACACCTCAACATGCTTCACTTCAGGCTGTGTCCAGAGACTTCACATGTGGAATGACAACCTTTCAGCTTCATTACTCAGTGAGACCTTTCCTTTCATAGTATACTCTAATGCCATCTCAGGTGGTTCACTTTCTAACAAAGTCCCAAAACCTAGATATACACCAGTTTCTGTGAGAGAGAGCATATGTTCACACATATCCGTAAACTACTGCAAAATATATACCTGAAAGCAGAAGTACACTAGAATTTGCAGTGAGTACCCCCCTAACACTTCCTCTCCACTATTCCAAGCTTTGGGTCCATGATTGCTCAACAATTTGTTTGGCTTCGTATGTTAACTCTCTTTTAAGTCACCAGTGTTGTTGAGGTGGTCTGGTGTCGGGCTGCACCGCGGAGAAGAGAGCGGACGTCCAGAGCAAAGGGGTACACAGATCTTTATTATAGGATAGGGGGGGAGGTTTGGTTCAGACCACATGGAGCCAGCCAGCAATGGCCGACCACGGGGGGAGAGCAGGGAGCGAGACCTCAGAGAGGGAGAGCCAGAGCCCAGAGAGAGAGAGGGGAGGGGTGAGGGGGCTTTTTATTGGGCGACAACCAGGGGTGACGTGTAGGGCCAGGATTGGTTGAAAGGGGGCACTCTAGGATTTAGTGGGGCATAGAAAAACCTGGGGGCGGAGCCAGGATTGGTTGAAAGGGGGCACTCTAGGATTTAGCGGGGCATAGAAAAACCTGGGGGCGGAGCCAGGATTGGTTGAAAGGGGGCACTCTAGGATTTAGCGGAGCATAGAAAAACCTGGGGGCGGAGACTGCATCAGAATAAGTCCTCAGCAACATCTCCTCCTATCCCTTTATATCTAAATGGACACAGTAAAGAAAAATGGAATGGAGCAGGCTTAAATGTTTTAGAGGAATGCCATGCTCGGGTGGGAAGATGTAGGACTTTCTGTGGAGGAGGGAAGGCTTACATGGCTGCCAACCTTGTGAGATTTATGCGTCCTCCTGTGCTCAACCCCTCTTTAGAGAGAGAGACTTACCTGGAGAGACTCATCTCATAGGTTTAAGCGCAGCCTGCTCAACCATCTCTTCACAATATCTCTACATCTTTTCTATCTTTCTACCTAGTAATAGCATAAGATGTACAAAGTCTATAAAAGATTATCATGGGGCAGAAACCTTTTGGGCATAAGCCTACATGACATAAAAAAATAGGAAGGGACACGAAGGGGAGAAGTAAAAGCCAGTGTGGTGTGAAGGGAAGGATTGGTGTGTAAAGGAGCATTCCCTGTTTGGGTGGGGAAAGGGGCAAGGGTACATAATGAGGGGGAGGCGGGAGGCATGACCCACCAAACAGAGGGGCTATTTGGCATTGTATAGTCCTCAAGGCAACAGTCTGTAAAGTCTATGAATTACTCAGGATCAGTCTATGAAAAACCAGCAACGTGAAGGGAAGGAAGCTGCTGTAAAATTGTCTAAAGTGTCCAAAGGGTATACCAGCAAGTCCGATAGAAGTCTCAGTCCAAAGTAGGCGACTGGGGGAGAAATGGCAGGGGATGAAATGCTGCATGAGGAAGGTCAGCCTCTGGAATTCTGCTTTTCTGTAGATTGTGAGCTGGAACCGCCAAAACGTGACAGGTCAAAGCAAAAGCAGGAAAGGCAGACAGGCAGTAAAAAGGTTCTGTCCTTGGAGTCTGCGAATCAGATTCTTCAGATCGCGTTGAGTGACATCTAGGGTTTCGGGGGGTGTGCCACGGTAGTTGTGCCATCTAGTGAGTGACATCAGGGTGTGCAGGGGTTCAGATGGTTTTTCCGGGATTCCTGTGAAAGAAACACAAACAATCTGCTTCTCGTGGTTAGCAGGGCATCTGATTTGAATGCTTTATAGAAGAAGAGGTTTGGTGCCTTGACCAACTGAGTATTGGGGGATGTATCTTTCCTATTCATTTATGATTACATTTTATATTATTTGTCATGGTAGTCAGCCGTTTATCTAGAAGGTCCTGGGTGATTCATGGGGAAAAAGACCTTATCTTTTAACAAAGACTCTAAGGTGTAGGGAAGCGGGAACTATCTTATCCTTTTTTTTTCTTTTTTTTTTTTGTATCTTGTATCTTACCTTTTGTTGCCCTAGTTGTTCTTGTTGTAATTATATTGTTGTTATTGCTTATATTGTGGTTGTTGGATAGAACAGAGAGAAATGGAGAGAGGAGGGAAAGACAGAGGGAGATAAAGATACCTGTAGACCTGCTTCACTGCCTGTGAAGTGATTCCCTGCAGGTGAGGAGCCGGGGGCTCAAACTGGGATCCTCAAGCCAGTTCTTGCTAAACCCGCTGCGCCACCACCTGATTCCCAGGAACTATCTTTTAACATAAACTCTATGGCCATGCCAATAGCAACCTTGAGGGCACATGTGGCTCTCCACATGTCCCCCTGTCTTATATCATGTTTTGATGTTTGGCGGACTTTGTTTTGTGGCAGGGTGGACTGTGCCTGTCTTAGGTTGGGGATCAGCCTTCCGTCTTACCCGTCATTGGAACACCTGGTCATTTTTGCCCAGTAGTACCAGATGCCCTGTCTTAGGTTGACTGGATAGCGCTAGTTTCCTCTTACCCGTCATTGGCTAGCCAGCCCTCTACATGGTGGACGTTCTGATGGAGGGGGGCAAATCCTCCACAGCAACTCAATATTCTGCCATGTCCAGCCTATGATAGTGACTTAGTATAGGTTGCATCTTTATGGCATCAATCTGTTGCTGCAAAAGGCCATGAGCTTGTTAAGAATTATAGGACTGTGGTCCGGGAGGTGATGCAATGACTAAAGCCTTGGACTCTTAAGCATGAGGTCCTGAGTTAGATCCCTGGCAGCACATGTACCAGAGTGAGTCTGGTTCTTTCTCTCTTTCTCACTAATAAATAAATTTAAAATGTTGAAAAAAAAGAATTATAGGACCTATTGTGAGCAGAAGAAGTAAAACAAGCTAGGGTCTCACAACTAAGGGTATACAGGTAAGGAAGGGGGAATGTATCCATTGATATGAAGAGGTAGGAGCATATCTCAAGTCTAAGGGAAGCAGTCAGTGAATGTGATGTCCAGGGGAACAGCCATTTGTCTTTGGGGGTAGTAAAGGATGTCCGTGGCATGGGTGATGTTATAAAGAGAAACATCTTTAAATTGTTGGCTGACAAAGGCAGGCCTATGGTGGCAAGACAAGATACACCAGTTAAGTTTACAAGAATATGTGAATGTTGCTAATTCACATAGGTTGGATATGGAGGAACTTCTTACAGTTTAATACCTTACCGTATGAACAGATGATTCCTCATATGAAGGCTTGATAGCTGTAATCACTTACTTGTGAAAAACAATAAAACTTGTAACAAGTTAGAGGTTTACTATAATTGACTTTGGACTATAAGCAGACTCAGGTTACTTAGAGAGTTAATGCATGTTAGTAACAATGGTTTTAACATTTAGAGTACTTCTGAGCAGATGGGTCATACAAAAAATTTTTGGTCATTCAGCACACTCACTCACAAAACACAACTGGCCATTCATAACATAAGACATTCAGGGAAGGGGTAGGAGAGAGGGCTCTGTGAGCCAACTTTTGTAGGTTCTGCCATGCCATATTATGGATCCTGGGATGTATCCTCTTGTGTTATTTCTTGTTCTTCAGGAATAACAGCGCCATCCTGCGGGTATTGTCGGACATGGCGGGCAGGAACCCAGACAGGTTTAGAGAAATTTTGAGGGAAAATGCATGCGAAACCCCTTCCCATGGTCAATAATGGGTCAGGCCCTTTCCAAACTTTATCGAGTGGGTCTCTCCATTTGACCTTAATAGATGGGAGGGTAGATGGTGTTTGCCAGTGAAGAATAATAGGGGGTAAGGCTGAGTTATTGTAAATATTAAAGAGATTTAACGTAGTTAAGGCTTTTGCTAGCTGGATATTTGGGGGATACGTTCCTCCTTTATCTTTATTTAGTTGAGCCTTCAGAGTTTGATGGGCCCTCTCGACAATGCCTTGTCCCTGTGGATTGTAGGGAATGCCCGTGGTATGAGTAATATTCCAGAGGGAACAAAAATCTTTAAATTGTTTACTTGTAAACATAGGTGCATTGTCTGTTTTCAAAAAAAATGGGACCCCCATAAAAGCAAAACAAGAGAGCATATGGCTCACAAGCTTTTTAGCACTTTCTCCTGTCTGAGCTGTAGCCAGAATAAATTTAGAAAAGGTATCAATTGAGACAAACACATATTTTTGTTTGCCAAAGTTTGGTATGTGGGTGACATCAATTTGCCAAATAGCATTAGCTTTTAAACCTCGGGGATTAACCCCAAGGGTCTGGATAGCAGGTGTCTTTATGAGACTTGCACAAGAAGAGCATGTAGCGAGGATATGTTTTAACTGTGATACAGGAACATCAGGGAATCGAGCTTGAAGGCCTTTAAGATTAACATGAGTTAGAGAGTGATAATTAGCAGGATCAGAGACAGAGACTGGGAAAGTTCCTGTGGAGGCAAGGCGGTCAACTGCGGCATTCCCTTCGGACAGGGAACCAGGAAGAGGGCTGTGGGAGCGAAGGTGTTGAATATACAGTGGTTGGGTTCGAGAACAGAGCATAGAGGCGATTTGAATCAAGAGAGGGGAAAGAGGGTTGTCATCAATTTTCACATACGAACGAGCAAGCCATGGAAGTAAGTTAACAGTATACACACTGTCAGAAAAAAGGTTGAAGGATTCTGGTACAGCTTTTAGTGCAAGAAAAACAGCATAAAGTTCTTTGTACTGAGGGGAATTATCAGGAAGCTCAGTAAAGAGAGGTTTAGGAGATTGTTTGTCTGGGTAATATATAAGGGCAGCAGCTCACCTTTTTCCGTCATCAGTAAAGATTGTAGGAGCAGAGGGAATGGGATCCCGAGAGAAAAGTTTAGGTGCTAGTAGAGGCAGAAGAGGTAAAGAAGCTATCAATTTATTAGAAGGAAAATGGTTATCTATTTGTCCTGGAAACCCCACGAAGCTTATGGCAAAGCGGGAATGATGGCGTATAAGCCACTCTGTATCTGTGAGAGAAAAGGGCAGAATGATTAAATCCGGTTCTTTCCCTAAGACCTGCACAGACATATTTCTTCCTTGGCGAACCATGAATGCTAACGCATCTATCTCAGTGAGGAGTCTTGGAGCTCCTCCTACTGGCGTGTGAAGCCATTCGAGAACCCCATGGTCTTGCCACAGTGCCCCTACTACTGTGGGGGTGGAGTTGAAGATTAGAAGGTTTACCGGAGAGGAGGGGGAGAATCGAACAAGGTGCATGTCCTGGAGGGCCTGGTTAACCCTTTCCAGTGCCAAGGAGGCCTCAGGAGTTAACTTACGTTTTGAAGAGGGCTGTTTGTTTCCTTTCAACAGGTCAAACAGTGGTTGGAGGCAGCTTGTGGGCAGATAGTGATACTGCCTAAGCCAATTTAAATTTCCTAGAAAACTTTGTAAAGAAGCAAGAGTAAGGTTAGAAGGGAAGGTAACATTAGGTTTTAAGGGACGAATTTGCGTTAGAGAAATCTCTGAACCTAGGAAGGATATTGGAGGGATTAGCTGTATCTTCTCAGGGGCTACATTAAGGCCGCTTTTCTTTAATGCAGGAATGAGAAAATCACGTAAGGCATAGAGATCTGTATCTGATTTTCCCCATATTAAAATATCATCTGTTTAATGAAAAATATTAAGGCCCTTATGAATATAGGGGACAAGGGCAGATTAACAGCCTCCTGACAAATTGTAGGACTATTGGCCATACCCTGGGGCAGCACCACCCATTCAAATCTATCAGCGGGGCTGGCATTATTAATAGACGGAACAGAGAAGGCAAAACGTTTACAATCTCGCGGATGCAAGGGGATAGAGAAAAAACAATCTTGTATATCAATAGCTATGATTGGAATTCCCGTGGGAATTGCAGAAGCAAGAGGCAAACCCCTTTGGGGGGAGCCCCAGACCTGCATGGTTTTATTTACTGCATGGAGATCTTGAAGGAGGCGTCATTTTCCCGAGCGCTTTTTAATCACAAAGACAGGAGTATTCCATGGGCTTCGAGAATGACGAATGTGTCCCAAGGACAACTGCTCTCGGACGAGCTCTTTTAAAATTTTTAGCTTATCCCTAGGTAAAGGCCACTGTTCCACCCAGACAGGCTCATTAGAAAGCCAGCTTAAGCGGGGTGTTTGGCTACGAACAGTGGCATTTAGTATTGGGGGTGCTGAATAGACCTGGTATCGCGGGAATGAGTTTTATGCTCTGCAGAGGCGTCTGTGGATATCCTAACATTAAGACATTCCAGAAGATCCCTGCCCAGTAAGTTGGTGCTAATATTAGCTACCAAAGGGCGGAAGTGTCCAGTAGAACCTTCTGGGTCTTCCCACATAAGCGAGTCTCGTGTGTAAAATGCTCTCGTCATCCCTCCTATTCCATGTAAACTGGGTCCAGGGATGAGTTCCCAATCTTGGGGAACCTCTTCTTGCCTTAAAATCGTCTTGCTGCCCCCGTGTCAATCAAAAATTTAAAAGGAATGTTGCCTATCTTTACTGTCATAGAAGGGTGACCTTGTTCTAAAACAGGAGTGGTCCACAAAATCTCAGGCCCCGAATTTGTACTATTCAGGGGCGAACCATCTTTATGAAATTGGGACCAACAATCTCTCTTCCAATGAAACCCCTTACGACATTTTGGACAAACAGTACGTGGTCTCTGGCTCCCTGACAGAAAGCGGGGTTGCTCTGGCTGGAGGCGTGGTTTCCCTGACTGGAGGCGTGGTCGCAACTTATCAGGACATTGGTTACGCCAATGTCCTTGGCGACCGCACTGAAAGCAGGCCCCGTTTTGCTTACGTGGGGCAACTGCATAGACCTGCGTCGTAGCGGGTGTCCCATAATTGCCTGATGTAAGTTCCTGTGTCGCTAGAATCCAATTATCTGGGTGTAGGTGTTTAAGATTAAGGCATACCTGACGGAATTGTGGTGTCATGCCTTCCCAGACAATAGAGCGCAGGAGTAGTGTGCGGACGTCAGGATTATAAACCTTTCTCTCTAAGCTTCTCTTCACCCTTGAGATGAAGCTCGCCAATGACTCATCAGAGCCTTGGTGAAAAGAGTTAATGGGAGCTGATGGATCTACATCAGGTGTGGTCACCCTTTCCCATGCTTGTGTTGCACAGATGCGTACCTGTTCAAAATAACCAGTTGGAAACCTGGCTTCTGCCTGCTGAGCTCCAGATTCATAAGCTCCTGCTCCAAACAAAGCATCAAAATTCCATTCTACCTGTTTGTTACTATTTTCCTGCGATTGCCTAGAGCACTCATCGCGGAAACATGCCTGCCACTGAAGATAGAGTGGGTCTGGGAGTGCAGCACGAGCCAGTTCTTTCCAGTCTTGTTGTATATTTAAATGCTGGTAAAAGCTTCTCAAAACGAACTTGGTCCATGGAGAGTGAATACCGTCCTCCCTGACTGCTTGCCTGAGCGTTCCAAGTTCTTTCGAGGAATATGGCTGCCACGGCTGAGGGTTTTGTTTAGAAGGGGCCAAGTTTACTGGGAATGTGTGGATTTGGTCCGATAGCGTGGGAGAGGGAGCTACAGAATTGGAAAGTTCAGTAGAAACTGCTGTAGTGGCTGCAGGGGAGACTAAACGCATATCTATGGGGACGGAGCTCCCGGGGTGGACTGCACATGGTTTAAAATCCTTAAGTGCTGAAAAAATATCCTTTAGCTCTCGTATCTCAGTCACTAGGTCCCTTAATGGTGACGTATCAGCAGGGGGCGGGGTCAGGGACGAGGAAGCCTCAGGCGGAGCTGAAACTGCGGCAGCAGGGGCCGGGGGCGGAGCTGAAACCGGAACAGCAGGGGGAGGGGCTAGAGAACCGGAAGCCTCACGGGAAACAGGGGGCAGGGCCAGAGAAGCAGAAGGAACTGAACACGTGTCTGCCACAGAAGGGACCGAACACTTGTCTGCAGAAGGAGCCGAACACGTGTCTGTGGGGACAGCTGGGGGAGGGGTCAAAGGAGCGGCAAAACACGTGTCTTCAGGGGCAGTGGGGGGAGGGGTCGTGGAAGCGGAAGCTGCCACAGGAGAAACCGAACACTTGTCCCCGGAGGCAGTGGTTTGGGGGCTGACTGCAGATTGCTTAGGGTGTTTAAGTCCTAAGCAAATATCCTTTAACTCCTGTATCTCAGCCTCAAGGTCACTTAACCTTTTGGCAGGAGGCCTTGTACATATCCTGAAAATAGTAAATATAGCCATGAGAACCCATGGGTGTAGCAAAAATTAAAGCGTCTCTGAGATCGAAAGCCTGTCCCAGGAGAGAAGGATAGAATGTCTGGGACACCTCCTCATAAAACGGAAAAAATCCCATGGTGGAGGGAAACGCGGGGCCACAGAAGCGGGCGGATTCCACTTACCTGTGTCTGGGCGGTTTTGGAGACCTCAGGCCGGGCGTGGTGTGGGTACGGAATACGATGGGCGCCAGATGTTGTTGAGGTGGTCTGGTGT
Organism: Erinaceus europaeus; assembly: GCF_950295315.1. Taxonomy (NCBI): domain Eukaryota; kingdom Metazoa; phylum Chordata; class Mammalia; order Eulipotyphla; family Erinaceidae; genus Erinaceus; species Erinaceus europaeus. The sequence continues at coordinate 24,943,864 of NC_080166.1, read as the reverse complement.
CGGGCTGCACCGCGGAGAAGAGAGCGGACGTCCAGAGCAAAGGGGTACACAGATCTTTATTATAGGATGGGGGGGAGGTTTGGTTCAGACCACGTGGAGCCAGCCAGCAATGGCCGACCACGGGGGGAGAGCAGGGAGCGAGACCTCAGAGAGGGAGAGCCAGAGCCCAGAGAGAGAGAGAGGGGAGGGGTGAGGGGGCTTTTTATTGGGCGACAACCAGGGGTGACGTGTAGGGCCAGGATTGGTTGAAAGGGGGCACTCTAGGATTTAGCAGGGCATAGAAAAACCTGGGGGCGGAGACTGCATCAGAATAAGTCCTCAGCAACACACCAGGTTCTAGATGTCATCGGGATGCTGGCCAGGCTTCCCTTGACTGAAGACCCCACCAATGTGTCCTGGAGCTCCGCTTCCCCAGAGACCTACCCTACTAGGGGAAGAGAGAGGCAGACTGGGAGTATGGACCGACCAGTCAACACCCATGTTCAGCGGGGAAGCAATTACAGAAGCCAGACCTTCTACCTTCTGCAACCCACAGTGAACCTGGGTCCATGCTCCCAGAGGGATAGAGAATGGGAAAGCTATCAGGGGAGGGGGTGGGATATGGAGATTGGGTGGTGGGAATTGTGTGGAGTTATACCCCTCCTACCCTATGGTTTTGTTAATTAATCCTTTTTTAAATAAAAAAGAAAAAAAAAAGAATAGCAGCTTAAAATTCTGTAGGACAGCCCCCTGCTCTGATGCTGTGGTATATTTACATAATCATTGTTTTGCCTAAGACCCAACCTGCCTGCAGGGTATTGGTTAATCCCAGTGGTTAGAACCTTCTCAACAGCTGCTATGGAAGCTTTCTATGTTCGGGCTCTTTTCTCCACCCCTCTCCTAGTCATTTCCTTTTCCTACTTGCCACTTCCGGTTAAAGACATATGTAAAGTCATTGTCTCTGATTAATAAAGGCATTGCATTGCATTCCCACTTTGCCATGAGTTTTGGGTCTCTCTCCCTAGTCACTGAGTAAGCAGCAGCCCAGGTTGGTTCTGGTCGAGTTCTTTCCAACCCAGAGAGCATGTGCCTGGAAAGAAACACCCTCATGGTAGTTCAGCAAAATTTGAATGAGCAACAAATATTTTATTTTGCCATCAACAATTTTTATTATATAAGAAATAAAAGCTTAGATGATAAATTCAGAGGGCATAGTGTTTTAAAAGAGAAGAGTTTTGAGGTTATGTTCCCACCAAAACTGACTCAATCCCAGAGACCAAAGAACCATCTTTGAATAGTAGTTATTTATTTATTCCCTGTTGTTGCCCTTGTTGTTTGATTGTAGTTATTGTTGTTGGATAGGACAGAGAGAAATGGAGAGAGGAGGGGGAATACAAAGAGGGGGAGAGAAGGATACCTGCAGACCTGCTTCACTCCTGTGAAGCAACTTCCCTGCAAGTGGGGAGTTGGGGGCTCGAACCAGGATCCTTATGCCTGTCCTTGAGCTTTGCGCCATGTGTTCTTAACCTGCTGTGCTACCACCCAACTCCCTGAATAGTAGTTTTAATTAAACAATGTGAACACATGTAACACAATTCAGAATTTTAAAATGGATTGAGTAAACTCATTAAAACTACTTAATGGAATATTTCACAAATTTTTAGGAGAAAATTAAGTCATTTATTGTTTGCTGCATTTATTTTTTGTATGTTAAAAAATGCCTCTTTTGCATCATTTTGAATGAAACTTGGACACTATGTTGAGTAAGATTAAGATAAAAAAAGGACAAATATCCAGCCGGGTGGTGGTGCTCTGAGTTAAGCACACATACTAAGAAGTACAAGGACCTGCACCTGCAAGAGGACCTTGGTTCCAGGCCTGAGCCCCCATCTGCAGAGAAATTGAGGGAGAGAGAGAGTAGGAAGAAAATACTTCATTTGTCAATGATTGCACTGTCAAATCTACCTCCCTCAATAAAAAGAAACAGGAAATATATATTTATATAATGACTACTTACAAATAGATAATTTCTAGAACAAAAATAATTTGAAGGAAACATAATCTCAAACAATAATTAATAGTAGTATACGACTCTATAAATCCACTAATATTTAATGATTTAATTTTATTTTTTCTATCATTGCAAGGGATATTGACAAATGATTTCAAGAATCATGAATAAAATACAATTATTACTCTGTGAGTATAGGGATTCAGAAATACTATAATTATGAAGAAGAATAATGAAAGTTGTTTCTGGTTTTACCCCACAAAAAATCTTGGAAATAAAGAAAAAAGCATTGAATTTTTATTAACAGCTAGAGAATTTACTGTGTAGATAAACTTAAAAATTGAAATGCTGAACCTTTAAAATATCTCACTTGGATAGTGGGCTGTTTTGTAATGGGTGCTATCCATGTTCTAGCCATTGTCCCATGTTATTGAAGAAAGCTTAAGTACCATGATCCTTTTCACTTTCTTTTGGTTCTCCACTTCTCTGCCTCTATCAAAAATAAATTCTATATCTCATAATATTCACATATAGTATTATGTTATTATCTAATTTTCAATTGTTCCCTTGGCTATCCTGATTCTGCTCTGTAATTAACCTAAGTGACTTTTTCTTTCAGGGACTCCAATTCCCGTTGATTGAATTCTAGAATATTAGTGAATTTTTATGACAAATCTGTATACATTTAACCTCTATTATGTATTTTGATGGCTCATTCTGAATTTAAACAAATGTGAAGTAAATACCCAACAGAGAAATATAACCTGATATTTTAGTAATATATCAACTATGTAAATAAATGATAGCCTATTAAAATTCTGAAGTTAAAAATATTTGAAATAGTGTAGACTTTATTCTTAGATCTCTGTCTGCAGTGAGGAGAACACATTGCTTTTGCAAGTGTATGTGAATCACACTTGAATTTATATTCCTCATCCAGACTAGTAATTCAGTCATAAGTTTTTATAATGAAAAATTTACCAGCCAAGAGTGTTTAAGATGCCTAAGTTTGGTGGAGTAAAGCAGGAATTTTTATACAAATTATTTTCTCATTCAGATATTCCTAAGAAAACACATTATAAATAATGAAAAGAATGTTCTATATTTCATAAAATGTGAGGTGTCTTTTCTTAAATCATGCTATATGAAAGTAAAAAATAAATAAGACAGCTACCCCACTAGGGAAAGATAGAAACAGGCTGGGGTTAGGGATCAACCTACCGTGTCCATGTTCAGGGGAGAAGCAGTTACAAAAGTCAGACCTTCCACTGTCTGCACCCCAAAAAGAATTTGTTCCATACTTCCAGAAGGGTAAATGAGAGTGAAGTAAGCTAGAGGACTCTGTACCCCTATTCCACCAGGACCTGAAGAAATTGTAACCAGGCATCTTGTTTTCATACCAGCAGTGAAAGGGAAGTGAATCTCAAAAACATCAGAGGAACCCAGGCAGGGTTCCCCTTATCTGAGAGAGAAGAGAAAAAAATGGCAAGGCATTTGGAAGTAGTAATAGTTGTAGCGCGAACTAAAAAGGAAGTAAAGGCAGAACCCTTTACCATGGGGGTTTCTGTATATATATATATGTATCTAGATAGATAGATAGATAGATAGATAGATAGATAGATAGATAGATAGATATAGATAGTTATAGATTCAGCCTGCATCTATGACCTTGGGAGAACTACTGCAGTTTCTAATGGAGGGAATGGGGCACAAAACTGTGGTGGTGGGAACTGTTTGGAATTAAATCCCTATTATCTTATAATTTTATAAATCCATATTAATCCACTAATTAGAAAAGAAGGAAACAGATAAAAAAGAATGATAGGCAGATGGTGAAATGAAATATAGTATGTATGTGTAAGGAAGTTTATATCAAAAACAGTGTTTCAGGTATAGGTGGTAATGTACCACAGAAAATGGAGATGAGGAGATGGTAGAAGTACAAATGAAAAAGACACTTTGAAGGCCATAAACACTAGATTTTATACTCAAGCCTAGCAGTTGCACAATTGAATGAGGAAAATTATTTTTTGTCAAACCTGTGATTTATTCAGTGGAATTACTGAAGACCTGAGAATGACATTGCTAATGTGTCATGATGAAAAGAATGAAGTAGACCATTAAAAAGTAAATAAACAAACTGTCTTGTTCACACAAGATTGTTTTCTTGGGCAAGAGACCAAAGTTTATTTATCAGGGTGATCTGAATAAACTTTAAGATTAAAAGAAGCCAATAGCTTTGTATTTACAATACCACATCTTTGGGAGATTGAAAAATAGTACACTTCAACAATATACTGCTTTGCCAATACCATGACTTTGGTTTTACCAAGAGGAAAAAAGGTGTGTATAATTCGTCCATCTGCATAAAATGTAATCTACTAGGTTTCTTCCTGTTGAGTTAAGGTTTCTCTGTATCTCTCTGTCTCTGTCTCTGTCTCTCTCTCACACACACACATGGCTTTAAACATGAGTGAGTGACTTCCCTTGTTTTGGGGTACTTTTTTTAGAAAAATTATTTATAAAAAGGAAACACTGACAAAAACCATAGGATAAGAGTGGTAGAACTCCACACAGTTCTCACCACCAGAATTCCATATCCTATCCCCTCCCTTGATAGCTTTCCTATTTTTTAACCCTCTGGGAATATGGACCCAGGGTCATTATGGGGAGAGAAGGTGGAAGGTCTGGCTTCTATAATTGCTTCCCTGCTGAACATGGACATTGGCAGGTCAATCCATACACCCAGCCTGTCTCTCTTTTTCCCTAGTGGGGCAGGGCTCTGGGGAAATGGGGCTCCAGGACAGGACAGGTGGGTTCGACACTTTCCATTCAGAGAGAGAAAGAGAAGGAGAGACATTGAAGCACTGGTGATTCCCCCTTACCATAGCACCACATATATGGTGCTGGATCTCAGACATGGGCCACATTCACTGCAAGGAATGCACTCTATCCAGTGAGTGACAAACAAGATCCTTCAAAATGATTTGCATGTACAGCCCTGCAATCAAAATAGCATTATAAGTAACTACATTTTCTTTTTAAAAATATTTTATTTCTTTACTTAATTATTAGATGGTGACATAAAGAAAGGTAAAGAGAAAGAGTGGCACTTATTGACGTTCTTCAATGCTCGTGAAACATTCCCCTACATGTAGGGACCTGAGGTTTCAGCTGGGTGTGTTCTACTGCACCATGGCCAGGCTCCTTCTTCACTACAGTTTGTAACGTAGAAATGAGGTGGATGCTATCATCGTTCTAGTTCTGATACTGGATTGTTGGTGCTAAGTATTTAGTGTACAATGTCTTTGGTTTGCATCCCGGTGCCTCCAGCCTTCATGATTCCACTGATCCTGCCAGATTACTATTATTTTTTTTAATTAAAGGCGAGAGAAATAAAGACAAATAAAGAAGAGACATCACCACAATAATTTTCACTTCTGTTTACGAAATTTTCTGTTGGCGCGTGGTGTCTGGGGACTCAAGTCAAGGTCCTCACTCATGACAGAGTGTGTGTTCTCCCTACGGAACTATCTCCCTTCCACCTAAGAGGTACTAGTTGTAAAATAAGTCTGAAAAGATTAGAGACAATCTGGTCCAGGATCACAATTACCATACACGCAAATCAATCATAACACAGACAGTAACCCACTGTTCAGTTGTACAGGCATCATCATGTACATGAGCTACATAGACAGCGTCATTTTCTTGTCAGTCTACCAATCGATATTTTACCTGTGCTATTGCCTTAGAAAGCTGTTTCATTTTTAAAAAACATTTATTTATTTATTTATTTCCTTTTGATGCCCTTGTTGTTTTCTTGTTGTAGTTATTATTGTTGTCCTCGTCGTTATATAGGACAGAGAGAAATGGAGAGAGGAGGGGAAGACAGAGAGGGCGAGAAAAAGATAGACACCTGCAGACCTGCATCACTGCTTATGAAGAAACTCCCCTGCAGGTGGGAAGCCAGGGGCTCAAACCGGGATTCTTACACAGGTCCTTGAGCTTTGCACCACGTGCACTTAACCCGTTGCACTCTCCTGTTTCGTGTTTTTAAATAGACTTATGGAATCTTCACTAACGCACCACACCATGCACATGCATAAGCACACACACAGAGACTGTAACCAGTTCTTTTGTGCATCATAATTTTATAATGAATAAAAAATACTGAACCTACATTATTTCAGATATATACATATATACAAGTGAATCAGGAGAAAAACAGATTTTAAAAGGACCAGCTAAAATATCTATGTGATTTGAAATTCATTGATTCTGGGAGCAGAGGAGGAACTTTATGAGATTTATATGTCAACTATTGACAGTGTTAGAATGTGTATATTACTTACTTGATATACAAATAAGAAATAAAATAACTGAGGAGTTGTCAAAAACAGATGACCTAAGTGTACTGGCAAATTATAGCCCACATAGTCAATGACTGCCACCTCTCCAGATTCAAAGGAGGTCTCAAAACTTTACATCAGACTCAACCTGATGCTGTTGACTGGCTACAGAAGAAGGGCAAACGCTAGAAGAAGAATAGCCCATAAAAAGGGATGTATGGTCCTGTATATCCAATGTATGGCTAGTATCTAATTTTAATTCTACTGACTATATTTATGAATGTGTTGGTAACTTTCTCAATGCAGTTTAAATAGATATATGCTCTTCAGTGAAATTGCACTTATGGTGTATGTAAATTTTTTTCCCAGGGTTATCCCTGAGCTTAGTGCTTACACTGGGAATCCATGGTTCCTGGCAGCCATTTTCTCCCATTTTACTGGGTAGGACAGAGAGAAATTGAGAAGGGGAGATAGAGAAGGAGAAAGATAGACACCTAGCAGATCCACACTGTGAAAGGTCTCCCCTGCAGGTGGGAAGTAGGGGGTCTCGAACCCGGATCCTTGCACAGGTCCTGGCACTTAGTACTATATACATTAAACTGGATGTGTCAACCCCAGCCTCCTTATAGCATATGTAAAGTCATAAGTTATATTCTTATCTGTTAGGATTTTTCAAAAATCAAGCAAAATTAAAACTCATGTAAATTTTGGGCCCTACTCATTTAATCCTTGTATTCCTACACAAATATGATGGGCTTAGACCCCTAATGGAGCCCTCTCTCCACCATCAATGGTCACTTCCAAAGGGAATGTCATCATAAACCCTCTTGAAGGCTTTCACAGGACCTTTCCCTGACCAAAGCAACAAAGGTAAGAGACTGCCCCAAGCTCCAAAGGGAGGCTGGGTCATTCTGCTCTACCGCTTGGGGAAGACTAGTTCTGTAATGAGTGTATCCTGCAATGTTCCCAGCTGTGGCCCTGAACTGTGAGCTCAGATCAATGGGATCTTGAGGTTACATAGACTCTTATGCTAAATATATATATGGGCTCTGGATTAGATGTATGAGGTAAATACTTTTTTTATTGTTGTAGTGATTATTGTTGTTGATGTCATCTTGTTGGATAGGACAGAGAAAAATGGAGAGAGGAGGGGAAGACAGAGAGGGGGAGACAAAAATAGACACTGCAGACCTGCTTCAAAGTGCAGCCTCCCTGCAGGTGGGGAGCCGGGGGCTCGAAGCGGGATCCCAACACCAGTCCTTGCACTTTGCCCCACATGCACTTAACCCGCTCCCACTGTGCTACCGCCCAACTCCCAGTAAACAGTTAATTTTATTCATAGATTTTTTTTTTCCTCCAGGGTTATCATTGGAGCTTGGTGCCTGCACTACAAATCTGCTGCTCCTGGAGGCTTTTTTTTTAATCCCTTTGGTTGCCCTTGTTGTTTTATTGTTGTTGTGGTTATTATTATTGCTGTTTCTGGTGTTATTGTTGTTAGACAGGACAGAGAGAAATGGAGAGAGGAGGGGAAGACAAAGAGGGGGAGAAAAAGATAGACACCTGTAGACCTGCTTCACTGCCTGTGAAGTGACCCCCCTGCAGGTGGGGAGCTGGGAGCTCAAACTGAAATCCCATTCCTTGTGCTTTGTGTCATGTGCGCTTAACCTGCTGCACTATCTCCTGGTCTCCATAGATTTTTTTTTTTTTTTTTTTAGGAATAGGAGCTACTCTTTGCCCAAATACAACTTTCTAGCCCTTTTTTCTACTCTGAGACACTATTTCCAGACAATATTTTCATCCAACTCCATGTTACCTAATAAACTCAAGTAACAAACTACAGTAATTGTGGGCCTTAGAAATGTGCCTAAAATGGACTTCCTAGTTTCTTTTCATCTTCAGATCCCTAAACTAGTCTGCTCTCTTCTTACTTTTTGTTCCTGCTCATTAATCATTTTGTTCCACTTTATATCTTACCACCTTTCATCCACCAAATTGTAGACGCTAATGTGATTCCATTCTTAATTTTCTGGGCAGATGACCTTACAAATTTGTCCTGGAATCTCACCTCTCCAGAGCTCTACTCAACTAGGGAACCTAACAATGCCCATGTCCAGTGGAGAAGCAATTATGGAAGTCACAACTCTTACCTTCTGCACCCCCCCAAATGATTTTTATCTATGTGCTCAGTGGGGGAGAAGTGATAGGAAAAAAAGGAGTAGAGGACTCTGAGCTCCAACTCCACCAAGACCCAGAGATAGAAGAGGAAAAAGACAAGGACATTTGGATGCAGTATTAGGGTTTTGTGTAGCTTGGGAAGGATGAGAAGAAGGGACCTTTACAAGTGAAAAAGGGGAGGGGACAATTATATACAAATATGGACAGATCATTATAGAAATAATAGTTAACCCATATCTGCAAACTTAGGAAACCTGGTGTGGCTTACAACAGAGATACTGGGCATTCAGAACTCTGATGGTGGGAATACTATGAAGTGACATTCCTGTTGACATGCAATTCTGTAAATCAATATTAAATCACTAATAAATAAAAAATAAATAAATGAAAACTAATGGTAATACATAGTGTACATCTAGAATTAATGGCATGAGATTCATGATTGATTTTATTTTATTATTTATTTATTTTCTTTCTTTTTTATCATCTTTATTTATTTATTACATAGAGACAGCCAGAAATCAAGAGGGAAGGGAGTAATAGGGAGGAATAGAGACAGAGAGACACCTTCAACACTTGCAAAATTTTCCACCTGCAGATGCAGACCGGGACCTTGAACCTGGGTCCTTGTGCACTGTAACATGTGCACTCAACCAGGTGCATCACCACTCTGCCACCATGGTGGATTTTTTTTTAATTTATTTTTTATTTAAGAAAGGATAAATTAACAAAACCATAGGGTAGGAGGGGTATAACTCCACACAATTCCCACCACCCAATCTCCATATCCCCTCTCCTCCCCTGATAGCTTTCCCATTCTCTATCCCTCTGGAAGCATGGACCCAGGGTCATTGTGGGTTGCAGAGGGTGGAAGGTCTGGCTTCTGTGAAGAGAGAGGCAGACTGGGAGTATGGATCGACCAGTCAACGTCCATGTTCACCATGGTGGATTTTATATGACACAAAAGTCAAGAGTAACAAGCTTGAGAAAAAGTGACTCTAAAGCAAAAGTGTCTTTTAAATATTTCCCTCATTGTGTACTTGAAGTCCTAAACTGCTTTACAAACTACAGAGCTCAAACATGAACAATTTAAAATTGAAAAAAATAACAGTAGTTTATTGATTTTCATTTTTAAATGAAGGCCTTGAGCACCAAAGACATCAGTCAATTCCTTTAACCCATCTTTTGAGTTTTAAACACATAATTGGAACACGTTTAGGTTTGTTTGGGAGAGGTAGAACAAAATACCTGCTTCCTTAATTTTATCTAAAATAAACAGAAATCCTTATTTTTGTTCTGGTGTATGACTACAGACACCAGAAATAGCATTAATATACCAGATGACTCCAATTAAAAATTACCAAAATTATTATTATTTTTTAAATTAATTAATTAATTTATTCCCCTTTTGTTGCCCTTCTTGTTTTATTGTTGTCGTTATTATCGATGTCATTGTTGTTGGATAGGACAGAGAGAAATGGAGAGAGGAGGGGAAGACAGAGAAAGACAGACACCTGCAGACCTGCTTCACCATCTGTGAAGCAACTCCCCTGAAGGTGGGGAGCCGGGGGCTCAAACCTGGATCCTTTTGCCAGTCCTTGATTTTGGCGCCACCTGCGCTTAACCCGCTGCGCTACCGCCCGACTCCCAAAAATTACCAAAATTATTACGTCTGTCACTTGTGCTAAATACTGTATCACCTTCATTTCTCTAAGCTTTGTGTGTCCTGAGATATAAAGGCATTGTATTTATCTTTGTATTATTATTATTATTATTATTATTATTACTTGCTTCCAGAGTTGTTGCTGGGGCTTAGTGCCTGTGCTATGTATCCACTGCTCCTGGAAATTTTTTTTTTCACTTCTGTTGCCCTTGTTTATGGTTGCTGTGGTTATTATTATTGTTGTTGTTATTGCTGTCATTGTTGTTGGATAGGACAAAGATAAGTGGAGAGAGGAGGGGAAGACAGAGAGGGAGAGAAAGATAGAAACCTGCAGACTTGCTTCATTGTCCATGAAGAGACCCTCTGCAGGTGGAGAACTGGGGGCCCAACCTCCCATCTTTGTATTTATTTATTTTATATATTTATTTTTAATTTCTGGAGATTGGTTATTGCGTTGGCAAAATAATCCACTTGCACTGTTTCACCAAGTGGGCAACCCATGTTTGACAACAAATCTCCTAGTTTTTTTTTTTTTGTAGTCTTTTGAATCTCACTACTTATGATGACTTTTTCAGATGGAAGACAGAGAGGGGGCCAGACAGTATCTGTGTGCTCTGTTAAGCATATGTAGCACCAAGCATAAAGACCCGGGTTCAAGTCCTTGCTCCCAACCTTCGGGAGGGTGCAGTGAAGCAGGTCTGCAGGTGTTTCTATATTTCTTTCCCTTTCAATTTTGGCAGCCAGGAGTGGTAGATTCATTAGTGCCATCACTGAGCCCCAGTGATAACATGGAGAGAGAGAGAGAGAGAGAGAGAGAGAGAGAGAGAGAGAGAGAGAGAGAAGGAATCAGGGTGGGCTTGAGCCTCCAAAGTTCTAGGTTCAGTCCCCACCCCACACACACACACCACCATAAGCCAGAGCTGAGTAGTGCTCTGGTAAAATAAATAAACAAACAAATAAATAAAATTTTAAAAATAACGTTAAAAAAGAATCAGCTCTGAAACTTTTTAGTTTGTTATTTTAAAAATGGTAACTACTCTGTGCTCATGAGTAAAAGAACCTTTATGTAACCAGAAGTTCATGAAATCCCTCTCTAAGACTATTAGCATCTCTTTATTCTCAGAGGCATTTAGAATATCACGGCTAGAAGAAAATTTGACTTAACAGTAGGAAAGTAAAGAGTATGCTATATGGTTAGATGTCAGGAAGATAAATATAATCATGGCATCTGGTTGCTAGTGGGAAGTCACCCCTTGCGACTCTTGAGTGAGAATAATTGACTCAGTGTATGAGTCTAGGGACATTCAACAGATTAAGTTCCCGGGGTGAATGAACTTTGTAACCTTACCAGTTGTGACTAATTTTGCAAAGAAAGCCTAAAATGTTTGAAAAATTAGTTTCTTACAGGGCTTTAAAAATGACAGTAGATTTATATTTTTTTTTATAAGTGAAATTTGTCTCCATTTTGGATTTCTCTTTCATGAACATAGTGTATTTTTTCCACAAAATAAATAAGCATAGGAGTAGTGTTCATAAAATTTATGTTGATAAAGGGTTCACAGTCATAATTAAATATACACATATCCTCATATATTTAAAATGACTAACTTCTGGGAGTCGGGCAGTAACGCAGCAGGTTAAGCACACGTGGTGCAAAGCAAAAGGACCAGCAGAAGGATCCCGGTTTGAGCCCCCGGGTCCCCACCTGCAGGGGAGTTGCTTCACAGGCGGTGAAGCAGGTCTGCAGGTGTCTATCTTTCTCTCTCTCTCTCTGTCTTCCCCTCCTCTCTCCATTTCTCTCTGTCCTATCCAACAATGAAGCTATGAATAATAACTACAATGATAAAACAATAGGGGCAACAAAAGGAATAAATAAATAAATAAAATATTTTTAAAAATGACTAACTTCTTAAGTCTAACACTTTGGCAGCAAGGTAATGGTACCCTCATTCATCTTATAAGACAAGAACACATTTTAAATCATGATGGCAATTACATTAAATACTTTTGTAAGCCATTGATAAAATTTATCTGGTCATGCAACAGGAAGATATTGAATGATTGTAAAATTTACCAAAAGCTGTTGAAAATACCTATTTGAAAGATTTGAAAATTGACTAAAAGAGAGAGCAGAACTTTGCAAATAGTTTGCTAGGAGAAGATCACTAGTGTATCACATAAGACTGAGACACAATCAAAACAGCATTAGGGAAATGCTAAAGGAACCTATTTAAAATGGAAAAAAAATAGAGCAATTTCACATAAAGGAACAAAGCAAGTAAAGCAGAAAAATCTAATGAAGACAAACCTTTCGACTTGGACCACAGAACGTAGCTTGGCAAATATCATTAGGGAGGATTATTGGTTTGTGAGAGAAGGGGGGGGGGGCTAATGAGCTTTGTTAGAGTGATATTAATATTTCAGTGATGGTGTAATATAGTATCATAGCTTGAAGAGGTGTAAAATTGTAATTCCAGAACAGTTCTAGTTTTGTAAGCCTGGATTACCTAAAAAACAATTAAATTTTCAACAACAAAAAGAAGATTAAAAGAAGCTACAAGTTCCTTTTCTATGTATTATCTATCTATCTATCTATCTATCTATCTATATATATATATGTATCTATCATCTCTCTCCTTTCTCTGTTGAAAGAGAAAAAAACATCTTGTCAGAATAATGGAACAATTGAATCATTCAGGTATAAAAAGTCACAATGGAGAGGCCAGGTATTGACACGCCCAGATGAGCACACATGTTACGGTGTGTAAGAACTCAGGTTCAAGCCCCTGGTCCCCACCTGCAGGGGGAAAGCCTCACAAGCAGTTCTCTCTCTCTCTCTCTCTCTCCCTCTCTCTCTCTTCCTCTCTCCCCCATTCCCCCCCTTTTCTAGCTTTCTGGCTATCTTTACCCAATAAATAAATAAAGATAATAACACAGCACCTTTATAATGGTGTGATTCTGCCATACCTGGAATACCATTGTAAAAAAGACAATAGATGGGATAACTGGCAGTCAGGAGGTGGGACAGTGATTGGGCACAGAATTTGCCTCCATGAGTCCTGACTGGAGTCCCAGGCACCAAGACACATATGATTCTGTCTCTCTTTCTTACTCTTTCTCTTTTCCCCTTATTAAAAATGATATTTACTACATAAATATTATGATATATATGTTAAATTCATAAAAAAGAAGAGAGGAGGCAACTTAATAAAAATAAAAGAACCATATCTATCTTTGGGGATTGTATCATTTCCTGAGTTACTTATCTACATTCCCTTACAGGTACTACCACATTTAGTTTTTAAACCATCCTTTGACATGGACTTTTTTATCTGTGAAAAGGTAAGAAGAATGAGTCTATAGGAAGAAGCTGAGACCTAGCTCACCTGGTGGAACTTAGGCTTGGATCAGGGCTGTGGTGACTGCTTCTTTCTGCGTGTCTCTGACTTCTGTCTACACAAAAGAAAAAGAGTCCACCACGAATGGTGGAATCGCATAGGCATGGAGTAATAACTATGTAATAACTCTGTTGGAAAAAGTGAGAAAAGGAAAGAGAGAGAGAGATGCTATAAATATAACTTCTCTCTCTCTCTCTCTCTCTGTGTATGTGCACATGTGTGTATGTGTGTTATATTTATATTTTATTTTATTTTGCTGTAAGTTATTTCTGAGGCTTGGTGTGTGCATGACAGAGCCACCACTCTTAGTGGTCATTTTTTCCCTTTTATGTGTACTTGGTAGGACAAAAAGAAATTAAAAATTGAGGGAGAGACAGTGAGAACGAAAAATAGACACCTGTAGTCCTGCTTCATAGCTTATGAAGTCCCCCCTCGCCTCCACAGGTGGAGACCAGAGACTTGAGCCCAGGTGCCTTTCACGTGGGACTGTGTGTCACCCCTAGCCCACAAAAAGAAATTATGAATAAACTGAGTGTTCCATTATTGAACCCAGTGTTGGCAAAGTTTGTACTCTACAATTAAAAAGCCTTAGAAGTAGAAAATTACTTTGAGATGAAGTGAAAAGAATAAAAAAGGGGAAGTTATTGACTTTTAGAATAAGTCAGTGAAGTAAATTAAGAAAAATTCACCTACTAGATACATATAGTAAGAAAGGCTGTTAGTATTGGATCATGCGTACTGATATTGTAATGAGCCTAATACATAGAAACATTACTTGCATTTACATTGTAATGACTTTAGCTGCTAAAAAGGTGGTGGTCAAGGAGTCACTGAGGTAAAGTAGCACCCCACTGACACTCAGGTGGGACTTACTTTATCAAATCCAAGATTACAGAGGGAAGACAAGAATAGATAAAGATGTGACTGGGTAAGAACTCTTCTTCCACTAAAAGTAAGAGGTGGTCATGATAACACACCTCTGACACAGAATATAAGTTTGGGAATCAAATTGGACCTGATTAGGAAAACCTTCTGGACTCCACACCTACAATCCTGAAGTCTCTTCCAATTATGACCACAAGGAATCTGAGCTCAAGGAAAGCAGCACCTTCCTCCCTGAAAAACTATGACCACAAACACACAGTGCGGCCTCCAATTGTAGTTTACCAATTACCTTGTGTCTTGAATCTCCTAGTCTAAGCGACTAAGAACAGCCCTTCATTCTCTCTTTACTGTCAAATGTGAATTGCATGACTATACTGTTATACTATTGACTCTTCCTCTAATAAAATAACACAGTGATTATGAACAATTGGCTGCATGTATAAAATAAAAACTATTCATATAAAGTTCATAGCATTCTTGAGAATTAAACTTTGTGTTACTTACTTATGGTACTGTGTGCATGGTTTGGTTGATTTTACTCAATTAAGTTTCAGATGGAACAAATGACACTCTATCAAGAGAATTAGGAAGATTGCTATTACTATAATTATCATTATTATTATTTTGTCATCACTGGGGCTTCACTGATCCAGAATGACTCTCTTATTCTTTTTCTCTTAAACTCAGAGACAAAGAGGTAAAAGAGAGCATGACAGAGACAGAGATAATACTGAAGTTTCCAAAGCTGTAGAGGCCAGACGGGCAGATAACAGAACAGCATACAATGCAAGTGAGCTATTTTCCCAGCCCATTATAAGTGCTTTAGGAAATCAACTTCTTATCTTTCATTTTTATTATTGCTCATAGAATGCATGTGCTTTACATTAACTTATTTGTAGTAGTATCAGATTTTTCGATGCTTCATCTGCTTCACAGGAAAACAATCAATAGTTCCTGCATTGATTTAATTTATTTATGGAATAAAAAATATCGACAAGACCATAGGACAAGAGGGATACAATTCCACACAATTCCCACCACCAGAGTTCCATATACCATCTCTTCCCTTGGGAGCTTTCCTATTCTTTATCTCTCTGGGAACATGGGCCCAAGGTCATTATGAAGGTGGGAGGTCTGGCATCTGTAATTGCTTCTCTGTTGAACATGAGCATTGGCAGGTCATTTCATACCCCCCTGCCTTTTTCTGTCTTTCCCTAGTGGAGCAGGGCTCTGGAGAGATGGGGTTCCAGAGTACATTGGTGAGGTCCTCTGTCAGGGGAAGTCAGGCTGGCATCATGGTAGCATCTGGAGCTTGGTGGCTAAGAAAGCATTCAGATATAAAGCAGAACAAATTGGTTAATAGTCAGGAACCTAAAGGCAAGAATATAGTAGATGAGTTTAGGGATCTCCATTTTGGAAAAAGCTAGTAGGTCTATTTTAGGTATATTCCATGGGGCCCATGACTTTACTAATTTTTGCCTAAGCCCAACAGCTAACATGCAATTGGGCTAAAGGTATTGTCTGGAGAGATGGTGTCAGAGTTGAAAACAAGACTAGAAAGCTAGATCAGGGCAGAGAGTAGCTCCCAAATATGCGAAAGCTATGTAAGTATCATTTTGTGGTGTCTGGTTTTAGGTTTTTCTACTTGGTGTTTTGGGTCACTGCAAACTATTGTTGATTTTTGCTTATCCTGTGTTCCTCTTAATCTATACTTGGGTGTCCCATCTTCAAATCAATTTAACCAACTCAGTGGCTCTTAGAATGAGAGAAAATTTCTTTTTTGGAGTTCAAAACCCTTATCTGCCTTACTTCCTCATAATACCGCTTATTTTCTCATTTAACAGTCCTTGAGTCACTTGTCTCTATTCAGTGTTCCCCCTATGCCTGTAACTCACTGCAAAGTTTTATTTACAGAATTATTTCACTAATTCCTACTATAACATCATTAGATTGTCACTGCATTATTTATTTATTTATTTTTTAGAAAACTAAGTGAAATCACTTCATTTTCCCTTCATAGAAACTTGAACATTTCTCTTGACTAGTTTCAACTTTTATTATGATTGTCTATATAATGATTTGCCTGGATAAATGGTGACTGCTTTGTTCAATGTTCTGCACTGTTGGAACTACCAGTGTCTTATAGATAGTATGTACACTCAGTAAATATGGCTTTAATTAAAACACGAATCAATGTCCTTCATTCAATGACTGCCTTGGGCAAGGAGAATGTTTATCAGAAAATGCAATTACATTTTAACTATGAACTAGACATTAACTGTTTGTGTAAATAATTTTATGCACTCCTGAGAAGTATTTATATTATCATATTGCATAGGTTATCTTATTTTTCCATCACTTTTTAAAATAGTTCTCCCAGATAATAAACAAGGCAGTGTTTCATTCACGGTTTTACAGGATAGTTCATAGCATTGTAATTTCATGGAGCTTGTGCATTTGCAAGAATATATGAAGACTACCTAGAGGAGATTGTGAATGCACTAAACTCATGGATTTCTAAGAAAATTGACAACAAGTTGAATGAAATAGTGCAAAAAAACGGGTCAAGTTTTACAGAAAGTTTTGATACATTTGTTGATATGAAGGCAAGATGTATATGCATATATTATTTCTGTCTAACCATGATGTAAAGTATCATTTCTGATGTTGTAATTGTAGTAAGCATTTTATCAATGAGACGCTTTTTTCCAAGTCCAAATTCAATGCACACAGGAGACTAACTTAGTAGTAAGTTGAAGAGAACAGGCCCTAAGTCATAATTCTAAGAATATAGAGAAACCCCATCCAAACACATGCATGACACCAAGTTCTGTTCTAGCTTTCAAATTTTTCTTTATTTTTGACTTAATTCTCTTCTTGATGCATCTGGAAGAGAATCATTTGGTGACACTTGAATGAAGTGAACAAAACGGAGAATGACAACTGGCAACAAGTATTTGTAAGAAAATGTAGATTTAACATACAAATATGAAAGAGACATTTTCATCTTGCTGTCACTTGAACACTCAGATTTTTTTTTTAGTCTTGCCATAGTGGTATGAAATACTAAATAAAAATTTGCATGACTTCTCAGTATTGATGCACTTATTTTCCTTCTGAAGATTTTGACCATGGTGATTTAAAACACTAATAACATTAATTTACAGATGATATAACAACTCAGTGGAATTAGACCTGTGATCAAAACCATGGTATTAACAACAATAAAATCTGTATTTCAAATAAATAATTATATCTGTGGAGGAATAGATGTCAATTGATGCAAGAATATTTTGTGTTGAATTTTTAATTATTTATATATAAAAAGGAAACACTGACAAAATGATGGGATAAGAAGGGTACAACTCCACACAATTCCCACCACCAGAACATCATATCCCATCCCCTCCCTTGATAGCTTTACCATTCTTTAAGGTGGAAGTTCTGGCTTCTGTAATTGCTTCCCTGCTGAACATAGGCATTGACAGGTTGATCAATACTCCCAGCTGGCCTCTCTCTTTCCCTAGTGGGGCAGTGCTCTGGGGAAGTAGAGCTCCAGAACACATTGGTGGGGTCATGTGTCTAGGGAAGCCTGATTGGCATCATGCTAGCATCTGGAACCTGGTGGTTGAAAAGAGAGTTAACATATAAAGTCAAATAAGTTGTTGATTAATCATGAACCTAAAGGCTGGAGTACTGCAGTTGAAGAGTTGGGGTGGGGGTGGGGTCCTCCATTTTGTAGATAGCTAGTAGGCATATTTTATTCCAAGGGGCTTGTGGCTATACTAGTTTTTATTTATTTATTTATTTTCCCTGAGCCTCAAATCTGATATGCAGGTGGATCCTAGTTATTGTTTGGGGAGATGATGTCATGGCTGGAAAAAGGACCAGAAGGCTGGATCTGGGAAGAAAGTAGCTCCCTAATATGGGAAAGGGGTATAAATATTTTTGACTGTAAACCCCATTGATTTGATCTGATCTGGGGCCCATATTCAGCTTAGGAGCCTATGTGACCTCTGCATCCCTGTATGTCTGACCTCACATACTGTGCTCATAAGTAGGAACATTCCAAGCTGCCCCAATATCAGGACCCATCTTCCTCAGGTGTAGCAGAGTATGTTGTCCAGCCTCCCTTCAGAGGATAGAACATTCTCTACTGTTGTTGATCCAAGCTGATTGAGGGAAAGGTCCTATGGGGGTCCACAAAGGGATTTGTTTTGTTGTTCCTGACTGGTAACAATGGAGAGAGGGATTTGTTTAAGGTCTAGCTCCATCATGTCTGTTTGGGAATCTCAAGACTCCCCAAATAGAGCCCCAGCTGATGGGGTGGCCTGATAGTGACTAAAGAGTCATCATTAAAGTATGCCAGTCTCTTGCCCTTATTCAGCTTTTGCAGTCCTTGCTTTGCTAAGGTTAGCTTTAGAGTGAGTGAGGGAAGTATAATAGGAAATAGGTGAGGAGGGTATCTAAGTCTAAGTAGACACTATGTCATTATGAACTTCATACTGACTCACTGTAGACTATTGTGTACTTTTGCCCTAATTTATGGATACATGTGAACATATGCCCTATCTCATGGGACCTGGTCTTTATCTAGGTTTTGGGACTTTGTTGGGAAGTGAGCCACCTGGAATGGAATTAGAGAATCCTATGAAAGGAAAGGTCTCACTGGAGTAATGAGGCTAAAGCATTGACATTCTATGCCTGACATCTCTGGGCACAGTCTGAAGTGAAGCATACCTAAGTGTTAACTCCTTGCATTGATTAGGCTGGGATCAGCTGATGTGATATAATTTGGCATGAATTTAGAGGAGCCTTCAGGATACGTGAGCCCCACTCTAGAGGTTCCAGGACTTAGGAAATATAGGTTCTATAGAGGAAGTGGGAGTTTCGGGCTGTCTTAGCGCTTAAGAAGGCTATAGATAGTTACTGCTGTAATCACATTATTTGGCAATTGGGTTAACTTTGAAATATCCCTTTGTTAGGATATGCTGTATCATACAGAACAACACCATAATGTATGTCCTTTGATATTATTTGTATATAGCTGTGCTACCAGTTGCTTTTGTTCTCCCTGATCTAATCTCTTAAGAGAGTCGACATATCAAAGACTCAGCCTTTGGTCTGTGCATTAAAATTTTTGAGATATTCAATCAATTTCTCTCCTCTCATTAATTAAATAGTGATTTATATGACGACAGATTAATAGGAGTGTACATAAACACCATTCCCACCCCCAAAAGACTGTGTCCCATCCTACCTCCCACCTCCCCCTCCCCCTCCCCCCACCCCATGAAGCCGAACATACACCCTCACCCTTAACCCAGGGTTTTTACTTTGGTTCCCTAGTCCAAATTCAGTCAAATCCTGCTTTGAGTTTCCTTCTCTGTTCTTCTCAACTTCTGATTATGAGTGGGATCATCCCATACTCACCTTTGTCTTTCCGACTTAGCTCACTTAACATAATTACTTCTAGCTCCATCCAAGATGGGTCAGAGAAAGTGGGTTCATTGCTTTAATGGTGGTGTAGTATTCCATTATGTATATATAGCACAACTTTCTCAGCCACTCATCTGTTGTTGGGCACCTGAGTTGCTATGAACATATGTGTACACATATCTTTTTGGTTGGATGTTATGGAGTCTTTGGGATATATCCCCAGGAAAGAAATTACTGGGTCATATGGAAGGTCTATGTCTAGCCTTGTGAAAGTTCTCCAGACTGCTCTCCAGAGAGGTTGGACCA
The DNA here is from genome assembly GCF_950295315.1 of Erinaceus europaeus. Lineage (NCBI taxonomy): Eukaryota > Metazoa > Chordata > Mammalia > Eulipotyphla > Erinaceidae > Erinaceus > Erinaceus europaeus. Next base: position 24,923,659 of record NC_080166.1, on the reverse strand, counting down.
ATTTACATTCCCACCAGCAGTGCAGAAGGGTTCCTTTGTCCCCACAGCCTCTCCAGCAATTGTTGCTGCTGTCCTTTTTGATGTATGCCAGGGGTGAGGTGATATCTCAATGTTGTCTTTATTTGCATTTCTCTGAGAAACAGTGCCCTGAAACAATTTTCCATGTGTTTGTTAGTCTTTTGGATCTCTTCAGTAGTGAATGTTCTGTTCATATTCTCTGCCCATTTTTGGATTGGGTCATTGCTTTTTTGTTGCTAAGTTTGCTGAGCTCTTTGCTTATTTTGGTGATTAGTCTCTTGTCTGATATGGCAAATAAAGATCTTCTCCCATTCTGTGAGAGGTCTCTTTGTTTATATGATAGTTTTTTGGACTGTGTAGAATTTTTCAGTTTGATGTAGTCCCACTGATTTGTTTCTGCTTTAGTCTTCCTTGCAATTGGATTTTTTTATCAAAGATGTCCTTGAGGTTTAGGTGGGAAAGTGTTTTACCAATTTTTTCCTCTAAGTATTTGTTAGTTTCTGGTCTAACATCTAGGTCCTTCATACATTTGGAGTTAATTTTTGTCTTTGGTGAGATAAAATGGTTCAGTTTCATTTTTCTGCATGTTTCAACCCAGTTTTCCCAGCACCATTTATTGGAGAGCCTCCTTCTTCCATTTAATATTTTGGGCCCCTTTATCAAAGATTAGATGTCCATAGGTATGGGGGGTGTTGATTTTTTAATGCAAATTTATTTGTTGTCTTAATAATTTTTTACCTAGAAGCAAAGCTAAGACATGCATTATTAGTGTAGAATTGAGTGGGTCAACTAGCAGTACAGATTAAAGGGAAGGAACTGCACAATAGGGAATATAGTAAAAAATAATACCAGCTACCATGTAGTAATCCTACAGGGAAATACAAAGTACATGTCATAGTTATATAATAGCCGAGAGAATTGAGAATAAAAAGATAAGCAATCACCACCTGTCTGTAATTGCCAAAGGTCTCCTCTCTCCTTAAACTCTATTGTTACACCAGTTTGCTCTTCTTGAAGGCTCATAATGTGGGTTCCAGCAAGCCAACAAAATCCCTCTCTAGATCAATCATACTGACCATTAGAATTCAGACATAATTTCTGTATTTTTTTTATAAAAAATTGCTAAAATTCTAAAAATCTAGACTATAATCAATACTGATGGGTTTAACACTAGCTTAAGTGCAACTGAAGAGAAATTGTGAGTGTATGAATCAAAAGAAGAATTAGAAAGGGAAAAAACATTTGGGCAAAATAGCTCAGTTAGATGGCACATTGTTTTGCTGAGTGCATGACCCAGGTTCAAGTCTGACCGTACTGCACTGAAGAAAGCTTCATCTTCTTCTCTCTCTCCCCATGTCTTTCTCTGCCTCTCTGTTTCTATCTGAAAAACAAGGGGGGGGATGGCAAAATATTTGAATCTCAATTCAAAATATCACCATATTCAACATTCTAAGAAATAAATTCAAGAAACCTATAAACTGAAATATATTTAAAAAAAAAACATGCTTAGGCACATTTTAGTAAAACTGATTATAGCTGAGAACAAATAGATCATCTTTAAGATCAAAGAAATATGAAAAAAAAAAAAAGGAATAAGAACTATACTGAAAGTGACTTTTTAACATCAGAGCACTAGCAATGAACCCACCTTATGCCATGCAATCACTCTCCTGGGGATTTGCCCAGGGAAAACAAAGCCACCTATACAGGAAGACCTATGCACATTTATTTGCATGTAAAGCCATCACTGCACAGAATTGTGTTTTGTTATGGGTTTCCTATATAGTGTTTTCTTTTTCATAGTTGTTTTATCCAAATCTAGTTGGACACTTTTGCAGTCACAGAGATTTGTGCTGTCTTTCCATAAATTTACATTTAGTGGGGCTGGGCAGTAGAGCAGTGGGTTAATCTCACATGGTGTAAAGTGCAAGGACTGGCATAAGGATCCAGGTTTGAGCCCCCAGCTCCCTACCTGCAGGTGAGCTGTCTATCTTTCTCTCCTCCTCTCTGCCTTCCCCTCCTCTCTCAATTTCTCTCTATCCTGTCCAACAACAATAACAGCTATAAAAACAATAACAACTGTTACAGCGCGAAATCAAACCACCATCCACTAAGAGGAAGAAAAAGATGTTTATTCACGAATTGCAATCCGGGCTGAGAGATGGTGACCTGCGGCAGTCCACCAAGCTCGACCCCGAACAGGGCTCAAACCACGCAATTTATAGGAATTCAGACTACACTCAGGGAGGGGGAACACATCACCTTATCAACCTACATCCAATAACAGGCTATAGCAAACACAAAATCCAATCATTTCAAACTTAGCAAAAGCATGACCCATTCAAAGCAAAGCGAGGGCTAATTTCAAAAATTGCAAAGTCACACAACCAATAAAATCTAGCCAGGTAGGGTCACCACATTCCCCCACCATCAGTGGCCCCTTCCTAGAAAATAATTTCCTAGTGCAAAGGCCCTGATAAGCTTTGTCTGTTTGCAGGGTCTCAGTAAACATCTGGTGGCTTACTGATTCTGGGTAAACAACCGGTGGCTTACTAATTAGGTCCTGTTCCTAAAGGGACAAAGGGAAAGGAATTTTTCTATCTCTCACCACCAACAACTTATACTAAAAGCACTTAATGAATAACTGCATGAAAGAGAACTTTTAAACTACTTCTAACATTCCTTAAAACTACTGCTTCTAACAACAACCACAACAAGGGCGACAGAATGGGAAAAAATAGCCTCCAGGAGCAGTGGATTTGTAGTGCTGGCACCAAACCCCAGTGATAACCCTGGAGGCAAAAAAAAAAAAAATACATTTAGTAACCTTAGAAAGCAATAAACCAGGCAGACCAAATGGTGGCATACCTCATTGAGCATACATAAACTCACACACACACACACACACACACACACACAAATTTATATAGAAAATCATAAGATGGTTTTAATAATTATAAACTTAATTTTTATAGGCTTGCCCTCAAAATACATACAATGTGATGTTGGTATCATGGCTATTAACATCACAGACCAGAAAATTAGAAAGCTTGCAAATGTTTAGTGATTGTCTCAAGGTCACATACTTAAGGAGTGGAGTAGACCTAGGATTCCCATTTAAGGCTCTTTGAAGTCTATTGGTCTTGGGGGAGGGGGTTAGAGAGTTTAATAGTTAAGCAAAGAGACTCTCATGCCTGAGGCTCCAAAGCTCCAGGTTCAATCCCACCACAATAAACCTGAGCTGAGCAGTGCTCTGTTAAAAACAAAAACAAACAAAAAAACCTCTGGTCTTAACAGCTATTAAGCAAGTCCTCAGAGACATCAATTTATATTTTTATATATATTATCAGTTTACTATTGTTTAGTAAATTTATCATAGTTTATACTATTTGGCTAGTATTGAAAACAAGTCTAAAATGAAAATGAAAACATCCTGTTTCTTTTTTTCTAAGAGTTTTCTTTCTCAACACATTGGCATTATCTGTGTAATTGGAATAAGTATATTTTGATGTAATTAACCAAATTTACTTCTATAAGCATGTGGCACAGCAACATTTATAAATATCTACCCTGTGTGTCTAGGCTACAAAAATACTCTCAGAACTTCCATGGAAGACCATTACAGGGGCAGGGCTGTCGTGCACCAGGTTAAATGCACATGACCCCTGTACAAGGACTGGTGCCGGGATCGGGATCCAGGTTCAAGGCCGCTCCTCCCCTGTAATGGTGACGCTTCAAGAGTAGCAAAGCAGTTCCGTAATTGTCTTTCTTTCTCTCTCTCCCTATGTCTCCCACTTCCCTCTCAATTTATCTCTGTCCAGTGGGAAAAAAAATGACCACCAAAAACAGTGCATTCATAGTGCTGCCACCAAGCCTCTTTTTTGTCTTTTTGTGTCTCCAAAAGGCCTGTCTTGGATCAAATAACTGTTCTGGACTGATCAATAAATCTGAGGGTGAAGGAGAAAAAGAGAATATAATTTGATCAGTCTGGTCATGTATCTACTTCTGTTTGTAGGTAGGAAATTTTCATACTAAAAAAAAAAAACCTCATAGACACTGTCAATTCTTACTATAGTGTAGGGCTAATCAATTCTTCATGGAAGAGTCAGAGAAGTATCACCTGAGAAGTGACATTTGAGATGAATTTTGAGGGACCAAACAACTCAGTTCAACTCAATATATACTGAAGACTTATTAAATTCAAGGTACTCTGTTAATGTGCTGTGAAGCATACAAAAGTGGATAAAATACAGTTGCTGTCATACAGGATTTGCAATCTAATGAGGAAGCTGGTAAATACACATCAGCTGCTGTGGAAGTTCTCTTGACATCATTAAGTTTAATCCTGATACATACTGGGATGCCAGGCATTCCTAAAAGGCTTAGACATTATAACCTATGCAGCTATGACTTGGGACAAGACAGCTAGAAACAAATTAACTCATGGACAGTGGATTTAACTAGAAATTGGTAAAATCTCCATTCAATTATCATTAACTACCTACAGGACCAGGAATAAAAAGATGTCCAATGAATGCAGAGATAAAAATTCTATATACTTTCACAGATGAACTTAAATTTTATTGAAAGATATTGACCAATCACTAGTCAACAAAACCCATACTTTGTAAGAGTATTCAGCTGAGAGTGGTTTGCTTTTGTTTAAAGGACTTTTTAGCTGCATAAAACTCATGTATCTGACCTCTTGCTTTACCATGACCCTCATAAATAGGTGTTGTTGGATCACCATTTGTAGGTAAGAAAATCAATGCACTGAGCAGTGAATAAACTCACTCCACATGATAATTAGGAGACTAGTACAAAACATGCGATGGGGGAGTCACTTTCTTCTTTTAGTGTTTGCCCTTCTTCCGTAGCCAGTCAACAGAGTCAGGTTGAGCCTGATGTAAAGCTTCGAGACCTCCTTTGAATCTGGAGAGGTGGCAGTCGTTGACTATGTGGGTCATAGACTGTCTGTAGCAGTTCGGGTCGTCTCTGGCTCCCCACCGATGGAACATAGCGGCGCACTGGCCATGGCCTGTTCGATAGCGATTGAGGAGGGGAGTCACTGAAAGCAGAAGGAAAGGAGTATTTTCATTCAAAGAACTATGTGCAAGGAAGCAAATGCAGCTGTAGGACATCAGGGTAAATCTATTATTACTTGTGAAGTTGACTTTGTACTTTGCAAAACATTGTAAGTTAGAGTGGTCAAATCAGTGCTGGTTTTATAAATATTCTGCATTATTTACTCCCTTGTGCCTGACTGTGGACACTTTTACATTTCTACTTCTTTATATCCATGATGGTTGCCTTTATGCTAATTTCCTTTCATCGAATCTCTGAGAAAGGAAAGCAAAATAGCACTTTGTGATAAAATAAAGATACCCTAGCTTTTTCCAAAATGAATATCCCAAGTCCCATCTGCTAAATTCAAACTTTTAGGTTCCTGACTATTAAACAATTTGTTCTACTTTATATCTTAATGCTTTTCAGCCACCAAGTTGCAGATGTTACCATGACACCAGCATGACTTCCTGGGCAGATGACTCCACCAATGTGTTCTGGAATCCCACCTCTCCAGAGCCCTAGTCCACTAGGGAAAGATAGAAATAGGCTGAAGCTTTCCCCCTGCAGGTGGGAACTGGGAACTTGAACCCACACCCTTGCACCTTGTAACATGACTGTCTCTATCCAATAAATAAATAAAGATAGAAAAAGAAAAGCAAAGAGTCATATACAGATGAAACCTCATAAAATTATCAGCATATTTCTCCACACAAACTTTAAATGCCAGAATAAAATAGCAAGACATAGATAGAGTGCTCAATAAGAAAAGTTTTCAGCCAAGAATACTCTACCCCACTAGACTGTTATGTTTACCAGATGGAGGAATAAAAACATTCACAGACAAGTAACCATTGAAGGAACTAATCATTACCAAATCTTCTCTAAAATAAATTCTAAAAGTGTTCTAATAAACAATATTAACATAAAAACATTCATACATATGAACACCCAAGACAAGTTTAGAATAATGACATTGAAAAATCTTAAATTCATCATATCAATAAAAGCAGTGGTCTGAACTTACCCATCAAAAGGCATAGCATAGGGAGAAGGATCAGAAAATACAGTCCAACCATAGGTTACCTACAAGGATGCCACTTAACTTGACAGACTGAAAGTGAAAGGATGGAAAACCATTATATAAGCTAATGGACCACAAAAAGAAAAAGAAAAAGAAAAAAAAGCAGGGATAGCTATACTCATGTCTGACACAATAGACTTTAAATAGGATAAAAATAGGGACAGATATTACATAATACTCAGAGGACCAGTCAACCACGAAGATTTAACCGATTAAAAGCTGTGTACCCGATGAGGAGGAGTCACCAAAATATGTCAGGCATCTGCTGAGTGAGTTATGAAAATACACTGAAAACAACACAATAATAGTGGGATACTTTTAACAACCCACTCTCAAAAATTTGTAATTTAACAAATTCATCATGCATGGAAAAATGGAGATTTCTATACTGAAAATTGATGCATATTTTATATATTATGTGATCAATAATCTTGTATACTTATGTACTTTTATAATTAATATTCCTTTGGGTAAAAATATATTAAAGAACATTACGCTATTATGTGGAGTGTGTATTAATTAACTGAATTTCTCCTAGTTCTCAGACTGATTTCTTTTGTTTCTCTTACATATTTTTCTTTTTAAAAAAATATTTTTAATCATTTATTTATTTATTTATTTAGTATTGGATAGATACAGAGAGAAATTGAGAAGGGAGGAGAAGACAGGGAGGGAAAGAGACAGAGAGACACATAAAGCCTTGTGAAGGGATCTCTCTGCAGGTGGGGACCAAGGGCTTGGACCCATGTCCTTGTACACTGTAATGTGTGCACCTAACCAGGGTGCCACCTCCTGGCCCCTTTCTTATGCATTTTTCAGTAGTTCATAGTATACTTATAAAGCTCACACCAGTTTCCTGATTTTCATCTCTAGAGAGGAGTTAGGGTTAACTTATTGAATTGTTGATAGGCAGTGTTGTAGAGAAATAAGAATAGATTTTATAATTGAAAGTTTGATTAACTACTTTAGCAGATTATTGAAACAAGTTGGAGGAATTGTGTCCCTAGTGATAGAAGGGTAATTGATTTTTTTAATATGATAGTCTTTAAAATGACTATGAAATAGATGATATATTTCTTTTGAATTTTTAGTCTACATAAAATATGTTAATCCATGAGAATAACTGAGCATGACATTTGAGAATACAGAATTTAGAATCAGTTTTTCTTTGTTCAAATCCTGATTTGACTATTTTGTAATTTTTATTCTTGATAGTCCTCTACCACAACTTCTCCAAATATTAATATTTTAAAAATGTGGACATTTGCAACATCTAATTCACAGTACTTTAAGACAATATGGTAAAATTTTAATTAATTAATCTATTTATTTGAATATATTTTATTTATTTATTCTTGGAGAGAAATTGAGAGGGGAGGGGGAGATAGAGAAGGAGAGAGACAGAGAGAAATTGAGAGGGGAGGGGGAGATAGAAGGAGAGAGACAGAGAGTCAACTGCAGCCCTGTTTCACCACTTGTAAAGCTTCCTTCCTGTAGGTGAGGAGAGGGGTTTGAACCAGGGTCCTGTGCATTGTAACACATGTGCTAAACCAGATGTGCCACCACCCAACCCCTGTAAAATTTCTTTTAAAAAAGATGTGATAGTATTTGTCATAATCTTATTAGATACGTAAAATTTTGTATCTCCCTTATTCCTTAAATAAAAATCACAGACATTGGTACAAGAAAGAAAAAAGTTGAGCATAAATGACTCATATATACATATGTGTGTGTATGTGAAGATATATTTCATTTTATTTTTTGTTTAGAAACCACCCTCTGTTGTTTTATATAGACTTTTTTTTCCCATAGAAAGATTTTAGGCACTGTTCCACTGGTAATTGTTGTTTTATATTGCTTGATAGTCTACAATTTGTAATTATATTCTGCTGGATCAATCTGATTTTATTTTGTTGACTTCACTGATATGTTCTAATTGTATAAATTACCAATAAAACACAAGGCAATAGGACAAATTTTGTTTGATTGCTTTTGTTTCATTTGTTTGTTTTCGTGACCAGGATTATCACTGGAGCTCTATGCATGCCCGAAGACTACACTATTTTCAGTGTTCTTCTTTTTCTTTTTTTCTCCTGATATAGACAGAGAGAAAGGGTGACACCTGCAGTGCTGTTTCACCACTAGTGAAGCTTAACTCCAGGAAGGGACGAGGGGTTTGAATGTGGGTCTTGCACATAGTAGCATGACTGTCCTACCAGATGCAGCTTTTGTAAAAATGAAAAGGGCTTTTTTCTGAGGTTTATAAAATCCGCAAATTTGGGACCAGGTGGTGGCACACCTGGTTAAGCACACATGCTACCATGTGCAAGGACTTGGGTCCAAGCCTCCAATGCCCACCTGCAGGGAAAAAGTTTTTCAAGTGGTGAAGCAGGACTGCAAGTATCTCTCTTTCTCTCTCCCTCTTTACTTCCCCCTGCACTATCTTGGGCTGTCTTTGTTTAATAAATAGAGATAATATTTTAAAAAAATAAAGTAAAATTGACAGATTTATTAGGTTCTCAAAGCTATGGTTGAGGATTAAGCAAAAAAAGAAAAAAAGAAAAAGAGAAAAAAAAAAAAAAAAGACAAGACTTGCTGGCCATATTGCACAAGTCCTAAGTCTTTAAACATCCATTTTCAAGCATTCAACTTCCACAATCAGCAGGTCCCAGGAGAAGACAGGATGGCAAGCAACAGGCAAAAGGCACAAATGTATTATTTCCACCAGACTCTTCCTTAAATAATCTTCAGTTCCCAGAATTCCCCTCAAGTTAATGTCCTATTCTATGCTGCAGTAGACTAATGGCATTGGCTGTATGCTAATTACTCACACTTGGCACAACCTTTCTCTTGTTTACAGTCCGTAAAGCATAGCATATTCCCAACATGCAGCACCATACCTCCCAAAACCTGCTCCATTTAAATGCTAAGTTCTCCTGATTGTCAGTCACATTTCATGAAGACATCCACAATATAATAATGCAATTGTGATAATGTTATATTTTAGTATATGTATTTTACATATTTACATATGTTGTGTTAATAATACATACTGTTATACATTTATGTTAAATATTTATAGACTTTTGTCACAATATTACATTTCTAACTATCATATAAGAGGGAATTCTTGGGAGTCGGGCTGTAGCGCAGCGGGTTAAGCGCAGGTGGCGCAAAGCACAAGGACCGGCATAAGGATCCAGGTTCGAACCTGGCTCCCCACCTACAGGGGAGTCACTTCACAGGTGGTGAAGCAGGTCTGCAGGTGTCTATCTTTCTCTCCTCCTCTCTGTCTTCCCCTCCTCTCTCCATTTCTCTCTGTCCTATCCAACAACGACAACAACAATAATACCTACAACAATAAAACAACAAGGGCAACAAAAGGGAATAAATAAAATAAATATTAAAAAAAATTTTTAAAAGAGGGAATTATTATATACTTTTGAGTGATTTATATTTATATTAATTGTGTTTTACATGTGGTTATTAACTGTGTTTTACATGTGGTTGCTTTGAAGATTATTTATCATTATTTTAGCAAATTTATATATGAGCATGGGGTTTGTTGTTTATTTCCTCATCTAAGTTTGGAATTTTCCTTAACATAGTATTTTCTTGACTTTTAGAAATAAATTAGAAGTAATATCCTCAAATATTAGTTTTCTCTCATACCTTAAATCCATGAATTTGTCTTGGATAAATGGGTATGCTAGTCTTTTCTCCACAAACATTAATTTCTCACATACATTTTCTGTATTGTTATTTCTCTGTTATACAAATTGGATGTTGTATTTTTTGCACTTTCCAGTATATTCTCATCCTGTACCAACTTTAATGGTTCATAAGAGGTTTCTCTTTGTGATAAGTATACATATGACTAAGTAGAATGCATTCATTTAATTTTAAATGAACATATCAAACCTTAACTGTGAAAAATTATAATAGATTAGAAGAAAATTATTATTATTATTATTACTAGAGTACTGCTCATCTCTGGTTTATGGCAGTGTGGGGAATTGAACCTGGGACTTCAGATCCTTAGGCATAAAAGTCTCTTTGAATCTCTTTGCATAATGATTATGCAGTCTACCCCTCCCCCCTTTTTTGTTTACATCCCTAATTCTCTAAAAATTAAGTTTTGTATTACATAATACCTTATATGGAAAGTTATAGAATATGCATAATAGTGCATAATCTGTATTAGAGTTGTTGTGTTTTGCATATATATTTTTTTCATTTATTTTTAATTCAAAATCATTTTCTATGTACATTTCCTAGTACATTGTATTACCACCAACTGATAGAATTTGGTACTAATAATGATTTTGGAGTACATTTGGAAGCACAAAAATCTTATGTAACTCAATCAACAGTACAAAACCATTGCTGACATCTCCCACTTCTGGTATTAGAGCTGAGTGTTAGCTTTGGGGTGGGGGACTTTGATCACAATTGTAGGAAACAATTGGAGACCATGTGATGAACCAGTGAGAGAAGTCACGGACAATTAACTCAACTATGTAAAAGCATGCAGACATTCAACTGATTTAGCAATGCTGACTTAGCAATGCCTTGTGTTTTTAATTCGACATTAATTTCTGTACTCTTTTCCTTGTGTTTTGTTTTCCTTGTGGTTGGATTTGACATTGATAGAACCAATTGGAAGGTGAGACCATTCAATTTATGAGTTAGTTGGAAATAACTAAAATTGATTAGGATCATCCAGCTATATATTATGCAAGATGATTCTGTTTCATTAATTATACCTCTATTACCTTTATGTGCCATAATTCTTTTAGTATTTTTTATTTATAAAATGGAGATATTTATAAGACAATAGGACAAGAGGGGTACAATTCCATACAATTCCCACCACCAGAACTCTCCTTCCCACTTGCACCCCCTTGAAGCTTTCCTATTTTTTTAAAAAAAGCTTTCTTATTCTATTTTTAAATTTTTATTTATAAAATGGAAATATTGACAAGACTACAGGATAGTAGGGGTACAATTCCACACAATTCCCACCCTCACAACAACATATCCAACCTCCTCCCCTGAGAGCTTCCTATTCTGTATCCCTCTGGGAATATGGACCCTGGATCATAATGGGCTGCAGAAGGTAGAAGGTCTGGCTTCTGTAATTGCTTCCCTGCTGAACATGGGCATTGGCAGGTTGATCCACACTCCCAACCTGTCTCTCTCTTTCCCTAGTCAGGGCTCCAGGACACATGAAGTCAGGTTGGCATCATGGTATCATCTGGAACCTTGTGGCTGAAAAAGAATGACGATATAATGCAGAACAAATTGTTGACTAATCATGAACATAAAGGCAAGGATATTGCAGATGAAGATTTGGGGTCTCCATTTTGGAAATAGCTATTAGGTCTATTTCAGGTATACTCCAAGGGGCCCATGGCTTTATTAGTTTTTTCCTGCACCTGACAAAAGATATACAGGTTATTGTCTAGGGAGATTAGGTCATAGTTGAAAAAATGACTAGAAAGCTGGATCAGGGAAGAGAGTAGCTCTAAAATATGGGAAAAGTGTATAAATATTGTTTATACACTTGTTGTAAACCCTATTGATTTGATATGGGGCCCATATACCCCACAAGGAACCTATGTGACATCCACATCCCTTTAGGTCTGAGCTCATATTCTGTGGTCACTGTTAAGAACATATCAGGCTGCACTAATTTCAGGACCCATCTTCCTTGGGTTGTAGGTAAAGTATGTTGTCCAACCTCCCTTCAGAGAATGGAACATTCTCTACAGTTGTTGGTCCACATTGAGGGCAAGGTGTGATAGGGGCCCACAAAGGGATCCATTATGTTATTCTTGTTGGAGATGACCAGTGAAAATGGTGAGAGGAATCCGTTAGATGTCTAGGCCCATCATGTCTGTGTGGGAATCCCAGAACTCCCTGAATAGGAACTTAGGTATTGGGGTGGCCTGGTAGTGACCGGCATACTTTAATGACTAAGTAAGTCACTAAAGTATGCCGGTCTCTTCCCCTTATTCAGCTTTTATAGTCCTTACTTTGTCTGACAAGGTTAACTTTGGAGCGATTGAATGATGTGTATTAGGAGGTAGGTGAGGAGTGTATTTAGGTCTAAGTAGAAACTGTTTCATTAGATACTTTAAGGTTTCTTTTTAGGTCTTTCTACTTACTTGCTGCCGTGGACCACCACAGTGGATGAGCAGCAGGAGGGTCAGGGGTCTTGAAGGCAACCTCCCCGGTGGGTCAGGAGTCCACGCGAGGGAGAACAGATAGACACCACACTCTACTGGAGGGTGAATCTGGACTCATTTTAATAGTGAAATTGTATTAGCTTTTATACTTTTTTCAGGTTACATTCAGGTTGCCTAAACAACCAGCTTAGTCTTGTGGCTTTGGCAGGCTACATGTAAACTATAACTGTAAAGAATGGTACAATGCTTAATATTATCCTGTTCTCAGTGGGGGTCATACCCAGAATTGTTTTTGACTTTTGCTGAGTGCTATTTCTTTTTTTTTTTAATATTTATTTTATTTATTTATTCCCTTTTGTTGCCCTTGTTGTTTCATTGTTGTAGTTATTGATGTCATCGTTGTTGGATAGGACAGAGAGAAATGGAGAGAGGAGGGGAAGACAGAAAGGAGGAGAAAAAGACAGACACCTGCAGACCTGCTTCACCGCCTGTGAAGAGACTCCCCTGCAGGTGGGGAGCCGGGGTTCGAACCGGGATCCTTATGCCGGCCCTTGTGCTTTGCGCCACCTGCGCTTAACCCGCTGCACTACAGCCCGACTCCCCTGAGTGCTATTTCTATCATTAATCTTCTATGGGGGGGCAAATGGATCTTTGCCTAGTCGTGGACCACTGCTCATCTAGGTCTGGTACAGTTTAACTATTAATCTTTCTTTGTTTCAATATGTCAACTTGTACCTGGGAGGCCTCAATCTCTGTATTCTTTCTTTGAGGAGCAGGTCATAACATGACTTGTTTTGTCCGTCTATGTTGACCCACCTTCCCCACTTTCATAATGTAACTTTCAAATATGCCCCTGTGTAAGGGAGAGGGGGTGCTTCTGACTCTCCATTCCCACCAGGCACTGCCAAAGCACTATTAATCAATTGTGACAGTATAATTATTTGTAGCAATAACGGGGGGAGAATGCGTCGACCCATTCTAGTCCTCCTGCCCAGCTTCCTTGAAGTCTGAATGCAGGTCCAGAGGAGATGACCCTGTCAGGCTCCCTGGTGATCGTGACGGGGTGGCACAACTTGCTCATTCTTTTAGTTTATATTTACTATATCCCTTTTAAGTAGTTACTTTTGCATTATTTATGGACTTTTAATTACGGTTTCTTGATGTACATTCAATTTTTAAAACAAATCTATTTTAATTGTAGATACTTTAAGTCCTAGTTAACATTTGAGTCCCCATAAGAACATAAAATTTGTTTGTTTTTACAGAAACAGAACAGCAGAGAAAGAACGAGTGAAAGAAACCACAGAATTGAAGCTCCCTGCAATGTAGTGGCAGCCAGAGTCAAATCTGGGTCACAATCACCACACTATCCAACTGTGTTCTTTCTACAGACTGAATATAAAGTTCTAAAAATGTCTAGACTGAGTAGTTATTCAAGGAATACTATGAGATTCTATACGAGTTTACCAATAGTTTGTGTTTCATTTCTTGACTATCCGTGTACCTCCTTCTTACCACTTCTATTTGTAATACTATTGATAAAAGAAGTAGTGTTTTTATTCCTGAAATGTATCTGAATTTGGCCACCTCATTCATTTATGTGATTACTATAGATTTCACTATGTGTGGTCATTTGGAAGTAGCATTAATTAAAACTATCTCATGTGTTAATACTATGATAATTCTGTCAATTAATTTAATTCTGATGATCTTTTCCATCATCTAGTTATGTGACTGTTTATGTTCTATAAAATTTAGGAAACTATGTATGTAAGCATTTTATTTTAACTATTATTGTTATTGGTTCTTAATTTCTTTTTTTTAATTCCACTGCTTACATGCATACGATAATTCTAGAGTTTTGTCATGTAAGACATTTGTCATGTAAGACATATTCATTCAGTAAAACAAGCTGACATTTCAATATTTATTTTGAGTATTACTTCCATGTACCAAATTTTCAAATCATCAAAGCATTTAAAAACTCAGGATACGTCAATCACAACATTGGATATAAAGAGAAAATACATTATTTTCATATATAATTATGATGCTTTTGTAAGTGAATACCAATTCATAAGAGAAGTGCATCCTTATATCTGTCAGATGGAACAGAAAAAGCAACTGCAAACACTCCATTTAATCTTTAGTGGAAAGTAAGGTTAATTTCAGTTCATGTTTTGAATTATGACTTTTATTCTAAATCAAATGGTGAGACTATTGGAAATATAACTCATTATGAAGCTCCAAAGAAGGATAGTTACAAAATTAAATAGCTTTTTAAAACAGCAATTAAGCATCTTTGTTTCAATTCTTTTCATATCAAAATGTTTTGAAATGTGGTTTAAAACTAATGAATTTTTATCCCTTTCTTGATTTTTGCTATTGGAATACATGGAATAGAGAGCTAAAAATAGCAATGCATTTAAAAAGATTTTTTATAAAAATATGTGGCAAAGTTTTGGCTGGATTATATGAAATGTCTACTCTCTTAAAATATGATTTAGTCCTGGAACTTGTTTGGTTTTTATCCATTGTAATTGTATTTACTCTTTTCAAGGGTCCTGATGGATATTCCATCTACATAACTTTTTCATGAACAGGGGATCATATCTGAGTTTTAAAATATCTCCTTAGAACCTTACCATCAAAAGTGTACTTATAAATTCAATCATATGAAAAAGGGAAACTAAAACAAGATTTAAAAGAATAGAACTACATCAAGTTCAAAAGCTTCTGCACACTGTAGTAAAAACCCAAAAAGAAAAACTATATTTTTCTAAAATCTCATGTATTTTGAATTATGTTAATGTAACTTTTTCTTGAGAAAGAACAGAAAGGGAAATTCAAATTCAGTGCTGTGGTCTCTATCATTCTCTCTCTCTCCCTCTCCTCCTCCTTCTCCCTCTCCCTCCCCCTCCTCCTTCTCCCTCTCCCTCCCCCTCCCCCTCCCCCTCCCCCTCTCCCTCTCCCTCTCCCTCTCCCTCTCTTTTCCTCTCCCTCTCTCCTCCCTCTCTCCCTTTCTCTCTCACTTTCCCTCTCCCTCTCTCCCTCTCTCCCTCTCCCACTCTCCCTCTTCTTCTCCCTCTCCCCACCCTCCTTTCGGTTCCCCTGCCATATCAATTTCTCTCTGTCCTATCCAATAAAACTGGGGAAAATAGACACCAGGAGCAGTGGATTCATAGTTGCCAGCACTGAGCCCCAGCAATAACCCTGGAGGTAAAAGAGAGAGAGAAAGAACCACCCCCCAACACACACACAAGCACAAAAGATAGTGCTAGAATTAATTAATCCAATTGTCATTTTTCTGCTCTTTTAAGAAAATATGAAAGTTGAGGAAATAGAAATAAACTTTCCATCATAATGATATTTCGAAAATAGTTCTCTTTTCAGGAAGCTGATGCCAAAAAAAAGTGACAGGCTAACCATGCAATTACACTAATAAGAAATAGTCTGTCATTTTTGTGTGTTTCTGGTTTACTTCATGTTTCAAATGAGGGCAATAGCCTGAAGCTGGTGTTTTTAATAGAAATCTTTGTAGAGCTAAAGTTCTAATGGGATTGAACAGTATCATTAGACAACATGCCTTGCAGTGGTATGCTTGAAAAGTTGGTGTATGTCACCAGAGTTGTCTTTAATGTCTCACTCCAAATTTGACCACCTCATTTATTTATGTGGTTTCTATATATTTCACTATGTTTGGTCATCTGTAAGCAGCATTAATTAAAACTATCTCATGCTTTAATAGTATGGAAATTTAGTCAGTGTTATTTTTCAAAGACAAGTATTTACAAGCTTAAGTGAGTTTGGCCTGGTAAAGACTGTAACAGGCATTAAAATTTCTTTCTCAAATTTTCCTGCAATAGAAATACTAAAGCTGCCATAGTCCTGAGATACCAGAGTGAACTATAATGTGACTGTTTAAACTGTATGTCATTTAAGGGTTTTGACGTGTGTAAATAAGTGATATTTTCATTGTGTTGGTGTCAAGGAATGCATGTTAGTCTTTACATGGTACTTCTCCATTTCTGTCGCTGTCGGCCCGCAACAACAACACGGACACCAGAGCTTACAGAAAGCCTACAAGCCTCTCACACTTAGTTGCCCTTGCTAGCAGGCCAAATGGCTGCCTGCTTGAGGGTTCACTCAAAGTTCACTATAGTCCTTCAAAGTGCACACATTCACTATAAGTTCACCTTTTGATCATATAGGAGAACACACTCTTTCATACACCCTTGCCAGTGACTTGGCAATGAGACCCCCCACATCTATTTCCTTGCCTTGTCTCTTTCTGTTTCATCTCATTCTACTGGTTTAGCCACTATGTTTTTCTTAATACCTTTGGATAATTAAGATGCCCGCATGGAAAACAATTGCCTAGACCTTTTGGTATCACATCAATTCTTGTCATTCCTACCCCTCCCCACTATAGGGGTAAGCTGACCTTTAAGAAACCCGCTCCCCACCTTTAGGAGGGTTGCTTCATGAGTGGTGAAGAGGGTCTGAAGGTGTCTGTCTTTCTCTCCCCTCTGTCTTTCCCTCCTCTCTCCAATTTTCTCTGTCCTATCCAACAACTATGACATCAGTAAATGTGTGTGTATGTGTGTGTGTGTGTGTGTGTGTGTGTGTGTAAATATCTGGGGAAAACTTAATGGTTCTGCCTCTTTATGGACACTTTCTTTTCATGTAGCCTTCGGTATTTATTCCCTGTCCTTATTATTATGTGTCTTGGCATGGCCTATTTGGAATCCAGTACTTACGGTTTTTGTCCAGCTTCCTTTATATATATATTTTGACCATTTCCCAAGTGTGGAAATTTTCCTAGAAAATTTCCTTGAATATACTCTCTGCTCCTCTTTCCCTCTCTTTATTTTCAGCCATACCATTAATTTTCACATTTCTCTTCTGATGGAGTCTGCTATTTCACAGAGAATTGCTTTGTTTTGCATAAAACTTTCGTCCTTGGCAGTGTGGTAATTTTATCTCCCAGCCCTGCTATTCTTTCCTCAAACTAATTTATTGTGCATACAAGGCCACATAGATAAGCCCTAGTTCTCTCTAGCGCTTCCTTTACTTCAAATATTTGCTTTTAGATTTCTTTTTATGAACTTGTTCTCTCTTTGGTGAAGAGATCTCTGATTTCCTTAATTTTTGTTTCTACATTATGGTTGGAATCTTGAATTGCTTTCATAACTAACTTTCTGAATTCATACTCAGACAATTTTTCCAAGTACTTAAGCTTTGTTCAATTGTGTTCCTGTCAGTTGCAGTTGAGTGTGGTTTCTGCTGTTCAAACCAGCAGGTGGGGCTGTGGCTGTATTGTTTATATGAAGTGGTTGGCTGGTGCAGATAGAGTCCTCCCTGTTACTCAGGTCAAATCCAGGAAAACCTGCAATGGGTGATGGGAGGGCTGTGACCCACTACTGGGGCTCAACTGTGCTTGCCTGCTTTAAATTTTACTCTGGCTTCTAGCCGCTTTATGCTGCAGTCTTTGGTTATCACAGGAGGTTACCCACAGCTCCCAGCTAAGTTAAATCCATGTTTCAATATGGCTCCATCTGCTTCCTATGGCCACAGCTCTGGCTCTGATCAGAGGTGAATAGAGAGGGTGCTGTTGCCTGTGGCTTGGGTCCCAGTTGAGCTTGCCAGCTTCAGACTGTACTCTAGCTTCTGACTTTCCTATGTTGCAGTCTCAGCTGTTTGTGTAATGTTGCCTGCTGCTGCCCTGGGCTTAGTCTGCCTTTCAATATGGTTTCATTTGCTTCCTACTAGCTATAAGCTATAGGTCCTGGTCTAGCTTCCTCTGTCTCAGGATGTTCTCACCCATCCTTTTCCATGTGCCTGTTCATACACACCTGATTCTCAATGAATCTAAACTTTGTTGTAATATAAGGATTTGGGTAAGTTTTTTTTTTTCTGCTTTATCTGTTTTTTGTTTGTTTGTTTGTTTTGTTTTTCCAGCTTGAATAGTAAGTCCTTGTTACTCTATGGCCAAGCCCCTAGATCTATCTATAGATCCATTTATCATTTTCAAATGTCTCTCCATACTGTGTGTGTTGTCAGACTTCTCATTTTATCAGCTAACGACTGGAAATTACATGGATTCAAGTTTGATAATGACAAGAACATACAAAACGTAATTTCCTTTCCTTTCTTTTTTTGAAACCAAATACAATTCATATATATATATAATTTTTATTTGTAAAAAGGAAACACTGACAAAAAAAAAACATAGGATAAGAGGGATACAACTCCCCACAATTCCCACCACCAGAACTTCCTATTCCATCCCCTCCTCTGATAGCTTTCCTATTTTTATCCCTCTGGGAGAATGGACCAACAGACATCATGGAGTGCAAAAGGTGGAAGGTCAGGCTTCTGTAATTGCTTCTCAGATGAACACGGGCATTGACAGGTCGTTATAGGTATCAGGCAGTAATATATGCAGGAGAACACATATGTTACTATTTACGAGGAACTGACTTCAAGCCTCTGACTCTCAGATGCTAAGGAAAATTCATTAGTGGTGAAGGAATGTTGGTCACATTTCTATTTCTTTCTCATTTTCTCTTTGTCTCTATTGAAAAATAATGCTACCAGATGGTCCAGGGGGTGTCAAAAGCATTGGACTCTTAAGCATGAGGTCCTGTGTTCCAGTCCTTGGCAGCACATGTACCAGAGTGATATCTGGGTTTTTTTTCCCCCTTCTGCCCCCTAACTTTCTCACTAATATATAAATAAAATCTTTACAAAGTGCTACCAGAAGTAATGCAGTCATTGTGCAGGCATTATCTCTCAGCAATAACCCTGGTATATTAAGATATATCTCCAAGGGGGGGGCTTCCAACAGTTAGCTGGTTTTCAAATTAAAACATTTGGTGATCATCTCTATGTCTTACAGTTGTTAAGTCGACTTTAGCAGCTGAAATTCTGATATTGGCTTTTCTCCAAGGAACATACGGCATGAAAATGAATCCAGATGAAAAGAACTGAAAATAGCTTAGTATGCCTTGGTAACATTTGGATGACAGTGTAAGAAAACAGCACTTGAGCTCTCCAAGAGCATAACTGGTAACTAGTCTGTGAAGGACCATATAAGAACTAAGTTTTTAATTAGTACTTTGCAATAGGATTTTCATCATTATATCCACATGAGGAACTTAATATTGACCCTTCATTAATAACTGGCAGTTTCAGAGGTAATCCTTCTTTTAGGAAACACTCTAAAAATTTGTGTTAGTATTTAGATAACTGGGGTAAAGAAAGCAATAGCAAGTGTTTGATTTAAATACTATCCTCTTGCAAATTTATTCAGGAAATAGTGCTTAATCAATTAAACATTGTCATTGAATAACCCAGGAATGAAATGTGAGATGAGTAAGGATATGCAAGTTAATGAAAATAAATCTATTAATATTAATTTTATAAAAGAAAATATTTTTGAATATTACACAGTAGTTATTAGAGTTAATTCTTTAGATCACAGTGCAACCAATAATAAACATGAATATATCTATATTAAACTTATTTATGACTTTATCATTCTATAAACAAAGCTTGAATGAACATGTGAAAAATACATCACATTAGATTTTAGTAAGATTTTTGGAAATAAAATATCACCCTTAATGGAATTCCATGAATACAGGATAGTATCTGTCTCCTAGAAATATGCTCTTGGAAATGAAAGAGTAATAAGTCAGAAAACTAAGATTCAGAAAGTATGTACTTCAATATTAGTCCTGTGTTCTCTCCCATAGCTCCAATTAATCCGATGAGTGTGTTTAGCTTGTTCCTTATAAGATACATGTAGTATTTATATTAATTAATTTATTTATTTATTCGTTTATTTTTGCCTCCAGCATTATTGCTGGGACTCAGTGCCTGCACTACTAATCCACTGCTCGTGGAGGCTAATTACTCCCCCTTTTTTGCCCTTGGGTTTATTGTGGTTATTGTTGTTGTTGTTATTGCTGTTGTTGTTGTTGGATAGGACAAAGAGAAATTGAGAGACTAGGGAAAGACAGAGTGGGGGAAAGAAAGACAGACAGACACCTGCAGACTTGCTTTACCACCTGTGAAGTAACCACCCTGCAGCTGGGGAGCCGGGCTCGAACCAGGATCTTTAAGCCTGTCCTTGTGCTTTGCACCATGTGCACTTAGCCCGCTGTGCTACTGCCCAGCCCCTTATTTTTATTTATTTATTTTTAATATTTATTTTATTTATTTATTCCCTTTTGTTGCCCTTGTTTTATTTTTGTAGTTATTATTGTTGTTGTCATTGTTGGATAGGACAAAGAGAAATGGAGAGAGGAGGGGAAGACAGAGAGGAGGAGAGACAGAGAGGAGGAGAGACAGACACCTGCAGACCTGCTTCACCGCCTATGAAGCGACTCGCCTGCAGTTGGGGAGCCGGGGTTCGAACCGGGATCCTTAAGCCGGTCCTTGTGCTTTGCGCCACCTGCGCTTAACCCGCTGCACTACAGCCCGACTCCCTTATTTTTAGTTTTATGTTTATTTTCTGCCTCTAAGGTTATCGCTGGGGCTCGGTGCCAACACTATGAATCCACTGTTCCTGGAGGCCATGTTTGTTTGTTTGTTTATTTATTTATTTTATTGGATAGGACAGAGAAAAATTGAGAGAGGAGAGAAAGATAGAGAGGAGGTGAGAAAGATAGACATATACAGACCTGTTTCACCGCTTGTGAAGTGACCCTCCTGCAGGTGGCGGACTCCAACCAGGATCCTTGAGCGGGTCCATGCGCTTTACTTGGGGTACTGCTACCTGGCATTCTTTCTTCTTCTTTCCTCCCTCCCTTCCTTCCTTCCTTCCTTCCTTCCTTCCTTCCTTCCTTCCTTCCTTCCTTCTTCCCTCCCTCCTTCATTCCTTCCTTCCTTCCTTCCTTCCTTCCTTCCTTCTTCCCTCCTTCCTTCCTTCCTTCCTTCCTTCCTTCCTTTTTCCCTCCCTACCCCTCTCTATATATATCTTTTTTTTCTTCCTTCCTTCCTTCCTTTCTTTCTTTCTTTCTTTCTTTCTTTCTTTCTTTCCTTCTTTCTTTCTTTCTGTTTCCCTCCTTTATCTTATTTTGCCAAAGTACTTATCAAAAATGACTTGTGGTGGTTGGAATTGAGTCTGGAACCTCTGGAGTCCTCAGGTAACAGTCTGTTCACCTCATGAAGTGTGCACCTTAACATGCAAGAGACCCTAAGTCTAACTTAGTGGGAGCCCTAACATCACACAAGGACACTATGGCAGCCACAAGAGAATCTCCACTGAGGGGAAAATACTGTGTAGTGTCTCTGCCTTTGCTATCTCTCCCTCTCTGAAGCAAAAAGAAGAAAAACATAATCTCCCTGAGAGGGGTAGAACTGTGCATGTATGAAGAGCCAGTGACAACTAAATAAAACAAAACACTGTCAGCATGTTTCTTCTTGGTATTAGATATTTTTCAGTTTTCTTTTCTCTTTTTTACATAAAATTATAGATGATAAAATACTTACTTATACCTGTATTTTAAAGACACAAAAAAGACTTCCATTACTATATGTTAAAAAAATGATGTAGATAGTTTTGTGAATTTTACTGTATATTCAGTGTATTTATGTCAGAAAATTATTTGCATTGGCTAAATCTGACTTACTTAATAAAGTTTAAATTAATCTGAGGCATGTGCTTCAGAACACTCACAGTTGTTTTCAAATTTTTAACTTTGATTTTAATTCTCTATTTTAACTCTACCAGTTGTCAGCATTATGAACAAGTGTCGGTATGGCTTCAATGTGCAAAGGAAGCTTTATCAACAAAAATGCAGAAGGAGATGAATAGAAGAAATAAAACTTTAAACCAAACCACTTCAAACCTAAAGATACCTAATATAATGTCTTTTTTTGTGTGTATCATTAGCCTCAGTGATGCAACTGTTTTTTATAATAAGAAAAAGCTATGGAGCAGACTTTCTGAACCAATTGTCTAGATGTAGTGAAACTGTGTACTTTTAAACTTTTATATTTTTAATCACTTAATTGTAGTAAATGATGATTTGCAAGGTCATTATTGTCACATATGTTCAATTTCTTATGACCTCATGGTAGATGGAATGGTGGAAATGTATAGACACAGAGCCCCAATGGTGACCCTGGTGGCAAAGGAAAAGTGGAAAGATCAGAAAGAACATGGGCCTTGCGTGTAGAAAGTAGCCGCTGACTGGTAATTACTATAGTCTGTAGTCAGGATACCCCGTCTTTGCTCTGCCGCATTGTCAGAAGATGAATTGCCAGCATGAATTCTCCATTTCTTCTTTTTCATTTGTGAGTTTACCAGTAAATAGTCTATCTTATTACGAGTGAGTGATAAAGACAGAATGCAGTTATCATTTCTTTTCACAGTGTTCCAAATCAACATTAACATGAGCACACAAGGTGGCAGATTATTTCTCAAATGAAGCTGACTGTATTTGTTGTGCTATAATCATTGCTGCAGACATGCTACTGAAGTCCACGCCAGAGTGGGATCAAACCTATTTTTACCTAGGGAAGTTTCAGGATCAGATCAGTCCCCCAAAGGTGACTGGTTATTTCAGTGGTCTTAACAATTCAATCCTGGGTTTATTGTAAATTAAGTCTATTATGGCTTCATGAAGCCTTTTAAATCTAAATAATTAGATTCACTTTTTGGAACTACCTTTTATTCTCTGGGAACCCTAGCATTATAGAACTGTCAAGGATGAAAAAGCACAATTTAAAATACACCTTAAACAATCCTACGTAGCTTAACATGCACACATATAGGAAACTTTTTTCATAAATATTCAAAATAAAGGACATTTGATTTAAAACCTGAAAAGGACAACACAAAAGGGTGATTAAATATACTTAAGCTCTTTAAATCCCCCCCAAAAGAATCCCAGAAATTGAAGAATGAAAGCCATAGAAATTACAAACTAATATTTATTTATTTTATTTTTTCAGCACTGGATATCATGTATGTATAATTGCATCACTCCTATGCTAACTTGTCACTTTTTTTTTCTGCCTCCAGAGTTATTCCTGGGGCTTCTTGGTGCCTGCACAGGAATCCACTGCTTCTGGGGCCTTTATTTATTTTTTGAATAGGACAGAGAGAAATTGGGGGAGGGGGGAAATAGACAGAAAGGCACCTGTGGACCTGCTTCACTGCTTGTGAAGAGATTCCCCCTCCCCTGCAGGTGGGGAGCTAGGGCCTCGAACTGGGTTCCCTGTTTCATACAATGTGAGCTTAACCCAGTGCACCACCACCCGACCATCTTGCCCTTTCATTTTATTTCAGATATGTGGTAATAGGTAGAAACAAAGATGGAGAAACACAGCAGCTCAGGGAGCTTCCCCCAGTGCTGTGGTGCTCTTAAGTGGTCTATGGGCTCCACTCTGTACTGGCAAATGGTAAAACACACTTATCTTCCTTGTTAAGCTATTCCTTGCTTCCCAAAATCACATATTAATGATGGGCATGCTTATGTATTACTTATCTGCATATATCTTTTTATAAGAATGCATAGGATGCAAAAAAAAGAATCTGATAAAAAAAAATTCCAAACTAGAATATGTGGCATGTAGGAGAGAGGGTGTCTCTGGGGCCTTTCATCATTGAGATCATTAGCAGAACTAAGGGACAAATATGTAATATTAAAGAGTAATGACTATTGCATTTTTAAAAGATTCTTTTGTGGCATTTGGGGGTGTTGAAAATCAGCAGATTTATTTGGTTCTTTAAAGCTGTTGTAGCAAAATAGGGAAAGGAGGGAAAGGTTTAAAAAACTAAGGGCCTGACACAAGACAAGCTATTTTCTGTCATAAGTCCATTTTCCAGCCATCATCTTCCAAGACTTGTGGATTCTGGGAGAAACAAGGGGCCAACCGGGAAAGCAGGAAACTGAGAGACCAGGAGTGAGCCAGTATGTCAAGAAGGTAAGTGAACTATTTTCATCAAGCTCTTTCTTTTTAAATTTTATTTAATTTTCTTCTCTTTTGTTGCTCTCTTATCATCGTTGTGCTTATTATTGTTGTTATTGATGTCATTGTTGTTGGATAGGACAGAGAGAAATGGAGAGAAGAGGGGAAGACAGAGGGGGAGAGAAAGGCACCTGAAGACCTGCTTCACTGCTTGTGAAGCGACTCCCCTACAGGTGGGAGGCTGGGGCCTCAAACCAAGATACTTATACCTGTCCTTGCACTTGGAGCCATGTGTGCTTAACCTGCTGCATCCCCCTACCCCCAGACCCCAGATCTTTCTTTAAATCTCAGTTATCACAAGTCTCTGTGAGGATATATCATATGCCAATTATATCTGGTAACCATGCCCACGTGGCCTCACCTTCCTCTTTGTTTATAGACATAATACATCATATATTCCAAAGAAATATCCAAACTGATTACTCCCTTGAAAACATTTGTGTGTGTGTGTGTGTGTGTGTGTGTGTGTGTCTGTGTTTGTCAGTTTACATTCTACTAATGTGGAGTAGGATTCTGAAAATCTGTATTAGTGTCTTCAGTGGTTTCCAGCTTTAGCGCTCCAAAGCTGAAGGTTGGGTGAGAGAGATTAAGAAAGTCGTATTTGAGGGCTGGGTGGTAGCGCAGTGGGTAAAGTGCACTTGGCATGAAGCACAAGGACCAGTGTAAGGATCCAGGTTCTGGGGGGCAGGTATTGCATTACAAGCAGTGAAGCAGGTCTGCAGGTGTCTATCTTTCTCTCACCCTCTCTGTCTTTCCCTCCTCTCTAGATTTCTCTGTCCTGTCCAACACCAACACCACCAATGGCAACAATAACAAGGGCGACAAAAAATGGGAAAAAATAGCCTCCAAGAGCAGTGGATTCTAGTGCAAGGACTGAGTCCCAGCAATAACCCTGGAGGTATACACACACACACACACACACACACACACACGGTCTTATTGATCAGTTCCTAGGCTTTTATCTCCTAGAGCAAGGGTCCATTGTCAAGGCCAAGGAAGGGAAAATGGATAAAAAGTAGTGGAGGCTTCAGGGCTTCCATCCAGGCAGAGAGGAGGAGGTAGAAATAGTTCTCTGTTTCTGGCCCGACTGTTAACTGCTCTACCCTAGCTCATCTGGATAGTCCAGACAAGAAACTCACTTTCTCTGGGGAAGAAAGGCAGAGAAGAGTTTGACAGGAGACTTTCAGGTCCATAGTGATAGACCTGATTTCGTAGTGTGAGTGTTTTGCAGACCTCTATCTCGGTAAGATAAGAAATTGTACCCATGTGCCAACAGCTGTGCTGTAAAGCATTAACCTCCCAATTACCAAAAGTAAGGAGAAAAATAAAAGAAACGCACAATATCTAGATTCTCAAAAGTAGGTCTTCCTGCACTCTTACTGAAAGAGAATGTCATGTCACTGTCATCTAGTCTGCTCACTTCCATTATAAATGTTTGGCAGAAGTAGTGCTGTGAGTAGATCCCTTGGGACATACAGTGATTTTTGCTGAGTATTTGATTGGTTATAGTATTGGAGTCTAGGTGTCATTTAATAAACATGTATACTTTATAGAGCCATAGAATGAGACATGCAGCTCTAGTCTAGAAGCAAGGATGGCAATTTTAAGAGTATTTTTAAAATCATTTTTATTTATTGGATCCACCCATCCTCCCTTCCTTCCTATCTATATTTCTTTCTTTTTTTCTTTCTTTCTATTTTTCTTGATAGAAACAGAAAAAAAATGAAAGTGTAAGTGGAGAGAGAGAGAGAAAAAAAAAACAGAAAACACCTGCAGCATGCTTCACCACTGATAAAGCTTCCTCCATGCAGGTTGGGACTGGAGAGTTAACCTGGATACTTGCAAATAGTGACGTGTGCACTTTACTGGTATAGCATTACCTGGCCCTGTTCCTGGCTTTCCTTTAACACAAATAGTAGGACAAAGATAATCAATCACATATACCATCCTTTTTTGACTCTCTTGAAAAGGGGCCCTGATAATTAAATATCTGATTATGGTTATACTATTTTGGTTCAGGATGCAAAATTGACTTGTATGAATAATTTCTAAACTATTTAATTTCCCATTGTACATAGTTTAAAAATCCTCCATGTTAATAATTGGGATTTGCATTAAATTTGCAAATTAATGTAAGGAACAGTGGCTCATTATTTATATTTACCCCGATTCATAATCATGCCATATTTTTCCTTCAATCCAACAGTCGCTAAATTAATTCAGCAATGCTTTATTCTATAGTATGCAAACCTAGAACACATCTTTTCACATTTTTTTTTTTAGTATTTTATTCCTTCTTCTTAGTCTAAATGGTAATGGTTTACTTTTGCCATATTTTGTTTTAGTATAGGTAAATGTAACTGATTTTGTAAAAAGAAAATACTTTATTACAATTCTAGTGCTGTAGAAATGCCAAAGAGGGGGTCAGACAATGGTGCAGTGGGTTAAGTGCATGTGGTGCAAAGCGCAAAGGACAGGCGTAAGGATCCCGGTTGGAGCCCCCAGCTCCCCACCTGCAGGGGAGTCGCTTCACAGGTGGTGAAGCAGGTCTGCAGGTATCTATCTTTCTCTCCCCCTCTCTGTCTTCCCCTCCTCTCTCCATTTCTCTCTGTCCTATCCAAAAACGAACAACATCAACAATGGCAATAATAATAACCACAACGAGGCTACAACAACAAGGGAAACAAAAGGGGGGAAAAATGGCCTCCAGGAGCGGTGGATTCGTGGTCCAGGAGCGGTGGATTCATGGTGCAGGCACCGAGCCCAGCAATAACCCTGGAGGAAAAAAAAATGCCAAAGAATAGAGAAAATAATACATCTCTGGAACTCAGCTCTTTCACAATGAATCCACCTTTCCTTGTGGCCATTTTATTCCTTCTTCACTTTATACTTTATTTTTATTTGATAAGTCGTAAATAAATTGAAAAAGTAGGTGGTAAATACAGAGGGAAAGAGAAAGAGAAAAACACTGCAGCACTCAGTTTCACCTCTCATGAAGCTTGCCTTCTGTAGGTTGTGACCAGGGACTTAAACCCAGGTCCTCATGAGTGGGGATGTAGGTGCTCACCTGGATGTTCTGAACACTTGGCCACATCATTCTGCTTCTTAAGAATGAAGATTTTGGGGGGTGCCAGAAGACGGCAGACTGAGAAGCTGCTAGTGGCTTGAGCTCTGATCACATCTTCTGGAAACGGTTCCAGATGCCACCAGGATGCTGGCCAGGCTTCCCTGGATTGAAGACCCCACCAATGTGTCCTGGAGCTCAGCTTCCCCAGAGACACACCCTACTAGGGAAAGAGAGAGGCAGACTGGAAGTATGGACTGACCAGTCAACGCCCATGTTCAGAGGGGAAGCAATTACAGAAGCCAGACCTTCTACCTTCTGCAACCCTCAGTGACCCTGGGTCCATGCTCCCAGAGGGATAGAGAATGGGAAAGCTATCAGGGGAGGGGGTGTGTTATGGAGATTGGGTGGTGGGAATTGTGTGGAGTTGTACCCCTCCTACCTTATGGTTTTGTTAATTAATCCTTTCTCAAATAAAAAAATTTAAAAAAAATTAAAAAAAAAAGAATGAAGATTTTGAATGCTCTGCTAGAAAAAAAATAGCTCATGATTGGTTGAGGTCATTGTGCAAAAGTAAAGACAGTATAGAAAGAGTAATATAAAGAGAAAGATGAATTACAGAAATCATCCATTGTTTTGTAATATGTTGTGAATTCAAGAACTACAATAGCTAAAGTGTGTCAGGTATTGTACACACATTCTCAAACAAAATAAAACAGCAAAAAAGAAATATGGTAAATAAAAATATGTATGCTGAAGAAAGAGATATGCAGATTTTGAAATTGGATGTTAATCACAAGGTACATAGATATAAAGCCATGAGCCTCTTTAAATATAACTAAAATAGACCTACTAGCTTTGTTCAAAATAGAGACCCCCAAATCTCATCTGCTATATTCTTACCTTTAGCCTTCTGATTATTAAACAATCTTTTCTCCTTTATATCTTGATGCTTTTTCAGCCACCAAGTTGCAGATGCTACTATGATGCCAACCCTGGGCAGATGACTTCATCAATGTACCCTGGAATCCCAGTTTCCCAGAGCCCTGCCCAACTAGGGAAATACAGAAACAGGCTGGAAGTATGGATAGATCTGTCAGTGTCCATATCCAGTGGAGAAGCAATTACAGAAACCAGACCTTCCACCTTCTGTAAGCCTGCAATGGAGGGGGTGGGATACAGAACTCTGGTGGTGGGAATTGTGTGGGATTGTACCCCTCTTATCCTATAGTCTTGACGGTCATTATTAAATTAAAAAAAAAGGTACATAGGCATATAGGTATAATTTCCTACATAAACATTACTACACTTTACTCACATATAAAGATACATCCAAATCTTCATCCAACTGACTAGCTAGCCTTTCTGTACAGAATATTCAGACTGGATAGATAGTGTCTGAATTTCATTATATAGTGTATTTCAGCACAGAATAATGTGACTCTCTTCCGAATCTGCATCCAAGGTTAAGACTGTCATTTTCCCTTTGCGACACAGATAAAGCATTCCTCAAATTGTAAGAAAGATATATGAATATTTTTAGGAGGATACAGAGTTGTTACTGTTACACCCTATTTCCAATATTTGTAGAATGGTATGTGTGGCTGCTGGGTGGTCAAGAATGAATTATTTGAAGTTTTAAACAATTGTCTCCCAAGTCCATATACATCTGTCTATGCAAGTTTTGTAAAGCTGAGCTCAGATGGTATCAACCACATTTCTGCTTTTCCTGATTCCTTACAGGAAAGTCCTGTCAATCAGGAGACACTGGAAAGAATGGACAGGTTCATGGCCCTTGCTCCTACCATTAGCTTCCTCTTGACTTCCTAACCATTTTCTGTTCCTCTGATACTCATCTTCACAATACATCTTTACCTTGGCAGGCAGACATTTCCTGTAGCAGCAAAGTCTTTTAAAAGGACTATTTGGCATCTCCTAAATAGACTGAAATTCCACAGGGCTGCTCTGGAGGTTAAATTTCACCTCCACAATACAACTCTACTGAGCACTGTCCTACATTTGCTAGATTCTCATAGCAGTTGTAAGTTTAGAGGCTCATTGGTATGCTTCCTTATGTCAACCATTTAACAGATTAATAGTTTTATACATAGTCGGGAGTTCTTGCAGGCAGGTGATGGTGCACCTGGCTGAGCACACATGACATAGTGCACAAGGACTAGGATTCAGGGTTTGAACCCCCAGTCTCCACATGCAGTGGGAAAGCATTGCAGGTGGTGAATCAGGGTTGCAGGTGACTCTCTGTCTCTCTCCCTTTCTATATGCCCTTCCCTCTCGGTTTCTGACAGTCTCTATCCAATAAGTAAATAAATAAATAAAGATTATTAAAAATTTAACATGGTCAGGACTGCTCTGTATTATATTTTCCTCTATTAAAATGACCTGAGTAATGTTCCTCTTCTGACTAGATTTTGACCAAGAAGTATACTGCATATTTACCCATTTTTGTATATCATTTTTTCTGTTTCTTAATATTCTTATTTATTATTAGACAAAGACAGAAAGGAATTGAAAGTGAAAGGAGAGATAGAGAGGGAGAGAGACAAAGAGGCACCTGCAGCCCTGCTTCACCACTCATGAAGCTTTCTTGCAGTAGAAGTTCTCCATGGGCTTGAACACAGGTCTTTACACACTCTAATGTGAGTACTTAATCTAGTGTGCCACCACCTGGTCTGTCTATCTTTTTCTGCATTCCTACATTTATTATCTCTGTTAGGAATATTATCTCTCTTAGTGTTTGATTTTAGTTTTTACTCATTTTGAAAATAATTCAAATAGCTGCTCAGTTTAGATATATTTTTATTATATATTTGACATTGACTCATATTTTTTGGTTTAACATCTGTCAACTAAAAAATTAAATGACATATTATGGATAAAGGTTATGAAGGCAGAAAGGTGAGATGTAAGGGCAGTGTAAGAAAAAAAAAATACCCTTCTGCCCAATTAGTCCAATTAGCCCACCTCCTCTTAATTTCTTAAAGCATTAAAGAAGTCTAAAATATATATTTTTGTTTTGTTTAATTCATTAATTTGTTTGGATTGATTATGTACCACATATGAATGGAATCCTATGGTTTTCATCTACCTCTAATTCTTTCTTTCACTAAATATAACAACAGTTTATTTTTTCAATTGGGAGATTAATGGTTTATAATAAATATTGCTGATACATGTATAAAATTTCTCAGTTTTCCCCAAAGCACCCTCACCCCCAGCCTAGGTCCTCCTCCACCATCATGCACCAGGACCTGAATTCTGCTTTGTGCTTCCTCTTTTTGTTATAATTTCTCAACTTCTGTCCATGAGTGAGATCCTAACACCTTTTAATCATATCACATTTTTACAAATGGTAGGATAACATTGTCTCCCACCATTATTTCACCAGGGGTATTTCTACATATGCCTTTGGGAAAAAAAATCTACATCTCTATCTGTAAAGACAATATTTCTACATAGAAATTCCTTAATTATATTTACTATGTTATCAACATTTTTACCAAAAATGATCTATTTAATTTGAATGCATTCGCCATGGCTAATGTGTTTTATTTAAACAATTAAAAATTTACGATAGGAAAAAAAATGTAGACGGGGCAGTGATGGCACATCTGGTTGAATGCACATGTTACAATGTGCAAGGACCCAGATTCAAGCCCCCGGAACCCACTTACAGGGGGGGAAGCTTCACAAGTGGTAAAGCATTGCTGCAGGTGTCTCTCTGTCTCACTCCCTCTCTATCACTCCCTTCTCTCTCAAGTTCTGGCTGTCTCTATCCAATAATAAATAAAGATAATTTAAAATGTGGAAAACACACACACATACACACACACATATCTACCATTTCTTTTGTATTCCATATCAAACTAATTGTTGCTGGATAAAAACTATAGATATTTAAGATTATTCTTTCCCAGTGAATAATTTTCATAACGAAGATATAACAATGGGTCAAACAGATGGTATTGTTGTGTGTTTGTAGTTAAATACACAGACATAGCTCATGTTACTCTGCTTCACTTTATTGAGTTTTGTAGATATTGAACTTTTACAGTTTGAGTATATGTGGCAATCCTGTGTTGAAATAGTTGACTGTCATCAGTTTCTCCCAAGGTAGGTACTCATTTCTTACCTTTCTATTACATTTAATTGTGCTATGTACAATATTTTAAAGACATAATGTTACTGCTCACTTAATAAATCATAGCCTTGTGTTAACATGGCATTCACATGCTATATAAAACCACTACATTTGTCTTAATATAGGTCATATGGAACCATACCCACAGTATCTATGTTTCTTTATGAGATATATAATGTGAAAGTAAGTACTAGAAAAAATATATACACTAGAAAAAATAAATATTATGTGAAAGTAAGTACTAGAAAACAATGGCAGGGCATATTTTAAGTATAATGTTCTGGGAAGGTTATTTTGATATTAAAAAATTGAAGAAATCACTTGACTGATGTGAAAAAACAAAATAGGGAAAATTCTGACAGTAAAAATAATGACTGTAATGCCTTTGGGTAGAACATCTTTGACAGACATGTGAAGAATGAACTGGTATTTAGTGTGGTTGAGCTGTTAATAGGCACCCTTTGAAAATGACATATAATTATCTCTAGTTTCCAGTAACCATGGCCATCACCTTCACTTAAGAGGCCTGGGCTTAGTCACTTGCTTTTGATAACATGTGACAAAAGTGATCTGGTGTTATTTTCAAGATTAACATATAAAAGAATGTAATATTTATGGTATAAATACAAAATTAAATACTGCTATTGTGGGCAGGGAAGATAATGGTTATGTAAACAGACTCTTATGCCTGAGACTCTGAGGTCCAAATTCAGTTCCCCACACCACCATAAACCAGAGCAGAGCTATGATCTAATAATAAAAAAAAATTACTCCACGGGCTGGGCAGTAGCACAACAGGTTAAGTGTACATAGCACGAAGTGCAAAGACCTGCAGAATGATCCCAGTTCAAGCACCCAGCTCCCCAACTGCAGGGGGCAGGTCGCTTCCCAAGTGGTGAAGTATGTCTGCAGGTATCTTTCTCTCCCCCTCTGTCTTACCCTCCTCTCTCGATTTCTCTCTGTCCTATCCAACAACAACGACAACAATAATAATGATACAATGACGATAAAAAGGAGGGCAACCAGAAATGGAAAAGATAGCCTCCAGGTGCAGTGGATTTGTAGTGCAGGCACTGAGCTCCAGCGATAACTCTGGAGGGAAAAAAATAAATAAACACTGCTGCTGTTAAAATGGGTTTCAAAGATATCACGTTGAGCAAGATAAAACAGAAAGAGAAGTAAGAATAGCGGATGATCTCACTCATACGTGGAACTTAAATAGCAAAGGCAGTAAGAGAAAGCAAAAAGTGAAACTTGGACTTTGCGTAGTGTATGACACCAAAGCAAAAGATCTCTGAGAAAAGATAAAGATGAATGAGATGGAGGGACATTGGGCTCCTGGACAAGGGCCTATCTTTGAGGAGAAAGTGTTGGAGACACCTATCATGGGAAGATGAGAGCTCATATGTACATGTAAGCAACAATACTGTAAATCATTAACTCCAGAACAAAGCTGAGAAATAAGACTATAGTGTTATCTTACTGTCTTTCATCTATTCTTGTCTTTTTAAAATAATTTTTATATTTATTTATTTTCCCTTTTTATTGCCCTTGTTGTTTTTTATTGTTGTAGTTGTTATTGATGTTGTCGTTGTTAGATAGGACAGATAGAAATGGAGAGAGGAGGGGAAGGCAGAGAGTGGGAGAGAAAGATAGACACTGGCAGACCTGCTTCACCACCTGTGAAAACGATTTCCCTGCAGGTGGGGAGCCAGGGGCTCGAACAGGGATCCTTTGCCGGCTCTTGCACTTGTGCTTCATGCCACGTGCACTTAACCCACTGCGCTACCATCCGACTCCCTCTTCTCTTTTTTTCATTCTTATCCTCTTCTCAGTCTTTCACCTCAAGTAGTGTTCTAATGAAACAAGGAATTGAGTGTGACCTCTCACTAACAGTCTATCATAAGTGAATAATAGTTACAAGATAGCAGATTCAAGGAAATAAGTATGACGAAAAATTACATGAAAATTCTGGAAAGGCATCCTTCCTCAATGAAGATTCAACCCTGGGCTATGCATCACAATTGATAATCTGTGAAAGAAACTACA
Organism: Erinaceus europaeus; assembly: GCF_950295315.1. Classification (NCBI taxonomy): domain Eukaryota; kingdom Metazoa; phylum Chordata; class Mammalia; order Eulipotyphla; family Erinaceidae; genus Erinaceus; species Erinaceus europaeus. Next base: position 24,890,042 of record NC_080166.1, on the reverse strand, counting down.
ACATAAAATAATGCAAAATGTAGGGGCCAGTTGATGATGTACCTGGTAGAGTGCATACATTAACATGCTTAAAGACCCTGGTTCAAGCATGCAGTCCCCACGTGCAAGGGGGCAGCTTCATTAGAGGTGTTGCAGGTGTCACTCTGACTCTCCTCCTCTCTACCTCCCCTACCTATATCAGACTTACTCTGTCTCTACCAAATAAATAAATAAATTGCCTAAATTCTAGACCAACAGACAGGCATGACATGTGTCCTAATTAAAACATTTGTGTTAAGGAGTTATAGTTATGCAATATATAATCCAACATGAATTATATAAGGGATGATAGTAACAACTCACCAAGGTGGTGGTATTAGGGACATAGTACGTAGAGTAGAGGGACACATAATGCCTTTAACTCTGCATGTGCAGCCACTTTAGAGTGTAAATGGACAGTTTTCTTGACAGAACATGTTGTTTGTTTTGTTTTATTTTGTTTTCTGTTATTAGGGTTATTGCTGGAGTTTTGCACTTGCATGGTTTCACTGCTTCTCTTGGACACTTCTCATTTTATAGGACAGAGAGAAATCAAGAAAGGAGTGGAAGACAGAGAGGGAAAACAGACAGCTGCAGACTTGCTTCACCACCTGTGAAGCGAACCCCCTGCAGGCGGGAAGCCAGGACATGGAACTGGGATCCTTACCGCTGGTCTTTAAGCTTAACCTGGTGAGCTACTGCCCAGTCCCCCCCCTTTTTTTCTTAATTTTTATTTATAAAATGGAAACACTGACAAGACCATAGGATAACAGAGGTACAATTTCACACAATTCCCACCACCAGAACTCCATATCCCATAACCTCCCCTGATAGCTTTCCTATTCTTTATTCCCCTGGAATATGAAGCCAGGGTCTCTATGGGGTGCAGAAGGTGAAAAGTCTGGCTTCTGTAATTGCTTCCTCGCTGAAATGGGCATTGACAGGTCGATCCATACTCCCAGCCTGTCTCTCTTTTGCTAGTGGAGCAGGCGTCTGAGTAGGTGGGGTACCAGTACACATTGGTGGGGTCTTCTTCCCAGGGAAGTCCAGTTGGCATCATGGTCGCATCTGGAACCTGGTGGCTGAAAAAAAGAGTTAACATATAAAGCCAAACAAATTGTTGACTAATCATAAGCCTAAAGGCTGGACTATTGCAGATGAAGATTTGGGCTCTCCGTTTTGGAAATAATTAGTAAGTCTAGTTTAGGTATATTCCAAGGGGCCCATGACTTTAGTAGTTTTTTTTTTTTTAATTTCATTTTTATGAAGATGGTGTGAGGCATATATATATATATATATATATATATATATATAGAGAGAGAGAGAGAGAGAGAGAGAGAGAGGAGAAACACTACACTATTACTCTATCAGTCACAAAGCTTCCCCAGTGCAGATGCTCTAATGCGATGGCAGGGAGATAGATGAAACCTCAATCACAGAAATTAAAAAAAGAATAATTATTTCCCTGAGTCCTGATATGATATACACTAAAAATATAATGTTTTCTCTGACATATATATATATATTTGAGCATACTGGAAGTGAGCTTTTTAATGCTTTACAACATAAAAGGGAAGCATTGACGAAGATGATTAATGGTTGATAAAGTGACAGATGATTAGACTTTGGGTTATATTTTGAAGAGTTGTCAGGAACTACTAATGGATACAGAGCAAATGCAGGGTCAAGGACAATTCTTAAATCTGACACTAATCACTCAAGAGACTGGAATTGTTATTTAATAAAATCTAAGAACAATGAGAAGATATGGGTCAGATCAATTTAGGAAATAGATTTGAATTTAGTAAGATAAAAAACAGGTTCTATAAAATACATGTAAGGAATAGAGAATATGAGTATAACATTCAAAGGATAGGGTACATTAGAACAGGAAAAAGGTGTGAAAACTGGTCCATGCTCCCAGAGGGATAAAGAATAGGAAAGCATCCAATGGCGGCAATGAGACACGGAACTCCACTGATGGGAACTATATGGAAGTACTCCTGGTATCTTACAATCTTGTCAATCATTATTCAACTACTCATTAAAAATATGTTAAACATATAAAAATAAATAAAAAATTTGGGGAACATGGAGATCAGTTCTGACTTGAGTCAAAGATAATATTCTATGAATAGAAAAATCACCCAGAATTAAACTATAAGCAATTCTTGAGAGATGAATTAATTAAGGAACTTCAACATGAGCTAGAAAGCCATGTCTAAGTCAGAAACAAAAAGATGAATAGGGGATGATCTCACTCATAGGCAGAATTTGAGAAACAAGAACAGAAGGGAAAACACTAAACATAACTTGGGCTGGAGTTGGTGTATTACATCAGTGGAAAAGACTTGGGGGGGTGGTTCAGATCCTGGATCATGATGGCAGAGGAGGACCTAGTGGGACTGAATTGTTACATGGAAAACTGGGAAATGTTATTCATGTACAAACTATTGTATTTCACTGTCAACTGTAAACCATTAATCCCCAGTAAAGAGAGAGAAAAGAAAAAGAAAACTATGTTTAAGATGAAAAGATGCTACTGTCTTAGTAACATATTTTAGTTAAATATTAAATATTTATTAAATCAAGGAAGAGAGATATTTTAGTTAAAATATAATTCTTATGTAAATTCTGCAAAACCACTTTGATAATAGACCTTTCCATTACACAATGCAGTTTCTCAGATAGTTGCTTTAAATACTAATGGATATTCATACGGTTCTGAAACATAGATTGTGTGTGTGTGTGTGTGTGTGTGTACACAAATTTGTAAAGTCAAACATATATTCTTTATGGCAGAAACACTAAGTAGAAACACTAAGTTATAAAAAACCCTCATTTAAGGTAGCTTTGACCTCTATATTTTTAAACTTCTTGATATAGTGAGTACTTTCTCTTTTTTTTTTTTTGCAGAGATTTAAAATACAATGTATAATCGTGTCAGAAGAGAGCCAGATGGTGGCATATGTGGTAAAAAAAAAAAGTATTAATATGTGCAAGAATCCAGGTTCAAGCCTCTGGTCCACACTTGAATGGGGGACGCTTCACAAATGGTGAAGCAGGTATGTAGGGATTTTTTTTTTCTTTATCTCTCTCTTTATATCCCCCTTTCCTTTCAATTTCTCTCTGAAAAATCAAATAAAATTAGAGGAAAAAAAGGAAAAATGGCTCCCAAAAGCAGTATATTTGTAGTGCTGGCACCAAGTGCCAAAGAAAACCTTCATGGTAATAATAATAATAAAAAAGAAGAATATCAATGGAGCATTTATTTATGAAATGAATCAGAAACCTATAATTGTACACCAACAATAAAGCTGGCTCTTAGGATAATAATGACAAAGACTGATTATTAACTTCTGACACATGGAAATATCCTAGTGAATAAATATTAGCTGTCACAAGTATTATTCTCTTAGACTTACCCTTTATTATTGAAATGTAATCTAAACAAGTACAATTTATGAGGTATAGATACAGACAGTGCCAGAATAACTTTCATCAAGTTCATGTGTCCACCATCATAATGAGTTTGCTATTGTAAATTTACAGAGTTCTGGAGAATATTGGAAACTCTCTTGCTAACAGTGATATTATCTTGAAATTAAATGTGTCAAGCAAGAGGTACCTTTTATAGTATAGAATAAGATTTAGTTTAGACATTTTTATTGCATAAGAGGCATTAACACTTATAAAGTTAAGATTTATATAGTTGATATAATTGCCCATTATAGTGAGTAGGAGGCATATTGTTCATTTCAAAGAGAGGAAACCACTGAATCTAATCTTAAAATGTATGCTAAAATGTAATCAATTTCAGCATATTTTCTAGACATTTGAATTAGCCATCCATTATACAAGGTTAATGATCTCTTGACACACTGCTGGAATTTTTGTCTTGACATTTTCATACCCATTATTGACTTTCTCAATTAGATTAAATGTATTAGTTTTATAATCTATTTATATGCCTAAAGTATTCACCTAAGTGCTAATATAAATTGACTTCTCAGAAAAAAAAAGCAATCTGAATAGCTGCATAAACTGAGTCAGAGGTCAGTTAAGTAACTTATCTAAGTGCTAGATAGTTTTAAATTCTGAATTTGTACCCAATTATCTAACTTCAAAAGCTATACTCATAATGACCACACTACCTTCGTGATTCATTTAGAATCTAGTCAAACATAATAACATAGCAGACAAAATAAATAATATAATAAATATAGGATAGCAAGGTGGTGGCACCTGGCTGAGTGCACATGTTACAATGCACAAAGACCTGGGTTCAGGTCCCCAGTCTCCACCTACAGGGGAAAAGCTTTGACAGTGGTAAAGCAGGACTGCAGGTGTCTCTCTGTATTGCCCCCTCTCTATCTCCCCGTTACTCTCAAGTTCTGACGACCTCTATCCAATAAATAAATAAAAACAATATTTTAATTAAAAATAAATATTTAAGATAAAAAGATTAAACAATTTACTGAATAGTTCTCAAAGTTTGCATTTGATTAGATAAAGATAAACTACTCAATGATATTTATAAAGGTAATATATTTACTTTAGCTGGAAGGCCTACTTTGATTGTAGTTATTGCCTCCAGAGTTATTGCTGGGGTTCGGTGCCTGTACTACAAATCCAGTATCCCTGGAGGCCATTTTTTACATTTTTTTATAGGATAGGACAGAGAAAAAATTGAGAGAGAAGGGGAAGATAGAGAGGAGGGGAGGGGAAGATAGAGGGAGAGAAAGATAGACATCTGTAGACCTGCTTCACTGCTTGTGAAGCAAGCCCCTCCCCCCCGCAGGCTAGTGAAGGGAGCCAGGGGCTCAAATCAGGATCCTTGTGTTTTGTACTATGTGCACTTAACCTGGTGTGCACTTAACCTGGTGTGCTACTGAATAGCACAACCCCACTGCTCAACCCCACTGCTGTAAAATAATTTATATCACACATGTTCAATGGCATGCAATTTAAATATGCAGAAAATATTGTATATGCTTATAAAGGATATAAGGAAATTCTTGTTACTTACAATTGCTGATATAAAGTATTTATTTGGACTTGGTAGATTTTAGTTTCATATACATTTTGAAATTAATTTTGGAGAAATGATGAACCGAGAAGATACCTCACAGGACAGCTTAGGCTGTTCAGTCCTTAAGAACAGTATATGCATACCATTGATAAGCTCTGTAAGCAAAGAGTTCAGCACTTTAATGCACAGGATATAAAAGCCTTCATAGGTCCCAGGTTCAGTTCTTGAAATCACCATATGCCAGAGCTAAATGACATTCTAGCCTCTCTCCTAGAAAAATCACTTTAGCCTGGCTTCCACGATATAGAAGGAAGTTGTATAAATACTGCATGCTAACCAATATTGAAGTAAGCTTCAATGCTGTGGTCTCTATCATTCTCTCTCTCTCCCTCTCCTCCTCCTTCTCCCTCTACCTCTCCCTCTCCTTCTCCCCCCCCCTCCTGTTTTTTTCAAAACAGAAGGGAGGGAGGGATGGAGGGAGGAATCTTTCAATCCCCTACTCAACACTAAGCCAAAGGTGAGCAGTGCTTTGAGATCATACACACACACACACACACACACACACACACACACACACACACACATATATCCTCTCCTCTTCCTAGTCAATTATGAATATCAAAGGAGATCCCCTGGGACCACAACACAGGATTAGAACTACTTTGGGAACCCACCAAATCACCAGTGAGTACAAACACCTGCGAACAGAGATGCGCTTAAGGAGAGATTCCTGGGGTTAAAGCCCATATCTACTCCCAAGCAGCTGGTAACAGTGTGGTAATTTGCCGGTTGAGAAACCACCTCAAGTCTGTCTTACCAACAAAAAGACTGCATAGAGGAGGAGAGGACTCCTCTAAGGCTCACCAAATGCAACTGTGAGTCTCCATTACTACTGCCCCTTGGAGGTTGGAGCAGCACCCAGGAGGCCCTGTGATGACACTGGGGTGTAAACAACTGACCAGAAAACTCAGGAAAGGATCTAAACCTGGGAGGACCAGAGGTGGGGCTGTATAGTGGGGCCTTTCCACATTGTTCTCCTGATGAATTGGGAGACGCAGTGAACAACTGCCACAGAACCCACAGAGTATAAACGTATAATTTTTTTGGAAACTCACAGCAACAAGTAGTGTTACCCACATTGTCTCTGGCTGCTGGAAGTACAGCTGAAATGAGCTTAAAGTTTTGGATCCTTGGGGTGTGGGAGTCTCTTTGCATAAACACTGTGATATCTCTCCTCCACCCTGATTTATCTATTGGCCAGGAGTGAGTGATTAAGCTAAAAAGCCTGCTTATAGTTAAAAGGCCTTCAGGCTCCCATAGCCTACAGGGAATAAAAAGAACAAAGAGAATTTAACAGCCACTGTTCTTCAAGGAAGTGAGATAACATTGAAACAACTGTTAATTTCCACAACTGTGAACTCTTTAAGTACCTTACTTAGACACAAGTCAACCAGGCAAGAGTGATCAGTGGACTGAAAAGTGCAAAGAAGACTCTTCATAACACAATATATACAGTGGTTAAACCAAGAAGAAACACTGGAGAAATGAACCAGGACAAAAGCCAAGATAAAAGCTCTTCAAAGATAGAAGCACATAAGAATGAGATCCACGGGAGTCGGGCGATAGCACAGCAGGCTAAGCACACGTGGTGCAAAGCTCAAGGACCCGGGTAAGGATCCCGGTTCGAGCCCCCAGCTCCCCACCTGCAGGGGAATTGCTTCACAGGCGGCGAAGCAGGTCTGTAGGTGTCTATCTTTCTCTCCTCCTCTTTGTCTTCCCCTCTTCCATTTCTCTCTGTCCTATCCAACAACGACAACATCAATAACAACAACAATAACTACGACAACAATAAAAACAACAACAAGGGCAACAAAAGGGAAAATAAATAAATTTTAAAAATTAAAAAAAAAAGAATGAGATCCACATCTAATCATTAATTGAGGAATTAGTCATAGGGGTGGCGAAAGAGTTTAAAAGTAAAGTAATCAGAAATGGGGAAACAAAAAATGAGACTCTGAAAGAAAACACTATACTGAGGTGATAAGAGAACTGAAAGCTGAACAAGTTAATACAGTATCAGAACAGGGTAACAAAGTAGCTGAGCTACGAAAACAACAGAGGGGAGAGAGAATAGAATACATGAGGCAGAAAACAGAATTAGCAAGATCTAGGATGAATTAGAGAAAACTGAGAAGGAAGTAAGAAATCTCAAAAAGAGATTGATTAAGAGATACTGAAAACAACAACAGAGACATATGGGATGACTTCAAAATAAGTAATATATGCATTATTGGCTTACCAGAGGAAGAAAGGGAGGGCAAGAAAGCATTCTTTAAGACATAATAGCTGAGAACGTCCCTACTGTAGACAGCATAAAAGACATAAAGGTTCAAGAAACCCAGTGGGTCGCAAACAGAATTAACCCATTCTTAAAGACACCAAGAAACATCATATTTAGAAAAAAAGGGGATAAGGATAGAGAAAGGATCCTGAAGGCTGCAAGAAAAAAAAACCAAGAGTCACCTACATAGAAAAACCCATAAGATTAGCAGCAGATTTCTCCACACAAACACTAATAATGGCAAGATATCTATCAGGTGCTCAATGAGAGAGGCTTTCACCCAAGACTACTGTATAATGCTAGAGTGTCATTCAGACTAGATGGAGGCATTAAAAACCTTCTGAGACAAGCAATAGTTGAAGGAATCAACTATCACAAGCATGCCCTGCAGGAAGTTCTGAAAGGTTTCCTAAAGAAATACATCTTTAAAATAGAAATAATGAAATTTATTTTATACTAGCAATTTTGTACTTTAAATCAGATTTATATTAAGATGTAATGGAATAATATAATGCCTATAAATAAATTTCAGTAATGTTTCTCTGAATTCTAATTACATATACATTCTACTACAATTTTCGGTAGACACACAAACAAAAAGATAAATGTTGAAATTGTTTAGAACAGTTAACACAATATTCCCATAGATGAATATAGAATTTCTCTACTTAAGCTTTTAGCCTTTTTATATTATGAGAGACCAGAGCATATCCAGACAAAAGCTGTGCCAAGGATCGATCATGCCCTAAGCATTACAGTTACAATTTCTACTCCTGAGACAACTCCCTGGCTACTTAAAATAGTGCTGTCCACAGGACACAAAATCAGCATTTCCTTTCATGCAATGAATAAAGCAATATCAAGTGTCAAATTTCATGCCATATATGCAATCTTGTGGTATATAGTTTTTGCATTTGGTCTAAACTTATTCTTCATTTAATTTGTATGTTGACAAAATTGATGGCATGCTTATTCTGTCTCTAATGTTTTATTTTTATTTCTGAGCGCTTACAGCCTCCTTGATGGAAATCAAATTTATGTAAAATTTGAATTATAGTGATGAGTAATGGTACAGCCCATAAAGTGAACAATCAATGCCATGCAGGAGGACCCTGGGTTTAAGCCCCCAGTTCCATTATTAAGGGGAAAGCTTTAAAAGTGGTGAAACAGTGCTGCTGTTGTCTCTATCTGTACTGCCCTCCCCTTTCACACACACACACACACACACACACACACACACACACACACACACACACACACACACTAGTTTTCTTCATCCTGTCAAATAGACAACAACAAAAACAAAAAAAGCAAAAGGAGAAAGGGAATGAGTTACCTTGAAGGCACTATTGAGGCCCAGTGAGAGTCATGGTGGCAAATAATAATAACAACAATAACAACAACAATAGTAGTAATTTTCTAAAGAATATCTCCGTTGTATACTAATAAGAGATCTGTTTATATTTTAAGTTGCAATTAGTTGTTAAAATATTTTAAGTTAATCTTCCAGTTTTCAAGTTTGTATTGCACATTAATTCACAATTTAGTCCTACCTAACCCACTCTCAGACATTCTCATTTATAAAAAAAAAAATCCCTTAAAATACTAAAGAAAAAATCTATTTGTACCATCAGCTCTATAATAATCAATGCCATTTTATGTTTTGTGTCACTCTTGGGCTAGTATAGGAACATATACAATAGGACAGTATGTATAGCTGTGTGGAACTACAGAGGCTACACAGGTTCCTGTGCTAAACATTAATAGACATGGGCCCTTGGTCAGATCAATGAGGTTTATAGTTAACAGTATTTATACATTTTTCCAATATTTGGGAGATAGTCCCTGCCATAATGTAGCTTTCTAGTCCTATTCTCAATTCTAACACCATCTCCCATATAATACTTTAGTCAACTTGAATGTTAGTTATCAGGCTCGGGCAAAAATTAACATGTCATGTGCCATCTAGAACATAGCCACAATAGACGTCCTAGTTTCTTTCCACATGGAGAGCCCTAGTTTAATTTGCTATGTTCATTTTACCCTAAGAACTAATAAAATATTTCAACAAGATAATTTATTACCAGATAATATAGCATTGCTACTGAAGATATTGCTCTTAATTTTAATAATGGTGATTATTACAGTTACTCCTTTAAACTGATTCCAAAGTTATAAATTGAAAATAGTACATTAAGAATATATAGCACATACGGTCACATACTTGTTGATTATAAGATAATATTTTCTCTACTAAGCAGTAGCATAATAACCTGAGGTTTTATGTGAATTATTTATATAGGCAGCAGAAGACTGCATGTCCCATGAATATTTTTAGTTATTCCTTAAAACCATGCCTGTTTATGCAAAGCGGTTCTTTTGTTGAAGTTATACTACTTCTCACAATTATAAGCACGGAAGGAAATATAAAAAATAGTTTGAGACCTCACAGGATTTCATTCATTTCAAATAATTACTCTGTTACTTAGAACTACTGCCAATTTAAATGATTTTCTAAGCAAAATTGTAAAACACCAAAATAAATCCAAGTATGTTTACAAGAATTTTTACCTACAGCAATAGACCTATCATTATATCAATTTGTATTTTATCTTTCCCAAAGGAATTCATAGATTTTTTTTACTCTTTTCTATCTCAGTTGGATTAAATATTTATTGCTCTTGTGAGATAGCCAAGTTGCACAAAACTGTATTCATTAAAAGTTAAAATAGCATCTTATATATTGATGAATTCCTCTTTCAATCATGTGCCTCCAGAAATAGATGAAGCTTGGTGATTTATTATTGAAGCAATTGAAGCTACTGCTGTCTATTTTTAATGAGCAGTATCATAAATGCATCTCAGATACCACAGAAGCGGTACCATTTAAAATGAATAAATTACTACACAGAACCTGATATTACATATGAAAATACGGTATGGCTTTATTTCCAGTGTTTTCTCTCGATTTGCTAACGTAGATCTATATAAAAAGTCAGTCTTTAAAATCGTATACTTACATCAAATCTTTGCAATGCAATTGCCTACACAGAGGAAGCTATTAAATTTAGTTAATCAATGAAGAGAAAAATACTGAAAACATGGTAAATCCATACCTGCATGAGGAAGTCTGAGGAACAGTGGAGCAGTGCTACAGATGTCTCCCCTTATATGGGTCTGTCACCTAACACAGGGCAGAGGAAAGGAAAGGAAGTCTTGAGTCTGGGTCCTTGTATGTTGTAACATGTGTGCTCAAACAGGTGTGCCACCACCTGTTTCTTTTATTTATTAATGAACTATATGACATATTTCTTCAGAGTAAGACAATTTTTCATTTCTGCCCATACCATCTATATTGATCATTCTTCTCCATACTTACTCATCTTTAATTATAAACTCAACTTCAGTATATGCATTTAAATTTCCACTGAAAGAAAAGAACAATTGTCTTGCTGAATCTTGAGTAATAACTTTGAAGAGCTAAGAAACTTCAGCACTGGACAGGTGGATGTTGTCAAGGATGAATGTCTTGCTCAACGGAGCATAAAAATAAATTAAAAGCTACATTTTACAATTTTAGCTGTCACATTGATTTTTCAGGATGGCAGCTGGCAACACTCAGAGGAATCAGATAGTGTGTGTGTGTGTGTGTGTGTGTGTGTGTGTGTTTCATTTTCAGTGACCTGGGTCCCAAATGATCAAATTCCAAAAATTATTTTATGTGAAAGATATGGAGAAATTATCTACTGGTTTAAAAGACTGAAATATAGCCTTTTGAGAATATCTAAAAATATTAAGATAAATTTCACTATTCAGTTAGGATAATGTGCCTTGATTTAGCTGCCTTGCGCAAAACCCAACGTGATCATGTACGAAACTGAACTCACCACACAGAAAAATTCTATATTGGTTATAATTCAGATGTTGATATAAGATACATAAATTTATTGATGTTATCCAATTAATCATCAAATAAAACTGGGAACATTATAATACTTTCACTTTAAACTGAGAATCCTCTTATTTTTTTAATAAGTCAAACCGATGATGAAAACAAAAATATTCTGAAACATATAATTTTTTATTGACATGTTTTTTGGTATATATAAATATCATTATTTCCTTGCTATTGGGTTGTTGACCAGTAATATTTCACTAGGAATTCATCACATAATAAGCACAGCTCTAAACCTGGAAAGATATATTGTACATCACTTTGAGTTAGTTAATCCTGTTTACAGATGAGACTTGAAGTCAATCCTTTTTTCTTTTTTTTTTTTTTTTACCTCCAGGGTTATTGCTGGGGCTGCATACCTGCACTACAAATCCACTGCTCCTAGCAGCCATCTTTTTCCCATTGTTGTTGCTGCTGCTGCTGTTGATTAGGAGAAAGAGAAATTGTGAGAGGAGGCAAAGAGAAGGACAGTTACCTGCAGACCTGCTTCACTGCTTGCGAAGCAACCACAGGTGGGCAGCCAGGGATTCCGCTTGAAAGCGGGTCCTTGATCTTTGCAGTATGCACACTTAATCCGGTCTTTATACTAATGTGTAAGTTTAAGAATTAACTCTGGGGGCCATTAGTATAAAGATATTCACTAAAGTAAACTTTTGATCACCAGTTCTTGTTGCAGAGAAACATATTATCATTTTTCTTACTTTAATATTCTTTCATTAATGAGAATTCCCTTTCATTAATATTGTACTTGTATACGCTGACTTAAATATGTTGAAGCTTTGTACATGTATGGCTTTCATAAGTTACCTACAAATAACTACTATGCACATTAAGTAGTAAGTACATTTGAGTCATTTTCTGTATTATTTTCAGTTTCCATAGAAAATATGCATTAGTTTAACTTAGTAAACTGGCAAATTCGCACCCTCCCTTCTGCCTCTCTTTTTCACGAGACTATGACTAGGTTTAGGGTTCTGTGAGATTCCATCACTCCCAATCACCATTTTCTCTTTCAGACAGAAGGAAATATACTAGAGGAAGGGAGAGAGAAAGAAGGGACTCTGAAGCACTGTCGTGCTGTTTATGAAGCACCTAGGTTGCAAGTGTTTCCACATGAGATAGGAAGACTTCATTCCTGGTTCTGACTCTAGCAGGTGAGTAACCTTCCAGCCTCCAGTAAAACTTTCAGTGTAATCTGAGTGTATAAAAGATTACATGAAGAATGCATCATGGAAAGGTTCTTGTTGCTCACATTTGGAAATATGTTATTCTGAATTACGATTTGTTCAATGTTTTTAAAAGAAATATATACATTTGATTTGACTTCAAAAAGATTATTTTTAAAGTTTTGTGTCAATTTGTTATAATCCAGTAATAACATCATTCATTTTTATTTTCAATTTGTCCTCAATTTGGCCAATGTAATTTCCTTCCAGCTGGTGCTGGAGTTCTTCTGTCATATCCCCATCTGGTATTTCCAGAACACTTAACAGGATAAATTTGAAGCTATGTGGGGGAAATTATATTTTTCAACATGTTAAATAAAGGATTCAAAATGGTAAAAAATAAAATACATTACTTCCAAAGACAGCAAGTTTTTAAAGCAACTGACCTTGTTACATTTGTAACGTAGCTGCAATATTGTAAAGGAAACATTACTGACAATTATGTATTTAATTTAACTTCAGATTAGGGTTACTCTTTATATGTTTGGTTTAATTAAAATTATAATTACTTCCAGTTGAAAATCTGAAAATATTCTTCACATAATGTTTTGATCAAGGGTCCATTTACATTTCCAAATCTGACTCAGTTTAAGTTAAACTTGCCTACTATGGAAAATACGTTTGTACAGTTTATAAGTTCAGTTAACATACTGAAAGGATATGTAATCATCTTCTAGTATATCATAAGAAAAAAAATACCATTGTGATCCTGGGACATAGCTCACCCAATAGAATGTGTGCCTTACCATGAGGGAGCTCTAAGTTTGCACCCACTTCGCTCCATGAGAGAGCTGTAGACATTGGGAGAAAAGCCATGAGGCAGTACTGTGGTGTTTCCTCTCTTCTCTCATTCTTTTTTTTTTTTTTTTTTCCACAAATGAACAATGAAACAGTTGGGTCAGAGAGGCAACTCAGCAGCAGTGTAATTCTTGAGTTCCTTCTCACTAGACGGAATCAATATATTCATATTTCCTGAAAATTCAACGAAAGTGTTTAAGATACAAATATATCTTTAGTTTTTTTTTTTTTTTAATTTTTTATTTAAGAAAGGATTAGTGAACAAAGGCATAAGGTAGGAGGGGTACAACTCCACACAATTCCCACCACCCAATCCCCATAACCCACCCTCTCCCATGATAGCCTTCCCATTCTCTAGCCCTCTGGGAGCATGGACCCAGGGTCGTTGAGGGTTGCAGAAGGTAGAGGGTCTGGCTTCTGTAATTGCTTCCCCGCTGAACATGGGCGTTGACTGGTCGGTCCATACTCCCAGTCTGCCTCTCTCTTTCCCTAGTAAGGTGTGTCTCTGGGGAATCTGAGCTCCAGGACACATTGGTGGGGTCTTCAATCCAGGGAAGCCTAGTCAGCATCCTGGTGGCATCTGGAACCTGGTGATTGAAAAGAGAATTAACATACAAAGCCAAACAATTTGTTGAGCAATCATGGATCCCAAGTTTGGAATAGTGGAGAGGAAGTGTTAGGGAGGTACTCACTGCAAACTCTAGTGTAATCCTGCTTTCAGGTATATATTTTGCAGTAGTTTATGGATACGTGTGAACATAAGCTCTCTCTCACAGAAACTGTTGTATGTCTAGGTTATGGGACTTTGTTAGAAAGTGAACTACCTGAGATGAAATTAGAGTGTACTATTAAAGGAAAGGTCTCACCCGAGTAATGAAGCTGAAGGGTTGTCATTCCACACGTGAAGTCTCTGGATACAGTCTGAGGTGAAGCATGTTGAGATGGCAATCGTTGCTTTGGTTAGGTTGTGATCGGCGGATGCAATATTATTTGGATTGGGAGATGCATACGGGAAAGTGGGCCCTATCCAAGGGTGCCAGGACTGAGGGAAGTAGGGGCTCTATAGTGAAGATGTGAGGTTCCTGCTGTCTTAGGGTTCAAAAAGACAATCAATAGTTAATATTATCATCATTATTAACATTATTTGTTAATAGGGTTAACTTTGAGAAGTCCCTTTGTTATGGTTTGCTGTACAGTACCCAGTATCTTGTATATAGCTGTGCTATTGGAAGCTTCTAATCTACTTGGTCTAGGCTTTTGAGAGAGTCCGCATATCAAATATGTAGCCTATCTATTTAAAAGATTCAAGTTTGTCTTTTGAGAACCTTTGAGACATACAATTGATTTCCCCCTCTCATATTAATTAACTACTGATTTATATGTCTACATTTTGCTAGGAGTGTACATAAACACCATTCCCATCACCAAAGGACCGTGACCCATCCCTCCCGCCCACTCCCACCCCCCACTGGCCCAGGAAGCTACATGTCTACCCCTCACCACTGGGTTTTTACTTTGGTGCCCTACTTACAATTTGATCAGGTCCTGCTTTTAGTTTCCCTTTCAGATCTTCTAAGTCAGCTTCTGTTGATGAGTGGGATCATCCCATACTCATCTTTAACTTTCTGACTTAGTTCACTTAACATAATTCCTTCTAGCTCTGTCCAAGATGGGTCAGAGAAGGTGGGTTCATTGTTCTTGATAGCTGCATAGTATTCCATTGTGTATATATACCACAGCTTTCTCAGCCATTCATCTGTTGTTGGGCACCTGGGTTGCTTCCAGGTTTTAGCTATTATGAATTGTGCTGCTATGAACATAGGAGTACACACCTCTTTTTGGTTGGGTGTTATGGAGTCCTTGGGGTATAACCCCAGGAGAGGAATTATTGGGTCATATGGAAGGTCCATGTCTAGCCTTCTGAGAGTTTTATATCTTTAGTTTTAACTTTTCCACACAGACTTGAATGTCTACATTTAGATAAAATTAAAAGAATTAAGATAACAAGGCATATAAGTGTTTTGAAGTATGTTATAAGCTCCCACTTCTAGATTTTTTATAGACCATGTTGTCTTTATTTGTTTAGAAATCAGAGAAGAATAATGTGGATATTAACATTATTAAAATTTAAAATTTTGTATTGACCTCTACTTACTCTAACAAGTGACAGTCTACTTTTTCAAAATATAATACATTTATAATAACTATATACATTTTAATTATCTTGGAAAGAAAATGAAAACAGGGATTATTGGAATGGGATTGCTTTAAAATTATTTTGGAAAATAGACTTGTATACTTTATCTCATACTTTTAATCTCAGTATGGAAGCAGATAATGATAGTTTTTAATTTATCTCTGTAATAGTACAGGTGCATGGATTTTAGTTATAATCTTAATTGATATAGAACTGAAGATTTAATTATATTGTCATTTATATAATTCAGATAAAAATTGTTTGTGTAGTAGAATTTCAGATTATTCTATCTTTGTCATTCTCTTCATTGAATCAAAGCACATGGATTGGGTGAGAAATAGTAGCCTTGCTTAAAATGCACATTGTAGTCTGCAAATGAAAGAAATTTGTAAGATGACAATAAGCTCAGAAGGCAAGGCTGATTTTGAAATACTTTGCAATCTGTATTTTTTTAGCAGATTGACATAATGCTTTATTTAAGATGTTCATACAAAGGGAATTAATATACATCACTATCATATACCTTTAAAATACTAAGGATGTATAGTGTACAAAAACAGTTTCTTGTAGTTATTTCACATCCTTGTGGGTCATACACTTAAGGAAATAAACAGTTTTAGTATGAGCAACAGTAATAGTAATACAGTTTCTTAGGTTCTTAGTTGCATCTGTTTAAAATCCTAAACCAGATGACTAGATCTTGCACAGATCTAATGAACGAACTAGCAAGGTCAAGAAATGTCACAAACTATAAATCTACAGGGAGGCAATTCAATTACTAACTTATAGGTTTTCTTTTTATTTAAATAAATGCATTTTATGGTTGCCTGCAATGCACTATCAGGAGCAAGATAAGGACATTCTACTGGAGACAGTATAAACAGTAGCATCAAAGTGTGTACACTGAGGTGTAATATAGAGATTCTGCAGTTAGTAAGGAAGGCCCGGTCTGGGAGACTGCACAGTGGGTAAATCACTGGACTCTCAAGTAAGGAGGGCCCTCACATTTTTGTACTCTAGAAGAAGAAAACAACCCCTGAAAGTCAGCTTAAGAAGCCAGAAATTAGGTATGGGAGATGGAAAATAATATTGAACTAATTCTCTGTACTTAGTGTAGAGAGCAAAGCTATGTGCAATCCTGTCAAAAATTCATGCAAAAATGGCCAGTTTCTTCCAAGATGGCTGCATTAGAACAAGAAGGCAAACATCATGAAAATACAAGGTGGAATCTATAAAATTGGAACTGTTTTCTGACAGAATGACTTCAGGTCTCAGCCTTTTCCATCTTCCAGAATTGAAAACTATAGCTATGGGCAGGTCAAAGGAAAGTTTTAGAAATCTTCCACATACACATTTCTGTTTTTCTATTATCTTTCCAGGTCACTTGATTGAGATCTGGAAGTAAATGTGAGGGATTCTCAGAATCAAAGCCAAGAGAACACTTTGAGTGACACTAACAGAATCAGAGGGGGTCAGTGAGTAGGCCTCAGGCATTGGCTGGGGGACTATGAGGAGTGGCCAGCCTGGGACACTGTCAACACAGTCATTATCCTCTAAAAAGTGTCCTTGGCTAAGATCATGGAAATCACCTTGAGATCTGAGAGAGCAAACAAAAGCTATCGATATGATTAATGTATGGTGTCACACTTGACCTCTAAAGGTAAAAAAGGTTCTCAATCCAGTCTGAGTTTCTTTTCCTTTTCTCCCTTTCTTTCTTTCTTTCTTTCTTTCTTTCTTTCTCTCTTTCTTTCTTTCTCTCTTTCTTTCTTTCTCTCTCTCTTTCTTTCTTTCTTTCCTTCCTTCCTTCCTTCCTTCCTTCCTTCTTTCTTTCCTTCTTCTTTTCTGTTTTTTAATATAATAGATGCAAGCCAACTTATAGGACGTACCCTCTAATCTACTTTTCTTAAGAAAGTAAAATATTCAACATAATTTCCAGTGGGTTGGGGAGGGAAATTAAGTTATATGTGCAAGTAAAAATGAACTATCACTTATTGTAACTTCCTACTCAATACTAAGGTTGAACTTCACTCAGGTAGAAATATGAAAAATTAGGATAAAAATCTATGTTGGAATAAGTCGTAGCTTAATTAATAAAATGGAAGACTACAGAATGGTGTAGTATTATGACTGCATTGTATGAAAGAGGCAGCGTCTTTCTGAGTAGGATGAATCATATCCATATGCAGATGTCTTAGCTTCTTGATGCTGCAAATGTGGATTATAGATATGAAACCATGGCTGGTGGTGGAGGGACCACTGGGACTGCAGGGGGGTTAAAGGGCATTTTACTAAGGCAGAAACACTCACAAGAATGAATCAATTGTATTACCATTCTTTAAAGGTTTGGTAGTGGGAAAGCAATAATAACAACTCTGCTAATAGTGTTGTTGACATCAAATATATAGAGATTGAATGGGTATACATACATGAAAAGATTTACAAATACTTAAACACATTTGTAGGGCCTTGATTTATTCAGTGTTTTGTGACATCCCACCACCACCACCACCAAACACACACACACACACACACACACACACACACACACAGACTCTTCCCACAGATACTAATGATGAAAATAGCCTCCTTTTGAAGTAGGCCTAGGGATAAATGAAAAGTGGAAAAAGACTTCTTGCTATACCAATATAAAAATAGATGAATTAATAAAATTTAACTACATTCATTTAACAAAAAATAGAGAGAGTAAGAGAGAAACAAAAACACATTTAGAAATATAGGCCATGCACTCTCTCATCATTATACTCAGAGCCATACATTTGAAATGAATATGAAATGAGAATCTCAGAGATTTAAATGTCCTTTCCCCCCAGTTGGCCTGTGCTATGCTATGATAATACATGATAATGCTGCTTCCTTAATGGGACTTTAAACTTTATATACCATATAACATGCTTCTAAACAGAAACTGTCTGTTTAATACAAATGATCTTGTATGAATATT
This sequence comes from Erinaceus europaeus, assembly GCF_950295315.1. Taxonomy (NCBI): domain Eukaryota; kingdom Metazoa; phylum Chordata; class Mammalia; order Eulipotyphla; family Erinaceidae; genus Erinaceus; species Erinaceus europaeus. The sequence continues at coordinate 24,871,513 of NC_080166.1, read as the reverse complement.
TAAGCTGGAAGCAAAACCATCTCTCAGACTTATAAAAGACATTTCAGCTCTTGTACAATTCTAGGTCTTGTACAGGAAGATAATATTCAGAACTTCTAACTGTAACTTTCAGTGTGATTTTATGTAATTAAGTTCTATATAAGACATGTGTATTCCACTATGTTCTTTATAAACTGAATAAAAAAAAAAAAAATCAGAGGAGTGGTCCGGGAGGTGGCGCAGTGATAAAGCTTGGGACTCTCAAGCATGAGGTCCGAGTTCGGTCCCCAGTAGCACATGTGCCAGAGTAATGTCTGGTTCTTTCTCTCTCCTCCTATCTTTCTCATAAATAAATAAAATATTTTAAAAAACAGAGGAAAAGGTAGGATACATATATGGAGAAAGAAAGAGAGGTGGATAGAGAGGTATAAATTAATATATGACACACAAATAAATACACATATATACATATACAAATAAACTCTTCAAAATGAATAAAAGCAAAATAAAAATGGATAGTATATTATCTGATTCTTTGTTTTGCCACCAATATTAATGGGACTCATCTTGCACTGCTCCCAGTAGCCATTTTTTCTACATTTTTTCAAATAGAAACACAGAGAGAGAGAGAGAGAGAGGGAAAGAGAGAGAGATAGAGAGGGCCCTACAGCACTACTTCACTAATTTTGAAGGTTCCAAGGGAGCCTTCAAGAGGACCCCAGGGGGCTCTATCAGGTACACCATTGTCAAACTGCAACACTCTAATATTTTAAATATGAGTAAAGTCTCTAAGTAACCACACAAAGCCTAGTATTTTCTTTATATGAACACTTGATTTGAGCTCCCTAAAAATTCAGCATTGTAAAATCTTGAATATTACTGTAAATCAATAGCATTAAAATTAAATTTAGTGTAAGGGACCGAGTATGGAGCACATCTGGTAGCAGGACACAGGTTCAACCGCTCATCTCCACCTAAGGAAGCTTCAGCAATGGTGAAGCCCAGCAGCAGATGTTTCTTTCTTTCTTTTGTTCTTTTTTTTCCTCCAGGGTTATTGCTGGGCTCGGTGCCTGCACCTTGAATCCACCGCTCCTGGAGGCCATTTTCCCCCCTTTTGTTGCCCTTGTTGTTGTAGCCTTGTTGTGGCTATTATTATTGCCATTGTTGATGTTGTTCGTTGTTGGATAGGACAGAGAGAAATGGAGAGAGGAGGGGAAGACAGAGAGGGGGAGAGAAAGATAGACACCTGCAGACCTGCTTCACCACCTGTGAAGTGACTCCCTGCAGGTGGGGAGCCGGGGGCTTCCACCGGGATCCTTCCTCTGGTCCTTGCGCTTTGCGCCACATGCACTTAACCCACTGCGCCACCACCCGACCCCCAGATGTTTCTTTTTTATCTTCTTCTGTACCTCTCTCTTTTAAAATTATCTCTGCCTCTGCTGAAAATAAAATGGACATTGTGAATGATGGATTTGTCATGCACACAACAAACCTCAAGAATAGCCGTGGTGGTAATAAAACATAAAAAATAAAATAAGTAGAATTTAAAAATGAATTAAGTGTTTAAGTGTTCAAATATTGGATAATAACTATTTCAATAAGTAAATTATTTATGAATATTATGTACCAAATAGAAAAGTAAAGGCTACATTAGATTTTCAAGAATTTGTCTATTCTGTGAAATTGAATGATGCTTACTGTGATTGATAATGGGAATAATTTATTCTCATTTTAAAAGGAAGTGGCTATGCTAAATATGATTGCATAAACAGGTATATAGTGCCTACCTTAATAAGGCACATACATGCAAAGATGTAAATGCAATGTGTTGCAAATTAATAAACTACCACCACCCTCATAAAAATATATTTGATTTCTACTACCTGTTACCTGAAAAAGTGTCATAACTGCATCACATGTTACTTTAGACTACTAATACATAGATGAAAATACCCTGATTACCCTTTAGTTTTTCATAGTTTTATTTTAAATATGCGATTAAAAATATGACTAGAGTTCTATCACTGTGGCAGGTCAATTTTATTTGTTTCAGATGGAAGAAATTAGGCAGAGTGACATAAGGAGAAAAGGAACATCACCACAGCACTCAAAATTTCCCCAGTTCAGTGAGAGTGAGGCTTGAATCCGTAATCTGACAAAGCAGGTGCGCTATCTAGGTGAGCTAATTTGCTATTCTAGCATTTATTCTTAGTTTAAATGTGTTTCCTATCTCACTGTTCTCAGTTTTTCTTAAGGAAAAAAGTCTAGTGGTTCCAGAAGGAAAAGTTTTATTGAGCTGCAAATTATAATTTTTAAAATTATACTGATTTAATGCTGTTTGTTTTTTTCTTTAATTTTTTATTTATAAAATGGAGATATTGACAAGACCATAAGATAAAAGGGGTACAATTCCACAAAATTCCCACCAGAAGCACTCCATATCCCGTCTTGAAAAGCTTTCCTTGATAACTTGAAAACTTTCCTATTCTTTATCCCTCTGGGAGTATGGACCCAGGATCATTATGGTGTGCAGAAGGTGGAAGGTCTGGCTTCTGTAATTGCTTCCATACTGAACATGAACATTGGCAGGTCTATCCATACTCCCAACCTGTCTTTTTCTTTCCCTGATGGGGCAGGGACCTGGGGAGGTGGGGTCCAGGACACATTGCTGGGGTCATCTGCTCAGGAAGTCCTGTTGGCATCATAGTAGCATCTGGAACCCGGTAGCTGAGAAAGAGTTAAAATATACAGCAGAACAAAACTATTGACTAATCATGAACCTAAAGGCAAGAATATTGCAGATGAAGATTTGGGAATCTCCATTTTGGAAAAAGCTATATAGGTCTATTTTAGGTATATTCTAAGGGGCCCATGGCTTTACTAGTTTTTGCCTGAGTCTGACAGCTAACATGCAGGTAGACCCAAGGTATTGTCTGGGGAGATGGTGTCATAGTTGGAAAAAGGTCTAAAAAGCTGAAGTAGGGAAGAAAATAGTTTAAACTTAAGCAAAGTATTATTCGATGGAATACCAGACACATATAAAGGGAATGGTTGCATAACCATGAGTAACCCAATTACAGCTCTGCTTTGAACCATTTCATTCTTAATACACTTTTATTAGAACCAAATATAATTTTACCATTCATGCATATATTCATTCCAAAAAATACTTATCAAACATCTCCATGAAATCTTATGTTGACTATTTGAAAGTACAAGATGTCAAAGAGCATATTCATGGATGGCAACGTTTTAGGGCAAAAACGAAAAAGCCAAAGGCTACGTGTTCGGGGGAAAGAGTAATGGGCAGGTATGTATCCACAATTACACAGTCACAAATCCTGTGTCCACTGTCATTCTTCTGCTATCTGCATAAATTAGTTTCATGCTTGAGAAGTCTCATGTGGGAAGTTCCCAATGGGAATTTCATGCATTTTAAGTCATGTGGTGAAGAAAGATTATCAGGAGATGTCAGTTTAACCATGAGTAAATAACTTCTACTGGGTTTGGATCTCCATCTTTAGACAATAGATTATAAAGACCCCATATTTATCTTGGCCAACAACCAAAATGAAATATCCCACAGACCGCAATGCTAACCATTTCAAGGATAAATCAACACAGTCCTTTGCTCCTGCAATGTACATGGCACAATTCTAAGTCCATGTGACACACTTCTGACTAAAAGGCACCAAATCACATCATATAATTAAGAAAAAAATAAACTAGTAAAAATATGGAAATACTTATAAGGTGGAGAGAGTATAATAAACCCAAAAAGGAAAAAGTGAAAAAAAAAATTATGTTGTTAGGACAGATACACTTTTTTTTTTCACGAAGAAATCTGACAGCAAGTCCTGATCTTTCCAGATATACTTGTTATTTATTTATATCACGTGGCCAGAAAGGAGCTCTTTTTTTTTTTTTTTTTTTTTGCTGGGTGAAGTACAATCTAGGAGGAAGAAATAGCAATTTTGTTTGCAAAGCCAGGGCCTTTGCACATGTGCAATTTCACTGCTCCTGAGTCAGCATTTTCTTTCACTGAGATATATAGAGGGAAAAACATTTAAATGAAGACATCCACTTGCTCCAAAAACTAAGGAAGACAAATATTAAAGTTCAGAACCTGTGAAATCAACAGAGTAGAAGTTTCAAGAAGTAGGACAATCCAAAGTTTCACTTGGATACCATGTGCTCTTGAGCCAGGTTTCAAACTACCCAGCCTTTAACTTGCCTTCATTGGAGGCACTGGAAAAATATTCAGTGTTGTCCTTCCTTCCTTCCTTCCTTCCTTCCTTCCTTCCTTCCTTCCTTCCTTCCTTCCTTCCTTCCTTGCTTCCATTTGAATCTCTCACACTATAAGAAGGAAAAAAAAAAAAGTGAACCCAGACAGTAAAGCCCTGATTAAGACAATAAGAACAAAGCATGTAACAGAGTCAGGTTCCATACAGAGAAGCTTTGCAGACCAATGTTTTTGAATGAGAGGCGAACACAGGAGGGGTCTGAGCAGAAGAATGTTATGTTATTTTTAGTTTTGGTACATCAGAGTTTATGAACAGAGACAGTGATAGGGACAGGTGCTGGCTCACTATTCTAATCATTCAGACATCTGAACATGCTAGTTCTGCCTTAGCTATCTGCTAAAACATCTATTTCAGAAGCAATGTAGACAGTTTATCCCCACAGTTCTCTAGGGAAATTTCAAACTAAAGAGCATATCACTAGCAGTCTATCTCAATCTTCTATCAGCTATGGGTCAGTAGCTGATTTGGCATTATCTCTAGAGATCTGTCATTGTTCCAGTTCTGTATAAGATAGTTCTTTGAACTATAAGATAGTTCTATGAAATATAAGATAGTTCGGGAGTCGAGTGGTAGCGCAGCAGGTTGAGTGCATGTGGTGCCAAGCACAAGGACCAGTAAGGATCCCAGTTTGAGCCCTTGGCTCCCCACCTGCAGGGGAGTCACTTCACAGCAGTGAAGCAGATCTGCAGGTGTCTTTCTCTCCCCCCTCTGTCTTCCCTTCCTCTCTCCATCTCTCTCTGTCCTATATAAGAAAGACAACATCAATAGCAACAACAATAATAACTACAATAACAATAAAAGACAAGGGCAACAAAAGGGAAATCAAATATTTTAAAAATATATAAGATAGTTCATAGGGCAATTTTTCTCACTCTTGGTAAAGATTTTTACATTATAAATTACAAATAAAATTATTTTTTCTTGCATATTTTGCCCTCTCTAGTAAACAGTAAAAACTAAAGAAAAATATTAGCTCAATCAGCTCTCATCCAATTTTATTATGGTTTTAAAGACATACCTGTCAAATTGTCTAGCATAAATTTGTTTATGAACATGAACAATATTGATAAGCCATTTGTCTTTCTTGACCAGTGTTCCCTGTTATTCATTTTGTCAGTGTATTGTCACTCCTTACAAATTTTTTTCCTAAAATTTGAATTTGCATAATTTATCATTCCCATGTGAAACATAGAGCTAGTCGATATTTATATTCTTTTAAAAAAATTTTTAACATTTTTTATTATCTTTATTTATTGGATAGAGACAGTCAGAAATCGAGAGGAAGGGGGAGACAGAGAGAGAAAGAGACAGAAAGACACCTGCAACCCTGCTTCATTACTCGCAAAGATTTCCCCTTGCAGGTGGGGACTGGGGGCTCGAACCTGGATCCTTGTGCATTGCAACATGTGCGCTCAACCAGGTGTGCCACCACCCGACCCCATTTATATTCCTTTTAAGTGGTTTTTAAAAGATTCCATTTATAAGTGAGCTATAGAATCAGAGGAGAGCACCAGAGAGCTAAAGAATGAGAAGGAATTAGCACTTCACTCTGACATATGTGAGGCCAGGACGCAAACTCAAACTCTCATGCTTGAAAGTCTAATATCTGATCTACTCGGCTGTCTCCTATGCCACCATTTATTTTCCAATAAAACATTTATGCAAAAATCTTAATTCAAGGGGCTAGGTGGTACCACACCTGGGTGAAGGCACATGTTATAATGCATGAGAACCTGGGTTCAAACTCAGACACTTCTTCTTCTTCTAGCGTTTGCCCTTCTTCCGTAGCCAGTCAACAGCATCAGGTTGAGCCTGATGTAAAGTTTCAAGACCTCCTTTGAATCTGGAGAGGAGGCAGTCGTTGACTATGTGGGTCATAGTCTGTCTGTAGCCGCAGGGGCAGTTTGGGTCGTCTCTGGCTCCCCAGCGATGGAACATAGCGGCGCACTGGCCATGGACGGTTCGATAGCGATTGAGGAGGGCCCAATCATAACGTGCTAGGTCAAAGCCGGGTTGACGCTTGCAGGGGTCTGTGATGAGGTGTTTGTTCTTTACCTCAGCTGACTGCCAGCTCTGTTTCCAAGAGACTGGAACAGAGAAGTTCAGTGTAGGTGTAGGGGACCAGATTGGGTGACGAGACGTCAAGCGTTGGACAGGGTGGGCGAAGATATCCGCGTATATTGGCAGGTCCGGTCGAGCATAGACGTGGGAAATGAACTTAGATGATGCCGCATCCCGACGAATATCTGGCAGGGCGATGTTGCTAAGAACTGGCAGCCATGGAACCGGGGTGGAACGGATGGTTCCAGAAATTATCCTCATTGTGCTAGTTACCCCAGCCCTTAATTCCTAGTGTCAGAGGTCAGATAAATGGACTTTAGTAACCACTCTCCAAAGCTTCCTCTCTAACATTCTATGTCTATTTCTATCCCTCATTTTGAAAAAGAAAAGTTGTCCTAGGGTGGTGAAACTCCAATAATAACAATAAATAAATAAGTAAAATAATAAATTAAAAGCAAGCCATGGGGTAAATCCATTTCTTTTCTTTTTTTTAATTAATTTTTTTATTTAAGAAAGGATAAATTAACAAAACCATAGGGTGGGAGGGGTACGACTCCACACAATTCCCACCACCCAATCTCCATATCCCACCCCCTCCCCTGCCCCTGATAGCTTTCCCATTCTCTATCCCTCTGGGAGCATGGAACTAGGGTCATTGTGGGTTGCAGAAGGTGGAAGGTCTGGCTTCTGTAATTGCTTCCCCACTGAACATGGACATTGACTGGTCGGTCCATACTTCCAGTCTGCCTCTCTCTTTCCCTAGTAGGGTGGGTCTCTGGGGAAGCGGAGCTCCAGGACACATTGGTGGGGTCTTCAGTCCAGGGAAGCCTGGCCGGCACCCTGATGACATCTGGAACCTGGTGGCTGAAAAGAGAATTAACATACAAAGCCAAACAAATTGTTGAGCAATCATGGACCCAAAGATTGGAATAGTGGAGAGGAAGTGTTGGGGGGGGGGGGTACTCACTGCAAACTCTAGTGTACTTCTGCTTTCAGGTATATATTTTGCCCTAGTTTATGGGTAAGTGTGAACATATGCTCTCACAGAACCTGGTCTATATCTAGGTTTTGGGACTTTGTTAGGAAGTGAATCACCTGGGATGGAATTAGAGAATGCTATGAAAGGAAAGGTCTCACCTGAGTAATGACGCTGAAGGGTTGTCATTCCACACCTGAAGTCTCTGGACACAGTCTGAGCTGAAGCATGTTGAAGTGGCAATCCTTGCGTTGATTGGCTGATAGGTTGTGATTGGCAGATGCAATATTATTTGATATGGATTGGTAGAGGCATACGGGAAAGTGGGCCTTATCCTAAGGTTCCAGGACTGGGGGAAGTAGAGGCTCTATAGTGGAGATGTGAGGTTCCTGCTGTCTTAGGGTTCAAAAAGACAATTGATAGTTAATGTTATCATCACATTATTTGGTAATTGGGTTAACTTTGAAAAGTCCTTTTGTTAGGGTTTGCTGTATAGTACCCAGTATCTTATATAGCTGTGCCACTGGCTGTTTCTGATCTACTTGGTCTGGGTTTTTAAGAGAGTCTGCATATCAAATATACAGCCTATATATTAAAAAGACTCAGTCTGTGTTTTAAAAACTTAAGAGACATACAATTAATTTTTCCCCTCTCATATTAATTAAGTAGTGATTTATATGACTACACTTTACTAGGAGTGTACATAAACACCATTCCCACCACCAAAAGACTGTGTCCCATCTCACCCACCCACCCCCACCCCCCACAGGCCCAGGAAGGCATAAATCCATTTCTAGCCTTTTGAGAACTGTCCATACTGCTCTTTGCAGGAGTTAGACCACTCTATATTCCCACCAGCAGTGTAAAAATGTTCCTTTCTTTATCCTTAAAGCTCTCCAACATTTTCTGTTACTATCATTTGATGTATGACATCCTCACAGGGTACCTTATTGTTGTCTTTATTTGCATTTCTCTGACAATCAATGATATGGAACATTTTTTCATATGTCTGTTGGCTTTTTGGATCCCTTTTTTGATGACTATTCTGTTCATATTCTCTCCTCATTTTGGATGGGGTGGTTTATTTGTTATTTATTTTGCTCTTGCTGAGTTTGATAAATTGTTCATACATTTTGGTTATTAACATTTTATCTGATATACAGCATGTAAAGATTTTCTGCCATTATATAAGGAGTCTCTTTATTTGTTTGATGGTTCCTTTTGCCATGCTGAAACTTTTCAATTTAAGGTAGTCAGTCCTATTGTTTTATTTTTTTAATTTCATTCTTTTTGAGATTTGGACTTGAGTCATTGGAGATACCTAAGAATTGATGTGGGAGGTGGAGCACCAGATTAAATCACATAGTACAAAGTCTAAGGACCCAGTAAGGATCCTGGTTCGAGCTCCCATTTCCACACAAGTGGTGAGGCAGGTCTGCAGGTGTCTATCTTTCTCTTCTCTTCTCTATTTTCCCCTTCCTTCTCCTCAATTTCTCTCTGTCCTATCCAATAAAATGGAAAAAAAGGCCCCCAAGAGCAGTGGATTCATAATGCGGGCACCAAGCCTCAGAGAAATGTAGTGGTTCAGTATCATTCTTCTGCATTTTTCTACCCAATTTCCCCAGAGCCATTTTTTTTTAAGAGACTCTCCTTTCTCTATTTAACGTTTTGGGCTGCTTTGTCAAGTAAATAAATAAATAAATAAATAAATGTCTATAGATGTGAGTGCTTATTTCTGGATTTATAAGCAAAACTGACAAACCCTTGGCCAGACTCACTAAAAGACAGAGGGAGAAGACTCAGATAGTAGTGTAAATGAAAGGATATATCACAACAGACACTACAGAAATCTAAAGTATAATGTGAGTTTTCTATGAGCAATTATATTCCACCAAGCTAGAGAACCTGCAAGAGGTGAAATGTTTCTAGAACCACATAACCTTACAAAATTAAAGCAAGATGAACTAGGAAAAATATGAACAAACCAATCATAGTCAAAGAAACTGAAACAATCCTCAATAATCTTCCAAACAACAAATTTCCAGGCCAAGATGGTTTTAAAATGGATTCTACAAAACCTTAAAGAAAAGCTAATACTCAAACTTTTTAAGCTCTTATAAACTATTGAAGATACAGAAATATTCCCTTCCACCTTCTATGAGTCGCTTATCACTTTGATATCAAAAGTATACAGAGACACAACATCAAAACTACAGGACAATATCTCTGATGAACTTAGATGTTAAGATATTGAATGAAATTCTTGCCGACTGTATATACAAGTCTATTAAAAAGTTATGTACAAACATAACATCCAGGTGTGATTTATAATGGGGATGCAAACCTCATTCAATATACATAAATCAATAAATGTGAACCACCACATCAATAAATGAAACCAAAAATGACACGATTATTTCAACAGCTGCAGAGAAAGATTTTGACAAATCCACCATCCTTTCATGATCTAAACACTACAAAAAAAATGATAATAAATAGAAAATTCCTAAATCTAGCTAAGTCTATATAAAGCAAACCTACAGCCAACATCAAAATCAATGTTGAGAAACTGAAAATATTTCCATTTTGATCAGGTACTAAACTAGGCTGTCCACTATCATGGTCACTATTCAAAAAAGAATTAGAAGTTCTTGCTATAGCAATTAGGGAAGAGCAAGGGATTAAATAGGATCAGATTGGAAGGAGAAGAAGTCAAACTCTATTTGCAGATGATATGATGAGTGCATGGGAAAAAAAAAAAAAAAAACTAAAGATTCTAGCAGGAATTTTCCAGAAAATTCTAAGCAATACAGTAAAGTAACCTGGTACACAATTATATACAGAAGTTGGTGGCATTCCTCTATGCAAACACTAAGTCAGAAGAAGAAATCCAGAAACCCATTCTTTTACTATAGCAGCAAAACAATAAAGTATCTAGAAATAAATCAAACAAAATAAGCGAAATCCTTATATACTAAAATTTATGAGTTACTATTCAAGGAAATAGAAACAGATACAAAGACATGGAAAGAAACTTAATGCTCAGGGGCTGAGTGGTGGCACACCTGGTTGAGTGCACATATTACAACAATGCACAAGGACTTGGGTTCAAGCCCCCGGTCCTTACCTGCAGGGGGAAATTTTTACGAGTGGTGAAGCAGTGCTGCATGTGTTTCTCTGTCTCTCTCCCTCTCTATCAACCCCTTCCCTCTCAATTTCTGGCTGCCTCTATCCAATAAATAAAGATAATAAGTTTTTAAATTAAAAAAGAAATTTACTGTTCATGATTTGGAAGAACTAATATTATCAAAATTACTATTCTATCAATAGCCATCTAAAAATTTAATACTATTCCCATCAAGGTTCCAAAAAATGTTTAGATGAATAGCACACGAGCTACAAAAGTTCATCTGGAACCAGAAAATACCTACAATTGCCAAAACAACCTTGAGAAAAAAGAACAAAATTGGAGGCATCACACTTCTTGATCTCAAACTATATCATAGGACCATTGTGATAAAAACTGCTTGGTATTGCAACAAAAACAGACACACTGACCAGCAGAAGAGAATTTTAAATAGACCAAAATCATGAAACTAGTACCAAATAAATGAAATAATCCTAGAAACCATTATGCACAAAGAATGATTTTCTTCATGCAACTGTGTAGATGCAGTTATGAAGGGCCTGGCTTGCAGTGTAAACTCCACCCTACCTTTTATATCATGGGCACATGCTCTTTGTCACAAAAAGGTGGTGGGAACTGTATGGGATTATACACCTGTTATCTTAAAATTTTGTTAATCATTATTAAATCACAAATACAAAATAAAAAAAAAATCTTGTCATCAGAGTTATTGCTGGGGTTCAGTTTCAACCCACCGCTCTGAGTGGGAAGTTTTCTGTTTTTTTATTTTTTAAACACCTCAAATTCACTTAATTAATATATTCATCACAAGGGCTTAACAAGAGACTACACACACACACACACACACACACACCACCACCACCACCACCACCACCACCACCACCACCACCACCACCACCATTAAAGACAGAGTCCTATACAGACACAAATAAAAAAGACATCATCCAAGGGAAAGAAAAAAAAAAAAGGAGAATAGAAGGTGAAAGGCTGGACAGTGCAGGTCAGGGTTCTTAACTGGAGACCTGCTTTGAGTAGGTTTCTTGCAAGTACTTATTAAAGGCTGTGGGGTTTTTCCAGAGCTCAGCAACATGTGTGTTCAAAGAGCTGTGAATATTGGGTTCTGCTAGAAGGCTCTGGATGGAGAATAGGATAATCCTGACATCATACAGGGCAGACCACTTGTCTTTCAAGATGTCCACACGAATTTTACCCTGGTGTCCACGCTGAGGTGGTAGCAGGGTGTGAGGAACTACAGTGGGTGCGTTGTAGATGTAGCCACTGGGGAACTCCAGGGAGAGCTGATACCTCAGGTCCTCATATAAGGTGCCAGTGGTTCCATAGATGGTCCCCGCCCATTTGAAAATGTTGCCTGATTCAGGGAAAGCAGAAATTCCTTTGTTACCAGACATCATGAGGTTCATCAGTTCCGGCTGTAGCCTCTTGCCCATGGGGCCTTGCTTGGCGCCCCTGCGGGGCTCAGCTGCTTTGCTGGCAGCACTGACTGGAAGAGGCTAGGTTGCTGTTCTGTCAGGCCATCCCTGCAGCGCTGGGGGAAACACCGGAACAACGTGACAGCAACTGCCTTTTTTCTTATTTCTATTTTGTTTAATTGAACAGAGATGAATTGAGAGGGCGGAAAGATAGAGAGGAAGGGAATGAGAGATTCGCAGACCTGCTTTAAGCTCATGAAGCTTCTTCTTGAAGGTGGGGAGTGTGGGCTCAACCCAGGCTCCCTGTGACTCTTCTCACTTCAGGTTGATGTCCGAACCTGAAACCCTGACATATGACCATGCCATGACAACGGTATAAACTATAAAATAAATGTGCCAGTTAATGCAACATTGTGAATGTACTTAACACTATTGAATTATATAATTACAGTAAAAATGATACCTCCTAAATTAGACACCTATTACTGAATGCACACACACATACACACATGTAAGAAAAGAGCCATCAAGTCATACATGTGTACACACAAAAACATGAAACAGAGAAACTGATTAAACAGAGAAACTAGTTTGAAATGGATACACACTGAGTCCCACTACAAAGCGCTCTGGACAAGGGTAGTGTATAGCAGTAGTTTACAAATATTCGGATTAATAGGAGACAGTGAAGGGGAAGAATAACAGAGCAAATAAATAAATTTGGAATTTTTGAATGTGGTAAACGTCTATGAATTTGTAATTATAGACGCGCTACTGAAATTTCAAACTGGCTGAAAGAAAAGGACTTTAAAGTCTACAAAAAATAAATAAAAAGTCATTTGAAAGACAAGGGATTTCCAGAGTGAAATGGGGTGTTGCAATAAAAAATATTTACAAATGCATGAAATGGCTGCATTGAAGAGGTGAGGAAAGAAGATGCTGACCTAAGCAGCTTTGCGTATAAGTGGACTTTAAAACTAAAGACAAGAGACACTGCACAAGCAATAAAGTTATATTGCAAAGGGTCTGAGTTGAAAATGCTGATACTGCTAGACATGTATAGTAGACGAACAATTAAGTGAATGGATGATGTGCTCTTGGAGCCAAATTTCTCACAGTTTGAGTGGGAGTTCACACATAAGCTCAGAGGAGGCTAAAACAATCTGTACTATATTAGATTAATAAGGTAGATAATGGTATGAACTCTTGGCTAAATTCATATATACACTGATAGATAAAACAGAACTATTTATACATGGCTTAATAAATAAATAAATATATATATATATATATATATATATATATATATATATATATATACGTTTTCTGCCTCTGTCTTCTTAGAGTGACCAGAACAAAAATATTTTGTGTGTACATAATCCTAGTAATATAAGTCCCCCTCAAAAAAAAAAAAAGCAGAACAACAAACTTCATGGAAACATGACTTTCTGAATTTAGCAGTGGAGCAGGAAATATAGAAGTTTCTGAGGCATCTTCCTGGACCAAAATAAGACACCACTCAAAAACTTCACCACAGGGAACACAGAGCTGACTAAAAAATACCCAAAGTCCAAAGTTAGACTACATGAGCAAGAAAAATATTAATAAATATTAATGTATAACCAAATTATAAAACACATTTACACATTCTTGTGACAATATATTCAAATGCCTAAAAGACAAACTTCCCACACAGAATATCATATAAATATTATATATATTATATGTTTCCCCTATGATTGAGATTCATACAATTTTTTTGTCTTCTATCTATTCAATTTTTATTTGTTTTTCAGATTTCACCTGAGTATTTTATTCAATTCTGTTATATTTCCTTATTCTCTTATCAGTTGGATTACCCTTCTTATTTTTCTCATTTGTCCTAAAGTTTACAACACACAAATAAAACCATCCAAATCCAATTTAAAATAACACTATTCCACTATAGTAGACATATTCTGTAACAATAGGAAATCTTGATTTTCCTGCCTGTGCCTGTTTCCTTGTTGTCATTCATTTCTTTTAAACACAGGAAAGTATACATAAAGCTTATATACATGCATTGAGAATATAGAATCAAAGGTATTGTTGTTATTACAATTTTTCATTTGCAGAGCAGGGATGTCATTACACCTGCATGATTCCACTAATCCTAGACAGAGAAAAACAGATAGGGACCAATACATACACACACACACACACACACACGAGAGAGAGAGAGAGAGAGAGAGAGAGAGAGAGGAGAGACCTAGTACTGTAGCGCTGTCTATGTGGTACTGGGGCTCACAGCTGGACCAGACTCATGACAAGGAATGGATCCTAATACTTAGCTCTCCTCATTACAATTTTGACCAAACTGTTACTGATATATAAATTGCCTATAAAATTATAACATTGGGACCAGGTGGTGGCACACCTGGTTGAGCACATGTCTTACAACGCACAAGAACCCAGATTGGCATCCCTGGCCCCTATTTTCAGGGGGAAAGCTTTGTGAAAGATGAAGCAGGACTGCAGGACTGTCTCTCTCCCTCTCCTTTCACTTTCAAATTCTGGCTATCTCTATCCAGTACATAAATGTAGATTAAGAAGTTCAAAAATTAAGATTTTCTTTTACCATAATCACTCCATCTCCAATGATGTGCCTTTCTTGGCATAGATAACCATTTCTGACATAAATAGCTCTTTCTCCTTCAAAAAAAGCATCTTTAGTGGCCAAGCACAGTACTTAGTGGTTACTAAGGCAGAAATTTACATTCATGAGCTTTTGACCTCTAGCACCATATATGTCGAAATTGAGAAATACTCTAGTCTGACTCTTTCATCTCTCTGGTGCTCATAATAAACAAGTAAATAAATTTTACAGAAAAGGTCTCATTTAACATCTCTTGCAAGAAACGAACCAATGGGTTAGCTTGGCTATAGGAATTGGAAGTATCAGATGTACATGGGCTTTCATTGTGGAGGTACAAATGACTAAACAGGCAGAAGTAAATCACATCAGTGAATGCCTACAAATTTTCTGCATTTTTAAATGTTATATGTAATATTTTTATATAATTATCCAAGTGATTATTATTCCATGCATCAGTAGTAAGAATATTAGTATACCTCTAACATTATTACCCTCGTAAAATATTTTTATCTTTATTTTTCATTCTTTTATAATTTTTATCAACTTTGTTTATTTATTTATTTATTAGTTAAAGACAGCCAAAAATTGAGAGGGAAGGGCTGATGGAGAGGCACCTGCAGCCCTGCTTCAGCACTTGCAAAGCTTTAGCCCCCTCAGGTGGGGACCTGAGGCTTGAACCCAGGTCCTTGCATATTGTAATGTGCACTCAACTAAGTTCACCATCACCCAGCCCCATATTATCTTTATTTATTTGATTGAAATAGCCAGAATTCGAGAGGAAGAGTTTATATATTTGTGTGTGTGTGTATATATATGTATATACATACATATATATATATATATATATATATATATATATATAGAGAGAGAGAGAGAGAGAGAGAGAGAGAGATCTTTAGAAATGTTTCATCACTTGTGAAGCTTTCCTCCTTCAGATAGAGACTGGGGCTTGAACCCGGGTCCTTGTACATTGTAACTTGTGCTCAACCAGGTGTGCCAACACCCAGCCCCATATTATTCTTTCAGTAAGAAAATATATGAAATCTAAAGTGCAGAAAAGTTTTGACAGTCATAGTCTTGCAAAAATGAAATTGCAAACAAAAGTAAAGCAATATTAAGTGGGGGGGTGGTGACACACCAGGTTAAGTGCACATAGTACTAAGTGCAAGGAGCCCCCAGCTCCCCACCTGCAGGGGTGATGCTCCACAAGCAGTGAGGCAGGTCTGCAGGTGTCATTCTCTCCCTGTTCTATCCCACCCCTCTCTAAGTTTCTCTTTATTCTTTCCAATGAAATGGAAACAAATGGTGTGAGAGCCACATTTGACTACTATCATTCTTTAAATGAAAAGTAGGTATATAAAAGGAAGTAAATAAATTTCAAGTAAACAAAGAGGAAATATTTGCATTATCCAGTCTCTTAAGAATATAAAGTTATGTAATTTGTGTTTAACTAACGCTTAAATTTCAGGAAAATTAATAAAATTATAAATACAAATAAATCAAATGAATGGCCAGGTGGTGGCGCACCTGGTTGAGTGTACATGCTACAATGCACAAGGACCCAGGTTCAAACTCCCAATCCCCACTTGCAGGAGCAAAGTTTTGCAAATTGTAAAACAGTGTTGCAGGTGTCTCTATGTCTCTCTCCTTTCACCCCCTTCCTTCTCAATTTCTGGCTGTCTCTCTCCAAATAAATAAATACAGATAAACTAAAGGAACACAATAAAATAAATCTGAGTATAATAAACAGAAAATCAATTTGCTTTATACTGCTTAAGACATAGCCTTACATCATAATGCAGGAAGTCATTTAAACCAAGTTAACAAAAATGAAAGAGAAATATATATACATGCATACATACATATATGGTGTAAAGAAGAAAATCCTTAGAACTTGAAGGACTGTTTTCAATCATGGTGCATAGACCAGGAGAAAAAATTAAAGTAAGTTAGGAAGATACACATTAGTTAAAATAGGAGTTACTACTACAGAAATTACTACAATAAGAAATCCATACAAAAAGAATTTATTGACCTGGATGTAATATTTATATCTCTCACACAACTTGTTCAACATAGAATGTTTTTCTGATGTTAATATGTTAACTGAAATAAATTTCACAATATGGAAATAGGTTTTATTTTTGTCTCAATAAAAAATACCAGCTTTGCAAAATGCTTCACATATAAGATGATGTAGACTAGATTATAATATCAAAATAATTCACAGCATGACAATGAAAACAGCCTTTAATTGCTACAAAGAGGTTAACATGTGCCCCTTTATAACCTCAGAAATGCTTGTTTGTGCATGGTTAGCGCTAGCCGTATGTGTCTATAATTAATTACAAATGGGTTGCTTAAATGATGATACCTTGCACAGCTGGATTTTTTTTCTAAAACTAATGTTTAATCATTTAAAAATTCATTTCTTCCAAAACCATATGTACACTAGAAATTTAATGCACTAGCTTCATTATCCATTGAAAAATTAGTCTTTATTGATCATAAGTATTAATATTTAATCAATGAAATTTGACATTTTGCATATAAATGTTATAGTTGTTTTTTAAAAAAAATATATTATACCTACAAGCTTTCATGGCTGTTGAAAGTTCCATTCATCTAGGGCATATAGACTTGTTAGCTTCATTAATTATAGGAAATATAATTACAAGAGAGTCAACTTCAGGATTCAGAATCGGCAAACTTCAATATATTTTACTACTTTTCCTTGACTGAAAAATATGGAATGTGAACCCTAAGACAGCAGGAACCTCACATTTCCACTATGGAGCCTATATTTCCCCCAGTCCTGGAACCTTAGGGTGGGATACGCTTTCCTGCATGCTTCTCTCAATTCATACCAAGTAATAGTGCATCCACCGATCCCAACCTAATTAACACAACAAGTACCAACTCAGCATGCTTCACTTCAGACTCTGTCCAGAGACTTCAAGTGTGGAATGACAACCCTTCAGCTTCATTACTCAGGTGAGACCTTTCCTTTCATAAGATTCTCTAATTCCATTCCAGGCAGTTCACTTCCTAACAAAGTCCCAAAACCTAGATATAGACCAGGTCCCATGAGGTAGGGCATATGTTCACATATACCCATAAACTAGGGCAAAATATATACCTGAAAGCAAAAGTACGCAAGTCTGCAGTGAGTCAGTATAAAGTTCCTAATGAAATTCCTAATGAAATGAACCTAATTAGATTTAGATACCCTCCTCACTTACTTGTTATTATAGTTCTCTCACTCACTCCAAAGCTAGGACTGCAAAAGCTGAATAAGAGCTAGAGACTGGCATACTTTAATTCTTCTTCTAGCGTTTGCCCTTCTTCCGTAGCCAGTCAACAGCATCAGGTTGAGCCTGATGTAAAGTTTCGAGACCTCCTTTGAATCTGGAGAGGTGGCAGTCATTGACTATGTGGGTCATAGTCTGTCTGTAGCCGCAGGGGCAGTTCGGGTCGTCTCTGGCTCCCCAGTGATGGAACATAGCGGCGCACCGGCCATGGCCTGTTCGATAGCGATTGAGGAGGGCCCAATCATAACGTGCTAGGTCAAAGCCGGGTTGACGCTTGCAGGGGTCTGTGATGAGGTGTTAGTTCTTTACCTCAGCTGACTGCCAGCTCTGTTTCCAAGAGACTGGAACAGAGAAGTTCAGTGTAGGTGTAGGGGACCAGAATGATGACTCTTTAGTCACTATCAGGTCAACCCATCAGCTGGGGCCCTATTCTGTTAGTCCTGATATTCCCAAACAGACATGATGGACCTAGACCTCTAATAAATGCCTCTCTCCATTGTTACCAGTCACCTCTATCAGGAACAACAAAATAGACCCCTTTGTGGACCCCCATAGGACCTTGCCCTCAGCTTGTATCATCAATGGTAGAGAATGTTCCATCCTCTGAAGGGAGGATGGACAACATACTCTATGCTACACCTGAGGAAGATGGGTCAATATTAGGACAGCTGGGAATGTTCCTACTCATGACCACAGAATGTGAGCTCAGATCTACAGGGATGAAGAGGTCACATAGGCTCCTAAATTGAATATGGGCCCAAAACCAAATCAAATCGATGGGGTTTACAGTCAACAGAACAGTATTTATACCCCTTTCCCATATTAGGGAGCCACTCTATTCCTTGATCTAGCTTTCTGTCCCTTTTCCAGCCATGACTTCATCTCTGCAGACAATAACTCTGATCCACCTGCATATCAGATTTTAGTCTCAGAGAGAAAAAAAAAAAACTAGTATAGCTTCAGGCCCTTTGAAATATAACTAAAATATGCCGAATAGCTATCTACAAAATGGAAGACACCCCCCGCCCCCAACACTTCATCTGCACTATGCCAGCCTTTAGGACCATGATTGTTCAACAATTTGTTTGGCTTTGCATGTTAACTCTCTTTTCAGCCACCAGGTTCCAGATACTAGCATGATGCTGAACACACTTCCCTAGACAGAAGACCCCACCAATGTGTCCTGGAGCTTCACTTCCCCAAGCCCCACCCTACTATGGAAGAGAGAGGCAGGCTGAGAGTATGGATCAACCAATCAACGCCCATGTTCAGCGGGAAGCAATTACAGAAGCCATACCTTCCACCTTCCGCATCCCACAATGACCTTGGATCCATACTTCCAGAAGGAGAAAGAATAGGAAAACTATCAGGGGAGGGAATGGCATACAGAGCTCTGGTGGTGGAAATTCTGTGGAACTGTACTCCTCTTATCCTATGGTTTTTGTTAATGTCTACTTTTTGAAATAAAATAATTTAAAGAAAGGAAAATATGGAATGTGTAGTGGGCATAGATTCATGAGGAATCTCATTTAGTATCAAACTTTTTTGATTCTTATCATTATAAAATAATTTTCCCCCCAAATAGATGAGGGGCTGGGCTGGTACACCCAGTAGAGTGCATGGATCACCATCTTGAAGGACCCACGTTTAAGCCCCAGCACCACCTAAGGGGGGAAACTTGAGTGGTTCATCAGTGCTGCAGATGTGCAGACTCTCCTCTCCTCTCCTCTCCTCTCCTCTCCTCTCCTCTCCTCTCCTCTCCTCTCCTCTCCTCTCCTCTCCTCTCCTCTCCCCTCCTCTCCTCTCTCCTCTCCTCTCCTCTCCTCTCCTCTCCTCTCCTCTCCTCTCCTCTCCTCTCCTCCCCTCCCCTCCCCTCCCCTCCCCTTCCTTCCCCCTCACACCCCTTCCTCATTCGCCCATTCTTCTCCTTCTGTCTCCTTCTCCTTCTTCTCCTCCCCCTCTTCCTTCTCTCTTACCTATCAGAAAGGTAAAACCAGTTACATTAATGACAGTGCTGCTTTCTCAGTCCTACTGTACACTTTTCCCATCATGCTACCTTGAATATACTGACAAAATGAATTGAAAGTTATTTGACGAGCCAAAGAACCTTAAATAGCTAACACGACACTGAAGTACAGGAGCAAAGGTGAAATACTAACATTTATGTTTTTTATTATATTTCTGTATTTACTGGGTAGAGACAGATAGAAATTGAGAGGGAAGGTGGTGTTAGAGTAGGAGAAAGAGACAGAAAAAGACACCTGCGAAGCTGCTTCACCACTTGCAAACCTTGCCCCCTGCAGGTGGAGACCTGGGGCTCCAACCCCAGCTCTCATGCATGGTAACAGGTTTCCTCAACCAAATGGACACCACCCTGCCTCCTGGTACATGTGTATACAAACAAAAATATAATTAATAACATTTTATACTAGTACATGTGGTTGCGTAAGAAATTAAATTAGGGGAAGTGGACAGTGACACACCCAGTTAAGTGTACATATTACCAAGAGCACTATAATCACAGAAATCCAAATATAAATTCCATGAAGTTGCTTTATATATATATATAGAGAGAGACAAAATAAATTGTAAGTTTATTTGAAAATCTAAAAGACCTCAAATATCCAAAACATGACTGAGCGAGAGGTGCAAGGATGAAGGAGTAACGTTCTATATTCAATGCTATTATAAAGCTACACTAATCAATGCAGTGTAGTACTGGTGAGAGAATGAGCAGATAGATACATGCAGCAGAAAGCTGAGATAATACAGGAAAAAAAATGGATGTTAATGAGTGATTTTAATACATATGTGATTTTTACTAAATATATATCCATAAGCCTGTTCATATAAATTTAATTAAACATTAAATAATAGGTGTATTAATATACATTTTACTAAATCTATTTAGAATATTTTACCAAAAGATGCTAAAATTGGGCCTGGGGAATGGCTTGGCTGTAGGGTATAGGATATGTATGTCTGACATCCCAAATGGCTAGGGTTTAATTGCCAGCATGGCCATATGTCAGAGCTAAGGAGCTGGTCAGTGCTTTGATCACTCTCTTTTTCTTTCTTTTGCACAAATAAATACATACTTTAAAAATGAAAGTTAAATTTGAAAGAAATACAAAAGATTTAATCACTTACACAGTTTCAGGCCATCTGATTTCTCTTTCTAAACAAAAAATGTTAGAAAAGTTTTAAGTGTTACATAAAATTCAAGTCTAACAACAACAACAAAAAAAGTGCTTTTATTTTCACTAACAGCTACCAAGATATATACTTCAAATTCAGCCATAAGTGGATTCAGAACAAAATAGCATGTGTTAAGATGACATTAAGAATCTGGAATGCATTTTAATTCAGAAGTTTCTAACTAAATATTATTTTTTTATAAAGAGAAACATAAAAAAACTCAATCAAATGTCTAAGTATACTTTTATACCCAGTAAAGTACTTTCTACATTAAATATTACCTGTGGGAAGAAAGCCTACTGTGAAGTCCTAAGAACTTGAGGACTTTAGGAACATTTGTGCTGTGAAGGTTTATTTTTCTGTCCATTTTTAAAAGTCCAACTCTCTTTTTCCTTATCATTACTTACATAATAGTAGTATAGTGATTAAATAATAAGACAATATAAAGAATATACCATAATTTATATATCAGATGATATATTGACACACTCTTATGTGTTATTTATATAGTTTACATGTTGTTCTTTTATTTTTTTCTGTAGCATAATAATGTACTGTAAATCTGTATCATTACTCTACTATGTATAAATAGAGTGTGTTTCTCTCTCTTCATATATATGTATAACAATTTTATATAATTATGTTAACTTTTAAAGTAAACAGTTACTTCTAATGAGATATTCAGAACTTGACACTTTTTAGAGAAGCAAAACTTTTATATCTTAATCCAACTTAATTTAGTAATTTATCATCGAAGTTAAAGACTGGGTACTTCATAAGAAGTCTTATGGAATATACATACCTAAAATAGATCTACTAGATTTTTCCAAAATAGAGACCCCCAATTTTTCATTTGCAATATTTTTGCCTTTAGGTTCATGATTAGTCAACAATTTTGTCCTGCTGTATATCTTAACTCTTTTTCAGCCACTAGATTTCCAGATGTTAACATGACGCAAACCTGACTTCCCTAGGAAGACAACCCCAGCAATGTGTCTTGAAGCCCCACCTCCCCAGAGTCCTGCCCAACTAGGGAAAGAGAGAGGCAGGCTGGGAGTATGGATTGACCTGTCAACACCCATGTACATACAGCAGGGAAGCAATTGCAGAAGCCATACCTTCGACCTTCTGCATCCCATAATGATCTTGGGTCCATACTCCCAGAGGGATAAAGAATCGGGAAACTATCAAGGAAGGGATTGAATATGGAACTCTGGTGGTGGGAACTGTACCCCTATTAGCCTATGGTATTTCCATTTTATATATAAAAAAGCAGTAATATAAAATGGTATTTTTTTTTAACCAGAGCAAGATTAGCTATGGTTTATGGTGGTACAGGGACTGAACCTGGGACTTTGGAGCTTCAGGCTGCACATTCTGTATTGCATAACCATTAATACCCTGCTCCCCCAAATAAGAAACCTTAAGTTTGTAAGCTATTTCTCTATTTACTCCTAGTAGGAGTAGAAACATTTTTTAATTAGTTTTGAAATCTATCTAGTACTAATAGCTTGCATATTTGGAGATGCGAGAAAAAGGTTGCAATTAATTGACATATATATACATATACATATACATATACATATACATATACATATACATATACATATACATATACATATACATACTTTTTTACTCTTATTTGATGAAATGAACTTCTTTTCTATGCAATTGACTGGACATTTATTTATTTTTGAAACTGAGTTTGTGCTATTATAACTCAAATAGTCTATTCATTTTCTTTCTTTTTTATTTAAGAAAGGATTAATTAACAAAACCATAGGGTAGGAGGGGTACAATTCCACACAATTCCCACCACACAATCTCCATATCCCACCCCCTCCCCTGTTAGCTTTCCCATTCTCCATCCCTCTGGGAGCATGGACCCAGGGTCATCGTGGGTTGCAGAAGGTAGAAGGTCTGGCTTCTGTAATTGCTTCCCCCCTAAACATGGGCGTTGACTGGTCGGTCCATACTCCCAGTCTGCATCTCTCTTTCCCTAGTAGGATGCGTCTCCGGGGAAAGCAGAGCTCCAGGACACATTGGTGGGGTCTTCAGTCCAGGGAAGCCTGGCCAGAATCCTGATGACATCTGGAACCTGGTGACTGAAAAGAGAGTTAACAGACGAAGCCAAACAAATTGTTGAGCATTCATGGACCCAAAGCTTGGAATAGTGGAGAGGAAGTGTTAGGGGGGTACTCACTGCAAACTCTAGTGTACTTCTGCTTTCAGATATATATTTTGCAGTAGTTTACAGATATGTGTGAACATATGCTCTCTCTCACAGAAACTGGTGTATATCTAGGTTTTGGGACTTTGTTAGAATGTGAACCACCTGAGATGAAATTAGAGTATACTATGAAAGGAAAGGTCTCACCGAGTAATGAAGCTGAAGGGTTGTCATTCCAAATGTGAAGTCTCTGGACACAGTCTGAAGTGAAGCATGTTGCGGTGGCAATCGTTGCGTTGGTTAGGTTGTGATCGGCAGATGCAATATTATTTCATATGGATTGGGAAAGCATACGGGAAAGTGGACCCTATCCAAGGGTTCCAGGACTGGGGGAAGTAGAGGCTCTATAGTGGAGATGTGAGGTTCCTGCTGTCTTAGGGTTCAAAAAGACAATTGATAGTTAATGTTATCATCACATTATTTGATAATTGGGTTAACTTTGAAAAGTCCTTTTGTTAGGGTTTGCTGTACAGTACCCAGTATCTTGTATATAGCTGTGCTATTGGATGCTTCTGATCTACTTGGTCTCGGCTTTTGAGAGAGTCTGCATATCAAATACACAGCCTATACATTAAAAAGATTCAGTTTGTGTTTTGAAAAACTTTGAGACATACAATTGATTTTGCCCCTCTCAAATTAATTAACTAGTGATTTATATGACTACATTTTACTAGGAGTGTACATAAACACCATTCCTACCATCAAAAGACTATGACCCATCCCTCCCACCCACTCCCACCCCCCACTGGCCTAGGAAGCTGCATATCTACCCCTCACCATAGGGTTTTTACTTTGGTGCCCTACTTATAATTTGGTCAGGTCCTGCTTTTAGTTTCCCTTTCAGATCTTCTTATAACTTCTGTTGATGAGTGGGATCATCCCATACTCATCTTTATCTTTCTGAATTAGTTCACTTAACATAATTCCTTCTAGCCCTGTCCAAGATGGGTCAGAGAAGGTGGGTTCATTGTTCTTGATAGCTGTGTAGTATTCCATTGTGTATATATACCACAGCTTTCTCAGCCACTCATCTGTTGTTGGGCACCTGGGTTGCTTCCAGGTTTTAGCTATTATGAATTGTGCTGCTATGAACATAGGAGTACACACCTATTTTTGGTTGGGTGTTATGGAGTCCTTGGGGTATAACCCCAGGAGAGGAATTACTGGATCATATGGAAGGTCCATGTCTAGACTTCTGAGAGTTTTCCAGACTGCTCTCCACAGAGGCTGTACCAATTTATATTCCCACCAGCAATGTAAAAGGGTTCCTCTGTCCCCACAACCTCTCCAGCATTTGTTGCTGCTGTCCTTTTTGATGTATGCCATTCTTACAGGAGTGAGGTGGTATCTTAGTGTTGTCTTAATTTGCATTTCTCTGACAATCAGTGACCTAGAGCAGTTTTTCATATGTTTGTTAGCCTTTTGGATCTCCTCTGTAGTGAATGTTTTGTTCATATCCTCTGCCCATTTTTGGACGGGGTCAATTTGCTTTTTTGGTGCTAAGTTTGCTGAGCTCTTTATGTATTTTGGTGATTAGTTTCTTGTCTGATGTATGGCATGTGAAGATCTTCTCCCATTCTCTGAGGGGTCTCTTTGTTTGTTTAATAGTTTCTTTGGATGTGCAGAAGCTTTTCAATTTGATGTAGTCCCATTGGTTTGTTTCTGCTTTACTCTTCCTTGCAATTGGGTTTGATTCATCAAAGATGTCCTTGAGGTATAGGTGGGAAACTGTTTTACCAATGTTTTCCTCTAAGTATTTGATTGTTTCTGGTCTGATATCTAGGTCTTTGATCCATTTGGAGTTGATTTTTGTTTAGTCTATTCATTTTCTTTCTTACATTTCATTTATCATTTAGTCCATATATTCAAATGCTTAGGAGACAGACTTCCCACACAGAGTATCAGATAAATATTATAAATTTATATCTCATCTATGTTGGAAATAAGTACAGCTTTTTGTCTCCTATCTCTTCAATATTTTGCCCATATCTGTAGCAATACCATAATGTGTCAATTCTTGTAACTTTAAAATTCTATTGAAATTTTATTAAAATTCAATATCTGTGTGTCTTATTATTTTACTCATTAAAACTTTAGTGGTGACAACTATCATTTTTGCTTTCCCATAAAATACAAGAAGCAACTTGGTAATATCTATTATTATTTTATTTGATAGAAGAGAAAAAGAGATGGGGAGAGACCTGTAGCACTATTTCACAGCCTGAGAATTACCTCCCTACCAGTTAGTGACTGGAGCCTTCAACTCACATCCTCACACATGGTAATATGTGTATTTTAACCAGTGCACTGCTACTCTGTTCTGGAAATATCTATTTCTCAGTCAGTTAAGATTTTGATTACATTTATGATAAAACTCCATGAAAAATGCAGTTTTTAATTTCTATAAACCATCGCATTTCTGAGATTAAAAAGTAAACAAAAATTAATTAGAGAGCGACGAGAACAATTCTCACACAGGTTCTTGAAGTCTCCCAACTGAACCACCTCTGCAGTAGTAAAAGTAAATTCGTATAATTTTCTATAAATATAATTTTATTCCAGTCCAATTTAAAATGTACATCTTACCAAACTTTTATCCAGCAGTCATTTATAAATTGTAGCACAAATCATTAGTTAAAAACTCAAAATCAAGGAATTGGGCGGTTCACAGTGGGTGAAGTGAACGTGGCGCAAAGCTCAAGGACCTGCTTAAGGATCCCAGTTAGAACCCCTGGCTCCTCACCTGCAGAGGAGTCGCTTCACAGGCGGTGAAGCAGGTCTGCAGGTGTCTATCTTTCTCTCCCCCTCTCTCTCTTCCCCTCCTCTCTCCATTTCTCTCTGTCCTATTTAACAACGACAACATCAATAACAACAATAACAACAAGAGCAACAAAAGGGAAAACAAATAAATAAATAAAAACAAAAACTCAAAATCGTGAGTCAGGAGGTAGTGTAGCGGGTTAAGCCACATGGCTCGAAGCACAATGACCTTAGTAAGCATCCAGGTTCCAGCTGGCAGCTGCCCACCTGCAGGGGAGTTGCTTCACAAGCGGTGGGTGAAGCAGGTCTGCAGATGTCTGTCTTTCTCTCCCCCCTCTGTCTTCCCCTACTCTCTCCATTTCTCTCTGTCCTATCCAACAACGATGGCAACAGTAATAACTATAACAATAAAACAAGGGCAACAGAAGGGAATAAGTAACTAAATATTAAAAAAAAACAACAAAGTCATTGTTGAATAAAATATTTATTTCTCTTCTAGAATGTAAATCTTATGTGCTTAGCCCACTGCGCTACTGCCCAACTCCCTCTAGAATGTAAATCTTATGTTAGAATGTTATGACTAAATTTAATCTAGTCTCTAGAATTTATTCTGGTGAAAATAGGCACTCAGATATTGGTTGATATAAAAATAGTAGCATCCTGAATTCATTCTAAGTTAAATGAAATGTATTGATTGTGTTAAACACTTTAGGGAATGAGTAATGGAAAACAAAAAACACTTTTTCTTTAACAAGAGATCTCTCTCTCACACACACACACACACACACACACACACACACACACTCTTACAAGTATATGAACAAGATGCCAGGGAAAGAGAGAGAAAGAAGTGATGTATTTATGGCAACCGTACAGTCATTTATCAAATATTATGTTGCCATTGTGTGAAGGTTGGTTATTAACTAAAAAAATCTGGACTTTGTCTCAATAAATTTATTCACAGTCAAGCACAGAAATAAGTGGTTCATACATATAATGTAAATCAGAATGGTAAGAGTCTTAGGACTAGTACAGAGAGTCAAAACAAGAAGCTAGGAATAGCAAATGTACCCTTGAATTATACAGTAAAAAAATTATATAAATAATTTACATTTCAAATGTGCGTATGCAGATGATGGAAATGGATCTAAGTTTCAGGTAAAGGTGTTTTGCAGACACCTGCCACTCGGAGATGAAAGAGAGTATACCCATGTACCAACAACTGTACTACAAACTCTTAATCATTAATAAATGATACAAATATAATAAAGTAAAACATGTACAAGCCTATTTAATATACAAACTGAAACACTATGAAATAAATAAATCACGTATATGATGCAAATGCACATATCTACATATGAGAAATATAGTAACATATTCAGATTTTTAAGATAAGTAATCACAAATGTGAAAATATCTGCTGTAATCAAAGAATAAAGGTTTGAGATGCAAGTATATAAATATATCATGCAAAAATAATTATCAAAGTGTATTCCAATAATATAATGAAGTTAATATGCTCAGAACAATTTCATGGAGGAGTTAGGTATTTAAAAAATGAATGTTTTCCACCAGAGGAATACAGGTCATATTTCCCTTATCTGAGAAAGAAGAGATATAAAAGGACACTCAGAAATCAGTAATAGGTGTAGTTATGACTTAGCAAGGAAGTGAAAGCAGAGCCATAGAAATTGATTGAAAAAAATACAGATATAGATATAAAGTCAACCCATGTCTGTGATTTTGGAAGCACAGACAAGAGCTTTGGAAATTGCAACTTCCTCTAGAGGACAATAAAGACAGAACTCCATTAGTGGGAACAGTGTGTAATATATCTCTTAAGTTTATAAATCACAGTTAAATCACTAATATTTTTTAAATTAATGTTTCCATTAAATGATAGAAATGTATTATTGATGAATAGAATTTACATGCTTTAATAATAGTGACAGGTACTAAATAACCACCTATAGTACTACAATATCTTTATTAATTTCATCTTGCTGTTCTAAGAAATTAACAAAATGCTATATCTAAAGCAAAAACGGCTTTAACTTGCTGTTCCAGAGATCAGAAATCTAAATTTAGTTTTATGATGTCAGTATATCTTGTTCCATCTGGAAGTTCCAGAAAGTAATCTTTCTCTTTCCCTTTCTAGCTATATTCAAAGGCAGAATGAAGGAAGCATTCCTAGGAGCTTTGAAATGAATTTGTCCTCAAGTCAATCATCATTCTTAACATCATCCTGATAAGACCTCATTGAAGATTCTGAACCAGATACATCAGGCAAAGCTGCTCCTGAATTCTTAACACAGAGAAACCAAGATAAGAAATGCTTATTTTAAACTACTAGTGTCAGTGTGATTTACTGTGCATTAAGTTACCTGATATAAAGTTTGTAAATAAAATTCTAAATATTAATATAATTTGGGTGCTAAGCTTACATGCTTTGTAGGTCACACATGTTATAATGTTTAAAGAGCCAAGCTTAAGCCCCCAACCCCCACCTTCAGGAGAGAAGCATCAAGAGTGGTGAAGCAGTGTTTTAAGTATCTCTCTCACTTCTTAACTATTTCCCCCCTCAATTTCTCTACCCAAAAATAAATACATTACTTAAAAATATTAATAAAATTTGTTGTATACTAATGGCTTTGTGAGTGATCTTTTTTTTACTCTGTTATTTTTATCTCAAATAAATACAGTGGTGTACTGGTAGAAAAGATTCTGTAAAGATTATATTTTCAGAGACCGTGCTCACATAGGCAATCACGTGCTGAACTCACCTAACACAGCTTATATTACAGCAAAATATCACAAATCTCATAAGAACACAGCTAGAATTTTGGGGACAAATGTCACTATCTGAAAGTGAATGTGTATACACTTAGTTATGAGCAGAAGAGAGGAGAGAGAAGACCACTTCAGGGTGTCTACTCAGCTTGCTAGCCATGAGCTCCAACTAGGCAAATCATTCAGAGGACTCTGGAAAGGAGATAGGTTGCAGGCACATAAGAGTCCTGATTTTTGATGCTATTCTGCAGATAAGTGTGTCAACATTTGTTCTAATACCATGTGACAGTGTTGGTAAATATGTCTACTCTGAATTATAAATATAACTTTCTTTACTTTTTCTGTTTAATGATGTCATAAAATCCTCAG
Organism: Erinaceus europaeus; assembly: GCF_950295315.1. Lineage (NCBI taxonomy): Eukaryota > Metazoa > Chordata > Mammalia > Eulipotyphla > Erinaceidae > Erinaceus > Erinaceus europaeus. Next base: position 24,842,319 of record NC_080166.1, on the reverse strand, counting down.
AAAGAAAGAAATCTATACCAAAATATCTTGATATTTTCCTGTAAAAGTTTTTTTTTAACAGAAAGAGGTTATGTGCTTCAAGTGACATCATTTTATTTTATGAGATAAAACGGTATGAATAAAAGTGGTGAATTAAGGTTAGATATCAAAAGGCGAGATACTGAGCCAAAAACTCTAAAATATGAATAGTTGCCTCACTTTTGTTACAACCCAAAGGAACAGTGTTGGGTTGGATAAATCAGGAAGAGAGGGAGGAATGTTGGTTGACTACACACATGTTGGTTGACTCTGGAAAGAATCAGAAAGGGAGAACACAGGGGGATACCTGGACTATGGAGTACTGCACCAAAGCAAGGAGCTCTGGGAAAGAGTTGAAAAGGGTGGCTTGCAGGGTTGGGGGGCTGTGGTGCAGCATCCTAGGTTGGGGATGAGAATATTTCCCATGATGTGAAATTACAAAATGGAGGCCATGTGTAGGTAATTGTGCTCTAAACCACTAGCTTACTAATGCAATGGTGGTGTGGGAGGTTCATTTTCTAACTGATTTTTCTTTCTCTGTGGGGAAAAATTGTATTTCCTCCTTCTAGAACTCCACCTTACATTACCTGCTTGAATATATCAGAATTTGTTAGTGCTTGTTTGTTTTCTGCCCAGTATTGCACTTACATAACTTCCCCAAACTTGCCTAATCCTACACATTCTTTTCTTGTCAATTAGTAATTCTCTTGTTATGTCTGGGGAAGAATAAATTTTAGTCCAGTACAACGTTTTGTTTGTAGCAGCTTTTGAGACTTTACTGATGTTAATTACTTTGTGGGTGTATACATTAGAGAACTAGAGCTTCAAATTCAAAATAAGAATCTCTTAACAAGTTTCATTCATGATTAAGAGAAGTAATGCCTATTTTAAATTTCTAGAGAACACATTTGCTCTAGTAAATTGAGTCTCTGATTTTCAAGTACTGCAGTGTATGATGAAATTTAATTTTTATTATCCATTAATTGATATAAATTTGAAAGTTGTATGCCTAATCACAGTCTGTTTTAACTCCAGTAGTTAAAAATTATTCCATGTTACTTATGCTATACTTTTGACTATGCAACACTTAACATAAATGTAGCAATTGTAAAGTTATTTGAAGGTATACCTTTTAATAACTGTTTACTATTTATTATGTTACATTACAAACTTTTAAAAAATACAGCTCCACATAATTCCCACCACCAGAATTCCATATCACATCCCCTTCCCCAGTAGCTATCCTATTCTTTTATTTCCTATTCTTTAACCTTCTGGAAGTATGGACCCAAAGTCATTGTGGGATGCAGAAGGTGGAAGGTCTGGCTTCTGTAATTGCTTCCCCGCTGAACATGTGTGTTGACAGGTCCATCCATACTCCCAGCCTGTCTCTCTTTCCCTAGTGGGGCAGGGCCCTGGGGAATCAGAGCTCTAGGACACAATGGTGGGGTTGTCTGTGAAGGGAAGTCTAGTTGGCTTCATGCTAGCATCTCGAACCTGGTGGCTGAAAAGAGAGTTAATATAGAAAGCCAAACAAGTTGTTTGTTGGTCTGCTTCTAAATTCTACTTCTAAGACCCCTTCTGTTTCATTGGTTTAATCCCCCCTGCTTAACACTGTATTCTATTTACATAACCACTGTTAACTAAGCACTGTCTGCCTCCAGGGCATTGGTTTAATCCTCACTATTTTGCACGCTTTTTCCTTCTCCCCCCCCCGCATAATGGCACTTGAACAGGGACTGGTATAGTGAAATTTGCTGGGCTGGGCTAGCTTCACGGGTGGTAGAGAGAGACAACCAGGGACTCATGGCTGAGTATGCAGTTCAGTCTTTATTCATGTGGAATGCAGCGCAATCTAAGCTCTCGCTAATCACAATCCTATCCTTATATATCCTGAGGCGGAAGTGTCAGGTCCGAAGAGGACATATGTAGGAAAGGGGGTGGGGAGAAGGAAAAAGTGTGCAAAACAGTGAGGATTAAACCAATGCCCTGGAGGCAGGGTGGTGCTTAATTAACAGTAGTTATATAAATAAAATACAGTGTTAAGCAGGGGGATTAAACCAATGAAACAGAAGGGGTCTTAGAAGAAGAATTTAGAAGCAGACCAACAGTTGTTGACTAATCATGAACCTAAAGGCTGGAATAGTGCAGATGAAGAGTAGCGGGGGGGGGGGGTGCATTTTGTAGGTAGCTAGTAGGCATATTTTAGTTGTATTCCAAGGGGCCTGTGGTTATACTAGCTTTTTTTTCCCCTAAGCCTGAAATCTGATATGCAGGTGGATCCAAGTTATTGTCTGGGAAGCTTATGTGATGACTGGAGAAAAGGACCAGAAAGCTGGATGAGGGAAGAGAGTAGCTTCCTAATATGGGGAAGGTGTATAAATATTGTTGACTGTAAACCTCATCGATTTGATGTGATCTGGGGCCCATATTCAGCTTAGGAGACTATGTGAACTTTGTATCTCTGTAGTTCCAAGTTCCCATTCTGTGGTCATGAGTAGGAACATTCCAGGCTGCCCCAATATCAGGACCCATCTTCCTCAGGTGTAGCATAGAGTATGTTGTTCACCCTCCCTTTGGATGATGGAACATTATCTACCATTGTTGATCTATGTTGAGGGCAAGGTCCTATGGGGGTCCACAAAGGGGTCTATTTTGTTGTTCCTAATAGAGATGACCTGACCTGTAACAAAGGAGAGAGGGATCTATTAGAGGTCTAGGCCTGTCATGTCTGTTTGGGAATTTCAGGACTCCCTGATTAGGGCCCCAGCTGATGGGGTGGCCTGATAGTGACTAAAGAGTCATTGTTAAAGTATGCCAGTCTCTTGCCCTTATTCAGCTTTTGCAGTCCTTGCTTTGATATGGATAGCTTGGAAGTGAGTGAGGGAAGTATAACAGGAAGTGAGGAGGGTTATCTATGTCTAAGGAGATTATTTCATTATGCACTTCATACTAACTCACTGCAGACTATTGTGTACTTTTGCTTTCAGGTATATATTTTGCCCTAGTTTATGGGTACATGTGAACATATTCCCTATCTCATGCGACCTGGTCTATATCTAGGTTTTGGGACTTTGTTAGGAAATGAATCACCTGGAATGGAATTAGATAATCCTATGAAAGGAAAGGTCTCATCTAAGTAGTGAGGCTGAAGGGTTGACATTCCAAGCCTGATGTCTCTGGACACAGTCTGAAGTGAAGCATACTGAAGTGGTACTCCTTGTGTATCTCAGATTGGGATCAGCAGATGCAATACCATTTGGTATGAATTGAGAGAAGCATGCAGGATAAGTGAACCCCACTCTAGAGTTTCCAGGACTAGGGAAATATGGGCTCTATAGAGGAAGAGGGAGATTCCTGCTGTCTTAGTGCTAAGAAGGTAATGGATAGTTATTTGCTATAATCAAATTATTTGGCAATTGTGTTAACTTTTAAATATCCCTTTGTTAGGATTTGCTGTATCATTAAAACATCACCATAATTTATATCCTTTGAAATTATTTTTATATATCTGTGCCACCAATTGCTTCTGTTCTCCCTGGTCTAAGCTATTAAGAGAGTCAATATACCAAAGACTCAGCCTATGGTCTGTGCATTAAACAGTTTGAGACATTCAATCAATTTTCCCCTCTCATTAGTTAAATAGTGATTTATATGACTACAATTTAATAGGAGTGTACATAAACACCATTCCCACCACCAAAAACTCTGCCCCACCCCATCCTCACTTCACCCCCTGTGCCCCAAGATGCCAAACATTGACCCTCACCCTCAACCCAGGGTTTTTGCTTTGGTGCCCTACTCCAAATTCAGTCAAATCCTGCTTTGAGTTTCCCTCTCTGTTCTTCTTTCACAAATTCTGTTTATGAGTGGTATCATCCCATACTCATCTTTGTCTTTTTTGTCTTTGCTCATTTAACATAATTCCTTGTAGCTCCATCCAAGATGGATCAGAGAAAGTAGGTTCATCGTTCTTAATAGCTGTGCAGTGTTCCATTGTGTATATATACCACAGTTTTCTCAGCCATTTATCTGTTGCTGAACACCTGGTTTGCCTCCAGGTTTTAGCTATTATGAATTGTGCTGCTATGAACATAGGCATACACATATCTTTTTGATTGTATGTTATATAGTCCTTGGAGTATATCCCTAGGAAAGGAATTACTGGGTCATATGGAAGGTCCATGTCTAGTCTTATGAGAGTCTATAGACTGCTCTCCACAGAGATTGGACCAATTTATAGTCCACCTGCAGCAGTGCAGAGGGTTCCTTTGACCCTACAGAATGGTAAACTATTTGCTCTATTTATTTCTCACAGGTTACTTTTGAAGAAAATTATTTTTTCCATTGATATACACAAACAGATAACAGATTATTTTTAAACTTCATGTTGAATGAAGCAGAAACACAGCAGCATACCACTTAAATGATTCACTGACAGTGGGGCAGGATGCATTCTATTTAAATTTATCACTGTTATTTCTCTAAAATGACCTTACCTATTAGCCACTGGAGATAAAGTACCTAATCAGTTTAAAGTTATTTCAATGTATAAGAGTACTTGCTATATGAACGAATGTATACACATCAGAATGTGTTGTTTTCGACGGGTTATGTTGTTTTCACCGGGCTGGCTTCACGGGCAGGTAACAGATGACCAGGGATTCATAGTTGAGCTGTAGGCAGTATCTCTTTATTCATGCAGGACGCAGCACAATCTAAGCCGAGCTAAGCTAAACTCAAGGTACAGTACTGTACAACTCACAATGCTGTCTTTATATATACTTGCCAAGTAAGGTGGAAACAGGATGTGACATAGAGAGGGTGGAGAGAAAAGTGACTGGTGAAAATCAGAGTGTGACAAAGAGGGGGCAGATTAGGCGAGAATCCTATCACTGAACCACAAATGCCCTAGAGGGAGGGTGGAACTTGTTAACAGTGGTTATGTAAATAGAATGAAGTGGTTATGTAAATAGAATAGTGTTAAGCAGGGGGGATTTAAACCAAATGAAACAGAAGGGGTCTCATGCATACCAACAAGAATGATTGAGAAAATACATTTCTTAAACAATAGGAAGATGAATTAGATAGCAGGAATCATGCTTAATGTCTTCACCACACTCATGAGACGACCTTTAATAGTTTCAACTAAGGTATGGAATCACTGACTTAAAAAGAATGATCATGCAGTATTTTTTATACTTGAAGGTACAAAAGAACAAACTATTTCAGCACTTCTATGATGTGAATTCTTGGACGGTATATAATGATTCTTGAAGAAGTCCAAGAAAACATAGGAAAGGAAGTGATAACTAACTAAATGACTAAACTATGGACATTGTTAGTTTAAGGTTGAAAAATAGGTTGAAGGAAGAGTTTTTGAAATGACCAAGGAAGTAAGTGATGGATATTTCATTTATTATTAACTTTATTATTAACTAGAAGATTTCAGAAAAAGTGAAAAAAGAATGAATACTAGTAAAAATGAGGCTGGAGTGAGAGCTTCTGCACAAGACAAGGAACTAACTATCACCAAAGCAGAAAGTCATTCTACAGAATGGGATGACTTCTCTTATGAGGTGAACATAGAGAACTGAAACACAAACTTGGGGAAGGGAAGGAAGGAACCAAACTGCAAACTATCTCTAAGACTTCCTGAGAGCTACAGTGATGATGGTGGTGGCAGGGGGTGAGGACACAGAGATTTGCTAGTGAGTTTGATGTGGAACTATAACCTATAATTCTTGTCAATTACTATTAAAGCACTAAAAATTTTTTTTTTAGAAATGGATAAAAGAACTGGACAAACTTTTCCCCAAAGAAGATATCAGATAGCCAACAAGAATATCAAAAAAATACTCAAAATCACTTATTATCAGAAAAATGCAGGCCTAGACAATAGTAATATAAAATCTCACTTCTGTGATAGTGGCCTGCATCAAAAAGGACAGAATTAGCAAGTGCTAAAAAAAAATGCCCCCTAGGATCATTAGATTTGTAGTGCAGGCACCAAGCTGGAAAAAAAAAAAATTGTCCTACTTACATTCCAGTAAAGAGTGAATGCATATTGTTTACTGTTTTGTGCCATACCAGTGATAGTTCAAGCAGACGGAAACCACTAAACCAATATTTCCTGACTAAGTGAATGAAAGTGAATAACTGGAAGGATAATTAGGGTGGGAATTAGACGTGTACATATTAATTTTGTCAACTGCTTAGTTGAGGATAATAATTTAGTCTTGCTTGATCTCCCTCTTCTCATTTTAAAAACAAGGGTGGTTTTATATTAAGTAAACTTGAAAGTCTCTTCCATAAAGATGCCAATTAACAACCTGTGTGTGCATCGGCCCTTAAAAGTTTAATACTGGAGACACAATTTTAAACTGGTAATAATGCTGTTAGTCAAAGTACAACATCATGTCATGTCTTCTGAAGAATGTGATTGAATAATATAAGAAAGTATAAAACACTTTATAGAAAGAGAAATGATTATCTATGTAAGAAATACAGTGCTCATTCTGGTAATATTTTAATAAATACACTCATTTAATAATATTTCAGAGATAATCATTTGAAATGTCCCTCTGGAGATTATTATTTTATTTAAGCTTGTGAGCTTGTCAATTAGGTCAATAACAATATTCCTTTAGTAGCTTTTTTTTTTTTTTTAAAAAGAGAATTACTTCCAGGCTGGGAGGTAGTGCACACATTTAAGTACATCTCAGCAAGCACAAAGACCTGCTTCCCACCTGCAAGGGGTCTGCTTCATGAGTGATAAGCAAGTCTGTAGGTGTCTACCTTTCTCTTTCTTTCTCTGTCTCCCCTCCTCTCTCAATTTCTCTCTGATCTGTCAAATAAAAAAATAGAAAGAAAAATTAGAAAATATATATATATGGGCACCAGGAACTATAAATTTGTAGTGCAGGTACCGAGCCCAGAGATTATCCTGGTGGGAAAAAAAAAATAATAATAATAAACAAAAGTTTCTCAAGAAATACCTATTTATTTTATCTATTTATTTTGTACTGAGATGGAGAGAAATTGAGAGGGAAGGGTGAGATAGTGAGGAAGGGAGAAAAACCTACAGCATTGCTTCATTTCTTGTGAAGCTTTCCCTCTCAGGTGGGGACCAGGGACTTGAACCCTGGTCCTTTCACACTGTAATGTGTGCCCTTTATCCAGTGTACCACTATCCAGCCCCCATATTAGTTGTCTTAAATATGTCTCCCATTTCACCTGCCATTTAGTGCAATTTTATTCTTTTTGTTGAATATAAGTTCTTCTCACTTTGAAGATACCTTTTAAAAGTCAATCTATTTTCAATTCTTAAGGTAATGACTCAAATACAGTTGGTCTCCCTCAATAGATTACAAGTCCTATAAACAGAAGACAGTCTATGATTCAGTTTCACACTTATTCCTTAAACCACAACTGATGCCTGTAATGTAACGAACATACATGAATATTTGAAAATGTGTTAATAAATTACTAACTTGATAAATAACTGTTTCTATTCTTTCTCTCTGAATTATTTGCTAAATAATCATTTTTATATTTAAAGCAAAATATTTAAAGCAATATTTGCATACCTTCTTCAAAAAAACTGTTTCTAAAAATACATTGACTAAGTGATTATCCATGATGGAAACAGAAATTGTACTTGGTCATAACTTCTCATTATTTCAACATCTAATTAATTTCCAAATTCTGTTTGGTCTTTTTTTCATGTCTTTGAAGTTTGTGGTGAACTTTGAACCTGCTTACCTGCTTACTTATCCTTTATTCAGGTCTAATTTCACTAGTCAATTGGAGAGTTTGTTTTTGTGTCACTCCATGATTTATGGGTGGTCTGCAGAACGTAGAACGACATTCATTAGTTGAAAGATCATCTTTCTCCACTGTGTTTTGTGAGGTACTTAGTTATATATATTCCTCAGAGTTCTGGTTAGCTCTGGTTTATGGTGGTGCTGGGGATTGAACCTGGAATCTGGGAACCTTGGACATGAGAATCTGTTTGCATAACCATTATGTATCTCCCCCAAGGAGAAGAGGAGGGGAGGTGAAGGAGAAAAAGAAAAGAAAAGAAATATCCATTCAGAAGCTATGGATTTGTCATGTGGGCAATAATATCCAGGGATAAATTTTGTGGCAAAATAAATATAAATTAATATTTCCTAATATTTGACCGATCATCTGAGTAGTCCATGGCCCAGTAAGATACATAAAATTAATTATCATAGGAGTTTAACCTGTCCAAACTGACTCATAAAGAGATGCTATCTTTCTTTTATTTGATAACAAACAGATATGCCATTTGCTCTATCAAGATACCCATGTATATCTTCTGAGTCTGTGTGCATTGAACACATACTTGAAATGAGAATCCAGACTAAAATGAAACAGTGTCTCTTCTCACAAAACATAGAGACACACAAGGACTAGGAGTATTTACTTCCTACTTGTGTGAGGACCATTTGTCTTCATACTTAAGTTTTAATATCTGAAGTGAATATTTTCACATCTTCTCCAGACAGCTTTGAGAGCTTACCATGATGTTACCCAGATGACAGGAAAACACTAACATAAGCTATAAAACTTTGAAGACTTGTCATTATATGTGGGCACATATTAATGCAGTAATGGCTGTAGAGCTCTGTTGCCAGGGCATTGCAGAACTTAATTTTGGGTCAGAGAGATAACTTATTAGGCAGTGAACTTCTCAGGACTATTATGGGCCAGAATTACACCAGTCCTATGTCAGTGCCATGGCACTAGGACAAGCTCTGATGCTGTGGTGCCAGCCTTTTCTCTTTGTCTCTACATGAGTGAAGAAGTTAGCCCAGGAGCAAGGACTAAACCACACACACACACACACACACACCCTTCTTAAGATTGAAATCTGCTTTTTGGCAAAATATAAGTTTGATAAGAGTACAGAGGACAAAGTGATATATAGATACAAGATTGAGGACATATAAACCTACACAGGGATCTTTCTAGGTCTATTAATACTAACACTTTTTATTATTTAGTTTTATTTATTTTCCCTTGTGCTGCCCTTGTTGTTTTGTTGTTACTGCAGTTATTATAGTTGTTGTTGATGCTGTCATTGTTGTATAGGACAGAGAGAAATGGAGAGAGGAGGGGAAGACAGAGAGGGGAAGAGAAAGAGAGACACCTGCAGACCTGCTTCACCGCCTGTGAAGCGACTCGCCCTTGCAGGTGGGGAGCCGGGGGCTCGAACTGGAATCCTTAGCCGGGTCCCTATGCTTCCTGCCAACTGGGCTTAACCCGGGGTGCTACCACTGTACCCCCTCCATATCTATTAATATATATTCACTTTTCTCATAAAAATCCCTTTGAAATATATTCTGAAAAGTGTTATATCTGAATCAAATGATAAAACTTTATTGTTTTATTATAATAATCAAAACAATAGTATGACTTCAAATGTGGACTGTCATACTCTGCTCCGTGTACAACTACTGATGTTAAGAATGTTTTGAAAATAAATTTCATGAATATATTTTCATGAGATGAAATACCAGAACACCATTCTGCTCTGGGATATAGTGATGCCTGATACTGAATCTGTTGCCTCTGATTTCTCCAGCATGGAAGTCAGATGTGCTACCATTGTGCTACCCCTGCTCTGGCCAGAAAAATTATATATATTTTAAAAACCTGGAGGCCAGGCAGTTAAGAATACACAGTAGTATGAGCTATGAGGACCCAGTTCCTCACCTGCAGTGGGGACACTTCATGAGTGGTGAATCAGGTTTGCAGGTGTCTACATTTCTCTCTCCCTCTCTGTCTTCTCCTTCCCTCTCAACTTCTGTCCTATCAAATAGAATGAAAAGTGGAGAAAAAAGACAAAAAATGGCATTAATCCCCAGGGATAACCTTAATTTTTCAAATTCATGAATGTGAATGCATATGGATATGTATCATATGCAGGAAACTGTTATAAGAAACCAAGAAAGGACAGAAGAGGTACTGACTGTTCTGAAGTAAATGAAGATGAGCAGTCAGGTTTTATTTTAAATCATTTAAACAACCTGATGAGCTCACAGGTTGCCATGCCCAAGAGCCAGTTGAAGCCCCAATCCCAACCTGCAGGGGGAAGCATCACAAACCTTGAGGCAGTGTTGCAGATATCTCCCCCCTCCCCCTCCGTCTCCCTCCCCCTCCCCCTCTCCCTCCCCTTCTCCGTCTCCCCCTCCCCCTCCCCCTCCCCCTCTCTGTCTCCCCCTCCCCCTCTCCATCTCCCCCTCCCCCTCCCCCTCCCTCTCCCTCTCCCCCTGCTTCTCCATCTCCCCCTCCCTCTTCCCCTCCCTTTCCTTCCCCTCTCCCTCTCTCTCCCTCCCCCCACTCACTTCCCCCTCTCCCTCTCACTTTCCCTCCCTCCCTCCCTCTCTGTATGTCTTTGCACATTCTCTCTCAATTTCTCTCAGTTCCATCAAAGAAAAACAAGGTAAAAGAAGAAAAAATAAAAGAAAAAGAAGGTTACTAGGAGCAGCAGATAATTGTGCAGGCACTGGGCCCCAGAGATAACCCCATTGGCAAGAAAAGAAGGAAGGGAGAGAGTAGTGAAGTATGGTAGGGAAAGAGAAAACACACTGTTGATCTGGAAATGGAATATCCACACTAACTAATATATCTTCTTTTTCACTTGGCACATTTTAATAACCCAGGTTCTTATGAGGTACAAAGTACATTGTTTTCCTCTATACTGAATATCGGTTTTCCTAATGTCCACTAAATAATCTGTTCTTTCTTTATTAATTAATGCTATTATTTATATCATGCTTATGTTATATTCATATTAATTTCTTTGATATTCCACTGACCTTCCTTTCCATTCCTAGATCAGTCGCACATCATTCCTTGTTCATAAGTTTGTATCAAATCTCTTAATATCTTCTATACCAAGCCAATACATGTTTGCTTTTGCATTCCAGAACTGACAACCATTTATAGCTATTTATTCATGAAAAATTAAAGGTGACTACTTCTTATGGCAATGATATTACGGTTACAAAATGATATGCAAATACTTGGTAGTTCTAGAATGTTTAATTCTACCCACTCATTTAATTATACCCATTCTACATAGTGTATTATTTAAATTATTTAAATATTCTTTTATTTGTTGATAGATGTTGTATTTTTCTTTGTAAAGATATGGACACTATTTGTAAATTTTCAGGCAACATATATTTATATAACATGTATATAATTATATAATAAGTATATTTTTGTGAATTTTTCTATTGATTAGCTAGCAATATGCTTTTAATATGTGTGTCTATGCAATATTTCCACTATTTTTAAGTACTATCCTATAATATATTAGAATGATGTATTTTTGCATTACTTTCAGAGATTAATGCAATTTTATGCCTTTTGTATGTATATAGTTTTTTCTATTTGTTGGCATATATATACATACACATATACACATATGACGTGTTGATATATATTTATCAACCATATCATATATATGATGTATATTATATATACATAATATTGGGTGAAATGATTTGTATACAGTAAAGCCCATGGCACTTAAAAATACTTTCCATAATTTATAACTTCTGAGATAGTTTATTAAAATTTCCAACTTAACTATTGATACATCATGTTTCCTATAATTAGACCATTTGTTTTATTATATCAAGGATATATTGTATAATTACAAAATAGATATTATTGCTTTTGATGTTTTCATTTTATTTATGAGGCATACAACTTGTGAATTTTGAAAGAAAATATAAAACTTCCTATTTAGTTGTCAAGCCATAAAACCTTCAATGCTTTTTCCTTCAGGTGATGTATTAATTTAGTTTTGTTATAAATAGAACATCACAGTGTGTAATCAACATATGATCATTTTATTTGTAGAGGACAGTATGTATTACAACAGAATTTAGAGACACAGAATAGTAGTGGAGTTGGTGTGGGTATAGGTAAGATATTCTAAATTTTAGTGATTTACTGGAAAGAATGATGATGTCAGACTCTTGCTGTCAGAGTTGTATATTGTCCTACCTCCCGCACCATTCATCACTTGTCATCTTCTTCCACCTTGGAACACTTTGTCTTTATGCATCTTTTAACATTTGTATTTGCTGATATTAATCAAAGTTAGTTAATGTTTCATCTTGTATTTTCCCTTTCTTTGTTTCTTATAGGTATCTCAACATTCTAATAGACTGACCACTTTTATGTTAGAGGTTTTAAATACTACTGCCGCTATCTCAGGTCTAGAACACCTATTAGTAGAAATCTTAATAAGGAAGTTGGGTGGTACAAGCAGCTGGTTAAGCACAGGTGGTGGGAATGGCAAGGACAGCCTTAAGGATCCCGGTTCCAGCCCCCAGTTCCCCACCTGCAGGGGAGTCACTTCACAGGCGGTGAAGCAGATCTGCAGGTGTCTTTCTCTCAGCCCTCTGTCTTCCCTTCCTCTCTCCACTTCTCTCTGTCCTATCTAAGAAAGACAACATCAATAGCAACAACTAATAACTACAATAACAATAAAAGACAAGGGCAACAAAAGGGAAATAAATAAATAAAAAGAAATCTTGATAAGTGTGTATTGCATAAAGAGGTTAGAGTACAAAGAAACCCATTTGGAATTATAGAAATAACTAGTCATTGTAACATTTTGAAAGAGGTGTATTTCTGCTGTAAGTGGGTAGTGACAATTTTCATTTTCATTTTAGAAAATATATGACAGAAGTTTTGTTAAGGAAAAGAAGCAGAAAATTGACTATGGTATTTACACTTGATCATAGGTTAGCATAGCTGAAAACTATGTAAATAGAATATGTCAGTTGCATACATTAGTCTTCTATCTCTGTTTCAAGTCCATTCCACCATAAAACAGAACTTTTCAGAACTGAAAATCTCAGCGTTCTCTAGTTACAATATCCTTGTGTCACAGATAAACCAGTGCTACTAAATAACTCATATTTTTGAGACATTTGCTGTATGGTCTGAGATAAATTATACTTATGTGTACATGGATTTTTTTTTCACCACAAAAAAGAAGATAGCATAATGGGCAAGATAATAATGTAATTAATTACATTATTAATTATGTAATTAATTACATTATTACAAGTAGAGATCCTTCAGAACAACTTTCAGCTAGGGATTTGGTGTGTTGCAGTAAAGTAAAGGACTCTGGGATAGGTGTGTGTGGGGGGGAGTGTTCAGCTCCTGGAATATGATGTCAAAGGAAGACCAACATGGAGGCTTAGAGAGTTATGAGGGAAACAGAGTAATGTTACACATGTACCAACTACTGTACTTTATTGCCAACTGTAAACCATTAAGTCCCCCAATAAAGAAAAAGTCAGGTGTATATGATATATTCTGTCAGTAAAGAAGAGAACAACTCTAAACCAGCTATGCAACTATGGATAAACCATTTATTTTATCCCTGAAGTTGTTCAGCACCACATTGGGAGAGTATTTTCGTCAAGGAACAACAGCTTTATCATTTAGATAACCCTGGGGAAATAATAGCTTCTACTATATAAGTAAATCTCCCACATATCCATATCAGTGATTGTTTTTAGCACAACTAAGAAATTGTCACATTTCAAGAAATAAAGAATTCTCTCTTATGAAGAACACAGTTGAAACAAATAACTTACCTGTTTGAATTCCCCGGCTCTTCACCTGTAGGGGGGTCACTTCACAAGCAGTGAAGCAGGTCTGCTTATGTCTATCTTTCTCTGTTCCTATCTATCTTCCCTTCCACTCTTAATTTATCTCTGTCCTATCAAATAAATAAATAAATAATAAATAAATAAAATTATTGGCCACAGGAGCAGTGGGTTTGTAGTGCAGATACCTAGCAATATCCCTGGAGGCAAAAAAAAAGAAAAGAAATAATTTACCTTTAGCAACTGATAAAAATGGGAAAAATGAGTTTCATCACCTGTGTTAATGTCTGAAAAAGAAAAACAAAACTACACAAAGAAACAAAACAGTGCAAGTGAAAGCAGAGTGTGGAAGTAGCACTAAAACCAAACAAGAAATATGACATTCAGAGAAGATTCGTCACACAGTACCTACTTGCATACACACATGCTTTCAGACATAAATTGAACGACATTGCTACTGACTGTTGTGACAATGTTAAATGTTGATCAATTTCCATGGAGAAATATGTATTATACACCTAGAGAAATGAGGCAAGTAGAAATTTTAAAACTATCAGCTCTAATAATCATCTTCAAAATCGATTTATCTGACATCTCATGTAGTCAAATTGGATGTCAGACATTTAGAAATCATCTGATTTTTTTTCTCATACTGTCATTGTTGCAGGTTTTATGTCACATTTGAACACTAAACTATTTGAGTTATTTGTTCAAATCAAAAAGAACAAGATACTTAATCTGCCAAGTTAATTCACTACACACCTTTGCTTCTCAACTTCTCTTGACATGACATATTCAGTCTCCTAAAAGCCCATTTAGATTTTGCAGTCTGTTTCTGATTTATTCTCATTTTATCAAGAAAACCTTCTCTGTTTCACTTTACTTAGGTAATAGATTTCACCTGATATAGTCCACTGTAATCACAGTAAAATATAACCTAATTATTGGTGTATCTTTGTCATCTAGCTTGTGTGGTAAATATATAAAAGAATATTCGCCAAAGCACTGAATGAGCAAATTTACTGCTGTCTTTCTTAATATTTCAAATGATCAATTCATTGATACATTAGTTAATTCTTCTATTAATTAATGAATGGAAAATTCCTATTAATTCATACCTGGAGACGTATTGCCCATTTTCTCCTTTAAACTAGTGAATACATCTATCCTTCACAACTGTGCAAGTATTGGATAAATCTTCAAAGGTTTAAGAGACTTGAAAATATTAAGTTTAAAACAACTCTTAAACTTGGAGAGGTTAAATCCATTCCCTAAAGCTAGATACTTAGTTAAAAACAAACTGGATCACATTTCAAGGAGATATCTCCACTGAATATTTCTGGTGTTTCTGAATATATATAATGTGTGCAGGGGGATGGGAAGAAAACATGATCATTATGCAAAAAGACTTTCATGCCTGAAGCTTCAAGGTCCTAGGTTCAATCCCCAACCTTAGTTTGGATTTATTGCATTGCAAGTTACCACAAATGTAACAGGATAGATAATGCAACATAGTTTTACTTATTATCTCATGATTTCCTGGAACCTATACTCAGAATCTCACAGGATCCTATCCAAGAAGTTAAATGGGTCTCACTCTCCCTGTGACTAGTGCCATTAGTAAAGCTTACTGGATCATTGGTAGAATTTAGTTTCTTCCAGTTGCAGAAGTCCAGGTGTTTTGGTCCTCCAAGGACAGTAAGAAAGCATCTCTGTTGTTTCTATTCTCTCCTATTTTATTGCTCAAATGACTAGGTTATGGTTACTCAAACTACCCTATAGAATAATTCTAATTAAGATATATTCTTGAGGTTTGGTGATGACTTACCCAGACACACGTTACCATATGTTCATGCCTGCAGCTTATGCATATGAACACCCAGTTTTGAGTCCTTAGCCACCATATGTAAGGCAGAAGTTTCATAAGCAGTCTCTCTCTCTCTGTGTCTCTTTCATCTGCTATTAGAAAGAAAAAGGAAAAGAAAATGGCCACCACAAGCAGTGATTTTATGAAGATACTTAGCATCAGGGCTAAGTGGTAAAAATAAAAAAAATGTATTTACATTTCAACCTGCGAAAATTTTGACTCACAGTATAAGCATAGGAGTGATGTACTGTGATTACACATGGGTCTAGTTCATACTCAGTTTATAACATAGAACATTGAGTACATCTTCTGAAAAATATAGTAAATAGGGTTTTCTTTTTTGTATTTTTCTTTTGAAATAATGAGTTTTATGTTTTTTAAAACATCAACTTGATTTTTTAAAATATGCTTATTTATTATTGGGTAAGGACAGGAAGAAATTTAGAAGGGAGGAGGAAATAGGGAAGAAAGAGAGAGATAAATTGCATCCCTACTTCACCACTGATGAAGTTTTCCCCCTGCAAGTGAAGATCAGGGGCTTGAACCTAGACTTTACACACTGTGGTGTGTGCACTTAACCAGGTATGCGACTACCTGGCCCCCTCTTTTGGGTTTTTGCATTTTGTATAAGTACGATTAAATTGGGCCAATGAAACACTTCACTTACGTAGTGTGTTTCTTTGCCATGTACACAGCTCAATTTTGAGCCTGGCCCCACTATACTGAAGGAAACTTCCGTGTTGTGGTGTTATGTTTTTTTTTCTCTCTGCCTCTCTGTCTTTATATAAAATAGGGATAAATAAAATAATAAGTTTAATTTACTTAAGATTTTAAAAGAAAGAAAAAGATTTTTTTTAATTTTATTTATTTATTCCCTTTTGTTGCCCTTGTTTTTTTTATTGTTGTAGTTATTATTGTTGTTGTCGTTGTTGGATAGGACAGAGAAAAATGGAGAGAGGAGGGAAGACAGAGAGGAGGAGAGAAAGATAGACACCTGCAGACCTGCTTCACCGCCTGTGAAGCGACTCCCCTGCAGGCGGGGAGCCGGGGTTCGAACCGAGATCCTTATGCCGGTCCTTGTGCTTTGTGCCACCTGCGCTTAACCCGCTGCGCTACAGCCCGACTCCCAAGAAAAAGATTTTTATAGTAAGCTCAAACTTGTTGATTATTCTGGGAAGTCTTTATCTTCCCTCAGTCTATGTAAATTATTCTCCTAACTTGATAGGCATCAACTCATTTACATACCAACAATCACATATAGTCATACTATAAAATGTGAAGTATACAAAAGTTTTCATGCAGCCAGACCAGGGAAATAGTGTTGAAATACAATAGAAGTTCATGCCTGAGGCTGGATCCCTGGTACAATCTTCATACTATCACAAATCACTACTGAGTAGTGCTCTGATTTACTAAAACACAATAAATCTATTACAAATATCATCTAATATTCAACTTTTTTTTTATCCTAGGTCATATAATTGTAGGATGTTATCTTTTTTTATTGTCAAATGGCACAGTAATCCCTACGTTGGTGTTCATACCAAGTTTGCATATGACTTAGTGAATAAGAAGAATCATGACCAAATACATTGTAGTCTATAGACTTTTGAATATCCTATCTTAATATATTTTTAATTTCACTTGACTGATTTTTTTTACTTATTGTAATCTTACTTTCATAAAATGATAAATTCAGAATACGAAGAAACAGCAAATTATGACTTTAATTCAGTATCTCATATTTTATAAGCATATGGAAAAGACTTTGGAAGGAGCAATAGTATTTTTTCCAAATAGTCTTTTTGAAACACAGGAAAAAATTAGCTGCTATCAGTAAATGGTATATAAGCCTACGGTAATAGCTATTAGATAAGTCCCAGGAGTCTACTTTAAGGAACTTTCTGAAACTGATGATTTTACATGTGTATAATTTATGCACAAAGCATTTGCAAGTAGTCTAACCATTTAGTTGTGTGCAGTTTACAGTCAAATCCTTTTTCTACATTTCAATTTAATTCTAATCTTTTCTAAAAAGAGAACCTTAAAGAATCCAGCAGGAAGGTCCTGAAAATTACTGTGCAATATAATAAGGCAGCAGGTTATAAATTTAATATATAAAAATCAGTGGTATGGGGTCCAGGTAGTGATGCACCTGGTTGAGAGTACATGTTACAATGTGCAAGGACCCAGGTTCAAGTCCCCAGACTCTACCTACAGAAGGGAAGCTTTTTGAGTGGTAAAGCAGTGCTGCAAGTTTCTCTCTCTATCCTTCTCTATCACCCCCTTTCCTCTCGATTTCTGGCTGTTTTTATCTAATAAATAAATATATGGAAAACACATTTAAATATATATATATATATATATATATATATATATATATATATATATATATCACATAAAAATCAGTGGGGTTCTTCTATGCATTGACTCAGAAGAAGGAGAAATTGCAGAACTATTCCCACATTTAATACAGAAGCAAAATCAGTCAAGTTTCTAGGAATAACCCTAGCAAAACATGTGAAAGGATGTATACTGAAGATTCTGGCAAAATGAGAAATTATACTTATGAGTCAAAAAGCACTTTAAAGCATTACCCCCCAATTAAAACAGAAAGTTATTATACTATACTTGAATAACTCTTACATGTTTTGAAAACTGTGTTCCTTGTCAATAACATAAATATCTACTTATCAAACAACCTATTATTTAATGGAAAATGCAAACATTTGTGTGTATTATGATTATTAACATTTTGGAGTAGCGTATCCACATTAAAAAAAAAACGATTGCTAATAGTTATTATATCATTTTTTTTTTTGGAGATTGTCCTTTCCTGGAAATGTTCTCTGGGCTTTTTATGCTTTTATCAAAATATAAATATTATGTTTCTACCCTAATACAAATTCTATTTGTCGTGGAAATTGTTATTAATTTACCCTATATTATATCTAATAAAATGCTAAGAATGATGTACAGGATACATTTAACTTAAATCATTTGCATATTCCTAAAGCTATTTAACTATAATTATGTCTCAAGAAAATGTTGAACATATTAAAAATTCTAATGACAATGCTGCCAGGAGAATGAATACAAAGACTAGATTTTCCTGACTGACATATTTTAAATTAAAGCAACCTTAGATTTTTTATAGATGACGGAGAATCAGAGTGATTTATTTTCTTATCACTTCAATGCTTTTAATAATAGTCTACTAATATTGATAGCTTGTCAATGAGTCCTACATTAACAATTGCTTTTAGAATCAGAAAATCTGGTGTCTTTAACCTCAATTGTCTTTTTACCATGTCGTGCTATTTTAAGTTTTAGTGGTTTATGTGATTTTTTGTTAACTTTGAAACATTTATTTTATTTTTTTCCAATAATAAAGGTAATAAAATGTTATTCATATATCTAAAATAGTCACTGAAGATATTGAATCTTGGATAATGTGGAGTGATATCTTTAAAAGGAACATAGCTTAAAATATGAACCCACCTTCTCTGACCCACCTTGGATGGAGCTAAAAGGAATTATGTTAAGTGAACTAAGTCAGAAATATAAAGATGAGTATGGGATGATCCCACTCATCAACAGAAGTTAATAAAGAAGAGCAGAAAGGGAAACTAAAAGCAGGATTTGACTAAATCTAGAGTAGGGCACTAAAGTAAAAACCCTGTGGTGAGGGGGAGGGTGAACATTCAGTTTCCGGGGGGGGGTGGAAGGTGGGAGGGGACACAGTCTCAGTGGTGGGAATGGTGTCTATGTACACTCCTATTAAATTGTAGTCATATAAATCACTATTTAATTAATATGAGAGGGGAAAAATTGGTTGTATGTCTCGAACTTTTAAAAACACAGACTGAGTCTTTTTAATACATAGGATGAGTCTTTGATACGTTGACTCTCTCAAAAGCCTAGAACAGGGAGAACAGAAGCAACCGGTAGCACAGCTATATACAAGATGTTGGGTATTACACAGCAAATCCTAACAAAGGGACTTTTCAAAGTTAACCCAATTACCAAATAATTTGATGATAACAATAACTATCCATTGTGTTCTTGAGCCCTAAGACAGCACGAACCTCACATTTCCACTATAGAGCCTATATTTACCCCAGTCCTGGAAACTTAGGGTGGGGAGCACCTTCCTTCATGCTTCTCTCAATGCATATCAAATAATATTGCATCCACCCATCACAACCTAATCAAAACAATGAGTGCCACTTCAGCATGCTTCACTGCAGACTGTGTCCAGAGACTTCAGGTGTGGAATGACAACTCTTCAGCTCCATTACTCAGGTGAGACCTTTCCTTTCACAGTATTCTCTAATTCCGTTCCAGTATTCTCTAATTCTCAAAGTCCGAAAACCTAGATATAGACCAGTTCCCTGAGATAGAGCATATGTCCACACGTATTCATAAACTAGGGCTGAATATATACCTGAAAGCAGAAGTACACAGGAGTCTGCAGGGAGTATTCCCCAACACTTCATCTGCACTATTTCAGCCTTTAGGTCCATAATTGTTCAACAATTTGTTTGGCTTTGTATGTTAACTCTCTTTTCAGCCACCAGGTTCCAGATGCCAGCAGGATGCCTACCAGACTTCCCTGGACAGAGGACCCCACCAGTGTGTCCTTGAGCTCCACTTCCCCAGAACCCCACCCTACTAGGGAAAGAGAGAGTCAGGCTGGGAGTATGGATCAACCTGTCAATGCCCATGTTCAGCAGGGAAGGAATTACAGAAGCCAGAGCTTCCACCTTCTGCAACCCACAATGACCTTGGGTCCATACTTCCAGAGGGTTAAAGAATAGGAAAGCTATCAGGGGAGGGGAAGGGATATAGAGATCTGTGGTGGGAATTGTATGGAGTTGTACCCCTCCTATCCTATGATTTTGTTAATGTCTCCTTTTTAAAATAAATAATTTAAAAAATATGATCATTTATTGTATTAATTTTCAACAATAGGTGATATAGTTCAAATCAAAAGTGTAAACCAATAACTTAGAAAGCATATGTGAGACTTAGATACCCTCCTCACCTACTTCCTATTACACTTCCTTCACTCACTCCAAAGCTAACCTTATCAAACTAAGGACTACAAAAGCTGAATAAGGGCAAGAGACTGGCATATTTTAATGATGACTCTCTTGTCACTATCAGGCCACCCCATTATTTAGGGCCCTAGTTAGGGAGTCCCGAGATTCCCAAACAGACATGATGGGCCTAGACCTCGAATAGATCCCTCTCCCCTTTGTTGCTGGTCATCTCTATCAGGAACAACACAATAGACCCCTCTGTGGGCCCCCATAGGACCTTTCCCTCAACTCGGATCAACAACTGTAGAGAATGCTACATCCTCCGAAAGGAGGCTGGACAACATACTCTATCTTCTACCTGAGGAAGATGGGTTCTGAAATCATGGCAACTTGGAACGTTCCTATTCATGACCACAGAATGTGAGCTCAGATTTACAGGGATGCAGAGGTCACATAGGCTCCTAAGATGAATATGGGTCACAGATCAGATAAAATCGATGGGGTTTACTATCAACAATATTTATACACCTTTCTCCTATTTGGGAGCTACTCTTTTCTCTGATCCAGCTTTCTGATCCTTTTTTCAGCCATGACATCATCTTCCCAGACAATAACTTGGGTCCACATGCATATCAGATTTCAGGCTTGGAGAAAAAAAAAAACAACTAATATAGTCATGGGCCCTTTGGAATATAACTAAAATAAGCTTACTAACTATCTACAAAATGGATACCCCCCAATCTTCATCTGCACTATTCTAGTGTTTAGGTTCACAATTTGTTCAGCTTTATGTTAACTCTTCTTTCAGCTACCAGGTTCCAGATGCTACTGTGATGCCAACCTGACTTCCCTGTGCAGATGACCCCACCAATGTGTCCTGGAGCCCTGCTTCTCCAGAGCCCTGCCCTAAAGGGGAAGAGAGAGACAGGCTGGGAGTATGGATCAAACTGTCTATGCCCATGTTCTGTGGGGAAGCAGTTACAGAAGCTCAACCTTCCACTTTCTGCACCCCATAATGACCCTGGGTCTGCTGGGAAATTGTGCAGATGCAGTCACATCTGCCATGTTGTCCCCTCAGTCTACTGCTAGTTTGCTTGAGAATTGGGACATTCTCAGAGAGCCTGTTCCACCATGTTGTGCCCTCAGGGCATGTCAATTCCCCTGCGATAGTTGGAGTGCTTTGGTTACTCCGCCCCCTTCTCATTCTCATGAGAGCTATTCCCTTAAAAGCCCTTCTTCTTCCACCCCTTGCTCTCTTGCCCACCTTTCACGTCAGTGATTAGATGCAGGGAAGGTTGCTGCCGAGGCAGCCATTTTTGCTACCTCCACGTGGCCCAAACTGCTGCTCACTCACCTAACTCTGAGGTGCCAGCGCAAATAAAGGATTGTGTTCCCTTTCTGCTCCAAACCTCCTTTTTCTGCACCCCACCGCCGCCGCAAGCGACATGGGTCTATACTCCCAGAGGGTTAAAGAATAGGAAATTAAAGAAAAGGATAGCTATCGGGAGAGGGAATGGGATATGGAGTTCTGGTGGTGGGAACTCTGTGGAGTTGTAGCCCTCTTATCCTGTAGTTTTTGTCAATGTTCCCTTTTTATAAATAAAAATTATTAAAAAAAGAAAGCATATGTGGTAGTAGGAGACTGGAAAATAAAAAATAAATAAATTCAACTTTCTATATATTTTTTCACCAGTATTTTATGTTTCTCTATAACTCTGGGTAACTCCTAATTTGAAAATTTACTGGGATTAAAATACTGAGTATATAAAAGTCTAAGTGAAAGTCAAATTCTGTAATTCTTAAATAAAAGATTATAATTGTGTAAGTTTTATAAAATAAATTTGAATAGCTCTATGAATTTTCATCTGAAATTTCACATTTTATTCTTCTTGGTGTACTTCAGAATTATATATATCTATATTATATATTATAATATATAATTATATATATAATTATATATATTATATATGTAATTATATATCTATATTATATACTATATTATAGTATATCTATCTTGTAATATAGCATTTCTATCTGAAAAAATGATTTATTTCTTCATATTAACTATTAACAGTTAACACAGTGAACATCACTAGTTTTCTCACTTCTCAAGGTCTTTGATGTACATATAGTTTCCCTTATGCTAATTAAAATAGAAATACAACATTCTAAATTCATTCAGTCTGATCTCTGAGTGAATTTAAAGACAAAAGAATCCATTTTTCTTTAAAGCTTTATCTTCAATATATTTATCATATCTCTCACTTTTCAATAAGCTATATAAATGGAATGTGGCCTTATATAGTCATTATATAGTAATAGGTTTTAATAATTGAGATATTTTGAAATACATATACACATAGAAGAACTTTCCATATAGAGATTTGGGGGTAGAGGTGTCTACCTAGAAAGAGCTCTGTATGCTCAGTGTCTTTTCCCCATAACTTCCATTTGCATCTTTTGTATATGATTGCTGCTAAGTTATATGTTATGTAATAAACACTTCTAGTGAGTAGACATCTTTCCTGAATTCAGTGAGCTGATCTAGCAAATCTAAGAAGCGTGGTCTGAGAGCCTTTATCTCATATCTGGCTGATCAGAAGCACAGGTGACAGATAACTGATGTTTGACTTGGGATCTAAATTAGAGGAAGGGGCTGGGTGGTGGCAGACCTGGTTAAGCCCACATGTTACAATGATCAAGGAACTGGGTTCAAGTCACCCATTCCCACCTTCAGGAGGTAAGCTTTGTGAGTTGTGAAGCAGTGCTTCAATGTCTATGTTTCTCTCCCTCTGTGTCTCAATTTCTGGCTGTCTTCATCCAATAAATAAAGATAACAAAAAATAAAGTAAAGTAAAATAAAGCAGTGGATTGTTTTAGGAAACTGAGCCAAATTATTTTCTTGTAGGGTCAGACATTCTCTCTGGAAATGAGGTTAGGGTTGAATGTACTCTTAGACACCCTGTTGGTGTTTAACTATTAATGATGGATCTGGGGAAACTTCTACACATTCAAGCTGGAAAATGATCTCAGGACATGAGTACAATGGAAAACAAATTTCTGTATTAGTTTGATTCCCATCTTCAACAACAACAACAACAAAATCCAGTTACACTAAAATCCATTAAACATATGAAGAATGGAGATTTTTGTTTCCAAATCATCCTTGAATTTATCCTCCCTTTTTTTTCTTTTGATTTGATAGAGCAGAGAAAAATTGAGAGGTGGGAAGGGAGAGAGAAAGGAAAGAGACATTCCTCACCAAGAGTCAAGCAAAGCAAACTGTCTTCAGGTGGAGAGCGGGGGCTCAAACTCAGGTCTTTGTGTGGGTTCTATCTTAGCACTATATGCACTTAAGTGGGGGAGCCACTGCCTGGACCCCTCACTCCTCTTGAAATCTTCTTCCTGGGGGCAAGACTACATGCAGCATCTGGTGACTACAAAGTGTCTTTAAAATGTGTAGGTGTGGTTGCAAATCAGATCTACATGTTGTCTTTCCAGATGTGCAGATGGAATCTTCCTAAAATTGTGTAACTCTTCCACGCATATAGTGATATCGGTTGGTTATTGATCTCTATTTCCTTTTATTGGGTGGATTTCTTCACCTTGCCTGTCCTATTATGTGGAAAAAAAATTGGCTCTTCAAAGAGCATCAGCATGCACATTCTTGCCTTCTTCCATAGTCTCAGGATTCTAAAGTGGAATTATATGAATAGATTGGATCAGAAATGATGCACGAAATATTCGACTATTTCTCTTACATCTCTCTGTCTCCTTTGTAGCCTTAGGTGTATTGTAAAATATTTCTAAGTCCTGATAGACCCAAAATATGTCAACATAATTATCAGTCATGTTGATGTTTTCCAAACATCTGCAAATATATATTTCCTTAAGTGTTTTAAACAAGAAAGTATTCTACTCCTTGCCCAAAAGTCTATTTAGTAGATGAAAGTTTAGGGAACTTCTATTTACTGTTATTGGAATAAAATTATCTTATCCAAATAGCCTATCTTGTTGGCTTTCCCTGTAAATGCTTACATTTTCTTTCATAAAAAGTTATTTTATATTAAAGCATGCTTCACAGTGTAAAAGTGCAAATCATATATGAATTTCTAATGTGCTGAATATTGATATGACTATATAAATGCCATTCTGCTAATTGTAAAGCTTTTGTTAAGTGTTAGATTTAACACTACACATCCTTCAGTTCATAATATGAATAATATCAGCAACATACTATACTTCCATAATCCACAATGTGTTTTTGTTTCCCAAAGTCTTTTCTTCCATATATATGTGCCTTTTTTATACCTATAATTGACTAAATAACTGACCAAGGATTATTTAATTTTTGACTAAGACATTGCCATATAATTTGGCACTGCATTAACATGAGTGAACACTACACAACCATTATAAATGGTTCTAATATGGTTAAGTAGAGTAATTACCATGCAATAAAAATTTTAATGCAAATCACTAAAGATGCAAATCTAGTGAAACCATTATTACTCTGATCATTGTTTTAATGTGGTAGGTTATTGTCTTTAAATTATGTAAAAGTAAAAATTTTTAAAGAATATTTGTACTTATGTGATTTTTTAAATTTTTTTTTTATAATTTATTTCTTTATTGGGGAATTAATGCTTTACATTCAACAGTAAATACAATAGTTTGTACATGCATAACATTCCCCAGATTCCCATTTAACAATACAACCCCCACTACATCATTCATCATCTTTCATGGACCTGTATTCTCCCCACCAACCTAACCACCCCAGAGACTTTTACTTTGGTGTAATACTCCAATTCCATTTCAGGTTCGACTTGTGTTTTCTTTACTAATCTTGTTTTTCAACTTCGGCCTGAGAGTGAGATCATCCCATATTCATCCTTCTGTTTCTGACTTATTTCACTCAACATGATTTTTTCAAGGTCCATCCAAGATCGGCTGAAAACGGTGAAGTCACCATTTTTTACAGCTGAGTAATATTCCATTGTGTATATATACCACAACTTGCTCAGCCACTCATCTGTTGTTGGACACCTGGGTTGCTTCCAGGTTTTGGCTATTACAAATTGTGCTGCCAAGAACATATGTGTACACAGATCTTTTTGGATGGATGTGTTGGGTTCCTTAGGATATATCCCCAGGAGGGGAATTGCAGGGACATAGGGTAGGTCCATTTCTAGCCTTCTGAGAGTTCTCCAGACTGTTCTCCACAGAGGTTAGACCAATTGACATTCCCACCAGCAGTGCAGGAGAGTTCCTTTGACCCCACACCCTTTCCAGCATTTGCTGCTGTTACCTGTTCTGATGTATGACATTCTCACAGGAGTGAAGTGATATCTCATTGTTGTCTTTATTTGCATTTCTCTGGCAATCAGAGACTTGGAGCATTTTTTCCTGTGTTTCTTGGCCTTTTGGATCTCTTCTGTGGTGAATATTCTGTCCAAGTACTCCCCCCATTTTTGGATGGGGTTATTTGTTGTCTTGTTGTTGAGTCTGGCAAGCTCTTTATATATGTTGGTTATTAAACTCTTATCTGATGTATGGCATGTAAAGATCTTCTCCCATTCTGTGAGGAGTCTCTTGGTTTGGGTAGTGGTTTCTTTTGCTGTGAAGAAGCTTTTTAATTTGATGTAGTCCCATAGGTTTATACTTGCCTTAGTCTTCCTTGTGATTGGATTCGTTTCATTGAAAATGTCTTTAAAATTTATGCGGAAAAAAGTTCTGCCAATATTTTCCTCTAAGTATCTGATAGTTTCTGGTCTAACATCCAAGTCCTTGATCCACTTGGAATTTACTTTTGTATTTGGTGAAATACAGTGATTCAGTTTCATTCTTCTGCAGGTTTCAACCCATTGTTTCCAACACCATTTGTTGAAGAGACTCTGCTTTCCCCATGTAATAGTCTGGGCCCTTTGTCAAAGATTAGATGTCCATACGTGTGAGGCCTCATTTCTGGGCTCTCAATTCTATTCCAATGGTCAGTGTGTCTGTTCATGTTCCAGTACCAAGCAGTTTTGATGACAATGGCCCTATAATACAGTTTGAGATCTGGGAGTGTGATGCCTCCGGTTCTGTTCTTTTTTCTCAAGATTGTTTTGCCAATTCTAGGTCTTTTCTGGTTCCAGATAAACATTTGTAGCATTTTTTCTATTCTCCTAAAAAATGTGCTTGGGATCTTGATGGGGATAGCATTAAATTTGTAGATGGCTCTGGGTAATATATTCATTTTGATGATGTTAATTCTACCAACCCATGAACATGGAATATCTTTCCACTTCTTTGTGTCTTTTTCAATTTCTTTGAGTAGTGACTCATAATTTTTCAGTATACAAGTCTTTCACTTCTTTGGTTAGGTTTACTCCTAGATATTTTATTGTTTTTGTTGCTATAGAAAAAGGAACTGATTTCTGGATTTCAATTTCTCCTAACTTAGTGTTTGCATAGAGGAATGCCACTGACTTTTGAGTGTTAATTTTGTAGCCTGACACCTTACTGTATTGCCTGATGATTTCCAAAAGCTTCTTGCTGGATTCCTTAGGTTTTTCCATGTATACTATCATGTCATCTGCAAATAAGGAGAGTTTGACTTCTTCTCTTCCAATCTGTATGCCTTTAATTCCTTGCTCCTGCCTGATTGCTATGGCAAGAACTTCTAACACTATGTTGAATAGTAATGGTGATAGTGGACAGCCCTGTCTAGTACCTGATCTGAGGGGAAATGCTTCCAGTTTTTCACCATTGAGTATGATGTTGGCTGTAGGTTTGCTATATATAGACTCCACTATCTTCAGGAATTTTCCATCTATTCCCATTTTTTGTAGTGTTTTGATCATAAAGGGATGTTGTATTTTGTCAAAGGCTTTCTCTGCATCTATTGATATGACCATGTGGTTTTTGGTCTTGCTTTTGTTGATGTGGTGGATCACATTGATTGATTTACGTATATTAAACCAACCTTGCATGCCTGGGATAAACCCCACTTGGTCATGATGGACAATCTTTTTGATATGCCTCTGTATCCAGTTGGCTAGAATTTTGTTCAATATTTTTGCATCTATGTTCATCAGAGATATTGGTCTGTAGTTTTCTTTTTTGGTTGTGTCCCTGTCTGCTTTTGGTATCAGAGTGATGTTGGCTTCATAGAAGCTGGCAGGGAGTATTCCAGTGTCTCCAATCTTCTGGAAGACTTTTAAAAGTAGAGGTATTAGTTCTTCTTTGAAAGTTTTGTAGAATTCATTTGTAAAACCATCTGGTCCAGGACTTTTATTTTTGGGAAGATTTTTGATAACTGTTTCAATTTCATTAGCTGTGATGGGCCTGCTCATGTTATCCACTTGCTCTTTACTTAGTTTTGGAAGTTGTTAGGTATCTAGGAAATCATTCATTTCTTCCAGGTTCTCTAGCTTGGTGGCATATAGTTGTTCATAGAAGCCTCCCATGATATGTTGAATTTCTGCAGTGTCTGTTGTGATATCTCCTCTTTCATTTACTATCCGATTTATTTGGGTCTTCTCCCTTTTTTGTTTTTTGAGTCTGGCTAAAGGCCTGTCGATTTTGTTTACTCTTTCGAAGAACCAACATTTACTTTCATTGATCTTTTGTATGGTTTTCCTATTCTCAATGTTATTTATTTCTGCCCTAACTTTAGTGATTTCTATCCTTCTGGTTGTTTTAGGATTCCTTTGTTGTTATCTATTTTAAAGTCTATCATGTCAGATATGAGAATAGCTGTTCCTGCCCTTTTTTGTGGGCCATTGGCTTGTATGATAGTTTTCCATCCTTTCACTTTAAGTCTGTGTTTGTCTTGTTGAGTTAGGTGAGTTTCCTGTAGACAACATATTGTTGGGTTGTGTTTTCTGATCCATCTTCCTACTCTGGGTCTTTTAATAGGTGAATTCAGGCCATTGACATTTATTGATATCAAAGATTGAAGATATTTTAACGCAATTCTTGTAGAGTTTTAGAGTGTTTTGATATATGTCCTATTTGTGGTGGTCTGGTTGTTTATAGGAGACCTTTCAGAACTTCTTTCAGGGCAGGCTTGGTGATGGTTGCTTCCTTCAACTGTTGCTTGTCTGAGAAGGTTTTGATGCTTCCATCTAGTCTGAATGACAGTCTAGCAGGATATAGTATTCTTGGCTGAAAGCCTTTCTCATTGAGCACTCGATAGATATCTTGCCATTCTCTTCTGGCCTGTAGTGTTTGTATGGAGAAGTTTGCTGCTAATCTTATGGGTTTCCCTTTGTAGGTGACTCTTTGTTTTTCTCTTGCGGCCTTGAGGATCCTTTCTTTTCCTTATTTCTTTCCATTCTAAGTATGATATGTCTTGGTATCTTTAGGTCTGGGTTAATTCTGTTTGGGACCCTCTGGGCTTCTTGAATCTTTATGTCTTTGGTGTTGTCTAGACTAGAGAAATTTTCAGCTATTATGGCCTGGAGAATGCTTTCTTCTTCTCCTTCTCTTTCTTCCTCTGGTAAGCCAATAATGTGTATATTGTTTCTTTTGAAGTCATCCCATAGGACGCTGTTGTTGTTTTCAGCATCTCTTAATCTCTTTTTGAGATCTCTTACTTCTTTTTTAGTTGTCTCTAATTCATCCTCAATCTTGCTAATTCTGTCTTTAGCCTCATAGATTCTATTATCTCTGCCCTCTACTGCTTTCTGGAGTTCATCTATTTTGTTGCCCTTCTCTGATACTGTTTTAGCTTGTTCAGCTAGTTGCCTTCTTAGCTCAGCGATTTCAGCTTTCAGCTCTCTAATAACCATGAGATAATTAGAATTTTCTTCCATATTCTCATTTGTTGTTCCTGCATTTCTGATTACAATTTTTTCAAATTCTTTACTCACTCCTGTTATTATTTCCTTAGCTAATGTTTGGATGTTGAACTCGTTGTTTTATGCTTCGCCCTCTGGAGGACTTTTAGCTGGACTCTTGTCCTGGTTCGAGTCTCCAATATTTTTTCTTGTTGTTTTAACCATTTTATATATTATGTTATGAGTTCCTTTTATCAGTACTTTTCAAATTATTGATCTCTATTGCCTGGATTGACTTGTGTCTAAGTAATTTAATTAAAGGTTTTACCGTAGTGGAAGTTAACAGTTTTTTCAATCCCTGAGTTGGAGCTAAGTGGTGTAAAAGCCTCTTTTTTTTTTTTCTTCCCTGTAGGCTATGGGAGCCTGAGGGCTTTTAAACTGTGAATAGGCTTCTTAGCTTAATCACTGACTCCTGACCAAGAGATAAAGCAGGGTGTGGCAGAGATAATCCAGTGGTTATGCAAAGAGACTTTCACAGCCCCTCAGCTATGCCACCGAGGTATAGGTCTTCTCCTGAGTTTCCCGGCTAGATCTCTGTCCCCTGGTTTCCCTCCCTGTTGCTGCTCCAGATTCTGAGGGTAGTAGCAATGGAGACTCAGAGTTGCACTTGGTGAGTCTCCGGGGAGTCCTTTCCTCCCTTCAGCTATCCCCTTGTTGTGGAGCAGACTGGAGGTTGTGTCTCCACTGATAAACTATTGAACTGTTAGCAGTCACTTAATCTCTCCTTAGGCCCCTCTCTCCTCTCTGTCACCAGCCATGAGTGTTTGTACTCACGGGTGATTTACTGGGTTCCTGTGGTCATTCTAGTCCTGTCTTGTTTCGGTCCGGGTGGTCTCCTTTGGTATTCCTAGTTGATCCGGGAGAGGAGAGGAGAGGAGAGGAGAGGAGAGGAGAGGAGAGGAGAGGAGAGGAGAGAAAGCGATCTGCTGCTCGTAACTTATGTGATTTTTTTTGTATTTATATTCCACTCATTACAGTATGTCTCATACTGAATGAATAGTGACAGTACAGTATCCAAGTACAGAACTCATATTTTTATTAAGATGGAAATTTATTACTTCAAAGACAAAGGACATTTTGAGCTTCAATAAAAAATGAAAAATATATCCAAACTCCATAGCACTCCTTCATCCTCTCCTCTGTGAACATTATGTCACTGTCAGATTGTTCTCTCATATAACACAACTGAAGGAGAGATTACTGTGTTTGAAATTAGGTCACCACAGATGGTATCATTAATCTTAATTTCATCTGTGTTAAGAACACTCTTCATATTTGTATTTTAAGGGATAAGGCAGTGGTGCACTTCATGCAGAATATATATTTCCAAGTACAAGGACTGGGTTCAATCCCCCAGCCCTCATCTGCAGGGAGCATTTTTGCAGGTGACTCTCTTTCTCCCATTCTATCTCCCCCCCACCTCATTTTCTCCTTGTCTCTATCAAATTGAAAAGAATAAGGAAAGAAAGAAGTCAACAAAGGAAGAAAGGAAAAATAACGAAAGTGAGAGAGAGAAAGAAAAAGGAAGGAAGGAAGGCAGAAAGAAAGAAAAAAAAAAACTGGTGGCTTAAAGCAGTGGATTAATAGTGATGGCATTAAGTTCCAGCCGTAACTGTGGTGACAATAAACATATTAAGATCCATAGTGCCAGTAGACATGTAGGAAATTGCTCAAGTCACTTTTTATCAGAGAAGTACAAATAAAGACAACAATAGTGTTGATGTCAGAAATGACAGGATGTGTCTAAGGGGACAAAGACTCTGCTGCACCCTGCCAGAACACATGTTCCCCAGGCACACCTAGGTGAAATGGGAGTGGTGACAGGTGTGGCTTGGGAAGGGAAAGGCGGCAATTGGGTGTTAGAAGCTTAGACCTGTGGGCATGGCTGCCTAGGTGAGCCCCATCACTATGTAAATACGAACTCTGAGGAGTCTCCCTCTCCCTCTCCCTCTCCCTCTCCCTCTCTCTTTCTCTCTCTCCTCTATCCCTGGTCTAACAGGTACATGTTCTCAATTTTCCTGAATAAAGTATAAAATTCATGAAAATCATGTTATCTCCTCAATTCTTTGTTGGGAATATGCCTGACGAACTGGTAAATGTGTATGTGTGTGTGTGTGTGGGGGGCAAACTTAGCTAGTAAATCCCCCTCACTATGATATCCCTTTATATCTGTGAGAATTACATATATTAGGAAAGACGGTAGCAACACATGTTAGAAAGAAGAAGGAGAAAAAAAAGGACACTCGTGCACCATTAAGTATAAATTTGCCCAACCCTTATAAGATAATTTAGAGATTTCACAGGACACTGGAAATGGACCTACCATATGACCCTGCAATTTCTCTCCTGGGGGTTTAAAGGAAACAAAAAATACCTATCAGAAGAGTCCTAAGTATGTGTATGTTCATAGCAGCATGATTTATAATTGCTAAATTTGGATGCAACCCAGATGTCCAATGCAAGATGAGTGGTTCCCATGCTACTGTGCTGACTGCATCTCCAATATTCTCATAGATGTACTATTTATAATTAGATTCACACCCAGAACTGACTCTGCCTCCCCAGTAAGACAAGTGCCTGCCATCTACAACAAGGGCATTATAGTAATATACAAAAACAGCAATATGATTTTCTAATTAATAAAATTGTAAATAGGATGGTAGTTAATTTAATTTTTGTTTGCTAGATAAATGATTCTAAACTAGTTATCACTTGAAGAAAATTGAAACTATGAAAATGAAAGAGAGGAGGTCTTGGAACATAATGGCAAAGGGCCCAGTGGGGGTTGTATTGCTATGTGGAAAACCGGGGAATGTTATGTATGGACAAATTATTGTATTTACTGTCAACTGTAAAACATTAATCCCCAATGAAAATTAAAATTAAAATAGATTAATAGATAGTTGGTCCACTCAATAGATATACCTAGTTTTATAACCTTCTGAAATCCCGCTATCACAACTCTCCTAAGGAATCTCAAGAAAATCCACTTTCCTGAAAAATAAATTCTCCTTGGAGGCATATCAGTGAAATAAACCATAATTAATAGAATTAGAAGCTTAAGTTTGTGATGAACTGAATTAGAATAATCTGCAAAGCACCTTACTATGAAAAGTAGGGTTATACAATTTGATCAAGTCCTAATATTAAATCAGTAACCACATAAATTTCTGCACAACCGCTACAAATCTGGGCAGAACATTGAACTGTTACAGGGATTACAGAAAAGAGAAAAGCAACATTATTTTGTAGAGCTTTCATGTAAATGTAGATCACTTTCTTAAAGGTTGTGATGTTCTTCTGTAATTACTTAACAGAAGAGAATTTTTAAAGTTCAACAGTAATATAAGGTTACAAGCAGACAATGGCTGTCCCATTAACAGTTATCTGAAATACAGCTGTAGACAATAAGAAGACCTACATGTAAATGTTACTATTTATATTTCATTCCTATGGACAGTAGTTTTAATAAATTTCACATATCTCTAGTGCTTATGATAGAGTAATAGCTTTCTCTCAGTAGTCTATGTACCCTTTCATCAAAATGTGCAGAAGAATGAAACTGAACATATCACTACACAAAAAAGTAAACTCTAAATAGATCAAGGACTTGGATTTTAGACTAGAAACTATCAAATACTTAGAGGAAAATGTTGACAGAACTCTTTTCCATCTAAATTTTCTAAATATCTTTAGTAATACAAATAAAATTACAAGGAAGACAAAAAAAAGACATAGGACTGCATCAAATTGAAAAGATAATGTGCAGAAAAAGAAAAAAAGCTACCACTCAAATAAAGAGACTCCTTACAGAATGAGGAAAGATCTTTACATGCCATACATCAGACAACACATACATATATAACAAAAACATATAAAAAGTTCACCAACTCAGAAAAAAAAATGTGCAAACATGGGCAGAGGATATGACAGAATATTTACCAAAGAAGAGATACAAAAGGCCAACAAATATATGAAAAATGCTCCAAGCCATTGATTGTCAAAGAAATGCAAATAAAGACAGCAATGAGATACCACTTCATCCCTGTGAGAATGTTATACATCAGAAACAATAGCAACAACAAATACTGGAGAGGTTTTGGAAATAAAGAAACCTTTCTGCACTGCTGGTGGGAATGTAAATTGGTCCAATCCCCTTAGAAAACAGTCTGGAAAACTCTTAGAAGGCTAGAAACAGACTTAATATCTGACCCAACAATCTGCCTCCTGAGAACCAAAACTAAACTATCCTAAAGAACCAAACACACTCATGCAAAAAGATCTGTGTATACCTGTGCTCATAGCAGCACAACCAGTAGTAGCCAAAATCTGGAAGCGAACCAAGTGTCCAATAAGAGATGAGTGGCTGAAAAATATTAAAATTAACTCCATATATATTATTTATATATTTATATATTGCAACTCCACAATTATAATGGAATACTACTCAACTATTAAAAATAATGAATGTACTTTCCTCACTTCATCTTGGATGAAGCTTAAATAAATCTTTTTTTAAAAAATTTTATTTATAAAAAGGAAACACTGACAAAACCCACACAATTACCACCACCAGAACTCCATATCCCATCCCCTCCCCTGATAGCTTTCCCAATCTCTATCCCTTTGGGAGTATGGACCCAGGGTCATTATGGGATGCAGAAGGTAGAAGGTCTGGCTTCTGTAATTGCTTCCCCGCTGAACATTGGCATTGGTAGGTCGATCCATACTCCCAGTCTGTCTCTCTCTTTCCCTAGTGAGGTGGGGGTCTGGGGAAGCGGGGCTCCAGGACACACTGGTGGGAAACAGGGAAGTCTGTTTGGCATCATGGTAGTGTCTGGAACCTGCTGGCTGAAAAAAGAGTTAACATATAGAGCCAAACAAATTGTTGACTAATCATGAACCCAAAGACTGGAATAGTTAAGAGTTGTGGGGGGAGGGATAGGGTCTCCATTTTGTAGATAGTTAGTAGTCCTATTTTAGTTATATTCCAAAGAGTCCATGACGATACTAGTTTTTTTCCTGAGCCTGACATCTGATATGCAGATAGATCCAAGTAAGGAAGTTAAGCCAGAAAGAGAAGGATGAATATGCAACGACCCCACTCATAGATATAAACTGAGAAATAAGAAAAGAAAGGAAAATGCAAAGCAGAACTTGGACTGGATCTGGTGTATTATGACAGGTTGATCCATACTCCTAGCTTGTCTCTCTTGTTCCCTAGTGGTTCAGGGTTCTGGGGAAGCAGGGCCCTAGGCTTTTATATCTTACTGCCTTTCAGTCACCAAATTTCAGATGCTACTATAATTCCATCCTGACTTCCCTGGGCAGATGACCTCACTAATATGTCCTGAGACCTCACTTCTCCAGAGCCCTGACCCAGACTGGGAATGTCCATATCCAGTGGAGAAACAGTTACAGAAAACAGAACTCTTACCTTCTGCACCCCCAAAATAACTTTGTTCCATACATCCAAATGGGGACAAATGTTAGGGGTAGGAAGAGAATGACTAGTGGGTTCTGAAACACAATTCCATCAGGAGCCAAAGAGAGGAGGAAAAATATAAAGACTTCAGAGGAAGGCAGGACTCTGGTGATAGGAATTGTGTGTAATTATATCCCAGTTGTCTTAAATTAAAGTAGCACTGAAATAAATATATCTGTTTCAGAGGAATGGTAGTAATTAGCTCAACTAGTGAAATTAGTCCTCTCTTTAATTAGGAAAGATGAATTGCCTGTTTTAAATCAGTGAATGAGCTAGTAAACTTTTCTAGACATAAAGATACTAGGTGAGAGAAGATAAATGATGGTAGTTTTGAGATTTGGTTTGGAATCAGAATAAATTTTTAATTTCAGAATAAGCCATACATTTTTATATATAAGGTATATTTCCTAGGATATTTGCTTTTGCACTATAAACAGAAGAATTTCATAGAGAGAAATAGGTAAAGTAATTCACAGAGAGATACTGACATATATAAAGGGACACTAATAGAATGGTGACTGCAATTAAAAAGGATAATTGCTTCAAGATAAATTATAATGGATACAATAAACTAATGTCCATTATTGTCTAGAGGATATACTAAGTGCAGGTGAGATTAATGAAGGTATTAACTAATCAACTGTCATCCATCCAGTTCCCAAAATCAGTTTGTTGTGAATGAGGATTGGAAGACTGCCACTTCCTGAAAACATAATAAAAAACAAACAAAGAAACAAATAAACAAAAACTCTCGGGAGTCGGGCAGTAGCGCAGTGGTTTAAACGCACGTGGAGCAAGGTTCAAGGACAAGCATAAGGATCCCCGTTCATGCCCCGGGCTCCCCACTTGCATGGCTGTCACTTCACAGGCGATGTAGCAGGTCTACAGGTGTCTAACATTCTCTCCCCGCCTCTGTCTTCCCCTCCTCTCTCCATTTCTCTCTGTCCTAACAACGACGACATCAATAACAACAGTAATAACTACAACAGCAATAAAAAACACAAGGGCAATAAAAGGGAAAATAAATAAATAAGTATAAAAATATCAAACCAACAACAACAACAAAAAATAAATAACTCTCTCCAAGAGTAAGACAATTGATTGTGAAATGAAGAAAATTCCAAAGCAACTTGCCTGCCTGAAAACATATAGGCAATGTTGTGTCACTCTAAATAAAATATTCTTTTCCGTAGCATCATCTCACAAAATGAGAATAATTCTCAAATGACCAGCAGTTGATGTCACTGTCAACATTGTTGTTACCCTGTACCTTTGTAACTCACTTAATAAATCAGAGATCTAGGAACATAGCCAGACCCTCATCCTTCATATAATATTTTCCTCACTCAGAAAAATTAAGTGCTTTCTATACCTTGATTCTTTTACTGACCAGAGATTCTTGTATTTTCCCTTTACTTTACTTTTCTTTATTTTTTTCTTATTTTTAATATATTTACTTATTATCATCTGATTACGGTAGAAAAAAAAATATATATATGAATGTCACAAACTTTTAATGCATATACTATAGGCTGAGTCTTTAAGATGTTGACTCTCTTAAAAGCTTAGACCAGGGAGAACAGAAGCAACCTGTGGCACAGTTATATACAAATAATATAAAAGGACATAAATTATGGTGATTTTGTGTATGATACAGCAAATCCTAACAAAGGGATATTTCAAAGTTAACCCAATTACCAGATAATGTGATTATAGCAATAACTATCTGTTGCCTTCTTAAGACAGCAGGAACCTCCCACTTCCTCTATAGAACCTATATTTCCCCCAGTCCTAGAATCTCTAGAGTGTGGCTCACTTTCCTACATGCTTCTCTCAATTCATACCAAATGATGTCACATCTCCTGATCCCAACCTAATCAATGCAATGAGTACCACCTCAGCATGCTTCACTTCAGACTGTCCAGAGACGTCAGTCGTGGAATATCAACCCTCAGCCTCCTTACTTTAGTGAGACCTTTTCTTTCATAGGATTCTCTAATTACATTCCATTCCACTTCCTAGCAAAGTCCCAGAAATATATATATATGAAGAGAGAAAGAAATCACAGCACCAAAGCTTCCTCCAGTGCACTGGGGACCAGACTCTAATCTGGGTTATGTACATGGTAAAGCAAGTGAACTATCTAGGTGAGCTATTTTACCAACTCTAATTTTTTAATTTGTACTGTGTAGAAACTTTAACTTAAAAGGGGCCATAGCTGAGGTGCATAAAGGATTGACTGTGGGACACTGGGGCGGGTTTAAACAATTA
The DNA here is from genome assembly GCF_950295315.1 of Erinaceus europaeus. Lineage (NCBI taxonomy): Eukaryota > Metazoa > Chordata > Mammalia > Eulipotyphla > Erinaceidae > Erinaceus > Erinaceus europaeus. Next base: position 24,805,129 of record NC_080166.1, on the reverse strand, counting down.
GAGGCTTTATTAGGGTCAAACTGGTAAAAGGCAAATATCTCGGTGCTGCAAAATAAACGGCTCCACTTAAGGTTAAGCAAAAGAGAGGTTTATTCATAAAATCACTGAGAATGTGAGGGGAGAAATCTAGCTAGGAAAATAGGCAGAAGTCCAAAGTCCGCAAACTAAGTTACCCAAGATCACCACGTGAAAAGACCAGGATCAATCCAGAGTCAAGGCAAATGGAGAGTTTATGGTACTCCAAGTCTATCCTTGAATACATCCGCTTGTCAGTCTGTCTGCCTCAGGCTAACATCATTTGTGTTCTATTTGTTCCAAACTCCTGTTGGAGTCACAATAATACTGGATGAAAGAGAGGATAATACCTGTAACATACTGTTCTAGACACAAAGTTTCCAGACAGAAGCAATCTGAAACCCTCTTACTTGGTTGAACCAGGGGGGTGGGGGAATGTCTTGACACACAAATTGCTTTATTCTTTGTGATTATAGACTTCTTTCAGATCTTCCATCAACTCTCTTCCACCAGCTCAAGCTGATCTCCACAGAGAATTGTATTTATAGCAATGTTCTCTCATCTTCTGTAAAGAGAAATGCAATTGAGCAATGTTTGTCTTCAGATATGTGGCATAGACATTAGAAGTTGTGAACTAATTTCTACTGGCAATTCCTCCCTTCGTATTATCTCCGTGCCAAGTGCTTTTAATTTCCCCCAGCTGCCCTGGAGATTATTGGTCTTAATTTGGAGGAACTGTATTGCTTGAGACAAACTAAGATTTTTTTTTCCAGTGAAAAATTGCTGTCAGACAACTCTAGTTTGGCTTTGGCTTTGGATTCTTTCAGCTAATTTTCAAGGATGTGTAATACTATAAAACTTTTCATGTGGTACAATTTTCTGCTGGTTCTGCCACCCACTTTTTCTATTACTTAGTTGCTTATAAGTTCTCTGACTCCTCGTGATCAGAGAAAAGAATCTTGCAATTCAATTTCCCATCTCAAGTTTAATAGCAAGCTGGAGATCTTGTTGAAGGTCTCATTGGAGAATTGCCAGTTACATCAATGCTTGCCCTCCATGTCAAATGTTTTCAACAATTTCAGTAGTAAGTTAGATGAAACTTCTAAAAAGAGTGGGCCAAAACTTTGCCTTGATGTTTTAAGTTATAGTTCTTCTTATATTATATATACTAGTAGTAACTTAAGTCATTTCCAAAATTATTATTTCAGGGGTATAAATTCACATCCACAAATGTGGATACCATCAAGTTCCTATGTCTACCCCTCCCTACTGCTATAATAATTCTCACAAAATCTATGAGATAATTTAGTTAAAACTTTGTTTTAATTCATTTGCTTTAGTTATCTGCCATCTACATATGAACGAAATCATTGGGCAGCTATTCTTTCACCTCTTTAAATATTTTACTTAGTATAATCATCTCTAGTTCCATTCATTTAGTCTGAAAGAAAAAATTAATTGCAGCTATGTTTTCTTGACTATATGCCCTGTGATTTTTAATAGAAATTTATTTATTATTAGATAAGATAAAAGAAATTGAGAGGGTATGGGGAGATAGGGAGAGAGACAGAGAGCTACCTGCAATCCTACTTCACCACCCCTGAAGCTTCCCCCCTGCAGGTGGGGACTAGGAGTCTGAACCTGGGTCCTTGTACACTTTAATATGAGTGCTTAACCAGACCCAACAATTTCTTTATCTAGTTATCTATTGGTAAGGATTCTTTATTTTTTGCAATAGTAAATCATAGATAATATCCTTAAATATTATTTGTATATAACTATGTTGGATTAGTATTATAGGATTTTAATGAATTTTCATATTTATATTTAACAACAGAAATGTGTAGCACCAGAAAAATGAGTGTCCAAAGTAACTATATTAGCACACCCTTCTGTTTCATCATCTAAGACTATGCAATGAATGTGATAGCCCTTTGGGGAGAAAAGTCATGTATCACCCTTCTAACCATAACCTCTTTGCTTATGTAATCACACTTGTGAACTACCTGCTTGTTCTTCAAACCAAACTGAGATTTTCAATAAACTTTTTCAAGAATGCTTACAGATAATATTTAGAGAAATTCCTTAACAAGTAGTAAAATTTATTTTATTTTGTATTGCATAGAATTAGTTATCACTAGAAATTTATGATGCAGTGTGGTTAGAATAATTTGAAATGATCCATGCTTCTATTGGTGTCAAACTGTACTAAAAAACTCACCATGATTCTTATCTGTAACATATTGTTCATTAGATGAAGGCTCTAGATTAAAAAAAAATAATAAATGGATAAAGTTGGAATTCTCTAATTTAGTGGGATAAAACAAATCCTGACAGAAACTTTATTTTTAAAGATTTCTTGGGGACCAGGTGGTGGTTCACTGTGTTAAGTACACATAGTACAAAGCTCAAGGATCCCGGTTTGAGCCCCTGGCTTTTCACCTGCAGGGGTGTCACTTCACAAATGGTGAAGCAGGTCTTCAAGTGTCTATCTTTCTCTCCTTCTCTATCTTCCTCTTTCCACTCAATTACTCTCTGTCCTACCCAAAATTGAAAAATTGGTTGTAGGAGCAGTGCATTCGTAGTGCCAACAACTAGGCTCAGTGACCTGGAGGCAAAAAAAAAAAAAAAAAAAAAGATTTCTTTCAAATCTTCCATTTAATTCTCTTCAAGTAGCTCAAAATGATCTATGATCTCTGCAGATAATCTAATTCACAGAAATCTTCTCCAAACATCTGTAAAAGGAATACAGTTGCAAAGTGTGGCATTTTTGGTAAAATTTAAACAACTGTTATGGTAGCTGGGATTAAAAATAAATAATCTGATTTTCCCAGAAAATTACTCTTTTTTTCACATTTTATTTATAAAAAGGAAACACTTACACAACCTTATGAGAAGAGGCGTACCACTCCACCATTTCCACCACCAGAATTCCCTATCCCATCCCCTCCTCTGATAGCTTTCCTATTCTTTATCCCTCTGGGAATATGGACCCACGGTCATTATGAGGTGCAGAAAATGGAAGGTCTGGCTATTGTAATCGCTTCCCCATTGAACATGGGCATTGTCAGGTTGATCCATACTCCCATTGTTAGGATTTGCTGTATCATACATACCATCACCATATTTATGCCCTTTGAATATATATATGTATGTATGTATTATAAAGTAATTCTACTGGCTGCTTCTGTTCTCCCTGGTCTAAGCCTTTAGAAATGTCAGCTTTCAAAGATAAAGTCATTATTAGAAATGTATTAACAACTTGAGACCATTGTTAAAATCCAGTCTGATTACACATTTGAAGTCTTAAGTGCTTAGATTGAAGGGATATATACTCAGCCTATGAACTGTGCATTCCCTTCCACCTTCTATGAAGTCAACATCACCCTGATACCAAAAGCAGATAGGGACACAACAAAAAAAGAAAACTACAGACCAATATCTCTGATGAACATAGATGCCAAAATATTGAACAATATCCTATTCAACTGGATACAGCAGTATATCAAAAAGATTATTCATCATGACCAAGTGGGATTTATCCCAGGAATGCAAGGCTGGTTCAATATTCATCAGTCAATCAATAACATTTACCACATCAACAAAAGCAAAACCAAAAACCTCATGTTTATCTCAATAGATGCAAAGAAAGCCTTTGACAAATTCCAACACCCATTCATGCTCAAGACACTACAAAAATAACAAAAATAAATAAGTGGTAAAATATAGGTAATTCCTCAAGATAGTAGAGTCCATATACAGCAAACCTACAGCCAACATCATACTCAATGGACAGAAGCTGATAGCATTCCCCCTCAGATCAGGGACTAGACAGGGCTATCCATTATCACCATTACTCTTCAAGATAGTATTGGAAATTCTCACCACAGCAATCAGGCAAGAGATAGAAATAAAAGAATACGATTAGAAGGGAAAAAGTCAAGCTCTCACTATTTGCAGATGATATGACAGTACACATAAAAAAAACCCCTGAAGAATATAGCAGAAAGCTACTGGAAGTTATTAGACAATACAGCAAGGTGTCAGGCTACAAAATCAATGTACAAAAATCAGTGGCATTTCTTTATAAAAACCCTAAATCTGAAGAAGAGTATAGCAAGAAATCATTCTCATTCACTGTTGCAGCAAAATAAATAAAATATCTAGGAATAAATCTGACAAAAGAAGTGAAAGACTTGTATATTGAAAACTATGAGCCACTATACAAAGAAATAGAAAATGATACCAAGAAATGGAAAAACATCCCATGCTCATGGATCGGAAGAATAAATATCACCAAAATGAATATTCTCCCCAGAGACATAAACAAATTTAACACAATACCCATCAAAGTTCCACCAAGCTTCTTTAAGATCATAGAACAAAAACTACAGTCATTTATCTATAACCAGAAAACACCTAGAACTGCCAAAAAAGTCTTAAGGAAAATAAACAGAAATGGAGGCATCACACTATCAGATCTCAAAATATATTATAAAGCCACCATCAACAAAACAGCCTGGTACTGGAACAAAAATAAGTACACAGACCAGTGGAGCAGAACTGAAACCCAGAACTAAACCCCCATACCTATGGAAATCTAATCTTTGATAAGGGGGCCTAAAGTATTAAATGGAGGAAAGAGGCTCTTTTCAATATATGGTTCTGGGAAAACTGGGTTGAAACATGCAGAGGAATGAAACTGAACCATTTTATCTCACCAGAAACAAAAGTCAACTCCAAAGGATCAAAGACCTGGATGTTAAACCAGAAAATATCAAATATTTAGAGGAAAACATTGTTGGAACACTTTCCCACCTAAACCTGAAGAACATCTTTGATGATACAAACATAATTGCAAGGAAGACTAAAATAAAAACAAACCAGTGGGACTACATCAAATTGAAAAGCTTCTGCACAGCCAAAGAAACTATCACACAAAGAGATCCCTCACAGAACAGGAAAAGATCTTCACATGCCGTACATCAGACAAGAAACTAATAACAAAAATATATAAAGACCTGATAAAAATTAGCATCAAACTAGCAAATGACCCCAACCAAAAATGGGCAGAGGATATGAACAGAATATTCACTACAGAAGACATTCTAAAGGCTAACAAACAAACAAAAAATTGCTCCAGGTAACTGATTATCAGAGAAATGCAACTAAATTACTCTTAATTCATAGTTATCAAGAAGGATATAGCTTTGCCTAAGATGAAAAAATGTTCATTTTTTCTTATTATTCTCAGACAACTTGAATTTTCAGTGCATAGAGCTTTTAAATTTCAGTGAAAATAATCTTGGTAGATCCCAGAAACGTTCACCTCCAATCTTATTTTTTCAGGATGGAGAGAGTGTAAAAGAATTAATTTAGAATCCTTTAGTTGGCTAGTAAAAAGAAAAAAAAAACCCTTGCCTATTTATCTTGTTTTAAAGGATATTTTGCTTGTTTGCTTCTTAATCTGAGTTTTATTTGAATCCTAAAGAAATGATAAGCTTCTGCAGATAAAGTCAGGTCAGAGAAAGGAGAAAAAACAATAAGGCGTAATGCGTTTTTTTGATTAACTTGCAGTCAAGAAGGTTAATTAATATTCAGGGGATTAAAAATTGAGAAGAGGCAAGAATTTTTCCAGAAGCATGTGGTAGAATGCATGTGACATCCACTGGATCTCAATAGAAAGCTAGGGGCAATTATCATCGGCAATTGAATGACGCTGAAGAGAGCTTCGCTGTTTTACTAATGGTTCAGTTAGTAAAAACAAAACAAAACAAACATATAATTTAAGTCAACGTTTTTTCAGTATTGGTGTTGCTAACCTTTGGGGCCACTTTACTGGTTTTTCTGTGTTAATGTGTGCTTTGTGGGATGTTTAGAAGCATCACTGAGCTCTACTTATACATTAACAATTTCTATCTTTGCCATCCACTTTGCCATCTCCTTGTGACTTCAACTATTGTCAAATGTCTCTCTAGAGTTTGTATGCCCATGTTCAGTGGGGAAGCAATTACAGAAGGCAGACCTTCCACTTTGTGCATTCCACAATGACCTTGGGTCCATATTCCCAGAGGGATAAAGAATAGGAAAGGTATCAGGGCAGGGAGTTTTTGTGTGGAGTTGTACCCCTCTTATCCTATGGCTTTGTCAATGCTTCCTTTTTACTAATGAAAAAATAAGATAAGATATAAAGAAGTTTCCCTATTCTTTCTCTATTTAGAAGTAATGACCAAAGTTTCTTACTAAACTTGGTATCCCTTCTAGTATGAGGAGATACTATTTCTTCCCATTTGGAAATGTGGTGGAGGTACAGGCATACCAGATGCATTTAGACAGAAAAGTCACAAGTTCTTACTTAATTAGCATGAAACTCTGGTAGATCTTAGTTTTATGCCACTCCTCTTTCTGGATCATAACTTTCCCTCTGCTTCCTTCACAGTGTTTTCCTGGCTTAGGTTTATGTTAAATTGGACATAATGCACTTCATATAATATTTCCTTTTCATTGACAATGTTCTGCATTTGAGATTATCATTAATCAGAGACTCATTTATTTGGCTAAATTAATACTTTCTATGGAAGATAATATAGTCAAACTCTATTACTGACTGAAATTATCTGGTAATCCCTTATAGATGCATAACTGTAGCTTGACCAACTTTGAAAAATATAGCTTAAATTACTGTAGAGGTCTAGTCAAACTCTATACACTACCATCACTGTTAGAAAGCAAAAACAAAATGCCTCTCCTATCTGCCAGGTGTTGCTGCCCCAGGTTTAGGGCACATATTAGCATCCACAAGGACCCAGGTTCAATGCCCCACTCCCTACCTACAGGAAAAGGTGTTCCTTTCCTCAATGTTCAATATAGAAATACATTTTTAAAAAAGCATACTACAAACACTGAAAACACTATCCCATGCACATCAGGCACTTTAATTCCTAATGCTAAGCCCTATGTCACCAAATGAAGACTACACTACAATTTCTACTTTTGAAGAAATGGAATATTCTTAAATTTTTAATGAGAGGGATATATAGAGAAAGGTAGAGACAGAGAGAAAAAGGGAGAGGGAGAGGGAGAGGGAGAGGGATAGAAACTTAACAGAGAATTGCCTTATGGTGGTGTTAAAGATTGAACCAGGCATCAGAGCCTTGAGGGAATGAGTGGATATTTCTGTAAGGGTAAATATTTAGGGACAACCAACTCTAGCATTTTCACTGAAATTCCTGAAAAAACTTCTTTCTCTTCTTTGGTTCTTTTGTTGTCCAAGTAATTTTTTTTTTTTTTTTATCCTAGAGAGCTTTCAGTAATTTATCTTGAAACAACCTCCATAGTTGATCTGTAGTACTTGGGCTTCAATCCTTTTTATTATTTCTTGATATTTTCAGAATTTTCTTTGCAAATTGGAAATGATGAGCTCATCTCCTATCTACCAATTTTTGATGTATAGAGACAATGTATCAAATTATATAAACTTGGAATATGGACAGTGATACTCTATTTATAGATACATATGTGTGTATATACACAGAAATTTCTGGCAATTGGAAAGAGAGAACATGCTGTATCACCAACTATGTTCTGAAGTTTTCCATAAAAGGTGCTATTCTTAGTTGTCCTATTTATTTTATGGAACTTTAGAAAACTGGGGCATGTGAAGGCTGAATTTACTGCATCTTCAGCACTTCCCTTCTTCTACTCTACTTGATCTCTGAGTTCAGAGAGGAGTTTTGCATGTCAAAACTAGAGAAATGACTGTGATTTATGTGCTGAATCTAAGAGGAATACACCATTAAAATGAGATTTTTAAGTTTCAACATCATTGGGATCTTGCCAAATATATGAGAAAAGTTTATGTAGATTTAGCTCTTTCTATGAGAATGGGAACTAAGAGAGGTACTTTATATTTAATCTAGAGTATAATTAATTTATTATCTGTAATTTGCTATCATGTAGCAATGTCTGCCAGTCTTGTTTCTTATATGGTCCTTTACTAATAGTGATTAGATTAGTCAATATGTCAGGACATATTGGAAAGAAAGAAGTAGAAGACACCTTGTGATATGAATAAACACCAGGTTCTGTGTGCATTTTTAATAGGAGATATCTGCCTGGAAGTTCTTGTGAAAGCCAAAGCTTTAGACAACGTCATAGAAAATGTATGTACATTGTTTCTTGGTTTAAGTTCATGCCACAGAAACACAGACCTAATTTGGGGTGGAAAAATGTTATTATTAATAATAATTCAGGATTTCAAGTGTAGTGGATTCTTTGTATATTGCAATATTGATAGAAAATGAATTTCTTAAATGTCTCAGCTTCTAATGTCTCAGCCGTTGAGATGACTGAAATGCAAATGCATAATAAGAACTTGAAGTTCACACTCACCTGAGTTCTGTGGAGGAGAAAGCAAAATATGTCATTGCCCTATAGTCATGTTAAAAGTTTCACTTCCTTTTTAAAAATCAAAGACTTTAAACCTCTCTAATGTTGTGTTTACAGAACTCAAAACACTGAAATTTCACTGGAAATAATCACACAACCTGAAACTATGACTATAGCTAAACCAAGATGCCTCCTGACTATTTTCAAGATCAAAGATTGTTACGAATCACTATAGAAATTAGTTTTAGAGGGGAGTCGGGCTGTAGCGCAGCGGGTTAAGCGCAGGTGGCGCAAAGCACAAGGACCGGCATAAGGATCCCAGTTCGAACCCCGGCTCCCCACCTGCAGGGGAGTCACTTCACAGGCGATGAAGCAGGTCTGCAGGTGTCTATCTTTTTCTCCCCCTCTCTGTCTTCCCCTCCTCTCTCCATTTCTCTCTGTCCTATCCAACAATGATGACAACAACAATAATAACTACAACAATAAAACAACAAAGGCAACAAAAAGGAATAAATAAATAAAATATTAAAAAAAGAAATTAGTTTTAGAGGTTTTTTTATGGTTAATTTTATTTTTATTTTTAATGGTTTATTTTATTTTATTTATGGTTTTAGAGGCTTTTTTTTTTTTACAATTTTCATTTAGGAAGGACTCTGTTTTATGGATTTAATTTTGATTTACAAAATTGTAAGATAACAGGTGTATAATTCAAACAGTTCCCACCAGGAGAATTTTGTGTCCAAATTTCCCTCTATTGAAACTGAAGGGAGGTTCCCAGAAGATGGCAGACTGAGAAGCTGCTAGTGGCTTGAGCTCTGACCACATCTTCTGGAAACGGTAGGATTTTCTGCCTTTAGTAGGCCAGTCAATAAGGGGTCCTAGCGGTGATACCAAGGAGGTGACTATAACTTAATTTGGGTTAAGAAACAGAGTAGAAAAAAAGGGAAAATAATTTTTTTTCCTTTTAATTATTAAGCACAACCCCTCCCTCTTTCCCTCCTCCCATAACCAATCCCTGGGGACCAGCTCTAAGCAGGTTTCCCGGCTGAGCTTCTATTTTACCAAATTCCTGTCCCACCAGGGAGTATCATTCATTCGAAGTCTATACCCTTCTGAAACCTCTGGCCCTTTTTCTTTCTAAGTAGCCAACTCCCCCACCTCAGCCACATAACTAATTAAATAATTAAAAATAAATAATTTTTTAAAAAAACCTTTCCTTTCACTGCTCTTTTATGACTGTTTTTTTCTTTTTTTCTCTCTTTCTTTTTTTTCTTTTTCTCATTCTTGACATCCTTTCTTCCTTAATCCTACAGCTTCCAAAGCCACAGGCCCCAGCCCCCACACCACCAAACAGTGTGCTTTTTTGAATTCACTGATACACATTTAGGAATTATTTTGGGGAAGAATTCTGACTCAGTGTGGACTTTCACTGCGAGTGTCTCTGCTCAACTTCCCTTCCTCATTTAGCCACCCCTAGAATATAGAGTGGATAGTAGATTTGCATAACTGTCTATTTCAGCTATCCTTGTCTAGTCCTGAGGTTGTTTTTTTTTTCTCATTCTTAACAATCAGCTGCCTCTGATCACAAGGTGTGAGGTAATCTGGGACATGGTTTTTATTTTATTTTTTTTACCCTGCTCTATTTTACTATTAATATTATATAAAGGCATATATCTTCCCCCCCTTTAGGTTGATCAGAATTAACTCTTAGCATATATTTCAGTGCTAGGGTAGTGGGCATCTTATCTATTGTGGGAGGAACTTGTCTCCTTACTCCTACCTCCCCTCCCTCCGCTTCCTAGGTAATTAAAAAATTAAATTAAATTAAATTAAATTAAAAATAAAGTAATAAAAAAACCTTTCCTTTCACTGCTCTTTAATTACAGCTCTTTTTCTTATCTTATCCCTTTTCTCTCACTTGTCTCTTTTTTCTTTTTTTTTTTTTTTTTTATCTTGTCATACACTTCTTCCTTCCTACTTGTTTGCCTTTCTGAATTTGTGAATTATTTTGGGGAAGAAATCTAACTCAGAGTGGACTCTCTATGTGTGTATCTCTGCTCTAGTTCCCTTTCCCCTCTTGTTACCCCTAGAATATACAGTGGATAGTAGATTTGTATAACTGTCTATTCTTGCTATCCCTTCTTTCTTTTCTCTTTCTTCTTCACTGGGATTTGGTTACTATTTTTTCACGGACTGGAGAAATTGTTTGGCTAACTTGTAGTGATTAAACTGCTTCAATACATGCTTCACTTGCTACTGTAATTCCTGAGGTTGGTGAGTGCAATTGTCATAAAGGTATTTAGTACAGCGTTGCTTGTACTCAAGACACAACAGCTGAGGAAAAATAGAGCTTAAAAAAAAGAAACACATAAATCAAAAAAATGGGTAGATGAAAAACAAATAAAACTTCTACTCGAAGGAATGAAGAAAAGAGCCCAGAAGAAACTACAAATCAGCCAGAAGTAACCATAGATAAGAAAAGTATGCAAGCAATAATAAACTTATTAATCACAGAAATGAAAACAACATTGGAGGAAAGGAATGGCAGTATTAGGAAAGCAAAAGTTGAGACCCCCAAGGAAAATACTGATTATCTTGAGGCAATTAGAGAACTGAAAGCTGAAATAGCTGTAATGAAGAAAGAAGCTGAGGCAAGAGAAAGCAGACTAACAGAAGCAGAAAACAGAATTAGTCAGACAGAGGATGAGTTAGAGAAAACGAAGAAAGAGGTGAAAGAGCTTAAAAAGAGATTGAGAGACACTGAAAACAACAACAGAGACATATGCGATGATCTTAAAAGAAGTAACATTCATATAATAGGCCTGCCAAAGGAAGAAAGAGAGGAAGGGGAAGGAAACATTCTAGAGGAAATAATAGAAGAAAACTTCCCAGACATGAATAACAGAAAGGACATCAAGATTCAAGAGGCCCAGAGAGTACCAAACAGAATCAACCCAGACCTGAAGACACCAAGACACATCATAGTCACAATGAGAAGAAGTAAGGATAAAGAAAGGATCCTAAAGGCTGCAAGAGAGAAACAAAAAGTCACATACAAGGGAAAACCCATAAGATTATCTGCAGACTTCTCCACTCAAACTCTAAAAGCCAGAAGGGAATGGCAAGATATCTATCGAGCCCTGAATGAAAAAGGGTTTCAACCAAGGATAATATATCCTGCTAGACTTTCATTCAAACTAGATGGAGGGATCAAAACCTTCTTAGACAAACAACAGTTAAAGGAGGCAACCATCACCAAACCAGCCCTGAAAGAAGTTCTAAAAGACCTCTTATAAACAAGAACATCATTATAATACTGGCAATATATCAGAGCAAACAAAAAATTTTTTTTTGAACAATGGCACTACAATACATTAAATCCATAATATCAATAAATGTCAATGGCTTAAACTCACCCATCAAAAGGCACAGAGTTGGGGGATGGATCAGAAAACATAACCCAACCATATGCTGCTTGCAAGAATCCCATCTGTCACAACAAGATAAACACAGACTTAAAGTGAAAGGATGGAAAACTATCATACAGGCTAACGGTCCACAAAAAAGGGCAGGAACAGCCATTCTCATCTCAGACACGATAGATTTTAAATTAAATAAAGTAATAAAAGATAGGCACGGACATTACATAATGATTAGAGGATCAATCAGCCAAGAAGACTTAACAATTATTAACATCTATGCACCCAATGAGGGACCATCCAAATACGTCAAACACTTACTGAAAGAATTTCAAAAATACATCCATAGTAATACAATAATAGTGGGAGTCTTCAATATCCCACTGTCACACTTAGACAGATCAACAAAGCAGAGAACCAATAAAGATACAAGAGAATTGAATGAAGAGATTGACAGACTAGACCTCTTGGACATTTTCAGAGTCCTTCACCCCAAAAAACTGGAATACACCTTCTTTTCAAATCCACATAACAAATACTCAACGATAGACCACATGTTAGGCCACAAAGACGGCATCAATAAATTCAAGAGCATTGAAATCATCCCAAGTATCTTCTCAGACCACAGTGGAGTAAAACTAACATTTAACAACAAACAGAGAATTATTAAAAGTAAAAGAATTTGGAAACTAAACAACATACCCCTTAAGAACCACTGGGTCAGAGATTCACTCAAGCAGGTAATTCAAATGTTCCTGGAAACTAATGAAAATGAAGACACAACCTATCAAAATATTTGGGACACAGCTAAAGCAGTACTGAGAGGGAAACTTATAACCATACAATCACATATTAAACACCAAGAAGAAGCTCAAATGAATGACCTTACTGCACACCTCAAGGACTTAGAGGAAGAGGAACAAAGGAACCCTAAAGCATCCAGAAGGACAGAAATCACTAAATTTCGAGCAGAAATAAATAACATCGAAAATAAAAGAACCATACAAAAGATCAATGAAGGCAAATGTTGGTTCTTTGAAAAATTAAACAAAATTGACAAACCCCTAGCCACACTCACCAATCAAAAAAGAGAGAAGACTCAAATTAATAAAATTGTAAACGATGGAGGAGATATCACAACTGACACCACAGAAATCCAGAGAATCCTTTGAAACTTCTATAAAGAACTATGCGCCACCAAGCTAGAGAATCTGGAAGAAATGGAACAATTCCTGGAAGCATATGCCCTTTCAAAACTGAACCAAGAAGAACTACAAAACCTAAATGCACCAATCACAGACAAAGAAATTGAAACCGTTATTAAGAACCTCCCCAAGAACTAAAGTCCTAGACCAGATGGCTTCACAAATGAATTCTACAAAACTTTCAGGAAACAGTTAGTACCCATACTTCTTAAGCTTTTCCATAAGATTGAAGAAACAGTAATTCTCCCTTCCACCTTCTATGAAGCCAACATCACCCTGATACCAAAAGCTGATAGGGACAGAACAAAAAAGGAAAACTACAGACCAGTATCTCTGATGAACATAGATGCCAAAATATTAAACAAAATCTTGGCCAACTGGATACAGCAACATATCAAAAAGATTGTTCATCATGACCAAGTGGGATTCATCCCAGGAATGCAAGGCTGGTTCAACATCCATAAGTCCATCAATGTCATTCACCACATCAATAAAAGCAAAGCGAAAAACAACATGATTATCTCAATAGATGCAGAGAAACCCTTTAACAAAATCCAACACCCATTCATGCTCAAAACTCTACAAAAAATGGGAATAGATGCGAAATTCCTCAATATACTGGAGTCTTTATATAGCAAAACTACAGCCAACAACATACTCAACGGACGGAAGCTGAAAGCATTCCCCCTCAGATTGGGGACTAGACAGGGTTGTCCACTGTCACCATTACTCTTAAACATAGTATTGGAAGTTCTTGCCATAGTAATCAGGCAATAGAAAGAAATCAAAGGAATGCAGATTGGAAGGGAAGAAGTCAATCTCTCACTATTTGCAGATGATATGATAGTATACATAGAAAAACCTAAAGAATCCAGCAGAACACTACTGGAAGTTATTAGGCAATATAGCAAGGTATCAGGCTACAAAATCAATGTACAAAAATCAGTGGCATTTCTTTATGCAAACACTAAATCTGAAGAAGACATACAGAAAGCACTCCCATTTACTGTTTCAGCAAAATCAATCAAATACCTAGGAATAAAGTTGACCAAAGAAGTGAAAGACTTGTATGCTGAAAACTATGAGTCGCTACTCAAGGAAACAGAAACTGATACCAAGAAATGGAAACCCATGCTCATGGATTGGAAGAATAAATATCATCAAAATGAATATTCCCCCCAGAGCCATTCTTCTTCTAGCATTTACCCAGAGCCATATGCAAATTTAATGCAATACCCATCAAAGTTCCACCAAGCTTCTTTAAGAGAATAGAACAAACACTACAATCATTTATCTGGAACCTGAAAACACCTAGAATTGCCAAACCATCTTGAGGAAAAGAAACCGAAATGGAGGCATCACACTCCCAGACCTTAAACTATATTATAAAGCCATCATCATTAAAACAGCATGGTACTGGAACAAAAATAGGCACACAGAGCAGTGGAACAGAATCGAAAGACCAGAAATAAATCCCCACACCAACAGACATCTAATCTTTGATAAGGGGGCCCAAAGGATTAAATGGAAAAGGAGGCTCTCTTCAATAAATGGTGCTGGGAAAACTGAGTTGTAACATGCAGAAGAATGAAATTGAACCACTTTATCTCACCAGAAACAAAAATCAACTCCAAATGGATCAAAGACCTAGATGTCAGACCAGAAACAATCAAATACTTGGAGGAAAACATTGGTAAAACACTTTCCCATCTACACCTCAAGGACATCTTTGAAGAAACAAACCCAATTGCAAGGAAGACTAAAGCATAAACAAACCAATGGGACTACATCAAATTGAAAAGCTTCTGCACATCCAAAGAAACTATTAAACAAACAAAGAGACCCCTCACAGAATGGGAGAAGATCTTCACACGCCATACATCAGACAAGAAACTAATCACCAAAATATCTAAAGAGCTCAGCAAACTTAGCACCAAAAAAGCAAATGATCCCATCCAAAAATGGGCAGAGGCTATGAACAAAACATTCACTACAGAGGAGATCCAAAAGGCTAACAAACATATGAAAAACTGCTCTAGGTCACTGATTGTCAGAGAAATGCAAATTAAGACAACACTAAGATACCACCTCACTCCTGTAAGAATGGCATACATCAAAAAGGACAGCAGCAACAAATGCTGGAGAGGTTGTGGGGACAGAGGAACCCTTTTACATTGCTGGTGAGAATATAAATTGGTACAGCCTCTGTGGAGAGCAGTCTAGAAAACTCTCAAAATGCTAGACGTGGACCTTCCATATGATCTAGTAATTCCTCTCCTGGGGTTATACCCCAAGGACTCCATAACACCCAACCAAAAAGAGGTGTGTACTTCTATGTTCATAGCAGCACATTTCATAATAGCTAAAACCTGGAAGCAACCCAGGTGCCCAATCACAGATGAGTGGCTGAGAAAGCTGTGGTATATATACACAATGGAATACTATGCAGCTATCAAGAACAATGAATGCACCTTCTCTGAACCATCTTGGACAGAGCTAGAAGGAATTATGTTAAGTGAGCTAAGTCAGAAAGATAAAGATGAGTATGGGATGATCCCACTCATCAACAGAAGTTGTAAGATGATCTGAATGGGAAACTAAAAGCAGGACCTGACCAAACTGTAAGTAGGGCACCAAAGAAAAAACCCTGTGGTGAAGGGTAGATATGCAGCTTCCTGGGCCAGTGGGTGGTGGGAGTGGGTGGGAGGGATGGTTCACAGTCTTTTGTTGGTGGGAATGGTGTTTATGTACACTCCTAGTAAAATGTAGTCATATAAATCACTAGTTAATTAATACGAGAGTGGGAAAATTAATTGTATGTCTCAAAGTTTTTCAAAACACAAACTGAATCTTTTCAATATATAGGCTGTGTAATTGATATGCAGACTCTCTCAAAAGCCTAGATCAAGTAGATCAGAAGCAACCAATAGCACAGCTATTTACAAGATTCTGGGTACTGTACAGCAAACCCTAACAAAAGGACTTTTCAAAGTTAACCCAATTACCAAATAATGTGATGATAACATTAACTCTCGATTGTCTTTTTGAACCCTAAGACAGCAGGAACTTCACATCTCCACTATAGAGCCTCTACTTCCCCCAGTCCTGGAACCCTTGGATAGGGCCCACTTTCCCGTATGCTCTCCCAATCCATATCAAATAATATTCCATCTGCGGATCACAACCTAACCAACGCAACAATTGCCCCCTCAACATGCTTCACTTCAGACTGTGTCCAGAGATTTCACGTGTGGAATGACAACACTTCAGCTTCATTACTCAGGTGAGACCTTTCCTTTCATAGTATACTCTAATGCCATCTCAGGTGGTTCACAAAGTCCCAAAACCTAGATATACACCAATTTCTGTGAGAGAGAGCGTATTCACACGTATCCGTAAACTACTGCAAAATATATATCTGAAAGCAGTAGTACACTAGAGTTTGCAGTGAGTACCCCCCTAACACTTCCTCTCCACTATTCCAAGCTTTGGATCCATGATTGCTCAACAATTTGTTTGGCTTCGTATGTTAACTCTCTTTTCAGTCACCAGGTTCCAGATGTCATCAGGTTGCAGGCCAGGCTTCCCTGGACTGAAGACCCCACCAATGTGTCCTGGAGTTCAGCTTCCCCAGAAACCCACCCTACTATGGAAAGAGAGAGGCAGACTGGGAGTATGGACCGACCAGTCAACACCCATGTTCAGCGGGGAAGCAATTACAGAAGCCAGACCTTCTACCTTCTGCAATCAACAATGACCCTGGGTCCATGCTCCCAGAGGGATAGAGAATGGGAAAGCTATCAGGGGAGGGGGTGGGTTATGGAGATTGGGTGGTGGGAATTGTATGGAATTGTACCCTTCCTACGCTATGGTTTTGTTAATTAATCCTTTCATAAATAAATAAATAAATAAATTAATTAATTAATTAAATTAAATAAGAATCTGAAGTAGTTCTCCCAGGGTCACCCTTATGGGCAGATTCTATAAATATCTATATCATCGACATATATATATATTTTCCACATTTCCTCAATGGTTCTACCTTTACTTCCTTTCTCGTTCTTCCCAACACCTGTTACTACTTACAAATGTCTTTCCTTTTGTCCCCTTCTCTCTCAGATATGTAAAACTATGACTACTAGCTTCCTCAAGGTTTTTTTTTGTTGTTGTTTTTGTTTTGAATTCACATCCATTTCTTTGGTGGTATAAAAACAAGATTCCTGGTGGCAAATGCTTCAGACGCTGCTGGAATGAGGGTACAGAAAACTATGTTTTGTTTCTCCTATTCTTTACCCCTCTGGAATCATCCACCAAATTTCTTTTCGGGGTGCAGAGGGTAAGAACTCTGGCTTCTGTAAATGCTTTCCACTGGGCATGGGCATTCATAGGTCAGTCTCTCCTTAGTGGGGTAGAACTCTGGAGAAATGACTTTCCCGAAATTATTGGTGAGATTATTTGCCCAGGAAAATCAAGATGGAATCATTGAAGCATCTACAACTTGGTGGCTGAAATGGAGTAAGATGGGATGCAGGACAAAATGTTATAGGAACCATAAAGTAGGAATAGAGCAGATGAAAGTAAGGACCCTTTATTCCAATTTTATTAGTGATTTTATATTAATTTGCAAAAGTACACATCAACAGGGTTGTAATTACATACCATTCCCACCACCAGATTTCTGAATCCCCAATCCCTTTATTATAAACTACAGCAGTTTTCCTAAGGTTGTAGATATGGGTTAACTATTATTTCTACAACTATATATTTATAAATATATATATATATATTATAATAGTAATTTACCCCCTTTTCTTAGAATCCCATTTTATTCTTCCATTCCAATCAACACACAGCCCTCTTACTACATCCAAATACTCCTCTCTTTTTTTTTTTCTCTTCTTTCTCCAGGTCCTGAAAGTTGGAGTTCAGAGCCCTCTTATCTTCTTCTACACCATTGGGAGTATAAAATTATTTTGGGGTACAGAAGGTAGGACTTCTTGCTTCTGTAATTGGTTATCCGCTGGACATGGACATTGGCAGGTAGAGCCATACCCTTAACCTATTTTTTCCCTTTTGTTGCGTTTGTTGTTTGTCATTGTTATTGTTATTATTGTTTTTGATGCCATTGTAATTGGATAGGACAGAAAGAAATCAAGAGAGTAGGGAAGACAGAGAGGGGGAGAGAAAGATAGACACTTTCAGACCTGTTTCATCACTTGGCCCCCTTGCAGGTGGGGAGCTGCTGGCTCAAACCCAGGCCCATATGCAGGTCCTTGAGCTTGGCACCATGTGCTCTGAACCTGCTGTGCTACTGCCCTTCCCCATCATTGGGGTCTTTTTTTTTTTTTTTTTTTTTTTTGTCTCCAGGGTTATTGCTGGGGCTCAATGCCTGCATCATGAATCCACTGCTCCTGGAGGCCATTTTCCCCTTTTGTTACCCTGGTTGGTTTACCATTGTTGTGGTCATTATTATCGTTGTTACTGATGATGTCATTGTTGGATAGGACAGAGAGAAACGGAGAGAGGAGGAGAAGAAAGAGAAGAGGGAGACTGTAAAGCAACTCCCCTGCAGGTGGGGAGCTGGGGTTCAAACCTGGATATTTACGTCTGTCCTTGCGCTTGGTGACACATGTGCTTAACCTGCAGCACTACTGCCTGACCCCCCATCATTGGGGTCTTAATAGGAATTGCATTGAGTCTATAGATTGCTATTGGCAGAAACTTAAGCCTCTGTGACTAGATTAATATTTAATAATAATCACCAGTGAAACTACCTAGGTTGAACTTAAGTTCTAATTATGAACTTATGTTATAATTATGTTTCTTGGTATCAGAGAGTACATAGGTCTGGAAGAAGTTATTTTTTTTTTCTTTTTAACTGTCATGATAGAAATATATTCAGATTTACAAATTCTTATGAATTTGTTTTATCGTTTTATATCTCTGGGAATTGTAGGTAGATTGGATTCAGCATTTGGTTACAAGTCAGTAAAAAAAAATCTTCTGTTGTTTCCCTAGAACTCTACTCACAGGTAATCCTGAAAGTTAAATGAGAGAAAAAAAAAAGTATCTCAATGATCAAAACTGTAATAATTTACAAGTGGGGAAAAAAAGCAGGAAGATGAGTTGATGTAGGATGTAGTATGTGAAGTATCATGATTGCAGTTGTAGTTAGTTGCGAATAGCTTGACAGGTTTGTCAAGAGCCTGCACAATACAAACAAAATCTGTCTGGGCATGAGCACAGACAAGCAGGTCAGGGACAAGGATGCCTGTAGAACATATATGCCAGTGAGCCTATGCAAATGAGTACCCTATATGATTTTGACAGTGTACCCCTCCCAGAGAGATGCACCTTTTAACAATACCATGACACTAAACAACAGGGATATTGAGTAAATAAAATTTGATTCAGAGTAAAGGTAAGGAGCTATGAAGGGAGAATATTTACACACACATACATCTGGTGTGACAGACCATACATTTCTCTGTCACCTGCTCAGTGTCTATATATACCCTAGCTATTACTACAAGTACAAAAGTAACCCCCCAACACTACCTCAAATTAAGAAACCATCTGACCTCTTGTTGGCAAGTTATTTATTTATTTACCTTTAATATTTCATCTACTTTAAGTTGAGAGAGAGAGAGAGAGAGACCAGAGCACTGCTCAGCTCTGGTTTATGGTGGTGCTGAGGACTGAACCTGAGATCTCACATCCTCAGGCATGGGGGTCTTTTGTATAATCATTATGCTGTTTCCTCAGGCCTGGAAAGTTATTTACAATGGAATCTTTGTACACTAGAAGAGGAAGTGATTCCTGTGTAGAATTAATTTTTATTTTACTACAGTTCCTGCCTTCAGGCCTTTAATCAGCATCATTTGTCAAGTGTTTATAAGCCACATAGGATTAGCCATGCATCAGAACTCACATTAGAGTAAAGCATTGCATTTGTGTGAAGCTTAGAGTGAACTCAGTCATTCATATAACACACACACATACACACACACGCACACGCGCATGCGCACACGCACACACACACACACACTCTGCATTCATGTTGTTTATCAGCCTAAATTTAACAGCATAAGGACAATATCAAAAATGTTTTGTAGACTGTTCCCTAAGAAACTTTTCTTCTTTTCAATTTAATTTTTGTTGGATAGAGACAGCAAGAAATAGAGAGGGTAGAGGGAGTTAGGGAGAAAGAGAGGTACCTGCATCACTGCTCCACCACTCAAAAAGCTTTCTCCCTGCAGGTAAGGAGAAAGGGCTAGAACTGGTGTCCTCACACATTGCAACATGTCCATTCAACAATATATGCCACCATCTGACCAATATAAAGCACTTTTCTATCATACTATGACACCTACACACCAACTCTCAATGTATAAGATAATGACTTAAGGACTAGGGCCTGGAAACAGAATTGAATCCCTCTACTCCTACTTCAGCTAAGCATTTTAGATGATGACTGATTATTTTAACTTCAGAGAAAGGAGCTTTCTGAGAGAAAAGGCTTTCACCCTGATATGCAGCCAGAATAACTAAACTTTAAGCTAAATTAAATGTTGCCTTGCACAAGCCCTGGGCTTGAGCCCCAGATCCACATAGGATTATAGCAGCACATATCAAAGCTCCAGTACCATTGAGAATGGTTCTTTCTTTGTTACTAACTCTCTGTGTGTATGAAATGGGGGAAAAAAAGTCAACAAAGCCCAGGAAACTATGAAATTGTGAGGCTTCAACAGTGCATGCACATGGGGGAGGGGTATAAGAATTTGCCACTATCTGTACTACTTCATTAAGAATCATTTTTCTTCATCATCAGAGAGATGTAGCAATGTTGCTTTTCAAAGAGTACATAAAACCATGTGTCCGATATTACATGTTTATTTGAGTAGTCTCAATTTATCTCCTTTCCCAATTATGATGTTAAATATAAAAGTATAGGAGCTTGAGTATGGCATGATAATCAGGCCTTTAGATCTGACTGAGTAGGACTTCCGGATCGAACTAATAGCTGAGTTGTTAAGACAGTAGGGATCCCCTTCAAAGTAAGAGGACTCAGGAGAAAGAAGAGGCAATTAACTTCCGGTGCAATTTCAAGGTCAACTACAGTGGTGGTTGGGTTGACATTTGCCCCACTAAATTAGTAGTAACTTAAGAAATGTAGCCACCAGGGCCGGGTCGTAGTGCACTTGGTTGAGCACACACATTACAGTGCACAAGGACCCAGGATCAAGCCCCTTGTCCCCACCTGCAGGGGCAAAGCTTTGCAAGTGGTGAAGCAGTGCTGCAGGTATCTCTCTTTCTCTCTCTCTCTCTCCCTTTGGTCTAGATTTCTGTTTGTCTCTATCCAATAAATAAATAAAGATTGAAAACAAAAGATTAAAAAGCAAAGAAATGTGGTCACCAAAATTGAGAGTGAGAATGAGGAGGTAGCTTATTTTGGAGGGTGCCTGTTTTGCCATGTGAATGATATAGGTTAAATTTCCCAGTACAGGGGGCTGGGCAGTACTGCAATGGGTCAGGTGCTTGTGGAAGGAAGCACAAGGTCGAGCTTAAAGATCCTGGTTTGAGTACCTGGCTCCCCACCTAAAGTGGGTGGCTTCACAAGCTGTGAAGAAGGTGTATAGGTATTTTTCTGTATTTCCCTCCTCTCTTGATTTCTCTATGTATTATCCAGCAACAACAACAATAACAGCAATAACAAGAACAAGGGCAATAAAATGGGGAAAATGGCCTCCAGGAGCAGTGGATTCCTAGTGCAGGCACCAGACCCAGCAATAACCCTAGAGGAAAAAAAAAAAGTTCCCGGTACATCCCATGAGAGTACTACAGCAATGGAGGAAATGTGTACTGTGGTTTTTCTTTCTCTCATTCTCATTCTATTCCAAATATGTTGATCCAAAACAGTAAGCCCGATAACAATAAGAGCATCAACAAAGAAAGAGTTTCCATAAGTTGTTGCACATACTATCAGAAAAGGAAAAATGACAAATGCATATTATAATGATTGTTCTGATCTACCACAAAAACTTAACTTTTCAGTTCTGAAGCTCTAGTGCATCTAACTTGAATATTTTGGTGACTATCAACTTTCTGCTAAGTTCAACTTTAGGAAATGGTCTTCAGTTGAAGAGAATAATTTTCTTCAACGAGCTGTTCCTTTCCTGAGATATTCCATAGATAATGAAGAGCTCTTGTCATACCCAGTTTTTGAACTCAAGGCAGGAGTATTCTGAAAGAGAGTGCAGTTGCCTTTGCAATTACCAAGGGCTGGACCTCCGTGGAGACTGCACACTGCATGAAGTCCTCCCTATGAACAATCCTAAAGACTTCATGCCTTTACATGAAGTGTCAAAACTTAACTCAATTATTATTCTCAATAGAAATTTTATAAGCAACCATTTCCTCTTCAAGGTAACAAGCACATGTGTTACCATGCTCAAATATCTGGGTTTGAGTCCCTGCTCTCCACCTGCAGGAGAGAAGCTTCACAAGCAGTGAAATAGATCTGCATCTCTGTATCTCTCTCTCTTCTCTCTATCTCCCTTCCTCTTCTCAAATTATCTGCATCTCATCTAATAATAAAGAAGGAAAGAAAGAAAGAGAGAGATAAACAAAGAAGAAAGTAGAAAGGAGAAAGAAGAAAGAAAACAATATACAAAAGGACAAGCCCCACTACACTTGAGGCTTAGTGTGTGTGTGTGTGTGTGTGTGTGTGTGTGTGAGAGAGAGAGAGAGAGAGAGAGAGAACATAAGAGAGAGAACAGAAGAGGAGGGGGGAGGGAGAAAGTAGACAAGAGAAAAGAGGAGAGGAGAAGAGAGGAGAGGAGAGGAGAGGAGAGAACGGAGGAGGGAGATAAGGTGAGATACCATAGCACTACTCATCTCCTTGAGACATTTCCCCTTTACATGGTGCTTCTATATGGTAGTGAAGGACTTGAGTCTAAGCCCTTCTATATGGTAAAGTGTCCTCTCTACTCTAAACACTTGGCTTCCAAGAATATACTTATCTTATTTGTCATACACACAAAACAAACAAGCAAACAAAAAACAACTAGGAGTTTCTGCATTGTGAAAAAGCAGCACACTTTTGAAGGGCATCATAGGGTAAAAAAAAGTTGAAAATTGTAGTGATCCTTTGCAGACCCTTTTCTCAGACCATAGCGGCAAACCCACTCTGATGCGCACCAGAGGTGGGGGCCAAAGAGGTATGAACTAAGGGCATCAGGGGTGATCACGCTGAGATCTTTCTCTAGAAAACCTTGACAAAGAACAGCGTCAGAGGTCACTCAGGACACGGTTGCGGGGAACAGTGTATTTATTGTGTTACAAGGTAGGGTTTTTATAGGTTAAAGAAAAGGAAGAGTAGGGCTGTTTTAGCTTTGCCTTATATGGTCAGGAAAATTAAAGGAGGAAGACTCTTCCAGAGGAAGGCTTGTTGAGCAAGCAGAATGATTTTGGCGTGGTCCGGGAGGTGGCGCAGTGGTAAAGCTTTGGACTCTCAAGCATGAGGTCCCGAGTTCGATCCCCGGCAGCACATGTGCCAGAGTGATGTCTGGTTCTTTCTCTTCCTATCTTTCTCATAAATAAATAAAATCTTTAAAAAAAAAAAAAAAAAGAATGATTTTGGCTTAGGGAATAACGAAATGAAACCGGCACTGACCTGGAATTGAGGGGGGAGGGTGGCGGAGTTCTTATGGGTGAGAGAGACTGAAAGGGGACTGAACCCTGTAAGCCAGGCTCCTCTGCTCGACACCGGGGTAGGGGAGACTGACAGAGTGACTGTACTTCCAGGCACTCGAGGGCTGTCCCCGCGAGTGGTCCACACCATGCTCGACCTCAGCCTCACAATTCTCCTACAGCAAATGCTTTAAGAAATAGAAATACTCTTGTAAATTTGTATTAGTAAAAAGATGTGAAAACATATTAATATAGATACACTTATATTTCTCTCATTTATAAATAGCAGTCTGACTGTGATTAAATGGACTTAGCATCTCCAGTAGATAATCCTTCAGTGTCCTATTCCTAACAGAAGAAAATGTTTTCTAATTTTTTCTTTTTTTCTTTTTTATTTAATAGTGGATAGAGACAGAGAGAAATTGAGAGTGGAGGAGGAGATGGGGAGATAGACAGAGAGACACCTGCAGCTCTGCTTCACCACTCATGGAGCTTTCCCCCTGCAGGTGGGGATCAGGGGCTTGAAATCCCGTCTTTGAGCAATGTAATGTGTGTGCTTAACCAGGGGCACCACCACCTGGCCCCCTAATTTATTCTTAGAGGGAATGGAATAGTGCTCTAGTTTATCAATTTCTCATATAATATAGAAAAATGATAAAAGTATACAATTAGAATAATTCTTGCAGTCTATTTAATGGCTTTATTATAGCTCAATTATTAATTTACAATAACTGTATACTTGATACAACTGGAAGTAACTCAAACTCCCTTTTGTTTACTTTTTCATTTAGTATAAGGAGGTCAAAACTTACTTGTGAACTTTGGCTGGGTGTTACTGGATTATTTTATTTTAGTTTATTTTATAGTGTTCCAACAGGGTTTCAGTTAAATTAAAAACAAATCACAATATTGACAGTAGAGCTACCAATTTGTGAATAGTGTAATAGCAACCTTTCATTCAGCTCAGTAATCAATAAATTCTACAGATTAGATCACAGAAATATGAAAATACAACCCAAGATTTTCAGGTGGAAACAAATCTTCAGGTAATTAGGATTGGATTAAGGAGGCTTGAAATAATTAGAGCAGAATTGGCAACACACAGGACAATGTCTGACCTTCATGTTCATTGTCTGCAAAGCACAAATTGGACAGCAGCTGGCTAGAATCCGGGAGATCAGATCAGGCAGCTGTGTCTTTAGCCAGCACTAACTGAGCTATACTGAGGTCCCCCAGGCCAAGAGGACAGGAAGAAAGTAGGAAGACTTATCCTTTCAACTGAAATACATGTGGAAATTTTCCCCAGTAGATTTTACCTGCTCTGATTGTTGAATTTTAGAGCAGACAGATGGTGAGTTTATGAAATGGCATCTATTAGAGAGTTCTCTTCTTCCAGAAAAAACAGACTGAAATCTAGGAGATGTAGAACATGGTCTAAGTTACCATCAGTTTAAATGACTATATAACATGAACATTTTTGGTGTCAAAACATTTTTTTAAAAAAAGGAATTATAAATTATTTAGTCTGGTTGAAAATTACCTAAAATAACTTTTCCTGACAATTGTTTGTACTGTACTCAAACAATTTGACTACTAGGTTGCACTGTAGTAGATTTGTTGTCAGATTAGCAAAGATAGTCCACCCAAGAAAATTCTTTGTATATTGATTAACAACAAACTAGATATTGTGTACACCATTAATTCATTTTAAATAGAAGCATTGAATTGAATGACCTGGAAGGTCACACAATGGTTAGAGCTTTGCACTTAAAAACATGACCTTGGCTGGAAAAGTCCATCTGAAGAGTTGGAGCATTGTTTTGTACATAGTTAGTAGTCCTATTTTAGTTATATTCCAAAGAGACCATGACTATACTAATTTTTTTTTTTTTCTGAGCCTGACATTTGACATGCAGGTGGACCCATGTTATTGTCTGGGGAGATGATGTCATGGCTGGAAAAAGGGCTAGAATACTGGATCAGGGAAGAGAGTAGCTCCCACATATGGAAAGGTGTATAAATATTGTTAACTATAAACCCCATCAGTTTGATCTAATTTGGGGCCCATATTCAGCTTAGGAGCCTCTGTGACCTCTGCATCCCTGTAGGTCTGAGCTCACATTCTGTGGTCATGAGTAGGGATGTTCCAAGCTGCCCCAATTTCAGGACCCATCTTCCTCATGTGTAGCATAGAGTATGTTGTCCATCCTCCGAAGGGAGGGTGGAGCATTCTCTTACCACTGTTGATCCAAGTTGAGGGCAAGGTCCTATGGGGATCCACAAAGGGGTCTATTGCATTGTTCCTGATAGAGATGACCAGTAACAATGGAGAGAGGGATCTATTCAAACTTTTCCAGCCTTTAGGTTCACAAGTAGTTAACAATGTGTTTGGCTCTATATATTAACTCTTTTTTTTCAGCCACCATGTTCCAGATGCTAACATGATGCCAACCAGACTTCCCTGGACAGACGACTACACCAATGTGTCCTGGAGCCCAACTTTCCCAGAACTCAACCCCACTAGGCAAAGAGAGAGACAGCCTGGGAGTATGGATCGACCTGTCAATACCCATGTTCAGTAGGGAAGCAATTATAGAAGCCAGGCCTCCCACCTTCTGCACCCCATAATGACCCTGAATCCATACTCCCAGAGGAATAAAGAATAGGAAAGCTACCAGGGGAGGGAATTGGATACAGAGTTCTGGTGGTGGGAATTGTGTGGAGTTGTACCCCTCTTATCCTATGTTTTTTTGTCAGTGTTATTTTATAAATAAAAAAATCAACATGATCTTGGGAGAACTACTACAGTTTCCAGTGGAGGAAATGTGGACACAGAACTCTGCTGGTGGGAACAGTGTGGAATAACCCCTGTGGCTCAAAATTTTGTAAATAAATATCAAACCACTAGTAATGGTAATAACATTAATAATAATAATAATAGATCCTGAATTTGATTCCTAGCGTAACATGTGTCATAGTGATTCTCTCATGTAGTAAATAACTGAGTTAATTTTTTTTCCTTTTTATAGAGACCAAGAAAGCAGGAGAGAGAGACAGAGACAAAGAGAGAGAGAGAAAGAAAGAGAGAGAAATAGAGAGAGATCACAATGCCTATGCTTCCTTCGATGTAGTGGGAATAGGGTTCCAAATTGGGTCTCATGCATGGAGTAGTTCAGTGTTCAAGATACTTTTTACCACCTTTGAAACTATGTGAAATACATAATAAAGAAACGGGTCGGACAGTAGTGCAGTGGGTTAAGTGCACATGGCACAAAGCAAGGATAGGCGTTAAGGATCATGGTTCTAGCCCCTGGCTACCCACCTGCAAGGGGGTTGCTTCACAAGTGGTGAAGCAGGTCTATAGGTGTCTATCTTTTTCACACCCTTTCTGTCTCCCCTCCTCTCTCTATTTCTCTCTGTCCTATCTAACAACAACATTAATGGAAACAATAACAATAACGATAAACAAGGCAACAAGGGCAACAAATGGGAAAATGTCCTCCAGGAGCAGTGGATTTGAGTGCAGGCACCCAGCCCCAGCAATAACCCTGGAGGCAAAAAAAAGAATCAACTGTTACACAATATGTCATTTTTAGACACTCATTTTAAAAAAAGAATTGAGACAAAGCTCAAACCTCAGATATTTTCAATTAAAATACACTGATTTTTTTTTTTTCATTTGTAAATTGCCATCAGAGTCCTTGGTCTCCACCAAGCAAGGATTCAGCTTCATAAGTGTTGAAGCAGTGTTTCGGCTCTCTCTCCCTCTTCCTCTCTGGCTCTCCATCTTCTTCTCTTCTCAACTTATTTCTGTCTCTAGTATAGCCACAGGCCCTTTGCAATATAACTAAAATATGCCTACTAGCTATCTAAAAAATGGAGGGGCCCACACCTCTTCATCTGCACTACTCCAGTCTTTAGGTTCATGATTAGTCAACAATTTGTTTGGCTCTATATGTTAACTCTCTTTTCAGCCACCAGGTTCCAGATGTAGCAGGATGCCAACCAGACTTCCCTTGATAGATAACCCCATCAATGTGTCCTGGAGCTCCGCTTCCCCAGAGCCCCATCCTACAAGGGAAAGAAAGAGGCAGACTGAGAGTATGAATTGACCTGTCAACTCCCACGTTCAGCAGGGAAGCAATTACAGAAGCCAGACCTTCCACCTTCTGCATCCCACAATGACTTTTGGTCCATACTCCCAGAGGGATAAAGAATAGGAAAGCTACCGGGGGGGGGGGGGGTATGGAATTCTAGTGGTGGGAATTGTGTGGAGTTGTACCCCTCTTATCCTATGGTTTTGTCAGTGTTTCATTTTAACAAATAAATTAAAATAAAAAGAGAAAAAACAATGAAATGTTATGAAATATATAAATAGTTGCATAGAATATTTATAAAACTTACTTATGTGTGATTAGTTTGAAATTCTAAAACTGACTTTATAATAAATATATGACATATACATATCTTACTATATGTGTAAAATATGTATATACATGATCAGTTATTGGAGTCATATTGTTCTGGGTCATACTTTTTCAAACAGAAAGAGAGATGGAAAGACATACTATAGTCTATAGCACTAAGTCTTTTTCTGGCCGGGGCTAGATTCAAGACTGAATAGTGTGTGTGACAAAGCAAGCACTCTGAATAATCTCTTTTGTAGCTCTTCTGTATATATTTCATATTCTCTTTATACTATATTGTTTGAAAGCTCTCTAAATGAGGTTTATAATGAGGTTCAATGTTACAGATATACAGCCTATCTCCATGACTATAAAAATCAGTTTTCCGCATTTCCATAGTAATGCAAACCTCTTCATAGGATATGAGCCTTATAAGACCACACAGACATCTCCTTTACGTAAAGAACATCAAGTTTCCTTAAAGTCTGCTTCAATTCCTATACTACATACAGCACTGTTACCTCATGATGTTAACGGTAAACATATGAACAGTACAGAGTGTGACTATTAAAGGTAGCAATGATCTTCCTTGACAAATAACTATGTAATTATGTGCCACTGTGTAATCATGCTTTTACACTGAAATCTTTGCCTCTTTCTTTGAATCTGTAGTCAAGTAAGTTGCACATTATTTTGCTAACTTACCAGTGGAGACTGCCTGCTTCTCTCAAGAGTCAAAATACATGGACAATTTAAATGTCATCATCTGCCCCAATAGAATGGAAAATGTGAGCATGTGAAGACAAATTTTATTCTTATAGTTTACAAGTGTTTGAGCTCCAAGAGGACAAGTAAGAAAGTTTTTCTGAAAACAAATAAGAATAGTTCTCTGGAAGGGATAGAAAAATCATTTGACCTGGGAGTTGGGTGGTAGCGCAGTGGCTTAGCACATGTGGCACAAAGCGCAAGGACCAGAGCAAGCATCCTGGTTCCAGCCCCTGGCTCCTCACCTGCAAAGGGAGTCGCTTCACAGGCAGTGAAGCAGGTCTGCAGATGTCTTTCTTTCTCTCCCCCTCTCTGCCTTCCCCTCCTCTCTCCATTTCTCTCTGTCCTATCTAACAATGATGACATCAGTAGCAACAACAATAATAACTACAACAATAAAAAGGGCAACAAAAGAGAAAATAAATAAATATAGAAGAGCAGAATTGTAAAAAAAAAAAGAAAAATCATTTGACCTTCTGAAAGTGTATGTGATGATTTACAAGGTATTAGAACAATTACATAAAGCAAAAGTAAAGCTCGTGATCTCATCCAAGAATGTGGGGAAAGTTAGCTGTAAATCTTCTATGCCTGATGATTGATTTGTGTTCTATGTTGAAAGTTTAGAAATCGAGACAGTTCACAAGAGGTTATTTAATTCGTTGTGAGTAGGATAATGGTGCCAACTCCATTTTGTCTAAACTTAGTGAATCTTCATAATTTCTAAAGCCATAAGTGTGTTTACTACCTCATAAATTAAATTATCTGTATATAATTGCACCTATATGTTTTAAAATTAAAGTCTTGCTATATCGACCATACAACTACTGTCACACAGTGCATTATTTTGATATCATACAGTACAATAAAACAAAAAATGTTCTGCTGTACATTTTCAAAGACCATTAAAATGCTCACTCCTTGTTTCCTCCTTGTAAGAAGGGAGCAGGGCTATGGCTCTTCATTTGTAGTGATGAGCAATTTACGCGTGTAGTACACCATTTTCAGTAAGCTGCTGCCATTTGCCATTATGTTGCACATTTGGGTTGCATAAAAACTAACTTTAATGATGCATTATTTCCTGTGTAGAATTATCTTTTATGATGGATGAACTGGTCATTAATCCCACTGTAAAGACATAATTTGTACATTTTAATGTATTTTTTTCACCTAATCTATTTATGTGAGTACAACAACCAGTAGCTCCTGAAATAATCCAAGGTAGTAAAATCCCTACCTAGATGTTTCCATCTCTTTTGTTTCTTTTTTCCTATCACATAAAATCCGGTTTTAAACCTTTATTTCTCTGTTATGTCAATATGCCAGTACAGACAAGGCATCTGAGGTTACATTTATACAGCAATCACAACAGATTGTACAATAGTGTTTTAATGCTCTCTTACTTTTGCATGCAAATAGCTAAAATGAAATAACTGGAACACATTCATGTTAGTCTTATAGCTCCAATTTCATTTACTCTTTGAAAACTTCAGCATTTATATACTTTTTACTACAATTATTTCCCATTTTTCTTTATTTCTCTATATCAGTTTCAAATTAATAATCCTGAATACATTGGTCATTAGCATGTAGAAAAAGCAGATAATATTTTTTCAGCAAAAATGAAACACTCTTTAGATGTTAGACCAGAAACTATCAAATACTTAGAGGAAAATATTGGCAGAAGTCTTTCCCATCTAAATTTTAAAGACATCTTCAATGAAATTAATCCAAGTAAAAATATAAAATTGAACAATAAATATAAAGCAGAATTTGGACTGTTTTAATCTCCTACCATTACTGTGTTGTTTTTAATATATTGCTTTAGCTCTTTCAGTATTTGTTTGATATATTTAGGTGGCTTCTCATTGGGTGTGTAGATGTTAATAATTGTTAAGTCCTCTTGATGGACTGATCCTTTCAGCATTAAGTAATGTCTATCCCTATATTTTTATATTTTCTTTTTATTTGAAGTTCTGTCGTGTCAAATTGAGAATAGCTTATTCCAGCTCTTTTCTGTGGTCCATTGGCTTGTAGAGTAGTTTTCCATCCTTTTCCTTTGAGTCCGTGATTGTATTGTTGAGTTATGTGGGATTCCTGCAGACAATATATGGTTGTGTTTTGTTTTATTATCCATCTTCCTACTCTGCGCCTCTTAATAGGTGAACTCAGGTCATTGACATTTATTGATATCAAAGATTGAAGATATTTTAATGTCATTCTTGTAGATTTTTTGAGTGTTCTGAGAGATGGCATCTTTATGGTGGTCTGTTTATAGGAGACCTTTCAGAACTTCTTGCAGGGCAGGCTTAGTGATAGTTGATTCCTTCAACTGTTGCTTGTCTGAGAAGGTTTTTATGCCTCCATCTAGTCTGAATGATAGTCTGGCAGGATACAGTAGTCTTGCTTGAAAGCATATCTCACTGAAAACTCAATAGATATCTTGCTATTCTCTTCTGGCCTGTAGTGTTTGTGTGGAGAAGTCTGCTGCTAATTTTATGGGTTTTTCTCTGTGAGTGACTCTTTGTTTTTCTCTTGCAGCCTTTAGGATCCTTTCCCTATACTTATTCCTGTCCATTCTAAATATGATGTGTCTTGTTGTCTTTAAGTCTGGGTTAATTCTGTTTGGGACCCTCTGGGCTTCTTGAACCTTTATGTCTTTGATGTTGTCTAGAGAAGTTCTCAGCTACTATGTCCTGAAGAATGCTTTATTCCCCTCCCTCTCTTTAGTCCTCTGGCAAGCCAATAATGCATATATTGCTTCTTTTGAAGTCATCCCATATGTCTCTGTTGTTATTTTCAGTATATCTTAATATCTTTTTTGAGAACTCTTACTTCTTTCTTAGTTTTCTCTAGTTCATCCTCAATCATGCCAATTCTGTTTTCTGCCTCATTTATTCTATTCTCTCTCCCCTATGTTGTTTTCTGTAGCTCAGCTATTTTGTTACCCTGTTCTTACACTGTATTAGCTTGTTCAGGTAGTTGTGCTCTTAACTCAGCTATTTCAGCTTTCAGCTGTCTAATTACCTTGAGATAGTTTGTGTTTTCTTTTAGTGTCTTATTTGTTGTTTCCCCACTTCTGATATTACTTTCAAACTCTTTCTTCATTCCTGTGACTAATGCCTCAATTAGTGTTTGGATCTTGTCCTCATTCTTATGTGCTTATACCTTTTATTTGGGGGGGGGGGTTAATCTGATCTTATGTTCATTTCTCCAATATTCTTGTTTTAGCCATTCTTTATGGTGTTTTATGAAGTCCCTCTCTCAGTACTATTCAATCCACTAATCACACTTTCCTGGATTGACTTGTGTCAATGTAAGGTACTTAAAGTGTACACAGTTGTGAATGTTAACAGCTGATTCAATGTTGCCTCAATCCTTGAGGTGAAGCAGGATGTCTGTTAAACCTTGTTTTGTTTTTTATCTTCCTTGTAGGCTATGGAGCCTAAACTATCAGTAGATTTTTTTTAGCTTAATTA
Source organism: Erinaceus europaeus (assembly GCF_950295315.1). Classification (NCBI taxonomy): domain Eukaryota; kingdom Metazoa; phylum Chordata; class Mammalia; order Eulipotyphla; family Erinaceidae; genus Erinaceus; species Erinaceus europaeus. The sequence continues at coordinate 24,772,763 of NC_080166.1, read as the reverse complement.
CTCACTTCTAACCCAGAGATTAAACAGTGTGAGAGAGAGATAGAACAGCAGTTATGCGAAGAGACTCTAACAACCCAGAGCCCCAGGCCAAATCCAACTTCTCTGACAACAGTCAGAGCCAAGAAGGGCAGCAGTCCTAGGCCCTGTGAGTTTCTAAAGAAATCCTGTTTGTACTCCATGGGTTCTGAGGCAATTATTCAATGTATCTTCAAATTCCTAAGAAGAATAATATGGAAAGGCTGCCACTATATAGCCCCGCTTCCAGACCACTGGGAGTGTATATTTTCTCCTGAGTTGCCTGATCACATCTATGCCCCCAATGTCAGCACAGGTCCTCCTCACTACTGCTCCAGCCTCCAGGAACAGTAGCAATGGAGACTCACATTTGCATTTGGTGAGCCTTAGGGGACCTCCTCCTGTCAGCAGTTTATTTGTTAATAAAACTTGGACCAGAGGTGGTGTCTCAACTGGCAAACTGTGGGACTGTTATCAGTTACTCCCAAGTTGGTACAGGCTTTCAGCCCCAGGAATTTCTCCTTAGGCCCCTCTCTGTCCATGAGCCACACTTGTTTGCACTCACCTGTTACTTAGTGGATTCCCAAAGTATTCTGAGTGTTGTCTTATTGTATTCTCAGGTGATCTTCTTTGTTATTCTTAGTTGACTGAGAGGAGACAGCTGCTGCTACTCTGTAGCCCCACCTCCAGAAGTGATCTCTGGATTTTTCTTTGTTCTGTCCAACAAAACAATAATAACAATAATAGCAATAACAAGAGCAACAAAAATTGGGAAAAAATGGTCTCCAGGAGCAGTGTATTAGTAGTGAAGGCACCAAGCCCTAGCAATAATCTTGGAGGCAATAAATAAATGAATACATTCTTTCTAAAATATTTATTCCATTTATGCTATCTCTAAATGATCAATTTATTATTTTCTTAGTAAAATATAGTTGATTGAAAGAACTTACTCATGACTAATATTTTGAATGTTTGTGCTTATATATTATTAAGGAAATATCAATTTCCAAGGCACTTGTCTTATGAGTACAATTTTTCATCTCCCTATGATAGCTGTCTTCCAATAACTACTCAAGTTCTTCTCTACCATTGTGATTTAGGCCTGTGATACCTTCTCAGTCCCCTTCTCCCACAATATTAGAAACATATAGCTAAAGCTTGGAAACAACTCAGATTCCCAGCAGTAGATGGTTAGTTGAGTAAGTTGTCTCATATGTATATATACCACTCATCTATAAAAAATAATACAGTCTCCTATTTTTGTCACATCTTGAATGTAACTTGAATAAATAATGTTGAGTGAGTTACTTTGGCCATATGTTTCTAATATTGTTTGAAGTTCTCCAGGATATTCTCCGTAAGGTATCCAGAAAAGACACATCGGACACATGAATTATCAATACTATTGAGCTCATGTCCATAGCAACTACAAAAGAGAGGGGAATGGAAACATAAAGATCCAGTAGGTGGAGTAAACTTGGAATATAACTATGATACCCAAATTTTCTTGCCTTAACAACTAAATATCACAGGTGGACATGCCTGTCAGGGGGAAGCTTCCTGAGTATTAAAGCAATACTACATATGTCTATTTCTCCCTCTCTATCTCCTTCTCTTATTTATCTTTGTCCTATCAAGTAAAAATGAAAATAACTAATAGCCCCTGGGGGCAGTAGATTAATCATGTAGACACAAAGCCCCAGGGGTAACACTGGTGGTGATATAAATAAATTAATTAATTAAATCCTAGGCACATATTTATACTGAGTAGAAACTCTTGACTTGAGTCTTGCAGGAGAAGACATATTTAATTATACCCGCTAACTAGTTGCATTGGTGGGGCAGAGTTTAAACCCACATATATGATTTTGTCTATCATTTGATCTTTTTCTTCAATCTCTTCAAAGATTAGGAAGCTTTAAATAAAATATTTCTTGCCATTATAAGTCACCATTTTTTGCTTTTTTTAAAGGGCATCACACTTTATGACATGACTTGAGAAGTGATATATTGACACATCTTTTATTCTATTGATAACAGTCAGACATGTTAAAGGGCAACATATAGAAACAGGAATTATCTGGGGTCATCCTGGAGGTTTGATCCTAAAAAAATTTTTTTTTTTAATTTTTTTATTTAAGAAAGGATTAGTGAACAAAAGCATAAGGTAGGAGGGGTACAACTCCACACAATTCCCAACACCCAATCAAAAATTTTTAAGATTTTTGATCTCTAGGAAAATATTTTTTCTTCCAAAATCTTTTGACTATTAGACATGATATATTTATTATCTAATTTAATAATTTCATCTCTTTAATGAAAACTATTCCTTAAAATTAGGGCCTTTTATGTTTTTTACTGGTTTGGGCTATAAGAATAGTGGCTACAGGTCCAAAAAGGATGACAGAGGACCTAGTGGGGGTTTTATTGTTATGTGGAAAACTGAGAAATGTTATGCATGTACAAACTATTGTATTTACTGTCGAGTGTAAAACATTAATCTCTCAGTTAGACAAACAAATAAGAGCAGAATAGTGGCTAAAATGCCTCAGTCAGCTCAGCACGACGCAGCTTGCAATCAGGATCTGTCAATATCATTGAGAATTTTCTTCCAGATGAACATAGAATAAAGATAGACTCAGAAGTCAGAATGTCCTCTTCTGTCCCATGGATGTTCTCCTCTAGTTGTTTAAGAGGAAAATGAAGACAGATGGCTGCCAATCTGCTATTAGGTGTGGAATTCTATTTAGTTGTGTTGTATAACAGTGCAATTTTGAAGCTGCAATGCATCTTATCTCTTGAGGTTCAAAAACCAAAAATAGCTAGAATTTGTTGATGTTTTTTGAAGCATAGAAATAAATCAGGTGTATCGGTCTCTAAAAATTATGTATATAATTTTACATATTATATATATGTAATATTTAATTATACCTGCTAACTAGTTGCATTGGTTGGGCAGAGTTGAAACCGGCATATATAATTTTGAAATGAGAAATGTTATGCATGTACAAACTATTGTATATATAAATATACATAATAATATTTTTTATTTCAGTCTTTATTCATGCAGAACGCAGCACAATCTAAGCCAAGCTAAGCTAAACTAAAACTCCATAATAATATATTTTATTATGTATTATTTAAAATAGATAATATATAAATATAAGCATATATTTATATATTAAATATATATTATAACTATGTATAGATATATTCTCTGTGTTTTAAATTGATTTTTTAAACTTGGATTTGCAATTTTAATACTTATCTAAATAATAATTGGTCCTGGAGTATGGGCGGTAGCACACCCATTAAGCTCACACAGTACTAAGCACAAGGATTTAGGTTTGAGCCACAGTCTCCCCACCTACAAGGGGAACGCTTTATAAGTGGTAAAGCAGGTCTGCAAGTGTCTATCTATCTCCCTCTTTATCTGTGCCCTACCCAATAAAATAGGAAAAAAAAATGGACAACAGGAGCAGGTAGTGTTGGCACTGAGCCTCAATGATACTCCTGGAGGCAAATCTAATAATAATAAGTCACTATATATTTTAAATCAGATAAACATGTTTATCTCCAGGTTGAAAGAACAAAAGATCTGAACTACCATCTATAATTTTACACCTATCTAATCTAACTTGAAGGTTGTAGTTTGAATTTTGATGCATGCTTAGCGTACGTAAAAAAAAAAAATAAGCATTTTCTTCTCTTTGAGGGCTGTTTGTCCAGTTAAAAGTTTAGCTTATATTAAGTCTTCATAACAAGGAACTACCTAGACAAATTCCCGTGTATCCTCCTGTTAAATTTACTCCGTTGTCGCCATTTTAGTTTTAACATGTATTATTTATGAGTCCTTATTTTCATGCTTTTCTACTTTCATTGAGCACATTTGCATGAAAGACAGGCTGCGTAGAGATCATCTCAATCAAAAATATGTGTGGCGTATGGAAAATGTCAATATTCGATGTTAGTTTATTCATTGACTGAAGGAAGACTGTCTTCTGACTCTAGTAGGCTCACTTTCCTATAAGGGGAATAAACATCCATACTCATCCACACCTAAATATTTATTTAATATTCGTGGAAAGAATATACAAGTCTAATGAAAACATACATGTATCTGTGCACATATATGTATGTGGTATATGTTCATGTATATGTATATATATGTCAAATATATATTTGCTAGATCTCTAGCATTCATCACAGACAATGCCTCACTTTAAAGAACAGATCAAGATCATAGCCAGCAGCTAGACAAAATGTATAATAAAAATTTTAAAATGAATCCTTACCTTCTGTAAATATAAAAACCTGATATTCCAAGTTTTCTTTGAACTCAATAGTTAATCACATAATATCTTTTTATAGGTAAATTGATGCACATACAGAAAAAACATGATCTTACAGCACTAGTTCCATTTTCTTTGTTCACAATTAGCTGGGATATTTGTTGGAATAAAAGGACCTGGAGGACAGTTAAAACACTAGGCTCATATAATTGTAACAATTATAATAATGAGGTGATGTGAATATTTTTAAGTTTCAGCAAGAAAAGGGAATTAGCCATGGAAAATAGACCCCCAAGTAAGGGCAACTCTTAAAACATAAAATATCTGGGATTCAGAGAAGCAAGAATTACAAAAAGTGTGACAAATGACAGCAGGTAATTGGTGTGCTTTGTTTTTCCTAAGGCAGTTGATGCTACCTGAAGCAGAAATTCTAGGAAGACAAATTAGAGAAATGAAATTCATCTGCCCTGGAAAATCAATGCTTCCTACCTGACTTCATAAGTCAGGTAGGAAAAAAAAATTACTCCGGATGAGTAACTTTCAAAATCTTGGTCTGTTCAAGAGCTACAAAAAGCAGGTGATTGATTAACTAGCCTCCGGCATCAATCCCAATCACCTTGCCTTCTAATGAAAAGGAGGTTCAGATATCACTGCCCAAATTAATTTCACCCGGGGAACTACAGGAACTACTTTGACCAGAAGGAGTATTTACTGACGTTTCCGTTAAAAAAAAAAAGTGAGTAGGTATTTTTTCTTTTTGAAATTACCCACTAGCATAAAAGGACATCTGAAGAAGGAATATTATTTAAAATGAGCTGAAAATAATAAAAGAACAATAAAGGGAAAATGGAAAACCTTGACAAATGAAGAAATGAAGGAATGAAGAGGTGTAAGAACACAAGAATCAATTAAAAAGAAAGTTTATATACTGTTGACTATATATACTGTTTATATACTGTTGACTGTATATACTGTTGACTGTAAACCCCATAGGTTTCATGTGATCTGGGGCCCATATTCAGCTTAGAAGCCTATGTGATCTCTGCATCCCTGTAGATCTAAGCTCACATTCTGTGGTCATGGATAGGAACATTCCAAGCTGCCCCATATTTCACGACCCATCTTCCTCAAGTGTAGCATAGAGTATGTTGTTCAGCCTCCCCTTGGAGGCTAGAACATTCTCTACCATTGTTGATCCTAGTTGAGGGCAATGTCCTTTGGGGTCTCACAAGGGGGTCTATTGTGTTGTTCCTGATAGAGATGACCAGTAAAAATGGAGAGAGGGATTTGTTTGAGGTCTAGGCCCATCATGTCTGTTTGGGAATTTCAGGACTCCCTGACTAGGGCCCCAGCTGTTGAGTGGTCTGATAGTGATTAAAGAATCATCCTTAAAGTATGCCAGTCTCTTGCCCTTATTCAGCTTTTGTAGTCCTTGCTTTTGATAGTGAGCTTTGGAGTGAGTGAGGGAAGTGTAATAGGAATTAGGTGAGGAGGGTATCTAAGTAGACACTATTTCATTATGAATCAATGGGGTTTAGAGTCAACAATATTTATACACCTTTTCCATATTTGGGAGCTACTCTCTTCCCTGATCCAGCTTTCTGGTCCTTTTTTCAGCCATGACATCATCTCCCCAGACAATAACTTGGATCCTCCTGCATATCAGATTTCAGACTCAGCAGGAAAAAAAATCTAGCATATCCACAGGCTCTTTGGAATATAACTAAAATATTCCTACTAGCTATCTCTGCCCCACTAGGGAAAGAGAGAGGCAGTTTGGGAGTATGGATTGACCCATGTTCAGTGAGGAAGCAATTACAGAAGCCAGACCTTCCATCTTCTGCATCCCACCTTGGATCCATACTCCCAGAGGGTTAAAGAATAGGAAAGCTATCAAGGGAGGAGATGGGATACGGAGTCCTGGTGGTAAGAATTGTGTGGAGTTGTACCCCTCTTATCCTATGGTTTTTGTCAGTGTTTCCTTTTTATAAATACAATAAAATTCAAAAAAAGAAAGATCAATGTGAGGGGAAAAATGCTTTTACAAATGGACTTATTTATTTATGAAAATAATACACTTACAGTTTTCAAAAGTAACTTAAATAGTAAGACAATCAAGTCTGAAGAACAAATTCTTGGTCACTTTATGAGTTGAATTTGTACTCCTTTCCCCTCCAAATCCATATATTGAAGGAATCCCCAGGCACTTGTAATGTAACTATATGTTGAGAGAGACCTTTTTTTATTATTATTTCTTTACTGGGGGATTAATGGTTTACAGCTGACAATAAATTACTACAGTTTGTACATAAGTAACATTTCTCAATTTTCCACATAACAATTCAACCCCCATTAGGTCCTTCTCTGCCATCATGTTCCAGGATCATACCTACCCCAATCCCACCCCAGAGTCTTTTACTTTGGTGCAATATACTAACAGAGAGAACTTTAAGAGATAAAGTTAAAATAAAATGTTTAGGGTAGCCTATACCTGGTTGAAGGGGTTTCCTCATAGTAGATGACATGTGGACAGAGGCCAGAATGCTCATACAGAGAAAAGATCACTAAAGGGTACCATGAGAAAGCAGTGTATGCAAAACAAATAAATCTCCAGAGGAACAAAATCTGAGGACACTTGTTTTTGGACTTCGAAGCTCCAGGAAAATGAGAAAATAAATGTCAGTTGTTTAAGGCACCCAGTCTGTAACGTTTATTTTGAAGACAAAGTAAACTGATACTGGTTAGAAGAATACTTCGCCAAGGGTGCACAGAAGAATCAACAAACTAAAAGAAACAACCAAAATGTATATTAACTCTTAAGTAGAACATACGCAGAAAGATCGATAACCAGGCAAATAATCGCACTTGAAGAAAAACAGTAGTGAAGTGGAAATACTGTGGAATTAATGGAGTTAAATGTCCCAGTATTGAACAAGACTATATAGATTGACAAATGAGAGGAAGAAAGGAAAAGAAAATCTTCACTGAGAATTTAGACTATTGAAGACAATTTTGAAAGCTCTCTCTCTCTCTCTCTCTCTCTCTCACACACACACACACACTCCATTGAGATACAGGAATATAATTATCATAATATGCACTAGCAAATGTTGAAGATTGAAAGCAAAGGTTTAACATGCATAGACTTACTTTTTTTGCCTCAGGGTTATTGCTGGGGCTTGGTGCCTGCACTACTAATCAACTGCTCCAGGAGAGTCTCTTCACAAGTGGTTGTAGTTATTTATTGCTATTGTTACTGATGTCGTCATTGTTAGGAGAGAGAGAAATAGAAAGAGGAGGGCAAGACAGAGAGGGGGAGAGAAAGATAGGCACCTGCAGACTTTCTTCATCGCTTGTGAAGCGACTCTCCTGCAGTTGGGGAGCCAGGGGTTCGAACCAGGATCCTTACACGGGTCCTTGCGCTTAGCACCATGTGTGCTTAACCTACTGTGCTACCGTCCAGCCCCATACACTTACATTTTTAAGCACTCTATGCCTTGAAAAGAAAACTAAGGCTGAGTTAGTCTATAAGATATGTTGACATTGAAAATTTCAATAAGGAAGATATTTTTGCACTGGTGCAATAAAGACTTCAGAAGCTGAACTGAATAATATATTTGAAATACTGACATAAGAGAAGTTAATTGGAAAATGGTCATTTTATATTATACATAATTTCAGAAAGAACAAATGGCAGGTGATCATTTTAAGAAACAAGGACAGAAAAGGAAACACCAGTGAAACTTGAACCGTGTGGAGTGAGCTATATCAAAGCGAAATGCTTTAGGGATAGAGGAGAAGGAAGAGAGTGAAGTGAGTGTTGGGGTCTTGGTGCATGATGGTGGAAAAGGACCCCAGTTGGAGGTGAGAGCATTCTGCAGACACCTGCAGAAGATAAGGAATTGCACCATGTCTCAACCCAGTACTGTAAACCATTAACCCCTCAGCAAAATCAAAAGCAAAGCATAAAACAATTCACTATTTCAAAAGCTCAAAGTTTTCTTGTGGGTCAAGGGATAGCTTACATGGTAAAGTTAAAAACTTATCACATGAGAGGACCTGAGTTCTAGCCCCTGGCACCAAATGGGAGCATCATGCACTGGGAAAGCTTCATGGCTGGTGGAGTTTCTCCTTTCTCTGTTCTCCTTTTATAGCTCTCTTCGTCTGGTAATGAATGTAGAAAAGAAAATAAAGTCTATCAAGAGGGTGGAATATCACAGGAGAAAGATAAAAAACAACAACAGAAAACTTCAAAATGTTTTCATCATTCTATCCATATCTATCTATCTATCTATCTATCTATCTATCTATCTATCTACCTATCATCATCTATCTATTGTAAGTGTTCTTGCTTCAGGGGTGAAATGTCACATCTTCCAAAGTATGTGTTAGCAAACCTAGGCATCCACCCAAGTTCCATGTTCCTCTACTACAGGACTCTTGTGTGTCCAGCCCCATTTGTCAGTCATTTCTATTTAACTCTAGTAATCTCAGATATGCCAGTATAGGCCAAGGGGCTTATTTCTGTCTCATCCAGTCTTTCCATCTTACTGTCTTACTTAAAACACACATGGGAGGGCATCCTGTATTTTCTTCTTTTTCATGTATTTCATTTAGTAAGATCCCTTCCAGGTCTACCCATGTTGTTTGTAACAAGAGATGCTATACATTTTTTTATTATTGACAAAAAATTGCAAGACTAATGTTGTCACTAAGGTACAGTTTCATTTCTCAAGAGATCACCCACTAGCTACCAACTGCTATGTTCCTCCCCATATGGCAATAGGGTGCCAATCTTTCCTTTTTCTTCTGATTTATTTTCCTTCAGTTCCATCTATGTTGTAGCAAAAGACAAGCTCTCATCCATTATTCTTTTGTTGTTACTGTTATTGTTTTCACTGGAAATGGCCATGGCTATGATTTATTTATTTATTTTTGAGGGGGTTAATGCTTTATGTGCAGCTGTTGACATATGAGTTCATTATGCACCAGGACCCCACAGTTCTCTTCTAATTCTTCCTCCCCCTCCTTCCCCTAAGGCCTTTTCTTTGATGCAATACAACATGCCCAGTCCATATTTCATTCTGTGTTTTCTCTCCCTGTCCCTATTTATCAAGTCTTTCTTACAAGTATTATGTCATCTATTATTTTTTTTAAAAAAACCATTTATAAAAAGGAAACACTGAGGAGTCGGGCTGTAGTGTAGCGGGTTAAGCACAGGTGGCACAAAGCACAAGGACCGGCATAAGGATCCCGGTTCGAACCCGGGCTCCCCACCTGCAGGGGAGTCGCTTCACAGGCGGTGAAGCAGGTCTGCAGGTGTCTGTCTTTCTCTCCTCCTCTCTGTCTTCCCCTCCTCTCTCCATTTCTCTCTGTCCTATCTAACAACGATGGCATCAGTAACAACAACAATAATAACTACAACAACAATAAAAAACAAGGGCAACAAAAGGGAATAAATAAATAAAATAAATATTAAAAAATATAAAAAAAGGAAACACTGACAAAAACCATAGGATAAGAGGGGTACAACTCCACACAATCCCCACCACCAGAACTCTATATCCCATCTCCTCCCCTGATAGCTTTCCTATTCTTTATCCCTCTGGGAGTATGGACCCAGGGTCATTATGGGGTGCAGAAGATGGAAGGTCTGGCTTCTGTAATTGCTTCTCCACAGAACATGAGCATTGGCAGGTCGACCCATACTCCCAGCCTGATCTCATCTATTCTTACAGCTGAGTAGCATTGCATAAAGCATATCTACCACAACTGCTTTATCTGCTATTTGCCATTAGACAATTGGTTTGTTTCCTGATCTTGGATACTCAACATTGTGATGTGATGGATGTAGGCATACATATATTTCTTCAAATTCCTCCCTTCTTATATAAAATGTACACAGAAAAAATCAATGAACTTACAGTCATGTTGGTATTTCATTAAGCATGTTATGAAATGTTGGTATTTCATTAAGCATGTTATGAAATAACATGACCTAAAATAAATGCAAACTACTACTCCTATACTGTAATTCATTTTTATTTGTTGATGATGGCTTACATTCGGGTTGTTATCACAGAATTGAAAAAATAATGGCTTTGAGATGCATGTTGAAGCTGTAACTTATAGGATTTGTTTGATGAATTGAAGCTTGTGATTTAAGTAGAGGACAGTGTTAAATGATGTTTATGGCTCTTCAAACTGAGGAACTGAGGAAACGTGAGTTATTTATGCAAACAACTTAAGAAGAACTAAGTAGTGAATGAGGCTAGTTCAAGAGCTTCATGCAAACATGTTATATGTTTGGAGAAATTATGTTGTGTTCAGTTACTGGCATAATATATTCTGTATAGCATTAATTTGAGTTTCAACTATGACTCTGTATAGCAGAAGAGGAGACAGTAAACAAAAAGGTAAGTTGTCAATACAGCTTTTTCCCATGTAGTGGTTAATGATAATTATAGGTGAATCTCATAGTACAAAAATGCCATGTGTCTATCTTTAAAATTTTGTTTTGAAATGTTTTTAATCATTATTTATTTATTAGACATATGCAGCCAGAAATCAAGAGGGGAGAGGGTGGTAGAGAGGGAGGGAGAAAGAGAGACACCTGCAGCCCTGCTTCACTACTTGTCAAGCTTTCCCCCTGCAGATGGGGATTGGAGGCTCAAACCTGAGTCTTTGTTCACTGTAACATGTGCGCTCAACCAGGTGTGCCACCACCACCTCCAAATTGTTTTGTAGTGGAAATTTCTCTCAAATGTATGATCTCACTCCTGCCAGTATGACTTTTTTATTCTAATTACTTCAGATAGAAAGATGCGAACAATGCAAGAAACATGGTATTGGAACTTTCTTCATTCTCATGACACCCACGGAGAAGTACTGGGGTTCAAACCCATGTCCCACGTTAACAAGTCAGACACCATTATACTGAACTATCCCTCTAACCCTGATGTTTTTTTCCTCTTATGCATTCACTCATTCATATACCCTTTCACCCATTCATTTACTAAAATATTTTGGATATCTAATTTTGTAGGCTCTATACCAACAGCTGATGATTGAGAAATGCTTGACAGTTATTCTCAAATTGACATTCCTTAGAATGGTAATTATATGAACAGGATCTGAGAAGCATTGCATGATTTTAAATTAAACTAAGAAATGGTGTTAGAATAAAATGAATTACAGAGTTACATAATGCTGGGCTAGCTTCGCGGGTGGGAGAGAGAGATGACCAGGGACTCATGGCTGAGCTGGGAAGCAGTATCTCTTTATTCATGTGGAATGCAGCGCAATCTAAGCTATCTCTAATCACAATCCTGTCTTTATATATATTCGCCAAGTAGGATGGAAACAGGATGTGACATAGAGAGAGTGGAGTGAAAAAAGACTGGTGGAAATCAGGGTGTGCTAGGAGAGGGAGCAGAGCAAAAAGACATCGTGAACCAGTGGGGATTAAACCAATGCCCTGGAGGCAGGATGGTGCTTAGTTAACAGTGGTTTATATAATAGACCGCAGCTTTAAGGGATCAAACCAAAGCCCTGCAGGCATGCCGGTGCTTAATTAAGCAGGATTAGAGACAGAAGCTTTAAGCTGGGGGAGCTGGCATACTACCCAACAGTATAAAGCAAAAAGTTTTAAAACATGATCTGTACAAAAAGAAATACTATAAATCTTAATCAATTATTATGTGACCTATAATTCAATCGCTAGGGAATTTGAGCCATTTTAATGGTGTGTTTAAGCTTTTTCAATTATCCACCGTATGAGAAAGTAAGTAGCATTTGTCCAATAACAGAAAGCCATTGTTATAGTCAGTAATAGATGGAGAATTGTATAGACACACATACACACTGCTGCTCAGGCCTTGACATCTGTTACAAATTCATATGGAACAGCGACAGCAAAAAAAGATGATTTCATCTAGTAGAGACTCATGTCTTCATTTCTTACAAATCAGCTTCTGCCCTTTTAGGCTAAATATATCATAGGGAAGATAACATTAAAGGAGGATGACGCATCACTTCTGATGTTTCATGATATCTAATTTCATCCACACCTTATTAGCTTCCTACAGCTGCCTTAACTAAGTACCACAAACATTACTGCTTAAAACAACAGAGAGTTATTGTCTCACAGTTCTGGAGACAGGAAGTATAAAATCGCTATCAAGAGGGTCATTCTTCCTCAGAAGTCTACAGAGAAGAAAACTTCTTTGCCACTTGCTTGGTGAGGGTTGCTAGGAAATAACTTGGATATTCCTGAGTCTGCAGCTGCAAACTAAATAACTGTTGTTTCATGACATTTCACCTATATATTTCTGTCTTCAAACAGTGTGTTCTTCTTTCTATAAATACACCAGGTATTTTGAATTAGGGTCCAACTCAGCCTAGTGACCTCATCTTAGCTTGATTATATTTGGGAAAAGTCCTATTTTCAAATAATGTGATATTTTGAAGTTCTAAGGGGTAGGACCTTAATTCATCTTCTGGAGTAATACAATTTAACCTTTAATGATGCTTCTATCCAGTGAAGTGAAAGGGTAAAAAAGGAATGAGTGAGAGGTTAGAAAGGTGAATAGATCTGTCATCTCTTCTAGATGGTGGCATCTCTAATATTGGAAAGACATTTTTTTCACTGGTAGTTTCTCTTCTTACCAGTCACTGAAATCTCAAAGATGTGTATATGCAAGCTAGTTCCTCAGGCTCTCCACCTACAGGGGGGTCGCTTCACAGGCAGTGATCTTGTGTGTTAGCGCCCAACTCTGGGGTGCTCGGATGAATAAAGATTTGTATTGCTTTGCCTCCACAAGCTTAGTTCCTGGGTCATCTCTCCCTTTCGCTACGCTAGCCATGAGCAGCTTAGGTTAGGATGGTACACTTACTTATTCTAAAAATATTCAGAGTGTATCTGTGCAGGTGTTCCTGGATATGACTAATAATATAATCAATAAAACAAGCAAATCTGAACATGCTACCCAATTTTGTTGGCCTTCATCCAGTTAGGAACCTGAATAGAATTAAAGATTAAGACTTCCCATAACTGAGGGAATTTCTCCTGCCTTGCTGCCTTTAATTGTGACAATTAAAAAATTAAAAAATTGTGACAATTAAAAAATTGGGAAATCTTTTCCTGCCCTCAGACTTAAACTGAATTAACCCTATCTCATGGGACTTAGAACCTATAGACTTTAGAACTGAAACAACTTTGGTCCAGTGAGTCTCCAGCTTTTTCAGATGAAAACCTTGAGGTTGCTTAACATTGACTTCCTTATAAGGAATCTGTGATCTGCCCTAAGTCCACAAAGACCCAAGGATCAACCCTTGCTACCACCATATGCTAAAACTGTAGAGCTCTGTTCTCTCACCCCTTCCCGTGTGTTTCATAAAGTCAATAACTACTCTCTCCTTTTTAAGGAAAGAAGTGTCATCCCCAGCCCCCACCACATTAAAGAAAGTTTGAATGTTGTGCTCTCTTTTACTCTCTCTCTCCCCCCACCTCTCTGTTCCTACCTATGATGGAAGGAAGGAAGGAAGGAAGGAAGGAAGGAAGGAAGGAAGGAAGGGAAAGAGGCAGAGGAAGAGTAACAAGAAGGGGATGAGGTGGGGAAGAGAAAGGAAAGGGGGATGGAAAATCCAAGTGTATGACTTACTGTGACTCTATATTGTTCTAATGAAGAGTGTCAAAGCCAAAATGATAAACACAGCATTATATGAAATGGAAAGATATTCATGTCCATGAATCAGAATATTTAACATTATCAAAATAAGTAGTCAACCCATAGACATACACAGATTTAATGCAATCTCCATCAAAGTCCTACAGAATTTCTTAAGAGAATAGTACAAAAACAAACAAACAAACAAAAAGTTTATCTGGAATCAAAAAAGTACCTAGAATTGCCAAAGCTATCTTGAGAAAAAAAAAAAAAAAAGAACAAGATGGAGGAATCAACTCCGAAATCACAAACTTTATTACAGGGTTACTGTAATTGACATTGCCTGGTATTGGAACAAAAGAAAGTTATGAGAAGCAGTGGAACAGAACTGAGAGCTTGGAAATACCCTCCTCCAGGACCAGGTTGTGGCACATCTGGTTAAATGTACATGTTACAATGCACAAGGACAGCAATTTGAGCCACAGGTTCACACCTGCAGGGGGAAAGGTTTTCAAAGGGCAAAGCAGTATTGCAGGTGTCTCTCAGTCTCTCTCCCCTTTTTACTATTCTCTCCCCTCTCTATTTCTGGCTGTTTCATTTTAAAGTTCTTTTTTTCTTTCAATCCATGAACAATCCAATCCATGGATGTGTGTTCTCTAGTTATTTTAACAATGTCTTATAGTTTTCCCTGTAAAGGTCCTTCAACTTCATAAGATTGATCCCAAGATATTTTATCTTTTTATATTTCATTTTAATGGGATTGAGTCTTTATTTCTTCATCCTTTAACTCCTTGTTTGTATGGAAAATTCCATAGATTTGATCTAGTATCCTGCTACATTCCTGAATTTATTGATTTCCCATTTCTTTTTAGTGGATTCTTTTAGGTACTCTAGCTACCCTGACAATTAGATTGCTAATATTTAAATCTTATCTCAGCTTTAAGAAAGCTACATTTGCATGGGTCACCACAAAGTTATTAAAGGATTACTCCATCAACATAAACCTTTGCTTTTCCCATTTGCTATTACAGTGAAAGATGTTCATGTAGATATGGGATACTCAAATTTGCTAGATTAGTAATTCATTGCTAAATAAATGTATCAATTCATCTTTGGCTTTTACATAGCCACTTGTCTCCTTTGTCTCATTGGTTAATAGTCATTCTAAGTCTTCCAGAGCAGAACTTCAAAGTGGTTGGTCTTCTGTATTAGTAATATATTTCAGCTTACCAAATAAGCTTCTTTAGGATGTCACAGGCCAACATCTCCTTAAATTAGCAACCTTAAATCAGTAAAATTGTAGAGGTTGTCATTGATGGTCTACTATCTTGGGAAAAGAGCATTGTTAACATGTCCATTGTTAAAAATTGGAAACTGAAGTGTGTGAAGTTGTACCCCTCTTATCCTATGGTTTTGTCAATGTTTCCTTTTTATAAATAAAAAAAAATTAAAAAGAAATAAAATCTTGACCTTAAGTCCCCCCCAAAAAAATTGGAAACTGATTTAAAATATGTGTCCTCTTACGGAAATACTCTTGACTTTTCTTAAGAAATTATTGAGAAGTAGATTCCAGTGTCCTTTTAATCTTCAGACTTCTCAATATAACTATCCATAAGATTGGTTAGCATACAGTATCTATAATAACTCACTTTTCCATGAGAATTCCATTTATGCTAAGCCAATTTTTCACACAAGTTTTAATAAAAATAAAGTGATAAAATCATTATTTTATAATAAACTCTTATCACTGATTAATGGTTTAAAGTACAGTTGTTGACACCTAAGCACAACTTCTCACCTCCTCATGATAGACGTCTGCAAAAAGCCCTAGCCTCTAACATAGATCCTTTCCCACCATCATGCACAAGGCCCCAACCCTCCACCACCAGCCTTCAGACCCCATGTCTTCCTTCTCCAGAGTCCTTTGCTTTGGTGCAATACAAAATCCTTCTGTTTATGAAACATATGGTTCCTTTAAGGATGGTTAAAGCACACCTTTGCACATTAAACTAAATAAGAAGTACTTTTTGAACATAAGAAACTGAATACATAGTCAAATATTGACAATTTTATTTGAATAATCTAGATGAAACAGTCAGTTATGGAGCCAATTGTTTCACACATTATGCAAATCATCTTTTTCCTGTTCTCTGTTGTGAAGGAAACTTTTCAGTATATCTTTCCCCTCCCCACTTTTGGCTCCTTTGGCTGGCTCAGTAAGATATTGACATAATAAATATTTGCAAGAAAGAATACACATTTAATTTTCCATGAAGAGAGGTTTCTAAGATATGGAACCCTGTGAATGATCAACCTAGTAAGTTTCTATAGTTTTTAGCCAGTGTGTAGGAGAGAACAAATGAATTATTGAAAATGATGGTGTCAGAACTAAATCAACAGAAACTTTTTTTTTCATAAATTGCTGAGCACTAACATTAAAATAATGACCAATTAGTAGTTCCCTGAAGTATTTAAACTCTTCGTTTATATTGACTACACTGAAATTTGTATGTAATAAATTTGATATGACAGACTTACGGATATCGAGAGGAAAAGATTCATTAAAAAATTACAATTTTTCCAGTGCAATATTATATATATAAGTTTTGACAATTTCTATAAATGATAAACTAGCCAATTTTGATTTATTGTTTTTACTGTTGTCATAGATGGTGCAAAAGTAAAAAATATCATGAGACTAATTACAGTGTGAATATAAGTATTTCAGGGAATAACTAGTACCTCTCACTGTTAGCTTGGCCCTCAATTTCTAAATAACCATATAGGATTAATTTACATACTATACACAATTTGTTACACAAGATAAAATGAATTAAATTTAGATTTCAGAACATATTGTTGATTTTCTACTACTTAGAGTTATAAATATAATGTGTCAATTTGGGGGCTTATTTATCCACATTTTTTCACTTATTTTTAAATATATATATATATATATATATATATATATATATATATATATGAAAAGCAATAACATTTGGTTAAAATATATTCACTCTGTAATACAGTAGTTTACTAAAGTTATAGTTAAAATAGGTATTCCGATGTCAGGACTACACGACCTAGAAAACAGCATGAGAACCCTGATGTACCACGAAGCTACAGATATTTCAAACCAAAACTTAGACAGTTCATAGTGCAAAGGTCATTTCCATTAGTTATCTCTTTCAAATATAGTCTGCTTTTATCTGTGTTCTTAAATTCCTGTCATTGGTCACCTTAATAGTACACATCTGATATACATATAACATTTCATTAATATTTCTGTAAAATATTTGATGGGGGTGAATTATTGGCACAAGATATTTTATAGTTAACCTTAAGGGATTTTTAAGGCCTGGGCGGTGAGGCACCTGGTTGAGTGCACATGTTACTATGTGCAAGGACCCAGGTTCAAGCCCCTGGCTCCAATCTACAGAGAGAAAGCATTGCAAGTGGTGAAGTTGTCCTGTAAGTGTTTTTCTCCCCTTATATCTCTCTCTAGTCTCTCAATTTCTGGCTGTCTTTAAATAATAATAATGATAATAATAACAACAACAACAGCAATAAATCTAAGCATTTAAAAGTTAAACAAAGAATGTTAATGACTACTTTTATTGCAAAATAAATTAGCTTCATACAGTTTGCTCAAAAATATATATATATTTTAATTTGAGGAAATGCTGTTTTAAAAGGCTGTCTTGATTCAGGTACAATCTCACCTTTCCCCAGTTCACATCCCTTCTCCCAGAATGCCATTCTTATTCCACTGCAGGCCACCCCAGCTCTTCCTTTTTTCCATTTATTTATTTATTTATTTATTTATTTATTTATTTATTTATTTATTGTTGCTTTTGTTGGATAGGACAGAGAGAAATGGAGAGAGGAGGGGAAGATAGAGATGGGGAGAGAAAGACAGAACCTGCAGACCTGCTTCACCGCCTGTGAAGTGACGCCCCTGCAGGTGGGGAACGAGGGGCTGGAACTGGGATCCTTACAGGTGGTCCTTGCGCTTTGCGCCACGTATGCTTAACCCGCTGCGCTACCGCCTGACTCCCCTTCCTTTGTTTTATGAAGCCCTCCTCCCCTCCAAGCCTTAGAAGCCTCAGGTGAGTATAGACCAAGGCTTTATTTGTATTTTATTTTAATTCTCTTTTTGTTTCTATCTTAAATCCCATTAGTAAATGAGATCACCCTGTATCTGTCTTTCTCCTTCTGGCTTATTTCACTTTGCATGATTTCCTCCAGTTCCATCCATATTGTAGCAAAAGACAAGACTTCACCTTTCTCACAGAAATATCCCATTGTGCATAAGTACCATGATTTCTTATCGACTAGAAAAATTGGAAAGATGGAACGTTAGAATGATTTCTTAAGTAGATAAAGGCAAACGCTAGAAGAAGAAGTAGATAAACATGACTGACTTTAGTTGTAATTACTTATTCTTTGAATATTAATGGTTTTGAATCTCCATTATTTCCTAATTGCTAACTATACTGTAATAATATTTAATAATATATCCATACACACATAAGAGAATATGATAGAAACATGATAGAAAAATATGATGGAAAAACTCACTATTTGACAAAAGTCTCTAGCTAATAACATTTCTTTTATTTTTGACCTGGCCCAATGATGGCTACTTTTCATTCTATAAACAAAACAATTGAATGGCCTCTAATATTTTTGTCTGAAGTAAATCATCTAAATATTTTAATTTAATTTATGTGTAGTTTCAGAGCTTTTGCGGTAACAATTGCTCAGATACGTATTTCAGCTCCAAGCTTTAGGCTTCTAGCTAAGCCAAATCTATTTACATTAACGATCTCCAGCAGCTGCGTTCTGCATTATCTGAGGCTTCTGGGAGGACTTCCAAGGGAACTCCAAATAGAGCATATTGCAGAGATCAAGTCTGGAGTACTAAAAATAATGTCCCACCTGCAATGAATTCTCTGCCACCAAAGAACTCATGGTAACTATGCAGTGCTCAAAATGGAGAGAAAGAGAGAGCTGACAAAGAAAAAGACTAATTTGTTTCCAACATTTATTTATCCTCCCTTTATGTGTTCCTTGTCTTATTAGCAATAATACAAAGTGGTTGGCTGTTACCTCAATGAACCCAGCCCATTGGGTGTTCCATTCCTTTTCATGGTCTATCACTTGCCTTTTATTACTTCCTATGATGAGTAGCAGCCTCTGGAAAGATCAGGAATGAGCCATGCAGCATCAGTGCTAGTAATGAACTTAAAAAGCACAGCCTATAAGTCTATACTGACTGATTCTGCAGAGAAGAGAGGAGTGGAGATTTCAACACCCAGAATTCAAATGATGCAAGAACAGGCTCAGAGTTATTTCTGCGAGACACATGAACAGTTAGAGCTCTAGAAGGCTGTTCAGAGGGATCGCATCAATGAAACCACCAGTCATGAAAAATGACAATAGTGCTATCCTTTGTCAGCATTAATGATGCTTAAAATGCATTCTTGAGCATACACATATGGTTACCCTTGTAGAGAGAGAAAAAATGCAGTCACTCTCCCTAGGCATTTTTTAACCAACAGATTAGTGCTAGTGACTTCTGCAGGTCAGCTTCATAAGTTTTCCAATACACTTTTTTAAAAAGGTTTTCTTACAGTTTGACATATAAATCTATCATCAGAGAACTTTTAGAGTCATCATCATCTTTGTTTACATAGAAATGTGTCAAAGGAAAACCTTGGAAATAATTTAGGCAGCAGACAGGCTATTTTATTTGCTGAGTTAAGACGGAGTCTTACCCTGTTGTTCTTTTTGCTTCTCTTAGCCAAGAATTATTATTACAAAGATATAAAATTCTATCCCAGTGTTACTTAAATAAAACAAACCAATAAAATGAAAAGGCCTATTGTGACTTATTATATAATGCAAAGAATTCTAGAAATAATATTTTAAAAACAATAATTTTTCGGGTTAAGTGCACATGGTGCAAAACCCAAGGACCAGCATAAGGATCTGGGCTTGAGCCCCTGGCTCCCCACCTGTAGGGGGATTGTTTCACTGGCAGTGAAACATGTCTACAGGTGTCTTTCTCTCTGTCTCCTCTCCTCTCTTGATTTCTCTCTGTCCTATCCAACAACAGTAACACCAATGGCAATAATAATAATGACAACAACAAGGGCAACAAAATGGGAAAAAATGGCCTCCATGAGCAGTGGACTCACAGTGCAGGCACAGAGCCCCAGCAATAACCTTGGAGGCAAAAAACAAAACAAAAACAAAAAAGTTTTCTAGAATGCATGGCCTCAATGAAAGTTGTTCATCTTTTAACTGATTTTCACAATATATCTTTTAGATCTTAGAAAGCTGACTTTTAGAAATCGGGGTTATTATATGGGGTATAAGTCAAAAGACTAATATTTCTATAGCTTATGTGAGTAAATTACAGTTTATGAAATGGGAAAACTGTTAAAAAGATGTTACCACTTGGTTCTACCAGGGTTTTCAAAATAGATCTTAAAAGGTGATGTTTATTTCAGATACAGATAAGATCTTTCAATATCCATTTTTATTTATTTCACATTGCATTTTCTTGAAGAAAGTCAATAGTATTTATTGAGTGATGAATTCCCTAAAGAACACACAAAAATGCTGGCTTACTTCAATAGGGAATCAGAAAATGGTGATATGAGAATCCCTTACAATTTAAGCTTGGTGAAAAAAGTTTTGAACACAAGGGTCAGAAATATGTAACTTCAGTTTCATTAAACTGTTGATATCTGAAAAGGCCAGGGGAGAACTTGTTGTAATAAGTGGTTACCAATGCAGGGCAAATTAGCTCTTACATTTGCATAAGCTTTTTTATAATTCTACTCTTAGCAGCTGCAGATAAGTATTAAAAATTGATCAAACGTGTGACCAGGGAAATGACACAGTGGTAGTGTGAGTGAAAAAGTTTCATAAATGAAGCCCCAAGTACTATCTCTGTTGTCACATATGCCAAAGATGATTATATCTGTCTCTTCCCCCTTAATTAAGAAATAATTACCTTAAAAATAGTGGTCAAATATCCTGAAAATTGTTTCTGGATAAGCCTGTAAATGTTTTCAGGATATGCCTGTAAATGTTATCATTTGCAAATTTCTATCAAAGAAAAATTGCTTCAAAACACTATATAGTTTTCAGGCACACACTCTTTTCATCCAACATCTAATCTGTTTCATTATTCTCTACACCAAAAGCCTATTTGCTTCCCAGCCCCATTCCACCAGGCCGATTTCCTTGGTTTGATGTGGTGACCTTCCATATCCACCCCCTATAGCCACCACTTTCTTTTCACAATCTAAGTGGTCATTTTGGTTTGGTTTGTTTCTTTTCTTTCTTTCTTTATTTATTTATTTTCAAAAAAGAGACAGAGATAGGGTAAAAAGTAAAGGGTAAAACT
Organism: Erinaceus europaeus; assembly: GCF_950295315.1. Taxonomy (NCBI): domain Eukaryota; kingdom Metazoa; phylum Chordata; class Mammalia; order Eulipotyphla; family Erinaceidae; genus Erinaceus; species Erinaceus europaeus. Next base: position 24,751,365 of record NC_080166.1, on the reverse strand, counting down.
ATCACAGTACTGAAGCTCCCCCCATTTTGGTAGAGATCAGCTAGAATAAATCTTACACTTCAGGAAATAAGGCACTTTTCTAAATGAGATAACTCTTTAGCCTTTCTCCCTTTCTTTTTTCCTTCCTTCCTTCCTTTCTTTCTTTTTTTAAATTTTTCTTTTTTAAAATTTCTTTATTGGGGAATTCATGTTTTACATTCAACAGTAAATACAATAGTTTGTAAATGCATAACAATTCTCAATTTTCCATATAATAATACAATCGCCACTAGGTCCTCTGTCATCCTTTTGGACCTGTATTCTCCCCCACCCCACCACCACCACCCACCACCCCAGAGTCTTTTACTTTGGTGCAATATGCCAATTCCAGTTCAGGTTCTACTTGTGTTTTCTCTTCTGATCTTGTGTTTCAACTTCTGCCTGAGAGTGAGATTTTCCCATTTTTATTTATTTATTTATTTAATATATATATTTTGCCTCCAGGGTTATTGCTGGGGCTTAGTGCCTGCACCATGAATCCACTGCTCCTGGAAGCCACTTTTCCCCCTTTTGTTGCCCTTGTTGTTCTAGCCTTGTTGTGGTTATTATTGTTGTTGTTGATGTCAATGTCGTTCATTGTTGGATAGGACAGAGAGAAATCGAGAGAGCAGGGGAGAAAAAGATAGACACCTGCAGACTTGCTTCACTGCCTGTGAAGTGACTCCCCTGCAGGTGGGGAGCCGGGGCTGGAACCAGGATCCTTATGCTGGTCCTTGCACTTTGCGCCACGTGCGTTAACCCACAGTGCTACCTCCCGGCTCTTTCTTTCTTTCTTTCTTTCTTTCTTTCTTTCTTTCTTTCTTTCTTTCTTTCTTTCTTTCTTTCTTTCTTTCCTTTCTTCTCTCTCTCTCTCTCTCTCTCTCTCTCTGTTTTTGTGTTAGAATACTCACACAAAATCTAGTTTCTTGTCAAAACCACATAATTCCCTGTCCCCACTTTTGCTTGCTTCACCTACCACCCATTTTTCCAAATTAGTAGTTTTGAGGGTTGGAGGAGATAATCTTGTGTTTAATAAAATTGTTCTGAACTTTGTTGACTATAGTAAGATTACATGTTACAATATATGTGTTCAATAAATAAGTCACCACTTACTATAAAGGTGTAGAGAAGCTAAAATGAGCAAATACTCCCTAATGTTAGTGTGTTAGTTTTCCTCTCCATAGCTCAGTTGCTGGTAGGGAGTAGGAAACAGCTTCTCCACTCTTTCATGACAACTGCAGACAAATGAAGTGCCTCCTCTAATATAGATAGACCAGTTTTACTCATATTTCTTGATTACTCCAATTCTGAAGCTCCATGGGATGATAGGATAGAGGAACTACAGGGTTTAAGGAGTTGAGATCTCCAAATCATTAATAAAGAAAAGTCATGGGGCCAGACGGTGGCACACCTGATTAAATGCACACATAACAATGCACAAGGATCCAGGTTCAAGTCCCTGGTCTCTACCTGCAGAAGTAAACCTCACGAGTGGTGATGCAGGGCTGCAGGTGTCTGTCTCTCTCCCTCTCTATCTCCCTTCCCTTCTCAAATTCTCTCTGTCTCTATCCAATAATAAATAAATAAATATTTTAAAAAATAAAAATTCTTTGTAGATTATCAACTACAGTAGACTATCCAGTCTCTTCTTGCCACTTTGTGCTTCGAATGTCATAGCTTCAATCTGTTATGGTTTTTTTCAAATATTTTCATCAAAAAGTTGATAGAAACAGTGAAAATGATACAGTGCCCGCTTGGTTATCTGAGTTAATTATATGCCCCTATATTACACTTAAAATTACAATTACGGTATTTATGGACTGTAGGCCTATGTATTCAAGCACCACCACCCCCAATCCTTCAAGACCAGGTGCAGCCTCTCGACCCTCCTTGTGTGTATTTGAAATTAGAAATTAGGTGTGGGGAAGCCAAGCCAGTCAGAGCATGTTTCTTATACGCACTTCTACATGACTCTTAAACGTGCTGTTTCTTCTAAGTTTTCTCACCATGGAACTAAGCACCGGAGGAAGATGGTTACCATCCAGGAGAAGATGAAACTCTTGGATATGATCAAAGATGGCAAGAAAATCATGGAGGTTGCCTGCCATTATGACTTGAAAGTGTCCACCATTTCCTTAATCCATAAAGATGAAAAGAACATCTGTGCAATGGCTACTGTTTCTTTCAACAAAGAATCAAAATTATAGAGGTGTTATTTCATGTCTAGAGGGCTCTAATAATGTTTAAAAATGTATTTAGAAGGTCGTAAACAGGTTTTCTTTGCTGTATGAACATATTCTATTTATAAACAAAAAAATCCCACTTAGCAGAAATTCACTTATTGCAGTGGAGTATGGAACTTATTAACTGCGATAAATAAGGGAGTACTGTAATCTGATGATTAATCATTTACACTTGTATTAGTCTGGAAATTTCATTGCCATTATTATTATATTCATGTCAGTATCATTTTTTTGAAGGAATGCTGATTTACAAGATTGTGGTCACATGAGAACATTCACGCTAGATGAATGTGAGTACATCTCACCTTCTACCAAACCTTCACCCATGTGACTCCAAACACTGCCAGGATATTGGATTAGTTTGAACAGCTAGGATACCTTCAGTGAATGAAACAATTGCCTTCCATAAGTGAAAGGATTACCTTCAGGACTAGTTTGGATCAAACCTGTAACTTCGTTTACAAAAAGTTATCATGTTTACTTTATAAAGGACATCACCGAAGGAATTTTAAAAGTACAAGTCAAGAAAAATTTAGAGGCATTTCAAAGTTAACAAGTCTTATAAGTCAACATTTCCCCCTCCCAAAGTGAATAAACTAAAATAAATACATTTAAAAACAGAATAGTCTACTCTGATAACTCACAAATTAAAATAATAAAAAAAAATACCTCTCTCTTGTGTTCCCCTACCTATAGAGCTTTTATTAGCGTGCTTCAAGCTCTTGAATATCACTGATTTTACACTCTAGTGGAATCAACCAAACGCAAAGTGGATCTCGGTCACAATATGCGTAATGTTCTAGGGGTACTGCTTTATCTTACGAAATAATATTGGTTAAATGCTTTGTGCCTTAGTTTTAAATCACTGTGGTGGTTCTTAGGTTTGTTCTTTTTAAATGTGATGAATATAAGGCTCATTTGTGACACTATTGGTTAATCTATCAATACTGCAAAATTTTATATAAATATGGAATACATGAGAAATTTGAGAAAGAATGGATAAGACTGGGAGAAATGAATAGAAATTAACAGTTCCAGGACAAAATTATAAACGGAAGAGAACGAAGTCTTATTTCGTTTGTATCTTTTTATAACTTTAATATATTTGAAGCCAGAGGGATTTTCATTCTTTGTTTTATTTTTCTTCAGGAAAAAGAACGAGCTTTCATCATAATGTTGTTTTATTTCTTCCTGGAACTTCATTTTCCTTAAGGAATGAACTTTTGACAAATAAAGGTATTCAATATTATTAAACTTCCCATGTATGATTATTTTTATATTTCTAAAAGTATATTCTTAATTTTTCAGAAAATTTGTTTATTCTATGAGAGAGAATTAAAAAAGACTGGAACACCTCTCTAATTTACGTGGTTGTTAGAGATTAATTCTTGGGATACTGAATACCATGATACAAATCCAAAAAGCTGTTGTCCACCATCAAAATTCTCTTCTTGGGAGTGGGGTTGGTGGTGCACCCAGTTAAGCACACATTATTACCAACCTCAGAGACCCTGTGTGAGCCCCAGCACCTCATCTGCAAAACCTACTTCATGAGTGATGAAGCAGGTCTACAGGTGTCTATCTCTCTGTCTGTCTCCTCATCCTTTCTCATTTTCTCTCTATCCTATATAATAAAGATCAGAAAGAAAAAAGAAAAACAAGAAGTGGCCACTAGGATCCCCAACGATAACCCTTGTGGAAATAAAAGATAAAATAAAAATATAACTTTAACTCTGATAACAGACATAAGTGGGTATCAGAATCAAATCAAATTTGAGTTGGGAAATCAATTGTAGTTGAGGAGAGGAGTAGTCTTTTCCTCTGTTGAATTATAGTAAACTTGAAAACCATGTTAAGCAATAGACATTTATAATGTAATAGACTTTAAAAGTCAGGATTCTGAAGTTATTTGCTTGGATCTTTCCTGAGACCTGTCTGCAAGGTGATGTGCAGAATATCAGGAGCCAGTGATGGTTGCGAGCACTCATGAATACGTAGTACTATTATTTCTCATCTGGTCTAAAAGACTAAAATGGTCCAGTACTTTTCATGCCACACTCCATTATAACATGCTCAACATCTAGAATCTCATCATCTATGTAAGAATCAGGTGTGATTAAGAGTTCTGAGATATCATATCTTCAATATACCTTCTCACACACAGCAACTCTGAGCTGTCGGCCAATAGAGTAAAAAAAAAAATTGCTTTTAACAATTTTCTGACCCTCCATTAAAATACCTATAATATGGGGGAAAGCAGAAGCTGTCTACTAGGAACACTCTATTCAGTGAGGAGTGAAACAGAAATGCATAGTTAATAGCATTTCTGAAGTGGATCTGAGCAAATGATAGAAGTTCTTTTTGAAATTTAATTTTATTAGTGAATTAATATTGCTTTACAAACTATGATGCAAGTTCTTTGACTAGGTGTTTCCATTAACTTTACTTGGTGACTTTTTAAAACTTCATTTATTTATAAAATGGGAACACTGACAAGACCACAGGATAAGAGGAGTACAATTCCCACCACCAGAGTTCCATATCCTATTCCCTTCCCTGATAGCTTTCCTATTCTTTCACCCTGTGGGAGTATGGACCCAGCGTCATTATGGGGTACAGAAGGTGAAAGGTATGGCTTCTGTAATTGCTTCTCAGCTGAATATCAGCTTTGTCGGCTCTATCCATATCCCAGCCTGTCTCTCTCTTTCCCTAGTGGGGCAGGGATCTGGGGAAGAGGAGCTCCAGGACACATTGGTGGGGTCATCTGTCTAGGGAAGTCGGGTTGGAATCATGGCAGTGACTTTTTGCACACACTAAACTTCTGATTTCTCCTGAGCCATTTCCCCCTTTAATAATACTCTAGAACACATTTTCCTCTTTTAAATTTTTAAATATATTTTATTTTAATGAGAGAGAAAGATACAGAGAAACAGAGAGAAATACCAGAACACTGTTCAGTTCTAACTTATGGTAGGAGACCTTGAAGCTTCAAGCAGGAAATTCTTTTATATAACCATCATGATGTCCACCCATCCCAAAAATGTTTGCCTTTCCTCAACCTGATTTTTACTTCTAGGACTTTGAGGACTTAGACAGTCAGAATGCACTGTTTCTGCTTCTGCTAATCAGTCCAACTTGTTACCATTTCTTCTACTAAAATTCCTTTAAATTTTTATCCTATGAATCTGGCATTCACACCATCTTGTAAAAGTCAATCTATTCAATTTATTTAATATATCTCTTTCTTGGAATTTTTTGAAGATTCTTTAGGGGCAATATTTCTAAGCTAGACAATCCAATGCATTTAAAAACTGGGATGTATGAGGGTATTACAACTTGTATCCTATCTGCCCCTTAAAGTGAGAAAAATCACACTTTCTATCTGCTTTACTTTTTCTTTTCTTCTTTCTTTTTGTATTTGATATAAGAGAAAAATTGAGATGGAGGGGAAGGCAGATAGAAAGATAGACACCTGAAGACCTGCTTCCCTACCCCCTGTGCAGGTGGAGAGTGGGGATGCAAACCTGGGTCCCTGCACATGGTGACATGTGTACTTAACCAGGTAAGTCATCACACAGCCAAGAAAAACACTCTTAAGAATACCTTGGGCAGGGGGAAGATGGCGGACTGAGAAACTGCTAACAGCATGTTCTCTAATCACATCTTCTAGAAACGGTAGGATTTTCTGCCTTTAGCAGGCCTGTCAATAAGGGGTGACACCAAAGAGGTGATTATAATTTAATTTGGGTTAAGAATTAGAGTAAAGGTGACACGGACTAGCGGGCCTCCAGACTTCCCAGGCAGCGCCGGGCAAGGCGAGTGCGCCTGGCATTGTCCTCCGCCCGGGAAGGCGGCTCCTCCGCCGGTTGCAGAGCACTGCTGGGCGGCCGGCAGAGGACCAGGAGAGAGCACTTTAGCTCGGGGGCTTTCTCTTGGGAGTCTCCAGGGACCACCGCGACCCTGAGGGCGGATCCAAAGACTTCTTGAGTATAGCTCTCATTGGATCAAAGGACTTGGAGCTAGTTTTCATTTTCGAGAAATCCTTTAAAAAAGTCTGGAGGGGGGGGTTTCTCAGAAGATGGTGGATGGAGAAGCTGCTAGCCGCTAAGCTCAGAACACACTCCCCTGGAAACAATAGGATTTTCTGCCTTTAGCAGGCCAGCCAATAAGGTGTTACTTGTACTCAAGACACAACAACTGAGGAACAACAGAGCATAAAAAAGAGAGAGAAACACATAATTTAAAAAATGGGTAGATTAAAAACAAATAAAACTGCTACCCCAATGAATGAAGACAAGAGCCCAGAAGAAACTACAAATCAGCCAGAAGTAACCATAGATAAGAAAAGTATGCAAGCAATAATAAACTTATTAATCACAGAAATTAAAACAACATTGGAGGAAAGGAATGGTAGTATTAGGGAAACAACAGTTGAGACCCCCAAGGAAAATACTGATTATCTTGAGGCAATTAGAGAACTGAAAGCTGAAATAGCTGCAATGAAGAAAGAAGCTGAGGCAAGGGAAAGCAGACTAACAGAAGCAGAAAACAGAATTAGTCAGACAGAGGATGAGTTAGAGAAAACTAAGAAAGTGGTGAAAGAGCTTAAAAAGAGATTGAGAGACACTGAAAACAACAACAGAGACATATGGGATGATATCAAAAGAAGTAACATTCATATAATTGGCCTGCCAGAGGAAGAAAGAGAGGAAGGGGAAGGAAACATTCTAGAGGAAATAATACAAGAAAACTTCCCAGACCAGAATAACAGAAAGGATATCAAGGTTCAAGAGGCCCAGAGAGTACCAAACAGAATCAACCCAGACCTGAAGACACCAAGACACATCATAGTCACAATGAGAAGAAGTAAGGATAAAGAAAGGATCCTAAAGGCTGCAAGAGAGAAACAAAAAGTCACATACCAGGGAAAACCCATAAGATTATCTGCAGATTTCTCCACTCAAACTCTAAAAGCCAGAAGAGAGTGGCAAGATATCTATCGAGCCCTGAATGAAAAAGGGTTTCAACCAAGGATAATATATCCTGCTAGACTTTCATTCAAGCTAGATGGAGGGATCAAAACCTTCTTAGACAAACAACAGTTAAAAGAGGCAACCATCACCAAGCCGGCCCTGAAAGAGGTACTAAAAGACCTCTTATAAACAAGAACATCACTATAATACTTGCAATATATCAGAGTAAACAAATTGTTTTTTAGAACAATGGCACTACAATACATTAAATCCATAATATCCATAAATGTCAATGGCTTAAACTCACCCATCAAAAGGCACAGGGTGGGGGGATGGATCAGAAAACATAACCCAACCATATGCTGCTTGCAAGAATCCCATCTGTCACAACAAGATAAACACAGACTTAAAGTGAAAGGATGGAAAACTATCATACAGGCTAACGGTCCACAAAAAAGGGCAGGAACAGCCATTCTCATCTCAGACACGATAGATTTTAAATTAAATAAAGTAATAAAAGATAGGCAAGGACCTTACATGATGATTAGAGGATCAATCAGCCAAGAAGACTTAACAATTATTAACATCTATGCACCCAACGAGGGACCATCTAAATACATTAAGCATCTACTGAAAGAATTTCAAAAATATATCAATAGTAATACAATAATAGTGGGAGACTTCAATACCCCACTCTCACACTTAGACAGATCAACAAAGCAGAGAACCAGTAAAGATACAAGAGAATTGAATGAAGAGATTGACAGACTAGACCTCTTGGACATTTTCAGACTCCTCCACCCCAAAAAACTGGAATACACCTTCTTTTCAAAGCCACATAACACATACTCAAGGATAGACCACATGTTAGGCCACAAAGACGGCATCAATAAATTCAAGAGCATTGAAATCATCCCAAGTATCTTCTCAGACCACAGTGGAGTAAAACTAATATTTAACAACAAACGGAAAATTATTATAAGACATAGAATTTGGAAACTAAACAACATGCTCCTTAAGAACCACTGGGTCAGAGACTCACCCAAACAGGAAATTCAAATGTTCCTGGAAACTAATGAAAACGAAGACACAACCTATCAAAATATTTGGGACACAGCTAAAGCAGTACTGAGAGGGAAACTTATTGCCATATAATCACATATTAAACACCAAGAAGAAGCCCAAATGAATGACCTTACTGCACACCTCAAGGACTTAGAGGAAGAGGAACAAAAGAACCCTAAAGCAACCAGAAGGACAGAAATCACTAAAGTTAGAGCAGAAATAAACAACATCAAAAATAAAAGAACCATACAAAAGATCAATGAAGCCAAATGTTGGTTCTTTGAAAGATTAAACAAAATTGACAAACCCCTAGCCAGACTCACCAAACAAAAAAGAGAGAAGACTCAAATTAATAGAATTGTAAACGATGCAGGAGATATCACAACTGACACCACAGAAATCCAGAGAATCCTGCGAAACTTCTTCTATAAAGAACTATATGCCATCAAGCTAGAGAATCTGGAATAAATGGAACAATTCCTAGAAACCTATGCACTTCCAAAACTGAACCAAGAAGAATTACAAAATCTAAATGCACCAATCACAGACAAAGAAATTGAAACCGTCATTAAGAATCTCCCCAACAACAAAAGTCCTGGACCAGATGGCTTCACAAACGAATTCTACAAAACTTTCAGGAAACAGTTAATACCCATACTTCTTAAGCTATTCCATAAGATTGAAGAAACAGGAATACTCCCTTCCACCTTTTATGAAGCCAACATCACCCTGATACCAAAAGCTGATAGGGACAGAACAAAAAAAGGAAAACTACAGAACAATATCTCTGATGAACATAGATGCCAAAATATTAAACAAGATCTTGGCCAACCAGATACAGCAACACATCAAAAAGATTGTTCATCATGACCAAGTGGGATTCATCCCAGGAATGCAAGGCTGGTTCAACATCCGTAAGTCAATCAATGTCATTCACCACATCAATAAAAGCAAAGCCAAAAACCACATGATTATCTCAATAGATGCAGAGGAAGCCTTTGACAAAATCCAACACCCATTCATGCTCAAAACTCTACAAAAAATGGGAATAGATAGGAAATTCCTCAAGATAGTGGAGTCTATATATAGCAAACCTACAGCCAACATCATACTCAATGGACAGAAGCTGAAAACATTTCCCCTCAGATCGGGGACTAGACAGGGCTATCCACTGTCACTGTTACTCTTCAACATAGTATTGGAAGTTCTTGCCATAGCAATCAGGCAAGAGAAAGAAATCAAACAGATACAGATTGGAAGGGAAGAAGTCAAGCTCTCACTATTTGCAGATGATATGATAGTATACATAGAAAGACCTAAAGAATCCAGTAGAAAATTACTGGAAGTTATTAGGCAATATAGCAAGGTATCAGGCTACAAAATCAATGTACAAAAATCAGTGGCATTTCTTTATGCAAACACTAAATCTGAAGAAGAAGATATCCAGAAATCACTCCCATTTACTGTTTCAGCAAAATCAATCAAATACCTAGGAATAAAGTTAACCAAAGAAGAGAAAGACTAGTATACTGAAAACTATGAGTCGCTACTCAAGGAAATAGAAACTGCTACCAAGAAATGGAAAGATATCCCATGCTCATGGATTGGAAAAATAAATATCATCAAAATGAATATTCTCCCCAGAGCCATATACAAATTTAATGCAATACCCATCAAAGTTCCACCAAGCTTCTTTAAGAGAATAGATCAAACACTACAATCATTTATCTGGAACCTGAAAACACCTAGAATTTCCAAAACCATCTTAAAGAAAAGAAACATAAATGGAGGCATCACACTCCCAGAACTTAAACTATATTATAAAGCCATCATCATCAAAACAGCATGGTACTGGAACAAAAATAGGCACACAGACCAGTGGAACAGAATTGAAAGCCGAGAAGTAAATCCCAATACCTATGGGCATCTAATTTTTAATAAGGGGGCCCAAAGGATTAAATGGAAAAAGAAGGCTCTCTTCAATAAATGGTGCTGGGAAAACTGGGTTGATACATGCAGAAGAATGAAATTGAACCACTTTATCTCACCAGAAACAAAAATCAACTCCAAATGGATCAAAGACCTAGATGTCATACCAGAAACAATCAAATACTTAGAAAAAGCATTGGTAAAACTCTTTCCCACCTACACCTCAAGGACATCTTTGACGAATCAAACCCAATTGCAAGGAAGACTAAAGCAGAAACAAACCAATGGGACTACATCAAATTGAAAAGCTTCTGCACATCCAAAGAAACTATTAAACAAACAGAGAGACCCCTCTCAGAATGGGAGAAGATCTTCACATGCCATACATCAGACAAGAAACTAATCACCAAAATATATAAAGAGCTCAGCAAACTTAGCACCAAAAAAGCGAATGACCCCATCCAAAAATGGGCAGAGGAAATGAACAAAACATTCACCACAGAGGAGATCCAAAAGGCTAACAAACATATGAAAAACTTCTCTAGGTCACTGATTGTCAGAGAAAAGCAAATTAAGACAACACTAAGATACCACCTCACTCCTGTAAGAATGGCATGCATCAAAAAGGACAGCAGCAACAAATGCTGGAGAGGATGTGGGGATAGAGGAACCTTTTTACATTGCTGGTGGGAATGTAAATTGGTACAGCCTCTGTGGAGAGCAGTCTGGAAAACTCTCAGAAGGCTAGACATGGACCTTCCATATAACCCAGTAATTCCTCTCCTGGGGTTATACCCCAAGGACTCCATAACAACCAAACAAAAAGAGGTGTGTGCTCCTATGTTCATAGCAGCTAAATTCATAATAGCTAAAACCTGGAAGCAACCCAGGTGCCCAACAACAGATGAGTGGCTGAGAAAGTGGTGGTATATATACACAATGGAATACTATGCAGCTATCAAAAACAATGAACCCACCTTCTCTGACCCATCTTGGATAGAGCTAGAAGGAATTATGTTAAGTGAACTAAGTCAGAAAGATAAAGATGAGTATGAGATGATCCCACTCATCAACAGAAGCTGACTAAGAAGATCTGAAAGGGAAACTAAAAGCAGGACCTGATCAAATTGTAAGTAGGGCACCAAAGTAAAAACCCAGTGGTGAGGGGTAGACATGCAGCTTCCTGGGCCAGTGGAGGGTGGGAGTGGGCGGGAGGGATGTGTCACAGTCCTTTGGTGGTGGGAATGGTGTTTATGTACACTCCTAGCAAAATGTAGACATATAAATCAGTAGTTAATTAATATGAGAGGGGGAAATCAATTGTATGTCTCAAAGTTTCTCAAAAGACAAACTGAATCTTTTTAATATATAGGCTATGTATTTGATATGCGGACTCTCTGAAAAGCCTAGACCAAGTAGATTAGAAGCATGCAATAGCACAGCTATATACAAGATACTGGATACTGTACAGCAAACCATAACAAAGGGTCTTTTCAAAGTTAATCCAATTAACAAATAATGTGATGATAATATTAACTATCGATTGTCTTTTTGAACCCTAAGACAGCAGGAACCTCACATCTCCACTATAGAGCCCCTACTTCCCCCAGTCCTGGAACCCTTGGATAGGGCCCACTTTCCCGTATGCATCTCCCAATCCAAACCAAATAATATTGCATCCGCCGATCACAACCTAACTAAAGCAATGATTGCCATCTCAACATGCTTCACCTCAGACTGTATCCAGAGACTTCACGTGTGGAATGACAACCCTTCAGCTTCATTACTGGGGTGAGACCTTTCCTTTTATAGTACACTCTAATTTCATCTCAGGTAGTTCACTTTCTAACAAAGTCCCAAAACCTAGATATACACCAGTTTCTGTGAGAGAGAGCTTATGTGCACACGTATCCATAAACTCCTGCAAAATATATACCTGAAAGCAGAAGTACACTAGAGTTTGCAGTGAGTACCTCCCTAACACTTCCTCTCCACTATTCCAAGCTTGGGATCCATGATTGCTCAACAAATTGTTTGGCTTCATATGTTAACTCTCTTTTCAATCACCAGGTTCCAGATGCCACCAGGATGCTGGCTAGGCTTCCCTGGATTGAAGACCCCACCAATGTGTCCTGGAGCTCAGCTTCCCCAGAGACACACCTTACTAGGGAAAGAGAGAGGCAGACTGCGAGTATGGACCGACCAGTCAACGCCCATGTTCAGCGGGGAAGCAATTACAGAAGCCAGACCTTCTACCTTCTGCAACCCTCAACGACCCTGGGTCCATGCTCCCAGAGGGATAGAGAATGGGAAAGCTATCAGGGGAGGGGGTGGGTTATGGGGATTGGGTGGTGGGAATTGTGTGGAGTTGTACCCCTCCTACCTTATGTTTTTGTTCATTAATCCTTTCTTAAATAAAAAATTTAAAAAAAAAAGAATACCTTGGATTAGGTAGTTACTTGTCATAAAGACATTGCTTCTAATTTTCTAATTTTTATTTATAAAATGGAAATATTAACAAGACTATAAGATAAAAGGGGTACATTTCCACATAATGCCCAAGCCTAGAGCCCCATATCCAGTCCCCTTCCTTGATAGCTCTCCTATTTATCCCTCTGGGAGTATGGTCCCAGGGTCATTATGGGGTGCAGAAGTTGGGAGGTCTGGTTTCTGTAATTGCTTCCCCGCTGAACATGGGCATTGACAGGTCAATCCATACTCCCAGCCTGTCTCTCTCTTTCCGTAGTGGGGTTGGACAACTTACTCTACCTACTACCTGAGGAAGATGTGTCATGAAATTAGTGCAGCCTGGAATGTTCCTGACTGTAACCACAGAATGCCAGGTCAGACCTACAGGGATGCAGAGGCTATATAGGTTACATAGGTAATTGATGAATATGGGCCCCATATCCAACTGGTGGGGTTTACAGTTAACAATATGTATATATTTTCCATATATTTGGGAGCTACTCTCTTCCCTGGTCCAGCTTTCTAGTCCTTTTTCCAACTATGACACCATCTCCCCAGACAATAACCTTGGTTCACCTGCATATTAGATGTCAGGTGCAGGTAAATCTAATAAAAATCATTGCTCTTAATTTAATCATCGTATCCCTTCTGAGAAGTTTAGAATCTTCTACATGATAAGTAATCGTTCCATTTTGACATTTCTTCTAAACCATCTGCCTCTTCTTGCACTATAGAGAGACAACAAACAATACTAACTCTCAGTAGAAGTTTGTTTTTCTAGGACACTGACTTTAGATGTCTATCTTCTACTTTCCACTTAACTTACAGCGAACTTGTGGCTGAATTTACCTCTCATTTGCAATAACCTTTTTCCCCAATTCTTCTGTATTCTCTTGTCCGTGACCTTATCAGAAATGATGAAATTTATGTTACCTATTTCTTACCAATTTTTTAAAATTTATTTAATATTTATTTATTTATTCCCTTTTGTTGCCCTAGTTGTTTTTTATTGTTGTAGTTATTATTGTTGTCGTCGTTGTTGGATAGGACAGAGAGAAATGGAGAGAGGAGGGGAAGACAGAGAGGGGAGAGAAGGATAGACACCTACAGACCTGCTTCACCGCCTGTGAAGGGATGCCCCTGTAGGTGGGGAGCCAGGGACTTGAACCGGGATCCTTAGCCGGTCCTTGCGCTTTGTGCCACGTGCACTTAACCCACTGCGCTAACGCCTGATTCCTGATTTCTTACCAATTTTTAAAACCTTTTTAGCTGATATTAATTTCAAATATCACTGCCAGGTTCCAAAGCTTTTTCCATATTTTACATTGTTGCTACTGTAGCACCTTATTTCTGAATACCAAACTCACTTTTATCAACTGCTTCCTAACACATTAACGACCACTGCAGCTGCTAAATGCATTAGATATAATCTCAAAGAGTCTATGGAGGTAATTCAAGGGATAGAGTACAAGGACTGAAGGCATCTGGTTTCACGTGCTTTCCTTTTACTGGAACTGTGCTATGACTTCTCTGTTTTTCATAAAAATAATAAATGATTTTTAAAAAATGAGAAATAGAGAGTGAGGCAGTAGTGCAGCAGGTTAAGCACATGTGGTGCAAAGCACAAGGACTGGCAGAAGGATCCCGGTTTGAGCCCCCTGTTATCCCCCTGCAGGGAAGTCACTTCACAGGCAGTGAAGTAGGTCTGCAGGTGTCTATCTTTCTCTGTTTTCCACTCCTCTCTCCATTTCTCTCTGTCCTATCTAACAATGACATCAGTAACAACAGCAATACCTACAACAACAATAAAAAACAACAAGGGCAACAAAAGGGAAAATAAATAAATAAATACATATAAAAAAATAAAAAATAAAAATGAGATCTATCCACTATCTCAGACAAATTCTTAACATCAGAATTCTAGAGCAGCTTACCTTGATAAACTAAAGTTTTACCTAGACATTTCAAGCAAGATGCCACTGAAAGCTACAATAATTTGAATACTTGACTGGAATAGAGAATTTACTCCACTCTCACTGATGCAAAATACTAGATGTATTATTTATTTATTTATTTATTTATTTATTATATTTTATTTTATTTAAGAAAGGAGACATTAAAAAAACCATAGAATAAGAGGGGTGCAATTCTGCACAATTCCCATAGCCCTATCTCCATATCCCACCCCCTCCCCTGATAGCCTTCCCATTCTCTATCTCTCTGGGAGTATGGATCCAGGGTCATTGTGGGTTGCAGAGGGTGGAAGGTCTGGCTTCTGTAACTGCTTCCCCGCTGAACATGGGCATTGACTGGTCAATCCATACTCCCAGTCTGCCTCTCTCTTTCCCTAGTAGGGTGGGGCTCTGAGGAAGCGGAACTCCAGTACACATTGATGGGGTTGTCTGTCCAAGGACGTCTGGTCAACATCTTGCTGGCATACAGAACCTGGTGGCTGAAAAGAGAGTTAACATACAAAGCCAAACAAATTGTTGAACAATCATGGACCTAAAGACTGGAATATTGCAGATGAAGTGTTGGGAATGTATTATTTATTCTCAGTACAGGGAACTAGAGAGGACTAGTCATAACATATTAGTTGATTCACTTCAGGATAAACGAGAGATGGGATAGATATAATTAAACTATAATATGTATTATGTTCTATCTTCAGAGGGATGTACTTCCTGCTCTAGACTGTACCCAACAGAATTTACCTGATTCATTCTGAGTGGAAACTATACGTGGTAGTGAAAAGAAGAATCCACGAACAACTGCCATGTAGCTTGGACATTGCCTTTGGAACCTCTGGTTAGTATATTTTTTCTTGATATTCTAGTCAATATCAAATTTACCCACACCTCATACAGTCTTGGATATATTTTGGAACAGTTATTTTAAACAAATAGTGACGGGCTAGTTTTGCGGACGGGAGAGAGAGACAACCAGGGACTCATGGCTGAGTGGTACACAGTTCAGTCTTTATTCATGTGGAACACAGTGCAATCTAAACTATCTCTAATCACAATCTTGTCCTTATATACCCTGAGGCAGAAGAGTCAGGTCCGAAGAGGATGCACATAGGATAGGGGATGGGGAGAAGGAAAAAATGTGCAAAACAGTGAGGATTAAACCAATGCCCTGGAGGTAGGGCGGTGCTTAGTTAACAGTGGTTATGTAAATAGAATACAGTGTTAAGCAGGGGGGATTAAATCAATGAAACAGAAGGGGTCTTAGAAGCAGAATTTAGAAGCATACCAACAAAATAGTAACAGATGGGTAATAACCGAAATATAAAGAACTCAACTATTAAGATTTCAGGTAGAGAACCTTAGCCAGTTTCCAGAGCCCTGAGATTAGATACCTCTCAGAGTAGAGAGAGAGTAACTAGGCGTCTGGGTGGTGGCACACCTGGAGGAACGCATGGATGTTACAATGTGCACGGATCCAGGTTTGAGCCTCTGGTCCCCACCTTCAAGGGGAAAGCTTTGCAAGTGGTGAAGCAGTGCTACAGGTGTGTCTCTCTGTCTCTTTCCCTCTCTATCTTCCTCTCCATCTCTCAATTCCTCTCTGTCTCTATTCAACTAATAAATAAAGATAATAAAAAATAAAACAACAACAACAACAAAAGAGAGTAATTTCAGATAATTGTTATACCTTTGACCAGGAGAGGTCAGATGGGACACACCCACAGGACATCCCAAGCTGGGACAGTGTCAGATATGCATCCTTCCCTCCCAAGCTTCCAGTAGGATTGTTTGTATAATTATGCAATACATTTAAAAAAACAAATAATATGAAAAAAATTTCAGTAAAACATACATTAGGAATAAATATTCGGGTATGAATAACAGGTGGTTATCCATCACATAGAGAAAGATCAGAATACATCTGTAAGAGGAAAAACATCAGAGTAAGAAGCTTAAAACTGACATTGACAAAATATCATTGTATCAGATATATTCTTTTGATCCATAAGATACTGAAATTTATTCCACTTATCCCAGGCACAACCTCCATGGCTCAGGACAGCAGTCAGACATCAGAATTATGGGTGATTGCATGTGGAAATACTATTATACACCTGTGGGCAGTTATCACTAACATATCCAGACATTGCCCTAGAACAGGCAAGAAACCTAGTTTTGCAATGAACACAACCCTGGCTTGAGTCACACAATCACATTTTGGCATTAGGAAAAATGTTGATGTTGGGGTGTCTCTCTCACCCCATGTGTCTATTTTTCTGTTTCCCTCATTCTATCTGAAGAGGCAGGCCCTGAATGATGAAGTTCTGGTGATGACAAAAGTTATTTTGATTTAATTATTTTTTTATTAGGACAGAGAGAATTTAAGATGGGAAGCGAAGATAGAGAGGGGAGATAAAAAGCAAGATATATCTGTGGCACTATTTCACCACTAGTGAAATTTCCCCCTTTCAGATAAAGCTTGGGGCCTTGATCCACAGTCCTTGCACAGTGTTCCATGTGCACTCAATCAGGTGTGTCACCACCCAGCCTGGACAGAAAAAATAAATAAGTCTAGTATAATAATAAAAATAATATTTTCTTTAATTGTCAATCATAGGATCTATTTTTTAGTTCTAAAAGATAACTAATGAACACAGTCACTAGGAAAGTAAGTAGTAATCTATTTCTTAATAGTACTTTATTTCTTAGAAATACATAAGAAAAAGTAAGTATTCCATATCTTTATTATTATGATTATATGATACCTATGATAAAACATTTAGTTAAAAATAATACCAAGACTGACTTAGCCCAAGTTAAAAACTTAGCCCAAGTTAAAAATAATACCAAGACTGATAGCCCAAATAACTAACAATATTTACACTGATTCAAATACTTTTATTCCTATTTCACTAATTTTATGGAGTACTTTATTGTCTATAGACTCTATATGCTATATTTATTTTATTAAAATACAAATATATATAATACATCTGCATATGTTTTTAAACTACCTCTAGACTGAGCAAACCCTTAGTTACTATCCTGGTGATTCTTCTCATTAAATATCATGTAATTGAGAAGTATGCAAAGATAAATCATTCTTTACTATAATCTTAGCAATATGTTTCCATATGTATTTACAATTCATTATATATATATATATATATATATATATTCTAAAGTATGGATTGTTTCTGAAAAATGATTCTTGCCTAACATTGTCAAAGCACATTATTTTATTCCTTTGAATGTGTGCAATGTATTATGAATGCAGGAGTATTTGTGCTGGAGAGGGGGAATAAATTTGGCCCCCAGTTGCATACCAGAGAGATACATTTTTATTATTATTATTTTTTTATTTAGCTGAACTTGGGCAGGTGGGTAAAGAGACTACTGTTTTTCTCTTAGTGAGTCATTTATCAACCACCACAGTGGCTCAAAGCAATTTTGTTCTCTCTTTGTGTCCCGGGGGTCCCTATATAGATTTTCATTTTGCCAGCTGGAATGAATCTGAAAACTCTCCCGGATTCTTGGTCTTGATCAGCTGCTGCTCTTCATAGACTAAGCAAGAAATAATTTTACTGCCACCAAGACAGAGAGGTGACCTAAGGTCTGAATAGTGACCCTGTAACTCACTTTTTGTGTTGAAAGACAATAGGAACTGCCTAGGCTAGATAATACAATTCTGGGGTCACTGAACATGGTTTTATAAAAACCAGCTTCAAAGTGAGAGTAATATTTACATGAAGGTAACCTATGCTTTTCTTAAGCAAATATATCAAAGACTACAACACTCTCACACCCATGGCTTCATCAAAAGAGGGAATCAAACCCCTCACACTGTGAGTTTTACATAAACATATCCCCAATGACACATATTTATCATTTTAATATGACTAATTTGCGATATCATTCAATAAAACAATTGAGTAATAGCAACGATTAAATCATTACAAGTTCCTTTCTAGGACACATCCACCATTGTGGGCAGAGAGAAAGAGAGAGTTGTTTTCAAAATATATTTAGGAGAATCCCCACATGTACTTACTATTTACCACCAGAGTGTAAATCAGCTTGAATGTGTACTGTTTTTATGCAGTTTTAAAAGAATTCTTCAGGGCCAGGTGATAGTTCACCCAGTAAAATGCACACATTACCACCTGCAAGGTCAAGGGTTAGAGCCTCTACTTCCCACCTGCAGGGGGTCTAACTGACTTGCAGCAGGTCTCTAGTGTCTATCTTTCTCTCCTTCTCTCTATCTTCCCATCTTCTCTCAATTTCTCTCTGTTCTATCCAATAAAAAAATTAGAAAGAAGTCTTGCTGCTTTTTTTTAAATAGGGGTGTGTTACTTAATTACTTTTTTTGGCATGAGCCCCTACTACAAAAGTGTTTCCTTTGTTCTCTATAAAATTATAGTCAAAAGCTTTACCAAAAAATATTTATTTTTTATTTTTTATTTAAGAAAGGATTAATTAACAAAACCATAGGGTAGGAGGGGTACAATTCCACACAATTCCCACCACCCAATCTCCATTTCCCACCCCCTCCCCTGATAGCTTTCCCATTCTCTATCCCTCTGGGAGCATGGACCCAGGGTCATTGTGGGTTGCAGAAGGTAGAAGGTCTGGCTTCTGTAATTGCTTCCCCGCTGAACATGGGTGTTGACTGGTTGGTCCATACTCGCAGTCTGCCTCTCTCTTTCCCTAGTAGGGTGGGTTTCTGGGGAAGCGGAGCTCCAGGACACATTGGTGGGGTCGTCAGTCCAGGGAAGCCTGGCCTGCATCCTGATAACATCTGGAACCTGGTGACTGAAAAGAGAGTTAACATATGAAGCCAAACAAATTGTTGAGCAATCATGGACCCAAAGCTTGGAATAGTAGAGAGGAAATGTTTGGGGGGTACTCACTGAAAACTCTAGTGTACTTCTGCTTTCAGGTATATATTTTGCAGTAGTTTACGGATATGTGTGAACATATGCTCTCTCTCACAGAAACTGGTGTATATCTAGGTTTTGGGACTTTGTTAGAAAGTGAAACACCTGAGATGAAATTAGAGTATACTATGAAAGGAAAGGTCTCACCCGAGTAATGAAGTTGAAGGGTTGTCATTCCACACGTGAAGTCTCTGGACACAGTCTGAGGTGAAGCATGTTGAGGTGGCAGTTGTTGTGTTGATTAGGTTGTTATTGGCAGATGCAATATTATTTGATATGGATTGGGAGAGGCATATGGGAAAGTGGGCCCTACCAAGGGTTCCAGGACTGGGGGAAGTAGGGGCTCTATAGTGGAGATGTGAGGTTCCTGCTGTCTTAGGGTTCAAAAAGACAATCGATAGTTAATGTTACCATCACATTATTTGGTAATTGGGTTAACTTTGAAAAGTCCTTTTTTTATGGTTTGCTGTACAGTACCCAGTATCTTGTATATAGCTGTGCTATTCGTTGCTTCTGATCTACTTGGTCTAGGCTTTTGAGAGAGTCTGCATATCAATTACACAGCCTATATATTGAAAAGATTCAGTTTGTGTTTTGAAAAACTTCGAGACATACAATTAATTTCCCCCTCTCGTATTAATTAACTAGTGATTTCATAATAGCTAAAACCTGGAAGCAACCCAGGTTCCCAACAACAGATGAGTGGCTGAGAAAGCTGTGGTATATATGCACAATGGAATACTATGCAGCTATCAAGAACAATGAACCCACCTTCTCTGACCCATCTTGGACAGAGCTAGAAGGAATTATGTTAAGTGAGCTAAGTCAGAAAGATAAAGATGAGTATGGGATGATCCTACTCATCAACAGAAGTTGAGGAAGAAGATCTGAAAGGGAAACTAAAAGCAGGACCTGACCAAATTGTAAGTAGGGCACCAAAGTAAAAACCCTGTGGTGAGGGGTAGACATGCAGCTTCCTGGGCCAGTGGGGTGTGGGAGTGGGTGGGAGGGATGGGTCACAGTCTTTTGGTGGTGGGAATGGTGTTTATGTACACTCCTAGCAAAATGTAGTCATATAAACCAAAAAATATATCTTTACGATTTGTTTTGTACATATCAACATTCTAGATAACAGGAATACAAAATAAATAAAGCACCTGGCTGGTTCAGAAATAAAATCTAACTTAGTCTATAAAAGACATAAAGACACACTGGAGCAAAAGGAATAAATTAAGGCAAATATTTTATGATCAGCACATCACATTTTAAAGTTGAGGTGACTTACTTTATGTTTCACCATCTGAAACATCAGTCCAGTAAAGATCTCTCTCTCTCTCTCTCTCTCTTCTGTCACACACACACACACACGAAAACGCACACGCACACACACACACACACACACACACACACTTTTCCCCCACCAGCATTATTACTGGGCTTCAGTGACTGTGAGATAAATCTTCTGATACTGGAGACCACCCCCTTCTCCCCTGCCATTAATATAGAGATAAAAAAGACGTTAAGTATCAGTAGCTGGAACAGTTGGAGATCCAGCTTCATGTCAGTACCTCTTATTCCTATGTCAGGTTCCTGGGCTCACATCACTTGTGTTTATCTCCCACTAGGCATCTATATATGGCTTAGACAGCCAATGTGAACCCTCATAACAGGGAGGCTATGCTCTGAGAGGGAGAACTTTGACAACTTCCTGAAGGACAGGGGTCATTCCAAAAGGCCAGGTCTGAAAAGTGTGAAGGCTTTCACAGTACAGCCTTAGAAAGCTCACTTCAGTGGAGCTATATTTCACTAGTAAGGTTCTCATAAGTCTTTTAATCTGAGAGGGTGCACATTATACAATAAGGTGAATTTATAGCCACAGAGTGCCTGAATATGTCAACCGTCTCATGTGAAAGTGTACTTCAACTTAATTTATTCCTTGGTTAACTCTTGCTTACAATTTAAATGATATATATATTTATCACAGACTTATGGAAACTAATATATATTGTTGATGAACAAATCAAAATAGGTATATATCACACAAATAAATCCACTTTTAAAAGCATGTAAAGCTATAATGATTTTATTCATGTGTCACTTCTAGTGCAATAAAAGAGTTCAGCAACGATTTAAGGAGTTAATTCAGTGGTTGAGCACAAGACTTGCATACTGAGTAGCCAGTGGACTCAGGTTCAATCCCTGGAACCACCCAATGCCAGAACTGATAAGTGCTCTCTCACATAAATGAGTCAGTAAAATCTTTACAAAGAAGTGCAAAGATATGTATTTGTTGATAGTTCAGTTCAGTACCAGAGTGGTGCAGCCTTATGTGTGGTATTTATTTTCCCTGTATATGAAAAACATGTTCATATCAACTACAAATATCTTGCCTTGAAATATCTAGAAATTTTATGGTAGACCTTTGTCATGCATACCTCCTCCTTACTAGTGACAAATATTAAACCCAGTTCTTATGAGTACTATACCTATCAGAAAAATGGATCACACTCTGGGCTCAGATGGTAGCATGCCGGGCTAAGTGCACATAGTAAGAAGCACAAGGACCTGAGCAAGGATCCAGGTCAAGCTCCAGCTTCCCACCTGCCGGGAGGTTGCTTCACAAGTGGTGGAACATTTCTGCAGGTGTCTATGTATCTATCTTCCCCATCCTTTCTCATTTTTTCTTTTCCCTATCCAATAAAACAGGTGTGTGTGGGGGGTGACATCCAGGAGCAGTGGATTTGTAGTGCTCGCCCTGAGCCCCAGTGATAACCCTAGAAGCAAGAAAGAAAAAAAAGAAGAATCACACTTTTATCCCTATGCTCAAACACAAATAAAAATGAACTTCTGACTTTTCTGAACATGACTATTAAGGAACATAAATGAAGAACAATTGGGTTGGAATAGAAGAAATTCAGTGATATATATATCATGGTAGACAGAACAATAATTCTCCCTTTCAAGTTATCCATGTCATTTATAATTCTCTGAGTGTGTAACAAGTTATAATATATGATATATGAATGCATATTATATATCATATATTATATATATATATATATATATATATATATATATATATATATATATATATATATATATATCAGAGTTGATGAAAGATTTTCAGGTTGAAGAGTACCCCTGAATTATTTGGACAGACTCACTGTAATCACAAGATAAATTTTATAAGTAGATTGAAGCAAGAAAGTCTCTTTATTATAGAAAGAAAAAAAATAGAGAAAAAGGCCACTTGGAGCAACAAGACAGATTCAACTATTGGAGAGGCTCTGAGGAAAGACATTCTCCTACACTGCTGCTGATGCTAATTTAAATTGGTCTAACCCCTGAAGAAGCCACTTTGGAGATTAATCAGAATGTTAGAAATTGACCTACCTTGGGAGTTGGGCGGTAGTGCAGTGGGTTAAGCGCACGTGGTACAAAGCTCAAGGATTGGCATAAGGATTCCAGTTCAAGCCCTCAGCTCCCCACCTGCAGGGGAGTTGCTTCACAAGCAGTGAAGCAGGTCTGCAGGTGTCTATCTTTCTCTCCCCCTCTGTGTCTTCCCCTCCTCTATCCATTTCTCCCTGTCCTATCTAACAATGATGATGTCAATAACAACAGCAATGATAATAACTACAACAACAATTGAAAAATAAGGGCAACAAAAGGGAAAATAAATAAATACAAAAAAGTAAAAAAACAAAAAAGTGTAATTCAAAGTTATTGATACCTAATCAATTGTTTTGCAACCCAGAATTAAATTCTAAACAAATATTAAGTTTCACTACATGAGCAAAGCAAAGTTAAATAAGTTTTAATTAGTTAATTGACCACCAGGCTTCACAATACATCCACTGCTACTAGCAGCCATTTCTTTTTCTTTAGTTGATAAGACAGAGAGAAATTGAGTTGAGAGGACAGGATAGAGAGGGACAGTGACTGAGAGACACCTGAGTATGTGCTTCACTGCTTGTGAAGTGCTCCTCACCCTGCAGGTGGGAAACAGGGGCTCAACCCAGATCCTTGTTAATGGTAAATTTATGTGCTTAACCAGGTGTGTCACTGCCTGGACTCCAAATAAAATCACTTAAATTTTTTAAACATTATTATCTGTATTTATTTATTGGGTAGAGATGGCCAGAAATCAGGGGGGAGAGATAGAGAGAAAGAGGAACAGAGAAACACCTGTAGTAATGCTTCACCACTCACAAAGCTTTCCCCTTGCCGCTGGGGACAGGGGCTTCAAACCTAAGTCCTTGCGCATTGTAACATACACACTCAACCAAATGTGCCACCACTGGGTCTCTCTCTCTTTTTTTTTTTTTGCTCTGTTTTTGTTTTACAAAGTTTAACATCAAGTTAGTACATATTAACAAAGGGTCTAAAGAATCATCCAGGGTTCCAAGTGGTGACACATCCAACTGAATGCAAACGTTACCATACTCAAGGACGACAGTTCAGATTCTAGTCCTCACCTGCTGGGTGGAAGCTTCAGAAAGGGTGAAGCAAAGCAGTAGATGCCTCATTTTATCTATTTCTCTCTCTAGTCATGCCTCCTCTCAACTTCTGTCTGTCCTAGCAAATAAAAAATGAACGACAAAAAAAGAAAAGGTTGCTGAATGTGGCTGATGCATATTAAGTAAGCACCAAACCCCAACAATAACCCTGGTGGCAAAAAAAAAAAAAAAAAAAAGTCACACCATTCCAGACTTCCTTCACATTGATCTACAATTTTGTGGCACCTACCAATAATTTCACTTCTTTTCATTCTATTCTTCTATTGAACAATTTTAAGTTAATAAGCTGACCAGGGAAACATATTTTTGCAGAACTAAACCCAAGGTCTGATTAAGTCCAAATTGTCTAGAACAATCACACTGCTCCTTGAGAACATGAATTATAAATTTTCATAACTGCAATTTGTTTCAGTACTTTGGATATGAAAACAAACTCTTATAAGTATTAAAAGGATATAAGGGATGTGAGAAAAGAAAAAGAAATAAGTGAATGTGGTATCTCACTTTACTGCCTCAGAAAAAAATGGAAAATTAAGGCCCGAAAAACAGTCTACTGGGATTGTGTGTTTTGATATGAATGCAAGCTTTGAGCTTGGCCTTCATCCCATTAGAGGAAGCTTCAGTCTTGATTCTGTGGTGCTTTCCCTGTGCATCTCTCTCTCTCTGTCTCTCTGTCTCTCTCTCTCCCCTCTCTATGTACATATATATGGATATGAACTCTTCTATATTTAAATTATGTTTTTATTATTTTAAAATGGCATATTATTAATTCTATTTTTATAGATAGTGATATTATTCATTTAACTTGGAAAAGAGCTACAAGTGCCAACGTACACATATACTTATATAGAATGTGAACAAGCAGAGCCTACTATAGCCTGGTGGCATCTGGTTACATCAGTCATTTTGTAAACATGGTGGAAAATATGTTGCAATGAAATGAATCTACATTATTTATCTGTTTTCTTTTCCTTGCAGTCTGAAATACACAATAAAACAGCACTGCCTGATTGCTGACGTCTCGTCTCAATTAGCATAAAGGCAAATTGATTTTTTTTTTTGCTTGAGGGGGCAAAACAAGAAAGTTGTTTTCTTCCTGCTGTATTTCTATCAAACACAGTTTTACTGCAAACTACACTTGAATCTTAGGCAAGTGCTTTTCATACTTGTAAATCAGAAATAATTTTCAATTGCTGTTCTCTAGGCTCCCTTAAAGGAAATCTATTAGCCACCACATGGTGGTTAAAGTGCATGATTAGCCTTTTCCTCACTCGAACCATGTTACCATTCCAAGTGGGTGGTTTTTAAACACACAAATTGTCATTTCAACGGCACTGAACACGCACAAACTTCGCTCTTCTATGGGGTCAAAGCTATGTTCTATTCAGTCATGTCTGTCTCAAGATGAAATGGAGTGAAAACAGTCTGAAAGTTTTATTTCTTCAGTGAGTCACTCTCTACCAAGTGGCAATACATGATAACCTGCCTAGAAGAAAAGATGTTCCCAAAATAAACATTCCAGTCACCCAGGAAGAAACAGCAGGACAATAACAAAGATTTTTCTTTCTCTTTTTTTCCATTAGTGATTTAATAATGATCAACAAAATTGTGGGAAGAGAGGGGTACAATTCCATACAATTGCTACCACCAGAGTTCCATATCCCAGCCCCTCCACTGGAAACTTCTTTATTCTTTTTCCCTCTGGGAGTGTGGACCAAAGACCTTTCTGGGGTACAGAAGGGAGGAGGTCTGGCTTCTGTAATTGCTTCTGCACTTGACATAATCCTACCCGGTACTAAATAATAGAAATGGAGAAAAAAGGCAGATAAATAAAGCCTGTAGACAAGTGAAGCCTCACTATATTGTAGTAATGCTTTATCTGATAACGATTGCTATATACTAAGGTTGCCTCATACATTATCGTGTTATTGTAGGAAGCCACATTCTGATTAACTTTAGGGAAAAGAGAAACAAACTTTGAAAGCTTGTCTCTGTTCATTCCCGGGACTATTGTAATAACTAAGCAATTTGTCCAGAATTGTATGAGCAATAATATACATAAAGGAATTGATATCCTCTGCTACAAAACCTGTCTCTAGGTTCTTAGGTTATTCTGTTCTCAAGCCCCACTCTGTTCTCAATGCAAGGCGGCCCCAAACCCACACACCTCATGGTGGCAAAGAACCAGTGGACAATCAGCAACTATTCAACAAAAGCAATCTTTCCTCAGAAAAATTCTGCCAAGAAGAAAAAGTTTAAAAATGGCCCCTAAGTTCATGCCTGCAATTATTTTCAGGACTAATTCACTCCTCTACTTACAGATTGCATAATATTCAATAGTTATACCATATATGGACAAGCTATGCAAGCCATGAACCCAGTTTTACTCTCCTTTCTCTTCACAAGACTTTGTTTCTTAAATTATTTATATAATTTATTTATAATTTAGTGATGGTTTACTGGACCATAAGTTTACAGTGGGGTATTTCCATATCATACTGGCCACTAAAGTTATCAAGACTCCTTACTGGGTCAGCAATATAGCTCACCTGGATAGAGCAGTTGTTCAGTAATGCAGTTTTCAGACTGGTCTCCAGTACATTGGGGGAAGCCTTGGGGATATTGTATCTTTACCTCTCTCCCTTTATCCCTCCATCCATATCTTTGTGTTTCTGGTGTTGTCACTGGGACTATAATGCTACAGGCCACCTGTTATTATTGTTTCCAAATAGAAAAGCAAATATGGAGGAGTCGGTGGTAGTGGTAAGACTACCTCTCACAAGAACCCAGGTTCAAACCCCCTGTCTCCATCTGTAGGAGGGAAACTTCCTGAGCAGGGACAGTACTGCAGATGTCTATCTGCCTCACCACTCTCAATTTCTCTATGGTTATCAAAAGAAAATAAAATTTTACAAATAGATGAACAACAAGAGACAAAGAGAAAGATGTCACAGCACTTCAGCTTTCTTCGGTGTGGTAAGAGCTATGCTCAAACCCGTTTTAAACATAGCAATATAAGAGACTATCCAAGCTAGTTATCTTGCCAACTCTATCCCTTTCTATGTAAAAAAGCTGACCCAGAGTGAGGCTTTGGTGGTAAGAATGATATTATTTGTTAATTAGGATTCAACAAAAATAAGATGACTGTATATCTTCAAGAATATTCACCAGCATTATATTAGTCCATTGGTGTCCAAGATCAACAATATTAGTATGAGGGAATAGATAAACCAGCCCATTTCCATAAACTGGGAAATATCACATTATATTAAGATCCAGTCTTTTCTTTCAATGTTTCTGACAAACTTTGATTTTGGTTTTAATCAATGTGGTACTACGAAAGCTGCTGAATGTCTTCCATCCGGGTCATTAGAAGCGTCATTTAGACTCATTGTTTTCAGTGAAGGATTTAGTTTTTCTTCTCCTTCTCTTCTTTTTCTTCTTCTGTTCTAAATTCTACTAGGCTTATGGTTTATTTTTTTAAATATTTATTTATTTATTTATTCCCCTTTTTCGCCTTTGTTATTTTATTGTTGTAGCTATTATTGTTGTTATTGATGTCCTTGTTGTTGGATAGGACAGAGAGAAATGGAGAAAGGAGGGGAAGACACAGAGGCGGGGAGAGGAAGATAGACACCTGCAGACCTGCTTTACCACTCCTGAAGTGACTCCCCTGCAGGTGGGGAACCAGGGGATCAAACCGAGATCCTCACCCAGCTCCTTATGCTTTGCGCCACTTGCACTTAACTAACCCACTGCATGACTTCCTGGCTTATGGTTTGTTATTTAAATAATTTGTTAAGTATGTTTTCCTGAATTTATTAGTCATTTGACATCTTTTGAGAGATACTTGTCAGTTTTTTTTTTTCTGGCTGATTCTTAGGAGGTTTTTTTATAAATCCACTAAAAAATCTCTTTGTTAGTTTAACTATCTAAATTATATTTTCTTTTTGTCTCCAGACTATGTAAGTTAATTTATTTGATAATATTTTTCTGCAGACATGCCTAAATTCAAGAGTCTGAAGCAAATATTAAGATGTTTGGAACTTAGGCTTCCGACTAGTCAGACTGGACTAGTTTTGCTTTTTATATCTTTTCCTAAATACACACTTTCTTAATTCTCTACAGAAAAACTGAGTTGATTACCAAAGAATCTTCTATTTATTAGGTCCAGAAGTTAAGAAATAGGGGAAATAAACAGGAGAATGAGAGAAAATCAGTAACATATTTGCTACTCAACTAAACACAGGAGATCCCTTCATGAGGGC
The DNA here is from genome assembly GCF_950295315.1 of Erinaceus europaeus. Lineage (NCBI taxonomy): Eukaryota > Metazoa > Chordata > Mammalia > Eulipotyphla > Erinaceidae > Erinaceus > Erinaceus europaeus. The sequence continues at coordinate 24,722,979 of NC_080166.1, read as the reverse complement.
AGTACAGCCACTGACTAGTCTAAGATGGGGGCAAAGAAGATGACAAGAAAGACAACGTCCAAAATAATTTTAAGTTCTGTTTCCATCTTGTGAATCTTCAGCAACACTAGAGGCTTGTATGCATTTTCTCACTCCCAATTTCTATTAGAAAACTACTTAGGGACTTTATGATGAGAGATATACTAAAGTCAGGATGTAAATGATAAAGTTTGAGATTCTGCTTCAGCTCTGACGTTACTCTAGCAGGCTATTTGGAAATATGATTGACACATTGGTGGTGGCCAAACTACATTAAGGCTTTTTTTTTGGGGGGGGGGGTGTTTAGTGCAGGCACTATAAATCCACTGCTCCTGAAAGCCATTTTTTCCATTTTATTGGATAGAACTGAGAAAAATTGAGAGGGGGGAAATATATATATATTTCTATATATTTATATTTATATATATATAATATAATATAATATAATATAATATAATATAATATAATATAATATAATATAATATATATATAAATATAAATATATATATTTATATTTATATATATACATATATATATAGAAAGAGAGGGGGAAGAGGGAGAGGGAGAGGGAGAGGGGGAAGGGGGAGGGGGGGAGAGAGACTGGGGAAGATAAACACCTGCAGGCCTGCTTCACTGCTTGAGATGTTGAGATGTGCTGGGGAGCCAGAGCTTGAACCTGGATCCTTGAGGGGGTCCTTGTGCTTTGTACATTGTGTATTTAACCAAATGTTCCCCCACCCAGCCCCCAAGAAAGCATATTTCAAATGATAGATATAGATAGAGACAGAGAGGACTAGGGGAGGGACTAGAGAAAAAGAAAGAGGATAAGGACACCTACTGCACTACTTCACCACTCTGGAGACTTTTCTCCTGCAGGTGGGGACTAAGCACTTGAACTTGCATCCTTAAGCATAGTAATATGTGCACTCTATTGAATGTGCCACCACCAGGCCCCTTAGACATATTGTTTTTTTATTTTTATTCATAAAAATATAACAGTGACAAAAACTATAGGATAAAAGGGGTACAACTCCACACAATTCCCACCACTAGAACTCCATATCCCATCTATTCCCCTGATAGCTTTCATATTCTTTATCCCCCCTAGGAGCATGGACCCAGGGTTATTATAGGGTACAGAAAGTGGAAGGTCTGGCTTCTGTAACTGCTTCCCCAATGAACATGGGCATTCATACTCCCAGCCTTCCTCTCTCTTTCCCTAGTGGGACGGGGTTCTGGGGAAGCAGGGCTCCAGGACGCATTGGTGGGGTTCTCTGTCCAGGGAAGTCCAGGTGGTATCATGGTAGCATCTGGAACATGGTGGCTGAAAAAATAGATAACATACAGAGCCAAACAAATTGTTGATTAATCATGAACTTTAAAGGCAGGAATAGTCCAGATGAAGATTTAGGGGTCTCTGTTTTGTAGATAGTTAGTAGTCCTATATTAGTTATATTCTAAAAAGCCCATGACTATACTAGTTTTTTTTTTTTCCTGAGTCTGACATCTGATATGTAGGTGGATCCAAGTTATTGAGTGAGGGGATGATGTCCTGGCTGGAAAAAGGACCAGAAAGCTGGATCAGGGAAGAGAGTAGCTCCTAAATATGGGAAAGTTGTATAAATGTTGTTAACTATAAACCCCAACAGTATGATCTGATTTGGGGCCCATATTCAGCTTAGGAGCCTATGTGACCTCTGCATCCCTGTAGATCTGAGCTCACATTCTTTGGTCATGAGTAGGAACGTTCCAAGTTGCCCAATTTCAGGACCCATCTTCCTCAGGTGGAACAGAGAGTATGTAGTCCAGCCTCCCTTTGGAGGATAGAACATTCTCTTCTGTTGTTGATCCACATTGAGGGCACATTAGTTTTAAGATAAGTGAATCTGAACACCTAAGACATGTGCATAGTAACAGCATCACCTCAGTAAAAGGAAATAAAAAATAAAGCATTGGGCTAGCAGCTAACTCCTCTTCCACTAGAGAGTGTGACTTGTCATGCATATATTTGGTCCTGGGTTTGTACTTTGACATTACATGAAAGAACTAAAACAGCATGGGGTGAATAGGAGGAGTTTTGTGAATGAAGATAACTTGGTGTCTCTCCTCTGTGTCTCCATTTTTTTTCTAAATAAAGTTTTTTTTTTTTTTTTTAAGGTATGGAGGGTTTCTCATGAGTGATATCACATATGCTCAAAACCCTGGATTTATCTTCTGGCACTACAAAATAAATAAATAAATCACAACAGAGATAAATTACAAGGTGGATAGTTAGCTGACTAGATATAGAAATAAAAAATAGCAGGACAAGCTAGAAGTTTAGATAAATACCACGGAGGTCAGTCCAAAGACTGACTAAGTAGAATGGGGGAAATAGTCATGTCATGTATCCCCTATCACTGAAAGTTGGTCAGTTGTTGGCAGAGGTTACACGTCTGGCATGGCCTGGAGATTTCTGTGTTAATATAATGGAGTCCTTTCCATGTGGTTGTACCGTCACATCAGGAATGATGATCAATTTTCTCAGCAATCATGTAGTCAGGACAGTGTGTGCACCACCTATCTCTGGATTCTAGTCTTCCGAAAACACCCCTTCTGATGAACATTTATGTGTGTGAGACAGACAGTTCAGTCAGGAGTAATAGTCTATCACTCTCTATCTACAATTTTCAGCTCCAATGAAAGACTTGTCTGAAATTATCCAAATAGCATAATGGTAAATAGCAATGGTGACTATCGAGAGGGGTTAGCACAGTTATAGGGTTTGACAAATGGAGCATTGACCTGTGGTGGGAATAAGATCTTAATTCTTCTGACTGAAAAATGTACCTAGTGATTTGGGTGTGTGTGTGTGTGTTCAGTCTTACTAGTGTAGAAGTGAAGTAGCTTCAATAGCAGATAATCTAGTTTTTCAGCTAAGCTAAACCACCAGAGAAGGAATCCCAGAAATTTAAGGGAATCTCTGAGTCAATGACACTGTAGTCATTTGTTTCTAACTATATTAACTATATTTGTTTGGGAGAATGTTAGATTCTCCCAAAGAGAGAGCGGGGAGGGGGGGGGGGGTCTCGGTTTTTCATGTGGGCAATAAAGCTCCTAAGGTCAGTCCTGGCACATCCATTTTAAGTGATGTAGTATATGTTGATTCTGTCCAATAGGTGGCACTGTTACACCAGTAAACGACTCTCCTACTTCAACTGCCATTATGAGTTTGATGGAATGTGATTTATCTCTCATTTTCTTGGATGTGCTTATCTGGTAACTGAGAAAGGAACACAAAATAATGCAGAAGTAGAAAAATAGAATTATTTTTCTGATAATTCTCAATAAGAGCGACTCTCTTTAAATGAAAGTCTGATGTCACAGGGAAGTGCAACGGGAACACATAAAAATAAAGGAATCTCAACAGTGGAAATGAGATTAATAGAATGGATATCTTTATAGGTATCCCCCTCACAAAATCACTTCCCCTTTCTTCCATACTATGACTTTCACTCAATTCCTTTTAGTTTGATTTAAGTGTTCCCTTCTCTCTAGAGTCATGTGCAGATTGTAACTTTGATACCCGTCCACCTAATAGGCCTATAACATTGCCAAACTATCCTCTTAAAATTCATTAACATACTTGGATGTGATATGGTCTTCAGTTTCTCTGGGGTTCAAGAAGTTATAAAGTCCACCCCAAACTTCTTTATTAAAGCAGCTAAGATTGGGTTTGGGAATAATGGAATGATTTGATCATATCAAGAAAGAGATAGAGGCTGACTGGCCAGTCTTGGCACAAATTCTCATCTATTGCCATACTTCTCACATTATCACAAAACAAACTTCTGAAGATTTTGATCCAGTCAAATCTATTGGATAACAATAGATGTCTTTTTAAAAAAAAAATATTTATTTATTTATTCCCTTTTGTTGTCCTTGTTTTTTTTTTAACTGTTGTAATTATTATTGATGTCATAATTGTTGATAGGACAGAGGAAAATGGAGAGATGAAGGGAAGACAGAGGGGGACAGAAAGAAAGAAACCTGCAGACCTGCTGCACCACTTGTGAAGCGACTCCCCTGCAGGTGGGAAGCTGGGTGGCTCAAACCAGGATCCTTATGCTGGTCCTTGAGCTTCCTGCCACTTGTGCTTAAATTGCTGAGCTACAGCCCGACTCCCTAGATTTCAATATTCAGTTTTAGACTTGGGTATTTGCAAACCATAAACTGTTGTCCTAACCAGAGAAGAGTAGACAAAATCAAATAAACTATCATGCCTACTGACATACTTGTATTATTTGTACATATTTCCCTTATTCCCAATTGCATGGTAGCTGTCATAAAACCTTAGAAATGCTTACACAAACTGTGTTTTATCAGATGAGAGAAACCCAGGCTTTAAGCCACCGGAATCCTTACAATGTCTACCCTTAGCACTATCTTTACTGTCCTGGAGAGTAAACATACTGTCCTTTTCTTCAAAGGGAGACATTAAGTTCCTCTTCCCAAACCAAAAGGTTTAGTATGATCATCTTTGATGAGGCAGTTTAGAATAAAAGGTCAGACAATGACTATATTACTAGACATTTAGACAAGGGAGAAGTGGCTTATTAGTAATCATGATCGATCTATTGCTGTATGAAAAAAAAAAAGCATTATCCAAAAATCTTTGGAGGGGGGTCAGATAGGTGGCTGCACATCTTCTTGAGGACATACATTACAATGTGAAAGGACCTGCGTCCTCAGTCCCCATGTTCAGGAGGAAAGCTTTGTGAGTAGTGAGCTAGTGTTGCGGGCATCTGTATCTTCCCTCTCCAGCACCCCTTTCCCTCTCAATTTCTTGTTTTCTATCCAGTAAATGAAGTCATGTCAAAATAAATCAGAAAAAAGTCTTTTTTTTTTTTTTGCATTGAAGTGTGTTAAAAGAAGCACTGGGAACAATGTAATAAAATAAGTCAAAATGTTCTTAGTAACTTTAAAACTCCTGTACTGATATTTTGAATTTATAGTGAAATGTCACATGGTTTATAATTATAAGGAAGGTTTATCCTATGCATTCTCACCTGTTTTACTTTAATATCAAATCATTTTTACGTTCATCAGAACATATGTGTAGAAATATGAGCACTATATAATTTATATATTACATGTAATTTTTAAGAGTTACTATTTTAATATGAGCATGTGTAGAAGTTGAGAAAAAAAGAACAGAAAGGCAAAACACAAAGTAGAGATTAGACTGGGCTTGACGTATTGCACCAAAGTAAAGGACTCCAGGGAGGGAGGTGGGAGGGCCTTTCAGGTCCTGGGGCATGATGGTGGAAGATTGCTACTGTCTGGCAGATGACTGAGTACTTTTCCAAAGGCATCCACAACTGTATTTACTGTAAACCATTAAGTTCCATATATATATATGTATATATATAGAGATTAATCAGGTTGGAGGAGAAATAACACAGTGGATATGGACAGAGACTCCCACTTCTGAGGATCCAAAGCACCAGGCTCAATTCACCTGTTCTTCCAGCAGCTAGAGCCAAGCTAAAAGTACTTGTCCCCATGAGTTTCCAAGTAAGTCTTTTTTATACTCTGTGGGTTCTGTGGCAGTTATTCACTATGTCTTCCCAATTCATCAGGAGAAAAGTGTGCAAAAGTTCTCACTACATAGCCTCACCTCTAGCCCACCAGAGTATAGATCGTCTCCTTACTTTCTGGGCCAGTTCTCTGCTCCCAGTGTCAACACGGGGTCTCCTGGCTGCTCTTCCAGGCTCCGAGTGTCAGTATAGCCATGTAGAGTCACAGATGAATTTGTTGAGCCTCAGGGGAGTCCTATCCTCCCATAGGCAGTATTTTTCTTAGTAAAACAGACTGGAGGTGGTACCTCACATTGTAAACTGCCAGACTGTTACCAGCTGCTTGGGAGTAGATATGGGCTGTTGCCCCAGGAGTCTCTCCTTAGGCTCCTCTCTCTCTAGGAACCACACATGTTTATACTGACCAGTGATTTTGTGTGTTCCCAAAGTCATTCTAGGTTTATTGTGGTTCCAGGTGGTCTCCTTAGATGTTCTTAGTTGACTGGGGAGAAGAGAGGTGAAGAGAGAAACACAGCTGCTGCTGCTCCATAGACCCAACTCCGGAAGTGCTTAAAGTCATATTTTACATAAGCATTTCTTTGTTTTTAATTTTTTATATTTAAGAAAGGATTAATTAACAAAACCATAGGGTAGGAGGGGTACAACTCCACACAATTCCCACCACCCAATCTCCATATCCCACGATAGCTTTCCCATTCTCTATCCCTCTGGGAGCATGGACCCAGGGTCATTGTGAGTTGCAGAAGGTAGAAGGTCTGGCTTCTGTAATTGCATCCCCGCTGAACATGGGCGTTGACTGGTCGGTCCATACTCCCAGTCTGCCTCTCTCTTTCCCTAGTAGGGTGTGTCTCTGGGGAAGCTGAGCTCCAGGGCACATTGGTGGGGTCTTCAATCCAGGGAAGCCTAGCTAGCATCCTGATGGCATCTGGAACGTGGTGATTGAAAAGAGAGTTAACATACAAAGCCAAACAAATTGTTGAGCAATCATGGACCGAGAGCTTGGACTAGTGGAGAGGAAGTGTTAGGGAGGTACTCACTGCAAACTCTAGTGTACTTCTGCTTTCAGGTATATATTTTGCAGTAATTTATGGATACGTGTGAACATAAGCTCTCTCTCACAGAAACTGGTGTATATCTAGGTTTTGGGACATTGTTAGAAACTGAACCACCTGAGATGAAATTAAAGTATACTATAAAAGGAAAGGTCTCACCTGAGTAATAAAGCTGAAGGGTTGTCACTCCACACGTGAAGTCTCTGGACACAGTCTGAGGTGAAGCATGTAGAGGTGGCAATCATTGCGTTGGTTAGGTTGTGGTCGGCGGATGCAATATTATTTGATATGGACTGGGAGGGGCATACGGGAAAGTGGGCCCTATCCTAAGGTTCCAGGACTGGGGGAAGTAGAGGCTCTATAGTGGAGATGTGAGGTTCCTGCTGTCTTAGGGTTCAAAAAGACAATCGATAGTTAATGTTATCATCACATTATTTGGTAATTGGGTTAACTTTGAAAAGTCCTTTTTTTATGGTTTGCTGTACAGTACCCAGTATCTTGTGTATAGCTGTGCTATTGGATGCTTCTGATCTACTTTTCTAGGCTTTTGAGAGAGTCCGCATATCAAATACACAGCCTATATATTAAAAAGATTCAGTTTGTGTTTTGAAAACTTTGAGACATACAATTGATTTTCCCCCTCTCGTATTAATTAACTAGTGATTTATATGTCTACATTTTACTAGGAGTGTACATAAACACCATTCCCACCACCAAAAGACTGTGACCCACCCCTCCCACCCACTCCCACCACCTACTAGCCCAGGAAGCTGCATGTCTACCCCTCACCACAGGGCTTTTACTTTGGTGCCCTACTTACAATTTGGTCAGGTCCTGCTTTTAGTTTCCCTTTCAGATCTTTTTAATCAACTTCTGTTGATGAGTGGGATCATCACATACGCATCTTTATCTTTCTGACTTAGCTCACTTAACATAATTCCTTCTAGCTCTGTCCAAGATGGGTCAGAGAAGGTGGGTTCATTGTTCTTGATAGCTGCATAGTATTCCATTGTGCATATATACCACAGCTTTCTCAGCCACTCATCTGTTGTTGGGCACCTGGGTTGCTTCCCGGTTTTAGCTATTATGAATTGTGCTGCTATGAACATAGGAGTACACACCTCTTTTTGGTTGGGTGTTATGGAGTCCTTGGTGTATACCCAGGAGAGGAATTACTGGATCATACGGAAGGTCCATGTCTAGCCTTGTGAGAGTTTTCCATACTGCTCTCCACAGAGGCTGTACCAATTTACATTCCCACCAGCAATGTAAAAGGGTTCCTCTGTCCCCACATCCTCTCCAGCATTTGTTGATGCTGTCCTTTTTGATGCATGCCATTCTTACAGGAGTGAGGTGGTATCTTAGTGTTGTCTTAATTTGCTTTTCTCTGACAATCAGTGACCTAGAGCAGTTTTTCATATGTTTGTTAGCCTTTTGGATCTCCTCTGTAGTGAATGTTTTGTTCATATCCTCTGCCCATTTTTGGATGAGGTCATTTGCTTTTTTGGTGCTAAGTTTGCTGAGCTCTTTATATATTTTAGTGATTAGTTTCTTGTCTGATGTATGGCATGTGAAGATCTTCTCCCATTCTGTGAGGGGTCTCTCTGTTTGTTTAATAGTTTCTTTGGATGTGCAGAAGCATTTCAATTTGATGTAGTCCCATTGGTTTGTTTCTGCATTAGTCTTCCTTGCAATTGGGTTTGATTCATCAAAGATGTCCTTGAGGTGTAGGTGGGAAAGTGTTTTACCAATGTTTTCCTCTAAGTATTTGATTGTTTCTGGTCTGACATCTAGGTCTTTGATCCATTTGGACTTAATTTTTGATTCTGGTGAGATAAAGTGGTTCAATTTCATTCTTCTGCATGTTACAACCCAGTTTTCCCAGCACCATTTATTGAAGAGAGCCTCCTTCTTCCATTTAATGCTTTGGGCCCCCTTATCAAAGATTAGATGTCCATAGGTGTGGGAACTTATTTCTGGGCTTTCAGTTCTGTTCCACTGGTCTGTGTGCCTATTTTTGTTCCAGTACCATGCTGTTTTGATGATGATGGCTTTATACTATAGTTTAAGGTCTGGGAGTGTGATGCCTCCATTTCTGTTTTTTTTCCTCAAGATGGTTATGGCAATTCTAGGTGTTTTCAGGTTCCAGATAAATGATTGTAGTGTTTGTTCTATTCTCTTAAAGAAGCTTGGTGGAACTTTGATGGGTATTACAATAAATTTGTATATGGCTCTGGGGAGAATATTCATTTTGATGATATTTATCCTTCCAATCCATGAGCATGGGATATCCTTCCATTTCTTGGTATCAGTTTCTATTTCCTTGAGTAGCGACTCATAGTTTTCAGCATACAAGTCTTTCACTTCTTTGGTCAACTTTATTCTTAGGTATTTGATTGATTTTGCTGAAACCGTAAATGGGAGTGATTTCTGGATGTCTTCTTCAGATTTATTGTTTGCATAAAGAAATGCCACTGATTGTTGTACATTCATTTTGTAGCCTGATACCTTGCTATATTGCCTAATCACTTCCAGTAATTTTCTACTGGATTCTTTAGGTCTTTCTATGTATACTATCATATCATCTGCAACTAGTGAGAGCTTGACTTCTTCCCTTCCAATCTGTATTCCTTTGATTTCTTTCTCTTGCCTGATTGCTATGGCAAGAACTTCCAATACTATGTTAAAGAGTAACGGTGTCAGTGGATAGCCCTGTCTAGTCCCCGATCTGAGGGGGAATGCTTTCAGCTTCTGTCCATTGAGTATGATGATGGCTGTAGGTTTGCTATATATAGACTCCACTATCTTGAGGAATTTCCCATCTATTCCCATTTTTTGTAGAGTTTTGAGCATGAATGGGTGTTGGATTTTGTCAAAGGCTTTCTCTGCATCTATTGAGATAATCATGTTGTTTTTCGCTTTGCTTTTATTGATGTGGTGAATGACATTGATTGACTTACGGATGTTGAACCAACCTTGCATACCTGGGATGAATCCCACTTGGTCATGATGAACAATCTTTTTGATATGTTGCTGTATCCAGTTGGCCAAGATCTTGTTTAATATTTTGGCATCTATGTTCATCGGAGATATCGGTCTGTAGGTTTCCTTTTTTGTTCTGTCCCTATCAGCTTTTGGTATCAGGGTGATGTTGCCTTCAGAGAAGGTGGAAGGCAGTATTCCTGTTTCTTCAATCTTATAGAAAAGCTTAAGAAGTATGGGTACTAACTGTTTCCCGAAAGTTTTGTAGAATTCATTTGTGAAGCCATCTGGTCCAGGACTTTTCTTGTTGAGGAGATTCTTAATAATGGTTTCAATTTCTTTGTCTGTGATTGGTGCATTTAAATTTTGTAGTTCTTGTTGGTTCAGTTTTGGAAGGGCATATGCTTCTAGGAATTGTTTTATTTCTTCCAGATTCTCTAGTTTGGTGGCGTATAGTTCTTCATAGATGTTTCACAGGATTCTCTGGATTTCTGTGGTGTCAGTTATGATATCTCCTCCATCGTTTACAATTCTATTAATTTGAGTCTTCTCTCTTTTTTGTTTGGTGAGTCTGGTAGCGGTTTGTCAATTTTGTTTAATCTTTCAAAGAACCAACATTTGGCCTCATTTATCTTTTGTATGGTTCTCTCATTTTCGATGTTGTTTATTTCTGCTCTAACTTTAGTGATTTCTGTCCTTCTGGTTGCTTTAGGGTTCCTTTGTTCCTCTTCCTCTAAGTCCTTGAGGTGTGCAGTAAGGTCATTCATTTGAGCTTCTTCTTGGTGCTTAATATGTGATTGTATGGCGATAAGTTTCCCTCTCTGTACTGCTTTAGCTGTGTCCCAAATATTTTGATAGGTTGTTTCTTCATTTTCATTTGTTTCCAGGAACATTTGAATTTCCTGCTTGAGTGAGTCTCTGACCCAGTGGTTCTTAAGGAGTATGCTGTTTAGTTTCCAAATTCTGTGACTTTTAATAATTTTCTGTTTGTTGTTAAATGTTAGTTTTACTCCACTGTGGTCTGAGAAGATACTTGGGATGATTTCAATGCTCTTGAATTTATTGATGCTGTCTTTGTGGCCTAACATGTGGTCTATCCTTGAGTATGTGTTATGTGGATTTGAAAAGAAGGTGTATTCCAGTTTTTTGGGGTGAAGGACTCTGAAAATGTCCAAGAGGTCTAGTCTGTCAATCTCTTCATTCAATTCTCTTGTATCTTTATTGGTTCTTTGCTTTGTTGATCTGTCTAAGTGTGAGAGTGGGGTATTGAAGTCTCCCACTATTATTGTACTACTATTGATGTATTTTTGAAATTCTTTCAGTAGGTGCTTGATGTATTTAGATGGTCCATCATTGGGTGCATAGATGTTAATAATTTTTAAGTCTTCTTGGCTGATTGATACTCTAATCATTATGTAATGTCCTTGCCTATCTTTTTTTACTTTATTTAATTTAAAATCTATCGTGTCTGAGATGAGAATGGCTGTTCCTGCCTTTTTTTGTAGTCCGTTAGCCTGTGTGATAGTTTTCCATCCTTTCCCTTTAAGTCTGTGTTTATCCTGTTGTGATGGATGGGATTCTTGCAAGCAGCATATGGTTGGGTTATGTTTTCTGATCCATCCCCCCACCCTGTGCCTTTTGATGGGTGAGTTTAAGCCATTGACGTTTGTTGATATTATGGATTTAATGTATTGTAGTGCCATTGTTCAAAAATTTTTTTTTGTTTGCTCTAATATATTGCAAGTATTATAGTGATGTTCTTGTTTATAAGAGGTCTTTTAGAACTTCTTTCAGGGCCGGTTTGGTGATGATTGCTTCCTTTAACTGTTGTTTGTCTAAGAAGGTTTTGATCCCTCCATCTAGTTTGCATGAAAGTCTAGCAGGATATATTATCCTTGGTTGAAACCCTTTTTCATTCAGGGCTCGATAGATATCTTGCCACTCCCTTCTGGCTTTTAGAGTTTGAGTGGAGAAGTCTGCAGATAATCTTATGGGTTTTCCCTTGTATGTGCCTTTTTGTTTCTCTCTTGCAGCCTTTAGGATCCTTTCTTTATCCTTACTTCTTCTCATTGTGACTATGATGTGTCTTGGTGTCTTCAGGTCCAGGTTGATTCTGTTTGGTACTCTCTGGGCCTCTTGAATCTTGATGTCCTTTCTGTTATTCATGTTTGGGAAGTTTTCTTCTATTATTTCCTCTAGAATGTTTGCTTCCCTTTCCTCTCTTTCTTCCTCTGGCAGGCCAATTATACCAATGTTACTTCTTTTGAGATCATCCCATATGTCTCTGTTCTTGTTTTAAGTGTCTCTCAATCTCTTTTTAAGCTCTTTCACCTGTTTCTTCATTTTCTCTAACTCATCCTCTGTCTGACTAATTCTGTTTTCTGCTTCTGTTAGTCTGCTTTCCCTTGCCTCAGCTTCTTTCTTCATTATGCTATTTCAGCTTTCATTTCTCTAATTGCCTCAAGATAATCAGTATTTTCCTTGGGGGTCTCAACTGTTGTTTCCCTAATACTGCCATTCCTTTCCTCCAATGTGGTTTTCATTTCTGTGATTAATAAGTTTATTATTGCTTACTTATTGCATACTTTTCTTATCTATGGTTACTTCTGGCTGATTTGTAGTTTCTTCTTGGCTCCTGTCTTCATTCATTGGAGTAGCAGTTTTATATGTTTTTGATCTACCCATTTTTTTGACTTATGTGGTTTTTTTATGCTCTGTTGTTCCTCAGTTGTTGTGTCTTGAGTACAAGCAACACTGTACTAAATACCTTTATGACAATTGCACTCACCAACCTCAGGAATTACAGTAGCAACTGAAGCAAGTATTGAAGCAGTTTAATCGTTACCGGTTAGCCAAACAATTTCTCCAGTCCATGAATAAATAGTAACCAAATCCCAATGAAGAAGAAAGAGAAAAGAAAGAAAGGATAGCAAGAATAGACAGTTATGCAAATCTACTATCCACTGTATATTCTAGGGGTAACAAGAGGGGAAAGGGAACTAGATCAGAGATACACATATAGAGAGTCCACTCTGAGTCAGATTTCTTCCCCAAAATAATTCACAAATTCAGAAAGGCAAAGAAGAAGGAAGAAGTGTATGACAAGATAAAAAAAGAGGCAAGAGAGAGAAAAGGTAAAAGATAAGAAAAAGAGCTGTAATTAAAGAGCAGTGAAAGGAAATTCCCAAATGTGTATCAGTTAATTCAAAAAAGCACACTGTTTGTTGGTGTGGGGGCTGAGGGCTGTGACTTTGGAAGCTGTAGGATTAAGGAAGAAAGGATGACAATAATGAGAAAAAGAAAAAAATAAAGAAAGAGAGAGAGAGAAAAGAAAAAGATACAAAAGAACAGTCATAAAAGGGCAGTGAAAGGAAAGGGTTTTTTTATGTATTTATTTTTAGTTATTTAATTAGCTATGTGGGGTTGGTGGGGGTTGGCTACTTAGAAAGAAAAAAGGCCAGAGGTTTCAGAAGGGTATAGACTTAGAATTAATGATACTCCCTGGTGGGACAGGAATTTGGTAAAGAAAAGGAGCTCCTAGCCGGGGATCCTGCTAGGAGCTGGTCCCCAGGGACTTGTTTGGGAGGGGGGTGGCAGGGAAGGAGGTATGCTTAGAAATTAAAAGGAAGAAAAAAAAGTTTTTTTCCCCTTTTTCCCTGCTCTAATTCTTAACCCAAATTAAGTTATAGTCACCTCCTTGGTGTGACCGCTAGGACCCCTTATTGGCTGGCCTACTAAAGGCAGAAAATCCTTCCGTTTCCAGGAGATGTGGTCAGAGCTCAGCCACTAGCAGCTTCTCAGTCTGCCATCTTCCGGGAACCACTCCTACATAAGCATTTCTATTAGGCACCATACTTGTTTTTTAACAATCAAGATCTTTGTTTCGGGACAAAGATCTCAGAACATTCACTAAGACAGTCATATATAGATTCAGAAAAGGATAATAAGTATTTTACAAATATACATAGCTCCTACTTCACATGAGACCTTCCATAAATATTTTATTAGTAATACACGTGTATATACATTTTTATTTGCCAATACAACCAATAGTTTCATAGGAATTGTCATTGTCTAAACAAACTGATTTTATAATTGGGTGAAACAAATACCATTATGGCTGCGTTTATATATACATATATATCATCAATTTAGTGATTTTTTAAAAATATATATTGGTAGGTTAGTGGTTACAGTAAAGTTTTTGACATATGTGACAAATGTTCCATCACTTATTGCCTGTTTTTTTTTTAGTAATCACAGTAATATAATTGTTGAAGTGATGTTTACAGTGAGTTAAATATTTCCGTGTGAAAGTAATAGTGCAATAGTAAGCCATTTTTATTTTAGAAAATATTCTACTAACAGCAAACATATCATATTAGCATGCAACAAGGAAGGTGAAACACTGCTGTTAGCAAATTAAATGAAGAAATCAAGTGCTTCACTCAGATCAATTCTTATTTTTAAGCCCAAATACACAGCACTTAGCTTTCCCTTACTGTTTGAAAAGACCTGTCTGGATAGTTTGTATGTACTGAAGTCACCATTTTGCCAATCAACTCATTCATTAGCTACAAGATTCCCAATTTAAAAGACTCAATATACTAACTCTCAAATTTCAATAATGAATGAAACACATAAAGTTGATAATTTCAGATTCTATATTATTTTATTCAATCTCTCAAACATTACTTCTCATCTTAAGCACTCAATCTGAAATTCATCTGAAAACAATTTTCTTCTAATTTTGTCACAACCAACTGCCAGAATACTAGAACCATACAATCTCAACAAGAAAAATCTTCCTAGAATTTGGGTAAACTTAAGTGTGCATAGGTTTCAGAAAATAGTCAGTAAGCTGAGACAGTCATGTCTGAATAAGGCATGCCCAGGCATCTGTGGGAAATTTACAAGTAAATGACGTGAGGCATTGAGTCTCAATAATAATCCTGGTAGCAAAAGCAAAAGTGGAAATAAAAACAAACAAACAAACAAACAAAAACATGCCTAGCAGTATTTAAATACTTAAATCTCTCACTCAACATAATTCTACACAAGTAAAATAATTTTCACTAGTGTTGAAATAATTCTGGGATACCTGAGTATAATAAATGTCAGTTAAGTAATAGCAAAACAAGCAAAAATACAATTGCTTTATGTGCATTGAATATTTAGATGCAAGAACCCGACTTAGTGATGTGGTTGCAACAAGATGGTGTTGACTGAGAAATCTGGTCAATTGGTAATATAACAAAACAGGGTGGTCCAGGAGTTAGTACAACAGATAAAGCACTGGACTCTCTAGTATGAGGTCCTGAGTTCAGTCCCTAGCAGTACACATACTAGAGTGATATCTGGTTCTTTCTTTCCCTCTGCCTATCATTCTTCATGAATAAAAAAGTAATATAACTAAACAAGTATTTATTTGTGTATAAGAATCATGATTTTAAAAAAAATCATGATTGTAGTTCATGACTAAAAGATCGTCTCAAACCTCATTCCATCAGTGACAATAGGTATGGGGGAGATTGTCAGCTGGGGACCAGGGAAATGGTGCACCTGGTTGAGAGCATTTGTTACCATGTGCAAAGACCAAGGATCAAGATTTTGGTCCCCACCTGTAAGGAGGAAGTTTCACAAGCAATGAAGCACACCTAAAAGTGTCTCTCTTTCTCTACCCTGCTTTACCTCCACCACTCCAGCCCACCTCAATTTCTCTCTGTCCTGTTATATGAAAAGAAAGTAAAGAAGAAAAATGGAAAAAAAATAGTCACTGGGAAGACTAAATTCTATGCAGGCCCCAAGCTCCAGAAATAACCCTATATGCAATAAACCAATAAATAGGCAACAATGTCATCTGAGCTCAAGCAATATCTTGTTTTGTTTTGTCTTAACTGGGCAGTTAATGGTTTATACTGCAGTCATTGATGCATGGATACTATTTCATATCTCCCTGTACAAATTCTCTGCAGAACACTCAAACTTCCAGCCTAGGTCCTTTTACATTGTTATGTGCTAGAACTCCAAGTTTCTCTTCAGCCCCCATCTCTCTTTCCTTCCCTACAGTCCATTTCCTTGACGCAATATACCATGTCCAATCCAAGTTTCACTCTGTGTTCTTAACCTACCCCTATTTATTAATTGATAACATTCTGTGTTTGTTCTTTTCTCTTTGGCTTATCTCATCTAATGCAGTGTCTTCAAGTTCCATCTAAGATAACACGAAGGAGATGACTGCATCATTTTTAACAGCTGAGTAGTGTTCCATCCTGTATATATACCTCATTTTTCTTTAACCACTGATTTGCTATTGGAAAATTGGGTTGCTCCCAAGTTTTGACTACTACAAATGTTACTACTATTAATATGGGTGGACACAGGTTTGTTCTTAAAGATGATTTTTTTTCTCCTTTGGATAAATCCCTAGGAAATAAATTGTGAAGCTATAGGATAGGTCTATTTCTAATGTTCTTTTAAAAGTCTGCAGAATCTAGAATAAGTTCCACAAAAGTTGGAGTAATTTACACTCCCATCAGCAGTGCAGAATTGTCTTTTTTCCCAACATTCTCTCCAACATTTGTTGTTACTCTCCTTTTTAATGTAAGGTTATAACTTTTTAAATATTTTTAGTTTAGTTTTTGTTGTTGTTGTTGTTGTTAACATTTTATTTAGAGGGAACTTTTTTCACTTCTTTTTTTTATATTGTGACAGAAAGAAATTGAGAGAAGTTAGTGCAAGAAATGGATAAACATGAATCTACAGCGTTGAATCTTGACTTATGAAGCTTACTCTTTTCAAGTGGAGGGAGTTTGAACTAGGATCCTTGTGTGTGGTGAGATCCACACTCGACTTGCCACCACCTGATAGTTTTTGAATTGATTTTTAAATCCAATTGTTTGTCCATGGCTGATAATAGGCGTCAGATATAAAGCTGCAGTGTGGGATCTATTTTCACAATCAGAAAATATCTTTTGTTTTTCTTAGTCACCAAATTTTTGAGCTAGTTAGTAGTTTCAATATTCTGATTAGGGTCTATGTGAATTAAGATAGGGTCAACAAAAGTTCTAAGAAGATAACAAAAACAACAATTTTATGCATTCTTTTAAAGGTATTATTTCCAGACTCTCAATTTCTCTAATACACTCAATTCTATTAATGTGAGCCAAGCTGCCATAACCATTCATAGGACTAAATTTTCAGTAATTCTTTTTAATGTTTTTTTTAATATTTATTTATTCCCTTTTGTTGCCCCTGTTGTTTTTATTGTTGTAGTTATTGTTGTTATTGATGATGATGATGTCATTGTTGGATAGGACAGAGAGAAATGGAGAGAGGAGGGGAAGACAGAGAGGGGGAGAGAAAGACAGACACCTGCAGACCTGCTTCACCGCCTGTGAAGAGACTTCCCTGCAGGTGGGGAGCTGGGAGCTTGAACTGGGATCCTTATTCTGGTCCTTGTATTTTGCGCCACCCGCGCTTAACCTGCTGAGCTACTGCCCGACTCCCAATAATTCTTTTTTTTTTTATCTATGTGTACTCTCGTCTTTATCCAGTCCTTCTAACACGTCAGAGGGACTGTTGTGAAATGTGCCACTGGTCCTATCATTAACCTCCATTAAAAGACTTCACTGATTGCAAACTAGCTTTAAACAAACACCAAAAATCTTTACCACTATAGTTATATGCTGTAAGAATAAAACTTACCCAGTAAAAACTTTCATATAACTTTGTTTCATTTAGATGCATCATTTTCTATTTCTGGTTATTTCTTGGACCTTCTTATTCTGGAATTTTTTTAAATGATAAAGGCTAAAGCAGAGAAGCAGAGAGAGAAAGAAAATCAGACTACAAAACTGAAGCTTCCTTCAATGAGGTCCAGGGACTGAATTGGAACCTGGGTAGCACAAATGGCAAAACCGCACACTATCTAAGTAAGCTATTTTGCTAGACCTATAAAATCATTTTTTTGTTTGTCATACAATTTAGATTCTATCATCTGAAAGCTGAAGCAACAGTGGTTGTTCAATTTTCCATGGATAACCATTTTAGTTTTTCATTAACATCCTATGTTGAATATAAATTAAGTTAGCATTTCTTTATTATGTTTTATCAGATCCAGCTAAGGAAGCACTCTTATTTCTGTGTTTCATTGTGGTAGGTATAAAAGGGACCAAATTTTACTATATAAGAACTCTTCACTATTAACGATCATGCCTTCAAATAATATATCTTAGGTATATATTTATCTTTATAGAGCACATTTTGAAGTGCCCACACTAATATGTTTTCATCATTTATAGGTGGTTAATGATTTACAGTTCAGTTGTTGACACACTGGTTAAAAATTATCATTTGATAAATACTTTCAATCCCAAATTTTGGTCCTTTTTCCCAACATGCACCAGAACTCCAATGTCCTCTCTACCTTGCACCTTCCCCAGAGGCCTTTGCATTGTTGTAGTAAACCATATCAGTTCAAGTTTCACCTTGTATTTATTTCCCTTTCTACCATTCTTTCTTAAGTTCTACCTATAAGTGAGATCATCTGGCAGTTGTTCTTCATTTTCTAGTTCATCTCATATACCAAAACTCTATCCAGTTAGATCCTTCAGTTCATCTGTCAAAAATATGAATTCATCTTTTTTTTTACTTTAATTGCCACCAGTGTTATTTCTTGGTTTTGGTGTAGGCAATATGAATCTGCTATTCATGGTGGTCATTTGTTTTCCTTTTTCTTTTTTCTATTTCATTTGCTAGGAAAGAGAAAAATTGAGGGGATTAGGAGAACTAGAGAGGGTGAAGGAAACAGACATCTGCAGACCTGCTTTCCCACTCTTGAAGGGTCCCCCCTGCAGGTGGGATGTGGGGCTTGAATCTGGGTTCTTACACATGGTAATATGGGTGCTTAACTGGGTGTGCCACCACCCAGCTCCTGAATTCATCGTTTTCAACAACTGATTTGGATATAGATATATCAGTATGTAGCTATATATTCCAGGATTTGGGCTATCAAACACTGTGCTGCTATGACCATAGGTATGCAAAGATCTCTTTGCAATAGGTGATTTTAGTTTCCTTTGATTAAATCCAAAGGAAAGATTTTACTGGGAAATGGAATATGTCCATTTCTAGTACGCTAAGAAATGTGCAGGCTGTTTTCCACAGGTATTTGACCAAACAACTAAATTTTGTTTAAAACATCTACAAGCTGAAAGTGGTACTAAGGATAAGCACTGCCTCATGAGGGCAAGTACTGAAATTCTTAGCGACATCTGTATGGTCACTTCATATATAGTGATTTCTTCACACTGATGTTTCAAAAGCCTATTGATTAATATTTGAATACTCTACATATGACTTTATTATTTGGATAGCTAAGAAGAGAATTCCAGGTAAGCAGTATAATAAGAAATCTTAATGAATTAATTGTAATACTCTTTGACTCTCACACAGATTTGCTAGAGACTCTGCTGTGTGACTATCACTATAGTCTGTGAACTGTAAAACTTTAATGAGATGTTCTACAGACACTATTATTATATAGCCTCTTTATTTTTAAAGACTTTACACATTTCTTTATTAATTAGTGTGATAAGGGAAGGCAGAACTAGAGCATCATTCTGGCACTTGTGATGCTGAAGGTCATACTCTGGACCTTATATTTGATAGTCCAGTGCTTTATCTACTGTAACATTTCCTAGGTGATAAGAAAAAATGAATTAAGGAGAAATTCTGGGGTCAAGGCAGTAAAGCACATGGCGCAAAGCACAAGCACCAGCTTAAGGATCCGGGTTCAAGCCCCTAGCTCCCCAACTACAGAGGGGCCACTTCACCAGTGGTGAAGCAGGTCTGCAGGTGTCTATCTTTCTCTTCCCCTCTCTGTCTTCCCCTTCCTCTCTGAATTTCTCTCTGTCCTATCCAACAACAAGGGCAGCAATAATAATAACAACTATAAATAACAAGGGCAACAAAACGGGGTAAATATAGCCTCCAGGAGCAGTGGATTCGAAGTGTAGGCACCTATCCCCAGCAACAACTGTGGAGACACAAAAAAAAAAAAAAGAAGAAGAAGAAAGAAAGAAAGAAAGAAGGAGAAATTCATTGGGTTAGGTGAAAAAAAAAAACTCAATTAAAAGTGAAGATATTTAATTTCCCAGGTGTGTACAATGTGTGTAAGCATGTATTAATACTTTGTGTTTATATGTGCACTTAGGAAACCAGTCATTTGCTTCCAATATATGTTTGTGGTTTTATAGGTAAAATATAGCAAGAAACGGTGAACTAATCAATAATAAAAAGTTTGTATCAACAAGTCATAGTATGAAAGGATCAAAAAATCAAAGTAGTGAAAATAAATGTCCTGATAATAGCTCCCAATTAGAAAGCACTACCCCTTATCATTTGAGGGTAAATTATGAAGCTCTAATCTCCAAGAACATGAAAAGAAAGAATCTCTGTTAGTTGAGTCAGCATTGCAAAGCCACCTTAGAACATTTAGTATTCTGTACGGCCTAAAAAGTGCCTTATATTAACCCAGTGAGAACAAACAAAATTGATTTGTTCTTACATTTGTGAAAGATTTAAGCTGTATCATTGCTGTCTGCTCCAATCTCCCCCTTTAGTGTCTGACTGGAGTCGAGCAGATACTCATTCAAAAAGGTGAAAATGTTAATCTCTCCATAAGCTCCTCAGTGAGCAGCAAGGATGTCCTCTGATGATTGAGCAAAAGGACAAAGAAAATGAGCCTGCATCATGGTGAATATGCACTCTCCTAGAATTCATGGCCCCTTTTCTCCTGTAGATTTTGTTTCTGGCTTTACACATGGGATATACTTTTAGTTAATGCTTCTGTGGGAGATTTTCTTAGTTGACATTACTGAATGATAACATTCTGGTGGTTCTCTGTGTGAAAGTGTCATTTGTTTTTCTCAGTCTGGATTTTGTACAGAAAAATAATACATCTCTATTTTCATGTTGAAGATGCACTCAATTTTACCTTCTGCTTTCTCTGTGTTGTGATGACTATATTGTTATTTAATAAAATAAAAATATTTCATAGGGAGTCGGGTGGTAGCGTAGCAGTTAAGTGCAGGTGGCACAAAGCACAAGGACTGGCAAGAGGATCCCGGTTCAAGCCCCCGGCTCCCAACCTGCAGGGGAGTCGCTTCACAAGTGGTGAAGCAGGTCTGCAGGTGTCTGTCTTTCTCTCCCCCTCTCTGTCTCCCCCTCCTCTCTCCATTTCTCTCTGTCCTATCCAACAATGAAGACATCATCAACAACAACAACAAAAATAACTACAACAATAAAACAACAAGGCAAAAACAAAGGGAAAATGAATAAATAAATATTTTTAAAAAATATTTCATAGATACATTTTTAATTTTATTTCTTTATTTTCTCTTTGTTGCCCTTGTTTTTTATTGTTGTTGTAGTTATTATTGTTATTGTTATTGATGTTGTTGCTGTTGGATAGGACAGAGAGAAATGGAGAGAGGAGGGGAAGACAGAGGGGGAGAGAAAGATAGACACCTGCAAACCTGCTTCACCACCTGTGAAGTGACTCCTCTGCAGGTGGGGAGCCGAGGGCTCAAACCAGGATCCTAACGCAGGTCCTTGCGCTTTGCGCCACATGCACTTAACCCACTGCACTACATCCTGATTCCCTCATAGATACATTTTACATAATTCTTATTATTTTACCATGTAATCATGGTAAGTAATTGATGCAAATTCGGAGAGTAGATAGTGGGCAAATATGCATATGTTATAACTATGTAAGATTGCAGTCATTAAATGAAGGCATTTTGGGCAATAAAACTTGGGCTTTGGTGGAAACCAAATTGATGACAGGTGAGTATTGAGGAAGAAACAGAGAAAGGTGAATTGAAGCTGCTCTCAGAAAAAAATGCTAAGTGTTATCCAGCAGTATTTTGCATAATATAATCATTGAATACAGAGAAACAGCACTGGATTGAATGAAACAAAAAGATAAAACTAGGCTAATAAAAACAAATACATCAATAATATGCCATTCAACGTCCAATACTAGACATTAATTCATGAGTCGCTTCCAACTTAAGATCAATGTACTTAACATCAATGTACTGTGTTTGAAGTAATTTAGATAATACATAGAATATGATCCTTTCTTTAAGAACTCTGTAAGATGTGGTCAGAGAAGTTAACTGGTGATTGTCCTAGAGAAGAGTTAGTGCCATCTGTTTTCAGAATCTAATAGGATGACATAAGGAATGCCCCTGCCATTTTTTTTCCCTCCAGGGTTATCGCTAGGGCTCCCTGCCTGCACTCAGAATCCACTGATCCTGTGACCATTTTTTCCATTTTGTTGCTGTTGTTGTTTTTGTTGCTATTGCTATTGATGTTGTTGATGTTGGATAGGACAGAGAGAGAAATCAAGAGAGGAGGGGAATACAGAGAGGGGGAGAGAACGATAGACACCTCAAGACCGGCTTCACCACATGTGAAGTGCCCCGCCCCCCGCAGGAGGCTGGACCCGCAATTCTTAAGCTGTGCTTTGCCCTTAATCAGTTTTGAAAGGTGACTTAGACCAGAATTCAAGGAAACCAAAGTGGAGCTAGTTCCTGATGAGCTGGCAGGAGTGTTTTCAGCAGTGACGACAGAGCACAAAGTCTGAAAGTCAGGAAGAAGCAGACAGAAGATATAAATGGAGAGTGTGGAGTAAAGTAGGGCAGATCAGGAGCAGCAATGCGTGCATTCTCATTAGTTTGCAGGCACTTGGCAACTTTTGACAAGCTGTGTGCCCCATGAAGATTAATCTTATGGCCTTCTGAGGCAAAGATTAGAGAGCACAGGGTAAGATCCCTGAAGACTTAGCCTCATTTTACCCAGGATAAATTTCATCAGATTTGTTCCTTCTCCATGGAATTATAATAAGCAAATAGGCCAAGAGAATAAAACAAATTATAAAAGAGAAATATATAAAGAAATCAAAGGAAATAACATCTGGCTCTCTGTCTTTGCTTTTAGCCTCATTCTTGGTATTTGAATATATTCCAGCTTTGGAGCTGCTATTTATTCTAAGGGTTTGGGGTTGCTAATTATATCAATAACCACTCCGATCTAAGATGCTAATTTAATTTGCTAACATATCAAGTGCTAACCTCCAGAGGCCAAAGATAAAACCAGTTCTCAGGAAACATTGCCTCACATTGAACTTCCACATGTATCCTGAACTTAGCTGTCAGGAACTTAACCAAAGAACTAAAGACTTCTCTGCTCCAAGCAGGGCTTCCAAAGTTCTGGAGTTTGAATATCTAAAGTAGTCCTGGGGTGAAGGAAGGGATGACTTGAGCTATTTAAAAAATAATCGTTGATGTGCTAAAACTGACTCTGGAAACAAAGGGGCAACGTCAGACAATTCATCTTCACTCCTCTGCTTCCCCGTGCCCTTAGTTGCTGACGGACTTTGTTCTAGGAAGAAATTTGAAGAGCCAGGGCCCTAGAGACATGATCTGGGAACTATTGACATACTTTCTGGTTAACTCAGAATTCAACTCTTGACTTTCTCACCCATCCTCTCTCATTTACTTGTATAAATGGTTAACACGAGGAAGGTAGACTTTGATGTAATAAGCACTACCCTCTAATTGCAGATTCAAATGAGTCCAAAATTGGAAGAAAGACTGACCGATACCAGGCACATGGTTAAGAACACTGTGGTATATAAACACAATGTGATAGGATTCATTTGTTATAAAGGATGATGTCATCTCCTCCACTTCATCTTGGAAGAAACTTGAACAGATCATGTTAAGTGAGTTAAGCCAAAAAAGAGAAGGATGTGTATTAGATGATTTCAATTAGAGGTAGAATGTAAGGAATGAGGCCAAAAGGAAAAAGACAACAAGAACTTGGACGTTGGATGTACTGCACCAAAGCAAAGGGTTCTGGGGAAGACGGGTATGGATGAATGGATGGACTGGGAAAGAATGGATGGACTGGGAAAGCTTTTAAGTCCTGATGCTAATGGTGAAAAAGGACTTATATTGGAGTGAAACTGTTTGTAGATATCTCTCACAGTGAGAAGAGAAATTATATGCATGCTTCAACAACTTTTCTGTAAACCATTAAGCCCCCAGTAAGTGTGTGTGTGCGTGTGCCTGTGCGTGTGCATGTGTGTGCGTATGTGCCTATACTACAAATCCACTGCTCCTGTGGTTATTTTTTTCAATTTTTTTGATAGGTCAGAAAGAAATTGAGAGAGGAGGGGAAGGTATAAAGGGAAAAAGATAGACACTGGCAGACCTGCTTCACCACTTGTAAAGTGACCCCACCTCTCTGCAGGTGGGGAGCCCAGGAGATCTATCCAGGATCGTCTTGTACTATGTAAACTTAAGCTGGCATGCCACTATCCACCCACTTAAAATATTTTTTAAATTGCCCTTTTTATGAAAATGAGTGTTCAAATTTGACTCTCTGTCGCACTGGGCAGTGGGCTTTTGTTTGGTTTCAAGGTATGTGTTATATGAAGGAAATAAAAGAGTAGTTGGGCGGTAGCGCAGCAGGTTAAGCACATGTGGCACAAGGACCAGTGTAAGGATCCTGGTTTGAACCCTCAGCTCCCCACCTGTAGGGGAGTCACTTCACAGGTGGTGAAGCAGATCTGGAGGTGTCTATTGTTCTCTCCCCCTCTCTGTTTTCCCCTCTTCTGTCCATTTCTCTCTGTCCTATCCAATAACGATGATACCAATAACAACAACAATAATAACTACAATAACAATGAAAAACAGCAAGGGAAACAAAAGGGGAATAAATAAATAAATAAATAAATAAATAAATAAATAAATAAATGAAAAGCAGTAGAGTCCATTGCTAAGCACTATGAACCTAGGAAAATGTCTGCTTAATACGGGATAATTAAAACAAGTAGTAGTATAATATTTTACTCATAAGTGGTCTTTTTTTCTAATTTTTTAATTATTTTTTTATTTAAGAGACATTAACAAAACCATAGATTAAGAAGGGTACAATTCCTTACAATTCCCATAACCCGATCTCCATATCCCATCCCCTCCCCTGACAACTTTCCATTCTCTATCTCTCTGGGAGCATGGATCCAGGGTCGTTGTGGGTTGCAGAAGGTAGAAGGTCTGGCTTCTGTAATTGCTTCCCCGCTGAACATGGGCGTTGACTGGTCGAGCCATATTCCCAGTCTGCCTCTCTCTTTCCCTAGTAGGGTGGGTCTCTGGGAAGCAGAGCTCCAGTACACATTGATGGGATCGTCTGTCCAGGGAAGTCTGGTCAGCATCCGGGAACCTGGTGGCTGAAAAGAGAGTTAACATACAAAGCCAAACAAACTGTTGAACAATTATGGACCCAAAGACTGGAAAAGTGCAGATGAAGTGTTGGGGGTATTCCCTGCATGCTCTTGTGTACTTCTGCTTTCAGGTATATATATTTTCCCCTAGTTTATGGGCAAAGATACCAGTTGTAGTAGAAGAGGCATTACAAATATTATACTGAATATATTAAACTTTTGCAGTTCTAGATTTTGTTTGATAATATCAGCACAAATTAATGAATGTGATTTTTTTGTATATTCCTTTACTATCAATGGCCAATGAAAAGGATAAGATACAGTGAAAATATAGTGTAAGAGACTCTCATAAAAGCAATTTATTTTGAGGGGTTAGATAGGTTTGGACATTTTGATTATAGCAGAAGAGTTATAGTAGTTATTGGGATATTATTAACAAGACACTGGAGACACCTTTATGTAGTGTTCTTGAGTAAAAGATGAAAAAAATGAACACAAAAATAGTATTGAATGGT